>NC_045763.1:45002023-46372857 GCF_008692025.1 Phocoena sinus
TCTCCTCCCCGCTCCACGGGCCACCCCGCTCCTCGCAGCCACTCTGGGACCCGTAATGTCCTCTGCACAGCTCGTGGTTGTCCCTGCCACCTCCAGGTCTCCTTGCTTTCTCAAATCCCCCCCCACTGTGTCTCCCCTCGTCCCCTCCTTCACGGTACAGACCAGGAGCCCAAGGCCCATAGAGAAGAGCAGCCCGTCCAAAGACACACAATAAGTTAGTGGCAGGTCAGTGGATTTACAGGGGCCTGGTTGGCCGTTTCATCAGCAGGAAGGCCCTTTCACCGGAACTGGGCTGATCTCCTGGTCTAGGGGCGCCTCCCCAGGAGGTGGGAGAATCATGGTCAAGGCTTCCGGCTGTCTATAATTTTCCAGCCTAATTAGACACCTGTAAATCCATTTGCTACTACTGATAGAGAGGAAGCCCCAGGGAATATCTGGAGGGGAAAAATCCAGTCATTCAAATTGAGGGAATAAATAAGCACAGTCCTGCAGAAGTATAGGTGCCAGTGGGTTCTGGTGATTTCAACACCCACCCATCTCCATCAGGCCACCCCTCCCCATTCTTTTACGAATACTTGATGGCCTCTTGGTCTTAAGTAAGAGATTTGCAAAAGCACCATCAAGCTCCCTTCCTCCCATGGCCTCCCTTGGCCCAGCAGGGAAAGTCCTGGTTCCAGTCCTTACCCATGCTGTGTGGCCTTGGGTGTGTGCCTGCCCTATCTGGGCCCCAGTCTTTCTCATCTGTAAAAAGGAATCATGGTCCCTCTCCGGTTGTCCTCATTTGCCAGTCCAGGAGATGAGAAAACACACAGACCCAGCCATTTTTATCTCTCTCCCATCTTCTGACAGCCCACTATGCTCTAGCCACACTGAACTTCCTGCCCTTCCCCAAATATTCCCCATGAGTTGGGGGTATATCAGTTAGATTTTGCTGTGTAAGAAACCACTTCCTAAATTCAGTAGCTGGTTTCAAACAACAACCATTTACAGGTCAGCCAGGCTTATTGCTACACCTGAGTCAGGACTTCCCTTATGTGACAGATTGATTATGAAATTGGCCCATTTCCCACACTTGTTCCCATATCCATGCCCCTAGCAATGTGCCTCCCTCATAAAGAGGGGGAGGCTATTTTCCTACCCCTGGTCTTAAGACTTGCTTTGATCAACAGAATGTGGCAGAAGTGACGATGTGCCAGTTCTGAGCTTTGGCTTTAACAGGACTTGCACGTGTCTACTTGCTCTCTTGGACCTCTGTCATTGCTGCCATGAGAACAACCTGGGCTAGCCCACTGGAGGATGAAAGACACCACACAGAGAGGCGCCAGCCATCCTCACCCAGGCCCACCTAGACCCAACAGCCCCAATCAACTAGGGTGACCAGCTGTTTCAGTTTGTCCAGGATTGAGGGGTCACCGGGGAGGCGGGTCCTTTAGTGCTATAACTGGGACAGTCCCAGGCAAACCAGGATGGTCGATCACCCTACAGCTGACTCAGTAGCAGACTCAGGTACAGGAATAAGCCTGCTTGAGATCAGAACTAGCCAGCTGACCTGTAAATGCTTATTGTTTTAAATCAACTGCTGAATTTGGGAGGTGATTTGTTAGACAGCCAAGTCTAACTGGTGCACCTTCTGCATTTCTGTGTGAAGAACTCAGAGTTGCCCTGCACAACTACAGGGGGAGCCCGAGACTACCTTGTGAATGGCAGCACTTGAAATTGTGCGGGATAGAATCCTGGATAAACTTCAAGGCCCCAGTTCAAATGTCACCTCCTCCGTGAAGCCTTCCCAGACTTCCCCAGATCTAGTTTACTAGGGAAAAGAAGTCTTTTGAGCTGAAAATGATAGGGATAGAGTAGGATAATTAAATAATTAGTTTAGAAATCCCACTAGGGGATTAAACACAGAAAGGGGATATTAAGGTAGTTTGAGAGACTGTTGTAAGCTAATGATCACTCAAGAAAAGAATCCAGTAACCTAGCAACAATCTACACTACCTTGTAGGAAGACCAGGTGCATCCAAACACCAGGCACACTCAAGCCACAAACCCTGATAGTTAAAACACAAGACAATAGATATGGGGTCTGAATCTTGTTACATGAAGTCAGAGAGGTAACAGTCCTTGAAGAGTAGCATTTCTGCATGTAGCCAAAACAGGAATATAGGTGAAAGGTAAAAAAAAAAGAAAAAAAGTAGGGGAAAGGGAACATTATACCTAAACCTGAGATAAATGACCATACTTTAGTACATGGTGCAACACTTTTGCTAAAATACATATTATTGAAATAGTGCCATGACAGTCCCGCTTAGACCATGCAGGGTCAAAAGAGGAGATAATGATGTGAGTGTTGACATCTGCCCAAGAACGAGGAAGAAGGTGGTCTTCTCCCCTCTCCATTTTTTCTTTGATTATAAAAATGTACCCCTCCTTGTTCTCGGGGCTGCACTCCTTTGCCAGCTCGCTTGTATCTCTCACTAGCATCCTTTGCTAATAAACCCACTCTTTGCCCATCTCTTCGCCTCACACTGAATTCTTTCTGCCATGAGATAAAAGAACCTGAGCTTCAGTAAGTCCTGACACCAGGTGAATGGTTTCAATTAAAAGACAGTGGGTTCATGTCCCCTCCTAAATCAGGGATTGTGGGTTCAAGTCCCAATCTGAGGTGCAGCTGGGTTCAAGTCCCATCTGAGAAGGAGTGCAGTTTCAAAAAGAACCTGTTTTGGAGTCAGACCTGGTTCAAAGGCTCTGCCATTTATACCTTGGGCAAATCACTTTTACCTCATCTGGAAAATTGGGATGACAAAAGATAAACATCATCCTCTGGGATTGTTATGAGGAGAAAGCGCACAGTGCCCAGCAAACAGTGTGTGCTAAGTCGGGGTATATTCCATAAAAGAATGGAGCACAGGACTTCCCTGGTGGCGCAGTGGTTGAGAATCTGCCTGCCAATGCAGGGGACACAGGTTCGAGCCCTAGTCTGGGAAGATCTCACATGCCGCAGAGCAACTAGGCCCGTGAGCCACAACTACTGAGCCTGCACGTCTGGAGCGTGTGCTCCACAACAAGAGAGGCCGCGACAGTGAGAGGCCCGCGCACCGCGATGAAGAGTGTCCCCCGCTCGCTGCAACTAGAGAAAGCCCTTGCACAGAAACGAAGACCCAACAGAGCAAAAAATTAATTAATTAATTATTTTTAAAAAAAGAATGGAGCACAAGTCTTTTTCCTCTACACTTCTGAATTCTTTCCTCTCTGTCCCCACCGCTGATGCTCCTTCCCCAGGTTCTAAGAATTTCTTTTCTCCTAAAATGCAATCAGCTCCTCACTGGCCTCCTGGAAGACCAGGCTTGCTCTGTATTATGCATTAGAGCCAAAGGGACATTTTTTTTCAATTTTTATTTTTTAATTACCACACAGAAAAATTTACTTTTATCTTTTTATGTACAGTTCTATGAATTTTAACACATGTATAGATTTGTGTAACCACCACCGTAATCAGGACACAGAGAGTTACATCACTTCAAGGGATTTTCTTTTCAAAATATACATTTTTTATTTTAAAATTTGGGAATAGATAATACACACACTTTGTAAAAAATACATTTAAAAGTATACAAGTTATTCATTGAGAACTCTCTCCCACCCCAATCACTCCCCAGATGCAATCTCTAGTTTCTAGTGCCTCCTTCTAGAGATATTTTATACATATACAAGCATAAATATGTAGAACTATCCTGCACACCCTGGTTTTATACCACTGGAACCGCATTTTGGTTTTTTGTACTTAATACATTCTGGAGATGGTTTCAGATCAGTAATAATTCTAGTCTATCCGTACCTGGTACTTACCACGTGCCACACCCTGGTCTAAATGCCGTAAGACCAGTTTTACTCATTTACTCTTCAGCATATTTTGAGGTAGGTGACATTACTATTACTGCTACTTATCCCATTTTAGAGATTAGAAAACTGAGGCACGGAGAGGTTAGGTTAGGTAACTGGCTCAAGGTCAGTCCCCCAGCCAGTAAGTGGGAAAGCTGGGGTTAGGACTCAGGCATTGTGGCTCTAGAGTCCATGTTCTGAGGGACCACATTAATCTACTTCAAGCAGTGTCATGGAATCCCATTACATCCAGACACGGTCATTTATTTAACCAGCCTCCTCTTGATGGTCATTATTTGCCACTGTGAACAAGGCTGCACTGGTTATCTCCATCATTCATCTTTCTGGACATGTGGAAGTGTGTCTGTTGAATTCATTCCTAGAAGTTGAATGTCTGGGTCACAGGGTATATGCAGTTTTATATTTGATAGATATCTCTAGATTGTCTTCTCAAGAATTGTAACCATTTTTACTCCCATCAACAATACATGAGAGAGCTTGCTGCCCTACACTGTCACCAACACAGCACATTATCAAAAACTTTGGTCTATGCCATCTATTAGGGGGAAGTGGTAACTTGATGTAGTTTTTGTTGGCATTTCTCTTACTGTAGCTGAGCATGGACATCTTTGCATATGTTTAGAAGCCATTTGTATACACTTTCTGTGAACCATCTGTCCATGTCCTGTGACCATTTTTCTTTCAGATTTTTGATCTTTAAAAAAATTGACATGTGGTCTCTCATGTTTATATGATAGTTTATTCATTCTCTTTAAATTTTATTTGTGGTTTTTTTTCAAATCAGACATGTTCAATTTTAGTGGTCATATTCATATTTTCTTCTGTGGCATCTAGTTTGAATCATGTTAAGAAAGTCTTTCCCTTTCTCGAACTCAGAACCACAAAAGAATCATCAACGTTTGCTTCAGTACTTTCATGGTTTCATTTATTTACCTTTAAATCTTTGATCCATCCAAAATTAATGTTGGTGTGAACAGTAATATGTGGTTCCAAACTACTTTTTTCCAGTTATCTCAGTATCATTTGTTAAATAATCCATTTTTACCCACTCACCTGAAACGACACCTGTATCAAATTAAAGTCTAATATGTGTTTGTGTCTAATTTTGGATTCTTTTTTTATCATCTACCCAGCTATTCTTTTTGTGTTTTTTGTGATATCACTTACATATAATAAAGTTCACAGATCTTATGTGTTCAGTTCACTATATTTTGGCAGTTGCATACAATGTGTAACTACCCCTCAAGAGAAGACAGAACATTTCCATCCTCCCAGAGATTTCATCATGCACCTTCCCAGCCAACTTCCACCCCTACCATCCCAGAGGCAGCAGAATACACGTTTTTTTCAAGTGCACATGGAACCTTCTCCAGGATAGATCACATGCTGGGCCACAAAGCAAACCTTGGTACATTTTCTTAAAATTTAATTGACATTATCTAGTATTTTTTTAAAAATTTTATTATTTATTTGGCTGCACCGGGTCTCAGTTGCAGCATGTGGGATCTTCATTGCTACGTGCAGGATTTTTAGTTGCAACATGCAAACTCTTAGCTGTGGCATGCATGTGGGATCTAGTTCCTTGACCAGGGATTGAACGCGGCACCCTGCATTGGGAGCACAGAGTCTTAATCACTGGACCACCAGTCTTAACCACTGGACCACCCAGGCCTTGGTAAATTTAAGAAAACTGAAATTAAATCAAGTCGGGAAGTGCTCATATTATTTTTCTCCATAGATAATAAAATTCAACATTCATTGCTGATTTTTAAAAATATTTATTTATTTATTTGGTTGTGCCAGGTCTTAGTTGTGGGAGGCAGGCTCCTTAGTTGCAGCTTGCATGCTCCTTAGTTGTGGCATGAGAAATCCCAGTTGCAGCATGTGTGTGGGATCTAGCTCCCTGACCAGAGATCCAACCTGGGCCCCCTGCATTGGGAGCGTGGAGTCTTAACCATTGCGCCACCAGGGAAGTCCCTTATTGCTGATTTTTAAAAGCACTATTTCCTGAAAGAACTTGTGTAGAATCACTATTGTTTCTTCCTTAAGTGTTTGAGAAAACTTACCAGTGAAGCCCATCTGGGCCTGGAATTTTCTTTGTGGGAGGGATTTTTATTACAAATTCCATTTTTAAAATGGATATGGGGCTATTTAGATTCTCTATAACTTCTTTTGTCAGTTTTGCTAGAGTTGCATTTTTTTTTTTTGCGATACGCGGGCCTCTCACTGTTGTGGCCTCTCCCGTTGTGGAGCACAGGCTCCGGACGTGCAGGCTCAGCGGCCATGGCTCACGGGCCCAGCCGCTCTGCGGCATGTGGGATCTTCCCAGACCGGGACACGAACCCGCGTCCCCTGCATCGGCAGGCAGACTCTCAACCACTGCGCCACCAGGGAAGCCCTAGAGTTGCATTTTTAAGGATGTTGTCCACTGCATCTAAGTTGTCAAATTTTGCATAAAATTGTTTATAATGTTCCCCATGTACTTTTTTTTTTTTTTTTTTTTTGCGGTACGTGGTCCTCTCACTGTTGTGGCCTCTCCCATTGCAGAGCACAGGCTCCGGACGCACAGGCTCAGAGGCCACGGCTCACGGGCCCAGCCACTCCGCGGCATGTGGGATCTTCCCGGATGGGGGCACGAACCTGTGTCCCCTGCGTTGGCAGGCGGACTCTCAACTACTGTGCCACCAGGGAAGCCCCCCCATGTACATTTTTCATGTGAACTTAAGAATCTGTCAATTTTCCCATGACAAAGAGTGCTTTAAACTCAGTTCCTCTATTTCCTGAGCACTCGGACAACATAGCATAGCCTCTTGTAATTAAATATAATTATGTGATAGGGTTCTAGCCAATGGAATGCAAGTAGAAGTGATGTGTATTACTTCTCAGACTGGCTCATGAAAACCTGCCATGCTGAATCATTCATATTCCTCTGCCAGCTTCAGGCAGATGAGCATAGTCACCTTGGAAACCATGTGTTGAAAATAGCAGAGCCAAAGATTAAAGAATTCTGATTGAGAAAGACACACACATAGATGCCCACCAATCAGGAACATCTATTTTGGGATTTATGTAAGTTAGAAATAAACATCCATCATGTTCTAGCCATTATATACTCAGGGTTTGTTTGTTAAAGCAATTAGCCTACTCTAATTAATATACACTCCTAAGAACCCTATTTTTATTTTTGTTGGAAACATTCTAAATGTATATAATAATATAGGGAAAACTGATTTCTTTTTACTGTCTTCCTACACAGAACAAATTATCCCTTCCATTTATTCCTGTTTTGTTTTAGGTTTCCAGTAGCATTTAAATTTTTTTCATATATATCTTGCATTTTTCTTATTAAATGTGTTGCTATACACTTTATCTTCTGTACTTTGTCTTCTTTGCTATTTTCATAGATGGGATTTTTCCTTTAAGTATCTTCTATAACTCACTGTACAGGTATAGGAAAGTTATTAATTTTTATGTTTTAATTTTGTACCCAGTTATCTTACCAAGTTATATTATTTGTAATAATTATTCTATTTTATTGGGCTTTTCAAGTGTATAATCATATCATATACCAATAACAATACTTTTGTCTCTTTCTTTCCAATATTTATGCTCCTCATTTCTTGTGAAATTTTAGTGGCTAATATCTCTAGAGTAATGTTAAGTCTAGGGAGAGGGGACGTCTTTGCCTCGCTCATGAATTTATGGGGAAGGCTTCAAGTTGTTCACTATTACACATGCTGATGGATTTTGCCTTGATATACATGATCCCATTAAGGAAGTATCCATCTATTCCAATTTTATCAAGAAGTTTTTAAAAATCAGGAATTAATGTTGAATTTTATCAAATGCCCTTTTAGCATCTATACAGAAGATAACAATTTTCTTCCTCTTTTGATCTATTAATGATGACATTTTATAATATTACATTATTTATATTAATATACATTACTAGGTTTTCTAAAATTGAGCCATGCAAAGATTAGCTACAGATGTGTGCTATTAATGTGCTTCTGGACACTGAATGATATTTCTGATTAGTCAGGGTTCTCCAGAGAAACAGAACAAATGGGATATGTGTGCATGTCTGTGTGTGTGTGTGTGTGTATATATGTATGTATGTATATATATATATGTATGTGTATATATATATGTATGTGTGTGTGTGTGTGTGTGTGTATATATATATAGAGAGAGAGAGAGAGAGGGAGAGATTTATTATAAAGAATTGGCCCATGTAGTTATGGAAGCGGAGAAGTCCAGAACCAGGACAGCAGATGATGTAGTTTTGGTCTGAGTCTGAAGGTCTGAGAATGGGAGAGCTGATAGTTTAAGTTCCAGTTCTAGTCCAAATCTGAAGGCAGGAGGTCAGTGTCCTAAATGGAAGACAGTCAGGCAGAGAAAAAGAATTCCCCCTTCCTCAGCCTTTTGTTCTGCTCAGGCTCTCAACAGATTGGATGAGACCTACCCACATTAAGGAGGACAATCTGCTTTACTCAGTCCACCAATTCAAATGTTAGTCTCATCCAGAAACACCCAGAATAATATTTGACCAAATATCTGGACACCCTGTGGCCCAATCAAGTTGACACATAAAATTAACCATCACAATTCCTATAATTATTATTTTACTTAGGATAGTCACTCCCCCAATATTTATGTGAGATTGATTTATTGCTCTATGTTGCGCTTTGTTGTGTTTTGTTATCCGTGTTAAACAGTCTTCATGGTAATAATGGGAAGCTTTCCTTCCTCTCTGCTCTGGAACAGTGTACTTCAATAGAACTTATCTGTCCCTTAAAGGCTTAGAAGAAGCCTCTGTAAAACCTTTAGAGTATGGTGGTTTTAGAGAATAACTCTTTAACAATGTCCTTTGTTTATTCTCTGCTATTTGGCCTTTTAACTTTTTCTTTCAGAAAAGGCGAATTTGACCCTATCACACACCTGCTTAGTCACCTGCAGTGACCGTTTCTAACGGTAACCTAATATTTAATAAAGGGAAGTTTCTCTTTGGAGAAATAGTCTAGCTGAAAGATGATAATAGGATAATAGAATCAGAATATCTTCATTTTGCAAACCTTAATGAGCTGATGGCTCTAGTCAATGTTCATCGATGACCACTAACAGCACAAAATGAGTGCACAGATTGCAGGAAGCCCGCCCTGACCCAGCCCTGCTCAGTGCTCCCTGGTGCTGTTACTCCTCTCCCTCTACCTGGTGAATCGCCCCCTCCCATCACTCATCATTGGTAGGTCCCAGCCTTCCTCAGTTCCAGGTGGGTCAGGGGCTCCTCTGAGACTGCAGCCACTGGGCATCCCTCATTGGTATGGGGTGGGGTGCATCATCTCTAGTCTGTGAGCTTCCTGAGGGGTCTACCCCATACCCCAGGCCTGTGGGTATTTGTAAGTGACAGCACATTTCTTCTGGCCAGGACACTTGGGTCTGCAGAAGTCTCACTTCCAGCAGGCAGCCCCACTGTTTCAGGTGGGAGCAGACCCAGAAGCCCTTGGATCTGTTATCTCTTGCTTGGGTGCCTCACACTGCCCCGGCCCCAGGACAATGAGGGAGACAGTGACCAGCAAGCCCCAACATGCCCATTTGGCAGATGGGAACACTGAGACTGGCAGTGGGAAGGGACTTACCCCATGCTATGTAACTAATAAAGGGATTGGCAGGCTGGGAACATTGATCTACGATGGGTCTTTCAATTCTGTCCGGGGAGAGGAACAGTCATCGTGAGCAGGCACGTGTCACACATCTTGACTATTTAGCTCAGAGAGGCTAAGGCCCCAAGGGCACACAGCTAGAAAGTGGGCAGGTGACTTCTTTGTCAAGCCTCAGTTTCCTCATCTGTGCAAGGGGCTATCAAGCTGGGAGAGGGTCCCAAGGAGCAAAGGAGGGGCTTAGGAACCTCTCAACACTTGTCCATGAGAAGCAGCTCCTGAAAGCCAGGGTTCCAGTGATACCAGGTCCCGACACCAGGCCAGAATCTCCCTGGGGAAGAGGCAGGGAGCAACCTCTTCCCCCCCTGTATACACCAGCGCTCCTTAAAAGTCACCCTTGCCCTCAGTGGCTGCCCATGGGCTGCAGTGAAACCTTGTGTTATCACAAGAGTGACAACCGCCACATGAAGGCCTGCATCTCCCAGTCATCCCTGCTCCCCTCGGCCACATGCTTACCTCACTGGGACCCAGAAACCTGATCAGGTGAGTCACAGTCCTCAAGTAGTTCACAGGCTTACATGCGTGTGTGCGGGCGTGCATGTACGTGTGCGTTCGTGCGTGCGTGCACGTGTGTGTGTGTTGCGGGGTAGGAGCACACGCATGCATGTGGACGGCGGTGGGGAATGTTTGTGGGTCAGGGAGTAGAGAAGGAGAAGAGGGAGGAAAGAAGCCGATGGTGACTGCATAAGTCAATTGGCACCAGGGAACATGGGGGTGAGGAATCACAAAGGAGGTAACCTTCCCAGCCTGGAGATCAGGGAAGACTTCTTGGAGGTGGGAACCCTGGAGGAGGAGAAGAAAAGCAGGGGAAGCGCATGATAAGCGAAGGCGAGAACAGGAGCTAAGGTGGAGAGATGAGGATCGGCCTGCTATGTCTGGGGAACTGCAGGGAGTTTGGTGGAAGCTGTAGGCTGAAAAGCGGTTAGGAAGCAGACAGGTGGAATGAAAGAGTCCCAGGCTAGGAACTTGGAGCTTACTCCGTAAATGATGGAAAGCGACTGAAGGTTAGCATTTTTTTAAAAAAACACTTTATTGTAGACAATTTCAAATCTGTATACAAGTAAAGAGAATAGAATAATTCACCCCACGTACCTGTCTTTAAACTTCAACAATTATCTGCTCATGGCCAAATTTGTTTCATTTTTACTTCCACTGCAACCCTCCCCCACAAACTGGACTATTTAAAAGCAACCCCCAGATAGCATATCATTTAATGCATTAACATTTCAGAATAAAATATTAAAAGATACGGATTCTTAAAAAAACAATCACAACTGTTATGGGTTGAACTATGTCCCCTGAAAATTCATATGTTGAAGTCCTAACTCCCAGTACCTCAGAATATGGACTGTATTGGCAATAGGGTCTTTAAAGAGGTAATTACATTAACATGAGGTCATTAGAGTGACTCTAATCCAAAAGGACTGGTGTCCTTATAAGAAGAGGAGATTAGGACACAGACACATAGAAAGGGAAGAAGATATGAAGACACAGGGAAAAAAGGGCCAGCTACAAACCAAGGAGGGTCCTCATAAGAAACCAATCCTGTCGACACCTTGATCTTAAACTTCCAGCCTCCAGGACTGTGAGAAAATAAAATTCTGTTTGTCTAAACCAACCAGTCTGTAGGACTTTGTTGTGGCAGTCTGAGCAAACTAGGGAAGACAGAGTTATATTTATTTATTTAGGTGTAATATTATTATAACACCTAAAATATTAAACAGAAATACTTAATATTGTCAAATATCCAATTCTAATCATCTCATGATTTTGTTTAACAGTTGGTTTGAATGAAGATCCCAATAAGGTCCACACAGTGCATTAGATCCTGAGATGTATGTAAGTCTCTTGATCTAAAGGTTCTCGCCTCTATTTTTTTTCACCATCTGGATTTTTCTTGTTTGCTTACCAGTGACATTATTTAACATGTTCCTCTGTCCCCTGTATTTCCTGTAAATTGGTGCTTCGATCTAGAGACTTTATCGTATTCATGCTCATTTTCTAGAAAAAACTTCATGAGTAGTATTGTGAACTTCCATCAGCAGGAAACTGCAATCAGAGGGCCTTCAAGCTCTGCAGTCACCATCATCTTGAAATTCTTAATAATGTTCGAATGAGGGGCCCTACATTTTTATTTTGCACTGGGTCCTGCAAATTATGTACCATTCCTGTGGGGGCGGATGAAACTGTCACCAAAGGGGACAGGGAAACAGCACACTGCAGAGGAAGGGCAGGATTGGGGCGTGACTTATCCCTGACACTGTGGACCCCGACAAGTCCCTTTCCCTCTCTGGGTCTCAGCTTCCCCATATGAACAGCGAGGAGGGCAATTAGATGGTGAAACATTTAGAACAGTGCCGGGTGGGAATAGGAGAGCTCAGAGTGGAGGCCTTTTCCTTGCCCACTTTCTCTCCCCACCCCATTTTCTCATCCCTCCTGGGAGCTAATCTGATTATAGAATCCTGTGGATGGAATGTGCTGGTAGTGCCAATGGGTGCCTCATTTTCCCTGCAAACACCCTGTTTGCGCTGTTCCGGGGTCTTCATTCCTGTGAGGATTTGGCTGCCATCCTGGAGGATCTCCAGTCCCCTACAGGCTGGTGGGATGATACCCCCCGCACCACACGTCTCCCACAGCCGACCCCTCCACAAAAAACCAAACCCTCTTTAAAGATCTCCCCCTACCTGGGGACAATAAGGTGGCTCAAGACCTCCCAGCCTGAGGCTGGTCTGAGCAAGCTTTGGGTAACCCCCTCCCCCCTCCACCAAGCTTAACCCAGCTCCGAGGCCCTAGATCCCCAGGCTGCCTTCCTAGGGTCTGGCCACGCCCACAGATCCCACGGGTCACCCAGCAGCCGTCTTGGTGACCCTGCAGAACCGTGGCAGGTCCAACACCCCTGGTGTGTGCCCCCCAACAGAAGTCCTCCAGAGTCTACCCTCCACATTCAGGCAGGAGCCTATGTGCCTGGGCAGAGCTCCAGGCAGGTAGTGGGGAAGGTGGGTGACCTCAAAGGGTGCCAGGGGGACCATCACAGGAAGCTAGACCATTTGGGATCTAAGCTCCAACCCAATATTCCACCCCACCCCCCAACGTATTTGGGGCTGTTTGTCATGCAAGCAGCCTAGGCTGGCTGAAATAGACCACAAATGGAACTCTGCATCCTAAAAACCTGCTCCTCCTTCTGTGTTCCCCGTCTCCAAGGGGCATAGCCATCGATCAGGCACCCAAGCCAGGAGCCTGGACGTCAACCTAGACCCCACACTCTGCTCGCTGGGCCCCCTCCCGCCCTCCTCTACCCTGCTCTGAACTTGCCCTCTGGCTTCCAGGTGGGTTTAGCCAGTGGGAGGTACCATGTGCAGTGGCAGTTGGGAGAGGCAGGAGTGAGGTTGGGGTGTTTGCTCCCCAGGCTCTCTCTCTGCCAGGTTACAGGCAGGCTGGTCCCTCTGACCCTCAGCTCCTATCAGGCACCCTCCCCCTCAGCTGCCCTGCCCAGTTCCAGGGACCCTGCCCTCCCTCTGCCGTAGGCCTGGGGGTGGTGATGGCTCCCAGATGTGCCTAGCCCGGGTGTGGCACCACCCCTCGCTTGCTTCCCTTATCCTGCCTGGACTTGTAAGCAGTCCCTTTGTTACACCCTCCTCCGTAACCCACTTTGAGGGCACCATCAGCTTCCTGCCAGCATCCTTCATGAAATACCCTCTCCCCTCTCCCACCCCTCCACCAGAAAGTCACCAAGTCCTCTCATCTGTACCTCGTAAGTAACCCCCAAATCCACCCTCTTCTCCTGCCCTTCCTCGAGTTGTCATCTCAATGCCCTGAGAGCTCTGAACTGGTCTCTCCACTCCACCCTGGTTCCCCATACTCATCCTTCACAAGAAACTGCAGTGGACTCCTTACAATGCAAATCTCCAAAGAAATATTTTTAATATTAAAAACATTTTATCATGAAAGCAGTACTTTCTTATTGTGCAAAATGTCAGAGAGGTCTAAAGTGAAAAGTAACAGCCCCTCCTCCTCTACCCCTTCCTCAGAGTCACCATGGGTGATGGTTCCTTATGGGTCCTGCCACACATTTTCCATTCCCATGTGCATATATAAATGCACATCTTTTTTATTCATGCAAATGGCTTCATTCATGCATATGAGCCTGCGAATACTTTTTTCACTTGTAATATATCTTGGAGAATTTCACGGGTCCACATGCAGGGATTTACCTCTTTCTTTTTAATGGCTGTTTGGTATTTTGCGAGATGGATCTACCTCATTCTCTCATCCATTGCCCTTTCAGTGGGCGCTCGGTTGTTTCACGTTTCTGATGGCTACCAATAGCACTGCCATAGACACTCCTGTCCAGGTATCACTGCATCCGCGATCAGGCACGTCTGCAGTGTTGACTTGCTAGGCCTAAAGGCATGTGCATCTAACATGTGGACGGATGTGTCCAATTGTGCCTCCAAAACACTGTTCTGATCTCCACGTCCGCCGACAGAATATCAGGGTGTCTATTTCCCCACATCTTTGTCAAAACTGGGCTTTAAGAAGAAAACCTGACTATGTGCATTTCCTGCTTAAAACCCCTGACCTTCAAGGAGATGGAACATTATCCTCCCACCCTGTAAGGTGGGGGGGCTGTGCAGAATGACCTGCTGCTAAGGAAGACATTATGGAAAGGGGGCAAAAAGAGTAACTTCACAGTTATAGTGGAGAAGCCTGACAAACACTCTCAGCCAGGGGATCAAGGTCAACAACAACAGTGCTAAGTCCTGCTGGCAGCAAGTACAGTTGTTCTGTCATGAAAGTGGCCCTTTATCTCTGGGCTCTTCCTCCCCAAAACCCACAACCTCAGTCTAACCATGAGAAAAGCACTAGACAAATTCCAACAGAGGGGCCATCTTACAAAATACCTGACCAGTTCTCCTCAAAACTGCCAAGGTCATCAAAAACATGGGAAGAAGAAGAAACTGTCACAGCCAAGAGGAGCCTAAGAAGACGTGCAACTAAATGTAATGTGGGATCCTGGATGCGCTCCTGGAACAGAAAAAGGGTATTAGGTAAAAACTAAGGAAACCTGAATAAAGTATGGACTTGACTTAATGTACTGAATAATTAATTGTAACAAACGTACCATACTAATGTAAGATGTTAATAATAGGGGAATTTGGGTGTATGGGAACTCTCTGTGCTACCTTTGCAATTTTTCCAGAAAGTTAAAACTGTTTTAAAATATAACATTTAGAAAAACAAGCTTCACGTGGGCACCCAGAGAGCTCTGAGATGGGGCCCTTGCCTCCTGTTGAGTTGTGTCTCTCTCCTCTCTCCTCTGGGAATTTTCTACTCCCACGATATCTACAAGTTGAATTTTCTGGAATGCACTATGGTTTTCAGTTCTCTGGGCTGTTGCAAACTGTGTTTCTCTCCCTGGCTTGTCTTCTCCCCTCCCTTCCTGAGGAGTACTTCCTACTCAAGGTCAAAATCCAGGATAGGCAAGACTTCCTCCGAAGAGCCGGCCTCCTCTCTTCTGACCCCCAGCCCAGGCTGGGAGTGCCCAACCTCGGGGACATCCAGGGATCTCCTGGAAAGTTTCCCCAAGCTTCCAACTGGATATGAGGCCTGTACTCCTTTTCCGCAACTGCGGTACCAAATTACCACAAATTGAGTGGCATAAAACCACAGAAACATATTCTTTCCCAGTGTAGAGGCCAGAAGTCCACAATTAAGGTAGGACTACACTCCCTCCAGGGGCTCTGATGGGGTTCCTTCTTTGGCTCTTCTGGTGGCCACCAGCTTCTTTGGCTTGTGGCCACATCACTTCCATCTTCAAATCACCTTCTTGTCTATGCATGTCTCTCTCCTTTGTCTCACTTGTTCAAGGACACATCATTAGATTTAGGGCCCACTTGAATAATCCAGGATGATCTCCTTATCCCCAAATCCTTAACTTAAATGTCTACGAAGACCGTCTCTCCAAATAAGACAAGACTTACAGGTCCTGGAGATTAGGACATGGCAGTATCTTTGGGGGCTACCATTCAGCCCACTACAGGGCCCAGTGTGGCTGGCTCCACAGGCATCTTCCTGCCTCACCTTGCACACAGGTTCCTCATTTTCATGGGTTCATCCTTGCTCCTCCTAGAGTTTTTTTGGGGGTGGGGCTCGAGAACTGGCCACCGGAGCCATGTTGCTCACAAAGGAGTCTGTGGGCACAGCCAGGACTCGGCCACCCTGTTGCAGGTGGGGTTGTCCAGGAGCAGAGCCCTAGAGGGAGTCTGATGTGGAGGGTATTTACTAGGGATCAACACCTGGGGAAGGGACGAGGCGGAAGCAGGATTAGGTAGAGAAGCTAGACGGTGATGCTGGTCCAACAGAGCTTCAGCCACCCCTGGAGCCGAAACGACCCATCTAATTTTCCATGGTGGAAAATTTCCAGAATTGTCTGGACCCTTACATCCTAGCCATGATCAGTCACCAGTTTGCCCTTCTGTGAAATGGGGGAAATGACAGCTCCTACCTCCTAGGTTGGAAGGGAGAAATGAAAAGCCCTGGGTTCACGGCTGCCATCTACAACAACCCCAGGAGGCAGTTCTTTATATTGGGGGAAGTCAAGGTTCAGAGAGGGCAAGCAACTTCCAAGGCCACACAGCAAGTAAGGGCAGAGCCAGGACTCAAACCCAGGTGTGCCTGATGCCAGAGCCTAAGCCCAAGACAACTGGCCCAGCTGAACCCAGGAGCCCTACCCACAATGTCTCCCTCCACTTCCAGCTCTTCCCCTCTTGCTTCTCTGTGGCCTGTGCCCTGTTTCTCTTCCTCCCAGCCATTTCCCATAGGCTTTCCCTTCTCCAAACCTCAGAGAGACTTCCATTCCTCAGGAGACCCCACCAGAGGGCCACCTTGCCTCCCTCCCCTCCCTACTCTCTTGGCCAGTGCTCCAGCCTCCCAGGACACCCCACAGTTCTCCAAGCCGCCCTGACCCGCTCTGCCTCCAGGACTTTCCTCCTGCTCCTCCCATGCCTGGAATGCCCTCCCCCATCTTGCCATTTAAACCGGTGCTCAGCAGCCCAGATGTCCCACTCAGACACTTCCCTCTCCTTCTTCACTAAGTACTTTTGATTGGCACTCTCCCGCCTGTCTCTGTCTCCCAGGGGAGTTTATATCTCAATCACAGCTCAGTTGCTTTGGTCTGGTATGAATCTGTTTCCCTCACCAGACTAAAACTTCCAGGAGGGCAGAGAACTGTTAGCTCTGACACAGCCTGCTGCGTGACCCAGGGCTGGCCACTTCCTTTTTTCTGAACCTCAGTTTACCTGTCTATAAAATGGAGCTAATGGCCCCAGGCACAAAATAGGTGCTCAGCAAATGCTGGCTCTGAGCCCTTAGCCTGTGTGCAACTGTGCGTCACCTGCAGCGCCTGAGAACTCTCCATGCGCAGCTGTCCCCTTTGCTTTCAATTGCATATTTTCTTCCCACACTCTCTAGCCCTCAGTTTCTCTGGTGTTAACTGGGCTGTCACACAGTTGCACACTGCAGGCTGTTGTGAGGATGAAATGAAAACAAGGCAGTGCTTTCTGGGGCTGGCCCAGCCGAGGTTTTGGGGGGGGAGTGCTGCTTCCTTCTTTTCACCCTTCCAACTGGGAGGCAGGTGGGCCCTGATGGCTCAGCCTCCCACGTGGCATCAGCGGCAGGCATCCCTCCCAGGGCAGCAGCTGCTCTTCACCTGGGAGCAATTGCTGGGTTTTGGCAGGGGGCGGGAGGCGGCCCCAGTGCCGGTGACGCAGATCTGCTCCTTGAGTGGGGGTGGGGGCGAGGCTGCTGCCGCTGCCGACAGTCTGTCCTCTCCACACACACCCCCAGACCTCCCCTCCTTCCTTCTCCCACAGTCCCACCCACAACTCCAGCAGTCTGCGTTCTTGGATTCAGCCTCCTCCAGGTCCACTTTGAGGGGAAAGAGCAGAGCTCACCACCAGGCTCTGGGGCCTTGGCATGTCCTGCCACTGTCTGGGTCTGGGGGGTGGCAAGGGTCAGCTTTGACAACCCAAGAACTTGGAAAGCAAATCCTCCCCATCCGTACCAATGCACCGAAGACAGCTTTAGCCACTATTGGCTGTGTCTTTGGGAAAGTTATTTAACCCTCTGTGCCTCTGTGACCTCATCTGTAAAGTGGGATAATAGTACCTACCCTTAAGGACTATTGTGTGGGCTAAATGAGATATACATGAATGGCTCTTAGGGCAGCAGAGCCCCCAGGAAGCACTCGATAAGGATGAGTTGTTATTATTTATCTGTGTCCTGTGAGTGGGTAGGGCAAGGACTATGATTCCCAACCATAGATGGGAAACTGAGGCCCAGGAAGGGGCCACGGCTTCCTAATATCACACAGCACCATGCACTGTAGCCAGGCCTCAGTCCTGACCACCTCATTCCCCAGACTAGCACCTCAACCACCGCACCAGCTCTCTACCTCCCAGTCCTCTGGGACTCAAAACACGTCCTGTGTGCTGAGCCCCAGCCAGTGTAGGGCCATGGGAGGTGGAGCTTGAGGGTGCTTTACATTAAAGTTACAGATGAGATGATGGAGGCTCAGAGGGCTCAGAACACTGGTCCATGGCAGGGTCACAGCTGGCACATGGCAGCCAAGTCTTGAACCCACTTGGCTTGAGTACTTTGCCCCAAATAATCTCCCAAACAAAGCTGTTCAGGGATGCCCTGAACAGAGCCCACGAACCTAGGCACCCACTTTTCCTCAGACTTAGAAAGAAACCCAAGGCTCAAGTACCCATTCCCCAGCCAAGAACCCCCTCCTCCCACCATTACTCCTGGGCCCTGCCCTGCCCCGCCCCTTGCAGCCACCAGCCCGCTCTGTCCCCCACCTAGAGCAGAAGAAGAACCTTGGCAGTCCCCAAGAACTTGCTACTTAGGATTACAGGAGGCATGAATATCATGTGAGATACCAGTTTATGTTTTTCTCCTGGTATTTCTCCCCTCTCTTCCTTCTTTCAAGCAAGGGCTCTTCTCTCCATGGTTTGGATTTCAAAAGCTCATTCAGGAAATTATGCTTGTGAGGGGCCCTCTGAGGGAAGCTTGGGGAGAGGGAAGGAAGGAATTTCCCCAGAGGGAAACGACAGCAGCCCTCGCTGGGGCGGGTGGGGGTGGGGCACAGGTCCTGAAATAACAGGACCTCAGGCAGGACTGGACACATGATTCCAGCCCCTCCAGACACCCGAACAAGGCCTCAGAGCCAGAGGCCTGCCAGCACCAGGGGCTGGGGACAGTACAACTGGACAGTGACTGGTGGGGACCAATCTGTGCTTTAGCCTAAGCCACAAGCCCCTTCTTCTCACCACCTGGGGCAAATTAAGTTTTCCTGGAAAAAACAGGAAGGTATTACACACCTGGGCATGTGGGCTTGACCCGCTTCCACTCAATGGTCACCAGACCATGCTTTACTTCACCTCCCCACACCGGGTGACCTGAGGGGGCTGTGCTCTTTTCCTCCGCGGAGGGAAAGCAAGCAACCTGCCTGCAGCCCCCTGCCCTGGTTAGGACCCCTGTCCAGTCATATGGAAGAGGGCTGGCATCCCACAGGCACACCTGGGTCCCCATAGTGACAACATAGGCCCCTGAACGGTCCAGCCTCTATTTCTGCCCCTAAATCAGAGGTGCTTCCTCAGGCAACAACCACATCCCTGGCTGAGGTCTTCCACTCTCACAGGGCATCCCTACCGCACGCCTCCCTGCCCGCCATTCCTGCCATTCCCGCAGGGGCGCCCCATCCCGCTTCCTGCCTGTGTCGGGACCCCTTTCCCGTCTGGGGGGCTTCTGAGGGGCTCTCTCCAGTCCTCTCAGCCTGTGACCCCGGCCTGTTCTCTCTGCCCCGTGGTTCTTCAATGGTTCTTTGAGCTCAAGAGTGAGACCGTCCCCATCCCCCGCCGCGCCCGCGGGTATAATTAACACGCAAACGCGGGCGCGGAACCACCTGCAGGGGGCGCGGGATGAACCGCCACTGCCCGCGCAGGAGTCCTGAACCTCCCCTCCCGCCCCCACCCGCTTATCAGCCTGGAGTTTCATCCCCGCCTTGCGGAAACTCTCTTAAATAATCTATTCGAACGTTATCAGAAACCCACTCCTGGCGCAGTGGGAAGCGCGTGAGCAAAGGAAGCCGCGGCCGGAATGACAAGCAGGGCAGGCGGGCTCCCGAAGTGGGAGCCGGGCACCTGACTGAGAGGAGGGGCCGGCCCAGAATGCTGGGGGAGGGGAGGAGCTGGCCTGTCTTTAAAGAGGCTCACGTGTAACAAGGGCAAAGACACACCTGCCCTGTTCATCTCTTGAGATAAAGAGACCCCGCAGAGCACAGTGGGTCCTGGTACATGCAGCGTCCTTCCCTCCCCCCACCCCGTCTCTGCTTTCTAGGCTCAGAGCCGGCACTGAGGACCTGCTTGGTCTCCCTCCCTCTCTCCTTTCTTTCTTCATCAATGGCAGGCAGGAGTGTGAACACTCAGGGTACAGCCAGTAAACAATACAAGGCCCTGTTTTCATGGGCTTTGAAAATCGGAGTGAACAACAAACAAGTAAATTACTAAATGAAATAATTTATTGAGAAACGAAAACAGGGTGATGGAGTAGAGGGACCCCATGTAGGTAGGCCACCTCAGGTGCCAGGGCTGCCAGGGACGGGGTGTTGAGCTGAGACTGAAAGATGATGGGAAGATGTTTCAGACAAAGGGAACAGCAGATGCTATTGGAGAAAGAGAAGGACATGGGAGAGGTAGACCAGAGTGTGTATTACTCAGGGCCTTGTAGGCCAGGTGAGGAGTTTGATTTCTATTCTAAGTGTGATGGGAAGTCAGTGGAGGATTTAAGGTAGAGGACTGATACTCTGCCCCTCTTAGCATGTCTGGTGAATGAATGAATGAGAGAATCAGTGATTGTGTGCGTGAATGGGTCTAGTCATACGGATATAGCATTACTGTTATCACCACCACGATGAACACCAGTGTGACTAAGTTTACGCACCCCCTTGATTATTTTCACAGAATAATAGTATTCTTGGGACATGTGACTCGGTGTTACAGAGAGAACTGGGAGAACGTGGGAAGCAGGACACATCTGTCAGAAGGCTGCCCAGAGTAATGAGGTGGTGACCCTTAGACCTGACAGGTGAGTCTGGCCCCTACCCTTGGCCCCTGCACAGGGTAGACCTTCACTATTCACTGGCGTGCAGGACAAGGCTGCTCCAGGTGGCCTTATCTCAAGGTGCCAGCTCTGTATTAGTGTCACATGGCCAAGAGTGTTCCTGAGGGCCAGCAGTCTGCCTTGGGCCTCCTCCTCCATCACAATCCTCTGTGCTATATCATCCCCCAGTCACCCCCGCAGCTCGCTTCTGTTCTCTTTCCAGGCCCTTGTCACCCAGGCCTTGGAGATCCATTATGAGTGAGAAGCTAGATGTCAGCTTGAGAAGAGGACCTCCTCCGTGAATACCACTGTCTTCTCCCCTCAGGGTCATGCCTGTCCACTAGCCCAAGGAGTTTGTCTGTCCCTCTCCCCCTGTAGCCAAGCTGGGCAAGGAACAGGTGCCGGAGACCTGGGGCTGAAGCCAGGGCGGGAGGAACCTGGACAGACAAGCATGGAGTCCCAGGCAGCCCCGGAGCCTGAGCTAGAGCCATGGCATCCAGGTCCAGTTCTAGATCTAGAATGAACGGTCAAGGTCTGTGGTCAACCTCCTGGCTCCTTAGCTGAGTCTCTGGGCCTCTGTTTTCATGTGATCATGCCTCCCTCACACAATTGAGGTAATAAATAATAATAACAAATAAGTAATAGCATTTTTGTTATTAGTATAATAGCTAACCCTTTAAAAACACTATGACTAGGGACTTCCCTGGTGGTCCAGCGGTTAAGACTCCACGCTCCCAATGCAGGGGGCCCGGGTTCGATCCCTGGTCAGAGGACTAGATCCCACATGCTGCAACTAAGAGTTCGCATGCCGCAACTAAAGATCCCACATGCAGCAACCAAGATCCCACGTGCTGCAACTAAGACCCGACGCAGCCAAATAAATAACTAACTAAATAAATAATAAAATAAAAACACTATGGCTAGGCACGGTACTAAGTGCAATTAAAATTATCACTACAGGGGCTTCCCTGGTGGCGCAGTGGTTGAGAGTCCGCCTGCCGATGCAGGGGACGCGGGTTCGTGCCCCGGTCTGGGAGGATCCCACATGCCGCGGAGCGGCTGGGCCCGTGAGCCATGGCCGCTGAGCCTGCGCGTCCGGAGCCTGTCCTCCGCAACGGGAGAGGCCACAACAGTGAGAGGCCCGCGTAACGCATAAAAAAAAAAAAAAAAAAAAAAAAAAATTATCACTACAAAGTACATAGCATGGAGCCTGGTACTCAGTAGGTGCTTAATAAGTGGTGAGTGAATGAACTGAATGAACCTTCCTAGTTTCCAAGGACAAGTCACCTACTCACAGACAAACATGCACGGGGAACTAGTGTGCACCAGGCCTTGGTTGGGGGTCGTGGACCCTGCCTTTCCCTCCCATCCAGATTGCAGAATGCTATTGCAGGCTGTCAGAATGAGACATAAAGAGTGAATTCTGGGCTTCCCTGGTGGCGCAGTGGTTAATAATCCACCTGCCAGTGCAGGGGGCACGGGTTGGAGCCCTGGTCCGGGAAGATCCCACATGCCACGGAGCAACTAAGCCCGTGCGCCACAACTACTTGAGCCTGTGCTCTAAAGCCTGCGAGCCACAACGACTGAGCCCATATGCCACAACTACTGAAGCCCACATGCCTAGAGCCCTTGCTCCACAACAAGAGAAGCCACTGCAGTGAGAAGCCCACATACCACAACAGAGAGTAGCCCCGGCTCGCTGCAACTAGAGAAAGCCCATGAGCATCAACAAAGACCCAACACAACCAAAAATAAATAAATAAATTTATTTAAAAAAAAAAAAGAAGAGTGAATTCTGAGGCTGTGGTAATTAATACATGCCATTATTGTTTTACCCTGTCTTCCCCATAGTGATTAGCTCTCCACAGACAACTGACCAAGTTGTCTGAGTGTGGCCAGGCCTCAGCGCCACTTTGGGAGGTGCGGAAGGGAAGGAGGGTCTCATTTGCTCTGAATATGGCTCACTGACAGCCCAGCACACAATCTGATCAAATATTTAGGTCCTCAGGAGCCCTGCCTGCAATATTAATGTGGTGAACCAGAGGCCATGGCTGTAGCCATGCCGAGGCTGGGGCTTCAATAATGAACGAGGGCTTTGCCCGGAGAAACGTGAGCCATTCTGGCCATGAATACGACAAAGACACCACAGGAAAATATCTGAGATGAGCCCCCTGCCCCCCGCCACACACACACACTCGGAACCAGTCCAGTTGCAGACGTCAACATGGCATTTGGTAACAGGCATCTAGAGACTTTTCTTTAAAAGTCTGTACAACTGTACCCCTGAGTTTTCCTTTCTTGACATCTAGATGAAGGAAATAATCAAAAATATGGGAAAGCTTTATGTTTAAGAATATTCATTTATTATTTATGATAATAAAAAGTTAGAAATATCCAAAATTCTAAACGATAAGGGATTAGTTAGGGAAATACGAACATGCTGTCTGGCAAGAATATTCTGTAGCCAATTAAAAATTATGTTTACAAATAGTTTTAATGACATGGGGACATGATAATAATATAGTTCAGTGAAAAAGGCAGGATAAAAATTGCCATGTCCAGTACTAACACAGTTGTTATGATAATTGTTTAAATTTGAGAAAGTTTCTTCATCCCTCTAGGCCTCTGTTTCCTCATCTGAAAATTACGTACAATACCTACCACATGGCTTGTTGCGAAAAAGAATAAGACGATATTTGGAAATGTTCTAGGACAGGGTCTGGAGTAGATAAGCAATTCATGGTTCTTGCTATAAAAACTTTAACAAAAGGGGCTAGAAGACATTATCCCCAAACATTAATGACAAGCTGTGTTCAAGTGGTAAACACACCCACTGGATGTGGGTGGGAGAGACAGAGAGTCTTCCAGGTTGATCCCAAGGTTTCTGGCCTGGGTAACCGGAAGGGAAAGCTGTCCCTGCAGATGAATTAGGAGATGAGGAAGGAAATAAGTATATTTAAAAATAAAACCGAGCGCAGAGAGAGAGTAGCTTTTGATGTGCAAGTCTTCCCAGGTGAAAGGAGCCAGGGGAGGAGTGGACCCCAGTGCCCGTGGATCTGGGGGAGCAGCCCGGGCCTGGTGAATAATGGAGGAGGCTGAGCCTTTGATGAGGAGAGGCTGCTGGAAACCAGGGTGGGAAACAGTTCTGCGTTGGCCACTCTGGGACTCCCAGGGGACCCCTTCCCCCGGTGGGCTTCTTCTGTTCCGGCAGAAGTGATGCTGTGACTATTCTAGAAGCCCGGAGCCTCTCAAGACGACTTCCACAAGGGCAGGACTTCCTGCCAGATGGTCCCTCTGTCCCTGGGCAGCAGGGGCTGGGGTTGGTGGGGTCGCAGGCAGAGGGAGAGCCCTTCCATGGTCGGAGCGGAAGGAAGTCAGCCTTCTCTACTGTTCTTGCCGCCTCATCCCCACCCCGGAGGCCCACCCAGGCTTCCTGGAGACCCTGCCCAGGTAAAGGCCTCTCCTGCCTGTGACTAGGGGCCCAGCGAGGCCCAGACTGGAGAATCTAGAACAATGAGCTAGCTACAGGGATGAAGCCTGACTCCATCTTTTGCTGGTAACTTATGGCTTAACCTGCATTCTCCTAATCCCATCCCTCACCATCCACCACCCTTCCACCTGCTACTTACTCGTCTGTCGGTCGACATGTCCGAGACCATGTAATTGTCCTCGCTCCCCCAACTCCCACCTCAGACAGAGCAGATCTGAGTACTGGCTTGGCCACCTCCTAGCCTTGTGGCTGGGGCATTCTCCCTGCCCTCTCTGGGTCTCGGTTTCCATCCCTGTAAAACAGGGATATTAATCCCTACCTACCTAGCAGTGGTTGTGGGAGCATCAGACGACACGTTGTGAAACACCCAGTGTACATCTGGGAACAGCTGGCCCTTGTGAGGGTCGTTTCCCTTCCTTCCCATCCTCCCCCGGGTAGAAGAGCCAGCCTCCTCTGTGGCATCCCAGACCCCCTTCCCTGGCCCTTCCCCCCGTGCGGAGGCCTCCAGCACCTTCCTGCTCCTCACTAAACCTGCCACAGCAAGGATGGAAAGAGACGGCAGGGCGCAGAGGCGAGCACCCTAGCCGGAAGCCAGCAGCTGCTGTTTCTCCTTCTCGAACATTCCATCCTGGAGCACTCAAAGCGCTGCCCTCTGGGAAGGGGCAGGAGGGGAGCAATAATGGATTAGGATCAAGAACTCCAGTCTCATGGTAGAATTTTAGGCAGCAGTTCACAGGTGAGGGGAGAATATTCACCGAATTGTATTCCTGGCAAGGGAAGGGCCTTTGTTGACTGTAGCGTGCTGTACAAATGCAAGCATTGTTATGATTGCTGTGACTTCTGTCTGATCCTCAGAATAACCCAGTAAAGTGGGAGGAGCCATTGCACTCATTTTTTTTTTTTTTTTGCTATACGCAGGCCTGTCACTGTTGTGGCCTCTCCCGTTGTGAAGCATAGGCTTCGGACGCGCAGGCTCAGCGGCCATGGCTCACGGGCCCAGCCGCTCCGCGGCATGTGGGATCTTCCCGGACCGGGGCACGAACCCGTGTCCCCTGCATCGGCAGGCGGACTCTCAACCACTGCGCCACCAGGGAAGCCCCATTGCACTCATTTTAAAGAGGAGGAAACCAAGGCTTGGAACGAGCAGTGGGCAGTTGGCACCGGTCTTTTCAGGGCACCCCACCCAGCTCCACCTGTGTCTCTGCTGACATCTCCACAGTAGACCCCCGCTGGCTGATGCACTTAGCCCCAGGCCAGTGCCAGGATACAGCAGCCCCCCCCACTGCTGCGGGTTCTCCATGCCAGGCAGCCCTAACCCTGCCTGCGTGGAATGAAGATTGCACCTTACGAATGTCACTCATTATGAGGCAGTGGCTCCCCTTGGATTGCCTCCTGCCTGAGTTCATGAAAAGCAATTTACTGTGTGTCAAGTGACCGCAGGAGATACAAAGAAGGCCCCGCCCTGTGCCGCCTTGGGCGTCTGAGTGAGACGGTAGGCTGCCCAGCAAGCCTTTGATTAAAGCTGGGAAGGAATGATGCCCATGGGCCCAGCTGAGCTGATTCGAAGAGGCCCAGAACCTCATCCCAGTCACACTTGCCTGCTGGGCATCCTCCCCAGATGCTTCAGTTCTAACTGCTGAGCCCAGAGCAGAGCTCCCGACACCTCCCAGAGCCAGCCCTCCCTCCGTGGAGCACCTTGCTGTGCCTAGCTCAGGGGCTGGATGGACTGGCCTGGCCACAGTGGTCTCAAGTGCTAAGTTAAGGATTTTGGACCGAATGAGGCAGAACAAGGCAGGGGCAGGGTGGAGCCTCTGTAGTTCTGCTGAGGATCTGGGTAGGTTTGGGAAGAGTTTAGGGAAATTCTCTAATGGTGGGTGAGTGACGGGTTACTGAGGGGAGCAGGACATGTTAACTTTGAGATAGCCATCAAGGAGGCCAAACTTGGGCCTTCTCACATCCCTGCTTTGATGGTCTCTGTGCCAGAAACAGAACCTATTCGGACATCCTTCCATCTAGCTATTCACCTGTCCATCCATCCACCTATCCACCCACCTATCCACATACCTCTCCATCCACCCCTCCATCCATCTATCTGTCCATCCATCCAGTACATACAGAGTCCATTCTCTGTGTCCGGCAGGGGGACTCTGTGAACCTTGGCTTGTAGGGCATCTCAGATGGGCCCCAGGGTGGGGGGGAAGGTCCAGCATCCTGTCTGGACAATAACCATGATGTTAACTCTCATACTCAAAGTATTAACTGGGTACCATGAACTGTGCAAAGTGTCAGACACATATTCTCAGCATGGCCAGCCCACACCACCCCACATAGTAGATCTCATTAGCCCATTTGCAAATGTGGGCACTGAGGCTGCGCTATTAAGTGCCTTATCCGAAGTCCCATCATTCATAGGTGTTGGGGTTAGGACTGAAATCCAAGTCCACGTGACCCCAGAGCCTGTGCTCCCAACTTGTTCTAACGCCTAACGTGTGATGGGGCTTTGGAGAGGAGGGTGTGGGTATGGGCTTGCGGGCCTGTGCCTAACACAGACCGCGTGTCAAGCGCCCCCTCTGCCAGACTCGTTCTCTTGTTCAGTCCCCAGAGCAGGGCCACGGTGTGTGTGGGGTGCGGTGCGGAAGCTCCCATGGGAACCAAGCCAAGTCTTGAGGAAAACTCTTGGCATATTGTAGTGTGAAGTGGTTCTTCAAGCGGCCGGATTTAGCGTTTCCCAGGTTGGAGGGAGGCAGACATGGCGCATTAAAAATGACAGTGAGGAGGGTAAACTATCAGGCACGGCTGCTTAGGTTCATGCACTTTGTCCGCAATTCTTGCTCCGTTCCGGTGTGATCAGAAATGAAATCCGGGCAAGCTGCGCCCGTTACCGTGTGTGGGCCCGGAGTCTTCCGGCTTATCTATCCCTCCTAATCCACTTGGCAGTTTACAGGCCCGCTAAAAGGCCGCCTGCCGCAACACCTCCGAGGTTTTTTTCAGCTGAGCGTCATCCCTCCCCCCTGCCTGGCACGGGGCAGAAAACAGAGGAAGCCGAGAGTCGACGCCGGCGGTGCAGGGCTGCAGGGGGAGCAGCGCACAGTAAACTCTGACACAAGCTCTCTGTGGGCAGTTCCCTCTGTGTCTAAACGCAAGGGGTCCAGAGATTAACTTGCTGAGTGACCTTCAGCGCCTCTGAGCTTCTCTGAGTCTCCATTCCCCACCCGGGTTGGACTTGGTAACACACACGCCAGCTCTAGTTCCCGGGTAGGGCTGCCCAGCAACGAGTGCAGACGCTGACTCAAAGGTGCCCCAGGTTCACGGGGAAAGATGCCCATCTGATCAGTAACGTTTGCCATGGTCAATCTGATTGGTGATGCTACATACGCCACGTATTTACAGTTCCTAATAGCTGCTTCTAAGGGCCTTCCAGCTCTGACACTGGGGCCTTCATTGTGCTTCTCTGTATATTGGAGGGATAATATTTCTCTATTTGTAAACTGGAGGGTTTGGCCAGGAGACTCAAAGTCTTCCTCTGTGCTCCTGTAGCATATTGTAAAGGCTACTGTTAGCCAGTACGTGTCACGTGCTAGACTGGGATATTTTGAGGGCTGGCATCTGATTTATGTCTGGGTCCCTGGCAGCCAGCACAGAGCTTGGTACGGGGCAGGCACCAGTGAATGTTTGATGAAGGGATGGAAAGATGAGTGCCTGTGTGGAAGACGAATGAATGAATGCACGAATGCATTCCAACCTCATAGAGTGTTAGTGAAGATTAACTCCGCGTTGTTAGGGTCACGGGAACAGGGAAGGGAAATGGAACGTGAAAGATAAGATGTCCAGAGTGTCCAGGGTGGTGAGCACGAAGAACAAGGATACAGCCGAATGAGGAGGGAGTGTGTGGGGGCTGGAACCCGTTTGGGCCATAAGCAGGGCTGGGCTCCAGAAGAGGGCCAGCTAGGGGGCGGCCGCTGCCTCTATCTGAGTGCACTGGGCCAGCACACAGGCACTGGTGCCTCTGGTTTTGTTGAGCAAATGGGATTGCCCTTGTTGCTTTCTCTGATGCTCTACGCAATACATTCTCCTGGTAAAAACATTCACTCAGAACACAGAGTAAACAGAAGAAATTAAAAATCACTCCAAATCCTACCACTGCAAGATTTAGGTGAACCTTCTTCAGACATCTGTGCACCTAAATACATATGCACATGCATATATATTAAATATGAATACAAAGCTGCGAAATGAAACACTACATGCTGTGCCATAACCTGATTTTGTCGCTCAACAGCATGTTGGAATGCATTCGTCTGTGTCATCATTTTCAAGGTGAAGAAATTTCAGAGATGTGAGCCCGTTTGCCCACATGTCCACACTTGGGGTTCTCTCTCTGCCTGCGTTGTTTCCTTCTCTCCTTCCTCCCTTCTTTCCTTCCTTTCTTCTTAAAGGAACTAATTCACTGGTAGCACAGAAACAAAGAATTATAAGTCTTACCATGGAGTATGTGAAGGGATGATATTTAAATGACGTTTTCGTCTGACTCTAAACCCAAAAAGCAGTCTGCACGCAGAACGTGCAGAGCGGCTGTGCTGATTATGTAGGTCTGTGTCTTTTCCCTTCTTCTGAAAAGCCCAAAGCCTTAATTCAAAGGGCAACAGCACATCGCCGTGGCTTGGGAGTTGGCAGGTGTGGTGCAAAAAGGGGCTTGAAATGTGCTCGGCGGGGAGCGGGGGGGGGAGGGCGGGGGGGGCGCGTGGGTGGGGTTTGCGTGTCCCTGCCACTGCTAGGAAAAGAATGTGTCCCAGCTGGGCTGCTGGCCTGGGATGAGGATGGGGTGAGAGCTATGGGGCAGAGCCACTCTAGCCAACCCACAAACGTGTAAGTGAGGGAGAAATAAATGCCAATTGCCTGGCACCACTGCGGTTTTGAGGTTGCTTGTTCTGCAGCTCTGGTTGACCAACACATCAGGGATATAGTGCTGAGTTACCCCAGCCTCGGGTCCCAGTTCCCTCATCTGAAAAGCAGGGACAGTGATGATCTACCTAGTAGGGCTGTTGTGTGAGTGAGATCGGCTCCTAGCTGCAGAGTTGGTAGTGAGCATTCCGTTAACATTAGTTGTTATCAATGTGTTACCTTAGAGTGAGGCTTTTCAAGTCATACAACCCACTCACAGGCCGTGGAATCAACTTAGTGCGTCACCACTAGCGTTTTCTTTTGCTAGAACAGAAAGTTATCACAATACTCACAATCAGAAAGGGTAAATATTGTCTTGTAGGACTTGTTTTAAAGTGTGTGTGTAAAACCGATTTCTTTCTGTGGGTCACAGTCAAAAGGACTGGAGAGCCTCTGTCTGAGCGAGGTCAGGCTGTTTCTTCCCTGGAGACCGGCCAGTGTTGATAGGGCAAGAGCAGAGGTCGGGGGATGCCAAGGGCACCGCTACACTCTGTGTGCTTCCCCCCAGGCCCCCGCCTCCTGTCATTGAGCTGCCAGGCAGAGCAAGCCCAGGACGTGGATGGCAGAAACATGGAGGCTGCCCCGGGCTGGCCTCCTAACCTCCACTGTCTCAGCAGCTTGAGGGGGTTCCCTGGGCAGGGTTGATGGGGACACACCCCCTCCAAGTTCTCAGCTGCCCTCTCCCTGGTCCTCCCAGAGCACATAGGCAGAGTCCAGAAGGGACAGGATTTAGAGTCAGACTTGGACACAGAGCCCAGCTCTGCCCGTTACTAACAGAGGAAACTAGGGAACATTCTCGCCTTCGTGCAATGAGGCCGTGGGGGTCTTACCTGAAAAGGATAAAGTACTGGATGAGACATGTATTACTGTGCCCATTTTCAACCAGTATTTACTGAGCTCCTCCCAAGTGGCAGGAGGGGGATGAAGTTCAGCACACAGTAGGTGCTTAATAAATGGCATTATTATCATTATTATTTGTAGTTCGCAGCATTTTTCTTGTTTTCACTTTATTCACCCATTCAGTCGCTTCGTCTACAAACACATATTGAGTGCAGAGTGCTAGGGACATGAAGATGACCCAGGTGTGGCCCTCCTTTCTCTCCAGAGGCTGGCCCTTTTTTGACGAACCTACACTGCAGTGAGGGGTTAAGAGCTCTGAGTCTAGAACCTGGCGGCCTGAGTCTGAATCCCGACTTCTCTGCTTACGGCTGTGTAACCTTGGGCAAGTTATCTATCCAGCCTGGCTCCTCCATAAGATGAGGCCATTGGAACACGCACCAGTTTGTTGAGTGGGCCAAATAAGTACTGCCATGGGCCAAGCGCTCAGAACACTGTCTGGCCCACAGGAAGAACACAGCAAGGGTCTGTCGGTTACTGATACTACTCTCAGAGTTGAAGTGTGTGACCTGGAAGGGACCCAGGAGGCTCTTCTAGCCCAGGGGTGGCATCACACTTCATCTCAGCGCCAGCTGCCTGAAGTGTTGTTTTGAGAAGGATTCTGAGACCAAATGTGGGCTCAGTAAATAAAGCCTTGAGTAATTAGAGCTGTCAGCATGGGCAAGGGAAGGAAGAATGGGGGTGCAAGGTTCACGCTTGTCACCCCTGATCCAGCCCGATCTTCTGATTTTACAGAAAGGAGACTAAGCCCCAGAGGGGGGAAAGGACACGCCCTGGGTCTTAGCTGGCATTTGAGCCAGACCCTTAGACTCAGTCCAAGGCTCCTGGTGACTTGCTTCTGCCTCAGTGTGTTTCAGGAGGCATTGTAGCATCTCCCCTCCACACACCCTCTGCTGGGGTTCAGTAGTTTGCACCGGGCTTAGTTGGGCTTGGGAACATTCGAGGCGAAATACAGGCCTGCGGAGAGCGTTCACTTGAATGGCACTTTTCGCAGTGATGAGCGTGCTTGTTTGGATTTGAATGAGACTGAATCAGCAGATACGGTATTGCACTGGAAACTGAGGGGGTGGAGAACGCTCCTTTTTTCCCTTGGAAAAGCATGATTTTTTATACTGCAATTAAACAGCCCTTTTGGGCTGATTTTGCTTCTCTGCTGCTGACATTGAAAAATGCCAAAGATAGCAGCCCTGCTCTCCTTGAGCTGTGCCTCCAGGGATGGGCAGGCAGCCGCCGTATCTCTCGGGAAAATTGAGTGAGGGATGACGACACCGTCCTGGGAAGCATGGCTTCCCATCCTGTGTGGAAAAAGGCCCGCGAGCATCTGGGGAACCCCAGCCCAGAGGTCCCCATGAAGGACCACTAGCTCAGGCTGCAAGTTGCCCATTCTTCCCTGAAACCGGGGAAGACCCTACTTGCTAAGGAGCCCAAAGTCTGTGTAACTCAACCCCCAGCTAGGGGTCCGAAGGTTTTGAGGACCCGACATGGCAGACAGTCCTTATTAGGAGCTATCTCAGGCCTGTAGGGGTCATTGGCATTTGAGGGTCAGCCGGCATCTGAACCCCGATGTGGGGGAATCTTCACTTTGGAAATTGAAGCAGAGAGACGGTCTCCTCTCCTCTCCCTGAAAGCTGGGCCATGGGCTTAGCTCAGAACTATGCTGGGACCTTGGATCCTGAAGGAGTGACACAAAGCAGAAGGAACCAACAAGGATGGTAGCAAGAAAGCAAACCATGGTGGCCAAGAGTATGGGGTCTGGAAATTGCCAACATGGTGGAATCCTGGGTCTTCCATTTACTGGCTGTTAATCTTGGGCAACCTGCTTCTCCTTTCTGTGCCGCGGCTTCCTCGTCTGTAAAATGAGTAAGTACAGGTAAAGAATTCGGTACGTGCCCGCACCTGGTGAGGGCTCAGTGGAGGTTAGCTGATGCCGCTGTTTGTGATGGTGGTGACGGCAAGTTCCTGCCAATGGAGGCACGTCTTCCACGGGATCCCCAGTCATGCTGCAGGGATACCCTAAGCACACTGATGCCAGGCACGGTTGTGGCTGGGTCCTCTGTGGCCTGGCCCCCTTGGCTCAAAGCAATATCCTTTCAACAAGCCTCTTTTCTGCTCAAGTTGCTTAAGTCTACTTTTGTTGTCCTTAACCAAGACCCTGAGGGGTCATGCCATAATTAATCCACAGAATGGTTTAGAGGAAGCTTCAGAATCCATTTGTGTGGTCAGGGTTGCCTCGGATTAGGAGTGTAATATCTGTTATCTGTCTAATCCACCACACGCCCCCTGGGAGGGACAGAGCGCCTTCTGTTTTCCACTTGCTACATAAGTACTTGTAGATTCACAAAAGGATATGAAGGCTCGTGATAAATGAGGAAGAATTTCACCACCAGTGGTTCATATTTTAGCAGAGTATGGCAGGATCTGCAGCACACCCCAGTTCAAATCTTAGTTCTTTTGCTTTCTTTGGATATATCATCCCCCACCCCCTAGCCTTGGTTTCTTCATCAGTAAAATTGGAAGAATAACACCCAGAAAAGTCCAAAAGAGAATACTGTAATGCACCACAATGGGAGTGTTGGTTGGCAAGACAATGGCAGACTCACTAAAGAATTTTCTGGGGGGAGGGGCAAGATAGGGGTAGGGGATTAAGAGGTACAAGCTACTATGTATAAAATAAATAAGCTACAAGGATATATTGTACAGCACAGGGAATATAGCCATTGTTTTATAATAACTATAAATGGAGTATAACCTATAAAAATTTTGAATCACTATGTTGTACCCCTGAAACTAATCTAATATTATAAAACAACTATACCTCAATAAAAAATTTGAGAACAAAAATATGTGATAATAGTAAAAAAAACTCTAACAGTGCATCACATCTTTTTGCTTGTTAAAAGATAGAACAAAACCCTAAACAGCATTCTGGGAAGGCAACCCCAGAAACCAAAAATACCCCTCCCTCTTTTTTTTTTAATCAGGGACTTACACACTCTTATGCCTATGGTAAAAATGGATTAGATTATGTAACAAATGCAAAGTATTAGATTAAATTGGAAGAAGACTTACAAAAAAAAAAAAAAGAATTTTCTGGTTCTTTCAGGCCTCAGGGCAGGGGAAGAGTTCTGGGACTTGGGGGCAGGGTGTGGGCATGGGGGCAGGAGAGACCTGCGCTGGGCAGAGGGCCCAGTCGGCTCCCTCCAGGATGGAAGCATGCCCTCTGTGTGGCTCTTGGCTTTAGGAGTCCTCAGGTCCCTTGCAGTCAGTTCCCAGGACTGCATTTTCTTAGGGGCTCAGCAATTCTCAGGCTACCCCAGCCACCCAAGCTCCCCTGGATTTTTGTGGAGAGAAGGGTGGATAGGTATTGGTGGGGGGTGGGGGGGCTTCTGTTAGCTAAACAAATCATAGCAGTTAACAGAAAGGTTTTTGTCGTTAGAGTGTCCAGGTTAGAATCCCAGCAATACTAGCAACTTGCTGTGTGACCTTGAGCAAGTTAATTCACTGCTCTGAGCTGTAATTTCCCAATCTAGTGCTCACAGGGTTTGGGGGAAGAGTAAGTATTTAGCACTGAGTCTTTTTTTTTTTTTTTGCGGTACGCGGGCCTCTCACTGTTAGGGCCTCTCCTGCCACGGAGCACAGGCTCCGGACATGCAGGCTCAGCGGCCATGGCTCACAGGCCCAGCCTCTCTGCGGCATGTGGGAACTTCTCAGACCGGGACACGAACCCGTGTCCCCTGCATCGGCAGGCGGACTCTCAGCCACTGCGCCACCAGGGAAGCCCCTAGCGCTGAGTCTTAATAAATCGTGGTAATTAGTATTACATTGTTGCTGAGTTTATCTTATCAATCACCTCCTAACAGGTTCCCTTTATCTGCTACCCCAGGTCTCTACCAGCACAGAGAGAAAAAGATTGGTCAGAGCAGAAGTTCAGCTAACAACAGATCTTGGCCTGCTCTAGGCTCCCAGGCCGAGGCCTTCTTGGTGTTCACCAGTATTTGGAGCAAACCACTGCCTGGCTCTGGTGCCCAGGAATGTGCCTGGTGCATGGACAGAACTCCCCAAATGAGAGCTATAGTTATTATTTGGGGCACAGGGTTTCATTCAGAAAGTGGATGAGTTTAATTACAGGAAATTTGTGAATAATGTGATCCTTTTCATTCCTGTAACCGTGACTTACAGACACCTGCTCCATTCAAGAAAAAAATAGGTTTAATTTTAAAAATGCTTCTTCTGCACTCCTTAATCACTACCTCATTGAAGTTTGTGGTACAGAATGTCTTCCACTGAGGAAGTGCATCAGAGCGATGAGAAAAGTCTGGGAGGGAATGTGGAGCCCCTGGTGTGGGAAGAGCTGCACCTCCTTTTACTTGGCTGGGATGGGCCTTGTCCAGACTCACAGGCAGGGTCAATGAAACTTGGCCACACTCTTGACAGAATATTTTGCATCTCTCACAGTGACATCTATGGAATGTTTAAAGTCCCATGAAAATGCTGATGTTAAAATATTGAGTGAGAAAAAGAGATGATGCTGACTTCCTAAAAACTGACAAAATTTCTCACATAAAAAAAGACTGGAACTTCACTTCCATCCAAGCTGGAGTATCAGGAACTAGACACCCTCCCACCCAAGGGAGCTAAAACACTATACAAAATATATGAAACAATGGATTCCAGATATTGAACAAGAGGCAGTGCAGGACAGTCACCCTGAGAGAGGAGATACCCCTAGGAGTGAGTCTTTGACTGTCCCAGCTTCCTGTCTGGAGAGTTTTCTGGCTTCGGTGCAGGAAGAGGAACCCAGGTGGCACCTGGTCCCCCTGAGCTAAAGAGACAGAACAAAAGTCTATGGAGCTGAGACAACCAGAGTTCTCAGGGCAGAGTCAGAGGAGAGGGGGCCGCCCAGAGAGAAGGCTCTGCAGATCTGCCTCGCTCATGCCTTCAGCTGAGAACTGATCAGGGCATGTGTGTGAGGAGACTATGTGAGTCTGGGGAAGAACTGCCCCAAAGGAGCAGGAGACACAGCATCCAGAGCTCACACAACATAGGGAATCATTTGTGTTCCTACCAGTCATAGGTGCAAAATTCTTAGCAAAATTTTACCAAATGGAATCCAACAATATATAAAAAGGACAACATATCATGACTAAGTGGAGTTTATCCTGAGAATGTAAGATTAGTTTAATATTCAAAAACTGTAATCAATGTAATTCATCATATTAACAGAGTAAAAAAGAAAAACGTATGATCATTTTAATAAAAGAAAGAGTTTTGACAAAATCTAGTCTCCATTCATGACAAAAATTGCTCTCAGCAAACTAAGGATAGAAGGGAATTTTCTCAACCTGATAAGACATCTACAAAAGACCAAATGCTTTCTAGGAGAAAGCTGAATGCCTTCTAAGATCAGGAACAAGGCAAGGATGTCCTATCACTTCTATTCACTTCTATAATGCTGGAGGCTCTAGCCAGTGCAATAAGGCAAGAAAAAGCAATAAAATACTTTCAGATTGGAAAGGAAGAAGTAAAACTTCTTTATTCACAGATGACACGCTTATTTATGTAGAAAATCTTATACCTCCTACAAAAAAGCTACCAGAAATAATAAGAGAGTTTAACAAGGTTGCAGGATACAAGGCCAATATACAAGAATCAACTGTATTTCTATATACTAGAAATAAAATATTGGAAATTGATATTTTAAAAGTAATATCATACTATAGCATCAAAAATATAAAATACTTAAGGATAAATGTGTTAAAAAGATATTCAAGACCTAAACATTGAAAATTACAAAACATTGCTCAGAGAAATTAAGACCTAAATAAGATGAGAAATAGACCATGTTAATGAATCATAAGCCTCTATGTTGTTAAGATGTCAGTTCTTCCCAAACTGATCTATAGAGTCAGTGCAATCCCAGTCAAACCCAGCAGGCTTTTTTTTTTTTTTTTTGCAAGTGTGTGGAAATTAACAAGCTGAGTCCAAAATTATATGTAAATACAAAAGACCTAGAATAACCAAAACAACTTTGAAAAAGAAGGATAAACTTGGAGGACATACACTACGGGGTTTCAAGACTTATAAGGCTACAGTAATCAAGATAGTGTGGTACTGGTATAAAAATATGCAAATAAATCAATGAGACAGACTAGAAAGTTCAGAAAAAGATCCATACATATATGGTCACTTGATTTTCAACAAAGGTGAAAGGATGCTCTTTTCCACAAACAGTTCTGGAACAATTGTATGATCAAAAAGACCAAAAAGTAAATTTTGGCTCTTATCTCACACCATATACAAAAATTAACCTGAAGAAGATCATAGACCTAAATATGAGAGCCAAAACTATAAAACTTCTAGAAGAAAACGTAGAAAATCTTCATGACCTTGGGTTTCACAAAGATTTCTTAAATACAACACAAAAACTACAAATTACAGAGGAAATAAATCTGTAAGTTGGACTTCATCAAAATGATAAAGGTTTGTTCTTCAGAAGGATATGTTAAGAAAATGAAAAAGCAAACCACAGACTGAGAGAAAATATTTGCAAACATATATCTGACATAGTGATCAGTGCATAACTTTGTGAATATACTAAAAGCTGCTGAATTATACATTTTAAAAGGGTGAACTTTATGTTATGTAAATTGTATCTCCAAAAAACTGTAAACAAAAACAACATATATCTGACAAAGGGCTTGTATCTAGAATATATAAAGAGCTCTTGCTCAATAAGATGATAAAAACTCAATTTTAAAAACTGAGGAAAGATTTGAACAGAGACTTCACTGAAGATATAAGAAGGGCAAATGAGTACTGTACATGCAAGGATGCTTAAGATCATTAAGGTCATTAGGGACATGCAAATTAGAAGACACCACGCCCACTGGGAGTTCCGTTTTGTCAGCTCCCTGCGGTCCAGGGGTTCCAGGCACAGGGGCAAGGCTGGTTCCCGCTCCCACCCGCAGTTCCAACAGAGGAGCTTGGCAGCCAGAGGAAGTTGGGTAAAGGATGAGCCAGATTCAAGGGCCTGAAGTTGGAAGGGACTGAGGAAAAGTGAAGTGAGCAGATCTGAGAACTTAGCAGGTGGCATCAAAGGCACTGGATGAGAAAGTGGATTGGGGCGGGGGACAAAGAGAGATGAGTGAGGATGAGCCAGGGGGCCAGGGTCATGCTGTTCACTGAGCCAGAGAGTACGAGGAGGAAGAGAGGGTACACAGACAGACACCAGCTTCCACTGTGCAAATGATCCATTTGGGTGCCTGGGGCATCCGGGCACTTATCCAGCGGGCTGCTGGCCGTGTGGGTCTGAGCAGGCACCTCGATGATGAGCAGAGGGAGAGTCTGGGAGCCTTGAGAGTGGAGCTGTTACCCAGGGAGGGGGAGAGGAGAACGGGGAGCCAGTGCCAGGCGCCGAGAGGCACCTATGGTAAGGGAAGACCAGGTTCTTGAAAAGGAAAAGGAAAGCCAGTGGCCTGTTTCCCTGCCAGCTCCTTCCTGGCTGGGACTTGAGACGGCATAAGGGAGAGAAGGGGAGTGGGGGAGGACTCTGGCCCCGAAATTAGAGGCCTTCTCAGAGGTGCCAGACAAAGTGCCCACCCCAAGGAACGAGACAACCTGGTGTCCTAATGTTCTGATCTGATTTTTTTTTGGTAAGAAGTTGGACCAAATTCCTCTCTGTAGTCCATCAGCCCTTCTGCTGTTTTCTTTTCCATTCACTCATTCATCCAGCAAATGTGATGGGGATACTGAGCTACCATCACATGCCAGGCATAGGCTGGTGCTGAGGGCACACTGGGGACTGAATCAGACATGGTCCCTGCCCTTAGACAGGCTGGTGGCAGCCAGGTTAATGAGGGGACTGGCAATGACTCTGGTGGGGCTCTCCAGAGTTGTCATCTCCTAACCCTTTCCTTCTCTGTTTCCAGCGTTTCATCCTCCCTTTATGCGGGTGCCCCTCGGCACCCGGCCCAGCTCCTTTGTCCTCCTCTCCCCCTCGCTGGGCAATGACTCCACTCTCAAGGCTCCCAGACTCTCCCTCTGCTGATCATCGAGGTGCCTGCTCAGACCCACACAGCCAGCAGTCCGCTGGATGAGTGCCCGGATGCCACGGGCACCCAAACGGATCATTTGCACAGTGGAAGCTGGTGTCTGTCTGTGTACCCTCTCTTCTTCCTCGTACTCTCTGGCTCGGTGAACAGCATGACCCTGGCCCCCTGGCTCATCCTTACTCCTCTCTCTCCCTCTCCTAGCAAATCCAGTCACTCAGGGAGTCCTATAGTTGATGCCTGTTAAGTTCTTCTTGGATTTGTCCAATTTTCTCTCCCTAGCACCTGTCCAACTTCAGGTTCCTTCCCATTCCCCATCTATCTTCCTTTGGCCTTAACCTTCCCTAACGTGTAGCAGAGAGGAGATTTTTAATTGCAAGTGACCTAAAGCTAACTGAAATTGACTTGAGCAAAAAAATGAATTTATTGGCTCACATAACTAAAAGCTTCAGCAGTAGCTTCAGGCCTGGCTGAATCTAGGAGATCAAATGATGTCAATAGGACCTGGTCTCTCTGCTTTCTTTATTTTCATCAACCAGTATAAATTTGGGATGGCCTCACTTTCCCTGCATCAGGGCCCGCAGAAAGAGATTTTTTCCTTCCCTGCAGGTCTAAGAGTCCATTGACTGTGACTGGGTCACACGCCCATTCCTAAACTAGTCACTGGGGCACAGGTGTGGGCAGTGTTCTACTGGGGCATGTTTGGGTCACAGGCTCACCCCTGAAGTTAGGTGTTAGGGTCAAGCACTATCAAAATCACATGGATTGCAAGTAGGGGAAGGAAAGTTCCTCCAGGAAAATCACTGTCTCTGTCAGTGTGGGTAAGAAGGACATGAAGCTGATGTCAACCCTGCCTTAAACAGGAAAGCACTGGCAAAGGACAGGAAGCTGTAGAAAGGTTTGCTGAGCAAAAGCAGTGTTAATTATAGTCATTTACGTGACACATGTTCTATTTCTGCCCAATTAATCCCGCTACACAATCGCCTTCACACGTCTTTAAGTAAGTGTGGGATTAACTTTGTTGTATGTAGTATTTAATTACAGCGCTGAACGCTGCTCATATGACGCTTATCTGCACAGTGCATTGCGCGCTCCTGAGCAAGGCTGCCTGCTTTCACCTTAAAATAACCAGAGAAGGTCTCCCCGCAGCCTCACAGCACCCTGTGCCCCTCCCAGGGCGGTTCTGAGGTAACCTTGGAACTGACTTCAGGGTGAACCGACCTGAGCCCTTGAGCTCGGTCAGGGCCAAACCTGCCAGTACAGGTGTCCTGGGAGTGGGGCTCCCCGATCCTGACACCCCTCCCGGCACGCAGAGCCCCTGGGAGGGAGGGGCCTAATGAGGGAACGCGTTGAGTGGGCTCTGAGAAATGGCTCTGGTGAATGCCCTGGGAACCTCTTCCAATCAGCAAACCCCAGCCCTCACCCTGAGATTATTTATCCCCCTTCCTCCATAAATAGGGCAAACTAGTGATCTTGGAAAAAGCTTCTCCTGGCGGGGGCTTTTCAAGGATCCCTCACTCCAAAAGACTGGGCTTGGTCTAGTGTGTCAGGTGCAAAAGGGCTTGTCTGAACGTGATTTACTGAAGATATCTGACCATCTGGGCTTTAGGAAAAAGAGGAAGAGCAGGCACACTGGTTTTGAGTGTATGAAGGACTTCGTTCCTGTGTGATCCTTGCGGTCGAGTCCAAAGTCATCTGTCCTGGGGCGCCCCCTGCTGGCCATAGTCGTGAATGGCGTCCAGCCCAGCTCAGGCCTCCACCATGTAGACAGAGGCTCAAGGGGGCAGATGTATCTTAGAACTGCTCTGCTCTTCAGGCCTGAGGCCTTCCAGTCCTGCCAGGCAGTCCTCTTGGGTGTGGGCAGGTAGCACGCCAGGGGAGATGGCACCCAACTGCTGAACACAGAAATGCGTGAATGACATTTTCTCCTCTCCCTCTTCAGCGGGCAGGGTGGCGAGGAACGTGCCAGCCTCCAGCCTGGACCCGCCACAGAATGACTGGGACTCTCTACATTATCTGCCCACCCATGAGGTGGGGTTCACACACTCGTGGTTCACAGGGTTGTCCGAAGGGGGCCATGACCGTTGTACATAAATTCACAAAGTGCCTCTGTAGATGTTTCTTGGACGGCACTCACGTAAGAATCCTGTAAGAGCCACACGCGCCCTAAACCTGCTGGTGTGGCTCATGTAAATGCCCCGCCACAGGGACTTTTCTGCCATGAAAGTCTGATGACGTTGCTCTTCTGGGACCTCACCATTGCCTCAGGAGAGTCCAAAGTCCAAGAGGCTCTCGAGCCATCAAGACGTGGGAGGGCCTTTACCAGCTGCCTCATTCCTTATTCTCCAGGAAGAACCGATCGCTGCCAACCCCCAGCCTTCCTCTCCAAGGCCAAGGTGCCTCATGCCTGCCCTGGCTCAGGGCATTCCCCAGGCCTCTCACCTGCTACCCCCTCCTCACCCTTGGCCCAGCTTAGCCTGACTGCCACCTCTGCCAGGAAGTCCCTCTGGCCTTCCATCAGGGCCGGTCCCTCCTCGGGTTCCACAATCCAGGGATTTCCTCTGACCTGCCTGTCATAATTGTTTGCAGCTGGCCCTGCCACCCCCCACCGAAGTGTGAGCCCCTCCAGGGAAGGGTCTGGCACCAAAGACAGGCTCAGTGCGGGGTGGGTGAGAGAAGCAGGCTGTCCTCGGGAACTCCGCCAGGACAGCGTCTACCAGGCAGCCTGCTGGGCGGAGGCCAGGCACCGGCCTCCTGCCTTATCTGTGAGAGCTGTGCTCAGAGGTGCCCCTCCTGGGGGAACTGTCTCTGGACTCATTCATTCACACGTATGCGAGGGCCAGTGGGCGCAGGGCCTGGTGAGGGCTCCCCACAGGGTTGCGCCTCCCCAGAGGGGTGCTGAAGGCACCCCTCCCACCTGCACGAAGGCAGAGACTGGGACCCAGAAACAGCCAGTGGCTGCTGCCCTTCATTCATTCATTCCCTCACTTTTCAGTGATCTACCAGTTGTGTAGAGATAAAATTCACATACAATACCGTTTACCTATTTCACACAGTCTGAGACGTTTTGACAAAGTGTAGCCACACCCCACAAAACATAGGGCATTTCCGTTATCCCCTGAAGTTCCCTGGGGACCCTTTGCAGTTCATGCTCTACCCACCCCCAGCCCTGGCCACACTGGTCCCCCTCTAACTCTCTATCCCTGTAGCTTTGCCTTTTCCAGAATATCACAGAAATGGAATCATACAGCATGTATCCTTCCGAGATTGGCTTCTTTCACTTAGGATATTGTTTTTGAGATTCATCACTGTTGCATGTGTTCATGGGTCACTACTATTTATGCTGAGTGGCATTCCTTGATGAAGATGTGCCACAGTTAGTTCAGCCCAGGCCCCAGTGGAGAGACCACCCAACCCCCTTCCTTTTTAAGGGAGAAGGATTAAAGGTCCTAAAGTACTGTGTGGATGTGGTTCTGGGAGAGAAGGGGTGGCAAGGCCAGTTCCAGAGGGGACAGTCAGGACAGGCCCTTCCCAAGGGCTTCTCTAACTGGGTCATTGTTGCCATTCCCAGCGAGGCTGTGGAAATGATTTTTTCCTGGCTGCGTTCCCAGATCTGATCAAGAGCTTTCCCCAACCGAAGTCTTTTGAACAGAGCATTCATTTAATTTTCTCTGTGTAGATGTTCTTTTTTTCAATGTGCAGGTATTAAAGGTTATGAAAAAGCTGCATGCACTCTCCTGGATTATGCCTGCCCTTGCTGAGCAGAGCAGAGGAAGCGGGGCCTCAGCTGGACCAGCCGACACGTGAGGACCCCTGCTTGCCCAAATGGGTGGCAGCTGCAAGGGTCTGCACTTCTCTTCCTGGTGTGGGTGACCGTGGTGGGAAAGACCCTCCACCCATAGTGACAGTGCCTGGCCTTGGGGGAGCCAGGCCCATGTGGAGGAGACAAAAGGACAGGATGAGAGAGACAGAGAGACACGGAGCCCTGTCTCTGGCCAGCTGGGCCCTCAACAAGAGCCTTCACCTCCCGGGGCCTCAGTCCTGGGGGCCTGAGTAGGAGGAGACTCTCACAGTTCTTAGCTGTAGGCGAAGCTAGCACCTGGAAGACCCAAGTTCAAGTCCCAGCTTGTACTCATTGTGGGGCCCTGGCCAAGCTGTTTAGCTCCTCTGGACTCATAGTTTCCTCATCTGTCAAGTGTGAGGTAACTCAGAAGTTATGTGAGCAGACAAATGGAGGAATCACCCCATGCCTCCTGCTTGGCCCTGCCCTTACTCCTCTCCTGAACATCATTTAAATGGGGATAATAGGCATCCCCCACACACACCGGTTTAGTGTCCCCAGGCCTGCATCCTTTTAGAGGTTAGGGAGTCTATACCCTTAAAATCAAAATTTTAGATGACTGGTGCATTAACAAGAATACCCCCCTGTTAATTCTTCTTGCTGGCATCTCAACTCCCCGCCTCTTCCCGACCCTGCACGCAAGACTTTGAGCAAGTGACTTAACCTCTTTATGCCTCAGTTTTCTCATCTGTAAAATAGGGATAACAATAGTACTAACCTTCATAGAACTGTTGTGAGGATTCAACAAGACAATCATGAAAGACAGAAAGTGTTTCGAACATTGCCTAGGACAAGGTGAGCGCTCAGTATAAGCTTGCTGTGGTGACGATGATGGTGATGATGATGGGGGGGGAGGGGTTTGTCCTTCTGCAACCTGACCAGACGCAAGACCGGGTCTGCTCCTTCATGCAGCTACCTACACATGGGCTACTGCGTCCACCAGCCACCATGCAACTATACCTCTACCTGTCGCTGTCCCAGTGCAGCCGCTGAGGGCGCCTCCTCGCACCGTATGGCTGGTCTCTGCCTCCACAAGGGATGGTGGTGTTGATGAGGGCCTCAAGCCCTCCAAAATCGCAAGGACGTTAGTATGTATCCTAAAAGTTAAAAACTCAACTAACAAAACATGTGTTTAATGTTTTTCTCCCTCAATGTCATGCTCTCCTTTGCTCTGGATTAATACTAACTTACTTCCTTATCAAATGCATAGGTGAATTTCCTTTCAAATATATGTTTTATTATCCTGTGTTTATTGTTACACCCTGCTTTCAAAATGCAGGTTCGAAACACTTTTCAAACAGTTAAAATTTGTTTGCTTGTGAGAAAAGGACTCCCTCCCCTGAGGGATCCCAAAACAATTTCTGGGAAGCTGGTGAGGATGGATCTTGGGCTGGACTCATGAGTGAATAAAAGAGACCCTGAAAAATCAGTGTGCTGAGGACTGAGGTGGGCTGGTCTCTGCGCCCAGCGGATGTCTTGTTTTTTCCTGCACATACACTCTTGCAGGAACCATGTCTCTCCTCACAGGATCCAGGTTGCCAGGTAATACTGAGCACACAGAAGGTTCCTGGAGAAAGTGTGAGGAATAATCCTTTTCTCACCGTTACCAGCTATGGAGGCTCTACTTTGTCACAAGCACCTCACTCTTATTACCTCTCACACTGACAACTCCAAGTCTGGTTGTGACTATCCTCATTCCACAGTTATTATCCTTAATTTTCAGAAAACAGGCTCAAAGCCCCAAAACAAGTGGCCAAGTTACGACCGCAGGCAGAGGTAGGGTGAGAACTCAGGGGAACTTTGGGCTCCAGGATCCACTGTCCTTGAACAAACCTGCGTGGGAATGACTGACAGGGTGATCACTGTATCTGCCCATCTGCCATGCGCCTTTCCATTTTATGTCTCGACCCCTTGTACCAAGTCTCGTACACTTGGCTGCATTAAAAGAGTTCTTAAATGTAGAATCATTGATCTCTTTTTGTATGCAATTTGACGTTTTGGCATATGCATACTCTCTGTGAAACCATCTCCCATCACTAGAGTGAATTTATCTATCACCACCAAAAGTTTCCTCGTGCCCCTTTGAAATTGCTTCCTCCTGGCCCCTTCCGGGTAACCCTCTCCTCCAAGCAGCCACCAGTCTGTTTTCTGTCACTGTTGAGTAGTTTTCACCTTCTAGAGTTTCCTATGCACTCATGTTTTGTCCGACTTCTTTCACTCAGAATAATGATTTCTGAGATCAATACATGAACCATGTATTGATGGTTCATTTCTTGGAATCTTCCTTGAATTCCTGTAATAAGCCCTATGCGGTTATGGCCTATTGTTCTTTGAATACTCTTGGTTTGCTAATAGTTTACTTAGGACTTAAGCATCTGTATTCCTTAGTGAGGGTGGTGAACCAAGATTTGGACCCAGGATAGACTGACCAGATAGCCAAGAGCAACCTAGAAAAAATCTGGTAGAAGCTTCAGGGCTCCAGCAACAAGACTTTAGGAAACGATGTGATTGCACGAGCCTGTATCCGTGTGCAAACCCACATGGGGCCCACAATGGGCTCCTATATATTAACGAGAAACCAACGGTTGTCCCCTCACTGGGCACAGAGTGGACTCCTGCTGAATTAACTGACCCATCTCCATTTGGGGCTTCCTTTTAGAAGGAGGAAACAACCAGTGGGTTTTAAAATTTTTATTTTCTTAATTCCATAGAGAATTCAGAAGGGTGAAAAAGCCAAATAATTATTATAAAATGCTTGGAAAAAGCAGACCCAATCCATGACAGGTTTGGGAAAGAAAGCCTCTGTGTGGCCACTAAAGCAAAGCAGAGACTTAGGATTTTTATAACAACTGAGAATATTCTTCCTGCTCATCACATCTGAGAAAAAATGGTGTCCTCTGGGCAGATACTTGAGCAAGGAGGGTGGGGTGGGAGAGGGTCCGGGATGAGGAGAGTGGGAAGTGAGGGGAGAGAGAGGCAGAGCAGAGAGACAAAAACCTGGGAGGGCAAGGTGGGGGAGAGGGAGAAAAGAGAAAAGAGACAAAGAGAGGGAGAGAAAAGGTACCAGAGAAAGAGAAAGATACTGGGCATTTAAAAAAGCATTGGACAAGGGGAGGCAGTTAGTATCCTTCCTGATCCTTCAAACAAAGTAATGGTACCTGAGCAGCTCTGAGGGCAGGAGGGCAGGGGCATAAGGAGACAGGGTCCATTGTGGGTTGAACTGTGTCCTCTAAAAAAGATATGTTCAAGTCCTACCTCCCAGGACCTGTGAATGTGATCTTATTTGGAAATAGGGCTTTTTTTTTTTTTTTTTTTTTTGCTGCACCACGCAGCTTGCGGGATCTTAGTTCCCCAATCAGGGATTGAAACTAAGCCCCGGCAATGGAAGCACCAAGTCCTAACAACTGGACCGCCAGAGAATTCCCTAGAAATAGGATCTTTGCAGGTATAATCAAGTTAAGTGTGGTCAGACTAGATTAGGGTAAGCCTTAGAAGAAGAGGGAAGTTTAGACACAGACACACAGAGAGAGAATGTCACGTGAAGATGGAGACAGAGATCAGAGTGATGTGTCTACAAGCCAAGGACTGCCAAGCGTGGGCAGAAAACACCAGAAGCTGGAAGAGACAAAGAAGGAACCTCTATGAGAGCCTTCGGAGAGACAGTATGGCCCTGCCAACACCTTAATTTCAGACTTCAAGCCTCCAGAGAAAATCAATTTGGGTTGTCTTAAGCCACTCAGTCTGTGGTAATTTGTTCCGGCAGCCCTGGGAAACTAATACAGGGTCCCTATCAAACGAAAGTATCAGCAGCGCCTGGTCATGGGCTGAATCATGTTTCCCCCCACAAATTTGTATGTTGAAGTCCTAACCCTCAACACCTCAGGGTATGACTGTATTTGGCGATAAAGTCTTTAAAGAAGTGGTTACATTAAATGAGGTCGTTAGGGTGAGCCCCAATCTACCTTATACGAGGAGGATATTTGGATACAGACAGACAGAGGGCAAACCATGTGAAGACAGAAGGAGAAGGCGACAGAAGAAACCAACCCTGCCGACCTTGATCTCAGACTTCCAGCCTCCAGAACCGTGAGAAATACACTTCTGTTGTTGAAGGCATCCCATCTGTGGCACCTTGTCATGGCAGCCCTAGCGAAAGGATAGACGCCCAAACCCGGACATTCACCAGCCCCGCTGGAGGGAGGGCAGCTGCAGCTTTTCCCTGCTACTTCTCAGGCCGGCCTCAGTGGCTGCCGTGAGTGGCTCAGGCTGGGGTGGGAGGAGCCACGCTGTGCCGTGGGCTCCCCTGGCACCTGCCCAGCCCTTCCAGGAGCACAGAGTCCTCATCTAGTGCCCAAGTGACCAGTCCAGGGGGCACCTCTGTGCCAGGCTCCCTGCAGTAGCTCAGTCTGGGCCCTTCCTCCCATGACCTGGAGACAAACAGGGGCCTCCACACCTGGGTAAATGGTTTTGACATTTCAATTCTGTCCCTAACCCTTCATTTGCTGCCAGATCTGGGGATTCATCTTTCAGAGCTGCCTGCTATTGAGTGGACAGCGTTCCTGAGGAGAATGTACGAGCAGAAAGATTCAGTTTCCTTGTGTTTTGTTTTGAACACATGAGGAAACTAAGACCCAGAGAGGGGAAGGGACTTGTCCCAGGGCACGTAGCTATTTGGGGTTGAATTGACCAGAACACCGGGCTCCTGAAGCCAACCAAGCCTTCAGCATGTTCAGCAAAGGTACCTCGTGAGTTCTCAGACAATCCAATTAGGTCACTGTTTTTCCTGCCTAACAGTCATATTAAGATTTGGGGTGGGCTGTAGTTTTTTTTTTTTTTTTCCAAAATTTAAAAGCACTTCAGCATCTTATATATTACAGCAAAATCCAGTTCACATCACTGTTAATAAAACTGTGATTTAACAGAAAGCTTTTTTTTTTTTTTTCTCAGTACACGGACCTCTCACTGTCGTGGCCTCTCCCGTTGCGGAGCACAGGCTCCGGGCGCACAGGCTCAGCGGCCATGGCTCATGGGCCCAGCCGCTCCGTGGCATGTGGGATCTTCCCGGACCGGGGCATGAACCCACGTCCCCTGCATCAGCAGGCAGACACTCAACCACTGTGCCACCAGGGAAGCCCCAACAGAGAGCTTTTAATAACTGCTCAACCAGACATTTTGCAATTAAAAATAAAACTGTGCAGTAAAGAGAAATGCAATTCACGATAAACTAAGTTGTTCCCTCTCCCTGCCCTCCACCCGCCGGGGCTCCACAATATTGCTTCCCAATTTCAAACCATTTGCTGGCATTAGGCTGTTTAGTACTTCTCTGTTCTCCAAATAATTGGACAATTTCATATTTTTAGCTCCGGATTGAGTCCCCAACAGATAGTCACACATCCTTTCAGTCCGTAACAACCAGCTCTATCAAGAAAATAGGGAGATGGAGGTAGCCACCCCTACCAGCCTGTCAAAGGCAATAACCTCACTGCCTACATAGTCACTGAATGTGGCTCTTTGCTTAATGTAATCCTGAATTTTTATCTCATCACTGTCTAAGATGAAAGCTGAGAGTGTAAGAACTACATTGTATTCGTCTGTTAAGGCTGCCATAACAAAATACCGTAGACTGGGTGGCTTAAACTATGGATGCTTCTTATTTTCTCACAGTTTTGGAGGCTATAAGTTTGAGATCATTGTGCTAGGATGTCAGTTTCTGGAGAGGCCTCTCTTTCTGACTTGTAGACAGCCACTTTCTCATTGTGCCCTCACATGGCAGAGAGAGAGGAAGCAAGTTCTCTGGTGTCTCTTCTTATAACGGCACGAATCCCTTCATGAGGGATCCACCCTCATGACCTCATCTGAACCTAAATACCTCCCAAAGGCCCCATCTCCAAATACCATCACACTGTGGGATAGGGCTTCAACATATGAATTTAGGAGGGGAAACAATTCAGTCCATATACCCAGATACTGAAACAGCTGACTGGTTCTATGCATAGTACTCATGTGTAAATTTGCACTTGGAATCATATTAGTGAGAGTAGTTTTTTCTCTTGCATGTCTCTCATCAAAAATGTTTTTTCCTCCAAGCAATTTCCCTTTTGGTATGCTGGTGAGGATAATTGAAAAGGAATGAACTATGTTTGAATCCCATTAGTTAAAAGCAAATGGAAGGGTTAATTGGTGTTCACAGGTCTGGCTGGAACTGCTCTTTTTAGATGTAGAAGCTCTGAACTACTCCCAGTAGGAGACCCCAGGCATCTCTGATAATTTCCCCCTGATTATTGCTGTAATAATTCCTCACTCCTCCAACCTTTCTATAATTTATGGGTGAAATAGCTCTTAAAGAAGTAAAAAAATTAGGCAAATGCTTTTGATCATAAGTGTAGATAATACACATCCCACAGACTCTCTTTTGTGAGGGTTTTCTATACATATTGACACAGCTAATCTTTGCTTCTACAGCATGTACATAAATACTAACTAAGATGACTGGCATACAGTACTGTTGTGTGTCTTTTAAGAAAACCTCCAACCGAATCCGATATTTCCCATGTGGCACCTGATACACTGTGGGCGTGTGATATTTATAGAGCAGTAATAATGATATTTGAAAACGCTGTAATGTCTGAAGGCTTTATTTCCCTGCCAATGTCATCTAGAAGGCTGTGTTTTGCAGACATCAGCTCCTGCCAGCCCTTCACAGGGACTGCTGGAATGCTGAGCTTTGCTGGGGTTCACAAATGGGCATTTTGAGCATCTCTGCCTCTGAATCCCTCAGAAGGCAAGTCACCTTCTCATGCGGGTGGGAAATATTTGTAGGTAAGGACTTGCCACCTGACTTGGCCTTCCAATGCTGGTCTTTTGCCCTTCAATAGAATTAAGTCTTGAATGCATGTCCCCTTAAAAACCTCAATAGAGCCTCAGGCTACACATGGTAATTCATAAAACTGTCCAATCAAAGAATCTTAGAATCAGCTGATCTGTGAGCTGGGAGTGAATCTAGTTACCAATTTAATCAAATCTTCCCCCCTTTTTTTAAGCCATGGAGGACATTGGTTCGGTGACAGAGGTAAAACTGGGATCTTTTTGTTCCTATCCCGGTGCTCACTCCATCAACCCCTGGTATGTTTCTATAGCTAATGCAATAATACATCAGTCTTACTGCATTTAATTTTACAGTATTTACCAAAAAAGCCACTGGGATAATATCTCCCACTTTAAAGTATCTACTATGTGCAGGGCCTTACTCATCAACTCCACTCTACACATGAGATAACTGAGGCTCAGAGAGTTTAAGTGTCTTGCCCAAAGTCCCCAAACTAGTAAGTCATTGAGTCAGTATTTGAAGCTAGATGACCCTGCAGTCCTGCTCTTGTCACCAGAGTTGAAGAGGAGTAGGAGGTGAAGTTGGAGATAGGGTCCTTTCACATGAGCAGGGCACATCATTCTGTCTGCCCAAGCCAGAGGCATGGGCGTTGGGTCTTCACATCCTAGCCTGAGCGCCATTGCAAGTTAGCCACTGACTGCCCATCTGTTAGGCTCAGGGGACCCAAAGGTGAAGGGGCATGGCCCTGTCTTGGAACAACACTCTAGTTGTCTGGGAGACATGTGTAGACAGACAGCAACAGCGCCTTAAGATCCAGGCTAGAAAGAAGGACAGTTAGGAGCTGTGACCTTAACCCTAGAGGCTGAGGTTGGCCCCAGAGATAGCAATGCAGGAGCTGGGTCTGGAAGGATGGTGAGGAGTCAGCCAGTTGAAGAAGGAGGCTGGTGGGGGGAGGTAGGCCTGCCAGGCAGGGAACCTGCAGGAGGAGGGACCCAGGAAGTCAGAGGGGTAGAAAGGGAAGACCTAGGCTAGAGTGGTTGGCAGAGACCAGGTCACAGGGGGTCATGATGTATTGCCAAAGCCAGGGGTAGATTCCCCCCAGGGGGCTAGGGGAGCCCTGAAGGTCATGGATGGGGGAAGGAGGTCTGACTTGCAGAGATAACCCATTCAGAGAAGAGGGAGAACTAGAGGAGGGGGTGAAGCTGGGGGCAGGGTGCCCGGGAGGCTAGTGTAGGAACCAAGACCAAAGGTGACCATGACCTGAACCAGCGTGATAGAGAAGGTAGCCCATCAAGACCTGTTCAGAAGAGAGAATGGATAGCCTGTGGGAAGGGACACCCGGGGAGTTGCTGATGGTGCCAGCAATTTAGCCCTGGAACACCGAGGTTGAAATTTCCCAGGGAGAGCTGGAGCCAGGGGACAGGGCTGTGGACAGAAGGCTCAGGAGAGGACTGAGGGGTTGAACTGGAGGCTGGGTGGAGTGGGGAGAATGACAGTTCTGAACATCCAGAAGTGCTGAGAAGCCAGCAGTGCCCAGTCACCCGGGTAGGCATGGACGAGGGAGACTCTTGGACTGTCCCTGGGTCTGGTTTGCCAGGAGGGTGCGGGGAAGGACTGGGGCACAGGTGTGAGGCTGGAGTCTGGGCCTGGTGAGGACGGAGCATGGGGCCAGGACACATTCACAGACTATAAAATTTCCAGGATCTGAAGGAAGCCACAGACAAGGCTCACGTCATTAACTTCTCCAGACAGTAACTGTTGGTGCCAGGATGACCCGCGTTCAACTTTAGGGGGCTCCGCAGTTAACAGGGGCCAGACCCCAAAACAGCTGCTTTAAGCACAGCGTTTGCTGCCCCTCTTCCTTCCTGCAAGAGGCTGGCTGTGTTGCTGGATCAGCAGGAGGAGCTCATCCAAGCAAGTGTCTCCCTGGGCGGCCGCACTTCAGGACACGCACGCCCAGGACCGAGTGGAGGACAGCAGGAGTGCTGGACCAGGAGCGCAGGGATATCACCCACACCTCTGCCACTGCCCCTGTTACTCTGCCCATGACCCAGGTGAGCACCAAGGTCCCTTCCGGCTCTTTGAAGCCATTAATGCCAACTATGAAAGGAGAACACATCAAAGGAGAGAAAGTTTAAGAGAAGTGGTCATAGGGCAGATTGCAAGCTATCTCACAGGGCAAGTGAAGCTCACCCACGATGGAGTTTAGGTCCAAGTGCCAGGGCTTGGTTGGGAGTTTAAATACTGTTGGAGAGCTCAGGGAAAGGAGAATTCCCCGTGCACTCGGGAGGAGGGGAGGCCTCTCTCCCTAATGCCATCTCTGTTTCTGTTCTCAGGGTAGTGTCTCAAATGTGTCACACTGGCCACCTTTTTAAAGATCTTAACAATAGACAAGTCCAGTAAATAGGACACCTAGAGTGTGCCAGGTGCCACGCTAGGTGCCGTACATGTGCACTTCTCAGCTTCAAAACCACCTCTGGAAGTGAGTACTATTATCCCCACGTTTCCTATGAGGAAATCGAGGCTTGGATGGGTTAGGAAACCCGCCCGGGTGGCTGTGCTGGAATCTGAACGCACAGCTGCTGACCCCAGGTCTATCTGCCCACAGGGAGGCCCAGGGACCTTCAGTCTGTCCAGGCAGAAAAAAGGATCACTGCTATTGGGCCACAGAGTTTTCCGTGGACAACACGAGATGTTTAATTCACCCCGACGGTCCAGGTAGGTACCCCCAAGGAATTTGCAATGTGAACAGCAACCTTAGAGAAGTTTTAGGGAGACTGATTTTATGGGGTTTAGACCCCTGGGAGAGGCAAGCCCCCTAAACAACCAGCAGCAGGGCCAGGCTTGCACCTGCTGAGAAACTGTTACCCTCTCACAGGAACACGACCCGGGAGCAGCTCCGTCATGACAGCGTCTCTGTGGTCTGAGCGCCTCATATCTGCCTGCTGCTCAGCTGTTGACAACAGGATGTGACAGACCAGCCCGAGGGCGTGTGAGCGGTGGGCTCTGGGAGGAGAGCAGTGTGTGCCGTGAGGGCTCCTCCTCTCCTCCTGAGGCCCCAGCGCCAGGTGTAGACCTCCATCTGTGCGGGCATCGCTCACTCCTAACGCAGCCTGGCAGGTGCTCTGCCGAGGGGAAGCGGGATGAGGATCTGGTTGCAGCCCTGACTCATTTTTGTGGCAGGAGATTGATGAGCTGTTGGAGGGGGACTGCACACGCTCTAGTTCACCGCCTTCAGGAAAGGATCAAGCTGGTGGAAACGAATTCAGTCATTCCGATTTGGGGAAACGCGTCTTGAGGCCTTTCCCTTCCTTTTTGGGTCGCTCCTGGAGTCCTACATCTTCAATTGCTTTTTATTCAAGGTGGGGGGTGTCACTAAAAGTACGTCTAAAGAAAAAACCCTTTCCCAACAGTGCAAGTGGAGGTAATCAGTAATCTAAAAGGAGGTAAGAAATGGGGAAATAAAGGACTAAAGTTTTAGGGTATTTTAAGACTGAAAAGGAGGCTTTGTTTGTAACATACTCACAAAGAGAATGTCAATCTTTCAATAAAGGCGGCAATTACCAGAGTGACAGTCCTCTGGTTCTCATTCCTTAATACAGCAAATATTGATCACGTGCCACCATGTACAAGATTCCAAGCATGCAAAATTTGAAAAATAATAGAAATCCCTAAATGTCAAATTCTATTGCTATACATGTTACAATCACTCATTGATAAGACACATTTTTTTAAAATTAGGACTATTAGATTTGTAAAGGTTAATATGCTTTTTTACTCAGTGACTCAGATCCTGGAACAGACCCTCATAAGGACAAACCATTTTTAAAATATAGTGGAAGAATTCATCACGTAGAATTAATCCTGGCATTTGATGTCCTAGTGCATTTCCAGAGTGGGCCACACACTCTTTCGAACCAGCGTTAAATAAGAGAGGGGTCCTGCATAAACAGATGGGGGCGAGAGCCTGGATAGACAAGGTGGATGAGGGAGCAGGTGGGCCTGGAAACAGAGCAAAACACAGGAAGGAGAGCAGGTTAGAGGAGCAAACTGGGTCAGCCAGCTCATATGAGAGAGGCTCATCTCAGGTGAGGTTTACACGTAGCTTTCCAGAGCCTCTGAGGACAGTGACTGACTTCTGTCCAAACCCCACGGTGAGGTCTGACTCACAGTTCCGTGGCTTCCTAGCTGCGTGTTAACTCAGTTTTTCATGTCTCAGTTTCTCATCTGTAAAATGAAGCCCTTTCCTATGGGCCTGTTGTAAGGACTCGATGAGTTCATCCATGTAGACCAGGGGTCCCCAACGACCCGGGCCACGGACTGCAACCATTTGGTGCCTGTTAGGAACCGGGCCACACAGCAGGAGGTGGGCAGCGGGCGAGTGAGCAAAGCTTCATCTGTCGCTCCCCATCGCTCGCGTTACGGCCTGAACCACTATCGCTCGCCTTACAGCTTGAACAAACCCCACGCCCAAACCGGCCGTGGAAAAATGGTCTTCCACGAAACCAGTCCCTGGTGCCAAAAAGGCTGGGGACCGCTGATCCGAAGGGCCTGACACAGTGTTCAGAAAGTGTTAGCCATTATTATTCAGAGGACTGAGTGGATATTTCATTGTTTGACCATCCAACCTCCAAATCTCTTCCTTTTGTGTGGGTCCTGGTGGCAGGCAGGGCTTACCCTGCACAAAGAAGGCAGAAGCTGGGCCTGGGGGGCAGCCAAATGCATGCCCCCTCCTGGAATCCTAGTCCTGAGGGAGCCAGACAAAGGTTGTGACCATGCTTAGAGATGCTCTGCAGAGCTGGTGGCCTTGAGGAAGGGATAGCTGGGCTGTGTGATGGGGCAGCCAGACTTTGCCTGTGGTGAGTTGGCATGACCCCGGCTGCCTAGCCTGCCTAGCTCCTGCCTACTATTCTTCCAATAAATACCTTTTCTGCTGAGTTAGCCAGAGGTCGTCCTGTGATTCGCAACCAAGAACTCTATGAGGAGCCATGCTTACCGGTGTTGTCAAACAACACGGCCCCTACAGACTGGGGGAGGGACCACTGCCCTCTGCAATCTCCTCAGACTGTGGAAAGAAGCCAGCCCCCAAATCCACCAAAGAACCCAGGATGACCTCAGAGTTGCCCAGCAAGACCCCAGGGCAGAAATTCCACATAGGGAGATCTTGGCAGACTGCTCTGAAGGGCCGAAGCATCATGGCAGAACCCTTAGGAGGGCAAGAGTGGGATGAACCACACACTGTACCTCTGCACTTGGAAATGGCAGGGGGCTGGGAGGCTGGGGTGTAGGGGAGATAAACAAACATTTACTCAGGACCTAAACCGTGGCTTTTGGGTCTCTAATCCTTTATTACTGTGTTCCTGCCGACTGCTTCTTTGCAGGGAACATCAGAGTTTCCTGCAAGTGGGGCAACGGTGTGTTTATCAGCTTGTTGCAAATTACATGGTAAACACCATCCCCCTGGTTGAGGCACTTACTGAGTCTCTTTGTTAGATTAATAAGATTACAACAATCTGGGCAGACTTTCAAGTGTTTATTTTCAAAACCTTATTTCAGAGGGTGGTAGTAACATAGTACCAGGCCTTTCTGAATTCTGCATGTTTCAGCTCTAAGCATTTATTTCTCCACATATGGGGCAGGAAAGGTCATTAATCCTCAACCTCTGACAATTTATAGTCAGTGCCCTATAGCCCATCTTTTGATCATGAACTTAATGCTTATTTTAACACCTCCATGGTGTCACCCTTGTCCCACAGACTTTAAAGGGCAGACAGTCCCTCTGTAACTATATATACATTGCAGCAAAATTGACTCAAAGCAAAATTCTGTAGCACAAACCCTATTTTCCCGTTGACTCATATTATTACATGATGGATGTTGCAGCTCCTTGGCAAAAACACGCCACCTCCACCCTCAGGGCCGTGAGGGAGAGTTCTGGGGGACCTGGGGGCACAGCTGGCATGGTGGCCGGGGCAGCTTTTCTTGCTGCACTGGGGAACGTCCCATCACGACTTACTGCGCAGCTCTGGGCCCTGTGTGCTGCAGGGACTGCGGGGGGATAGGGATGACTGAAAGCCATGCCTGCCTTCACCGCAGTTCCCCGACACCCTAAGTGGTCTCACACTCCCGGCCCAGGTTGACCCAGTTCCCTTACCCTTCCCCACCTCGTAACATCCATCCAGACCCAAGCACAGGGCTGCTCTTTAACTCATCCCTGAGCTCTCAGCCTTCCCACATTCCGTAGTCATATTGGTCCCTGGGTTCCCCACCTGGTTTTAGATGTGACTGCCTTCCTGTCTGATTCTCTCATAAGGCCTGTACTCTTTGCGGGCATTTCTAATTCATCTTTATATCCTCCATGGTGAGCTTACAATGTACCAACTATTGGGAATTCACTTATTGTTAAATGAGTAAATGGAGGAATGAATTAAAAGATGAATGAGTACATAAATGGAGACACAAATAGTAGACAAAAATGCACTAATAGGAGATAAAAATAGTAATTAGCTTTATCTAAGGGCTTTTCAGTTTACAGAAATTTCATACTCATCAGCTTATATGATCCTCGTGGCAAATTAGAAAGGTAGTTACGGGACTTCCCTGGTGGTCCAGAGGTTAAGATTCCACGCTCCCAATGCAGGGGGCCAGGGGTTGATCCCTGGTCAGGGAACTAGATCCCAAGTGCCGCAACTAAGACTCAGTGCAGCCAAATAAATAAATATTTTAAAAAAGCAAAAAAAAAAAAAGGTAGTTACAATTGTTTGAATTTCACAAAGAGGTTAAATTATAACAATAATAATAGCTCTAATGTCTGAGGACTGACTGTGTGTCAGTCACTCAAACAGTGTGCTCTGTTAATCCTAAAACCACTATGCAAGGTAAACCATCATCTTTTACAGTTGGAGAAACTGAGTCTCAGAAACTTGTCTAAAGCCAGAGCCAGGATTGGAACCCACATCTTGGGACCCCAAAACCTGTTCAGTCTCTGACACAATATTGGCAGACAGAGGATGGAGCCAATTCCAGCCAGGTAAAGTGTCCCTGAGCTAACTCTTGAAGGACTAAAATGAAGATCAGTGAGGAATGGACAGCCCCATCAGTGGGACTGACATGGGCAAAGGAAGGGAGGTAGAAGCAGGCAGGCCAGGCTTGGAGCCTGGGACCTGAGAGACAGTGCGAGGTGTGGGCAGTGGCGTGGGAACAATCAATGCCAGGGGCCAGGAGGGACCATGTCATAACAGGCCTCAGATGCTCTGGGGTAAGGTGCTTGGGCTTCATTTTCTGCCCAGTGGAACAGACGTGGGTGGGATGAATACTGCAGGGCCTTTGAAGTATTCGTCTATGTTAAGGAAGGAAGAAGCTAGAGGCAACAAGACCAGCCTATGGCAATAATTTGGACAAGCCATAAAGTAACCTTGCACACGTAGTGAAGTAGCAATAAAAGGGGGAAACAGATCTATGAGATGTTGAGAATATTTTCCATACCTCTCTCCTTCCCTGTTCTTAAGCCAAAGAAATTTGTCCGATGAAAATCTTCCCCATCTTTTTTTTTTTTTTTTTTTTTTTTTGTGGTACACAGGTCTGTCACTGCTGTGGCCTCTCCCGTTGCGGAGCACAGGCTCCCGACGCGCAGGCTCAGCGGCCATGGCTCACGGGCCCAGCCGCTCTGCAGCATGTGGGATCTTCCCAGACCGGGGCACGAACCCGTGTCCCCTGCATCAGCAGGCGGACTCTCAACCACTGAGCCACCAGGGAAGCCCTTCCCCATCTTTGGCTGATTCAGGCCTCTGTGCTTCATACTCACTATTCCCTCTACCTCAAGTGCTCTTTCTTCTCCACACTCCCACTGACCTGGAGAACACCTATTCATCCTTCAAAATCTTGTTCAGATGTAACTCTTCCAAAAAGTGTTTCCTTAGTACAAGACTGATGGAGTTAATGATCCCATTTTGTGCCACCTTTATACTTTTTACATAATTCTGTTGGGGAATCAACACCAATGTCGGTTTGTTTACACATATCTATCTTCCCTGACAGACAGTGAACTCAATGGCTGGGACTATTTTCATCTTTGTGTTCCTGTGCCTAGGGCAATGCCTGACAGGTGCTAGGCGTGATGTTGAATGAATGAATGAATGAATGCACACACACACGTGCCTGAATGTATGAATGAGTAAATGAGTGAGTGAAGACATTATCTCCTCTCTCTTTTCCAGCCATTCGGATGTCCAACAGAAGTAAGCTACACTTGTCTTTCTCTCTCTGATGAGGTACTTTGCTTTGAAAAATGCCTTTAATTTAGACTTTGTTTTTGTAAAATTAATGAGTGTCTCATGTGGCAAGTTTGAAACATTCAGACCAAGCAAAAAATGGTTGGGGGAAGGGAAAGGAAAGAAGAGGAGAGAGGGGAAAGTTGGTGGGGCCGCTGGCCTGCAGTTGCAGTTTTCCCTGAGTATGATCAGGAAAAACAAAACACCCAGCCCTGGGCTTGTCTGTTAACAAGTGACCTCAGACAAAGGCTTTACTTCACCCGCTTCCATTAGCTCACAAGAGGAGCCAAAAGGAAAAGACTTTGAAAATGGTGAGAAACACCATAAAAGAGACATATTATTATTCTGCCTGGATGATAAAATACGGCCTTGTGAATGAAGTGCTGGATTCCCATGTTCACCCAAAGAAGAAGACGATTTTAATGTTAAATGTATTCCTTTCACTTACTAAGACATCCATTAATTAGGGAGAAAACACGCTCCAAAATATAAACTTAAATCTGTTAATAAGCACAAATCTTCATAGAAAAGTAGGAAGTACGTGGAGACGAGCAGCCTAACCTCTGATGGAAGCCATCTGTGGCTTCAGAACAAGCATTTTTACTGACGGGAGGTGGTACACTGTTGTGAAATGCTAAATTTCAAAACGTAGTTACAGGCTTCAATAAACACACTTTTATCACAAGAACACACAATCTAAAGCCAAGATAATTCGGTTTAATGTGCCAAAAATATGCTCACCCCATACATTGTTAGAAAGAGCAGTAGGAAAAGAAATCTAAACTTTGCAGCTGATTCATTTGATGGCAGCCAACATCTCCTATCTCCCTTGGCAAGAGGGCCATTTTCTATGTTGTATTTTGCACACAGAAATCTGCATAGGGTGATTTGCATACCAAAAACACACTTGTGAAAGAAACTGTTTGCCTAGGGGCCAGGGAGACGTGGGGTTGCCGGCGTAGGCTTCGATACTCACAACAGACTAGGCTACTTGCTTTTCATTTCCCTACACACTGCATTTCCCACAAAGGGTTATGTACTTTATGATGCATTAAAAATGAAAGCAAATAAATCCTGTATATAACCAAGAACAACCATAACAACAGTACAACACAACACAGGCTAAATCTTTCCATGCTAACCGCCTTCCTTTACTAAGGAACTGGTAAAATAATAAGTGCTATAACATACTGAGCTTTTATTTTATACCATGTGTTTTACATGATTTATTGCTAATTCTCACAATCAGTCTTCAAGGTAGGTGCTGTGGTTCCACATTTTCCATATGAGGAAACTATGACTTGGGGAGGTAAGGTAACCTGTCAAAGCCATGAAAAGCCAGTGGTGAAGCCAGGCTTGGAAGCCTGGTCTGATTGCTCCACCCTTTCCTGCCACCCCGCCCTCCACTGTCTCTCTTTCTCCAGTTTTGCCAAGACCATTGTTCCATTTCCGAGGGCCGAGTCTGGGGATCTGAGGTGGTGGGGACTCATGCAGAGAAAGGTGTACCACTCAGTTTCCTGCCGTTGTTTCTGACTGGAGCCTGGAAGCAGGACAGCCAGTCTCAAGGCTCAATGAAGGTGGCCAAAAGCTAGCTCAGTGACAGACACGGGGTGAATGGGCAATGGCCTGTGATTCAGAGGATGTGTTGGGGGAGAGACAGATTGGTGGCTGCACAAAGAAGGTACATGGTAGTTGAGATGCAATGGAACCCTCCCTCTCGGTGCCCATGCGCTATCACCGATTCAGGGCCAGTCCAGCTGTATTCTTGGAAACACAAATGGGTTTGTGTGTGCTTAATTATAATGCTACTTACGGAGGATTTATCAGCAGCAAATCGGATGCTTGGTGTATTTCTTTCTTTTTTTTTTTCCACATCTTTATTGGAGTATAATTGCTTCACAGTGGTGTGTTAGTTTCTGCTTTATAACAAAGTGAATCAGCTATACATATACATACATCCCCATATCTCCTCCCTCTTGCATCATCTCCTTCCCACCCTCCCTATCCCACCCCTCTAGGTGGTCACAAAGCACGGAGCTGATCTCCCTGTGCTATGCGGTTGCTTCCCACTAGCTATCTATTTTACATTTGGTAATGTACATATGTCAATGCCACTCTCTCACTTCCTCCCAGCTTACCCTTCCCCCCACCCCATGTCCTCAAGTCCATTCTCTACATTTGCATCTTTATTCCTGTCCTGCCCCTAGGTTCTTCATAACTTTTCTTTTTTTTTTTTTTTGGCTTGGTGTATTTCTTAAGAAAAAAAATTGGTAGTGGCTCTTTGAAATTTGTTCATCTGACGAATCCTTTGCATTTTTCTGGTACGCAGCACTTGAAAGAAATTGGCCATTTCTGGAAAGTCAGTGGAGAGAAAAGTGCAGAAAGAAAAGACTGAGGGTGACTACAAAAAAGGTTTACAAACATTTGCTTTCTTTTAAGATGTTTCTTTGTGTGTTTCTTCTCACCTGGTTTCTCTTTTACAGAGCACGAGAGCAAACTTTAGATCTAATCATATCTCATTATCCATGGACCGCCACTGTCCAGATTTCTGGTTTTGAGACTTCATTATGGATTAGTCGCTTTTAGAAAGTTTTTCTGGCACTTTCAGTAATAAATCCCTTGTGATATGATCTATAGTAGCTCTGTCTCAGAGCAATTTCCAAGCTAAAGGAAGTAATGTGACAACAAAACTGTCTGGGGGCAGGCAAATCTGGTTTGAATCCTGGTTTTGTCACTATGGTTTTACCTTACTTTGAGCCTCAGTTGCCTCCTTTGTGAAAAAAGGAAAAGAATATAAGGGCAAACCCTGGTTGCCTACCCAACAGCCATTTACCTCCTCTTCCTTGCTAATGACAACGACAACAGAAAATCTTGGATTTGCTCAGGACTCCACGTGCCTAATCCCCGCAGATGTGTCACATTGATCTAAGTCCTCCGTTCTTGTTGTCAGTGATTGGTTTATAGGGGCTACAAGAAAGCATGTGACCTAATTCTGGCCTATGAGGCCAAAGGGGAAGTCAGTCAGAAGCTTGTGAGAAAGATTTTTCTCTCTGATAAGAGAGACACGTGAAGAGAAAGCCCATCTGCCTTTGCCTTCCTTGCTTCCTGATCTGGATGCTGTTGCGGAGACGTGATATTTGGTACGGTGGCAGCCATCTCTTGAACACAAGGGGAAACATCACGGACACACTACAGACGGCAGAGAAGAAGGACCGAGAGCGCCTAGGTCCCTGGGGACAACACTGATCTACTGAACCAACCTTGGTCCGCCTGTCTCCAGATTTCTTGTTAAAAATCAATGTCTTTATGGTTTAACCTGTTGTGTAATAGATTTTGTGTTGTTTGCAGCCAAAAAAAAAAACCAACCTAACTTATACAAGTAACAAACTCACAAAATTTTTGTAAATAAATGATACACTGTATGTAAAGTTCTTAGCACAACGCTTGGTACAGTAAATGGTTGCTATAAATATTAGTAACAGCATTTATCAGATATAGGTAACGATCTAAAAAAGCAAAAGTTTCAAAATACAACACAGATGAATAAGATGAATGATAACTGATTTAGTGCAACCAAAAAGCTTTATATTCTTGGTAAGGGTCGGGGAGACATTAAGGTATGAGAAAATGATGACAGTGACAAATCCTCATATCTGGCAGTAGGATGTAACTACAGCCAGAATTCGAGCACTACTGGAGATGAAGGGACCGTGGTTCTTTGCCGGGTCTCCATCCATCCTCTTAAAAACGGACAATCACCCTGTCAGCAGCTCCGATTCCTGTCTGAAGCCTGACAATTACGTGTATTTGTGACAATTACGTGAATTAACCAGCCTTGCAAAGGGGCAGAGTTCTTTCAACTCACAGAATCTCTTTCCAGAATACCAAGTTTTACTAGTATTTTCTGAAAACACGTTTTATGTCTTTATCGCAGGAAAGATAGAAATACTGATATACATATATTAAAAATATAATAATTTAGAAATATCATTTCCTTAGAAATAGCCTACCATTTTGGAGCACTGTGGTAACTCACAGGACTACCTATAGATTAGACATGAAATCACCAATTTTTGAAACAACCTACTAGAACACAAAGTAAAAATACAGTAAAATAACATGCGAAAGTACCTAGCTAACAGAGGTAATATCATATAGCAGATACTCAATAAATAATCTTAGAGTAAACCAGATATTTTCCTTCCCTCTATGTTTTAGTAGAGGCAAATGACAAGATTTCAAACTAACACTGAGGATTAAACACACGCACACGCATACTCACATCCATGTCCATTTATGTCTAGAGTCTGTGTACATCCATCCACAAAAGCCCTACACCTGCTAGAGCTATTCAACAAGCATTGATTTTCATAGCTGATGGCCCAGGAGGCTTTACAAAGCTTTGTGCAGAGGCTTTACAAAAAATTATTTACAAAATAATCCCTAAATTATTCATCATATTCAGTACATTATAAAAGAGAAATTAATCAAGGATTATAAACAAAAGGGGATTTTAAACCACCAATTCCTGAATGTTTCTGGTTAACTGAGGTTTTCTTGGACACTATACACACACCTGCTTTTCTCAAAATCCATCTGTTCCCCTTTCTTCCTTACCATAGAGGGCAAAATTGTTGGTGGCTCAACACCTTACATTGTGAGATGATTCTCCAAAATTAATCATCTCTGTGTCACTAGAAACCAAGAGATTTTTCATTCCTTAGAGGCAATTTCCAGCCTTCACAACATGGTGGATTTTTTCCTACTCATTTATATGGAATTTAACACGTCATAGACAGCAGCTTACATTTGGAGCTGTAGTCTTCACTTGATTGAGGAAGATAGAGGTAAGGGCTGTACTTTAAGGAAGAAATAGATATTTAAGGTGCATTTTATAGTCTCATGATATTTTTATAACAGCTTTATTGAGATATAATTCACATAGCATGAAATCCACCCTTTTAAAGTGTGGAACTCAACAGCTTTTACTATACTCACGAAATAGCGCAGCCATCCCACTAATTCCACAACACTTGCATCCCTCCAAAAAGAAATCCCGTACCCATTATCAGTCACTCTCATTCCTCCCTTCCATCCCTCAACTCCCACTCCAGCCCCTGGCAACCACTAACCTACTTTCTGTGGGTTTGCCTAATCTGGACATTTCATATAAATGGAATCATACAACATGTGGCTGTGTCTAGCTTCTTAGCATAAAGATTTCAAGGTTCACCCATGTTGTAGCACATATTTTATTCCTTCGCTTCTTTTTATGGCAAATGGTACTTTATTCTCTTTTTATGGTGCAAATATTTCATTGTATGGATATACAACATTTTTATCCATTCATCAGTTGATGGACATTTGGGTTGTTTCCACTTTGGGGCTATTATGCATAAAGCAGCACGTGATAGCTTTTTTTATGGAGATGAGATTCATTAAACACACAACCATTTAAAAGTATACAATTAAGTGGCATTTAATTTTTCACAATGTCCAACCACCACTTTTCTCCACTTTCAAAACTCTTTTATCACCCAGGGGAAAATACTTCATATCCATTAAACAAGCACTTTCCATTCCCTTCACCCCGGCCCCAGGTAATCACTAATCTGCTTTCTGTTTCTATGGACTTGCCTATTTTGACATATTATATAAAAGGAATCATACAATATGTGACCTTTGGTGTCTGGCTTCTTTCTTATCCAAGTTGTAGCATGTATCAGTACTTCGTTCCTTTTTATGGTTGAATAATGTTCCATTGCCTGCATATATCATAATCTGTTTATCTCTTCAACCACTGATGGACATCTGGGTTGTTTCCACCTTTTGGCTTCTCATGGTATTTTAACATTTCACTTGTCATCATCCTAGTCCAGGGTACCATTCTCTCACCTGGACTGCAGCAGGAACATTCTTTTTTAAATTAATTAATTTATTTTTGGCTGTGTTGGGTCTTTGTTGCTGTGCGTGGGCTTTCTCTAGTTGTGGCGAGCGGGCGCTACTCTTCATTGTGGTGCTTGGGCTTCTTATTGCTGTGGCTTCTCTTGCTGCGGAGCGCGGGCTCTAGGTATGTGGGCTTCAGTAGTTGTGGCACGCAGGCTCAGTAGTTGTGGCTCGTGGGCTCTAGAGTGCAGGCTCAGTAGTTGAGGTGCACAGGCTTAGTTGCTCCACCGCATGTGGGATCTTCCCGGACCAGGGCTTGAACCCACGTCCCCTGCACTGGCAGGCGGACTCCTAACCACTGGGCCACCAGGGAAGTCCCCAGCAAGAACATTTTAACTAACCTCTCTCCCTCTGCTCCATTTCTCTCCAGACAGCAAATTGAAGGTCATTTCATGCTCATAGTCCTTCGGGGGTTTTCCAATGGCTCTAAGAACACTCTAAGTTCGAATCTTCAACAAGAACTACAGAGCTTGCAGCGAATGTCTTCCTGTCTACTTTTCCTATTTCACTTCACATCACGCTGTCTGCAACTGAAGGGCTCCAGCCAAGGTGAAGTCTTAGTTTCTCAAAACCATCAGTCCTTCTCTTTCTTCAGGGGAAATGCACATACTGTGCTGTGTATCTTCTCTTTGCTGGTCTACCTCCTACTTATCCTCTAGGTATCATCTCAAATGTCACTTAGATGTACGACCTTACAACACCCTACACTTCTTTGCAGCATTTGCACAACTGTAAATTTTTTCCACTAGACTTTAAGCTCCATAAGGGCAAAGACCGCGTGTTGTGCTCCTCATGAGAACTCTTCTGCCTAGAACAATGCTTGGCACGTGGTAGATGTTGATCAACAGTGTTATAGACTGGGGTATGGGCAGAACTAGCAAATTGCCTCTAAAATTTTGGATACTCTATAACTGAAGGTCTCAAAATATGCTAACTAAAATGGACACACGTACAAACAAATCTTAGTTATAATTACATTGTTAGCATCCTCTCTACTCACTGACCCATCCAAATAATAGCATTCGGTAAAACAAGACAAAGCTTTATAAATAATAACAAAATTTAAATTTCCTTTCAAATAGTTCTTTGCTCATGATTAAAAAAATAATTGATCTTTAAGACCACATAAAACAAGCATACTTTAATTGAATGGTTGCCTATCAAAATGTGATCTTCTGACTTCAGAAAATTATGCTTGCCTTTGAAAGGATCTAAAGAAAAACTTTCTAAAGACACACTTGTACTGCAAGGAAAAATACTCATAACATTAATACTCCGACTCTCTCCAATCTTTATCAGTGTGGTTTAACATGTAAATATGGCCTTTGTTTTTCAAGATTTTACCTACTCTCTTTATTCACTTCTCAAAAGACAGATCAATGGACAAGATTACAGCTTCCTATCATGAAATTAATCTCAAATACTTGAAAAAGCTACTTTTAATCACCACCTGGGGGAAAAGAGAAATAGCCCAAGCTAGCTTTTTTAGCTGTAGGAACTAAAGCTTAGAGGAAAAAATTAGAAAATGTGATAGGGTAAAGCCTCTTGTTGAAACTGCAGTACCACAAATTTTTAAAAAATGAAAATCACTGTTTTTATGATCATCAGTCCCTTCAAGTTAGGGATGAGGCACTGACCTCGTGCCGGAAATAATTTAAATATTAAATTAAATGTATTTAAGTATTTTGCAGTTTGATCACTTCTAAGTTATTACACAATAGGTTTTTCACAATTGAGACACATCACAAACTTTCCATTAGTGCAAAATTAGTAAAGTTTTATAGTATATACAAACAGAAGATTTGAAAAATATATTTTTTGAGGTATTAGAAAAAGGAATTTATGAAAAGTATAGTCATTGGTTATGTCAAGGTGCTGAGCTAGAGTGATGAAGAAAATGTGGACTCTGATTCAGACTGTATCAATTATTTGCTTTATGAGCGAGTTACCTAGCTTCTGAGTCTGTTTCTTTACATATAAAATGGACTACTTCAAAGATTGAGATTGCATGAAAACGAATATAAAATGTCTAACAATACCAGACATAATCTATGGCTTTTCTAATTCTAACAGATATGCACAATTTCACAGAGTGGTAATTACAGACAAGGTAAAACACTGAATAGAAGTTTAAATTGTTCCAAAGGAATAGTAACTAGAAAAAGCACCTCATGACTCTGAACTCACATTATCTTTCTTAAATTATGTTTTATTCTTTATTGTTAGCTACCATGGTCCCTATTTATTCAGACACTTGTAAACTACCATGAACAAAAAAAGGCAAATAGAAATCTAGGGACTGGGACTTCCCTGGTGGCGCACTGGTTAAGAATCTGCCTGCCAATGCAGGGGACATGGGTTCTAGCCCTGGTCCGGGAAGATGCCACATGCCACGGAGCAGCTAAGCCCATGCGCCACAACTACTGAGCCTGTATGCCACCTACTGAAGCCCGCGCGCCTAGAGCCGGTGCTCCACAACAAGGGCAGCAAGAGAAGCCACCGCAATGAGAAGCCCGCGCACCACAATAAAGGGTAGCCCCCACTAGCCACAACTATAGAAAGCCCGTGCGTAGCAACGAAGACCCAACACAGCCAAAAGTAAATAAATAAATTTAAAAAAAAAGAAATCTAGGGACTGAATATGAAAACTCTGACCCAAACTAAGTAAATCCATCCTCTCAACCATGTCCATAACAGTAAGAATCATGCCAAACAGTTCTCCTTAGATTATACTTGTCTAAACATACACATTGTATATTACAGAAATTATCTGGTGTTGTCAACAGAACAATCATGAAATACCACAGACCAGAATAATCGGTCTCCCACTTTCTTAAAACTCCATAGATTTTGTAGCAATTCCTTAAATTACATTACATTAGAAAGCAATTTACTTAATAAATTATTGACCAAAGAAACTTCCTACAAACATTTTACACTAGTCAAAAATATGTTTTAAAACTTTGCAAGAATGAAACTGCACAATTTATTTCCTCAAAATTTATCATTCTCCTTCCTTGAGAACTTTTCTTTTCCACAAACCTGGACACTAACTTCCTAGGGAAAGTGAAAGTGTCTTAAAAATACATAATGACCTGTCTCCTGCATCCTCCCTAACAAAATAGGAGCACTAAATATAAATTTCATTGCATCTCATTCACAAGTTCTGACTTTTTTCCTCCAAGCTCTTTATTATCCAGTCAAGACGTTCAAACATACTTAGACACTTTTTTTCTGTTAACCACTAAACAGTTACTATTACATAGTTAAAACATTAACATATCCTAAGTTTGTGGGTTTTTTTTTTTTTTTTTTTTTTTTGCTGTACGCGGGCCTCTCACTGTTGTGGCCTTTCCCGTTGCGGAGCACAGGCTCCGGACGCGCAGGCTTAGTGGTCATGGCTCACGGGCCCAGCCGCTCCGCGGCATGTGGGATCCTCCCAGACCAGGGCACGAACCTGCGTCCCCTACATCGGCAGGCGGACTCTCAACCACTGCGCCACCAGAGAAGCTCAAGTTTGTGGTTTTTAATACAAGTTGTTAGGGCAATTGTGTAACATTTTGGTAAATCATATCAAATATCATATGAAGTTTATTTCTTATTCACATTCTACAAACATCTCTAATTCACAGAATTTCACTAATTTTATCGTTTCCCCAGTCAGAGATGTGAAGGCTACAAAAAACTGAAAACGTGCCTTATAACTTCAATAAATTTTATGAACCTCAACCACTGTAAAGATCAATGAAATATCTACCACATTAAATGAATGACATTTGTTACATTAAAAGTGAGGTTTTTTCCTTTCAAAATTACAAAAACCATTCTTTAATATTTAACCAAAATTTGTTGGAATTTGTAGGGTTGTGTGTGTGTGTGTTTAAATGTCAGGGTGGTATGATTTTCTTTGGATGTATGGCTGTTGAAAGCTGAGTTGTACAAAAGAAATCTTTAGAGAACAGAGACTTTTCTTTACATACTTATTCCCAGAGCCTGCCCTTCATCTCGTTTTGGTTTTCCACATTGATCCAATTGTAGCACTTCCTGGAGCGAGCTAGGTTCTAATCAGCAACATCAGGAAGAGAATAGGACAAAGCCAAATGAGAAAATGCAGATTTCATGTCATGCTCTTTGAAAACAGTGGATGCTTTCTAAGCTATCAGGCAATGTAAGTCACAATTTAACGTTTAATAATTTTTACCTGTAATGGACATGAGCAGGAACTATGGAATGGGTCCTTTATCTATTCAATAGGTGCACAATTTCTACTGAGACGAGCACCATGTAGCAGAATTTTACTTTGCTCTCTGTCCCACATAGTCGTGCTGACCTTAAACCCTCATTAGTAGGCTATTCAGTAGTGATGTTTGGATAATCTCCACCTAATGGTGAATCAAAGAAGATGCAATCTAGAGGAGGCACGAAATCACCTAACGTTACTTCCTGTTAAGAATTTTTTCCTTATGATTGTGGAAAAGCTATTGAGTTAAAGCAACCATGCCGACTCCCCAAAGATAATGGTTCAAACCGCCAAAAGAAACGGTTGCAATTCTCTTGGATTGCCAGAAAGAAGGAATCAATCACTTAAAGAAAAGTCGGTCTGCACGTTAGGTCACCTCTCCACAAACGTTAACATTCCTACACACTAGTGTTGTTTGAATGCAATCCCGCACCCAATCGAAACACTGGCCAACGGTGTCCACAGGAGTCGTCCAATCCACGCCTACTTCGCTTCTTTAGGGATTCGGGTGTTTGAGGGACCGGAGGGCGAGGCAGCTTGAAACAGACCTTGACCGAGTCACAGATGAACCACTGCAGCGCGGTCAGGGTGCCAGTCATGATGATCCGGGCGAACAGGCCCTTCAACACGGCCCCGAACCCCAGGTTGCGGAGAATCTCAAAGGCCGTGCTGCTGCCTTTCTCCTTGTTCAGAACGGACATGAGGGAATCGGCCGGGTGGGCCACGACGGCGCAGAAGACGCCAGCTATGTAGCCGGCCGCGAAGGTCACGGCCAGCTGCTCAGCTTTGGTGTACTGGCTCTGCGGCTTGGGCACCACGTACTTGGAGAGCGCCTCGACGGTGTGCTCGAAGCAGGCGAACTTCATCATGGTGTAGGGGATCTGCCGCATCCAGCGCGGCGCCGCGCCTTTGTAGAAGGCCCACCGGTCCTCCTCACCGTACATCCTGGGGGCCGCGGCCCGAGGCGGCCAGGTACAGGCTGCTTCTCCACTCGTAGCCCTTCTCCTGGCCCAGGAGCTGCGCTTAGCGGATCTACACGGAAGACGTCGTATAGGCCGAACTTGAAGAGGCCCTGCAGGGAGTAGCCCAGGAAGGTCGGGGCCCAGGCTCGGGCCAGGCCGCGCAGCCCGTCGTTCCGCACCGTCACGCCGAAGCCACTCAGGATGCCCTTGTACTTGCCGGGGTCCACCTGCATGCGGCACTTTACCAGGTCCAGGGGCACAATGGCCGTGTGCGTCAGCCCGCAGCTCAGCATCCCGCCCAGGCCGCACAGCTGCAGGTACTTCGAGGAGCCGTACGCATAGCTGGGTTCCTCCGCAGCCGCCGCCCAGGACCTGCCCTTGAGTCGGCCCACGCTTCTCACCTGCAGGGTTCGGTAAATGCCAGCGTCACACATGGCCGAGCTCGGTCTAGTCACACACTCCCCTCAGCCGGAGCTCCTTCCTCCCTCAGGGGCCCCGGTGCATTGTGCATGCATCTGAGTTTACCCCCGAGAGCCCGCCAACCCAAAGGTCAGGGTGAGGGACAGGCCGGCCGGCGCCCACAGGGCTTCAGTTGCACTGTACCTGCACCTGTAACTCCCCCTACCATCGGCTGGGCTGCTTCGGGGTTGCAATCCCGCCCCTGAAATTTTAAGTAGGGGCATCACCCCGCCCCTCACCTCCAGGACCGCCCTTCGCCCCGCCCTCATGCCTTCGGGCGAATGGGCTTCTGCTAACGGCAGGAATCCCGCCCTTCAGCCCTTCTTAGCCAATGGTCAGTGGCCCCTAGGTCTCACTTTCGCTGGTGGGTAAGGCTTTTCGTGCCTAGAATGGCTTCTGTCCGTCTCAGCCGCTTAGTCTAATACAAAGATGCTAAAAAAGTAAATCAACAAGTACAAACATGAGTAAACACATGAATAGGCAAGTAAATAGATAAGGAGGTGAGGGAGAGGGCGAAGAGTCGCCATGCACGGTTGCTTTCCTGAAAGGCTTTTCTGGAGTCCTCACTCAACTGCCCGCTTATGGTAATGGTCATCTCCATGGCCACAGAGTGTTCTATGGAGGGAATGGGCAGAGAGAACCAGGAACCTGGCGTTGGAGGCCCAGTCCCTCAGCTTCCGGCCTTACCTAACATCCTTTTGCAGATGGATAGGATATCTCCCTCCAACACCCACACTCCACTCTTGTTTCCCTCCAAGAGTTGTGAAGGTTTAGGAAACATGGAGGTTCTCACTAAATTGAGAGAGGGTGCTGATTATTTTCATTCATTAGGTATTTTTTTCATTGACTACTGAATCCCTGCCATGATTCTGGAGTTTACGAAAGTCAGAAATCCTCTCTCCTCTTAGGGAGCTTGCAGTCTCATTGGCCTGGAAAATGAGAACTAAATGGCTCCACGTGTAAATAAGTAGCATATATTCATTCATTCACTCACTGTGTGTGGCCCCTATGCAGGATTAGGGGTTTAGCAAAGAGCCAGACATATTCTTGCTTACGTCTAAACAAGGAGATTAAAAATTGGTATTGTGTGATAAGTATCATGACAGGAGTTTGAATAAAGTTCTGGATGAACAATGAGGGGCAACTAATTCTGCCTGATGAAATTTAAGAAGACTTCTCAGAGGTCTTGAAGGATGAGTAGGAGTCAGTTATATAAAGAAAAATGGAAAGATAATTCCAGGTTAGGGGAAACATGAGTGCATGACCCACTGAGGAGAGGTGAGTAATGTGGCATGGTGGAAACCAGCAAGGGTTGAGTCTGAAAAAAATAGAATTGGGTCAAATTAGGGAAAGCCTTAATACCTGTTCAGGACTTTGACTTTTATCATGTAGGGAGGCCAGTGTTTCTCAGAAGTGTGATCCATAGACCACCTGCATCAGAATCATCTGGAGAATTTCATTTAAAATCCCTGATCACACCCTAGACCCTCTGAATGAGAATCTGAGAGTAGGACTATGCAATTTTAATAAGCTCCCTTGGGTGGACTCTTCATGAAACTTCACTAAAGTTTGAAAGCCACAGAATGTAGATGATGGGAGGTCAAGAATTTTTTTTTAAGGTTCTCTGATTAGTAATTCAACACATATCCTGGATGTGTATACAACTCTGAAAATTCATCCAGCTGTACGTTGAAGATTAGTGCTCATTACACACTTTACACGTTATATCATAATTATTTTTTTAAAAATTGGCTGGTATAAAATTCTAACCACGAACTAGGGATGATGGCCAGAGAGAAAGCAGAGGCAGATACAAGACTTCTCAATCAACAAGTCTTATTGAACTCATTTCCTTATTGTAGCATTTTTTTTTAAATTAATTTATTAATTTATTTATTTTTGGCTGCATTGGGTCTCCATTGCTGCCCGTGGGCTTTCTCTAGTTGTGGTGAGTGGAGGCTACTCTTCGTTGCGGTGCACAGGCTTCTCATTGCGGTGGCTTCTCTTGTTGCGGAGCACGGGCTCTAGGCTCACGGGCTTCAGTAGTTGTGGTGCACGGGCTTAGTTGCTCCGCGGCATGTGGGATCTTCCCGGCCCAGGGCTCAAACCCGTGTCCCGTGCATTGGCAGGCAGATTCTTAACCACTGTGCCACCAGGGAAGCCCCTATTGTAGTCCTATACCAATGTTAATTAATTAAACAAGGCCCTTAGACTGAGAGGACTTTAATGCTTCGGCAATTTATGTAAGGAAACCAAGCAGCTAGGCTGTTTGTGATTGGTTTTGATTTTCCAAATAAGGCAAACGCTTAAGCTATAACCAATCAAATAATTTTCTTGCTCTGCTTCAGCATCTCTATAAAGTCTTTCCCCTTGTTCCTGTCACCGGAGCACTTCTAAATACTTCCTGTTTGGTGCTGCTAAACGATGCTGATTAAGATCCACTTTTGTTGTAAAGCAATTATACTCTAATAAAGATGTTTTTAAAAAATCCATTTTTGCTCAAATAAACTCTTAGAATATTTAGTATGCCTCAATTTATCTTTTAACACCAGGAATTTCAGTATGAAAGAGAAGACTCTCTCCTTGAGTCATAAGAGAACAATGAAGTGTTAAAATATCCCATGCTGATGAAATCAGGGCTTCCCAAAGTATGTTCCTGAGGATATTGGCCCACTTGAAAAAGGTCAGTGGTCCAGCAAGTTCTAGGGGCATTTCGTACTAGAGCATTCATTCTCAACTGAGGTGATATTATTCCCCAAGGCGGTGAAAATTGGTTCTTAAGGGGCCAAAAAATCTTAGTACGGTGGTTTGAGACCTTCCAAAACTCAACTCTACCCAACAAAATCTTATTCCTTGTTATTTCATTTCCAGGTTGGGGGAGGAGAGCAGGGAGGGTCAGGGGGATAGAAAAAGGCCATTAGGGAAAGAAAGTCTAAAAAGGATGTGGGAAGGGAAGGCCAATAATGAATAAAAGCTTAAGGAACACTAGAGCTTCCTCTTGCAGATTCCCTTCTTAAAGAGACGTTCTATAGTAAAGAACTTTACTTTGTTAACTTAGGGTTCCCTAATCTTACTGGATCTCAGAAGCCCTTTTTTATATTATACCTATTCACATTTCACAGACATAGTCTTCCGTGGAGCATATTTGGGGAACTGCTGAACTCTATCCAAAAATGAAGTTTAGAGAAAAAAAGGAGTAAAGAGGACCAGAGTAATAATAGCAATTACCATTTACTTAGGCCTCTGTTTCCTAAAGGTGCAACTTGTATGTTTTGCTAACATGTAACACAGGTCACCAGTTATTTTGTGAAAACTGAGGTTAAATCAACTTATCTCATTCATATGAGATACTTGTTCTTTACCATTAAGATATTGCTAAATAAAATGTACAAGTTGAAGAAACCAATCTAGAAATCTTCAGGACCAGAATTTTCTTAGACAATTCTTAGTTCAATAACTAAGCCATAAAGTCAGAAACAACTGGAAGTAGCCTATAAAAATATTTTGGCATTACAGAGCACAAAAACCACCACTATTAAGTTTATCTCCTTGGTACTTACGTAACGTAGGGCAACATTTCTGTCTTGAAATCATTATTACACTTTTGCTGTATTCTCCCTGCTAACTTGAGTTGAACAGTAGACCTTTCCCCAGGGCCATATGTAGACTTTTATGTTTTCTTATTTGTTATACTTAAAGAGAAGAAAGTTAAAATGTGCTCATTCATTCAACAGAATTTTACTAAACTTCTATTATGTGCCAGGCATATTTTGAATTCATATACCAAAGCAGAGCTAATAATCTACATTGCCCTCAGACAGAATTTTCATGAGCTCTAAAACAGAATCACAGAGTTCCCAGATAAAACAGCAAACACTTCTCAAGTACCTGCTCTTTTCTAGGTGATGTAAATATCTCTAATCCTTACAACAACTGTACAAGATAGATATTCTTCCCATTTTATAAATATAAATGGCGGACACTGTTGTCTACCCAAAAACCAATTGCCTATTCCTCTTTGCTACAGAATCTCTGTTTGTTCAGGTATCTAGCAGATATCCTGTGATCTCTACATCATATTTGCTCACTTTCTTCTCATGACATTTTAACTTGCAGGTAGGGTATTTGATTTTTGGCCATAAATACTTATGCCCATTGATGGTTTCTCTGCTCCAGTTACACAAGTATATATCTGTGCACGATGTCCTTACCCCTATGTCCATGTGTTTGTGTATGTCTTTCCACTTTCTTCTGCCAGTTCATGTCATTTTTCAGAATCAGAGGCAAAGTATGTATGTCAGAAAACTTTCCTTTATTAACCTACCTCCTTTGTGTTTTTCTGGTAATTACAGCTTAGTTTGCCAGACATTCATTTGTATTTAATCTGGACTGGTAAATTGCCATTTTAAAAAACTGTAAAGGAAATACTTCAGATGAGACTGTAAGAACACAGCTTACTTTGTTTATGTTTCAGGTCATGATTCGGTGTTCTATCCAGTCTCCGTGGGCATTGGCCAACTCACTTATCGGTGAGAGCGAACTGGAGTAGTTGCTTGAGTTATTTTCTTAGCTTTAACATATACAATGAACTTAAGCAGGTAACTTCATCCCCCATCGTAAATCTCTATATCCATCATAAACATTTAGAGAATACAATTTTTGGTATGTCATTTTTAAAAAAAGCACATGAAGGACATTGAAATTAATAAATTTAAGTTCTTAGGAACTGAATGGGAAGGGGAATTCAATGTTTATTAAGCACACTATGTACAGTGGAAAAAGTCACATGCTTTGGGCAGAAATAAATTCTGAGTTCACCTTTTTTTCTAGCTGTGTGACTTTAGACAAGTTATTTAGCCCCTTTCTGAGCTCCAATTTATGTATGTATTTTTGACATCTGTAATTAGAACTAATTATAACCTTTTAGAGTTCTTATAAGAAGAGAGTATGCACACAAAACATCTAGCCCAGTGCCCTGTGCATTAATGAGCATCCCATGAATGTCAATTCTGTTACCTGTCCCCCTTTTCTGGTCCTCCTTAATCCTCTCAGAACCCATGTTTCTGTGATGCCATAGTCTCTGCTCTTTCCCCTCCACTTGAGTGGATGATTTATTCTGTCAACTAAATTCCAACTGACTTAGACGGTTTAGGACAGGAACTGAAGAAATTCTAAGTGACAGAAGTGTGAACTTCTTTGACAATGTCCCAGGACATGCCATGGCATAAAACAAGTGGGACAGAGGTTGCTCTCCTGTGGCACAGCAGAGGGGGCCACAGAGAGGAACAAGACAGACAACTGGGTGGCCTTTTTCCTTTTCCAAAGTGACTCTTCCAGCCTAGTGCCTTATTCAACTGAATTCTAGCTAGGTCTGCCACCTCATCCCAGTTTGTCCCAGACTTTACTGGTTGTAGCACTGAAAGTCCAGTGTCCCTGGAACCCTCTCAGTCTCAGGCAAATCAGGACAGTTGGTCACTGTACTTACAGGAGTCTGAGCTGTGCTGGTGGCTTCCAGCCACTACCAGTGTGCTGTGGCATAAGAATCACTGGCTTTGGAGCCAGGCAGCCCTGGGCCCAAATCCTGGCTCATTGTAACTCTAGCTATGAATCTTATAAAAGTTATCTTTCTTGAACTGCAGTTTCTAGATCTGTAAACTTCATCCTATTCTTTCCTGAATTTGTAATGAACTTCCTATTATTACTAAATTAAATGATAGCACAGTGCTTGCAATGTTATAGGCCCTCAGTGAATGTTAGTTCTTTCCTTCCTGACTTCCACATACTTAAGAGGGTTTCATTATCCCCTGGGATACCACGTCTCTAAAAATCCCTGATTCAAGGAAGTGAGGTGGCCCATTGGACAGCAGGGGGCACTGTTGCCACTATTCCACTCTTTCTACCCGCTGCTCTGCATTCCCCCCATCCTCACACCAAAGCAATGAAGCTTTAGTAAACCACTGATCAAAGATGGCTAAACTCTAAACCCACACTTGGTTTTAACTTATCTAAATGTGTCCCACATGCCTGCAATAATGTTCAGGGTGTATCTGGACCATTTTAAATCTTGTACATTTAATTTATAATCCTCCTCTCTCCAGGAGGTTTGTGATGTGCCAGGGGGTCAAATGTTTATTCTTAGAATTATTTAACCCCAATCAACTAATTATTCTAAAGAATTGTATACTTTTTCCCCTTTTTTTGCTTGACCAGATTGGAAACAATGACAGGCATTTAACTGAGATTTATTTGCAAAACTCTGTCAGATTGGGAATTACGGAGTTCTTTAAATTGTCTCTTAACATAAATATTTCTGATTTATCTGGCAAGTTAAAGGGGGAAAAGCAACAATCTCTAGACTCATTAAACTCAGTCTAACCATGTTTAAAGAGAATGTTGTGGGAGGTAATAATCCCTATATGTTTGGATGAAAATCGCTCATGACAGATCTTCATGCCTTTTTGTTGTTTGTTTAAGGAAGTACTTGTGTGAAGCAACGTTAGTGCTCCTAGTGGGAATAACTGTTTACCTGTGGTGGGTTCTGGAGAGGGAAGTACATACATCAAGTACTTTTTAAATTTCCAGAGTTCTTAACAATATTAAATCTCCAAAGAACTCCACTGATCAAGCAGCATGTACATAATCTACCTGTGCCCTTCAATAGGAATCTTAGGAGAATCTGATGGACTATGTCTCACAGTAATGGTGTAACCTTAGTATATAATGACACCTTTCTTTCTTTCCGAGTTTACACAGCAATTTATTGGTAATTTATAGCTAAGAAGATAAATATGAAAATATTCCTATGAAAATAACATCAATGCACCTGCAGATTCAAAATGCAAACTAGAGCTTTATTAGACTTCTAGCTAACGTATTCTAGTAGTCAGATAAATATTTCCAATTGTAAAGCATGAGCGTTTTGATCCCGAAATGACCAGGAGTACATTCAAGTTAGTGAAGGTAATGTAGCCAACATGAGGAAGGAACGTATGAAAGCGGCGTACTCCTCATGACAATGGCCAAACAGCTTGAATTTGAGCTGCTGTTGAAAACCTGGTCTTCAGAAGTGGAAGGAGGATTGAGCGGACAAATCTCTCTTTCAGAGCTGTCCAATAGAAATATGTGAGACATATATGTAATTTAAAATTTTTTGGTAGCCACATTAAAAAAGTTAAAAAAAACACATTAAAAAAAAAAGTTACCTCAATACATCCAAAACAATCATTATTTCAATATATAAACAATTATTAATGATACTTACATTCTTTTTTTCATACTATGTCTTTGAAATCTGGTGTGTATTTTATTTTCGGCATATCTTAATTTGGACTAGCCACCCTTCAAGTGCTCAATAACCACATGGGGTCATAGCTATGGTACTGGACAGCTTGGGTTTAATCTATGCTTGGAGAGCCTGACACCACAAAAAGGGTGTGCAGCTGAATCGAATCTTCTGGTTAGAGGTAGCCTTGGGTAAGCCAGAGGTACTACGTCTCTCTCCTCATTCTCCATTCCCTTGCCCCTTCCTCTTTCTTGACATCACATAATGCACGCTAACCACGTGCCAGATACTGGTTGCCGTGCTGGACATTCTAAGTGCCTTATCTCATGAATCCTGCAAGAATCAGAGATCTTACTTTATAGTTAAAGTAAATGAAATAACTAAATGATGGTACTATAGTGTAGTGGCTAAGATACAGACTTGGAGGCTATTCATACACATTTCTGACACTTCCTGTATACCTTGGGTAAGAAATTTCTTCATTTCTCTAAGCTTCAGTTTTATCATTTGTCAAATGGACAAAATAAATGTACCTCCCTTATAGATGTTGTTCTGTGGTTTAAATGAGGCCACATTTTGCACTTTACGTTTTGCATTGCCTGCAAAGCTGTAAGCATGCATTAAATCTTAATATCATTAAATGGGATAAATGTGGGACACTTCGGAATTTGCAGCAATTATACAAACATTACTACCGCTACTACTACTGAGGTGCAAAGAAGTTAAATGACAACCAAAGTAACACAGCTAATAAGTAATGATCAGGTTCTCAACCCAGTTTGCCTGTCTCTAGAGCAGTATTTCTTGCCATCTGTTTACAGTTATAACATGGACTGAATTTGTACTGACGTTATACATAAAATGAAAAGGTCTTTTGAAAGATAAATTCCCGATGTCTGCTTGCTGTTCTCATAGAAGCAGAATTCAGGGAAAAATACTGGGTGTTTTGTGTTTTTTTTTTTTTTTGATAAATAAGAATTTACTGTTTTAAGAAACTAGACAAGGACCATACATAGAGAAAGGAAGATTAAATTTTTCTTTGTTCTTTTTTTCTCTCTTTTTTGAAAAATTGAAGTATAGTTGATTTACAATGTTGTGCTAGTTTCTGGTGTATCCTTTGTTCCTTTTTACTCTGATTTTACTAGGGAACAGTATCCTGCATATATTGGCATTAAATTCACGCATGTTGCATTAAAACAAATCTGCATTTTAACAAAGGACAGAGATATTAAAGCTACTAGCCACTTTTAATACTGTACTTACAGGGACATGTCACCCTTTAAGACAAAATTTCTTGAAATTTATGGAAATTGGACAGTACTATCAAAAGTACAGGTGATCAGTTATATATACTGTGAAAGTTTCTGTGTGTGTAAAAATACTTTTTTTCCATCAAATTAGCAAAGTAAAAACCAAACAAATGTCAGGGCTATTGAGCCTAACTCAGCTAGCAATGCCACTGTGAGCATGCCCTCTGCCCAGATGCTGTAATTCTTATCTGCTCCACAGAATTGTTTGTTCCAGTCTTTATCTACACAATCTCTTCAACTGCTTTCTGTTTGATTTCATCTCATTTTTCTTTTCTCTCACTCCTTTGTCTTCCATCACTGCTGCTTTGGTGCTTCGTCTGTTTAAGATTCCTAGGAGAAGTCATATGAATCGGTCAGGGCCCCAGGGTTAGGAGGAACAACCCTGCCTAGCACAGTGCTAGCACAGGGCCATGACTGGCCTCAAGTGTGTGCCTCACCTGGAACAACTGCCCCAAAGAAAACCCCACTCAGCTCTATTTTAATCTTGCAATACCTATGTGAGTCCTAGTTACTTATTGTTCCACCCTCTGAAAGAAAAACCAAGGACAGAGACTAGATGTCTGGATATGTGGGTTCTAGTGTGGCCTGGTTCTGCCATGTCATTTCCACTCCTTAGTCTTAGATAGTGATTCTGAACCGAACTTGGGTCTGCTCACCTGCTGGACAGCAGAGCCAGTTTACTGGTGAAGGAAAGTACGGTGTTTCTTTATAGGGTGACAAGCAAGGAGTACAGGCAGCTCATGCTCAAAAGACCTGGACTCCCCGATGGCTTTCAGGGAAGGGCTTTTAGAGGCAACATTTGGGGCGAGGGTTGCAGGGGGATGACTTTCTTCTGATTCGTTGGTGGTGAGGTAACAGGGTGGTGTTTCAGGAATCTTAACCATTAACTTTCTGATTCCAACCAGTCCGGGGTCAGGTGTTCCTGCTCAGCTTGTGATCACCATCCTCCACTCGGGGTGGGGGGGTCTTAGTTCCAGTTACTACAGAATAACTCCAAGATACGTGTCAGATTGTTGCATGTACCCCTTGAGGAGGAACTAGGACTCTGTTTTCCTGCTGAACTATTGTTTCGTGACAGCTTTTCCTTTGTTTCTGCATTCCCTCACTTTCCTAATTAGTAACTGATTGCATCTGTTCTTTGGAACTCTGGGAAGGCCTAGGAGACTATAAAGCCTTTTTCTTTATAAGAAATGGGAGACATGGAGGGGCTATTGTACCCAGGAGGGCCCTGCAGGGTCCTGCTCAGTTTCAAAAGTGACAGCTATAGTTTCCTCTAAGGACTTCCTCCACATGGCTACTGCTCAACCTCTCCATCTCTTCTCCCTGTGTTTGCTTAGAAGAAATATTGAGCTAGCAGATATATGGTTAAGAACATGGACTTTGAGGATAAATTTCCTGGTTCTGAATCATGGCTCTGTCACTTCATGGCTGAAAACCTTGGGCAAGATACCTAACTTCTGTAGGCTTCAGTTTCATCATGTGTAAATTGGGGCTGAAAATAATAGTACCTACCTTAGAGAGTTGTTTTGAGTATTATATGAATATATACACATAAAGGGCTTAATAGTTACTGGCACATACAAACACTTAGTAAGTGCTAGTAGGTATTATTACTGTTATGAAACCATCAGGGATAAGGGGTAAGCTCAAGGAACCAAAGTTGATCCTCAGATTCTGCTTGTCGGGAGAGCAGTCCTGTTCACTCTGGCCTTTCTGTTTTGTATGATGTTTGGTAAAAGTTGGTGGATTCAAGTTGATTTACTGTGCCGGTAAGAAAGGAGATGACTCTGACATTGGCAGGAGAGGGAGGTAAGATTCATTTGTACATTCAACAAATATTTACTGAATGTCTATATTGAGCTAGACATAAAGAAAAGTAAGATAGTCACATCCATTACAGAACTCTCAAAAATCAAGGCGAGAAAAGCTAGAGAGGCTGGGTACTGGGGTGGGGGTGGGAGGTGGTGGAGACGGGGGTGGGTGGGTGGGGAACCAGACCAGTTCCTCTCCAGTGGGTGTGGCACAGCAGAAGAGGATCTTGAGAGAACAGAAACGCTAAGGCAGGATTTTAAAGCATCTGCTGTAGGATGTGCCATGTAAATCCTCCCCTCTATCCCCTACAAAATCTTCAATAAAGTTTTCATTGCTCACTAGAGAGAGCCTGAAGAAGAAGATATTAGATATCTAGGTTATAGCCGCTGGGGGAAAGATGCTATAGGCAAAAAAGCCCTTCCTTACTCCTGTGTGCTACCAGTGAGGAAACATTATAGTGCATGCAATATTTAATGATTATAAATGATACCCCTGTGTACTGCATAATACAGGGCTCTTTAAAATGAATATGAATTAAACAGTACCAATAGCAATCATATTAACAGAAGAGAAGAGGCATCATTCAAAGTAGGAAATTTGGGACTCCGAGGAAAATACAGCCATATCTAAAGCTGGAACTCAGATATGCCCATCAACCAGCCCCTTTGTGGTTAACTAGTCAAACTGGTGACTCCCCAGTAACTATAACTTGTCATTTTATAAACTACTGCTTACAATGATGCAGACTTTCTTAAACATAACATCCAAAGGTTTAGGTGTGGGGAAGGAAGGGGTCTACTATGCACTTACTGCTCTCATCCTTCTTTGACTTCCAGTTTTTCACTTTTACATCTTACCATCTTTTTAAATAATAATTTAAAGAAGTATATCTATTTCTATCTAGCAGCAGCAGCCTAAGAAGTAATCAGTCATCAACCTAAATAAAACAAAACTATCAATTTGCCTGAATTTCCAAGAGTGAAATAAATAAAGCTCTGTTGGAATTTACCTACACAGATTGAGACTTTGCGGGGAAGAGAGAAATAAACTAGTATATTTTTTTCTTATTTGTTTACTATATAAGGTTTCTGAGGTTTACTATATAAGGTTTCTTATTTGTTTACTTTATGAGGTTTCTGCATCTTATAACGTGACTACTGATTAAAAAGACATATGGTTGTTTATTAATTCAAAGCACTATGCAAATTCACATCACCTTGGGTAAATTTTGCCCCTAAAGTTATGAAATAGATATGGAAGCATTTTGTCCTTAACAAGGCTAAAATAAGTTAATTCAAATGTTGTCTTTGAATAGGATTTTCCTTTAAATCATTAATAGGAAAATGAAGAGAGCTTGGGTGGTCAAGCATGAAAGTGTAAATGAGAGTAGTTTTCTTGTTTAGGCCTTACCAGCTGATGTCACCTGATGTTAAAATTTAAATTTGATAATGCAGAAAATGACCTTATAATTTGCAGCATAATGAAACAATGCAGCTTATGCCCCAGTTTTTTTGACAGTAGTATTGAAAATATGATTTTTAAGTAACATTTTCAATTGACAAGGTCGGTGAAAAAGTTAGACATTCTGAATTGAGTAGAGTCAGAAAAAGAGCTTGCCTGTCCTTGTATCTATAGGACCATATTTTTTAAATCAAAAATTAAGATACAGGGTGTTAGAGCAAAGCAAAGACAAACCTAGATCTCTTTAAATGGATTTAAATTACCAGTGAAATTCCTAAAGGGCCAAATAATACAGGAAGAATATACTTTTTGCCCTCTTATTAAGATGAGGAATATATATATATTTTGTGTGTGTGGTACGCGGGCCGCTCACTGTTGTGGCCTCTCCCGTTGCAGAGCACAGGCTCCGGACGCGCAGGCTCAGCGGCCATGGCTCCCGGGCCCAGCCGCTCCGCGGCATGTGGGATCTTCCCAGACCGGGGCACGAACCCGTGTCCCCTGCATCGGCAGGTGGACTCTCAACCACTGCGCCACCAGGGAAGCCCGAGGAATATATTTCCTTAAAGCAGAAAAAGATTTTAGAAACCTCTTTTCAGCTTTCCAGTACATAATCAGCCTCAGACTGGCAACCACTTCCTATTGTCAGGCAGCTGGTGAGAAATACAAAATACAGCTGCAACCAGAGGCTCAGGAAGATCAAGGTGGACACCAGGCCTTGGCTCTCAGCTTCTACCATTCTGCTACCCGAAAGAGAGAACTTCAGAGAGAGGGCAGTTAAAAATACACACGTTTTCACCAGGTATTAACCATAACTACCTCCTTAAAGAAAATGATTGATCCTATGATCACAAGCTTTTTTCTTTCTTTTTTGGACCTAAGGGGGGCGGGGGAAGACCTCACGGAGTCACAAATTTCTATAAAACAAAAAAATGAATTAGTTTAGTAGTCTTGGGAAGCTATGAAGTTTGTGGCAACTTTTTAGGTGTCCCGAGATTTGGGTTGTTTTACAGAGGTAACTAAATTCATGGCACAGTTAAGCAATGGTTCAAGCTCATGCTAAAATATCCTAAGTCTATTTTACTTTAAAGCATTCTAAGTATGCTTCACTTTGGAAGGCATCAAGAACAGCAATATGCCATCTTCCAGAAATGCATTCCTATACCAATAAGACTTAAAAAATGGGAATTACTATAGGGCACACCCTTGAGCAGCTATCACACTGCACTGAGCTCTTGAGAATATTCTGGAAGCATCGCTGTGAACGGCTGCTTCCCTGCAGGGGAGACAAATTAAATTCAGCAGAAGCAGCAGCTTTTGGAAGGAGAAACACGGTTTGCCTTTTGGAATGCTTTTCTACCGGAATGGGTTGGTTTATACGTTCCTCTGGAGCTTTAAATCTGTGCACCGTTGAATATCACTCCGCCTTTTTTTTTTTGAAACTACGAAATAGCTTCTGTCTGTGGGATGGCGGGAATAGAGAGTTTGGAAATTAAATGCCTAAAGCGTCAGATAATCCAGATGACATATATGCAATAGCATTACATGAAGAACTTATTCAACCCAATCCCTTGCATCTTACTAACCAAGGGATAGAAACTCTCCAAATTTTGCACCCAAAAAAGGGAAAATGCAAGGGTCTTGCTGCAGTTCCTGGGACGCACTGGGAGTCGCTTTGTTACAAGTGTATCCAAAGTCCCCAGCACCAGCGACTCGTGGGGCACTGCTCATCCGTGCTCCACTCGCTCTGCAGCTCCCAGAGGCAGCGGTTGTGCTATGGAGGCAGACCTTGCCAAGCTGGCCGACAAGATGCTGCGCGCCCCCAGGTGCTCCCGGTGCCGGAACCATGGCTTCCTGGTGCCCGTCAAGGGACACGCGGGCAAGTGCCGCTGGAAGCAGTGCACCTGCAAGAAGTGCTACCTGATTACCCAGCGCCAGAAGATCACGGCCGCGCAGCAGGTACTCCAGAAGCAAGTCTCCGAGGAGGAGCAGGAGGTGGCCCTGTGCGCTCAAGGGCCCCAGCTGGCCTCCGGGGACACGGCCGCTGTCCCAGGCTCAAGCTTACGCCCGCTGCCTCCGCCTGCCGCTTCGGGAGACGCGCACCCGGGCCCCGAGCGCCGCGCGGCCGCCTGCTTCCTCGAGAGACCCCAGCAGGGCTGGAGCCCCGGCCCGAGCACCTTCCAGCCAGTTCTGGGAGGCCGCGGCCACGTGGGGCCGAGCAAACAAGCCGCCGCGGCCATGCCCAGTTCTCTGAGGCCCCAGCTCGGGGCGGAGGCCGCTGGCCGGGGCTGCCCCAGCCGCCTGGAGCTGAGCAGGCCGCTTCGGCCGGTGCTCAGCCCGCCATTCGCCGACTTCGGTAAGATTCCCGGGCGGGCCCCGCGCGGCCTTGCCCTGCTGTTGGTTCCTCTCCAGGCTGCCGCCTCCCCGCTCCCCACGCCGGCGTCCCAGGCCCACTCGGATCCCGCGGGGAAGGGGTGGGGGTGGGGAAGATGCTTTCTAGAGGTAACCTTGCTTTGGGATACCCTTTTCTGAGTAGTCATTTGGGTTCGGTGCCTTTTTGCAAAAAGGTAAAAGAGATAAAGGAATGGGTGGTTCTGAGGGCTTTTAACATTTAGCTACAGCTTTTTGCGTTTCCATCCTGAAAGGAAAAAAATGGCTCCCAGTCGACTTTGCTGCCCCTCCCCCTCCACGGAGAGGCTCGAGGAAGCCTGACCATACTGCGCTTGCGCGCCTCTTCCCGCCCTTTTCTTGGGCTGGAGGCTCCTCCCCAGGACGTCCCTGTGGGTGGGCTAGCGCAACAAGACTGCCTGCGCACCGTCCCCTCCGTTTCTGTGCCCTAGAGGCCCCGAGCCTCACCCGTTCCCTGCCCCAATGGGTCTGTCTGTTCAGCCCTTCCAGCCCTTTCCCAGGCGTGGGTGGGAATGCGAGCTCTGCACACTACAGGAGGACAGTCTATTGAGATGATTGTTGTTGCCTGTTTTTTCTCCCCTCCCCCCATATGCATAAATTACATTGTTCCCTAGGTCTTGTGGCTTTCACTATTACAATTTCAAGTCACGTGTACATTTGAAGCTTTTTTAAAGGGGCTCGTTTTGGGTGCAGACACGTGTCTTCTTGGTTTTATCTATGGCAGTGTGGTAGAAAGAGCGCAAGTCTGAGTCAGGACGCTGGGGGCCTGCTCACTCTGTAACCCTAGGCAAGCTCCTTCCTTCTGTGGCGGTCTCTCCCCTCTGTATGCTAAGGGGATTGGCCTGATGCTCTCTGAAGCCCGTTTCTGCCTTCTGGGGCATTCTAGGAAAATATAGGTCCCCAGAGAACTAGATGGGGAAGACAGATCTGAAACAGCAATTCTAGGAGAACGATATCTTTCCATGGACGCAGTGCCTTCCTTCCTTCCTTTCATTTATTTATTTTTGGCTGCATCGGGTCTTCGTTGTCGTGGCCGGGCTTTCTCTAGTTGCAACGAGCGGGGGTTGCTCTTCGTTGCGGTGCATGGTTTTATCACTGCGGTGGCTTCTCTTGTTGCGGAGCCACAGGCTCAGTAGTTGTGGCATGCGGGCTCTAGAGCGCAGGCTCAGTAGTTGTGGCGCACGGGCTTAATTGCTCCACGTCATGTGGGATCTTCCCAGACCAGGGCTCGAACCCGTGTCCCCTGCGTTGGCAGGTGTATTCTTAACCACTGTGACACCGGGGAAGCCCCACAGTGCCTTTCTTTGTTCCATCTCTCAAAGAACAGGGACTGAGCCCTGAGCACCATGTGTCAGACACTAATGATGAAAAGGATGAGTCAGATTCCTTGCCCTCAAGGATCTTGTCCCGGGGAGAGGGACACCACTGATCAAAGAGTCGCACAGATTGGTGTATAGAGCTCTAATAATCGATGGTTTAGTTGTGGTCAGAAGGAAGATTAGGAGCTGAGTACTGGGGACTTCAGGAGGCAGAGTGGGGTCAGGAGAAAAAGCCTTCCAAGCTTAGGGAACAGCATCTGCAGAGGCCCTGAGGTGGAGGAGAAAGGAGCTGCTAGATTTTCGGGAATGAGGAGGCTGGAGTGGAGGCAGGAACTAGCCCACATGGGGCTTCGTGGCTGTGCCAAAGGACTTTTCCTAAGAACAGTGAGTGGAACATGGGTGAAGGGTTTAAAGAGCAGGGAGGGTCAAAAGCATAATGGATGTGGGAGTTCTCTGTAAATGGATATGAGTGTTTATTGTACTGCTACCTCCAGACAGTAATGTGATGCCCTGTTTCCTAGCTCTGTGTGTTTTTAACACTTCCCTCATTGTGTCCCTTTTCAGGGCCCCCTCTGAGCGTCAACTCAGATCGTGTGGTGGGGTCTGAGTACCTGGAAAGAGAGCCTTCCAAGCTGTACCACAACTGCTCCAGCGTGCACCCCTACCACCCGTTCCTGCTGGGCTATCAGGATGCATCCCTTACCCCGCGGGTCCCCCTGCAGCAGGGCTTCCAGCACGTGTCCTGCAGCCACTACAATGGAGCAGGCTTGGTGAGTACCATCCCTGACTCTTCGAGGTTCCTCCTTACCCCGGTTACCCTGGCTGCTTTTACAGACCCTCAGTCCCAGGAAGCCAGCCATTGTGCCCACTCTGTACCAGGCCCTGGGCACTGGTCAGAAGGATACAGCATTGACCTTGTACTGTGTACGCCTCTGGGAATGCACATGTGTAGCCAAGTCTGTACACATGTAGACAAGTCAGCCTGGGCTGTGGCGTGGGTTAAAAGGCTCCGGGGGGAACCGCCACACAGTAACACTGAGTGACCACCAGCCTTGACCCATGGAATGTCAGTGCTAGAAGGGCCCTTCATTTTGCTGGGTACCAGAAAGGAAATATCACTTTCCTGGAGCCACACATTTGAGGGCAGAGCCAGGAGCAGACGTAGGTCCCCTGCCCCAAAGGTATATCCCACCGGAGACGGCAGAGGGCTTTCAGAAGGAAGTGGCATTTAAGCTTAGTCATGAAAAATATGGAAACCTTCCCCAAACACCTGTCACCTTAGGAGATATTTGTTGAAAGAATGGATGAAATTTAATCCTTTTATAAGATCAATGGTGGGCTACTAACTGGTGTGCTTTTGAGCCTGGAGTTTTGAGTGCTGGATGTGTAAAAGTCAGAACCGTTGTGTGAGATACAGGTTGGGGGACCAGGTTTTGTGGCCTTGGTTACCAGCTCCTTCTGCCCGTCTCCCTTTTGGCAAGCACTGAGGGCCATCAGGACTGCAGGATAGTGAGAGGCCTGGGTGACCAGTCCTGACTTTGACCCCATAAGGCTGGACCTGTGGGGGAGGTTGGCTCAGACGCAGTTCAAGTTCAGGGAAATGTAGACCACTGTCACCTTTACTGTCTCTCTCAGAGCTACAAGCCTAACGCTGGGTGTTACAGAGATGTTTCCCTTGGGTGGAGGGTGGAGAAGAGCGAGTAGAGAGTAGGCTTCTTTGGTTTAATGTGGGAAGTGAGTAAGAGAAAGGATAAAAGCTTGGCATTTACATAATGAGGTCATTAGCCACAGGTCATTAGCTGGTTCAGTGGGGTTCCTTCCAGCTGTGACCAGGCAGGTCAGGCACGCAGGGGCTGGATCCCCACTCCTGCTTCACCTCAGCAGCATCTCCTCTGTCTGTTCCAGATCTTTTAAAGTTTTATTTAGAAATCATTTTCCATTCATTCAAGGGGGAAAAGTTGGAACACCCCTGGTCTTGATCATTTCCAGGGTGTCTACTGGCCCTTATGTCAGCCCTCGAGGTGCATGTTATTTCATTGTAGGGCAGAGGAAGAAGGCCCCAAGGAGTTATGTATTTGTCCAGGGTCACAGGACTGGGGAGTGAGGGACTAGGATTCAGATTACACAGCTGGTCAGTGACAGAGCCAGGACAGAGGCAGAGCAAACATGGCTCTTGACTCTCACCGCCACCCCTAACCTGCCTGAAATTTGGGGCTGCCGGCCACCCCATTGCAGCCCAGGGAGAGCACGGCGTCTCTAGCCTCCACACAAAGAGAGGGACCTTGGCCAAATGGAGCACACACCCACCGTCTGCTCACACAGAAGCCTGGGGCCTGGCATCCGGGGCAGGGCTCTGATTGACAGGCCTGCCAGACGGCCTTTGTTAGGAGTGTGATCTCAGTTGCTTTATCTGGGCCTGAGCTGCCACCACAAGCCCCAGGCAGGAGCTGTGATCCAGGGAGAGACTCCGCTGAGCAGCTTGGAATTAAAGCACTAATAACCCCCCTTCCCACCCGCTTCACGTCTGGATAGAGGACCAGGCATTTATTTGTGAAGCTGTTTCGAACCCAAGAGCCTATGAATTGCTTTCATCGTTGTCCTCCTGGCCCCTGCTCAGCCTCCTAGATACGCCCCGAGCCACCTTCCACCTTCTCTTCCTGTCCTGCCCCACCTGTTACTTCTTTGCTTCCTCTTTTCTCTTCCCACAAAAGAGCACAGGCCTGGAATCACACAGACCTAAAGACCAATCCTACCTCCGCTGTTTACTGGCCACATGGCCTGGGGATGTCACCTAACCTCTGAGGACCTCGCTTGGGTTCTTAATCTGTACAATGGGGGTGAGAGTCTTATCTCATAGGGCCATTGATAGATTCCAGCAATAAGGTGTGAGTGCGTACAAAGTGTCTGGCACAGGGTCTGGGACATGGCAGGTACTCAAAAGTGGGCTTATCTTCCCTTCCTTGTGGTCAAATTAAGTTAGGAAGTGCTCGGTTAACCTAAGGAGATTTTTGCAGACTGCCTGGAGGCCTTTAATATGCTTGTGTGTGACTCACCAGTGTGGAGGTGGTATGCAGTGTTTTTCAAACTCCCTTGACAAAGAACACTGTTGAGAGCACTTTTAGAAATACCTTGTAGGACACCAGAGTTCTCTGGAGCACAGCTTAAGAAGGGCTGCTCTGAAGCATCTGGATGGAGAAGTAAACAATAGGACCCACACCTGAAATTCATAATTTTCTATCACATTCATGTCTTTCCAGTTAAGTTTCTCTGAGCTGTGTAGTCATCACCCCTCCACGTCCCCTCATTCCAGCCTTGGGGTCCTGTGATGTGGGGTGAGCTTCCATCTTCTGGAGAAGGAACAGAAATACAGAAGGGCTGATTGCCGAAGCCACTTTGCTGAGGTCACCCAGCTGCCCTTGCCTCAGAAACGGCTGCACGACACTGTCCGGTTAGAAGGGGGACACCCCCCAGGCCCAGCGACCCTGGAGTCTGAGTCATTACACGTGGGGAAGGTGGGACCACACGTAGTCGGGATGCATGTAGATCCTTCTCCATTGCAAAGCAGTGGGGTCAGGCCGACTCGGGATTCAGTTCTGCCTCTGCCACTCACCAGCTCTGTGGCCCTGGGCCTGTACCTTCATCTCACTGATGCAGTTTTGGGTCACCACAGTGAGGACAGTAATAGAACCTCCCTCCTAGGGTCGTAAGGATGGAAGGAGGTTGTGGACCTGTGCAAGTGCGCCTGCTCCCGGGCTTATCTGAGGTGTGCCTTTGTTCCTTCTTGCCTCAGTCATCTGGCAGGTGCTTGCCAAGCAGCCTGTTCCGGGCACCCTGTGCCCCGGGGTCTGGGCCATGGAGGTGAATCTGCCCCACGGGGAGCCCCCCGTTCAGGAGAATGAACGTTAGGTTGGCCCTTCTGGCCAACTCTCTCCCCTCTGGCTCTCTGCTGTGTGCGCCCCACAGGTGGAGAAGCCAGTGGAAGACCTCCAGACCCGCTACTACCTGCTGCCGCCGGCCCAGTTACCCCCGCGGTACCTGCTCCACTGCGTGCCCCCGCCGCCCCCGTCGTCCTCGCTGCCCATCGTGTCTGACCCGGACAAGGAGAACACTGGTGAGTGAGCCCCCACCTTCCAGCTGCCGAGGGGCCAGGGAGACTTTCTGGAGGAAGGGGGTCCTACTGCGAAATGGATGTGCAAAGAAGGGAAATGGAGAACAGAATTTTAAATGTGCTGGGCCCTGGGTAAGCTCTTCCTTGCACCCCTCCCTAAATTCCATCCGTGATCATCTAGGGGAGGTGGGTCCCCATTCTCAGGTGAGGAAGCCGACAGAACCCTGAGAGGTTCTCCTATATGTCCATGGCGGAGCTCAGATTTCAACAGAATTCTCTGCCTGGCTCCAGGTCCAATGCTAATTTCCTCACCTTAGCAGTGCCCGTGGGCAGAGACTTGGAGGATGGCACGCATGTGGTGTGTTCAGAAGACCAGAGGTGCCGGGCCTCTCTGGCTGGGGAAACAGCACGTGCTGAGCCTGGAGCAGCAGCTGGAGCCAGTTTGGGGGCTGGTGGGGATGATTCCTCTCCCCCAGGCCACTCTGGAGAGGACCTGCCCTTCACAGCTCTGCCACTGGTGCACTTGGTGATTTTGGGCACTCACACCCTCCTCTAGACCTCAGTCTTCTCACCTGTAAAACAGGCCCTGTCACAGGGTTACTATGAGGGTCAACTGCAACTCTGGATGTGAAAATGCTTTGGGTTTTCTTTTGAGGGCCCTTGCAGCTTTAAAGGTTCTAGGATTTTTTTTTTTTTTTTTACCCTTTCCATCCTCCCCTGAGGCTCCACAGGAAAAGAAACTGAGGCCTATTGTACACTTGCTGCGTGTGCAACACCTAGCTCTGTTAGCTGGGCAGATGGTGCAGTGTGGCTTGGTGCCGCACAGCCTGCGTATAAGTCCTGACTCCAGCGCTTGCCAACGGTATGACCTCGGGCACGTTAATTCACTCCTGTGTGCCTCAGTTTCAGTATCTGTACAAGCGGACTAATGAGGGTCCCTTACTTCACGAGGCCATCCTGAAGATGGCTGAAACGATAAAGGCGGTAGTAAAAGTTCGTTCTCATTTAGTGTTTCACCTAATCCCCTGATGCTGCAAAGTACGGCATCATCTCCTTTGACAGAAGGAGAAGCTGAGGAGAAGGAGAAACCGAGGTTCCCAGCTGGGAGTAGCTTGCTTCCTCCCACCCAGCTTGTGACAAGCAGAGCTGGAGTTTGAACTTGAGTCTGTGTCATGTGGCCAGGGCTAGAATTCCAGTGTCCTGACTCCTAGCAAATTAAAGGTGGCTGTGGGAATAACTAATTCTCCGTAGGGACTGGGAATGATGGGAATGCCTTCGAGAAAACTTACATCTGAAAACAGGTAATTTTTCCTCTTGCTGAATCCAGCCCCTCTTCTCTGTCCTTCACAGATGACCAGGATGCGGAGGGGCCGTGGGAGCCCAGCCAGCCTTAGTCCCAGGAGCAGTCCGGCTAGGCCCCGGCCCTCAGGCCAGCAGAGTGGGGCCTTGGGGGTGTTAACAGCAATGATTTTCTTGTCTCTGTTCAGTGATGTGTAGGGAGGAAGGATAGTGATAGGCGTAAGATGACAGTTAATTCCCATTTCAAGATTGGAGGAAGGAAGGTGATTGCTAAAGTTCTCTCAATCCTGAGATAACAGGCGGTTGAAAAGGAGCTTGGAGGGCAGAGCCAGGGCTGTAAGGAGTGGGGGACTGGTGGAAGCTCACGTTAAGGAATGAATTTAACCATCTCTGGTTTGTGCTGCTGTTATCAGACTCGCCCCCAGAGGCAGCCTCTGATTTCCATAGGTCCCGCTCCAGGACAGGAGGCACCATCTACTCCAGCCTTCTGGTTCCGCTGCCTCTCCCTGGTCCCCAGCTGGGGGCCACACAGACATCAGGCGTCCAGCACATCCAGGATGGCACGAGCAGCCAGGACCAGGGTGCTGACAGCAGGTTCTGCAGCATCCTTCCTTGCTGCTCTGTCCCCCACAGTCAGCCTGGCCACTGCCCCTCGCTCCTTCTCCAGCCTTTACTATAAGCCTTCTGGCCGCTAGGGCTGCTTCACTTGTTCTCCGTGAAGTTTAAGCCATTATAGGCATCATTTCTGGTTTAAAAAAATCTATTAAAGTTTGACTATTTAGTGTTTTTATAGTGATTGCTAGCTTTAAAAAGTAGCCTGTTCATAAGTGCTGATGCAGTTCTCAGAGAAGAGGATGGTTCTTCCACATCACCTGTGGCACCAGCAGTTTCTTCTCTGGGAACAGTTGACTATTGAAATAAAATTGGCAGTAGAAATCCTTGTGGAAGGTTTATCGTCTCTTTAAATCTTTGTGGAGGGCAGCATTGGGTAGGGGAGTCGGGAGCTGGGGTTCGTGGCCTGTTGGCCTGCTCTTTCTGTGTAGTTAGGCAAGGCCCTTCCTTTACTTCAGTTACCAAGTGAGAGCCTTGGACCAGGCTAGTAGGTTTTTTACTATCAGTATTATTATTTTAAGCAGTAGAGACCTCTTAAGGAAATTTGATTCAGACACATAAAATGTAAAGATTTCTTTTAGTTTCTCTTCCCTAGCTCCTTTCATGGTCCCTGCCGAGTGACATGGTTTTAAAAATCAGAACTTGATCCCATTTTTGTGTTTTAGGGTCCTGGTTCTCTTCCCTTGTTTTCACTTCCTCTGTCATTTAAAAAGCATCCTGCATCTCTGCCGGATTCAGAACCTGACAATCAGCTCTGCCCATGAGAAGCATGGAATCTAGTGGGACAAACAGACAAATAGACAGTCCAGTGGGATTGCCATGGGACAGAGAGAGGTAAAGGGGCTGTTGGCGGGGGTGGGGGAGAGAAAGCCTTCCGGAAAAATTGGGGCTTTGACTGCATCTCCAAGTGCGAGAATGAGTTAGTTGAGGGTAGGCACTCTCGGGAGGGAGGTAGAAAGGGTAGGAGACCTGGAGTGACAGATTTGAGGGTGAGGGACGGTGTCCTGTTCTCTGTCTGGGAAGGATTGGCACCCAGGAAACTAGGCCGACCTGCCTCCTGTCTTGCCTGTGGGCCAGGCGTCTTAGGACAGGTGGCAGGAAGAACACTGAGAAGTGATATTCTAACTGTTCTCTCGACATCAGTGTGGTGGCTGGAGTTCAAGGGCCTGGGCCTGTTCTGTTGGAAGGTACTGGAGCAAGTACAGTCAGGAATTTTTCAGTTACTGCTTTATAGACAGTGCTTTCAGCAGAGCAGAACCAGGCATACTGAGGCCTGCAGGTCACACTGGCTTCAGTCTGGACCTGGTGATGCAGCGATTTTGGACTAGCCTGGCTTTGAGGCTAAAGCTATCAGCCACCCCAATGCTGGTGCTGCCCCTGGGTCCACAGGGCTGCAGGAACCCCAGGAGGGTGGGAGAAGACCCGGCGTCTGGTTCCACTTGGCGGAACTCTGCCCTCACTGGACCTGTGACCTTCTGACAGTATGGCCAGGTGGGGCTGGATCAGTGACCCTAATTTTTCATCACTTTGCTTTATCGTAGACCCCATGCTTTGAAAGATTTTTCAACCAAACTGCGTTAATCCATAAAGCTGTTTTTGCATTTCTGATCAACACACACAAGTAAGAGGCAGCCTGTGACCACAGGGACTCCACACCATGCCAGACCAATGTTTAATTAGCCTGCTCACAGAGTTGAGGTGGGAAGCTCTGTCCTGTGGAGAAGAGCAATGTTCCCTGGTCCTCCAGGGATCCATGTCCAGAGGACTCCTGGAAGGGGAGGATCGCTCAGTTGTCCTGCAGACCTGTGAACTGACGAGTCTTAGAGACTGGTCAGCATCTTTCCTGCAGCCTTGAGGGTGCCTGCTGGGGCTGAAAAGACCAGCTATGGGGCAGGGTGGAACCCTGCCTAGCTCCCTTCCCCTTGATGTGAACCCCAAGTTCTGAGAGCCCCAGCCTGCCCTTTCCTGTGTGCCGTCACCATGGTTACTTCCTGGCGGGCGCAGTTGACCCCTGCTGCCTGTAGCCTTTCCAATCAGTTTAATCGTGCTCCCTGAATGCCCTGCTCCACAAGGCTGTCCTCCAGCAGCTTCAGCGTGAGCGTTGAAACACCAGATCCGCTCATGTCGCTGTCCCGCTCATGCACCTTCCATGGCTCCCTACTGCTCTGAGACCAATGTTCTCGGCACAACCTGCCTGCCCGCCTCTCTGGCCGCCTCCCTCACTGGCTGGCCCAGCCCAGGTCCTGCAGGGGTGGAGTCAGCCAGATCCTGGCAGAAAAAGATTGGAAGCAGAGACCGTAGGCGGGGGCACCATCGCTCAACGGAAACGTCCAAGACTTGTCTATGAGTTGGGAGAACGTTCTGGAAGGCAGCAGGCGGCATTCCCTGACCCCGGATGCACTGGCAAGGGGCCACCGGGAGAGGGCGCGTGGAGGCGAGACAACTGCAGGGGCGGGGCCTGTTGCTTAGCGACTGGCCTCCGCAGAAGCGCGCGGGTCCGTGGCTGCTACTCCGCAAGCACAGCTGGAGGAGTAGGCGTGCAGCGCTCCCAGGAGACCTGGGATCTCCCTGGTAATTCAAAATGATGAGCCCCTACCCCGGGCTGTATGATCACCAACCTCTCAGCAATCGCCTTCGCTCTGCCCTGCTCTTGAAATAGATGCTCTACTATCTTTGTGTTCAGACACCAGCCCCAATCCCAGTGTCCCATGACGTATCCCCCCACCCTTTCTCTCCTTTCTGCACTTTGGCTCACGCTAAGCCTTCTTCCTAGACTTTCCAGCTTCACCTAACTCATCTTTTACTTATCCCTTTCCGACTTGGTCCGGGTGACCCCTCCTCCAGGGCTCCTCAGCCTGGGTTAGGAGGATCTATGGGGCCTGTCCAGGCCCTCTGCTGCCCTCCATCACACTGAGCCCACCGAGTAGATGTCCCTCCCACAAGCCCGTGAGCTTCCTGAGGGGCAATGACAAGGTCTCATTTGTCTCTGTGTCCCCACTCCCAGGTGGGCTCAGCATTGCTTAGGACTACAGTTATCCAGCACCAGTTGCAGAATTTCAGGGTCATTTTGTGCATTATTGGGTGGAGGGTTGAGTTACCCTGTCTGTGGCCACTCACTCGGCGTTTCTGCCTTACACTTGTGCTCTATCTCCTCGGGCGTCACACGGGGGCAGAGGAGCAGGGAGTCAGCCTTTACTGAAACTCTGCTGTGTGCCAAGCCCTGCACCCCTCCCTCATTTAATACCCACAGCAACCCAGGGAAGAGGTATGTTATCATCCCTGTTTTTTTTTTTTTTTTTTTTTTTTTGCGGTAGGCGGGCCTCTCACTGTTGTGGCCTCTCCCATTGCGGAGCACAGGCTCCGGACGCGCAGGCCCAGCGGCCATGGCTCACGGGCCCAGCCGCTCCGCGGCATGTGGGATCCTCCCGGACCGGGGCACAAACCCGTGCCCCCTGCATCGGCAGGCGGACTCCCAACCACTGCGCCACCAGGGAAGCCCATATCATCCCTGTTTTATGAAGGAAAGTGAGGCATAGAGAGGGATAGTGTTCGCCTAAAGTCACACATCTTATAAGTGGCCGAGGTGGGCGTACAGAGGACGACATCCCTGGGCACCAGTTACAGAGTTGTTAATATCCATTTAGCTCTGACTTACCATCTTGAGATTTTTTTGAACACAGACTACCTGAACGCACCCTCGTTTCTGGGCAGATTCTAGCACAGCACAGAGAGAGTGGCCTGAGGACTTTTGCCTCCTAAAACCACTGGCTCAATCTATTCACTGACCCCGGCATCCAAAGCCTCCTGAGAGAATGCTAAAATAGGCATTGTTGTGACCAGTGTGGAAAGGGCCCTTGGGGTCTTTGGGCCAGAAGACAGTCAACACCTCCTGTTGCTGGAGCCCCTGCTGTGGCCTGGGCTTCACCTCAAGCCCCATGGTGTGAGCTGGGACTGACAGAAGGCTTGTTCTTTGTGGCCAGAGTGGAGGACAGAGGTGTGTCTTCTAAGGCTGCACCTGTAGGTTTTGGCCCCCCAGACCCTACTGGAGAGAAGCCCTCCCACCTTGACCTTCCCAGTTTTCCTGGAGAGTGGGGTAGGGATCTACTGCAGACTAAACATGCCCTTCTGGGTCTAGGGCAGGAGACGAGGTTCTCTCCCTCGTCTCCTGCCGCCCTGGGGATTATCACAGCTCCTTCCACTCCTGGATGCCATGGTCTTGGTGGGCTTGAACCTAGGCCGCTCTTACTAGAGAGCTGCTCAGAGGCCCTAGAATGAGCCGTGGCTGCTTCTCCTTGGCCAAGGCCTAAGGTCTTAGGGCTCCACTCTTCCTCCTTACCTCTTCCTAGCTGTGTGCGCTTGGGCACATCACATAACCTCTCTGAGCCTCCCTTTGCCCTCTTAGCACTGGCTCAGGGCTGTGCTGAGGATGCAGGGAGCTCTCATGAGAAATACGCCTTCGATGCCACCTCTCAGTGCACAGTATATGGTAACTCGTGTGGTCAGATGATTGAAGGCAGCATCCTCTGAGTCTGTGTCGGGAGGCTAAGAATCACAAAGGCTAACAGCTGTGGCTCTTTGTTTCCTGATGCTCCCCGTGTGCTAGGCACTGTATGAGTGCTTCCACCAATTCTCTCTGTGAATTCTCACAGCGACTCCTCCAGGCAGGCACCGTAATTCCTCCATCTTACAGATGGCAAAACTGAGGCCCACAGAAGTTAAGTTCCTGCTCTTGGTCATACAGTCTATAAGTGGCAGAGCCAGGATCAAATCTGAGTTCCACCTGAGTCCAGAGCTAAGTTCCCAACCATACTGGCCTCTCCTGCTTCTCAGCAAGGGAGAGTTGGGAGTCTTGGGGAACTCATGGGTCCCCCGAGACTTGCTGCCCAGCTGTAGTCCACCCAGCCTAGCTGCTTTCAAGGCATGTGGACAGGCTGAACACAAAGAACAACGTAGCTCAGATCTTATACAAGGAATAAAATTAATTAAGACCTTTTATTTTCATTTTGAAAATGAGCAAAGAAGCGTGAAGTTGATTTTTAAAAAATGGGTACTTGAGGTATATTAAAATTTAAATATATACCCTTCCACAAGGTAGATAGGAAAATTATCAATAATGGTGCTTTTTTGTGTGTGTGTGTGGTACGCAGGCCTCTCACTGCCGTGGCCTCTCCCGTTGCGGAGCACAGGCTCCGGACGCGCAGGCTCAGCGGCCATGGCTCACGGGCCCAGCCGCTCCGCGGCATGTGGGATCTTCCCGGACCGGGGCATGAACCCGTGTCCCCTGTATCAGCAGGCGGACTCCCAACCACTGCGCCACCAGGGAAGCCCTATTAGCTGTTTTTAAGTAGTGATATAATTGATACTTTGAGTTATTTGCAACCATTGTAAAGTGATATGAGGAAATCTGTGATTTCTATTGGTGACCAAGTCACTACTAATTTTACTGGGATTGGTGGCCTGAACTCATAATTGACAGAAACACTGAATTATAGTTAGAGGTTAGTGAAAATCAATATGTAATTTCCCCCAGCCAAGTTCACAGGGCCCTTAATTCTCTTCCGGACCCTGGTTATGAACTTCCGCATCTGAGTTTGGAGATCCTCCTGGCCTCATTCTTGTTAGCAGCTGAGTAGTCCTTCACTGCTTGGATGCACCTTAATTTATGTAAACAGTGCCCCGCTACGAAACTTTTAGGTTGTTTCCAATATTTTGCTCTTACTGCTAACTTAAAATTTTAAAGGTTTCTCCGGCTAAGATTTTCTTCTCAAGCAGGGCCACCAAACTGACCCCTCCGCCTTCAGAGAAACCCTTGGCTGGGCACACACACACAGCGGATCTGCAGAGGGCATCTGGGTGAGCAGGCTCAAGCCCACCTGTCACTCCTTCTGGGGCCGTCCAACCTCCAACCATAGAGTCCTTCACCCCTGCCCTCAAGCCCCGGCTGGGGGTTCCATGCCAGCCCCGGTGAGCGAGCGGCTAAGCGGTACAGCAAGGGTTCCCCAAGCCATGCGGCATCCTGTGAGCAGATGTACGGCTCCTCTGCGCCTTTGTGCTACGTTTAATTAACAGCAGATCGCGAGATGCTAACATTCTATCATGTCAGCTCTTGCATTCGAGCTAACACAGGCATTGGTCTGTCAGTAATTAGCTGCTGGGTGGTGTCTTCATCTTTTTTCTTCTTTTAATTGGAATCAGGACTTTCTTTCTTTCTTTTTCTTTCTTTCTTTCTTTCTTTCTTTCTTTCTTTCTTTCTTTCTTTCTTTCTTTCTTTCTTTCTTTTCTTCCTTCGTTCCTTCCTTCTTTCCTTCCTCCCTCCCTCCCTCCCTTCCTTCCTTTCTTCCTGGGAGCAGATGCTGTCCATGGAACACTCTGTGTGGACTTGGCTGCGTTTCCGCATTCACGGACAATTAATTCCCAGCTATACTCCAGGTACCAGCAAACACTGAGTTGCCTCCCAGTGTTGTCAGCCATTTGCTAGAAGAGTTGCTCCCCCCAGCCCCAACTTGGGGAAAGAAGAGATAATAACACCTCGTTCCGAAATGTGTCAAACACACCTGGTTTGGAAACCCTGGCTGTTTCACTGTCGGTCTTTGTCAGTGTTTTGTTTTTTTGTTTTTTTTTGCAGTACGTGGGCCTCTCACTGTTGTGGCCTCTCCCGTTGTGGAGCACATGCTCTGGACGTGCAGGCTTAGCGGCCATGGCTCACGGGCCCAGCCGCTCTGCGGCATGTGGGATCTTCCCGGACCGGGGCACGAACCTGTGTCCCCTGCAACGGCAGGCGGACCCTCAACCACTGCGCCACCAGGGAAGCCCTGTCAGTGTTTTTGAACATCTGGATTTTGCCTTTTTTTTCCAATTTGGAATGAATTTTTTGCTAACACAGTATACCAACCTAGTCATAGGGTGATGTCAGCCACCATCTTTAACATCAGCAGTGGCCCATATTCTGTCCGCAGTGCCAGTATGCATCTATTGGGTGCCTGCAATGGGCCAGGCCTTGTGCTGGGCTCCTAGGATAAGGTGGCTCTTTCCCTCCCACACCCTGGCCTGGGCACTCCCCGACATGAAACCCTCCTCTCGCTCTCCACTGCTGCAAGGCCCAGTTCTTCGGGCTGGCCTACAGGCCTTTCACAACCCACAGTGCAGCTGACCATTTCAGAGTCTTCTATGCCTCTTTGCCCCCATTGCATGAGGATTTCCCCAAATGCCTTGCTCACACAGCATCCTCTGCCTGGGCCACCCTTCCCCTGGGCCTCATCGGCACCTCCATGGAGCCGCTCTGAGCCTCCCAAGGAAGTCCGGTCTTGCTCTCCTTTGTTGCCAGGTGAGTCCTGTACCTCTCCCTCCAAGACATTACTGCACTCACTTGCCTCTTCTGTGGGTTTGTCACAGGTAAGGATGACATCTGACTCACCCATCCAGGTCACCAGTGATAGCCTCATGGCCACATCCGGGGGTCAGTTCTCTGTCCTCTGCTCCCTCGACCTCCTGATGCATTTTACACGTTTCTCTAGATCCTGGGACGCTATTCTCTCCTGATTCCTGCCTCACTGCTGCTCCTTCCTGCATTGCTGCTCTGCCCCCTCCTCTGCCTGCTTTCTGGATGGTGGCGTTCCTCAGGCAGGCCCTGGACCCTCCTTTTGTCTTGACAAGTCCTTACACTCAGTCTAGTGCACTGGAAGGGCTGGCCCGGGCTCCACACTTGTGTCAGCTTTGTCTACACACCTCTCTCCCTGCATGTCTAAAAGGTGTCCTGGCAGGAAACAGAAGTCAGCTTGGAAGGTTCAAGATTAGACTAGAAAATAGTGTTCCCAGAGTGAGCTGGAGCCTGTGGAGGCAGGTCTGCCTGCGGGGGCTGCAGTCATGGAGGGATATAACTTTGGTCCCCCCAAAATAGCTTAGACCGTAGAGGGAACTGGGTAGAAACAGCCCTACCTCACTCTCCTCCCACCCTCTGATCTCCTGCCGGTGCTTTCCATTGGCCAAACCCAACTGGAAGCCACAGGGCAAAGGAGCTGTGGGCGGCGGTGGCACTGGGGGTGAGGGTGGGATGCAGTTCACAGTGCTGTGGCTTAGCCCCTTGGGCACAGAATAGGGCAGAAGGGTAGAGCATAGTTGGGGGGAGGCAAACAGAGAGTCACAGCCACAGCCCACCCCGTGCCACTCAGCATCTTGCCCTTCTCTCAGAGCAAGAAACTCTCATCTTCAAAATCAGAGGAGGGACACAAGCCATCAGCCTCTGTATCGTCCTGGTGTGATGTCACTTCAGTCACACTCCAGCCTGGAACCTAAACCAGAGCATCAGCTAGATGGCAGGAAAGGGGAAAGAAACTGACTAGTCAGCAAAAGACGCAGCCTGTGGTGGTGCTCGCCATGTCTGCGGCTGGCTGAGAGGCGGAGGCAAATCGTCGTTAGTGCTTCTTTCTAGCACCCGTTCTATGCTCCCCTCATGCTCTGCCAGCCGCGCAGCTTGGGGGAGCTCTGTGCCTGGGAGGGTGACCCAGCTCTTCCTCCTCGTGGCCCGAGTCCTCGGTCAGCCCGTCACTGTCATTTGCTGCAGCTTTCCGCCTACTGTTTTAGAGGATATGGAAGCGTCTGTCCCCGACCTCAGGGGCTCTGCAGGTTCCAGGCCAGGTTTTCTTTTCCCTGTGTGCAGCAGAGCCCCGTGGCCCCTTGGTAGTTGTGGTCACCCACTCCGGACAGCACGGCAACTCTTTGCCTGTCAGTTCAATAGCACACGGAGCCCAAAGTGGCCAAGAGGAAGCCCAGCTTCTAATTTAGCAGAACCGTGGCAGTGCTTCCTGGTGGAAGCCTTGAGAACTGGCACCCCCCCAGCCTGTTGAGCCCAAGGCCGCTGTCGTAGTTTGGATTCCTCAAAGCAGACCCCAAGGTGAGGTTAGTGTAGAAGTGATTTATGAAGGAGGTGCTTTTTTTTTTTTTTTTTTTTTTTTTTGCGTTACATGGGCCTCTCACTGTTGTGGCCTCTCCCGTCGCGGAGCACAGGCTCAGCAGCCATGGCTCACGGGCCCAGCCGCTCCGCGGCACGTGGGATCTTCCCAGACTGGGGCACGAACCCGTGTCCCCTGCATCGGCAGGCAGACTCTCAACCCCTGTGCCACCAGGGAAGCCCGAAGGAGGTGCTTTTGGGAGAGACCAGTTAGGGAGAGGGGAGAGCAGGACAGGGAAAGGGGAGAAACCAGGAAGGATGCCATTTCAGGCAAGCCCTCAGCCTCAGCCCGGGAGCTGAGCCAGAGAACCGGGCTGTCACACTCCTTCACCCTCAGTCACTGGTTAAGGACTGCCCCGGGGGTGATGTAAATGCCCAGGCACCTCCAGCTGTCTGAGCTTTTGGACCAAGCAGGCTCTGGAAGCCCAAGGGATGTTCTCTGAAAAGGTCTCAGATGTGCCTGTTGGAAGCAAAAACACGCCGAACCCAGGAAGGACCCAAACATGGACAACAGGAATCTGAGGGAATTTGGGCAGAGCTCCAACATGATCTGTTATGTTGCAGGGACGGGAAGCCAAAACGTCCTAAGTGGGTTAGGAAGGGATAACCGCGAGTGTGCTGTGGTAATGGCTGCACTACTATGAATAAACCAAAACCCATGGAATTGTACACTTTAAATAAGTGAATAATATGGCATGTGCATTATAAACAATAAAGTTGTTATTGTCTTTAAAAGTGAGTGGGGACGCTCCTGGTGGGGGACAGCACTGTGCGTCGGTCGCTGATTAAGGCACACGCCCCATCCTAAGCGGTGGATCCCCTACGTCATCACAGGGTACTGACTCCCAGCTGGTGCTGTAACTGGGCCCTCAGCAGCCATTCCTCCATCCCCTCAGGCTAGCTGCTGGGTACAAGCCCCCGCCACACTTTTCTCCCTATTAATTGCGCTTCTGGGTGGAAGGCAACAGTGCAGCACGCCACGGTGATGGAGAAAGCATTCTGTATGACCACAGATGGTGGTGCTGGCAGAAGTATCCAGCAGAGAAAGCAAATCTATTCCCAGATTCCATGAGGATGAATTGATGCAGTCCTCATGGTGGAAGACATCCAAGGTAATCAACTTGCCATCATCGTGGTTTCCTGGGCAGTGGTGCCATTTGGGCACCATTGGCCAGCAACTGGCCTGTTATTGGCGGACTCGGCACTCAGCAACGGCAGCGGCCAGATGAGCTTTGGTAAGGGGGAGTTCATGTTGTTGAGCCTATGAAAAGCCTTCCTCCCTGCTGTTATGGACTGAGTGTGTCTTCCCCAAATTCATATGTTGAAGCCCTAATTCCCAGTGTGGCTGCATTTGGAGACGGGACTTCTAAGGAGGTAGTTAAGGTTAAATGAGGTCATAGGTTTGGGGCCCTGATCCCATAAGAATAGTCTTTATAAGAAGAGACGCCAGCGAGCTCCCTCTCTCCTTCTCTCCATGCATGCAGAGAAGAGGTCCGGTGAACGCACAGCAAGATGGCGCTGCCTACACGCCAAGAGGAGAGCCCTCAGAATGGCACCTACCTCGATGGCACCTTGGTCTTGGACTTCCCACCCTCCAGAACTGTGTCGTAGATTCTGTTGTTTAAGCCCGTCTGTTACGACAACCCAAGCAGACTAATACACCTGCTGTCACACTCACTTTGTTCATGAGCCCATTGAACTGGGGAGAGAGATTAACTGACGTCTGCAAGATGGGTCCTCTTGTCCCTCTGGCTACTGAGAGCCTCACCTGCAGTCATTACCCTCTGGTGCACATTTCCTGGGAGTGAATATCTTCACACACTGCCTGTTTGGAGAGGTCCAGCCACATACCCACCAGTTTTCCCATCTTGTTCTTTCCAAAACCCTGAGCAGCCAGATAACCCATACACCTCTGCCCATGAATCAATGTAGATCCGTACCTCAGGCTGTCCCTCCTTCCTCTGACGTGGGCATCAGGTACAAGTTAAGCCCTGCGCATAGGAGGATCTCCTTTCACCACTTGCAGGGAAGCCCCTGAATGGGGTTGTAATGCAGCCTCCATCCACTCCGGCTGGTGGTGACACACCATGCACCCCCATTTGTAAATCAGGCTCCTAGTGGCTTTTCTTCTGCTAACTGGTCACAGGAAATTCCCCAAAGGAGATGGCAGAGCCCAGCGGCAGGTTCCATGGGCGTGTAAGCCAAGCGTCCGCGTGACTCACTTATGCCTTCGGACCCGCTGCAGCCCAGTGTTGTGCACATGTTTGCTTCTCCCACTCAACCTTATGGTTTGGAGGAGCGGAGAAAATCCAGTGTGTTTGTTTTCTATGACTGCATAACACATCTCTACAAACTTAGTGGCTTGAAACAACACCCGTCGATTGTCTCGTAGTTCCCGTAAGTCAGAAGCTGGGTGACTGCATGACTGGGTTCTCTGCTCGGTCTCGCCAGGCTGAAATCAAGGTGTCGGCCAGGGTGGCGATGTCATCTGAGGCTCAGGGTCCTCTTCCAAGCTCATCCAGGCAGAATTCGCTTCCTTGCAGGTGTGGGACTGGGGTCTTCTTGCAGGCTGTTGGTGGTGAGTCATTCTCAGTTCCTAAAGGCCACCTTCAGCCCCAGGCATGTGGGCGTCTCACAACGTCTACTTCTTCCAAGCCAGCGGGAGGATGTCTCTCCAGTCTGCTATGATAGGGTCTTATATAATGTAGTCACGGGAGTGACTATCCCATCATATTTAGACGCATAGGGAGGGGTTTCTACAGGACATGTACACCAGGGGGCGGACTCCCGGGGTCATTTTAGAATTCTGCCTACACACCTATCATACGGGGTCCCCATAGGAAACAGCATGCTCAAATTAAGATAATTTAAGGGGGCCCAGTAAAGGAATGAATAGAAAAGCTTGGTGAGGAGTAAGTGCAGTAGTGCAGTACCTAGAGAGCTCGGTTAGCATCCCTGGGGTGGCTGAGGGGTGAGGGGACAGAGCAGCTAGTGGGACATGGAAGGAGTCAGGTAGAGAAATTTGCTATGACAGAGCAAGGACCTCTCCCAGGGACACTCCACTCTGACCCCTCTCCCCTCCCCCCTCCAATCTCCCGCTGGGGCTCCTCAATGCTGAGTTCAGCCAGAAGGCAGAGGACAAAGGAGCCCCTTGATACAGTCCACACAGGTCAGGCTCCGGGGCACAGAGCAGGGGAGAAGACAGGGGCAGTGGAGGGTAGGCAGCAGGAGGACATCCAGCCAACAGCTCGTCACCCAGCCCTTCAGTGTCCCGTGGCCACGGGGTCCAGTCTCTCCCAGAGCCTGAAGAGCTGTCAGTGGAGGAGAGCAAGCTGGGCTCCCAAACCTCAGCGGTCTGTGCTGTGATTCTGTGGGGGCCATGCCAGGGACACCACCCAACGCCATTCGGCCCCCATCACCCCAAGTCCCGTTGGATCTCTTGGGTCCTAAGGCCCGTGTGGCAGGACAGCTTGCACTATAGTCTGGACCAAATGCAGAGCCCGCTCTTACTTTGGACCCATCCAAAACTGGCAGGCGTACCAGTTCCCCAGTCAGTAGGTCACAGCTGCACCCCCAGGTGTGGTGTATGCAACCTCTAAGACCCAGAGGCCCCTTTAGCACCACGCCTCTTATTTGGTGGTAGTTGGTACCACACGGAGCTACATACCTTTCATTGTAGAGGAGATATCCCAAGTTCTATCTCCTCCCATCCTCTGGTCTCCTCCTGGAAGCCAGAGAGCAAAGGAGCCCAGGAGACGCTGTCCACAGGGGTCAGCCCTTCTGGACACAGGGTGGAGAAGGGATCTGTGTGTGAGATGCAAAGGGAGAGTAACCGGCTCCACATCTCAAACTGGACATAGCAAAACAGAGCTCTCAGCTTTATCAGCCACCACTGACCCCTGTCCCCAGCATTACCTCCTGCCTGGTGGATGGCAGTGGCCTTCTAACTGGACGCCCTGCCTCCCCTCCCCACTCCACTCTCCGTAAGCAACTAGAGTGATCCTTATAAAATATGAATCAAATCAGGTCACTCCCGGCCCCAAACCCTGCAGTGGCTCCCATTGCTCTTCCAGTAAAACCCCAACTCCTTGACCTGGTTTCTGAGGTTCTGAATCAAATGGTCACCACCCAGGCTGGTACATGAGATAAATTCATCATTGGCCCACGCACTGCCTACTTCCATCTGCTTGTTTGTTTTTAATAATGTGATAAGCACCCATCACTCCATTTCTCCAGACAAAAGCCAGGCCCTTGACAGTATCCATCCAGCCATCTGGTCCCCAATTCTACCCTCACCTCCCCCACTCACTGTAGCCAGCACCCTGGCTTTCCTTTTTTTATTTCAGCACATCCATACGTCTTCCTAAATGTTTTTTTAAAGTTATTTTAGGCTGTAGTCTTTGGGGTGAACTTTTTTCACCGAATATTACAATATATCTTCACACTCACCCACATCATTGTGGGCTGATGTGGCCCTTTCGTTTTACCTGCTATGTGATATTCTTGTGTGGTGTCCCAGGTTTCTCACATTGTCCCTCTTGCTGGCACTCGGTGTGCAGGTTTGGCTGTAGGGGGCAGTGCTGCTATGAACCTCACTGCCCAGGCCCCTGCTGGCCCACCTTCTAGCACTCTTCCCCTCACCCACTTCATGCCAGCCACTCTGGCCCCTTAGTACATACTCCCAGCTCATCCCTGCCCCAGGGCCTTTGCACCTGCTGTTTCCTCAGCCAGGTTGCTCCCCCAGGCCCCTGGGGAGGGTCAGCTACCGTACATGATGAAATACGAGGTATTCCCCCAAATTTATCCCTCAATCTTTACGTAGTGTCACATTCTATGGGGCACTGGTCCAATTACTTTAGTTGGAAAACCAAGTTCTGGTTGGAGAATGCTTGTGAGACTAAAACAAACCTCCGTTGTTTTGGACACTTCTGAGGGTTACCTGTAAATTTGATAGAAAAGAGATAGAGAGAGTCTTTTCACTGACAGGGTCAGCATTCAGAGGGGTGGACCTGATGATTGTGAGGGCTGCCTGAGGCCACACGGCCAAGCTGTTTCCTTGGAAGCGTGGGGGTCTGCAGAGCTCCATGGGCCCATCCCCCTTGCTCTTCAGAAGGAGAAACTGAGGCCTGAGGAGGTGAGTGACTTCCCAAGGTGCAGAGTCAGGCCTAGAGTGCAGCGCCCCTGCTTCCTAGAGCCTCAGGCTTTTCCAGGACATCATGCGTGGAGTACAATGTGCCAGGTACAAGGGGCACAAAACCTTTCGGCTAACCAGCTGTGTGACCTTGGGTAAGGCACCTCCCCTCTCTGAACCTCGCTTTCCTTCCCTGCTGAGTGGAGATGATAGCAGTGTTGTGAGGCTCCGGCTGCTGCAGAGTGGGGTTGGGGGGCATTCCTTGGAGTGTGGGAGCCATGGATGTGAAGGAGATGCTGGCGGGGGGTGGAATCAGGGAGCTGCGGAGATGAAACTGTGGCCTCTCTCTCCAGTGGTCCAAGGGGCTGTAGGTGCTTGAGGGCGTCCACAGCTCTCGGAAGAGTAGGGACAGGAAGAGCAGGGCTAGGTGGCTGGGCTGTCTGTACTCATAGCCCTCTGCCCAGCAGGTCCAATGACTCTCACCACGGGAACATGTGTTTGCTACCACAGGCCTTGAATGTCTTATAAAACTCACAATTTGTTCAAAAGAATAAAAAGCATGAAAGGGGATGCAGAGCCTTCATCCAGGGCTGGTGGGAGGGTGGGGAGCTGCTCAGAGGCTGTTTTCCATTTAAACCAGATTTGGAGGCGTCGGTTCTCAGCTCTGGATCTGGGAAGCTCTGCCTGGTGCAGACTGTGTGTGCGGCTCTGGCCTTAATGAAGGACACAGGGCCTTACTTTCTCCACTTGTGAAAGCAGGGATAGCAATAGGATTATTCTATACAGTATAGGATTAATATATACAAAGTGCTTTGAACGGTGCCCAGGAATGATGAGCCATTAAGCTTACAGGAGGAAGACATATGCATTCTGTGATACCCAGAGGGGTCAGTGCTGTGACAGAGGAAGCCTGGGACCTCAGGAACCCAGGGAGGCCTCTGAAGAGGCAGAGAGGGTTTCCTGGAAGAGGAGACACCAGTTTTCCAGATATAAATCGGGGACAGGGTGGGTAGATATGGGTCCTGGCAGAAAAGTAGCACATGTAAAGGTTCTGAGGTAGGAAAAAGGTTTTCATTTGAGAAACTGAAAGAAATTCCCTGGGGCTGAGAGGACCAGGGGCCAGGTCATATGAATCACGGGCGGCCTTTAGAGGATGTGCCAGACCAGCCTGGGGCATCAGAGAAGGCTTCCCAAAGGAAGTGACACTCAGGCTTGGTGCTGAAGAATAAGAAGGTATTAATATTGTGAGGAAGGGAGGGAAGGGTGTTCCAGGCAGAGGGAATGGCATATGCAAAGTCCTGGAGACCTGAGAGGACAGACATAGTGGGTGGACCTGGGTCAGCTGGTTGAGCTGAATGGGTCAAGAGTGGACTAAAGAGTGTCAAATGGATTTCAGAACAAGAGGGCTTTGGAGTGACTGTGAAGCGGGAAGGGAGAGATAATGAGTGTAACTGCTCTTTTGAAAACTGGGCTCTGAAGAAGTAGGAAGTAGCTGGTGAGGGAAGGGGGTCTGTGAGTGTGTGTGTTAAGATTAGCTGAGAACTTCTTTAAGTGCTGATGAGGAAAGAGCAAAGAGGCTACTACAGATGGAGGAGGCAGAGGATGGGGGTAGTTTGTGGGGTTTGGGGCCAGCTGTCACAAGAGGGCCCTCTGATGGTCAAAAAGGCCATGAGCACTCCCGACTCTGGCGGAGTAGGAGGGGGGCCTGTGGCTGGGGGTCTGGGAGGGAGGAGGGAAGGAGGTTTGCCTGTCCAGGAGAGTCTGCCGCTAGCACCTGGACAGGACGTGGCCCATGGGGTCCTCAGTGTGAACATTGCATGGGTAGAGGGGCATGGAGCTGGGAGGGGGTCCCAGGGGCAAGGCTGGGGTGGTACTGAGGCTGGACGTGAATTCCAGCTTGCCCCTAGCCTGCCCAGCAACCGTCCTGGCAGTGCTGAGGGGCTGGGGCTGGAGGAGAGCAGCCAGGGTTCAGGCTGTGGGGAGGGAGGACGGTGGAGACAGTGAGGGGGGAGGAGAGTGGCTGGCCCGAAGACCCTGGGCCCTTGGCTGGGGGTGAGAGTGGGGAGGGCGCGTTCTCCTGGTTCTGGAAGCCCCGCTCTCCAGAGCCAGCCAGTGCATGATGGTGCACCCTCCCCAGCACCCCCGTGTCCACTCCCGTATCACACCTGCCTGGCATCTCTAGGCCCGCTTGCTCCCCTGTAAGATGAGTCGGGGCAGGTTAGTAGTCTCCAGGGTGCCTTCTGCTCTAATCTCCCCTGGCAATTTGGTTTGGCTGCGTTCAGGAGCTTGTCCAAGGTTTCACAGTGAATCCAAGAGGCATCCAGGCCTCTGACCCCTTCCTCCACCTGGGATAACCCCTTGCAGCTGGCGGGGACCGCCCCCCCCCCGCCCCCCGCGCCCCGTCTCCTCCCATCAGCAGTTCAGGCAGCTGGACTGCCAAGTGCATTTGGGGAAAGCTGAAGGAATGGCCACGAGGGGGCGCCAGGACCCAAGCCAACCGGCTGTTCCCGCAGAGAGGGCTCCATAGTCTCTACCTAACTATATTTCGAGGCGGCTATTAGCTGCAATGAGAACTTGAAAGTTTGTCATGGGGTAGGGCTTCTCCCGTCCTGGAGAGGAGGCAGGAGGCCCAGCTCGGTTCCCAGCTCTGCCAGAGACCTTGGGTAAAGTCCCCGCAAGCACTGTCAGGCCTGTTTCCTGTTGGTCAATGGTGGTGCCTGCTTCGCTTGGGTGGGTGTGGGAAGTGCAGGGAGGTGGGCCCAGCAGCGCCTGTGCCTCCCTAGCCCCCCACCCTGCAGTGATTTGTGCCTGGACCCACCTACCCACTGCCCACCGCGGCCTCCACTAGCGTTCTCGGCCAGGAGGCTGCCTCCCGGCTCTGAAGGGCTTTGAAGTTTGCTGAGGATGTTTCCACACTGGCCCAATCCCCACACCCCTCTGGGAAGTCAGGGCCCTGACTCTGCTGGTGTGGAAACTGAGGCACAAGGAACTGAATGCTTTCGAGGCCACCTGCCCCAAAATGCCCCCACCAGGAGAGGCTGTGCCAGGTCCTTGGGCTCTGTTTTCACCCTGCTCTGTGAGTAGCCAGGAGGCACACATCCCTGGGACCAGGGTTGGGGGCCGCAAGTAGACACCTCAGCCCAGTAGAAGGCTGCCACGGCTGGAGGAAGGGCGCTGAGCCCTGGGGCACGGGCTGCAAAGCTCAGAGGGCCTGAGAGGGAGCCGGGAATCTACATTTGTACCAGTGGCCCCCAGTGGCTCTGAACCAGGGGACCTGCAGACAACCCTATGAGACACCACTTTGCAGGCGAAGGCAGCATGTCCAGGGCGCCTGGCTGGATGCACCTCCGAGCCCGGCACTCACACGTTCATTCCTTTCCTCCCTCTGTCAACAGTAACCGACTTCCAGTCCGGGCGGGGCTCCCTGTGCCCAGGGCACTCACAAAGCCACCACACCCGGTCCAGCCCCGGCAACCCCAAACCCCACACCCTACATTTGAGCTGCCCCCATTTGGAATGCAGGTTGAGAGGGGGCTGCTGGGAGCTGAGGCTGCAAAAGTAGGCAGTGGGGTGGGGTAGAGGGGGTGGGCACTGGGGAGGGGTAGGTGGGAAACAGCTGATTTGTTTCAGAGCAAGAGGCTCTCGGTTGCTTTCTAAACTGCAGCTTCAAAGGCTGCTTGGAAGCGTGCACAGAATAAGGTGGAATATTATGGAAATTGTCTCCTCTACTATGTGGCCCGAGAATTCACGGTCACTGAGAAGAATTTCCCATGGTCCCATATTTCCCCCTCTTTGAAAGTCAAGCTTTTGGATCAAATAAATACAAATTCTGGTCATACGTCTCTCCTGACCTCAACTGGCTTCACCAGCCATAACATACATGGATTGAACTTTTTTCAAATGGTCCTTCCGGCGTTGGAAGGTTGAGATTCAACATGGTAACGTTCCCGTTTTCATCCTTCCCGTGACCATGGCTTACAGTCACTGGTACCCGAGAGCCACCTGGCAGCGGGGGACCCAGCTCCTGTCCTAACTTGGCCGCACTGGGGTCTTGGGCCCGCCCCTTACACTTAGTGGGCATCAGTATCTTCACCTACCAAGAGGATTAATTATACCTACTGCTCCTTCATTTTAATTTTTCTCAAAGTAATATAAACACATTGTTTTTTAAAAAAAATCAAGTAGTGTACTATGGGCTGAGAAGAAAAATCAACAGTCCCCAAATTATCCCAGTCTCAAGAAGCCTCAATTCCAGTTCCACTTTCCAGGGGCAGCTACAGTCAAATCCTGAAGCTTTTCCCTCTGTATTCACTTTCACACTTCAGTACAATACGTTAACTGCTCTTTCTTGCCTCTTCACTTTGAGATATTTTCTGTTGGCTTCCTGGGGGACGGTGATGACCTGGCGTTCTTCTGATGCTTCCACCACTTCCCTCTTCCCCAAACTCCCAGTAGTTATAGCACATACATTTTCATTAAATAGATATTCTGGAGTTTTGTTATCGTGACTGTGTAAATATTTACTAATCCAAGTACTCTACTCTGATTAGTTTCTTTTTCTCATACTTCTACTGTTTTCTGAAATTAATAATTGCCTTGTTTTCTCATTTGTCTAGTTTTCTATGTTCCTATTGCTCATCCCTCCCAAACCCTCTGATAGCCACGTATGTCACCTCTCCATAGCACTGTCCACACTGCCAAATGCACCAGAGGCTCCAGTTCAGCCCTCTGCTCCTCTAGCCCTGCTGCACAGCTGTCCACTTAGCCTTGGCTTTGACCTCTCCTGCGCTGGCTTCCTTGTTTGCAAGATCCAATTCCTTCCTCGTTCTTGCTTTATTTCCTTAGTTTAGTGGAGCTTGTCCTCTGGTAGCTTTTTGAAAAGTGGTGCATAGAAAATATTTCTTTCTGTAGTTCATGTCTGAAAATATCTTTATTCCACACTCACCTTTGATTACTAGTTTAGCTGGGCATAGAATTTTAGGGTGAAAATTGTTTCCATTCAGAATTTTTAAGACTTGTCTCTACAGTTGTCTGACTTCCAGTGTTACTCTGAGAAATTCGATGACGTTCTGACCCTGTATCTTTGTATGGGGCTTCCTTGCTCCTTTTAGCCTCCACTTCCTCCTCCTCTCTTTAGGACCCTTCCTTCATCCCTGGTCTTCAGACATTTTCAAATGACCTGTCTTGGTGAGGCTCTTTTGTTCATCCATTGTCCTGGCCTCCCAAGTTGGAGGCTCATATCCTTCCATTATGAAAATTTTTCTTATACTGCTTCTTTCACAGTTTCCCTTCCTTCATTTTCTCTTTTCTCTCTGGAACTTTTATTAGTCAGATATTACTCCCAGGATTGATCTTCAAGCCTTCTTATTTATCTTTTCCTATTCTCTATTTCTATACTTTTTGCCGACTCTCTGAAGGATTTCCTTAATGTTACCTTTCAAACCTTCTGTCCAGGGTTTCATTTCAGTTCTCCTTTGTTTGTTGTTTCAGTTTTGCCCTGCTGCCTGAATTGTCTGTTTCCTCCGGGGTTTATTTTGTCCCTGTTTGTTCCTGGTGATTCTTACAGACACTAAAAAAAAAAGAAACAAGAAACTGTGTACCTGATTTCAGGATGGCGGGGAGCACAATTGTTGACTGTGGGCTCCATTGGGGTGATCTGGTAGCAAGTTAGCTTTTCGAGGAGAGGGTTCTAGAGACCAATTACTCCGGAGAGGACTCTCCATCCTCCTGTCCTTCAGGATGTTTCTGGGTCAGGAGCCACCCTGGTTCTTTGTCTCTGGAGAATGAACCTTCATCTCCTGGTCTCCTGGGAGTGGGAGGTGAGTGGTAGGGAGAGGACTAGTTGCCTGGCTTTAGGGTTGGGAAAGGGGGTACCAGGAAGTCTAACTCTCCCACACTGACTTTCCACCATTCCCCTTCTCTTTAATCCACCCCTAGCCCCCACCTTCTTCAATATCTGGTGCCTCTGAGTCCTGAGCGTTTCTGGGGCTCCATGGGAGACCCTGTTCATGTCCAGCAGTGCCCCCTCCTCAGACGTGGAGCTACTTCTGCCCGGCTAGTGCAGTCTCCACGGCCCCATCAGCCCTGTCTTCCACTGGCTCCGCTCCTGTTCCCACGGTCTTTCTTATTTCTGTCCTGTCACCTTAATGGGGTTTTAGGAGGAGATGAGATCAATGCTTATCAAGGCTCCCTCTCTTATTTCACTTAGACTTTCCCTGTGTCAGGCAATCTGGGGAAGCCAGAGAAACATCATCATCCTTGTAACAGCTAATATTTACTCAGTGCTTGCTCCTTCCAAGAACCTTCTTAATCCTGTTACAATGTATTATCTCATGGGATTCTTACTACCACCCTCCGAGGACACTTACAGATGTGCAACTGGGCTCAGAGATGTCGGTGACTTGCCCAAGGTCACCCAGCTAGACCATCCAAACTCGTCAGCTGGCGTCAGAGCCCTGGGTGGTCCTGGTGCACTGCCCTCTCCAGCCTCCCACCCTCCCCACCCTGCCCACTGCATCGGCCTGAACGACCTCAGTGCTCGGCTCACACCACTGTCTCTCTCCCACTTCTACACCTTTGCACAGGCTGTTCCCCTGGAGAAAGAACAAAAGAAGTTGTGGGAAAACTTGCTTGTAAGAACAAAGACTACCCAGTCTCCAGGCACAGCTGTAAAAGCACCCAACTCACCTCCTATCAGCCCTTGTGTCTGTAAGAGCATGTTTTCCCATGGTGTTTCTTTGAGGTTTCTTTAGAGATCAACACTTGACCTTAATTCTTTTAGTTCATATAAAAGGTTTGCTGCAGGGACTTCTCTGGTGGTCCAGTGGTTAAGAATCTGCCTTCCAATGCAGGGGACGTGGGTTCGATCCCTTCTCGGGAAACTAAGATCCCACATGCCTCAGGACAACTAAGCCCACAGGCTGCAACTACTGAGCCCGCACCGAAGAGTCTGTGCGCTGCAGTGAAAGCCCAGCGCAGCCAAAAATAAAAATAAATAAATTAAATAAAATATAAAAATTTTTTAAAAAATAAAATAATTTTTTAAAAATTAAAAAAAAAATAAAGGCTTGCTGCAGTATGTACCTGGGATGCACATGTTTCCCTGTTGTTCCTTTCTTCTGCTCAAGGAGAGTTTTTTTAATAATTAGTACCTGACCTGTTAGTTTTCTGTCTCTGAGGTGAGAGCGCTGACCAAGCAAGGGACAGGGCTGCATACTGATGAGAAATGCAGTGCCAGTGGGAAAAATAACAGATTAGTCATTTGGTGCTGCTGCCAAGACGTCACTTAATTAGACTGCATGGGTTCTGCCACCATTTCTCTAGGTTTATAAGAACAAATTCCACACAGAGACTCTCTTTTTCAAAAATAATGGCTTTATTGAGATATAATTTACATACCATACAATTCACCCATTTAAAGTGTACAATTCAATGGTTTTTAGTGTATTCACAGAGCTGTGCAACCATCATTATAATCAATTTTAGAACATTTTTACCACCCCCGCTAAGAAACCTTATAACCATCAACAGTTACTTCCCATTCCCCCCAAGCTCTCATTCCTGGATGAACACTCGTCTATTTTCTGTCTTTATGAATTTGCCTATTCTACACACTTCATATCAATGGAACCATACAATATATGGTCTTTTGTGACTGGCTTTTTTCACTTAGCATGATGTTTTCAAGGTTCGCCCATGTTGTGGCAGTATTAATATTTTATTCCTTTTTAGGGCTGAATAATATTCCATTGTATGTATATACCACATTTTGTTTATCCATTCATCAGTCGGTGGACATTTGGATTGTTTCCATTTTTTTGGCTATTATGAATAATGCTGCTGTAAACATTCATGTACAAGATTTTGTGTGAACATGTTTTTAATGTCTCTTGGGTTTTTATTCTATGTAAGAGTAGAGTGGCTAGGTCACATGCTAACACTATGTTTAACTGTTCAAGGACTTGCCAAACTGTTTTCCACAGCAGCTGCCCTATTACATTCCTACCAGCACTGTGTGAGGGTTCTGATTTGTTCATATCCTCACCAATACATGTTATTATCTGACTTTTGATGACAGCCATCCTAGTGGGTGTGAAGTGGTATTCCATTGTGGTTTTGATTTGCATTTGTCTGGGGCAAGTGATGTTGAGTATCTTTTCATGTGCTTTTCGGCCATTTGTAAATCTTCTTTGGAGCCATGTTGATTCAGATCTTTAGCCCATTTTAAAATTAGGTTGTCTTGGGGCTTCCCTAGTGGCGCAGTGGTTGGGAGTCCGCCTGCTGATGCAGGGGACACGGGTTCGTGCCCCGGTCCAGGAAGATCCCACATGCCGCGGAGCAGCTGGGCCCATGAGCCGTGGCCGCTGAGCCTGCGCGTCCGTAGCCTGTGCTCTGCAACGGGAGAGGCCACAACAGTGAGAGGCCCGCGTATCGCAAAAAAAAAAAAAAAAAAAAAAAAAAAAAAATTAGGTTGTCTTTTTATTATTGAGTTGTAAAAGTTCTTTATGTATTCTAGATACAAGTCTCTTATCAGATATATGATTTGCAAATATTTTCTCCCATTCTGTGGATTGTCTTTTCCCTTTCTGTTTTTTTTCACATCTTTATTGGAGTATAAATGCTTTACAATATTGTGTTAGTTTCCGCTGTACAACAAAGTGAATCAGCTATATGTACACATATACCCCCATGTCCCCTCCCTCTTGAGCCTCCTCCCACCCTCCCTATCCCATCCCTCTAGGTTGTCACAAAGCATTGAGTTGATTTCCTTCTGCTATGCAGCAGCTTCCCACTAGCCATCCATTTTACACTTGGTAGTGTATATATGTCAATGCTACTCTCTCACTTCATCCCAGCTTCCCCTTCCCCACTGCGCCCTCAAGTCCGTTCTCTACGTCTGTGTATTTATTCCTGCCCTGACACTAAGTTCATCAGTACTGCTTTTTAAAATTCCATATGTATGTGTTAGCATATGGCATTTGTTTTTCTCTTTCTGACTTACTTCACTCTGTATGACAGATTCTAGGTCCATCCACCTCACTACGAATAACTCAATTTCATTCCTTTTTATGGCTGAGTAATATTCCATTGTATATATGTGCCACATCTTCTTTATCCATTCATCTGTTGTTGGACATTTAGGTTGGTTCCATGTCCTGACTATTGTAAATAGTGCTGCAATGAACATTGTGGTACATGACTCTTTTTGAATTATGGTTTTCTTAGGGTATATGCCCAGTGGTGGGATTGCTGGGTCATATGGTAGTTCTATTTTTAGTTTTTTAAGGGACCACCATACTGTTCTCCATAGTGGCTATATCAATTTACATTCCCACCAACAGTGTAGGAGGGTTCCCTTTTCTCCACACCCTTTCCAGCATTTATTGCTTCTAGATTTTTTGATGATGGCCATTCTGACTGGTGTGAGGTGATACCTCATTGTTGTTTGGATTTGCACTTCTCTAATGACTAGTGATGTTGAGCATCTTTTCTTGTATTTGTTGGCCATCTGTATGTCTTCTTTAGAGAAATGTCTATTTAGGTCTTCTGCCCACTTTTTGGATTGGGTTGTTTGTTTTTATGATATTGAGCTGCATGAGTTGCTTGTATATTTTGGAGATTAATCCTTTGTGAGTCGCTTCATTTGCAAATACTTTCTCCCATTCTGAGGGTTGTCTTTTCATCTTGTTTATGGTTTCCTTTGCTGTGCAAAAACTTTTAAGTTTCGTTAGATCCCATTTGTTTATTTTTGTTTTTATTCCCTTACTCTAGGAGGTGGGTCAAAAAAGATCTTGCTGTGATTTATGTCAAAGAGTGTTCTGCCCACGTTTTCCTTTAAGAGTTTTATAGTGTCTGGCCTTACATTTAGGTCATTAATCCATTTGGAGTTTATTTTTGTGTATGGTGTTAGGGTGTGTTCTAATTTCATTCCTTTACATGTAGCTGTCCAGTTTTCCCAGCACCACTTATTGAAGAGGCTGTCTTTTCTCTATTGCATGTTCTTGACTCCTTTGTCATAAATTAGGTGCCCATATGTGTGTGGGTTTATCTCTGGGCATTCTATCCTTAATCTATACCATTGATATATATTTCTGTTTTTGTGCCAGTACCATACTGTCTTGATTACTGTAGCTTTGTGGTATAGTTTGAAGTCAGGGAACCTGATTCCTCCAACTCCGTTTTTCTTTCTTAAGATTGCTTTGGCTATTCCGGGTCTTTTGTGTTTCCATACGAATTGTAAAATTTTTTGTTCTAATTCTGTGAAGAATGCCATTGGTAGCTTGATAGGGATTGCATTGAATCTGTAGATTGCTTTGCGTAGTATAGTCATTTTCACAATATTGATTCTTCTAATCCATGAGCATGGTATATCTCCACATCTGTTTACATTATCTTTGATTTCTTTCTTCAGTGTTTTTTAGTTTTCTGAGTACAGGTCTTTTGCCTCCTTAGGTTTATTCCTAGGTATTTTATTCTTTTTGTTGCAGTGGTAAATGGGATTGTTTCCTTAATTTCTCTTTCTGATCTTTCATTGTTAGTGTATAGAAATGCAAAAGATTTCTGTGCATTAATTTTGTATCCTGTAACTTTACCAAATTCATTGATTAGTTCTAGTAGTTTTCTGGTGACATCTTTAGGATTTTCTATGTATAGTATCATGTCATCGGCAAACAGTGACAGTTTTACTTCTTTTCCAATTTGTATTCCTTTTATTTATTTTTTCTTCTCTGATTGCCGTAGCTAGGACTTCCAATATTATGTTGAATAATAGTGATGAGAGTGGACATCCTTGTCTTGTTCCTGAAGTTAGAGGAAATGCTTTCAGTTTTTCACCATTGAGAATGATGTTTGCTATGGGTTTGTTGTATATGGCTTTTATTATGTTGAGGTAATTTCCCTCTATGCCCACTTTCTGGAGAGTTTTTATCATAAATAGGTGTTGAATTTTGTCAAAAGGTTTTTCTGCATCTATTGAGATGATCATATGGTTTTTATTCTTTAATTTGTTAACATGGTGTATCACATTGATTGTTTTGCTTATATTGAAGAATCCTTGCATCCCTAGGATAAATCCCTCTTGATCGTGGTGTATGATCCTTTTAATGTGCTGTTGGATTCTGTTTGCTAGTATTTTGTTGAGGATTTTTCGTCTATGTTCATCAATGATACTGGTCTATAATTTTTTTTTTTTGATATTTTTGTCTGTTTTTTGTATCAGGGTGATGGTGGCCTTTTAGAACGAGTTTGGGAGTGTTCCTCCCTCTGCAATTTTTTGGAAGAGTTTGAGAAGGATAGGAATTAAGTCTTCTCTAAATGTCTGGTAGAATTCACCTGTGAAGCCAGCTGGTCCTGGACTTTTGTTTGTTGGAAGATTTTAAATTCCTGTTTCAATTTAATTACCTGTGATTGGTCTGTTTATATTTTCTAATTCTTCCTGGGTCAACCTTGGAAGGTTGTACTTTTCCAAGAATTTGTCCGTTTCTTCCAGGTTGTCCATTTTATTGGCATATAGTTACTTGTAGTAGTCTCTTATGATCTTTTGTATTTCTGCAGTGTTATTTGTAATCTCTCCTTTTTCATTTCTAACTTTATTGACTTGAGTCCTCTCCTGTTTTTTCTTGATGAGTCTGGCTAAGGGTTTATCAATTTTGTTTATCTTCTCAAAGAACCAGCTTTTAGTTTTATTGATCTTTGCTATTGTTTCCTTCATTTCTTTTTCATTTATTTCTGCTCTGATCGTTATGATTTCTTTCCTTCTACTAACTTTGGGTTTTGTTTGTTCTTCTTTTTCTAGTTACTTTAGGTGTAAGGTTAGATTGTTTATTTGAGATTTTTCTTGTTTATTGAGGTGAGCTTGAATTGTTATGAATTTCCCTCTTAGAAAGGCTTTTACTGCATCCTATAGGTTTTGGATCATCATTTTCATTGTCATTTGTTTCTAGGTATTTTTTAAAATTTCTTCTTTGATTTCTTCAGTGATCTCTTGGTTGTTTAGTAGTGCACTGTTTGGCCTCCATGTGTTTGTGTTTTTTACTGTTTTTTTTTTTCCTGTAATTGATTTCTAATCTCATAGTGTTGCGGTTGGAAAAGATGCTTGATACGATTTCAATTTTCTTAAATTTTCCAAGGTTTGACTTGTGACCCAAGATGTGATTTATTCTGGAGGACGTTCTGTGTGCACTTGAGAAGAAAGTGTATTCTTCTGCTTTGGGGTGGAATGTCCTAAAAATATCAATTAAGTCTATCTGGTCTATTGTTTCATTTAAAGCTTGTGTTTTCTTATTTATCTGCTGTCTGTATGATCTGTCTATTGGTATGAGTGGGGTGTTAAAGTCCCCCACTATTATTGTGTTACTGTCGATTTCTCCTTTTATGGCTGTTAACATTTGCCTTATGTATTAAGGTGCTCCTATGTTGGGTGCATAAATATTTATAATTGTTATGTTTTCTTCTTGGATTGATCCCTTGATCATTATGTAGTGCCCTTACTTATCTCTTGTAACAGTCTTTATTTTAAAGTTTATTTTATCTGATATGAGTATTGCTACTCCAGCTTTCTTGTGATTTCTGTTTGCATGGAATATCTTTTTCCATTCCCTCACTTTCAGTCTGTATGTGTCCCTACATCTGAAGTGGGTTTCTTGTAGACAGCATATATAAGTGTCTTGTTTTCGTATTCATTCAGCCAGTCTGTGTCTTTTGGTTGGAGCATTTAATCCATTTACATTCAAGGTGATTATTGATATGTATGTTCCTATTACCATTTTCTTAATTGAATTGGGTTTGTTTTGTGGGTCTTTTTCTTCTCTTGTGTTTCCCGCTTAGAGAAGTTCCTTTAGCATTTGTTGTAAAGCTGGTTTGGTGGTGCTGAATTCTCGTAGCTGTTGCTTGTCTGTAAAGCTATTGATTTCTCTGTCGAATCTGACTGAGATCCTTGCCAGGTAGAGTAATCTTGGTTGTAGGTTTTTCTCTTTCATCATTTTAAATATGTCCTACCACTCCCTTAGAGCATGCAGAGTTTCTGCTGAAAAATCAGCTGATAACCTTATGGGGATTCCCTTGTATGTTATTTGTTTCTTTGCCCTTACTGCTTCTAATATTTTTTCTTTGTATTTAAATTTGATTGTTTGATTAATATGTGTCTTGGCGTGTTTCTCTTTGGGTTTATCCTGTATGGGACTCTCTGTGCCTCCTGGACTTGGGTGACTATTTCCTTTCCCATGTTAGGGAAGTCTTTGACTATAATCTCTTCAAATATTTTCTCAGACCCTTTCTTTTTCTCTTCTTCTTCTGGGATCCTTATAATTCAAATGTTGGTGCATTTAATGTTGTCCCAGAGGTCTCTGAGACTGTCCTCAATTCTTTTCATTCTTTTTTCTTTATTCTGCTCCGCAGCAGTTATTTCCACCATTTTATCTTCCAGCTCACTTATCTGTTCTTCTGTCTCAGTTATTCTTTTATTGATTCCTTCTAGAGTATTTTTAATTTCAGTTATTGTGTTATTCATCACTGTTCATTTGTTCTTTAGTTCTTCTGGATCCTTGTTAAACGTTTCTTGTATTTTCTCCATTCTGTTTCCGAGATTTTGGATCATCTTCACTATCAGTACTCAGAATTCTTTTTCAGGTATGTTGCCTATTTCATCTTCATTTATTTGATCTTGTAGGTTTTTACCTTGCCCCTTTGTCTACAACATATTATTTTGTCGTTTCACTTTTTTTTTGATGGGTGGGGCTGTATTCCTCTCTTACTAATTGTTTGGCCTGAGGCATCCAGCGCTGGAGTTTGCAGGCAGTTGGGTAGAGCCGGGTCTTGGTGCTGAGATGAGGCCATCTCGGATGCCTCACTTTGATTAATATTCCCTGGGGTCTGAGGTTCTCCATTAGTACAGCAGTTTGGACTCAGTGCTTGCACCACAGGAGCTCGGGCCCAACCTCTGGTTTGGGAACCAAGATCCCGCAAGCTGCATGGCATGGCAAAAAACCCCACAAAAAAACCAAAACCAAAAACCAAAAACAAATAAACAAAAAAACAGAAAGAATAAAAGGAGCAGTACAACAACAAAGACTAAAAAATAAAATAAAATTTGAATGATAAAAAATATATTAGGAAAAACAAAAATATAATTGAATCAACTGCAACAAGGTAAAACAAAACCACAACAGAAAAAGAAAAATAAAGGGGAACAAGCCAAAATGAGCAGAACAATAACAAAGTGTAAAGAATAAAATAAAATTAGAAAAATAAAAGATTTATTAGAAAAAATAAAATTATAAATGAATCAACAACAACAAGGTAAAACAGAACTCCAACCTAAAAGAAGAAAGAAGAAAAAGAAAAAAAAAAAAAAGGCCTTGGCTATGGGGGTGGAGTTTAGGCAGGTGGTAGAACTAAACTACCTTTAGGCAGGGGTGGGGTTCAGGGTGGGGCGGGGCCTAGGCTCAGGACCCACGCAGCTGAAAAGGCCTTGGGGGCGGGGCCTAGGCAGGGCAACACTGAAGCGTGGAGCGCAGCCTCTGCTTAGGACCTGTATGGAAGGGGAGAGGCAGCACATCCGAAGGGGGCCCTCTGTAGTGTGGAGTTCTGGAGTTTGGAGGTAAGGCCCTGGGTGAGGGTGTGTCGGTGGGGTTTAGGCCAAGCCTGGTTGGAGAGGGTGTCAGAGGGTCTTTTCCCTTTCTTAATGGTATCCTTTGAAGCACAAAAAATTTTCATTTTAGTGGAGTTCAGTTTATCTTTGTTGTTTTTGCTGCTTGTGCTTTTAATGTCATATTTAAGGAAATATTGCCAAATTCAAGGTTGTGAAGATTTACTCCTATTTTTTTCTAGGTTTTATAGTTTTAACTCTTTCCTTTAGGTCTCTGATTCATTTTAAGTTAACTTTTGTATATGATGTGAGGTAGGGGTCTAAGTTCATTCTTTTGCATGTTGCCCCAGCACCATTTGTTGAAGAGACTATTCTTTCCGCATTTAATAAATGCTACCTATTGTAAATACTAGTTACAGAATGCTAGAACCCAAAAAGGGCTAAAGAAAACCGTAGCAACTATAAATCCCAATCCTCTCATTTTACAGGTAGGGAAACAGAGTCTTGGAACTGTTGCCTGGGGGAGAAGGGAAAAAGGAGAGTGACCAGTTGACGAAGCCTGAGAAGTGGCTCCTGTTTTCCTTTCCTGGGTTCTACACTCAGTGGCAAGACCCTGCCCTTCCCTATCTGTAAAATGGGGGTTCAACTGATTTCCCTTCAAGCCCTTCTGAGAAGGCCTGGGTGAAACTCTGGGTCTTGTTGACAGAACTGGAGGCCTTGGGATTCGAGAGTTGGGGCCATCTCCCTGAGTGGAGCCTGACAGCCACATGGGGATCTCCAGCCAAACTGTGGGCATCCATGCTGTGTGACATACTGAGCATTCGTTGTGTGAAAGGAAGACTTGAATGACCCGGCCTCAAGGAACTCCCATCATTAGGAGATGAGATGCCCTGAGAAAAAGGTCATGGAAAGACTGACCAGCTTGGAGGGGCTGTGTGTATCCCAGAGTCCTGGCTGGGAGTTAGCAAGCCCGTGCATCCAGCCTCTGCCACTCTCCCACTTGCAGAGTGACCTGTGCAGGCCCCACTTCCCTTTGTCTCTCCTGGCTCTGAGTCCATGACCCCGTGAGCTCATCTAGAGCCTTTGCACGCTGTCATGTGGGCTGTTGAGCATTCACTCTGCTCTGATGCTGGAAGCTGCATGTGAACAAAACACAAAGGCCAACTTGAGGGGCTTCCCTGGTGGTGCAGTGGTTGAGAGTCCGCCTGCCGATGCAGGGGACATGGGTTCGTGCCCCGGTCCGGGAGGATCCCACATGCCGTGGAGTGGCTGGGCCCGTGGGCCATGGCCGCTGGGCCTGCGTGTCCGGAGCCTGTGCTCCGCCACGGGAGAGGCCACAACAGTGAGAAGCCCGCGTACCGCAAAAAAAAAAAAAAAAAACAGACCAACTTGAAGGAAGTGGGACTCAGAGGAAGAGGAGCGATCTTAGGGTCTAGCAGCCCTGGTCTGGTGCTCTGAGCTTGGATTGTTTCTCTCTAGGTTGTTTGAAGAGTGAAGGAGTTAACGTATGTCATGTGGTTGACACACAGAGGGGGCTCAAAAAACTCCTGTTGTCATACACAAGGTCTGAAAGTTGGGGAGACTAAGGCAGGCTCTTTTTTGGCCAGTGGGAGGGAGTAAGCAGTCTGGATTGTAGAAGATGTCTTGACCTTGGAGTGATGGCCTTGCCTTTGGACAGCCCAGGCTCATCAGCTGGCAAGGTTGCATTCTATCTCTGTTTCTGGCAACAGCAAGATTTTCCCTCCTTAATTATCAACGTACTCAGGGAGATGCTAAAAGCAGTGCCTGTTCCTGTGCATATGTCCAGTGGCCACCAGGAGGGCTCCGTGGAGGAAAGTCTATTTCAAGAGCACGTTAAATGCACAGAGAGAAATTGAGAGGAGAGACTTGTAAGCAATGGGAAGGTAGGTCACGTTGGGGGTGCTTCCGGGTGAGGGTCCCTGAAACACCTTTACAGAAGCCTACCTTGCTGGCTGAGTGTAAGAATACTTGGAGCATCTTCAGATTCTTTTTAGAACCAAGTGATGTATAGTGAGTTACTCAGTTGCTGAATTGGTAGATGGAGGCTGACTCCTCATCCCTCACCACCACTGTGGCTTTCCACGGTCACCAAATAACTGCCGTCTCTGATTTCTCATGTCTTCCTCAGCACAACCTTATGTGTAATCATGGTTTTCATTTTCAGTTGAGGACACTAAGGCTCAGAGAGAGCATGTGGCTTGTCTAAGGCTGCACATCCAGAATTTGAATGGAGGTCCCAAGCCCTGGGTAGAGAGACTGGCGTGTTCTGGCCAATGAGGCTTCTGCCCAAGACAACATGGGGTGATGAGTGCTGCCCTGGAGCCCTGAAACCAGATCCACCACCAAGTTACCATGTGTCCCCAGCCAAGTCAGACCAATTCCTGGGCCTCAGTTTCCCACTTGTATCATGACCCTGAACTTAGTTATGAGGAGAATGCTCAGGGCGTTTATCTGAATGGGCAGCCCTCAAATGGAAGAAAATAGTTACATTTCTTAAGATCCTACTATGTGACAATATCACCCCATTTAATCTGCCTACTAGGGGAGGGCCATCGTCCCATTTTACAGACTAGAAGCCCAGACTCAGTGAGGAGACCTGCCCAGGGCCCCAGTCTGAGCAGATCTGCGGACACTAGAAGCCCTGCTGTCAGTGCTCCGGGCCTCACCATCTTTAGAGAGCCACAGACTTCCTAAGCCTCAGTTTCTCCATCAATAAAAGTAGAGCAGCGGTGCCAGTCGCATTCCAGGCCTCTCTGGGGCATGCAGGCACCTTGTAAAACCCGGCTCCATGGAGACAGCTACACAACACGCAGCACCTGCTGGGGAGGGACCACGAGCCTGTGCTCCCGGCAGCCCGCCCCGCGCAGAACTTATGACTTCAACTTGGGGCCGCCCCCCACCTCCCCCTTTGCTTTGTAGCAGGAGACACCCACCACCTCCCCACCCCTCGCCTGGGCCCTGTCACAGGTTGCTCACCGTCCAGGGTGGAGGCACAACTGACCCAGAGGAAAGCTTGGGTGAGTGCAAAGTGCCAAACTTCTGTGAAGGCGCCAGCTCGCCCCGGCACAGGCCTTCCCAGTTTGCCAAGCAGGTCTCCTGTTCCATTAGAGCTCTTGATTCTCCAGGAGCCAGGAGGGCTGTGAGTATCATTCCCATTCTGCAGATGAGGAAACAGACGCCCCGAGGGTGAAACAAGTCAGTGGCAGAGGCAGGTGATAAACTGGGGTTGACTCCCAACCTTGGGATTTCATCTCAACTTGGCATGTGCCATTCACCCCAGGAGTTTGGGGAGAGCAAAGTACTGGGGCTCGGAGGTTGACCAAGGGTGAGGGCTTTGCAGTGAGAAGGACATGAGTCCAAAATCTGGCTTGGCCGTGTGTGATCCTGGGCAACTGACTTCATCTCTCCGGCTTTTCGATTTCTTATCTATAAAACGGGGATGAGAATAGACCTTCGCTGCAGGGCTGCGTGGAGATTAAACAGATTGCACACGTAAAGCACTGACGGTGCGGCCCCTGCTAAGGGACAGCCGTTAGTGTAATCTCAGGACCAGCATCCCCAGCCCTCCCTCCCTGGGCACTGAAGCTGTTGGAGGCTCTCGGATGGTCCAGCCGTGCAGTCGGCGGAGGAGGCTGCGTGGCATCAGGCATCAGGTAGGTGGGTAAGCTGGTCTCTGAGCAGCGCGGTGACCCATAGGTCGTCTGGGCTCCTGTCCCTGCTGCTCCAAGACTCGGCTGCCCTCAGGTGGCTCGTTCCTGAGGGAGCTGCTGGGTGCCCAGGCGGGGGAGGCTCTGGCCTCACTGCCAGGGACTGGCTGAGCTGCTTCAGGCACAGCCTTTCCTTCTCTGGGACTTAATTTTCCTCTTGTCAATAATACCTATCCCTCACCTCAGGGCCAGTCTGACCCCTCGGAGCCTCGGTTTCCCCATCTGGGAAGTTAGGGCGTTGGGAGATGCTGCCCGACTGCGGCCTGGCTGCCCCCAAGGCTCCAAAGGCCGACAGACGCTCATGTGCTCAGTGTGCAGCCCCTGGGTCAACACTGCTCTTCCCTGCAGCCTCCAGGCCAGGTGTAGTCTCCTGATGCCTGGCTGCCTGCGGGGGAACGAGAGGCGGCTGAGAGCAGAGGCCCCATCCTGGTCTCCCCTTGCTTCTGTCCTGGGCTTGAGGCCTGACAGCCCTGAACCTCTGAGAAATATTGAGGCAGTAACCCAAGCCTCGGCCACCTGCTTTCCCTGCAGGTGTGCAGTTAATCACCTGGACACGCGCTTCCCTCTGTCCAGCCTCAGGGACAGCGATGCTGGGAGGCTGGCCCTGCTGCAGCCTGTGTGGGTGTGAGACAGCGGCTGCCTCCGAGTCCTGAGTGAGCCTGAGAGGCCTTTCGGGATTGTGCAGTCCAGCCTTTGACCGAGTGACAGGACTGCTTCATGGCTTCCTGCACACTCTTGCTTGTACACCCCCAGGGATGAGGAGTTCACTTCATCCCAAAGTAGTCCGTTCTGCTTTCGAGGGCTCTGCCTTTTAGAAATCTGAGATCTGCCCCCAGCCCCACTCCCTAGCATCCCAGTCTTGCTTGCTTGAGGGTCTCCAGCTCCCTCTCTCCAGGGCTCCCCGCAGAGCTTTGGGATTGGGGCCAAGGTCTCCTGAGCATGCCTGCAGCACATGCGGCCCCTGTCAGGTAGGAGGTGAGCAGACCTCTCCCTGTCCTGGCCCAAGTTCTGCACACACATGTATGTCACTGGCATATTAACCAAAACAAAGACGCGTTAACTAAATCCCAACTGTGGGCCAGGTCCTGCACTGGGCACTGGGGACACAGGGCCCCAACACGGTCCCTGCAGTGACAAGACAGTCATACAGGGAAGGTGAACTGAGGCTCCAGCCCCTCCCCCAGCAGGGCCCTAGCCTGGACTTGCCTCCTGGACCCATCCAGGCTGCCAGGCCAGCAAGAAAAATCCCAGCCTGGCCACACCAGGACCACATCAGTTCTTTTCTGGAAAATTTCAAGCATACCCAAAATTACAGAGAAGTAAAATGGACCCCCAGAGAATAGTGGAGTGGACCCTCCTCCAGCTTCAGTGCTTTCAACTCAAGGTGAAGCCTGTTTCTATCCCCTCTGCACCTCCCCCCTCCCCAAATTACGTCGAAACCTGGCAGCTCCAGTTCTTCCTAGACCCTAAAATCACCCACCAGACCCCAGTCCAAGCCCTGGCCCCGTGGGAGCTCAGGCAGCCCCCAGGCTCCTGCACAGATAGGACACATGTCCTTGGTGGAAGCCTGCAACGGGGGGCTGTTTCGTTGGCCTCTTGGTGGCCCTTCTGCAGGGTCCGGCTACACCACAGCCCCCGGGACCCCTGGGAATAAATCAAAGAAGAGCTCTGGCTCCACAGCCCTGGGGCTGATGAGGGCTGGCAACTCCTGCCCGGTTCACTTTCCATTTGCATTTTCCCCCAGAGACACGATCACTTAGAAACTTATAAATCCCTGGCAGGGCTGACGACCCAGGAAAGTATATAAACTGGCACTTGTAAAAGCATCATGGTCCCCTCTGGATGGCGTGGAGGGGCACGTGCCAGAGCTCCTCTGGTTGCCCCCCAGGACCCACACTGGGATTCCAGCTCTGTCTGCCCTCTCTTGGCAAGCCACCTCTCTGAGCCTCAGTTCTTCCCTCTGTAAAATGGGGCCATCGCACTCACCTTGCAGCATGTCACAGCAACATCAGGCAAGTGCCGTCGGAGCCGTAAAACACGGGCTGCAGCAGCCGGGCCGGCAGGGTATGTGGACGGAGCACAGGCTGGGTCCAGGAGGCCAGGGTTCTCCCCTGATGGTCACTGACCTGCTCTGTCACTTTGGACACATCACATCCCCTCTGGGCCTGTCTCCTCAGTTTGAAAATGAGGGGTTGGTCAGGCAGTTGAATTAACAAGTATTTGTCGTGGCCATACTGTGCGCGAGGTTCTGTGTAGACGGGCCCTTGTTTTCTTGCTCCCGTCTCTCTGCTCCATCAACGTAGGTAACAAATAGGTGCTGAGCACTTCTGTGTGCCCAGCGCTGTCCTAGGGCAGGTCAGGACCTGCCCTCACAGGGCAAACGTTCTAGTGGGAGCTTCCCCAAGCCGTTCCTCCACGGGCACGGGCGGGAGGTGGCATCTCGGGTATAAACCTGGCGCACCCCTCCTGACTGCTCCCTTGCGTGGAGCCCCATTCTCCACGCCCTTTAGGCTGGATTAGGGAGTGTGGGTGGAGGCTGGAAGCGGTTGCAGAAATGGAGTCTCTCTGGGTCTTTCCCCATCTGTGAAGTGAGGAGGGTGGAGCAGGCGCTCTCAGCCCTGATGGTCTGGGTCACGGGGGACCACAAAGACCACCAGGAACAGAGGATGGGGAAGCAGGGGAGTCCCTGGAGGGCAGATCCAGGTATGTGCTCAGCATCAAGGGGAACCCTGGGCCTGGCTATGAAGGCAAAAGGGGAGGTCATAAAACCCATTCACCCCAGAGACCCCTGGCAGGTGGAATTCAGGCTGAGGAGGGCATCAATGTCATGGGCTCCAGTCCCGGCGGCAGAAATAGGGCAGCTGGGGGCAGCAGTGGCACAGCAGGGGTCAGCGGTGGCTCAGGGAGCCAGAGGTGAAACAGCCTAGAAGCGCTGGGGGCCCGGGGACAGCAGAGGGTCCAGCCAAGGGATGCGGGCCATGTTGCCGCCACCACCAGGGGGTGGTCCTTCCTGCTCACCCGAGTCCTGCTGCCTCCTACTCAACCAAATGGGCTGCAACTCACACTGCTCTGGGCCTGCTGCCGGCAGTGCCGGGATGGATGGACCAGGAATCATGGGCAGAGGCCTGAATGTGGGTGTGGGGGACTTGCAGGCAGAGGAATCAGAAGATTTGAAGTCACAAGAGAAGCCCTCACCATCATTGCCACTGTGGGGCACCTGCGTGGGTAGGGCGGCCAGAGAGGAGACTTGAGACTGAAACAACAACTGGCTGGGGGCTGGGTTTTTTTTTGCGGGGGGGTACGTGGGCCTCTCACTGCCGTGGCCTCTCCCGTTGCGGAGCACAGGCTCCGGACGCGCAGGCTCAGTGGCCATGGCTCACGGGCCCAGCCGCTCCGCGGCATGTGGGATCCTCCCGGACCGGGGCACAAACCCCTGTCCCCTGCATCGGCAGGCGGACTCTCAGCCACTGCGCCACCAGGGAAGCCCCGGGGGGCTGGTTTTTAACCACAGAAGAAAACAAGTATCGAAGCACAGGGCTGGGAGATTCCACTTGTGACAGAGGATGATCTGAGTTGACACCACGCTCCTCTACCATCCCCACTCCAAACACATATAAATGCTGCATAAAATATTACTGGGGAAAAACCCAACTGGCCGCTGCCCCAAAAACCTCTCCCACCAACCTCCTCTAGGCTTGCCTCTCAGCCCTCCTCTGCCCCTTGGCCATCAAGGCTCGATGGGGCCTTGGGCAAGACGCCCTCGGCCCCTGGACCACAGAGACTCAGAGGTGAGTGAGGAAGAAGGAAGAACACATGGGAGGGTCGGGAGAGAGAGAAGGAAGCCTCCTTATCTGGGATCAAACCTCGAAATTTAAAGAGAAAGGGCAAGAGAAAATGGAGGAAAAAGAGAAACAAAAGGAATGGGCTGGGAGGAGCTGAGAAAGGGAAGAAGGAGAGAATTGGAGGAGGAGGGAGGGAAAAAGGGCGCTGCAGAGAAATGGTGAGACGGGGAGAGGGAAATGGGGGGGAGGAGAGCCAGAGAACAGAGGGCCAGGGAGACAGAAGACAGACAGGGAGACGGAGGACAGAGGGACAGGGAGATGGAGGACAGACAGGGAGATGGAGGACACAGGGACAGGGAGACAGAGGACAGACAGGGAGACGAAGGACAGAGAGACAGGGAGATGGAGGACAGACAGGGAGACGGAGGACAGACAGGGAGACGGAGGACAGAAGGACAGGGAGACGGAGGACAGAGAGACAGGGAGATGGAGGACAGACAGGGAGACAGAGGACAGAGAGACAGGGAGATGGAGGACAGAGGGCCCCGATGGAGACAGAGACCAGGCATAAGGGAGGCAGGCAGTCTCAGCCTGGCCTGGACAAAGGCTAGGGCTGCGGGGCTGTCTGGAGTGGCTGCGCTGGAAGGGGAGCGTGGTCACTATCTCTGCAGGCCTGTGTGTCTGCACTCTGGGTCCTCCTTGAGGGCCCCCAGGCTGACTCAGCTCCACTGCCCTACAGACAGACCCCACAGGGCCCCCAGCCTTGGCCACCCTGGACGGGCTCCCCAAGTGAGAAACACCACGCCCTCCACCTGGCCCGGGTCCTCCCTTGGGAGGGTGGGCAGCAGGCACGCCTCCTCATTAGGGGCGGTAACCCCCATGCCCCCTGTGACGGCGTGACTCCTGCGGCAGAGTCCCTGGCACAGGGTCAGAGCTCAGGAGGGGCTACGGTTCTCCGTGTTTTCTAAATAAGGGATGCAAACAGCACTGGCTGGGAAGGCGCTCAGGTTCAGTCTCCCAGTGGGCCCTGCCTGCTGCTGTGCTCCCCTAGACTTGGAGAGACCCTGCAGGCTTGGGGAATCAGGGCAGAGGATCCCCTGAGGATGCCAAGAGGAGGCGCGGAGGCTCTGAGGAGATCCCAGCAGGGGAGGGGAGCAATCACATTTCTAGCTCATGGTCGCTCATGAAAGCTATGACCCACTGAGCCCTACTGCGTGCCGGCTCTCAGCACCCGCCTGGCCCCCAGCTCACTTGTCTTTTTTCTTTCTTTGTCCTTTGCTTCTCCTGACTTTGTCTCTTTGTCTCCTTTTCTCCCTTTCTCTGGCTCTCTGAAATTAAATAGGATCCAACTGCTAGCTCCCCGTGTGTTCTCCTGCTCACGACTCAGCCCTTTTCATTATTAATAGAAATATGTCCTCATTGTACAGCTTAATTCTGCTTATCTGGAGTGGATTAAGCTCTCACAATGACATGCAGTATTGATTCCTGAGCATCCCTGTTAAAGGAATTTTACCACGACCTAATTAGTTCCATAAAACCAGTGGGGGACGGGACCAGGGGACGAGGGGAGCCTGGGTGGGAGTCAAGAGCCCTGGATCCCCATCCCATAATGCCAGTGTGCTGAGTGACATCATGCCCGTTCCTCCCGATGTCACTGGGGAGGAACTGGCCTGCTCCGGGAGGCTGGAGCTGGGAGAGGAGGTGGGAGCCAGGTCCCCCCGAGTCTTCAAGCGGTCAGAGGTGCACTGGGTGAGAGCATACGCTCTGGAGCCCGAGGCCTAGGTTTGGATCCCAGCTCACCATCTGCTGGCTGTGAGGGCAAGTGACTTAACTTCACCGTCCCTCAGTTTCTGCATCTGTAAAATGGGAGGAACTGTCAGTCCAGCTCTGGCAGGAAGCAGATGGCCCTCTCAGTCTTGGGCAGCTGAGGAGGGTTCAATGAAGGGACTACACGCAAGGCTGTGAGCCGGGTGTCAGGCGAGCAAGAGACAGTGCAGTGTGCTGACTTCCCTGAGAGTGGGAGCAATTCCAGTGCCAGCCCCTGCCTGAACACATAGGCTGGGGGCCACGTGAGAGGGCCCCTGACCTTCAGTGGAAGATATAGCCTGCCATGGACCCTCCTTCTTGCCCTCCCTGCCATGCTGTGCTCCTCACTGGCTGCAGCCAGCCGGGAGCCAGCACGAAGGGAGCCCCAGAGATAGGTTGGCCCCGGACACAGGGCAGGCAGAGCGTCTACCTGGGGTGAACGGGCGTCGGCGAGCTGACCCAGGAAGCACACTCAGGCTGGCGCAGAGCGGCACTCACAGACCCCCGTAGATTATGGCAGGGGGAAAGCCAGGCCCGCGTCACAGGTTCTGTCGCCACTTGGCTGGGTGGCCTCTCTGAATCCTAGTTTTCTCTCTTTATAAAGAAGGGGTTGCTGGATCTTTCCATCATGCTCTGGCTAACGCAGCCATGCAGTACGAAGAGGTGTCCCTTTGACCTGGGTTTGAATCCTGGTTGCTCCTCTCACCTAAATGGGGAAAGACCCTCCACAGGGTTGTTTCCCAGAGCCGGGGTGGGGTGGGGTGGGGTGGGAGGAGAGCCCTGCACAGAGTAGGTGCTCAGTAAACATGACCTCCCTTGCTTTATTTCACTGCAGCAGTAACGAGGCAGGAATTTTCCCTGAGGATTTGTTTTTAACAAGCTGACCTTCAGGATGATACGGTGAGACACAGGACACTGTTCAGGGCACCTGCATAGGCCTGGGCTGTGGGGAGGGCAGCCGCCTTGTGGGAGCCTTGGTGCCCTCCGAACCGGCCTCCTCTTCCCTCCCTGCTGGGCCACTCAGGGTGGGTAGGGCTCTATGTAAAAAGGATGTTCTCTCCACCCCCACCTGCCTGTAGGGGCCCTGCCTCTGCCCCTTGCCCCCTGGAGGCTGTTCGGGCTCTGTCCCTGGAAGGCCTGCTCTGCCCTCCCCTGGCTTCCCGTTTACCCAAAGCCAGTGCCAGAATTGAAGCACGTTTTTCCACCAGCTGAGGAGTCAGTGCAGAGAGCAAAGGTCTGGGTCATACAGGGATTCCAATTTCAGTCCCAGCCTTGGTCTGCTTGTCTGCCAATGGGGATAAGCCTGCCTTTCATTGATGTCCTGGGACCAGTGCTGGTGTCTGTAAGGCCCACAGCACGTGGTGGCGGCCCTGTGATGCGGGCCCCCGTCCCTGCCGAGGGAACCCAGGGACCAAGCTGGGCTCCGCACCTCGGCTCTGTTACACACTCCCCCACTGCTCTCCTGGTCTCGGCCTCTAGGCTGAATCACAAAGCAGAACCGGGCCCCCAAGTCTCATTTCCAGTTTTTAATGTTTTTCTTGTAAAACCAAAAATATAAAACTGGCAGGGGAATGGAAAACGAGTTCTGTACATTTTATATACACGAGGTCTGTGATTTCGAAACCATTGGGGAAACAAAAGGAAGACACAGTCAAGGGATGCCACAGGTCACGGATCCTGAAGGGCACCTCTGAGCACCTGGCTCAGGCTCAGAGGCTCACTCCCGGCCAGTGCTTGCAGCTGCCACAGACCAGGCACCCTGCGTTCTGCGGAGCAGTGGCCTGGCTGCTCGGGCTGGGTGCCCCGAAGGTGGGAACAGACGACAGGGTGGGCAAGGGAGCGTCTGCGGTGGAGGTCAGGCAGGTGTGGGAGGCCTTCCTTCAGGTGTCTGTGTAGATGGAGGGGATGTGACTCAGGCAGTGGTCAAAGGCCCCGTTGGGGAAGAAGCCGCAGTCCTCGGGGCCGCTGGACACGACGTCTTCCGACGGCTGTGGTGGCAGCACTGTGGGGCATGGGGCCTCGGCCAGGGCCTCGTAGCCTGTGGGTGTAGGGGAACAGGGTCCAGACTGGAGAACTCAAGGGCCATGCCTTGTCATCTTTTCCCAGCTCCCAGACCCCACCCTCCTGCCCAGGGTCCCTCGTCACGGTGTCCCCTCAGCAGGGTGCTCTGAGACCTCTGCTCTTCCAGGTAGGGGAGCTGGTGGGCGGGGCGGGGGCTTGGGAGGAGGCTCCCTAGGCCTTGTACCCCCAAGGGGCCCAGGGCAGTTGGGGAGAGAGGCAAGGGCTGGCGTGGGGCAGTCCATCACCCAGTGCTGGACTGTGGTGCAGAATGTGGGGAGGAAGGGGAGGTCGAGGTGGGAACATCACAGCTCTAGCCCTCAAGGGCTGGTTTTCTCCTGGCAGAAGGACCCCAGCCCACCGCCACCCTTTCAGGTTCCTCTGCCCCAGCAGACACAAGAAACCCAAAGGAGGGGGCCAGCACTCATTGGGCGTTTACCCAAAGCTCATTTAAATCTTGTCTCACTTAGGCTTCACGACAATCCTGTGAGGTGGATTCATTCCCATTTTACAGGTGAGAAGACAGAGGCTCAGAGAAGGCAAGCGCCTTGCCCCAGGCCATAGTCAGCAGGGGAGCTGGGATTTGAACCCAGGTCCATCTGGCTCCGAGACACCTGGCTCTTCCATTGGACACACTGTCTCTGGGGTGGGGGCCTGAAACCTAGAAGGGGCCTAGAGAGGTCGTCTTATCCATTCCCTGCCCTAAGGACTCTGTCCCTGAGCTGCTGTCATGAATTTGTATAACCTGAGACAGATGGGTCTCAGTCTTCCTGTCTGTGCAATGGGATCAGATCAAACTAACCCTGAGGCCCCATGGCCCTACCTTGTTGGTCCGGATTCAGTCCTGTGAGTCTGCTCTCAGCCCGGCAGATGAGGTGTGGGCAAGGGCACTGGATGCTGGGCTGCCACCCAGACAGCAAGGGAGAGGGGAGGCCAAAAGAACCCCCTACCCAGATGTGGGGGCATGGAGGCTGCTTCTCGCCCCCCCCCCCCCCGAGCTATTTATTTCAGGTCTTGCTGCTAAACCAAGAAGATCCCGCCTAGAGTTGGATGGGGCCAGGGGGAGGTTGGGGTGGTGAGATCTGGCAGCGCTGGAGACGGTGGCGGCAGGTGTGTAATCACGCACCAACCCACGTGCAAAAGCAGACACGGAACACGCCCCCCCGCCCCCCGCGGACCTGTGGTCAGGTTCACATCTGCCTCTCGTGCATGCGTGTGACACATGTCCACTCACAGAGATATGTACACTGTGCCCCAGCACACAGGCACACACCTGCACACAAGCATGCTCATATGAAATGGCCCAAACAGGCGAATACACAACTGTGCACACACACGTGTACACACACAGAGGGGAACCACAGGAGGAGGACACACGTGTGCACAGACGCGGCATGAACATCAGCACAAGCACGATGTGGAGCACATGTTTGCAGACACAACACACGTGCCACCGAACTCCTTACACACATGGGGGGCTCACACTACCGGGAACCCACCGTGCTGGCCCTGCATGCACACGCATGCACATGGCCACAAAGACGTGCCCCACAAACACGTGTAGAAAGAAGACATGCACAGACCCGGAGCGTGTGTGTGAGCAGGAACACACGGGTCCCCACGCAGGTGACCCACAGGTTTGTGTGTGCTTGGCTGTGGCCTTGTCCCTGGTCCTTATCCCTCCACCCCCAGCTGCACACACCCAGAGCTGCCCAAGGGGCCTCGGGGAAGGGTCTCAGGCTCCCCTTTGTCCGGGGACCCACCATCCTGCCCAGGCCTTGCAGCTTCCAGCTAGATCTGAGCCCCGAGGCTGATCTGGGGTGGGCTTGGCTTGGGGACTTCCGGTACCACCCATCTGATGTCCCCGCTCTGACCAGGCGTGGCCCTGGGGTCTGAGACCTCCACTTGGGCTGTGCGCAGCCTTCCCCTCTCACCGGGTTCTCCACCCCAGCTGGGGGCATTACTCGAGGAAGGTCCAGGGCCCTGAGGGGGACACAGATGCAGCATAAGGAACAAGCACAACCTCTAGGCTCTGTCTCTTCCTACAGTGTGGCCTCTGTGGGCCTCGGTTCCCTCATCTCTTAAATGGGGATCAGTATTTGTCTCATTCCCTGCTGTATTCTCAGGGTTTACAATGGTGCCTGGCACACAGTAGGTGCTCAATAAATATTTAAAGGGAAGCATCAGCTAGACGGGGAGCTCCTAGTCTGATTCTTCTCTGTGTGAGAGTGTGGAAGGAACACTGAAGCTGGGGTCCGGCAGCGTGCAAATCCCCACTCTGTGGGGTCCTGGGACCTCCCTGCACCTTTAGCTCCGCCTCTGTAAAGTGGGGATGACCCTACCTCATGGGGCCGTCCCAAGGCTGTGGGACAATACGCACGAAGCACGCGGCACAGGAATGGAAAGGAGGCATGCAGGCGGGGCTTACCTGTGGCAGGTAAAGGTGCAGTGAGGCTATGGTAGCCATTGGGCCGCAGTGGGTTGAAACCGTGGGCCTCCCCGGCCAGTCCGTCCCCACTGGTGGCCTGCTCGGCTGACCGGTAGCAGTCACCATAAGGGAAGCAATTCTGGATGGAGTGGAAACTGCCCTGGTAGCCTGCAGGGGGAGGCAGCGGGGGCTGCATTCAGAGGGAAGATGCCCAGGGAGGGAGGGGACGGTCCCCCACTGCAGTGCTCAGCTCCCCCCACCAACTCCTGTGGGCACGGGGGGTGTGAATGAGTGAACAGAGCCCCAGGGTGGAGGAGGCGCGGGGGGTCCTGCCCCACATGGGGTTGGGGGAGGTGGTCTGCTTGGGGGGAAGGGACTGTGGGCGCTCCCCCGACTTCCGCTCCGAGAAACCCCATCTCTCACTGTTCCTCCAAGCAGCAGGCCAGTCCCACCCCCAGCCATCAAAGGGAACGCTGTTCCCTTTGATGCCTGGTCGATGGAACAAACTCTTCCTCAGCCCTGCCTCCCGGCTTTTCCCAGTGTGGCCCTCAGTGCCCGCCATCATTCCGAGTACCCACCTGCCACCCCCAGGCCAGTGTCTCCTGCCTCTCGGGCAGCCTGAGTGGAATCGGTGGGTACATATGGAGAGGGCCCCCTGGCCAGAGCTTACCTTGCGGGCTGGGCAGAGGCTGGGGCGGAGGGCTCTGGAAGGGCGGGTAGGGTGGCTTGCTGGGGAGCGTGGGGAAGGACTGGCCCCCTGGAGAATGGCTCTGGGAGGACGGTGGCAGCGGCGGTGGCGCAAGTCCCTTCAGTGGGCTGACCATGGGCGAGAGGAGGCCGGGTCCCAACCTGGAGAGAAGAGACAGCCCTTAGCAGGATGGGCTCTGGGGGATGTGGGGGCCACAGGCACGCCTGCCACTTCTTGCTCCCCTCCAGCAACGGTGAGCTCACTCACTGACCTGTTCTAACTTACAACAGTGCAGTTAGAAGAGGAAGCTTTTATTTCTGATTATGTTCAAACCGGAATTAAAATTTTAAATCCTGTAAGCTTTAGAGTCCAAAGGAACCAGTAAAGAAAAGCTTCTATTTGGTATTTAGGACTGATAGTCAAGACCACTGGTTATAACCACAACCTCTGGAGTCAACAAAACTGTTTAAAACCCCATCTGCTCTCAGTGCCCACGTGACTTTGGGCAAAATGCTTAATGTCTCTGAGCCTTGGTTTCCTCACAGGGTTGCTGTGTTCTCCACCTTGCAACTCCACTGAAACTCTTTCCCCAGGGCTAAATACCAGCCACCCCTGCTGGATCCCCATACCCTAACTCTGTGCAAGCCGCTCTGGCCACCAGCAGGATGGGTCCAGGAACAGCCCCACTGAAAGCCGGGGCAGTTTCTCAGCAGGAGAACATTCCAAGGCACTAACAGTCACCATTCACTCATTGAACCTCTGCCTCGTTCCAGACCTTGTGAGACATGTTCACAGATCAGAAAACCAAGGCTCAGAGAGGCTGCCCAAGTTAGTCCCAGCCACACAGCACTGACCCCATAGGTTATGGTGAGGATAAAATTAAGTAAAGCAATGTAGACAAAGCACCCAGTATGATGTCAGATACATTCTCAGCCACACTGTGAATTATCAGCGTTATCATCAAGGTGAAAGGAAGGAAAACTAACGCTTAGATCTGATGTCCAAACTGGCCTCTAGTCCTCTGCATGGTGTACTTTTAGGGACCTTCTGTCTCCATCTCTGGCCATCTCTCCTCCACTTGCACACATCCTGTGATGGGGGACTCACCACCTCCTTCGTACACAGCCTGAAGGGGTGTAGGCCTCAGCCTGTACTCTCTGGAAGCTCACGTTCTGAAACGAGCCTGCAGCGGCTGAGAGCTGTGCAGCCGCCCTGAACCCAGCTGAGCCCCAGTGGGCTGTCTAACTAGGCTTCACGTCACTGTACGCCAGGTTCCTTCCTCTTGCCGCCCTCTTAAGCCTCTGAGGTCTGCTCACAGGAACCCAAATGACCCTGGGGTCAGGGAGACTTGGCTGAAGGCTCACAGCCTATGAAGCATTTATGTGCACTGCAGAAAGAGGACGAGTGTGAGGGCTCAGAGTCTTTATTTTCTTGTTTGCATTAATGGTTATGTTGGACCGTTCACGTTAGAATAGCCTATGAACTCAATGTCACAGCTCCAGGTGAAGCTCCAGGTGACCTTTTCAGGCTAGGCATGTTACCCCCGCCCACCCTCCAACACATGAAGAGGTGTGAACAGACAGATCAGTGCCTCTCTCTGAGGGGAGCAGGACTGCCTCAAAACAAGGAAAGATTTGGGGAGAGGTTGGTGGGCTTCATGTCTGTAGCTCTGCAGGGTCCCCACGTGCTCTAACTTGGGCATCCTGCTGTCACTGCCCCTGTGATGACACTGCATGTCTGGGACTGCATGTCTGGGACCCCCACCACTGTGTGAGTATGCTGAAGACAGCAGAAAGGGGCTTCCACGCCGGGTCCCTGGTCCCCAGGCCCAGCATCTAAGGCCCTGGAGGTACGCGTCAGCCTCCGGAAGTTGATGAACTGACGGTCATCAAGACTCCATGAATTAATTGTCATTATCATCAACGTGTATATTTTTAGACCTGTCTCACAGGGCCATCAAGTGGGTCTACAATTGTGCTCTATAAACCGTGTAGGGCTGTGCACAAGCCACGGGTCCTCGTAACCAGTTCTCTCGGCTGAGGCTGGGTCCACGCGTGGCCAGGAGGGTGGGTCTTCCTCCTTCCAGCCTGCTGGGTGGTACCCTCCTGTCTTATGCCCACCCCATCCTGGCACCCACAGCCCAGTTCTTCCCCGACTTCCTGTCAGTCCCCTCCCCTGGGAGCCCCTGCGGGGAGGGCCAGGCCTGGTCCTCTCAGTTACTCCCTGCTTAGCACCGGGCCCGGCACATAGCAAACAGCTGATAAATACTAACAAATGGGCTTCTGAATCACTCAGCTACAAAATCCAGAGATTAACAGCACTGCAGACTTAAGGAGAACCAGATCCGAAGGGGAAAAAACATGCATTTTCAAAGTTTGTTTCTCCTGTCTCAAACCTGCCATAAATTCCCATTTGCCACCTTCACAGCCAGTGAAATTAAACAGAACACGACTCTCCCCTCAGCAGACGTGAAGGTTGAGGTTATACTGCTCTACCTGAACCCTTTAAAAGGAAAAAAGATCATCTGGAGCTCCTCTTCTGAGTCATGCAAATGATCCCTAAATCAAATATTTTTGCTTCAATTGGAACCTATAAAAATTAATATAAAACCTCACTGGCCTGGCAGACCAGGGCTTCATACCTCGTACAGGGCTGGGGAGAAAAAACCACCCTATTGAGCGTCTTCTCTGAGCCAGGGTAAACAAATCTGGTCATGAAGTCAGGCCCTCTTAGCATATTTTTGAGTGAATCAGATAATTCTGTCAAGCTATTTAACGTCCCAGCAAACCACCAGGGAGCTGCGAGTGGCCTTCCATGTTGACTTTGGCAGGAAGGGGAGGCTGAAGGCCTTCCCCCCTTCCTCGCCTCTTCTCAGGGGCTGAAAAAAGAAACCCATTCAAGCTGGGCTTGGGCCTGGTGTCAGGCATGAGGGCCTTTCTCTCGAGCAGCCCAGGGGAGCCTGGGCACCTGGCTGGTGGGGATGGCTTGCCCGTTGCTCCTGCAGGTACGGGTGACTGAGCGGGCCTGGGGTCCTGTCTCCGTCCTGTCATCACTCTGCCTCTCGCTGCAGGAATTCTTGATGGGCACTTACGCAGGCGGCAGGGAGGTGACGAATGAGGTGGAGCAGAGTGCACAGGCCTGAGAGGGGAAAGGACTCTGGTTTATTTTTCTTTGGTTGGCGATGTTTTGGGGCTGGCTGTGGGTGAACAGGTGGACTGAGCCAGTGGGTGGGGGACAGGTGGGTAGTGTCCAAGGAACCTGTACCGGGTGACACATACAATGTCAGGCATGTGTAGCTGATCCTCACCACCTTCCTAGAGGAGAGTATTTTAATGCCCATTTTACAGAAGAAGAAACTGAGGCTCGGGGAGGGCTTGGTTTTCTGGGTCCCCCTTTGCACTCCATCATGCTGCCTCTTTGTGGCTCTTCCCCTACTCATAGCCAGTCTTCCCTGCTCACCCAGGGGTTCATCTCTGACCAGCCCTCCTCTCCCCACCCAGCCAGAGTGTCCTCAAGTCCTGCTCATTCCATGGCACTCATGTCTTCTGAGCGTTCCTCCTCTCTCCCACAGGTGCTGGCTCAGGCTGCCATCCACCCACCTTGGACGATGCAGTCCAGCCCCACACTGCAGGCTGTGTCTTCTCATCCCCAAACCTGACCTGCTCACTGCTCAACACCCTTCAGACAGAGTCCTGTTACAGGCCCTGTGATCTGGCCCTGGTGACCGCTCTCCTGAGCCTATCACCCCACACAAAGGTTCAGGCTTCTCAGAACACACCAAGCTCTCACCACACCTGCCCACGCTCTGGCTGCTCCTTCCTCCCAATCTCTCCATTCGGCCAGCTCCTACTTAACCTTGGAGGCCCGGCTTAACACCACCTCCAGGAAGCCTTCCCTGACATCCTCCCCCACCACACTGGGTTCTTCTCTGGGCTTCCACAGCCCCTTCTGCTTTCTTCCCTGAGGGCACTTGCCCCGCGTCCTCAATCCCTGTAGGTCTATCACAGGGAGCTTCACCAGGGCTGGTTGGGGGCATCAGTGGCCCCAGCACCAGGCCCAGGGCCCTGCCCTCATCAGGGGCTCAATAACTGGACACTGAATGAACAGATGAGGGAGTAGCAAGAGGAGCCCTGGACAGCGAATTTGGTAATGAACTCAGGCTGGTGGCCCCACGCACAGGCAGGCCACGGCTGCAGCCTTGAGAAGGAGGGGCAGGGGAGGAGGAAGGTGATGGGACCAGGCCTTGGGGGATGAGTTTGATCAAGTCAAACTTGGGGGACAAGTTTTGATCAAGCAAAAGTGGCAGGGAGGGCAGGCGGTAGGGCTGTGAGGCTTCCCTCTGCCCACTTGCAAGGAAAACAGATTTCTGAAGCATTAGGGGCCAGCAATTAGCACATTCCTCGTTTCCAGCCAATTAAATGGCCACAGTGGGAACCACCCTGAATGTAGAAAGAGGCCCCCTCCCTGCAGTGATCCTGCAGAAAGGGCTTCTGGACAGCCCTGGCGGGCCGGCCAACAGTCACAGCTGCATCGGCCAGAAGTGGGGACGAGACCAGGCGGGCCACTCTGGAGTGGGCAGTGGGCAGTCTGCTCACCAAATACACGGTGCAAGCCAAAGAGAAGTCAGGGTGAGGCTCCCAAGGAGGCCTGGCTGTGGAAGCCCAGAATGCAGGGTCGGGTGGGGATGCAGCATCTTCCCAGGGCCGCCCCCCCAGGGAGCGGAAGGGGCACGAGGTGAGGCACCGAGAAGCCCCGTACCGCTATCGTCCACCTGGTAGGGTTACTGTGCGGCACTGAGGAAACCGTGCACGGCGAGTATTTGGTACAGAGTGCAGTGCCTGTAGGTGCTGCGTAAATGCTGGCTGTTTTCATTATTAGTAACAACCACTGAGTGTGCGGGACGCCTGCCTTCACCTGCTGTCCGTGCAGGTGCCCACCTGCTGTCCCGGAGGAGGACTGGCTTGCTGTACATACCCATCCCTGGTGCTCTCAGCCGTGGGCAGAGGGGACAGATGGTGGTGGGAACTGGTGGTGGCGTCCAGTGGGTGGTGCCTGGAAGGGACATCGTGCATAGAGGGCAGGATGCTTGATGCGAGCCCGTTATGGGGGGTGATGGAGCCAGGATACACGCCTGCAGGGAAGCAAACAAATATCACTGGGCTTCGGCCACTCCCTAGAGATGGCTGTGGATGCCCCAGAAGCTGTGTGCCTGCGGAGAGAGAAAGACAAGAAGGGAAACCAGCGAGGTTGTATTCATAGAAGGTTAGGGGCCTAAACGGGGGAGATGATGGCCCCACTCTGCTCTGTTCATGCTGTAGCTGAAGGGCTGTGTGCGGGGCTGAGGTCTGTGCTGAGAGCAGAGGTGGACTGACAGGAGCTGTCAGAGGCAGGGGTGGTCGGGCTGTGTGTGTGCACATGTGTGCTTACTGGGGCAGAGGGGCGTTGAATGGAGCAGGCTGCCTCAAACCTCTGGGGCTGTTCTGGGAAAGAAGGGGCTTGCTCTGTGTAGCCCCAGTAGACAGAGACCCTGGAATGAAGAGAAGTTTGAGAGAAGCAGACTCTAGCTCCAGGCCTGGCCGTTCCTTCTAATAGGCAGAGCTGCTGTAGGGTCACAGGCTGCCTTTGGAGAAAATTAACTACCCAATCCCAGAGATGTGCAAGCAGCGCCGGGATGTCTGCTGTGAGGGGTTCTAGAGAGAGGATGACTATGCTAGCTGGATGGCAGGCTGGCCTGGGAGACTTGGGAGAAGGGATACCACAGATGGCTGTGTAGGCTGTACACTGCACAAGGGTCCTGACCGAGGAGAGGTGTCAGCCATGATCTAGTCTCAGATTCTAAACCTCTAGAAGACACCTGCAGGGTAGTACCACCTTTTATCACCTTTTACTCTCAAGGGTCTTACCCTTATTAAGAAGACAGGTGGGCTAATGAATCAAATGGGGGACACTAGTCAGTCCAGGGTCCCAACTGAGGGTCTGAGAGTAGTTACTGAGGCCACTGCTTCCCAAATGCCTTCACCAAGGAACCCCAATTAGAGGGGAGAATGAACCCCAACTCTGGGACTAGAGCCTGAGAAGGTCACAGCAAAGGCTGCAAGTTTTGACATTCCCTATTTCATCTGAAAAAAAAAAATGAGGCCAATTTTGCACCCCTTCTTTAATCTGGCCATGTTTATTTGAATATTAATAGAAATTGACATCATTTTCCCAGAAATCAGTTCATCAAGTTGATGCCCTGGGAGGACTCTGTGGACCTGGGGGCTGTGCCCCGAGCTGCACTGATGCAGTGTCCACTCTGTCAGCTGTTACATTTCGAATATCACTCTGGTCATCGTGGATCCAGACCCAATGTTCTTAGCACCTCATGAGGACCATCTGAGAACACACCACACTCTTTTCATGGATGCAGTAAAGGAGGAACTTTTACCTTCTTAGGTGGTTCTAAGGCTAGTCCATCCCAGGCCGGCAAGTCAGGGAACTACTACCAGGAACTGAGCAGGACTATGGCAGGGATTGCAAGCTCAATGCCTTAGGTGGCATGGCAGGGAGCAAAGTAAATGAACTGGCAGGGTTTACGGTAGGGGACTGTGGCACCACACAGGTTGTAGACCAAACAGTTTGCAACCCCTGGCCAGGAGTTAGAGCAACAGACGTCCTATGGAAGGGTTCCATTAGGTGAAATTCTAATCTATTATTAACAACAGTTAATTAAGAATATACTATACGTCAAGCTCTTTTTCCACAGTATCAAGTTTAAGCATCTCAGCAACTGTCAATCGGGCAGATAATATGATCTCATTTTAAGATGAAGAAACTCAGTCTTAAGAACTTCAGTGATTTGTCCCAAGTCATGCAATGGGCAGCTAATCAGGCCTCCCAAGTGATACCAAGAGAAAGTCCATTTAGAGCCAGGCCCAGGAAATGGCCTGGGGCTCCAGCTCAGGCTGTAGCCTGGATGTCTGGCTAGGGGGCTCTGGTCCAGGCTTCACTGTGGGCCGCCTGTGAGACCCAGGCTCTGAATGGGCTCTCGGGAGCCTCTGCCTCTCAGCCCCAGTCCCTCCCGCTCCGTCTCGGGGACCTCTGTTCCCACGGGCAACATCCATCGGCCGTCTCCTTCAGCCATACATCCCTCCCAGCTTGGTCAGGAAGGCACAGGAGCGGGTTTCTGCGGATGGGGCCTGGCTCAGCACTGCTCATGGCCTGCTCCGCTCACCGCTCTCTACGGCACCTCCGCACCCGCCTTCTTGAACTCATTTGGGAGTCTGACAGCTGGGAAGGCCTAGAATCCTGATAAATCCTGTTCCCTCTCCCTCAGCCGTGCTGACCTCATGCTTCTCATGTCCTACTGCCCATCACGTTACCAGGGTCAGCTGAGGGAGGCCTGCCAGGGGTTTCCTGTAAAGAGAGCTGGTCCTCCCTGGTGAGAGACAAGCTAGAGGGAGCTTCCTAGAGTCAGACAAATGAAGATTTGAGGCCGCCCTCACCAGCCTCTCCCTAACCTCACCCCTCTGTTCTGGACTCTTCTGTCCACACTCATCGAATCTGTGCCACTCCCCCTGCCTTTGCCCTGCCTGGGCCAGGTCCCTCTCTGTACAGCCCCCTGAGGATGAACACACGGTAGGCGGCTGAGTATGTGGACGTGAGGCCTGCCCGTTCTCTCCCCAGAACATACCACTTCAGCCTGTAAAGCAGTGTCATCAATCACCAGCCGTGAGCACTTAACCTCTGGCCCCAACATCTGTTCCCAACTGTGCCTCAGGCATCTATCTGCTGTAGGGTCTGCAGAAGAACCTGACGGCCGAATCCCAGGGGGACCCAGGACTCCTGGGTTTGCCTGGCTGGTCCTTTTCTCCCCACTGTGCTGGAAGCAGCTCAAGGACAGGGACTAGAACAGAGCCTGGCACACAGTAGGTGCTCAGTATGGCGAGGTGTAGCACTGGCAGCAGGGAGGCAGCAGACGGTTTGGTTAAGGGCACAGGCTGCAGCCAGATGGCCTGGGTTGAAATTGGCCTCTGCCATTTACTGGTTGTGGAACCTCAGCAGAAAGTTGCTTAAGCTCTCAAGGCCTCAGTTTCCTCATCTGGAAAAGAAAGGGCATATGCGCATGTACTTTCTGAGGCTGGCTTGAGGACTATGTTAGTTAACACACATACGTATAGGCTCTAGAACGGCTCCTGGCAACACACATTCGATAAATGTTGGCTGTTGCATTATTAGGAGATGGATGAGTAAATAGTTACTCTTCTCCTTCACCACGAGACACAAAAATAATGATAAAATTCTCAGTCACATGGGTTCATATAAGGAATCACATCCACAGTCCCATTTGTTGCCATAGCAGGTGTGGGACGGGGCAGGGAACTGAGGCTCAGGGCAGGGGAGACACCCCTCACGCATTGTCGGAGCAGCCCTGGGCAGGCTTGGTATTACCCCAGTGCCCGTCCCGTCCACGATGCTGCCTCAGTGACTTCACTTCTCATCTGCAGCATGGGCTCACTGGCGACTGGATGAGATGATGTTTGTAAAGTGACCGGCCCAAGCAGGTGCTCAAGAGATGGTTGTTGCTGGTTCCGACTGCTGTCCCTGGGACAAGCCCTGGGATAGCATCTGGGAGAACAGGCTTACAGACTGGATCTGCTGACTTTTCTGGATGACCTTGGGTCAGTCCTTTTCCTGCCCAGACCTGAGTCTTCCCAGGGTAAAAATGATGCAGCTGCAGGACCTCGACCCCAGAGTAGCCATTATTAATCAGTCCCAGCCCTCTTTCCTGCTGAGCCTCAGAATCCTTCTCAACACACAACTCCAGCCACAGGCAGCTGGCACTTGAGATGCAAACCTTTATCCTTAGACTAGGTCATCCCTAGGGTCTCTTCTCTACTAGGGTCCCTATTTTAGCAACTCTGACCCTATGAGAAGCAGCCATGGCAGATGGGCCCCCTAGCTGGAGGCAGGTGGGTGTGGTCCCTCCTCCATGGACCCATCCTCCTGGGGTGTCCTCACCTTTGTGGACCTGTATGAGCACAGACCCTGTGAAGGGCTACCTAGAGAAAGGGGAAACGCCTTCTCTTCCTGAGGTTGTTTGGTAAAGTGCTTTGACACAGTTTTAAATTTGCTGCAAAAATTTGCTGCAACTCTAAGGCTGTGGGGGGAGAATTTTAAAAAACTAGAAAATAAAAAATGTTTAAAATGGTTGGGGTAATTCAAGAAATCCCGAAGGGTGGGAAAAGCTTTCTGCTCTGATACTGTGGTTTCTTTGGGGGTTGGGGAGCGGGTAGAGCACAAGTATTATCAGCTGGAATCCACAGGCCACACTGCCCTTTTCTGGGCTGGATTCCCAAGCATCTAGGAATCCCTGCCAGGGCCTGAGACCTGCTCCATGGCCCGCGGCAGCTGGGAGGGACACACCGCCTGCCTCGGCTGGACCAGAGAGGCTCTGAGTGTCCGGGTGGATAGGCTGCAGGGTTCCAGGGGTTTGGCGGGCCCTATCTTATGATGAGCTGGAACTGATTATGGCCAAGCTGCCCACCCTCTCAGAGCCTCGGTTTTCTCCTCTGAAGCAAGGAGTCATGGTGGGGAGTACATGGGACTTTAAGTTGGGGTTCAGGCCTGAGCCCTGAGGCAGGTCCTGAAGGAAGTGCAGGAGCTGCCTTCGTGAAGGTGAGGGGAGTGGAGGCTGGCACGGTGTGTACAGTGGTTTAGAGGCAAGAGGGAGCACGGGGTGTTTGGGAACTGCATCCAACATGCCAAGGTTGAGGCAGGAGGCCGCCAGGAGTGCCTAGGCCCCGTGAGGCCTGGGAGGCCCAGCTGGGAGGAGCCTGGGCTTCATCCCAAGGGCAGTGGGGAGCCACAGAGGAGTGTGAAGAAACATACACCTGGTCAGATAAGCTGCAGAGTCAGTAAGCTCCAAGGAGTGGGTGCCCTCCAGCAGGTCATGCCCACATGGCCCCCGCTGCCCAGAGAGCCTGGCCATCCTCCTGGAGGGCTGCGTACAGGAAGGGGCCCCTCCAGGCTGTGCGCCTAGTCCTGCCTCCCTGTTTGCGTACCTGGGAGCAGCTCCTGGCTCAGGGTGCGGCCACCCTTCCCATTGCTGGCAGCCAGCTGTGTGGATGCATGGAGCTGCTGTAGGGCCAGACACTCGGTCAGGACATCGGCCTCAGCATCAGGGCACATGTGCAGCTGGGGAGTGAGCAGAGAGAGAGAGAGTGTTAGCGCGAGACCACCTGCCCATGGGCAACCCTTGCTTTAGGGGACAGGGCAGGAAGGACAGTGGTCCCAGGGCACGACCCCTCCCTCACTGTACCTCAGTTTCCTCAACTGTCAAATGGAGCTAATTATGTACACAGCTAAGGTTGTGTTAGTTCAGGGCTGAGAAGCAGATGCTAAGGGAAGGTTGAACATGCAAGGATTTTAATAGGGAGAGTGCCTGTGTGAGAGAAAACAGGGAGAGCTGGGCAGGCTGGGAGAGCCGTCAGACCAAGGGAAGGAGGGAAGGAGAGGAAGCTTCCTCGACTGGGAGCCTAGGTACCAGGGAGTCCTCAGGGAACCAAAGTCTGCTGGGAGTCAGGGGGATCCAAGTCTCCCAGGAAGGGGTCTGGTCTCACATCCCCACAGGGCCTGCCGGGCTCAGTCTCTGGCTGGGAGCGCCCGCAGGAGGGGTGGCCTCGGCACAGACGCTGAGAAGGCATCAAAGTGCAGCAGCTGGGGCCTTCCAAGTAGCTGGAGCTCTGTGAGGCCCATTTTCGGGGCTGCTGCCGGGGTGACTGATGCCATGGAGTAAGATACAGGGGGCACGTGCAGTTAAGTGTCTCCTCTCTGGCTCTCCCCTCCCCTGCCCGTAATAAGCAACAATACCCCTCAGGCCAGGCTGCTGTGAGAAGTGAGGAGAGGATGGGCATGAACGCTTGTTGAAGGTGCGGTGTCAAGGGCTGGCTGGCTCCACTGGCAGAGTCCCCCAGGCTCACATGACAGTGGGCTCGCTGGGTCGATACCTGGCCTTGAGGGTGTTGGCTAAGAGTATGCTTGGGTGGGCAAGTCTTTGGCCAACCGCCCTCAGCTGTCCCTAAAGACAGACTTGAGCTCGACACCTCAGACCATCTTCACGTCTCCAGATGGGGCCAGATGGGCACAGGGAGGGGCTGGTTGGGGCCCTCGGGCAATGGCGGGGGGTGTGTGGCATGCACCAGGATGGGAGGGTCCCTTCTCCCAGGGAAATCCCAAAGCTGACCACCATCAGAGTCCTGAAGATTGACTTGTCCAAACCCTCATTTTATCTGGGACAAAACCGACTCAGAGAAGGCAAGAGCCTTGTCGCATGTCACACAGCAGCTGGGAGTCAGCCCTGAAGGTTTTTCTACCCGCTCAGGCCAGCTAAGCCAGCACCCAGGCTTGGGGAAGGCATGCCCAGCCTCCCGATGGGCTCTCGGCTCCCTGACCCAGCAGCTGTTTTCCATGTAAGTTAAGTTTCTGGCAAAAGAGGGCCAAGGCATGTTCTTACAGACCGCAATGTCGATCGGATTAGGAGCAGCGGGAGAGGAGAATTAAGGAAGAAAAGCATTTCTAATTCTCTCTGAAACGCAGCAGGGCTGCCAAAGAGCTGTCATAATACAAGGGTCGCTTTACCCAGAAAGATACATCATCCCCGATGGCTTTTAATGGACGCTTATTGTTGGGAAGTTTGCAGATCTGCGGCCCCAGGTCCCTGGGGCTCAATGCAAGCCAAGCACAGGGCCTGGGAAAACCAGGGCAGGATTCTGGCCCTTGGGCACCAGTCCGCTTGGGACAGAAGCCCCCCTGGCGTGGAGCCTGGGCCATTCCCTGTCCCTGACCAAGCCCTTCAAGCTGAGAGCACTGGAGAGAGCTTGGTCCTGGAAGCAGATGGGTCTGGCACTGTCACTCCCACACTGAACAACTCTGGGGAGATTTGTTACCTCTCTGAGCCTCAGTTTCCACATCTGTAAAATGGGGGGAAAATTGCCCACTTCCTAGTTATACTGAGGGTTATAGTGAGGACTAGATGAGATACAGTCTGTGAAGCACCAGGCTCGTCTCTCCTTTCTCAGGGTGAACGTGTGTTCATGGTGAGCTCGTGGCCCATGCTGTGAACATGTCCCTTCTTTGCTCTACTGCTTCCAGGGGCTCCCAAGCCTGTCTGTCCCCTCCTCAGTTGTCTTTGCCACTGAGGCCTGCTTGCTTCTAGCACCTCATCTCTGTATACACCCATCCCACAGACTACAACAGTCTATTTCTCCAGCCTCTAGGCCTTTCTCTGCTTTATTCACGCCGTATCCACAGTTCTGAGAACAGTGCCTGGAGGACAGGAGCTGCTCCATAAATCTTGCCAAACAAATCAATGGGCTCTTCCCCCCTCTGTCCTCCTCTGTCATGTTCATGTCCCCAGATTGGCCCCTGGTGTTTCTCTTCCCCCCACACCCTCTCTGGCACTCAAGCACCCGTGGCCCCGGTGGTCCTCAGGAGATGTGGGTTAAACCCAGCGGCTCACACACTGCCTGTCCAAAACAGAACCTGCTGCTTTCTTCTGCAAACCTGCTTCTTTCTTAGATTCTCTTTCCCGGTGAAGGGGACCACTATCCGTCCGTCCATCCTGCCCCCAAACGTCTGACACTGATGCTCCTTCTGCCAGTCCCCCCACTGCCCAGCCCAGTAGTCGCCAAACCCAATCCCCTCCCACCTTGCCCCAGGTCAGCCCCCACTGTCTCCCCTGCTCCCCAGCAGTGGCCTCCCTGCCTTGAATGTCCCTCCAACCACCTTGACCCATTCATTCTCCACTAGGCCCCAGAGCCATCTTTCAGGGTGACATGTCCCTTTTTTGCTTATAACCCCTCGATGGCACCCCCTGTCCTCAGGACAGCCCAGACTCCTCTGCAGGGCTTTGGGCTGTCCTGTCGCCCTGTCACTCCACCTCCCCTTTGTGTGGCTTGCTGCTCAGCTCCGAGACAGGTAGGGGGCCCACTGGTCCTCGCATAGTGATTTAAGCTTCAGTTCCTCTCTTGCGCACGGTCTTCACCGGCCCAACGCTTACTCCTTCTTCAAGACTTAATGACAACACCCACCGACTTCTGTTCTGAACTTTTACTTTGGCCAAGTGTTGTTCAAAACCCTTGACATAGATTTACTCATTTAATCCTCATGACAACCCTTTAAAGCAAGTCCTCTTTGCCCCATCTGACAGCTGAGGACATGAGGAACAAAGGCGCTAAGACACATGCCCGAGGCCATGAGGCTAGTAGCGGTGAGCCCGCAGGCTGGCCAGAGCGCACACCACTGCCCCCACCCCCGGCCCCATGTCACTTCTTCCACGACCCACCCATTCCCACCCTGACGGGCTAGAGCCCCTTCTCTGTGCCCTGACTGTTCTCTGCACACGTCTACTGCAGTCTTTGTCATATCTCTTTATGTCTGTTTCTCACTGCCAGGTCTCCATTGAAGGTGGGGACCATGGTTTTGTATTTTTCCATCCTTGACGCTTAACATCAAATATTTATAAACAAGCCATGGTCAGTGGGCAGATGGATGAGAGAGGAGCTGGTGGACAGTCTGTGCGTGGATAAATGTCCACTGGCCGAGGGTGAGGAAGTACAGATCTTCCTCAGCTTACAATGGGATCACGTCCCCAATAACCCATTGTAAGTTGAAAATATCACAAGTCAAAAATGCATTTAATACACCTAACCTACCAAACACCATAGCTTAGCCTCACCTACCTTAAATGTGCTCAGAACAATTACACGAACACAAAGCCTATCTTATAATAAAGTGTTGAATAGCTCATATAACATATTGGATACTGTCCTGGAAGTGAAAAACAGAACGGAGGTCTGGGAACAGAATGGCTGTTAGCATATCAGCTGTTCACTCTCGTGACTGTGCAGCTGACTGGGAGCTGTGGCCACTGCCGCTGCCCAGCGTCACAAGAGAGGATCTACTGCACATCGCAGGCCTGGAAAACGATCAAAATTCAAAATTCGAAGTATGCTTTTACTGAATTTGTAAAAATACCATCGTACCATCGTAAAGCTGAACAATTGTAAGTTGAACCATCATAAGTCAAACCATCGTAAGTCGGGGACTGTCTGGACACTTGGGCTGGTGGGAGGCAGATGGAGGGCAAGGGACGGAGGCACCCTTGGATGTGGAAGGCTGAATGCACGCAAGCAGTGTGGCTTGTACCTGCCTTGATGCTGGACGGGCGGCCGGGAGGCCGGGTGGGGGCATCTGCAGAGACGGGCCTGGAACGGAGCCCTCTTACCTTCTTACGCACCTGCTGCTCTTTGGCTGAATGGGCCTTCACGTGCTTGCGGAGGGAGCTGGGGTCTGTGTAGCGCTTGGAGCAGCCAGGGATCTGGCAGGCGTATGGCTTCTGTAACATCAGAGGGCAGAGGTGGGGTGAGTGAGGGTCCATCTGCCAGGCCCGAGGTACCGCTGCATGGCCTGCAGTGGTGGGGGGGGGGACGACTGAGCAAGGGGCGGCTGCAGGCTCACACCCTGTCCCTCCCTCTCTGTCCTGGGCCGGGAGGGGTCTGACTCAGCCAGGCCTGCCGATGGGTGCGGGGAAGGTGCCTGGCCTGGCAGTGAAGGAGGGGGTTTGTGTCTCCATTCTACCCTCATGCTGGGACCTCGGCTAAGTCGCCTCCCCTCTCTGAGTCTCACTTTTCTCCTCTGCATAATGGGGCCAACTGAGTCCTAAGGATTCTTTCTTCCAGCTCCAATACTAGCTCGGAGAAAATACACCCTTTGGGGCTTATGGCTGCAGAGAAGCAGCAAGTGGAGAATGAGTAAAGTGAGGTTGTTGCCTTGGAGGAGGGGGATGGGGGCAGGGAGAGGGGGAGAGGGGGAGGGGGGAGAGGGCGACAGCGCAGGGCAAGGCGGGCGCAAACATGGAGCCAACCTGCACAGTGGCAGGGCCCGGGCTGGGAGCAACTGACCAAAACTTGCCATGGGTCCAGAATCACAGGTCCTTGACCCAACAGTCACAGGAGACCAGAGGGAACTGGATCTCAGACACAGCCCTGGGAGGCTGTGCCTCCATCTGTGCCCTTTGCGTCCCTTCCCCTCAGAGCCCCATCCCTCCTCTAGAACGAATGCATGCCCACCGCCTCCCCTGGTTCCTGTCCAGACCCCACCCTGCTCTCTGTGCCTCCAACCTCCCCTCACACTCACAGCCAGAGGGCCTTTCTCACAGGCCTGGCCATGCTCTCACCTTCTAACCCCCCTTGGCTCCCTGGTGCCCTTGGATACAGCCCACGTCCGGGCACTGAAGGCCCTTTGTGACTTGGGCCCTGCTTGAGTCCTCACCCCTCTCCCTGCCCCTGCACACCCACCGCCCAGCCCTCGTCACCTCCTCTCCAACCTTTCCTCGAGTCTTCTTCCCACTGCCACCTCCCGAGCTTCCAGAGGCAGTGCTGTCCACCTGCACTGCTGGGTCTGTTCAGTGGTGAGTTTTCCTCAGGGGAGGCTCCCTTCTGATTCGTCTCAGGCCTCAGGGTCTGACCCAGGGCAGGGACCCTGTGGCTCTAACTGAATTCTGAGCTCTCTGTAGGGGCCTCCACAAGACCTTGCTTGCGGACTCCAGCTGCTACTTGAAGTCCCTAAGGCGCCCTTTTTGAACACATCTAGTGGCTCCGATTTCTCGGGGCCTTCTGGCCTCCAGCGACTGCAGGGGACGTCATGGGGAGGGGACGTTTGGAGGTGATGCCTATGTCCCCGTCAGACACGCCCACTGGAACTGCCCCCCCCTCCCCGAACCTCAAGGCGAGTCAGCCCTGCTAGACCTCCTGGGGAGGGAGAAGCAGAAAGAGACGGCCATACCTTGGTGCTGCCACGGAGAGTTGCCAGGTTAAAGAAACGGAGGAGAGCAAAAAGAGAGAGACAGAGCAGTGAGAGGCTTGCCTTGCTGAAAGGAAGGTATGGGCGGGAGGGTGGAAGGCAGGCCTCAGACCTGTCCCTACACAACCACACAGAGACACAGACACAGACCGACACGCTACAGGGTCCCTCTCACACAGGCTTGCTCCCTACCCCAACATACGCACGCGTGCGTGCATGTGTGCACACACACACACTTTCTCTCATGGGCCCTACCCTGCCCTGCCCCAGGCCCGGTCCCCTGGGGACGCTGATACAAATCCACACGCTTTTGTCAAAAAGCAAACAAACAGAGCTCCGTGTGTGCAGGCACCCTCGCCTGGAAAGAGGGCACAAGGCCCATCTCTGTGTTTGTTTTTCCAGAGCCTGACGTGTGTAGAACATTCCTCTGGCCCAGCTCCCTCATGAGCCCTCAGGAAACCCTGTGGCTGTCCCAAGCAGAAGCCAAGCCCCGGGCCTGGAGTCACCACAGCAGCTCCAAAGCCTCATTAATAGCAGGACGCTCACGGCCGTGCTGTGAGCATGGAGCACCTCACAGAGCCCTCCTGATCTGTGTTCAAGACAGCTCCTCACCTACTGAGTCCCCACAGTGCAGGCCTGTGCTCGGGGCTGGCCACCCACGATCTCCTTTCAGTCTCACACCCACCCCGTGGGAAGCATCCACACTTTGCCGATGAGGATATCGAAGCTGATGCTTTGCCCAAGATCTCACGGTGAGTGGAGTGCCCATGACACTCTGCTAGGGTGCCCCCTCTCTTCTGCAGCCCTGAAGGGTCCAGGGAAGTGGGCAAAGGAGAGATTATCACCCCCTTCTTCCCTATAAGGAAATGGAGGCCAGGGCAGGATGGTCTGTGGCAGTCGGGACATGAACCCCACATGGAGTGCCTGGGACATGGCAGGATGTAGTCAGCATTCAGTCAGTGAGTCATAGGTCAAGAAAGGAGGGACTCAAGTTTGCTGTGCAGATCCTGTGTCTGGGCTCCACATTTGTCACCCCAGTTGATCCCCTATCCCTCTCATGTGAGGTAGATGTTTGAGGAAACTGAGGCCAGAGAGGATGGGTGGTGGTCCTGGGACCTCTGGGACCAGGTGGAGGGCCAGGGTTAGAACCCAGGCCGGTTCTCTCCAGTCTGTCCCACTGCTTTCCTGCCCACGGAGAGAATCCCATGTTCTCTGGTGCCAGAGGGGAGCTGGGGACACGACTGGGTCCTCTCTGGAAAACAAGGCCCAGCCTACATGGGGCTGACCCAGTGGGCCTGAGCCTCGGGCGCTGGGAAAGCAAACTAGCCACGGGGGGGTCCGCCTACATGTCTCCATGGGGCTGGAGTACGCGGGGGCTGCGCTCGGTGGTTGCACCTCCCGGGCTTGACCAGGACCTTCTGAGGAGATGCAGGCCTGAGACAACCCTGCGAGCTCATTCTGGGCCTGACCCGACCCAGCCCTCGGAGCTCTGTTCACACACCAAGTTGGGGCCAGAGGCATGTTGCTTTGGGGCTGGGTCCAGGAAGTGCAGTAAGGGGAAGGGAGGAAGGGTATGAGTCAGGGTAGGTGACCCCGAGATGCTGGAGGGACGTCGCCCGGGGGGAGCGGGGTACAGAGAGGCCTGGTGCTGTTGAGGCTGCCTTGTGGCCTCTGGGAGATGTAACCAGGGTGCTGGGGCACAAGCCATGCCTCTCAGGGTTGGGACAGGTGCCAAGGGCCCCAAGGGCTGGGCATGTGAGGAGGTAACAAAGGCAGAGGGATTTGGGAAGAAGATACCTCTTCACTTCATGTCCCCAACTCCCGTGACAGTGAGACTGAGAGGGGCGGGGTGGGGACAGCAGTCGGGCTCAGGTTGGCGGGAGGGCTCCCCCTTCCCACCCTCTCCCCTCGGCTCTTCTCCCCTTTTCCAGCAAGGGGCAGCAGACTTGGGGTCAGGCAGACTGGGTGGCATCCCAGCTCCGCCACTTACCAGCTGTGTCACAATCAATGACTTCATCTCTGACTTTCAGTTTCTTTGTTTGCAAGATGGGGATAGGCCCCTACACCTTGTGGTTTGTCACTAGGATTAAACTGAGGGACAGTGTGTGTGATATTAGGGGACAGGGGAGATGTGTAGAACATTCTGCCCAGGGCCTGGGCCTGGCCCCAAAACCTGACTTCCTGCTATTTTCTGCTACCCACTTCCCCCATCTTTTCTGGGTCTTGGTTTTCCCAGCTATAAAACCCCAGAGGGCCTCTAGCTCTGACCTCTATTGTTATGTGGCTTCCAACTTACCCTGGAGGGGTCAGTCGCCCTCCTGGGCCTCTGTTTCTTCATCTGTATGTCTGTATACTGGATGGGCTGGGCTGGACGGCCACTCAGGTCTCCCAGTTCCCGACCAGCAGAGTTCCCCAAACATTTGCACAAAATGCAGAGACACAGGCCAGTGGCCCAGACGTGGAATCTGGCTACGGACCCGTCTCCTGCTGCACATGAGGGCTGGGGGCCTCCCAGGCTGGGTGCATCCTATCACATAGGCCCTATGAGACTGGGGTGAGGCCCAGTGCTGAGTCAGCTCTGCCACCTTCCAGCTGAGTAGCGAAGTGGCCAGAGCCCCGCTTCCCTCATCTGTCAAATGGGCTAGTGACCCCCCGACTGGCAGGGTCATTGTGAGATCGTGGGAGACGATGTTCTAGGAAGTGCTCTGCTAACCGCTGAGGTCTGTATGCACGGGAGAGAATGCTTGGACCGATGCCATGATGGAGCTGCAGGTTATCACATTGGCACAAACAAGGGAAAGGAGGTAGACACACGAGCATCTGGGGCCCAGGCCACTATTCCAGGGGCCTGGAGTCTTAGGCCCTTCTCACCTCAACTCCTCACCCACTGTGCCCGGGAGATACAGAATGGCCCTGGAGAGCCTCTGGCCTGTCTCCATGGAGGGAGTGGGTGGGAAGAGCAGGGAGGACCTGCTCTGGGGGTGACTGACAGGCCTGGGGATAGGATGCAGGATGTGAGCTCACCCTCTCAGTGGGGCCCACACTAGTGCCTGGGCCGGTACCCTTGGGCTAAAGCAGTGGTTCTCAACTAGGGGAGAGTTTAATTCCTCCTCCCCAGGATTTTTGGCAACGTTGAAGGACATTTTTGGTTGTCATAACTGGGAAGTAGGAAATCGCTCCTGTCTAATGGATAGAGGCCAGGGATACTGCTAAACATCCTATACTGACAGTACTTCCCTCTCCCCACAAAGAATCGTCCCGCTCAAAATGTCAACAGGGCTCAAGGATGCAGGCAGGGTTTCTGCCTGGAGCTGCCTGCTGCCCTGCATTAGGCAAGTGGGGGCAGAGTGCGCGTCCTCCAACCCCACCCTTGGCCTCTGCCCTCGGGCCTACCGTATCAAGGTGGGTGCGCTGGTGCTTGGCGCGGTCGCTGGAGTTGCTGAAGGCCTTCTGACAGCCCGGGTGCTGGCACAGGTATGGCTTCTCGCCCGTGTGGCTCCGCAGGTGGATCTTGAGGTTCTCCAGCCTCGAGAAGGCCTTGCTGCAGCCCTCAAACTGCAGGAAAGGCTGGTGAGGGGTGCTCTGCAGCCCCCGGAAGGCCCACCGCCCAGCCTGGAAGTGGGCCCCAGCATCCTCTCCCCCCCAACCCCCTGACCCTGCCCAAGGCCTCCAGCTGCCCCAGTTCAGCTTCCCATGAAGTGCTCAGGACCCAAACTCTATCTGGGAAGCCCTGGTAGGTCCAGAAAAAAATACACCCCTGACTTACAAATGGCCACTAGGGCTTGAGAAAAAAGTGGTCTTTCCAACTCTGGATCTCAACAGGTTTGCCCTCCATCGGCATCTGGAAATGATGTGCTGCTCTAATGGCAGCACTGCCCTGAATGGACAGGATGTAGGTATACATCTATTGCAGACGGCCCTGGATTTGGAATCCAAGGCCTGGCTATGAGTCGGGCTCTGTCCCAGTGAGGCTTTGGGCACTGCCCTTGACCTCCCTGTGCCTTATTTCCTGGACTACAAACTTAAGACTGTGTGGCCACCACTCAGGGCTGATATGAAGGTCCCAAGGGGTAGGACGCTGACTGTCAAAGGGCTTTGCCCACCTGGAACACAGCATCAATGCTGATTGCTGTCAGAACAATGACCACATTTGTAAACGCAGTGTCTCTGATTTATCATTTGGCTGTTTATCTGTTTAACATCCATCAACATCCATGCACTAGGCCCCATGCCAGGCAGTGGGCATTCAGTAGGTACAGCACAGACATGTGACGCCCCTGGTCAGGGTGGAGGTGAGCAGAGAGCAACAAATAGAGTGCTGACCCCAGCAGCCTCGGCCCAGCTCCCATCTCTCTCCCCAGAATCCTCTAACTTCAAACTCCTCCCTCCCTACTCTCTACACAGCTACCCCAGGAGCCTCTGGTGTAGGAAAGGGACCCTGTTGCTTCCGCCTGAAGTCCTGCGGGCCTGGCATTCAAACACTCAGCCCGCCACACGTTCCAGCCCCTCTTGACTCCCCACCAGAGGCTTGAAACAGCAGGGGTCCTCCAGGCAATCTCAAGCCTTTGTACTACTAGAAAGGCACTCAGCAAAGAATGTCCTATCTCATAACAATGCATCCAACCCCCTTCAGCCTTCAAAATCCTTCAAACACTGCCCGCGGAGCACGCCCTAGTCCTGGTGTGACTGGCCGCCATTCCCACGGCGCTCGCTGTGGGCAGGAGGAGAAGCTACACGGGCTCCAACCATCCGGCTGTGGCGCTGGCTGTTTAACCACGTGACAACCGGGACGTGTGCGGCCTCAATGTCCCCACCTCAGAGACAGAGGCTTCCAGGGGCGATCACAGTGTTGGGACAAGATGCAGGCCACATCTGGGGCCAAAGCCCAGGTGGCTACTTTGTGCCTGCTGCCTTCTCATGGCAGTGGGGCAGGGGGAGGTGACCCTTGAGGAGGAAGAGATCAGAGGAGGCTGGGTTTCCTCTCATGAGCCATTGGTTCCATCCCTCAGGCCAGGGCAGACGTCAGAACAAGGACCCAGAGACAACGGTCTGGGGCGGGCTCTCCTGGAGCCTCTCCCTTGAAGACCCGGCCACAATTGTGGGCCGTGCTCTGCTGGGGCTGGTCCAAGGCAAGCTGTCCGCAGCTGGGTTTTAGAAGCTGTTCCGCTTCCTATTTCCAGATGTTATGCTTCTTCCGTGCATCAAAACCAGAAGGAAATCCTGTCTGGGGAATAAACAGGCCACGAGCCACGCCCCCCCTTGCTCTCCTGCAAGGCCGGTGCCAGGTTCACCCACAGTGAGGTGGGGCAGCGGCTGAAGAGCAGGCTGCCCCTCGGCTCCCAGCCGGTCCCTTTGTTCCTCTCTGGCCCGAGCCGGGAGGGTGGACATCTGAGGCGGAGGGGCAATAACCCCTCAGGTGCCGCGTGCCATTCCTGACTTTGGAGGGTCCATCCGACTCTGGAGATCTGTATATCATCTCCCCACCCGGTCTGTGCGCCTACCTGGCCAGCCGTCGGTCTCGGCACCGTTGCCCCCACCCCCATGCCTTTGTTCGGGCTGTGCCCCTCCTGGGACACCTTCCCTTCCAGTTCGCTGACAATTCAATCCAGACACTTTTCACGATCTGCAGCTTGGTGTTCGCGGTCTTCCAGCACGGCTGGACGCCTCTCCCATCTGCATACACCCCACACGTTATGCTGTAGCCACACGGGAGTGATCAGACCCCGAACGTGTTGGGAACTTGAATGCCCCCAGGCCTGCTGGAGCTGTTCCCTTGGAATGGAACACCTTTCCTTCCTTCACTCACTTGGCAGACATCTACTCATGGTGCCCAAGCACTACCTCCTTGGAGAAGCCTCTCCCAACCTCCTGCTCCTCCTTGGTCACACCCTGAGGTTTTCACTGCACATCCTTTGCCCTTTCTCCATGCCTCCAGGCTAAGGGTTTGGGAGTTCCTTGCAGGCAGAGCTAGCAGCTCACTTATGGGGCAAAGGGTGAGTTAGAAATGTGATCCAATGGTGGTTAAGAATAGGGGTTCTGGGGACTTCCCTGGTGGCGCAGTGGTTAAGAATCCGCCTGCCAATGCAGTGGACACGGGTTCAATCCCTGGTCTGGGAAGATCCCACATGCCACGGAGCAACTAAGCCCATGCACCACAACTACTGCCACAACTACTGAAGCCTGCGCGCCTAGAGCCTATGCTTCACAACGAGAAGCCACCGCAACGAGAAGCCCGCGCACCGCAATGAAGAGTAGCCCCCGCTCGCCAAAACTAAAGAAAAGCCCGTGCGCAGCAACAAAGACCCAACACAGCCAAATATAAATAAATTAATAATTTATATTAAAAAAAAAGAATAGGGGTTCTGGAGCCTAGGGGTGCACACGCCTCCCTCGTGTTCATCAAGGTACCCCACACCTGTGCATGTGTGCTGTGCCTATGCCATGCCTGTGTATATCGGCCCAGCTCGTCCTGCCCACCCCTACCCCACTGGAACTTAACAGAGCTGAGTCCCAGGCTGGGGTATAACAAGCAGCTGGCCACAGCACCATGATGGGGGACCCATCCCTCAAGGTAGAACCAGAGGTAGCAGCAGGTGGGGTAGCAACTGCCCCATCAGGACAGGTCTGGGACGAGGATGATACAGGTACACCTGGCAGAGCAACGCCCTCAGCAGAGCCAGCATCCCAGGCATGCCAGGGCCTTGAGGGGAGATGGGCTCTGCCTGCAGCTGCTTGCCAAGGTCCCCGCGATCCTCCCCCTTTAACAACCCCAGAGATGGGCTAACAGAGGCAGAGAGAAGAGGACGGGAATGCTCGTGGGTTCAGCACCTGTGCGCTCACTCTGCTAGGCCTGGTAATGTCTCTAGCATGATCGAGTATCCTCTCCGCAGCCCTCGGGGCAAGTATCTCTCCCACTGTCAGGAGATGAGGCTCGGGGGAGTCAGCACAACAGTTACAGACATGGACCCTGGTGTGGGACGACCAGGGCTTGTGTCTTGGCTGCTCCACTTGTGAGTGATCCGAAATGAGTCCCTTCAATTCTTTGAGCCTGTTTCCTCATCGTAAAACTGGGTGAGTTCTACCGACCTCAGAGGGTGGCCGTGAGGACTGCACAGTAAGTGCTTCCCTCGGTACCAGGTGCTTGCTCAATACCGTCATTGTAGCTACTATTTAGGATCACAGAGCAGGTAAGTAGTGGAGTGGCATTCTGCCTGGGGTGGCAACTCCTGGGCCTGCTGGCCCTCTGCGGAGTTGGAAGGGTGTGTGTGTATGCGTGTGTGTGTGATGTCCCGCTGGGCATGGTGGGCTCTCAAGTCCCCCCATAGTCCTGTTTCTACTTCTCACTCTTTAACCCCTCACCTCACTCCCCATCTTCTTCCTCCAGCCTGACATCCAGACTAACCTTCTCAACACACCCTGGGCTCTCCAGCCCGTGGGCTCAGGCCTATCAAAGGGGTGTCAGCCTGCTCCTGGGGCCTGGAGCAGGCTGGGGACTGGGGAACAGTCTGGAGGGGCAGGTGCCCCAGCACCTCCTGTGATGGGGAGTTATCTCAGTGCTGTCCTGGCTCCACCTCCAAGGAACAGGTGCCCTGGACAGGTGTGCTCCCCCACCAAGCCCCTCATCTGTACCCTGGGGAGCCAGGACCTGACAGGGCTCACACAGTGGTGGAAGGGCCTGGTCTGGAATCCTAGAGCTGGGGCACCTGAGTTTCTCATGAGTCCTTCTCTGCTGCGTTACAGTGGCAGCTTCACCAGACAGCCCCCAAGACCCCTCCAGCTCTAATGCTTTATGAGTCCATTTTTAAATTGTAAATCTAACCAGGTCACCCCTGCTCAGGACCCTCCAGGCTCGTTGTGCCTTCTGACATCCGGTCAACCCCCTTAGCCTGGTATTCAATGCCCTCCACGGTCTGGTGTGTCAGAGGCTGGGGTGAAGGGTTCAAACTTGGAAAGCAGAAGGCTCTGTAATCTTGGAAAGTCAGTGCCCTCTCTGTGGCTCAGTTTCTTTCTCTGTAAAATGAAGATGCGAGGAAGCAGCTCACAGAGCTGTGGCAGTGGGGCAATGTGCATATCTGCATGGCACGCAGGACGTCAATGTTGTCACTATTATCCTGGTGGTGGTGGTGTCTTGCCCTGAGGGAGGACACCCCTGTGGGGCAGGCTTTACTGACCCCAGAAGTAAAGAATAGGAGGCCCTGGTTGATGTGTTTGCCATTGATTGGTGTGGCCCTAAAACTCTTTCCACGCCAAGCCCGTGGAGTACCCTTTGGGCACCTCCAAAGAGAGTGAGGCTGCCTTTTGGGATGGGAATGGCTTGAAGGGGCCCCATGCACTGACTGTGTGGGGTCTGGGGGGACAGCAGAGAGAGGTGCCCCACCACTGCTGTGTCATGGGGTACAGACGCTGCCAGAATGGAAACAGGGGTCTTATTGGAACAGAAATGGAGTCAACGGGCACATCCGGGCTTTGGGTCTCCGTTTGCTTGAGGCGGGTGGAGGATGGGCCTTAAGGCAATGCTATGGTGACCCAAGGGTGTAATGATGCTTCCGCAGGGTCTGCACCCCACGGGGTACATGCTAGGGTGGGGCCTTCCTGACATTCCTCCCCCAACACTCCAGTCTTCTGAGGTTCTAGGGCAGATTTTGCCCTGGACAGACCCCTCCTCTCTGTTGTCCATGTCCAGGTGTATAACCTGCAGAGCACACCTCCTGGAACACCCCTGCTCCCACTGCAAGGGGGCAAGGAGGTGTAATTGCCCCCACCGTGCCAGAGGGCACCAAGCCTGGGCTCGGCTGCAGTCAGAACTGCCGTCTCTTCTAGAAAGAAGTGACCCATCCATCTCCAACACAAGGTAGCAATGTCAGACAAACCCTACAGCTCTGAAAGTCACTCGTGTGCCCCAAGTGTGGAGCCTTGGGATCAAAACATCCCCAAACTCACCTGTTCCAGAATGAATCACCACCCCATGGGTTTGAATGAAGGGACCCCCAGAAACTCCCATTTCTACTTCTAGATCTCCTTCTCTTCCTCCCCTTCATTCTGGCTCAGCAGATGCTTAGCTGTTTCCAGAATATACACCACCCCTCCAAGTCTGCCTATGATCTCCACTCTTTGTCCACAGAAACTGCCCTGTGCAACCATTCACATGGCCCAGCCAACGGTGCAGCACAGGGCTATTCACTTGGGGAACTGTGGTGCCACTTCTGCTGGTTGGACTCCCCGGCCACTGACCTCCCACCTTCCACCTGGATGCTTGAGCCAGAAACCTGTTCCTTCCTCCCTGGCCCCTGCATCCAGCCATCTGCTAAGCCAGGGAAATGCCACCTCTTAAACATCTTTCACATCCGCCCACTACTCTGGTCCACACCCCAGCACTGCTCACCCAGGTGACTGTACCAGCCATCCTGCCTCCACCCTCCCCTCCCAATTCATTCCCACATGATATCCAGTATCTAGAACAAAGACGGAAGCCTATAGGTGTGTCTGAGCCCCCTTTCCCCGCCACCCCCGTTCACACCCTGCATGGCTCCCCAGTGCCTGGGCAAGTACAAACCCTCACCCCAGCATTCTGGCTGGTGCGACCTGGCCCTGGTAACAGCTTGGTGATGTCTGCCCCCTCCACCCCCACGCCCCCCACCACTGTGTTTCAGCATCAAATTGGCCTGGGTTCAAATCCATTCTTCCGAACTGGATGACCTGGGCAAGTTCATTTCACTTGTCAGAGCTCAGGTGCCTTATCTGTAAATGGGGGCATCCACTTGGGCACACCTGGGCAGATGGTGGGTGGGTGCTCTCTGTGAACCACAGGGTATATGCAGCACCCTGCGGCCAGAGCCCTGATGCCAACTGTGTGCACCCAGAGGATTACCCGGGCACCTCTTATTCGGGATGAATTTGCAACACACCAGTTCACATAACCAAACACAACAGATTTATCTGGCCAGAAGCAAAGGCTCACATGCCATGGGCAACAGAGACGGTCGCTACTGTGGGTAAGGCGTACACGGAGAGGGGAGAAGGAAGAGAAGAGCTATCTGACAGTCTAGAAAAATGTAAGAGTGAGTGCTGGGTTTTTCTTATTTACTTAGAAGGCATAAACATTAAAATATGTACTAAGATGAAACTGGGGTGAATTCAGAATGACCTTAGTGACTGGGTGACACCCTCTCAGTCACCTCTCAGGAGCCGGGAGCCATATGTGTTTTGTGTGGTACTTCATTTAATTGTGACAACAGGCTCTTCTGGTGACGCTCCTTTCTAGCACCACTCTGCAGATGAGGAAACTGAGGCTCAGAAAAGTGACATCACTGGCCCTAAGTGATGTCACACAGCCAGTAAGTGGCAGAGCTGGGACTGGATCTCAGGTCTGGCTGATGTGCAAGTCTGTATACATGTGTCCCTAAGTGCTCTGGCTACCGCCTCAGGGACCCCTACAGAAAGCACCCAAAACAGGCAGGTACTCGGGAACTATGACCATGATTTCCAACTGGGCTCACATCCTGGGTTCCTTTCCCAGGCAAAATCAGGCCCAGCCCTGGATGCAGAGCTGATGCTGGGCGAAGGAGACGCCCTCCTTCCTCCCGGTGCCCCCGAGAGGAGATGCCACCACACAAAAAGGAAAGCCGAGGCAACACAGCAGAGAACAGCGAGCCCGGCTGAGGCACAGAGTCTTGAAAGGCCCAGTTCCCACATGTGGGGCGTGTTACTAAAGAAGATTCAAATAACGGGGGAAAATACCCCGGGAACCATGAAGCCCTAGACCATCTGGAGTTTTATAGTAACAGGCAGGGGAAAATCAGAACCTAATTGAAAAAAGTCCACTGCAATCCATTACCGCTGCATGCAGCTCACAGAACCAAGGGCAGGAGATGAAAGCCTGAGAGGAGCCGCCCCGGGAGCTGGGGAGGGGGCACCCTCTTCCCTTCCAGACCAAGCCCAAGGACCCTTCAAACTCTGGCTGGGGGAAGGAGAGGGCACTGGGTCTGGCATCAGAATCTGCAGGGCTGGGCTCACCCCACTCAGCGAGCTGCCGTCTCTGAGCCTTTCTCGCACCTGTGAAAGGGCAGAGCGAGTTCATTCAGGGCAGCCCCGGCACGGAGCCAGCTGGTGCCGGGCACGCCTGTTCTCTCCCTCTGGGCCTTGGGGGATGATCAAGGGCCCTGTGTCACATGTGAGGTGTGGGAAATTGTGCCACAGGCCGAAGGCCACGAGGTCTCGCAGACAGAAGTTTGTGCCGGGGACTCACCACCGACCGCCACGAGCTTGGGCAGGTCATTTCCCACCTCTGCCCTCATTTTTCTCCTCTCTAAAATGGGGCCACCACAAACGGCTGCTAGAAGTAAATAAAAGGACATGCCCAGCACGGGACCTGGCACACAGCGGTCCCTGAGGAATGTCAAGTTTCCTCCCTGTGGCTGACATGGGCCAAGGAGGAGGGAGGCCCTTTTCTCATGCTCTGGCTAAGGATCTGGACACAAAGGGCAAGGAGGAGGTTTGGGGGAACAGGGCACACGGGTGGGGGCAGGAGAGGAAATGCCTCCAGTTTTGGCCTTTGCCAATGACTTGCTTCTAAACAAACACATTTCTGGTTTAAGGGTAAAATATATTGGGTTTCAACAGTCTGGCAGGCCATTCAGGGATCAACTTTTCATTTTCGTACAAACTTTTAACCTACTTTACAACAGTGATTTGGATGGGAGAGCTGCACGGTGCCAGATCCTTCTCCAAGATGTCAAATAATTCTGTTTGGCCAGCTTGAAAGGCCAGCCAGCCGGGAGCTGAGGTCCACGCCTCACCCTGCTCCCCGGGAGAGGGGTGCTGCTCTGCAGTTACTGTCCTCTGAACCCCATGGGTTTTCCACGAGGGTCTTCTCAGGGCCTTGTGCTTCGAGGGTCCTCAGAGGTAGGTGGAGGCAATAAGGGGAGGGACAAAAGTGGAGAGTCCTGGGAGGTGAGGCTGGATGGCACTGGCCTGGACTGTGCCCTGTGAAGGCTGTGAGGGTCTGGTCCAGCCTTGGGTACCTAGTGCCGTCTGAGTGAATGAATGGACGGGTAGATGGGGGCCGGAGGGAGACCATGACTGTAACAGCAGCTATCACATTTACTAGGTGGGGGACTGGGCCAAACTCTCCCTAAACATGTCTCCTTAGTCCCATTAACCAGCACGACAGGTCCCCTTGTTACAGAGGTGGAAACTGAGGCCCAGGGAGTTTATGTGAGAGAGACTCCGAGCTCATGAGGGATGGAGCCTGGGTTTGCCTCCAGAGCCCTTCTGTGCCTGGGCCCACTCTTGTCCTAGGCAGCCAGGACCGAGGGGTGCCATGAGATCCAAGGCAAGCATCTCTCAGCTCTCTAGGCCTTCATGACCACCTAGAGAAGCTGGAGGCACACAAAAGGCAGAGAGAGACTGGGCTAGGGGGCCACAGGCCTCCTTTCCAGAGCCGGTCAGACTGGGCCTGCCCTTGGGAGGAGATTTCTCAAGCTAGCAAGGTGCGGGCTGGAGATTCCCCATCTCTTCCTCACCAGGACTGCGTTGGAGGCTCTGGGCTGGGCCCTTTTTCAGCAGAAAGTCCCTCTCTGGGCAAGAAACAGGTTCCTGTTCCCAGCCAGAGAGAGCCAAGAGGGCTAGGCCACCTTTCCAGGGTATGCAGAGCTCCCCAGGGTAGGAGGTGCACGGCGAGGTTGAGTCTGCTCACCCAGTAGACAGGTGGGATCCAGGGGGCTCCCCGTGCTGACACATGGCTTGAGGTGTGGAGAGAGGCTCGGCTAGGGGCCAGGGCTCAGAGACTGCGCAGAATGGCTGACACACGCACACACACATAGCAAGCCACCAGCCGCAGACCCAGAAATGCAGACATGCACACACTCTGACACCTCTTCTGCCAACCAAGCCACACGTCAAAGACACAGAACCCCAGGACACCAACACACAGTGCGTGCGCGCACACACACACACACACACTCACTCATACATATACCCAAGGACACCCAAGCCCAGACCCCACCACAGGCACAAACGTACAAACTCCGTGGACTCTAGATGCACCGACATACAGCCCCACGTACAGCACAGTAGAAACTGGCTCACATATCAGAACACAGATGGCCTCATGGTGCTCTGTGTGCACACAGGGAGAGACACCCAGAGACAAAATCCAGCAAAGGCTTCCTCCAAGAGGCCAGTGGAGAAAGACAAGTCCTCACACCAACATCTCCACACCCAACAGAGCCAGACCCATGGACAGTCACGCTCCCACATGCCCCTCCATGGCTCCAGGCTGCCCAGGAGAGGAGGCTGCAGGTGGGAAGAGCCAGCTGAGCCCACTGTACCTCCTGATTTTCCCACGGCAGCTGGACAGGCTTGGCTTTGGGGAGGGAACATGTGGCCATAGAGAACTCCAAGACAGGGCCGCAGGCCACCCTTTGGCCCCACTGACCTCTAGCCCAGTGCCCACTCCCCCTTCCTAAGCTCCAGCCGCAGGCCTTTGCCCATGCAGTGTCCTCCGCCTGTCCGGTCCTCCCTGCCCTTCTGGTCTTGGCTCAAGCCTCAGCCCTCCCCTCCTCCTGTGCCAGGCCTTCCCTAATCGCCCCTGTTCCCACCCTGCCCTGAGCGCCCGGACACCACCCTGATGCGCTGAGGCCAGGACGGCCTGTCTCTCACTGCTCGTCCTCTCTGCAGACGCTGCATACCCGCTGAGCCTTGCCAGATGCTGCCCGGTCTCTAGAGCTCACCCCCAAGAGGAGAGGCAGGCACAGGCGGGAAAGCAACACGGCAGCCCATTCCATCTCCACAGCCAACTGAGAAGCAGAAGCACCTGGCCCATTTGCTGAGGAGACACCTGTCCAGGTGCGTCAACATCTGATCCTAAGAGCTGGGGGTAAGGCAGGTGAGCGCTGCTCCAGGAGGAGGAGGGGAGGGGCTGTAATGAATGAAAGGGTTCTCTCCAGCCTCAACTCTCCCCCAAACAAGCCTGCGCCCACAGCCTGGGTCTCAGGTCCAATTCCTCCTCTTCCTGGCCCCTGTGAACCTCAGTGCGCTCCCTGCAAAGGGGATGACACTCCTGGCCTCAGGGGCCTATGATGGACAGCAGGGTGTGGCCTTGGTACTGGGCACAGGGCAGGTGCTCAGTCCTCTTTTCAGCTCCTCTCCCGAATTCCAAGGAGAAACAACAGAGGGTGGGTCCATGGTGTGAAAAACATTAGGGTCTGAAGACCTGATTCCAGCCCTGGCTCTGTCACAGGTTACTGTGTGACCTTAAACCAGTCACCTGCCTTCCTTGGGCTTAATTACCCGGGGCCGCCTGCCCAGGATTGGCGAGTGCACAGGTGGCGGCTGCGTGAATTAAGCCCTGTACAACCCGCAGCACCCTGGGGCTGCCCGGGGAGAGAGGAGATCCAAGACATTCCACCCATCACCTGAAAGAAAACCTCATGTCGGGTCAGTGCGAATCATGACAAACGTACACGTGCAAAGTTCCCTTCTGAGGTCATGGGTGGGAGCAACCTGCCCCATGTGCACCTGGGGCTCAGTTCCCACCAGGAATGTCCCGTGAGGCTCTGGGCCCCTTGGGAGGGGGGAGGGGCACGGCTGGGCCAGACTGCTGGTGTGTGTAGCTCGGGGGTAGCAGGGGCCTGTGGAGGTCGTAGTGAGGGTGTGGGGAGCCACAGAGGGCTGTGCTCAGTCAGGGGGAGCCCTACTGGAGAGGACATGAGTGACCCACTCCCAGGTGCTCAGGAACAGAGTCAGGTGACTGCATGTTCACTGGGGCTGCTTGGAGGGTGCAAGATGGTTCGTAAGTTACCTTCGGGGATATCCAATGGCTCTAAATTGGGTTGGATCCGACACCTGGGGCCCAGTGGGATAAACAGGCCAAGCTGACCTGCCTCAGCATCGTCACCACTCTCCCACCCGCCACAGATCCTCTGTGAGGCCCTGTGATGGCAACTTAGGGCCACACACTGAAGAGGGTCACGTGGCTCCACATTGCTCGCTGCTGCCACTGACTGAACCCAGTGCCTGGACTCACTTATAATGGTGGATGGAAGGAACGATGACAGCCCAGCTTTCAAACTCGAGCTAATGAAGGAAGGTCAATTGCCATTAGGAACCAAGTACACAAACAACAACAAAACAAATGAAATCCAACCTACAGAAGGACGAGAAGAAAGGAAGAGACAGGGCAGACCTTTCCAGTGACCAAGTGCCTCAGTCTGCAGGACACCTCTCTTCCCTGGTCTAACCAGTAACACGGCAACCCCGCCAGAGGCAGGACTGAGGCTCACAGGCTCACTCTGGGGCTTCTCGAGCCACTGCTCATGCCTCCCAACTGGCCCACTGTGCAAGAGACATCCAGCTGGGAGCTGTGCACTTGGCTGGTTCAGCCACAGAGGACTCCCCTGGGCCAGGTGTCCTGGGAACGTCCCTTTCCCTGCTAGGCCTCAGTTCTCATCTGTCAAATGGGTATGTAGTAATAGCGTTGTGCCTCCACCCAAGTGCTTCTGGAGGAGATTAGTTGGCAGAAAGCAGAGCAGACAGGAGTGAACTCCTGGCTTTTGGGTTTCAAAATCTCAGGTCTCGGGGCCAAATGGAAAGAACTCTGGAGACAGAGATGAGTCACACACAGTAAATATTTCAAATGATTTTCTGCCCCAAGCCATCTGAGAGTGCCCAGCACAGGCCTGGCACACAGTGGGCTTGTGTGAGAATATCTGTTAATGAATGAAAGAAGAAAGCAACAAACATACGAACCTTGAGGGAAGTGTGGAGCAGGGCAGGGAGCCCTCCAAATTAGTGGAGCCCAGGAGAAGCCTAGGTGGGAGGAAGAGCAAAGCTTCCTGTGTTCCCACCCCTGGAAAATGTCTGGCTGGGAAAGGGACGCTGGAGGGAAAGTAAGACACGGGGAGACGGCAGGGCTCCCTCAAAGTGGGGAGGCTCAGAGCTCTGCCCTTTCACCCTGGGGCCAGGCTCTGGTGTGCTGATAGCACCCCCAGTTAGGCTTGTGGGACCTGAAGCAGGGCTCCTCCCAGGCGGGCAGGACTCTGGATCTCTCAGGAGGTCCCACACCCAGATGTTGAGTCCAAGCTGGCCCCAGGGCAGCCTTTCAGATGGATGGGAGACCGCTGGGCTCTGGGCAAAGACAAGGTGGGGTGCAGGACGGCTCAGAAGATGCCAGCGTGAGAAATGACTCTGAGGACCCCTCGGTTCAGTGCAAGCCCCTCCCACCCACAGAACTGGCGCAGGGGTTTGTGAACTGCCTGAGATTTGCTACTCAGCTACGGAGACTCAGAACAGGATGGGAGTTCAAGGAAGACTTTCAAGTTACACTCTCTCACACTCAAGTCTGTGGACTTCAGGTTCAGACCTGACATGAATAAAATAGAGACCATTGTCTGCCCTGTCACGAGGATGTGGAAAAGGCAGAAGGGAGGAAAACTGCTCCTGAGGTGTGCACCTCTGAGTCGGCCTGTGCGGCCCCCTTTCTGTGCACCGCCGTCTGTGTTCTTCGGGGCACCCTGGACAGAAGGTGCTCTATCACCCTCTTTCCCAGAGAGCCTGTGCTCAGGGCACCCAGGGGTTTTAGAGCAGCAGCCGGACTGAACCCAAGGCTGTCTGATGCCAAAGCCCTGTCCCTGTTCTCACATCTCATTCAACAAAAAGCAGACGGGTCTGCAGATTTAGGAAACATTAGGCCACGGGCAAGAAATGACTAGAAACAAAGAAGTAAATGTTTCACGTCACCAGAAAATAACAATACTAGCGATAATAGCCACCACACTGTTTTTCAGATCCCCTGAGAGTGTTTATTTCCCTTAAAACACAAATTCTCCAGATGTTCAGTCCAACACAGATTGGAAAGCGCTGGAAGGGTCTGGGGGAGGCATCCCACCCCTCACCTGCGCCTGGTGCCTCGGGGGTCTGAAAGGGAAGCATGCCTTCTGCTGGGCCAGGCAAGCTGTCCGGCTCTCGTGGGAACCTTCCGTCCCTCGAGCAAGGGAGAATCACCCTGTGGTCACCACACAAAAGAACGATCAAGTAAACTGAAAAAAATTACAACCATATGATAAAGCAGGAAGGGGTCCTTAAGGAGGAACACGCTGCGAGGCACTTCTCTGAGAACCGAGAGGGTGGCAGGAGGGGCGTCCTGGGGAGCAGGGCCCCGCCCAGATGGCTGGCTGCACAGCCTGACTCAGGGGGACACCTGGAACTCATTAGCATTATGTCAGGAATAATGTAAAATTAAAACATTTAGCTTTGGATTCTAAAATTAAGGAGGACAAAAAGAGAAGGATGCCATTGTGCTGAGCCACTCAGCTATGACTTGGGCACCAATAATTTACAGAAAAAAAAAAAAATCACTGCCTTACACTGGGGCCCAGCCGGGGCGCCCTGCTAGTGGGGGCTGAGGACAGAGAGAGGAGTCTCCAGCTCCGTCCTGGGGGAATCAAGTTGGGAGCCTGGGTGGGGCCTAGGTGAGGTCTTCCAACCACTCACTCCCTCTGGCAGTGCCAGTTATATGCCAATCCTGCCACTCTCCTCACTGTCTCCACCCTGGTCACTGCCCCCAGATCCACCATTTGTCCTGCAGCCAGAGAGACTCCTAAATGGCAACCTGCCCCCAACATTGCAAAGACCCTTCGATGGCTCCCTACTGCATTCAGGATGCAACCCCAGGCCCTCAGCCTGGCATTTCCAGCTTCCCACCATCTGAATCTGCAGGCCTTCCAGCGGTGGTTGGCTCCCCAAGCTCCCTCCTCCCTCTCTAGTCTCCACTTACACGGACTACTTGGGCTCTTGGAACTTTACACCTCTGTGCTCTTGCATATGCTGTTCCCTCAGCCTGGAATTCCCTCAGACACCAGGGCTCAGCGCCAATGGTGGCTCCTCTGCAGAGGCTCTGGGCTTTGGGGGCAGGTCCTGGGCCAGACTCCTCTCTGGGTCCTCCTAGGCTCAGGGGTAATAGCAAGGTGGCTGGGCTGGGCTGCGTGGGGACCTGAGACTCACACAATGTCAGGACTGGCTGGCCCTCGGAGGCCTCTGTGTTATAGGTGGGGACATCACGACAGCCCAGAGAGGGCACGGCTGCCCCTGCCCCCAGCTTTGGACCCCTGGATTCTCAGGACATGCTCATTCTGGGTTAAAGAGTGCTCTGAAGTCATCCAGGCTGAAGTTCAAATCCCAAATCCCTTCCACCCTATGAGCGGCACAAATCACCTAATCTCTCTGGGGTTCAACATCTTTGTTGGCATTGCAAGGATGGAAATGATGGTATAGTGTTACCCACTCCCAGGGCTGTGGAGAATCGGCACCAGGCTCTGCTCTATCACCACGGGTCACCACCAGTGACCCCCTGTGAAGACAGAGAAACCGAGGTCCAAGGCTACAGAGGACAGGGAATCAATGACAGGATGGAGATGAAGACTCCCGGCTCTGGAAAGGTAGTCTGGGCAGAGTTCACAAAGCCTGACTTGTCCAGTGGCACAAGAGAGCAGACAAGTCATTCATTCATTTCCTCACTCATTCATTCACTCAGCTAAGTGCACACGGCTCGGTGCCCAAAATACACTGCAGTGAAGAAAGCAAATTACCAAACAACACATCTAGTATGATTCCCTTCCTGTAAAGAGTATAATTATCATATACACAGAGAAGTCTGGAAAAATACTCCAAAATGTTAAACAGTGGTTATTTCTGAGTACTATAGTTAGAGGTAACTTTTCCTTTTTTCTTTATACTTTACTCTCTACTTTCTACCTCTTGATACATTATACTTTTGCTTTATACTTTATACTACTCTGTTTTGTTGAAGTTTAAAAAAAAATTCACAGTGGCCAGTGTGATACTTTCATAGATAGATCTAGGTTGCAGAAGAACTAGACTTCCTTCTTAATTCTGCACGTGGCTTTGGGTGAGCTGTCCTGCATAACACGACCTGGGGATGCTCCCACCCTCGATGTGGAGCCTGAAAGATCTGAGTCAGGTCTGGATCAGACACTTGCCCCTGTCCTATGTGATGTGGGCGAAGGACTTCCCCCTGATCTCAGTTTCCACACAAATACATGGGAACAACATGATGACCTCCAGAGGGGATCTGAGGACCAAGGAAGACATGGATGGTGACCAACTTTCATGGATGGTGACACAGCCCATGACGATGACAGCTGTGTGGCTGCATCAGGGAACCCAGGCTCACCCCATGGGATGCACTGAGGGATGCCTCCTCACAGAGTGACATCGCCAAGCTGTTTCACACGTGATGACGAGTGATGACTGTGGAGTCTCAGGAGACAGAGCGGCCAGCTTAAGTAAACGTGGACACAAACAAGCTCACTGCTAGGGCAGAGGACACATAGGCAGGTCCGAACCACGAAACTGCATGGGGGCGGGCAAGGCTGCCTTTCACGCCGCAGCAGCAGCCGTGAGTCACAGAGCGCCGTGGGGAGCAAATGCTCCTTCAACGTCCTTCTCTGCAGCCTCAGCTGAATGTCTGGGGACACGTCTCTGAGCCAGCTGGATGGGCTGCGGGCTTTAGAGCAGGCAGAGCTGGGTTCAAGTCCCAGCTCCGCTGCTGACTGGCCCCTGCCCTTAGGCGTGGTACTTAGCCGCTCTGGTCCAGAGCTATCTTCTGGAAAACAGTTAACACTCCTTCCTTGTAGGTTTATTGTAAGGGCCAAATGAGATTAGAGACTGCATGGGATCTACCATTTCTTACTCCTACAAGTGAATCAGTAATAATAAGTTTAATTTTTCAAATCATTAAATCAAATCATATAGAAAAAACCCCAAATACCCATCAAGTGATGAATAGATAAACAAAAATAGTATATCAATACAATTGAATATTATTTGGCCATAAAAAGAAGTAAAACACTGATACATTCTACAATATGGATAAACTTTGAAAACATTATGGCGAGCGAAATAAGCCAGATACAAAACACCACATATTGTATGATTCCATCTACATGAAATGCCAGAATAGGCAAATCCATAGAGACAGAAAGTAGATTGGTGGTTGCCAGAGGCTGGGTGGAGGGGAGAATGGGAGTGACTGCTAACAGGTACAGGGTTTCTTTTAGGCATGATGAAAATGTTCTGGAATTAAGATAGTAATAATGGTTTCACAACTTTGTGACTATACTCAAAACACTGTATACTTTAGAAAGATGAATCTTGTGAGTTATATTTCAACAATACTTTAAAATATTAAAAAGAGAGAGGGAGATGGCAGGACCTTCCACCTCTGGGCGTGGACAGGCCCCCGCCCCAGCACTACTGCATGCCAGGCATGGGTGTCATTCTCCATGCAGCCTGCACTGATGTACCTCTGCTCCCATCACTTGCTACTCAGGGTGCCCTTCTCCTGCCACTTCACCTGGCAAAATCCTGCTCATCCTCCAAGTTTCAGATCATATGCCACCTCTTCCAGGGAGCCTTCCTTGATTCCCCTACTGTTAGGGCAAGGTTCCCCTGGGGTCCCACAGCCCTGGCCTTCCCTCATCACAGACCCTAGGACTCAGGATCGTAACTGTCTGCCTCTGGGTCCCTTGCTCCCACCACCGGGGCTGTGACTCAGACATGGAATAGTGCTGGTCCCACCAGCTGGCCTCTCACCCAGGGCCCAGCAGTAGACTGTACTCACAGCAGGGGTTCAGGGCATGTTTGCTTACTGAAACAATCTGCTCAATTGGGGTTAGCCATCCATGTCCCATTCCACCCTGGGTAAGGAGAAAAAGGCTCTTTTTAAAATCACAGGTCTGACAGGAACAGGTGTTAGAATAAGTCTGCCCGTTTTATACTGGGGAGACTGAGGCTGGGGAAGAAGAGACCTGTTCAAGGCTGCCCAGCAAGTCAATGGTGACACCAAGACAGGGAGCCCAGACTCCAGGCTCCCAGCCCAGGGCTCCCTGACCTTTGGCCTCGGGGCACTCTCCTCCTCACACCCAGAAAAAAGGCAGCAGCTCCAGTTTCAACATGGGCTGAAGATGGTAACAACAGTGGGTCCTCATCTGTGGCCCCTCCCTCTCCTCCTGCATCTGCAGAGAACTAGCTCTTGACTCCTGGGTCCCGAGCTCTTCTCCACCTTTCACAGTCCTGCCTTTAATGGATGGAAGGTGTTGCTTATCTCTGTAAGGTCCCATTTCTCAGGCCCTAACCCAGGCAGTCCCGCCGACACAGGTAGCTCCCAGAACTTCCCCACCAGCGAGCCCTCCGGTGGACCCCGCGGGCCCAGTCTAACGTATTTGCTAACTGCATGCAACACAATGGGTTTTCATTGACTTTTGAATGACTGTGCAGTTTGGAACACAAACTCGGTGAACCGGGCTCAGACTGGGTCTGGCAAATTCTATTTGTTGCCTCTCCCTTTGTGCGAGCCAAGCCGGGCTGCCGGGGATTACCAGAGAAGAATGATGGTAATTTCTCATTCGAAATATGTTTCATAAAGTCCATTTCCATTTTCCTCAAGGAGCCAGGAACAGCCCAAAGAGGTCCAACTTGAGAGTCTCTTTGTGAGGGAGCCGCAGAGAGGACTTTTGTTTTCTTATAAATCTATGCTTATTGTGTTTTCCATGTTTTCTGCAACAAGCATATAAAAACTTTTACAAACATTTATTTTTAAAAACTCAAGGACAGAATCCCCCTGCTTCTCCGACTTCTCCCTGCTGGTCTGTCTCTCATTGCTCCCTTATACGGGGTTGGTTTCTGCTGAACACGGGCTGAATCTCTCCCCTCCAGCTGCCAAGCTCTAACTGGACCTTGTGTCTGCTGGCTTTACCTTCTCAGCAACTCCACCTTTTAAAGATGACTCCTGTCCAAGGCCGCCACAGGAGTCCCTGGCTGACCGGGACCTGAATGCAAAAATGCACTTCCTCTTTTCCACTGTACCACCTCACTTCTCTGGGCCTCAGTTAACCATCTATAAAATAAAGGGGGACTTCCCTGGCACTTCCACTGCAAGGGGCACAGTTTTGGTCGTGGGTTGGGGAACTAAGATCCTGCATGATGCATGTTGTGGCCAAAAAATAAAATAAAATAAAATAAAGGGGAAGGGACTGAAGATGGTCTCACAGACCCCTTCTGGCTCTGGCATGCCACACCTCGTGTGCACCGCCAGGCACCTGAAGGCAGGGCTCAGGGGTGAGTTCTGAGGGCATCCGTACTCACACCAACATTGGACTTTGCCCTTTCCAGCAAAAGGCCCTATTTGTGCATGTCTCTAAATTGGAGAACTGGGGTCTCTGCGCAGCACTGAGTAGGTGCTTATCTGCCAGACTTGTAGCATGCTGCCATTAGCACTGCCATGTCCATCATGGATGGGAGTGTGGGGGGGCACTCGCATGGCAGTAAGGGGCAGGGGAGGAGGGCCACACATGATATGTGGACCCCTGCTCTGGGCCACATGCTTACGCCTATGACTTCTGCTAATCCTATGACAATGGTGTCACGCTAACGTAATCCCAGCTCAGGGTCCTCCCACTTGACCACACTGTCTTTCACTGCGACCACAACTCTGGGCCTGGCTTTTGGGGACAGGCCTGCATGAGTTCAGAAGTTGCTGACCTGCTATGGCAAGATGAGGATTAGATGGCCTCTGCCCTATGAAAGCAGACCAGGAGGAATGCTGAAAGTGGGCCAGGTTTTTTGGGCGATGTCATTCTGTGTCTGCTTCCCTGTGGTCTTCCATGAGCCCTTCATAAAGTCTTTATTTTTTTCTTTTCTTTTTTTTTACAGCTCTGTTAAGATGTAATTCACATAACCATAAAGTCGATCCATTTGAAGCACACAGCTCAGTGTTTTGAAGTATATTCACAGAGTAGTGCAACTATTACCACAATCAATTTTAGAACATTTTCATCATCCCTAAAAGGGACCCCATACCCATTAGCAGTCATTCCTCCCTCTCGGTAACCCCTGACAACCACTAATCTACTCTCTATTTCTATAGATTTGCCTATTAGGGAAATTTCATGTAACTAGAATCATCCAACATGTGGTCTTTCGTGGCTGGCTTCTTTTGCTTAGCATAATGTTTTCAAGGTTCATTCATGCTGTTGCGTGTATCAGTGCTTCATGCTTTTTGTGGCTAAATAATATTCCGTTCTATGGATGCACCACATTTTATTCATCAGTTGATGGATATTTAGGTTGCTTCCACTTTTTAGTTATTGTGAATAATGCTGCTGTGAACATTCAGGTACAAAATTTTGTGAAGACCCATGTTTTCATTTATTTTGGGTATATATCCAGGAGCAGAATTGCTAGATCACATGGTAATTCTATGTTTAATTGTTTGAGGAACTGCCAGACTGTTTTCCAAAGCAGCTGCACTGTTCTGCCTTCCCATCCTCACTGTATGAGGGTTCCAATTTGTCCATGTCCTTGTCAACACCTGTTACTGCCCATCTTTTTCATTACAGCCATCCTAGTGGGTGTGAAGTAGTATCTCATTATGGTTTGGATTTGCATTGCCCTGACAGTTAATGATGTTGAGCATCTCTTCATATGGCCATCTGTACATCTTCTTTGGAGAAATGTCTATTCAAGTCCTTTGCCCATTTTTTACTTAGATTATTTATCTTTTTCATTATTGAATTGTAAGAGTTCTTAATATATGCTGGGTACAAGTCCCTTATCAGAAAAGTGACTGCAAAAGCAAAGTCATTTTTGAGCTAAAACAACAACAGCTAACATTTACTGAGTGCTTACCATGTGCTGGGCCCTGTTTCAAGTGCTTTACATGCAATAAGTGTTTTAATCCCTACAACAACACCACAAGGTAGGTTTTATTGTTGTTATCATCCCCATATTACAGATGAGTAAAGAGAGTCACAGAGCAGCACCCTTTTCAAGTCACCCACCTAGGAAGGGGCAAAGCGGAAGTTCTGGGGTACTAAGGGAAGGTCATGGCAAACCCTTGAGCCATAGGACAAACTGGGAAGTGACACCTCCTTGGACTGATATGGGGCAGAGCAGCCAGGGACTCGTAAAAGGGGACTCAACTCTGGGACAGGAGACAGGGTCACAAGACTGAGCCCACCTCACAAGGTTTTCTTGTGGTTTCCTCTGCCAGCCTCAGGGACTCTGGGTTCAATTTTATTCAGGAAGGATTCAGTTTCCTTCAGCCATGCATGCTCACATTGGGTGGAGATTGCAGACTGACCCACTGCAAATCATGGGTGATGTTTTCAGCCCTTAGCACCAGAGGGAGCCCAGCCCATTAACACATTAGCAAGCGAGCCTCCCTGGCCTTTCTCGGCAGTAGGCCTGGGCAGGAAGGAGGTGGTGCTGGTGGAACATAGGGCTCAGAGGGGGAAAGCCTTGCCCCAGGGGCTGGAGGGTTAGATGTCCACCGGGACAGAACGAACACTGGCTCACACAGTGCCAGGTTCCATTGCTGTTTGACGTCTGGGTTCTGGGCGCCCACCCAGGCTTAAGATCAGACAAACTTTGTGCAAGAAGATGGTGAATGAAACATTCTTGTCACCAAATATGAATAGTGGAAAATTAGGAACAACCTAATATCCAACAGTGGGAGAAAAGCTGAGTAGACTGCACCACAGTCCTCATGATGGACTACAAGACGGCCATGAAAAACGATCGCGATGACGCACCTGGAATCGTGGGAAATTTCTTAGGCCCAGCGCTAAATTCATCAACGCTCATTATTGTTAATAATCTTCTCAACAACCCCATTGAGAACCTGAGGCACAGAGAAGTGAAGCACCTCATCTGAGATGAGGCCTGGACTGGTCCATAGCTTGGACCCTTCTCACTCTAAAATCCTGGCAATGAATCTGAAATCGCCCCTGTTGGGCACTTACCATGCGCCAGACATTGTGCTAAGCACCATGTCATACGTGGATGAGCTCATGACCAAAGAAAACATTCCACTGTGGTGGTTTGAGTCATCTGTTCTTTCTGGTTTTGCAAAATTTCTAGCAAGTGATTACGTCACACTCAGAGTAATTCAGCACACCCGAAACACCCACCTCTTGGGGATGCAAGGAAGCCCTTGGGACGTCACAACGTAGCTCTTTGGAAACTGTGGCAGCCCACCTACACTCAGCACCCAAACCCCAGGTCCCCAGGATGGAGGTCTCTCACAGCTAGTGGGAGATGCTCAGGTGGGGAGGGAGGAGCCTCCCCTCTGGTCCAGCGTCCTCATCTGCCAAACGGGGTAACAACCTCTGCGCTATTGCTTCCCTGCATGCTGGGAAGAGGCCAGGTCAAACAGTGATCTACTGCAGGCAGCTCAGAGCCCTGGGGGACCAAGGTGAAGCCTCAGGAAGGGGCTGCTTTTCTCAGGGACCCCATGAGTACCTGAGAGAGTGCTGTTGGCACTACCGCCCCTACTAGGGCCTCTTCCATTTGTGAGCTCTGCAGTCATGCCTGCTCCATCTTTTCCATCCTCTGCCCACAGGATCAAGTCTCCACTCCTGGGCTTGACATTCAGACTCACCATGCCATGGCACAAGCCTCACTTCCTTCTGGCCCCCCTACCCCTACACTCCACTCCTTTCCTGGATGCACTGGCTGACCTGCCTCCTGGTCCCTCTGCCTTGAAAGTCCTTGGACACCGAGCTCTTTTCACCACTCCAGGCCCTGCTCAATCTCATTCCCTCCAAGATTCTCCCAGATGCCCCCTCCAGCACCTCACATGGTCCTCAACTTGAGGAGGAAGTGGGGGCTACAGGCTCCTGGGTTCAAATCACAGCCTGGGCTGGGTAGGAGACTCATCTCTCCCAGTCAGTGTGAGCCCTATTCCCTCACCCTACACCTGACACACACGCCCCCCCAACGCACATCCAACATCCTACCACACACCGAAATACACACACACGAACCCAAGGCCAACATACACGCCCATACCCAATATATACGCACGTACAGCAAACAGATTTTCAAATACACTTCTCCAAACACACGTGTGCCTTGACCACGTGCACACCCAAAATAGTCAACGCCCAATACAACACCATACACCTCACACACACACGCTGAATGTACAACACTCACCCACTCAAACTGCTCCCCGCAACACAAGCACAGACCATGACCACCCACCCCCAAACTTACACTCAGACTCATACCCCACACAAACATATGCACGCTCACACTCACTTCACCTAACCACACACACAGGCACATCTACCAGAGGAGGGTGTTGGAGAGTGTGCTCCGGGGGTGTGCAGGATGTGTGCACGGGTGTGGCCTTGGGAGTGTCTGCGTATGCTGTGGGGGCTGACACACAGGGATACACGGGGGGTGCAGTGGGTATATGTCTATCTCTGCCACACACTCCCCAACCATAACCCCAGTACGTATGTACTTAACTGCACGGACACCCCATCCCACACCAAACCTCCCCCACACCCCAATCCCAATCCCAAACATGAGCTCTACAACCGCACACATTTCAATCACACTGCGAACAACCCGCACACACACCACACAGACCTGTTCATACAAACACGCATGCCCAATCCCCCCAGTGCTTAACACACACCCGGTACAGGCAATCACACGCAGACACACACTCTCTCACAGACCCCCTGCCCACACCCAAAGATGGAACCCCCTGGACTCTCCCCTACCTGCTCTCCGGGCCTCACCATACACCCTAACCCTAAACTTCTATGGGTGGAGGGCAGACCCCATGGGAGTGGAAGCAGGCAGGGACCCCATGAGCCTGCACACAAGCCCCGTGCGTGGGCTGGCTCTGTGCAGAGGGACCCAGGTGGCAGGGGGATGGGCAGCCCCACGGGGCCTGCCTCCTCAGGTCCCCTGGCCACATTCCTGCCTGCTCCAGGGGTTTACTCTTCCCTTGTTCATTGATGATTAAAATACTTTTAAGCAGACCGCAAAGATTGCTGTCTTCGTCTTTTTTTTCTTTTTTTTTATAAAAACCAAAACCAACAGATGCATATGGGGACCCTCTGATTTTTCTCCAGGGTGATTTACATGACCACAACCAGTTCTTGGAGAAAAAAAGAAAACATTCCAAAAGCCTAATAGAAACATTCCCCCTCTGCTCACCATCCCCTCAGCCTGCTCCGCGCTCACTCGCAAGGACGGTTCCTCCGGTCCCCTCCCTGCCGTCTGGAGGCCAAGGGGCGGAGGGAGGACCTGACTGGACCCTGGGCTGCAGCCCTACATGAGACTATCTCTATGAGAGTTTTCTGTTTTTATTTTTATCATCAACCCTAGAGGAGGGAGTTGGGCAGGCAGAGACAAACTTCCTCAGCAACAGAACCGAAGACTCCTGTTGGCTTAATCGGTCCTCTTAAACAGTTAACAACCTGGGGGCCGGGAAGGTACTAGTGTTATTTCCATTTTACCTATGAACAAACTGAGCTTAGAGGTAATAAGGAACTTGTTCCAGTCCTCAACTGGTGTCAGGCCCCAACCAAGGCAACACAAAGCTGGTATTCCAGCTGACTCCACAGCCCGAGCAAGGGGACCAACAACCTTCTCTGCCTTTTTTTTTTTTTTTTTTTTAACATCTTTATTGGGGTATAATTGCTTTACAATGGTGTGTTAGTTTCTGCTTTATAACAAAGTGAATCAGTTATAAATATACATATGTCCCCATATCTCTTCCCTCTTGCATCTCCCTCCCTCCCACCCTCCCTATCCCACCCCCCTAGGCGGTCACAAACCACCTAGTTGATCTCCCTGTGCTACACGGCTGCTTCCCACTAGCTATCCACTTTACGCTAGGTAGTGTATATATGTCCATGCCACTCTCTCACTTCGTCACAGCCTCCCCCTCCCCCTTCCCATATCCTCAAGTCCATGCTCTAGTAGGTCTGCCTTTCTTAAGACATTTCCCCCACTGGCTGGTCTGGCAGCTGCAGCCAACCCCACCCCTGGAAGCCTTGGTGAATACAGGTTGTCCTTCAGATCTGGGATACACCAGGAGAGCACAGCCAAGGCTGGAGGGACTTGTGGGGTTACTTCATCCACTTTCCCCAAGAACAGTAATCCACTCCATGGCCCCTTGCCAGGGACCATTCCCCTCGGCTTACACACCTGCTGAGATGGTACCCCGGATCTGAGGCAGCCTTTCCCTATCCATCCACCACCGTGACCCATCCAACCGTGACCCATCTATCCCCACACTCACCCATCTAATCTAACGTTAAGTGCCTACAGGAGGCTGGGTACCATTCCAGCTGATGGTGACATGGTGGTGAACAAGACACACATGACTTCTGCCCTTGTGCAGGTAACATGCTATTGGGGTGACACAGACACTAGCCAAGTAAGTAAGTAAGATAATGTCAGACCATGTGAGTGCTATGGGAAAAAGCACTTGGCCTTGTGATGGGACAGAAGTAGTGTGAAGAGGTGGCATTTGACTTGAGAGCTCAAGAATGAGAAGGAGCCAGGCGCACTAAGCTTTAGGGACAGAGAATGCCAGGTAGGACGAAACACCAGTGCAAAGGCCCTGAGGTAGGAAAAGAGATAGAGCAAGAGGCCAGTGTGAGTGAAGTAGGGAGGGCAAGGGGGAGGATGGCCAGAAGGGTCTAGAGAGGTGGAGGGGCCTGCCTTGTTGGCCAGACGAGGGTTTGGCCAGTGTTCCAGCATCCCCTCCCTGGATGTCCCTAAAGAGAAACCAGTACACTGGGCCTCCCCCAAAGTCTGGCTCAAGGACTCCTGTCAGTGCAGAGAACGCCATCGGGCACCCACAAGGCCAGAAGACCCTACCTTGAGTTCCTGGACATAACATCTCACCTTCCATTACCTGCCTTTGTGGGACTTTCACATTTGCAGCCCCATCTGAGCATCCTCAAAACAAGGAAGGGAGGGACAGTCATGACAACTTCTTTTTGACAGATGAGGAAACTGAAGCACAAAGAAGGCAGAACTATCATCTGAGGTCAGACAGTGAGTGGGATTTGAATCCAAGCCCTTTTCTGGGGTATCCAGAGGATCCCGCCAACCCAACCACAGCCCTCTGGGGTAATGTTTGGATAACTGAGGTAGGGGCAGGCAGTAGGGACCAGGCAAAGTGCCAGGTTATTTCTATGTATTAGCTTATAAAACTAGAGAACCAAAGCTCAGGGAGGGTAAATGACTGCCTAAGGTCACACAGCAAATCTGAGAAGGAGCCAGGACTTGACTCAGGTCTGGCACCACGGGACTAATCAAGCAGCTCATTAGTTCAGGCAAGTTTCCTCTTCTGCTGTCGATCTGGACTCAGGTTTGAGTCTGTTGCAATAGGGACACTGGGGAAGGGTGTAGGTGGGGATGGGTCACATCAGGGAGGCAGTGACACAGGCCCCACCAGTCCTGACTTGTTACCAGGCCCTACTGGCCAGCTCTGAGAAGCTGGGGGACAATCCCAAGAGCCACTGTCTCACGGGGCTCAGGAGGGATTCCCCACCCCTGACAGCCTCTCTGACCCTGCTGAAGCCACCAGTGAAGGACACTCTGTTATCTCCCAGGCTCCGTCAGGGCCTATGAGGCTTGAAGGAGACATGCTCTGGGGTGCAGAATGGATAAGGCCTCACAAGGAGGGCAGGGGACCTGGGGATCTGAGAGGGACTGGCAGCTGTCTCTCTGGGCAGACTTGAGTGCCGTGCAGGGGTAGCTTCTCTAGGCTCAGAGATGAAAGGCTGGCATGTTCCAGAAAGTTCCACGGGGACTCTCAGGTCTAAAGATTGGCCACCCCTGCCCCTGCCTCAGGTGACCAGGTCACTGTCTTCCCTGCAAAGCAGTGTGTCAGTGGCCTCTTGGGCCACCCTCATTCTGAAAATCCCCTGCCTCAGACCTCATTTGTGGCTTGGCCTTGGCACAGAGCAGGACTGAAGGGGACCTGAACAGGGTGTGTGGGTAAGTGCGTGCTTACATGAGGGCACCGGGTTACCCTGCCCCAGTGGGCTTGGGGCTGTGCTGTCCTGCTTTGGGAGAGCCTGAGCAACAAAAGCCCCTCAACACTGAAACAAGGCACCTTGGGAAGCTGCAATCCGTCGAAAAAAGAAGCATTTACTCCCAGGTGTGGGAGGAGAGCACTACGCTGCAGACCATGTTCATCCATCACTCATAGCCAGCCTGGAGCTCAGCGTGGTTTGTGCCCAGCGCCCAGACCCGCTCTCCTCCCTAAAGCCCAGGCTGGGACTGGAAACAAAATGTATCTGTTTGGTCACGGTTGGGCCACCCTGGACGCTGTACATTGTATCATCAAGTCCCCAAAATGGCCCCAATGGTAGGTGATATCATCATGGTCCCTACTTTACAGATGGAGGAACTGAAGCACACAGCATTATGGAACTTGCTTCTGTTCCCTCAGATGGAAAATACACTCTGCTTCTGCATCCACCAGTTCGCACCTGTGGATTCAACCAACTTCGTATCCATGGTACCCACGGATACAGAAGGTCGACTGTACTAGCCCATTTTACATAAAGAACTTAAGCACCTGCAGATTTGGGTATCTGTGTGGGTTGGCTGAGGAGTCCCCACTCCAGGGATGAGTGTGGTAGCAGGTAGGATTTGACTCAGGCAGTCTGGCTGGACAGAGAGGTTTAGGAGTCCGAGTCATCAGCATTTGGTAACCAGCGAAACACAGGGAGGTGAGAAGGCATCCAGAAAGCCTCTTGGGGTTGTGGAGGAAGCGGGTGGGGGCAGCAGCAGGTATCCAGATGCAGAGCAACCACATCCCATGGCTGAGGCCGGCTGGGGAGGAACCGACCCTCTGAGCCCACCAGGTCCGCCTTGAAACACACACGCGGCAGAGCACGTGCTCACACGGTGCTGTCCAGCAGCTTCCATGAAATATCTTGTCACTCCAAGAACATTTCTGAATACCTCTCCTAATTCACTTCCTGTATAATCAGACAGACGAGGTAAATATATACCTTTTTTTGAGTGAAGCACATTATAGTACCTAAATGGTTTTTATCAAGTTCTTTCCAGTCTCCTGCAAATTTCTGATTTCTAAATAATCCCTTATCCATTCCATATGCCCTTCTGAAGTCATTGTTAACAGAACAGCAGAAAACACATAAATAATCTGCCCTTTTGCATGAGCTTATGGTTGACTCCAGTTACTGCCAATCAAATGTCCTTAGGAGAGCCCCAAATCAAAGCAGGACGGAGCCGCTGATTAGATGGGGAATGGGGCTCCGGATAATATGGGATGAGGCCAGCAGGGGCTGGAAGCCCCAGGCCTGCAGTGGGCACTGCTTGTCAGGCTGTAAGGGCTCACTGTCAAACGCACAAGGTGTGTAAGCAATGTGATGGGAGCCTGGGCTTGGGAAGTGCGACAGCATGCAGGTGGGGCGGAAAGGCAGAGGGACACATTCAAAGGGTCCAGTTTAGCGGGGTAGCTTAATGACCCCTGGAGGCGGGCCCAGGGTCATACTGAGCGCCATCCCCTGGGGTTCCATCCCTCACCTGTCATTATCAAAGTGATCTTTCGAAAGCAGCCGCTGATGATAGCGGCCCTCAGTGGATCTCCAGGATAATGTCCCAGTTCCTCTGCATGCGTGGCTCTGTGTGATCCAGCCCCAGTCAACCTTCCCATCTGCTGCTCTCCACCCCAGGCCTTCTACTGCAGCCCCAGCAAACTCCCAGGCATTCCCACAACATGACACCGTCCTCCACCTCTCCTCCTAATAAACTCCACCCTGCCTTGGGCCAACGCTTATGTCCACTCCCCTTGCTCCAGTGTTTGGCTCCCCCCAAGACTTGGGACAAGGGTTGAGAAGGGTGGCCCATTCGTGTCATGGTGCCCAGCACCAGCCCAGGGCCTGGTCCAGAGGAGCTCTTGGTAAAGGCTGAGTCAATCAGTGAAGGACCACCCACTTCCCCTTGGGTGAGCCATTTACCTCGCTTGGTTCAGGACCCTGTATGTGCAGGACACCCTTAGTGTGTAATTCTTTGCTCTTCTGGGACACCTAGAACCTGTCATAGTGCCTTACGGCCTGAAGGTAAACGGAGCGTAGTCTTGGACTTGTCTGTGCCATCCTGGAAACCGAAAAGCAGGAACGATGCAAAGCCCAAACTGATGAGGGTTTGCTGTAGCAGAGAGAAGAACCAGACCCGGAGCTAGAAGGACCTGAAAAATTTTCTAGGTCTTAGAAACCTGGGGCTTCTTAGAAAACAGTAACGCACAATGCAGTGGGCTTTGTTGGCCTCGGCCATTTCGTATAAACCTTGTCTTTTCAGACTTTGGCTTCTCTGAAGGCAGGGACCGAGTCTTTCTTGGCTGTGCCCACTCCCCTCAGAGACTGAACTGGTACCGAGTGGACAGGCACTGGGGCCTGCTGACTGGAGAGAGGACCTCAAGACCCCACAGCCCACAAGGACACAGCCCTACCTTGTCATGTGTTCAATCCCAGAACTGGCCCAGGACTTTAGACTTCCCAAGGTAGAAGGGCTCTGTCCTCTCCCTTGACTGCTTGTCAACACCTCGGTCCTGGTAACTGTCCTTCTAAACATCCCTCCATCTGCTTGGCCCCTGTCCTGATCCTCCTGCCACTGAAGGATGGGATGATGTCCAGCAGGCTTCTACGGGTATGCAGCTGTCACGCCTACTCCTCTCACCCATTCTCACCCCACGGCTCCCCTTGTCCTCAGGTCGCCTTCATGTGGCATAAGGGCCTGGTCCTCAGCCCTGTGTCAGTCCCTCCTTTTGCTAATCTTCCCTGTGACTGAATCCCCTCACAGCACTCAGCCTACCCAGGATGAGAGCTCACTCCCTGCTTGAAGGGCAGGGTTTCTACCTGTGGACAGTTTTTAATCAGGAGAAACTTGTCCACATGCTGACCTGACATCAGCTTCCCTCCAACACCCATCAGACAGCCCTCCCCCTCCCCATGAGGGCAGAAGCTGCAGTGAGGAGGATGGGGTGGGGCGCAGGGGAGACTGGAGACAGCATATAGCTGGCCTAAGGGCACATCAGCATACCTGGCTTTACCATGCCTTCGGCTATGAGTCCAGCATGGGGCTAGGCACTGGAGCAGTAGTGCACGCAGTAAGTGCTTTAAGAAGGCCTCGGCCACAGCCTGCTCAGTAGACTGCTCAAACGCAGCCTGTGATGCTGATGACTTTGGACTCACTCCAGGGTGGACCACCCACCCCGCCCTCAGGACTCCAGGCCTCGCTGCCTGAAGGACCACAGGCAATAGGTAACATTCTGCCGCCTGTCCCCCGCTCCTGCCCCCGCCCCTGCCAGGCAGCTAGGCGGAGTACCAGAGAAGAGGCCAGCCCATCTTGGATTGTTGTCCCTTTTAGGAACTCTAACGTACACGCCATCACCAAGCACCTACTATGTGCCAGAAACTGTGACGGGTTCTCTATAGCTGTCACCCAGTTTGTTCGATCCCCACAAAGCAAAGTGTCTACTACTCTTCCCAAGTCCCGTCCTGCCACACTAGTCAAGTTATAGAGGAAGAAATTCAGGATCAGAGAGACTAAACCACTTTCCAAGGTCACGCAGCAAGGAATAGAGAGCCAGGATTGAAACCAGGTCCCACTTTCCAATAATCTCCTCGGGTCACTTTAACAAGCAGCTAGGCCACGGGGGCCCAGACCTTGCAGGTAAGGTGAACAGCAGGGCCTTTATAAATGGCACATGAATTTACAAGCCTCCAGCGACAATTTCATCATAGGCCAGGCCCTGGAAAGTCTGCATAATCCTGAAAGGTGCTAGGTTTTGGCTAAAAGACGGCTATGACTGCTAATTGGAGCCTCGGCCTATGCTGTAAATCAGACCAAAGTGTGGGCACCTAAATGCAATCTTTTGCAGACAGGCACTGTATATCTTTACATTACTGTTGGCCAACCAGGGCCTTAAATCGTTTCTGTGCGACCAACTTCATAAATCTGCCCTCGCTCCATGGCTGGCAAATGCTGTTGCAGAGGACACCACGTTCCCAAGGTAAACAGTTGGCTGGCAGCTGCCTCCCGGCCAGCCAAGAACTAGAGCAATGGGCCTGGGGTTGGGGCCCAGACAGCTCTCAGGAAGCCACAGAACATGCTGGGCTTGGCAGAGGCCGAAGGGAGCCAGTGGGCCCAGCAGTTCATGGAGTCGTCATCCTAAGGTGTGGAGTAAAAGGGGCTTTAGGCCCATGGGAGCCACAGTGCTCTGGTTGTGTGGAGCACGCCAGCAAGCGGAGCAGGTCCAGAGGCCGGCCAGGGAAACTGGAGGGAACTCACCCTTACCATGAGCCCACGGCACGCAAATCTCTCCCCACCCCTGGGAGGCTGGCTTCCCCCTCCCCATTTTAGAGGTAGGGAGACTGAAGCTCACGGGGTTACACTATTTGTCCACAGAGCCAGCAAGTGGAGAAGCCAGTTTGGATCCAGGGCTGCCGAGTTCCAAAGGCTTTTTCCATGTCACACACGAGGAGACGACTTGGAGCAGACAGGTAACAGAGATCATATTTGCCAAACCAAAAATCTGTCCCCCAGGAATGACAAATAACGAGTGTGGTTATGAGGGCAACGCAACAGAGCATGTTAATGTGGGATGATGCCAGAACACAATACTGGGGGAAGGAGTGAGCGTCCCAGAGACGAATGAACAGAGGCTTACAAAGATTCTGTAGATGGGGTTTGCGCACAATGCGGTAGAGAAGATCCATTGTGAATTCCTGTCATCATCATTTGCTGAACACCTGCGGTGCGCCAGGCCTCTGCCAGGTCACAAAGAGCCAAGTAGAATCAGTGCCTGCCTTCAAGGAGTTCAGCCACTCAAGAAACTAAGTGGTGAACAGAAAACAGGGCACCAAGGATTCTACTGCACACAGAGATGAAACACAGAAGAAACCTGGGGACATCAGAGAAGTATAATCCTACCTGGGAAACAACTGGGGTTGCACCTCCATGGTGACTCACAATGTATGGAAACGCTCCTGCACCCACAATGCACCCTTCTGCTCCCAAGAGACGAACAGGCTGGGATTTTGCAGCCAGCACCCCAGACCATGAGCTGAGCTGGCTCAAGATCACCCAGCAAGAGCCTACCCTTTCTCCTGAGTCCCAGCCCAGCACTCCCCATTGCACCGCACGGCCCTTCAACCAATAGGCAGGCACCCCGCCCCACTCCCTTGGACCCGCTCTGCCCACAGGTATTCTCATTTCCCTCTCCTCCAACAACGTAACAATTGTGATAATAGCAATGGTGAGGTACATGACCCTTAACCCCTTGAAACCAATTTCCTCACGGGGGTGATGACAGAACCAGATCTGTTGGAGGATTAAGTAAAATAATGCATGTAAAGCACTCAGCACTGTAAAAGACCAACAACATATCAATAGCCGATTCTTAAAATAACACATTTATGGTGCTTTGCCATATCTGAGTTCCTATGATTCTCGTAACAACTCATGGGAGAGTTGTTGTTAACTATTATTGTTATTATGACTGGTGACCATTTTACAGGTGAGGAAACTGAGGTTTTGTTTCTGGGCCTTTCTGCTGCAAAATAACCAGGTTATATATAAAACATGGTTTTTGTTGAGTTGCTTGTATCCTAGAAGGTAAGGAAAATCTCAGTGGCTAGGGGAGACAAAAGGAGGAAATCATGAGCTAAAAATAGACTGCTACAGCATGGGGTTGCCCTGAAGCAGGTGTTGACACCAGACTGCAGCCAAGTGGGGGGGCTAGACCTTCAACTCCTACACCGAGCCTGGGGACCTGGTTCTGAGGGCTCCTGGCTTCTAGATTTCCTCTAGGGAGGCAAGCATGTTCATCTCAGGCTTCTGGGGTACCCAGAGATAAAGATCACCCACACACCCTCACACTTAAAACTACCCGGCACACAAGGGGACAAGCAGAGGAAGAACCCGAAGAGACAAAGGATCACAAAAGTAGCCATCCACCGCCCCAAGGATTTCAAATTTAAAACTATCAGATCTAGAATATAAACTAATATGGGTGAAATGTTTAAAGAAATAAAGGATGGAATCACAAAATATGAGCAAGTAGTGAGAGACTATCAGAAATAACCAGTGGGGATCCCTGGGGGCGCAGTGAGAGTCTGCCTGCTGATGCAGGGGACACAGGTTCGTGCCCCGGTCCGGGAAGATCCCACATGCCGCGGAGCGGCTGTGCCCGTGAGCCATGGCCGCTGAGCCTGTGCGTCCGGAGCCTGTGCTCCGCAGTGGGAGAGGCCACAGCAGTGAGAGGCCTGCGTACCGCAAAAAAAAAAAAAAAAAAAAAAAACCCCAAAAAACCAGTGACCTTTGAAAAAGATCAAACAGAATTTCTAGAAATTAAAAATGTAATTGCTAAAATAAATTTTTTAAAACCAAAATGGATAAAACAGCAGGTTAGACACAGCTGAACTGGAAAAGCTGAAGAAATTTCACAGAATTCAGATCAGAGAGATAAGTAGCTGGAAAATAAGAGATTTGGAGGCCAGAGTAAAAAAGGCATAATATACCTTTAATCAAAGTTTCAAAAGCAAAGGAAAAAAATGGAAAAGAAGCAATATTTGAAGAGCTAATGGCTGAGAACTGTCAAGCACTACAAGGACGAAAAAAAAAATTAAAGAAATCCCCTTCTACTTACAGGGTAGTGAAAATTCAGAACACCAAAGTAGAAGATCTTTATATAGAAAATAACAGAGAGAAAACCTGTGTTGTGAGAAAACTCACCAAAAAATGCCAATTATATCAACAGGCTTTTCTACAACAAAATGGAAACAAGGGGCAATGAACTAGTATTTTCAAAGTGCTGACAGAAAATAACTGTCGTGAGACAGAGATGTAGAGAACAAACATACGGACACCAAGCGGGGGAAAGTGGCAGGGTTGGGGTGGTTGGTGGTGGGATGAACTGGGCAATTGGGATTGACATATATACACTAATATGTATAAAATGGATACCTAATAAGAACCTGCTGTATAAGAAAATAAATAAAATAAAGAAAAAAAATAATTGTCAACATAGAATGGGTACTCCAAAAACTATCTTTCAAAATGAAGGTGAAAGAAAAGATATTTTCAGATAAACAAACAAGACAGACAAACTTACTCCAGGAACTTCTAAAGGATAAATTTCAGAAGAAGGAAAATGATCCCAGAAGGAAGGTATAAAATGTGCAAGAACTGATGAAGGGCAAATAAATTTGTAAATATGTAAACATGGAGCTGGAGCTAAAAAAACATTGTTGTATAAAATAACAATGTTCTCTAATTTGTGGAGTTGAAACAAGGACAGAACTAGAATACTGTCCAACAATAGGAACAAGTTTGGATGGAGGAATTAGAGGTAGTTTTCTACCTCTGTCTTGTTCAACCTCTGTCTTGTACTGCCGGGGAAAGGCTTAAGGTATTAACATTAGACTTCTAGAGTGTATAGCTTCCACACCAGCAGAGAGAGGGAAAAGTAATACGGAGAAGAAAAAACCAAAACAAAAAAACCCAACCTCGGACTTCCCTGGTGGCACAGTGGTTGAGAATCTGCCTGCCAATGCAGGGGACACGTGTTCGAGCCCTGGTCTGGGAAGATCCCACATGCCGCGGAGCAACTAAGCCCGTGCGCCACAGCTACTGAGCCTGCGCGGCTGGAGCCTGTGCTCTGCAACAAGAGAAGGCCGCGACAGTGAGAGGCCCGCGCACCGCGATGAAGGGTGGCCCCCGCTCTCCGCAACTAGAGAAAGCCCTCGCACAGAAACGAAGACCCAACACAGCCAAAAACAAATAAATAAATAAATAAATAGATAAATTAAAAAAAAAAAAAAAAAAAAAAACCCAACCTCTCATAATCAATCAAAAAAGCAAAATAAAATGAACAACAAGAAAACTATGGCAAAACAAACAAAAAAGCACAGAAAAAGCAGAAGTAGAAAGCAAAATGTAAGATATCAGAAACATGTCCAAATACGTTGGTAATCATAACTGAAAATGGACTAAACTTGAGAGCACGTCAGAATGAACTGAAGAAACAAAACAAATCACACCTCCCACTGTGTGCTAATTATAATAAACACACCTAAAGCATAAGGACATGAAAAAGTTGAAAGTTAAAGGATAGAAAAAGACATATCATGCAAATGCTATCCAAAAGAAAGATGCTATAGCCTGTTAATATTAGATAAAGTAGAATTTAAACCAAAAAATTATTAGGTATGGAGTTATCTAATGATAAAAGTTTTAAACTTCTAGGAATCTAATGATGCTGCAAATAGTGATAGAAATGCAAAGCCTACCATCTTGGTGGGAGATTTCAACACTTTTCTCTCAATTATTAATAGGTCAACAGAGAAAAAGTTAGTAAAGTTATAGAAATTTTGAATAATACAGGACTTTTGATCTATTGAACATAAAACAAACACATTCTCTTCAAGCACATGGAACATTTACAGAAAACTGTCATTATTACAGTCATAATGGGTGATATCATATAAATAAATGTTCTCCAATAACCATAAAATTAAATTACAAGTTAATAACCAAAAGGGAAACATATTTTCCTATGTTTGGAAAATTAAAGACTTACTGAGTCAATCAAAGCATCATAATGGATATTTAAAATACTTACTTAGAACTGAACAATAATGCCAATACTACATATAAGAAATTCTGAGATGCAGTAAAAGTAGCATTAAAAAATTATTTTGCAAATGATTATACTAGAAAAAGAGAAAGTCTGAAAATTAATGTGCTAGGCAATCCATTTTAGAAATTATAAAAGGGACAGCGAAATAAAATTAAAAATATAAAAAGAAGAAGATAATAAATATAAAATCAGAATTGAATAGAGTTGAAAACAAAGATACAATAGAGAGAACCAACAAAGCCAGGAATTAGTTCTTGGAACAACTAATAACAGAGACAAACCTCTGGTGAAATGAATTAAGAAAACAAGAGAAAAGGCATACAAGAAGAGTAATATTAGGATTAAAAAAGGGAGACATAACTACAGATCCACCAAAGATTTAAAAATTAAAGGGAACACTATAACCAATTTTATGACAATAAATTTGAAAACATCAGATAAACCCAAAATGAGGCGCATCTTATAAAACAGCGGGCCTGTCATCTTCCAATGTATCAAGGCCGTGACAGTCAAGGAAAGTCTGAGGGCTGGGGGAAACAAAACAGATGAGACAAAAAAGAGCAATGAATGATTCTGACCTGGATCCTTTTTTAATAAAGAACATTACTGGGACAGTTGGTGACATCTGAATGGGGCCTGAGGATTAGATGGTAGCAGTGTATCAGTATTAATTTCCTGATTTTGATGGTTAACTTTTATCCTTTTTTGTAAGAAACACATACTAAAATTCAAGACTGATAGGATATCATTTGGCAACTTATTATCAAATTATTCAGAAATAAATTTTTATACTGTACTTTCAACTTTTCTGCAAGTTTTTATTGTTTTAAATTTTTTAAAAGAATGAGGGATAGGGGTAGGGGAACTGACTTCAGATGAAAAAAAAAAAGCATTAATAGTTCTATGCCAATTAAGATAATTGAAACAGTAGTTTTAAATCTTCCCACAAAGATAATACCAGACTCAGTTTTACAGGCAAGTTTTACCAAATATTCAAAGAACATATCATTCCAATCTTATACAAACTCGTCAAGGGATAGAAAAAAGAGAACTACTCCTCAACACATTCTATGAGGCCAATAAAACCCTGATACCAAAATCAAATGACAGAAGTATGTGAAAGGAGAACTACAGGCAAATATCACTCATTAACAAAGATGTAAAAATCCTGAGTTAAGTGATATAAAGAAAAGATAACACACCATAACCAAGCTGGGTGAATTTTAAGAATGTAAGAACAATTTAACATCAGAAAAATCTATAAATTTAACTTACCATATTTACAAATTGAAGTAAATTATATATGGTAACCTCAACAGATTTTAAAAGACCATGTGATTAAAATTCAATGCTCATATATTCTAAAATTCTTAGCAAATTAGGAATAAAAAGGAATGCCTTAAAACAAAACAAGGATGTCCCCTATCACCACTCCTTTTCAACATCATACTGGAAATCCTAGCTAGTGCAATAAGAAAAGGAAATAAAAGGAATACAGATGAGGAAGGAAGAAATAAAACTGTCTTTTTTTGCAGACGACATGATTGTCTATGTAGAAAATACAAAAGAATCAATTAACTACCAAAATTAATAAGTGATTATAGCAGTATACAAGGTTAACATACAAAAGTCAACCACTTTCTTATATGTCAGCAATGAAAAATAAAATTGAAATTAAAAACACAATAGAATTTAGATTAGCACACCCCTGCAAAATAAAATACCTAGTATAAATCTAACAAAATATGTACAAGATCTATATGAGGAAAACTATAAAACTGTGATGAAAGAAATCAAAGAAGAGCTAAATTAATGGCGAGATAGTCCATGTTTATGGATAAGAAGACTCAATATTGTCAAGAAGCCAGTTCTTCCCAATTTAGTTAATAGATTTGATACAATCTCAATCCAAATCCCAGCAAGTTATTTTGTGGATATTGATAAACTTATTTGAAAGTTTACACAAGAGAGGCAAAATACTCATAATAGCCAACACAATATTAAAGGAGAATAGCAAAGTTGGAGAACTGACGCTACCTGACTTCAAGACTTGCTCTAAGGATATGGTAATCAAGACAGTGTGGTATTGGTGAAAGAACAGACAAATGGAACAGTGGAACAGGACAGTCCAGAGAGAGACCCCCATAAATACAATCACCTGATCTTTGACAAAGGGGGAGATGGTAATACAATGGCAAAAAGACAGTCTTTTCAAGAAATGGTGTTGGAACAACTAGATATCCACATGCCAAAAAAAAAAAAAAAGTCTAGACACAGACCTTACACACTTCACAAAAATTCACTCTAAATGGGTCACAGATCTAAATAAAAAATGTAAAACCATAGAACTCCCAGAATATAACTAGGAGAAAATCCCGGTGAACTTGGGTTTGGCAATGATTTTTAAGATATAATACCAAAGGCATGATCCATGAAAGAAATAATTTATTCTAATTGGAATAAATTGGACTTCATTAAAATTAAAAACTCCTGCTCTGCAAAACACATTGTCAAGAGAATGAGAAGACAAGCCACAGACTGGGAGAAAATATTTGCAAAAGACATATCTGAAAAAGGAATATTATCCTTATTAAAAAATGGGCAACGGACTTCCCTCGTGGTGCAGTGGTTGGGAATCCGCCTGCCAATGCAGGAGACACAGGTTCGATCCCTGGTCCAGGAAAATCTCACATGCCACGGAGCAACTAAGCCTGTGCACCACAACTGCTGAGCCTGAACTCTAGAGCCCGTGAGCCACACTACTGAAGGCCCTGTGCCTAGAGCCCGTGCTCTGCAACAAGAGAAGCCACCGCAATGAGAAGCCCGCGCACCGCAATGAAGAGTAGCCCCCGCTTGCTGCAACTAGAGAAAGCCCGCACACAGCAACAAAAACCCAACGCAGCCAAAAATAAATAAATAAAAAATAAAATTTTTAAAAATGGGCAAAATATCTGAACAGAAACCTCACCAAAGAAGATATACAGATGGCAAATAAGCATATGAAAAGATGCTCCACATCCTATGTCATTAGGGAATTGCAAATTAAAACAATAATGGATACCACTACATATCTATTAGAATGGCTAAAATCCAAAACACTAACAACACCAAATGCTGGAGAGAATGTGGAGCAACAGGACCTCTCATTCATTGCTGATGGGAATGCAAAATGGTACAGTCAATTTGGAAGACAGTTTGACAGCTTCTTACAAAACTAATAAATATACTCTTACTGTGTGATCCAGAAATTGTACTCCTGGTATTTATCCAAATGAGTTGAAAAGTTATGTCCACACAAAAACTTGCACATGGATGTTTTTGGAAACCTTATTTATGATTCCCAAAACTTGGAAGCAACCAAGATGTCTTTCAGTAGATAAATGGATAGACTGTGGTAAATCCAGACAATGGAATATTATTCAATTCCAAAAAGAAATGAGCTATCAAGCCATGAAAAGACATGGAAGAAACTTAAATGCATATTACTTAATGAAAGATACCAATCTGAGAAGGATACATATTGTATGATTCCAACTGTATGACATTCTGGAAAAAGGAAAATTATGAAGATCAGTGGTTGCCTGGGGTTAGGGGGAAGGGAGGGATGACTAGACACAGCAGAGAATTTTTAGGCCAGTGAAACTATTCTGTATGATACTACAATGGCAGATACATGTCATTATGCATTTGTCAAACTCATAAATGTACAACACCAAGCGTAAACCCTAATATAAACTATGGACTTTGAGTGATACTGATGTGTCAGTGTAGGTTCACTGATTGTAAGAAATGTGCCACTCTAGTCCAGGATGTTGACAGTGGGGGAAACTGGGGCGGGGGGAGGGTGGTGCGGAAGATAGATGGAAACTCTCTGTACTTTCCACTTAATTTTTTTGTGAACCTAAAACTTCCCTCAAAAATAAAATCGATTTTTAAAAAAAGTAATGCCTTTTATCTGATACAAGATAGGAAGTTTTATGCTTAATGGTAAAATGTTAGAAGTATTTTAAGTAAGAGCAAGACAACAATATCCACTATCATTGTTTCTTTTCAAAGAGATAAAAGTATAAAGATTGAAAAGGAAGAAGTAAAATCATCATTATTCACATATATGAGAGTCTGTATAGAAATCCCCAAAGAATCTATTACATAAAAATTAATAGAAATAATAAGAGAATTTGTCAAGATAGCTGGGTATAAGATACATATAGTGAAAGCAATTGTATTTTTATACACCAGGAACAAACATAAAAGATAATTTGAAAAGAGATGTAATTCACACTAGCAGCAAAAATCAAAAGAAGCCTATGAATAAATACTTAAAAGAAATACATGCAATACATGTATGGAGAAACATAAAATCTTGCAGAAAATCATTAACAAAGACCATGTTTATACACAGAAAGAATAAATATCATAAAGAGGTCCATTTCCCCCAGTTGATCTGTAAGCAGAATTGCAATAAAAAATGTTAAGTTTTTGAAATTTTAAAGTTGATTCTAAAATATATATGGAAGAGTAAAGTCCTAAGAATAGCCAAGGAATACCTAAAGAAGACTGGAGTGAGAGTAGGGGGATAGATTCTCCTAGTAGATATTAGCAAAGACTTCTTACAAAACTATGGTAATTAAGATAGTGTAATACCGGTACAGGGTTAAAAAAAAATTGACTAATGGAACAGAAGCACCTAGAAACAGACTAATAAATACATAAAAACATATATGACAGGGCAGTATTGCAGATCTCTGGACAAAGGATGGGTAATTCAGGGAATGGCTACCCAGATGGAAAAAAATTAAATTGGGTTCCTACCTCACACCATACCCTCTAACTCCAATGGATTAAAACCTTAAATGAAAGTAAGACTTTAAAAACTTAAAAATAAATTCTCTCATTATGATACAAGAGAATTTACTCGTGACATCAAGGTAGAGAAGGATTTCTTTTAAGAAAGAAAAGATTTAAGCAATTAAAGGAAAGACTGATAGACTCACTCATTAAAACTAAGACCTTCTGGGCTTCCCTAGTGGTGCAGTGGTTGAGAGTCCGCCTGCTGATGCAGGGGACACGGTTTCGTGCCCTGGTCTGGGAAGATCCCACATGCCGTGGAACGGCTGGGCCCGTGAGCCATGGCCGCTGAGCCTGCGCGTCCGGAGCCTGTGCTCCGCAACGGGAGAGGCCACAACAGTGAGAGGCCCGCGTACCGCAAAAAAACAAACAACAACAACAACAAAACTAAGACCTTCTGTTCAAGAAAAACACCATCAAGAAAGAAAATATGAGTCACCAACTGGTAGAAAATACCAAGAATTCCTATCAATCAATAAGAAAGAGACAAACCAATAGAAAAATGGGCAGAGGACATTAAAGGCATTTCACAGAAGAGGAAACATGAATGGCCTACAAACTATGACAAGGTACACAATCTCGTTAGTAATCATCTATATGAGAATTAAGACCACCACCAGATACCATTTCACACCCACCAGACTGACAGAGTTACGTAATGCTTTTGAGGCCGTGGAACAACAGAACTTCTACACACCATGTGGGTGGGAGTGTAAACTGGTAGAACCACTTTTGAAAACAATACGGCATCATCTTACATTCTCTGAGCCAGCAATTCCATTTCTAGGCTCACACTCTAGTGAAACTCTTCCACTCGTCCAAAAAGACACATGAAGAGGAATGTTCACAGCAGCATTGTGAGCCAGCACAAAACAGAAACAACCCAAATGTCCATCAACAAGAAAATGATTAAAGTTTACTCACACAATGTAATATTACACAGTAGTAGGAATGAATGAATTATAGCTACACACAGTAATATGGATATAATCAAATATAACATTAAGTGAAAATATGGCAAAGACCACATACAGTATACTATTTTTGTAAAGTTTTAAACCAAGCAAAACTAAACAATACATTGTTTATAGATATATATGTGTGATCCTAAACAGAAAATAAACAGTGGTTCCAGTAATTCATGGATGTTCATTTTGCTATGCCTTATTATTTACACATATTTGCATGTATTATTTTCAATGTATCAAACACGATATAATTTTTAAAAATGTAGTCTAAATCTTGGTTGTCTCTACTTCCTAATGTGTGACCCTGGCAAATCCTTCCCTTTCCAAAGCTTCTGTTTCCTCGTCTGTAAAATGGGGTTAGCGACACCCCTCTCCTGGGGTGTTGAGAGCCAATCCTAATTTAGCACAGTATCTGGCACGTATCAAGCACTAAGTAAGGGTTTGCTATTTTTATTATTACTATTAATAGTGATAAACATAGGCAGTGGCCAGGCAGGGACCCAGGCCACCCCCAACTCCCAATTTACTGCTTTTACTATGCTGTCCTTTCTGCCTGGTGCCCCCAGACCCCTGTGGGCTGCAGCAGGGTGACTCTTTCCTGCCTTGTCAGAGGGGCAACTGATTCAGGCAGCACCATGGCCAACAGCCCCATACAATCAGGGGACGTTTACATTCCTACTGGATTGAAATCCTTAGCCAGCACTGCTGTGGCCTCTGGGCCTTATTGATTAATAACCTGGCCTAGCGCTAAGAGCTCTCAGAGCATGGCTGGCAGGGAACAGGCAGGATGGCACAGGCACCTCCTGGATGCACATGAGCTCTGGGGGCAGAAACCAGCCTCTTCTAGGCCCTGGCCAGCACCATCGCCTAGAGCTGGGGCAAGGGAGGGGGGCCAGCAGCTCAAGTCCTCCTGACTCAGGGATGCGGGTTCCAATCCTAGCTGTGCCTCTGCTTGCTGCAGGGACCCCAGGCAAGCTGCTTCATCACTCGGGCTTCCGTCTCTCATTTGTAAAACAGCACCTGGCCCAAATGTGCTAGCGAGCTTAGAGCGGTGCCCAGCAGTGTATGAGGTCCATCACTTTAACTGCTATTGTGCCTTTTGGGACCCAGTCTCAAGGGTTAATATCATTAGCCTGTGGGTCCTGGAACTCAACCTGAATTCCGTCTGTCCCAGGGCCCAGAGCAAGGCCTGATAAAGAATAAGACGCTTCAGGGAATGTTTGCTGAATGAAATTGCCAAGTGGCAGGCCAGCCTCTGCTCCCACACTTCCCTCCACTGGGGAAAGTCCTGCGTGCTATAAAGTCCTTCCTGGTACTGGGCTCAGCGTGCTTCCTGGCAGCTGCCTCCCTCCAAGTTTTGAGAACAGGGGAAGAACAGTGGGGAGGAGAAGCGCCTGCACACCCCATTTGTACACGCTCGCCAGGGCCCAAATCCAGTCTGCACTTCTCAGTGGTGCTTCCCCTGACCACCCTGACCAGGAGGAATGACACCTTCCTCAGGCTTGTAGAACCCACATTCACAGACATATGCTGCATGGACACACAGAGATGTGCAGACACACACCCCAGATACACACTTACAAATCAACCCACTCAGAGGAACACACACAACACCCTGGCCCTTGGGGACACATTCAACAACACAAACTTGCCTACAGACACTCACACACAGGCCTGCGAGGGTGCACGCACGCACGTGCGTGCACACACACCCCCCACAAGCGCATAGAGACCTGGTGACAGGCATCCAGAGACAGGCAAACACACATAAGCATGGGCTCTCAGAACTCCAGAAGCTGGGGAGCCAGGGTCAGAGCCCCTTGTCGGGGAGGGCTCTGTGCTTTCCTAGAAATGGACTTGATTTACCCTGGACACGTCCCTGGGGGGCAGCTCAGGCTGATGCTGGAGACCACAGGTCGCCCATTGGTTGCTCAGCAAGCCTGGCATCTGAGGGGTATTTTTAGAGATGACATAAACAGACATTCAGGGCATAATCTCTGCTCCCTTCCATGCCGTACAAATTGTCGTACAAATTGCAGTACAATGACAGTTAGAGCAGCAATTGCCGCAGGCTGGTTAGCTTGTGCAAACAGAGACCCCGCTGCTCCCCACACCGCCCCTGCAGTCCACTCCAGGCGCTCCAGACAGCAGGACGCTGTGACTCCAGCAGGGCCTCACCCAGCGAGCGAGACCGTCTGCACTTCTGACATCCACTTCTGTGGTCCTGGCTCTGAGTTGCTCTAAGGTCACGCTGGGTGAGGCCCTGGTGGAGCACAGCTCTGAGCCTCAGTTTTCCCAGATGTCACCGGGACTTTGGTCAGCTTCTCCACCCAGCCTGCCTTTCTCCCAAGTCCCATTCACCTCTGTCCCCAGCACTTCACTCATTGCCGGGCATATTTCAAAGACTAAATAAGAGTGTGGAATGAATGAATGACCCCCCTTCCCACCCTGGAAGACAGGCATCGTTACCCCCACTTGTGGCAGACCCTCACCCCCGGCCTCCCCTGGGAGATCACTTGTACACAAATCTTCCTCTCACGGTCTGCTTCTGGGACATCCACCTAAATGCTGTCTTACAGATGAGGAAATGGAAGCTTCAGAAAGGTAAAGTAACTCTCCCAATGACACACAGCACAGCTGCCCTTGGGGGTTAGCTCTGGGAGGCAGCCCCCCACTCCTCCTCTGGTTGGGAGGCTGGTGAGGTCCCAATGTCTTGTGGTCCCTAATACGGGTAAAGGAAGCAGACCTACTTTGCCCTCGTGTCCAAGCCACATTCGGGCTTCCAGCCGTACCATTAACAAGGGGCGCTGTGATCCCCACCTAGCCATGGGGCCTAAATGTGAATATGTCTAAGAAGAGGAGGACCGAGTTCAGCCAGGGTTTGACCACAGGCCCGCTGGAGGGGGTACGTTCAGCCGGCCCAAACCTTGGGCTCCCTGAGAGGGAGCCTCTCCATAAACAGTGTGATCAGTCCAGGGGCAGAGTGGTGGCCCCCCTTGGGACCTGATATCTTGTCAGGGGCCCTCACTGGACACCCTGGCCCAGCACAGAGGATTCTTGGGCCAAGTTGGAAAACTACTTGCAAGTGCAGTGCTCTCCAGCAGCCTATATAAATCTGGAGGAAAGGGGTCATTGAGACCTGGGAAACTGCAATACCAAAGGCACTAACTCTGTTCTTAGAAAAGCCTCTAGAATTAAGTCATTACTTGTTAATTAACACGAGCTGGGCAGAGATTTTAGTTGATGGCATGACTGTGTGCATGCTGGCCCTTGAGAGGCAAAGGAAGCACACACACATCTATGCTCACATGCACCTCAGGCCCCTCCTGCTCTAACTCACCCTCGGGTCTCTGCAGCCCTGTGGACAGAGCCCGAGCTCCTCCATCTGACACACAAGGTCCTCTGTCACCACCCCTGTTCACCTCTCCATCACTCTCCCCATCACTCCATCACTGAGCCATTCGAAACTCTCACCTCCAGGCTTTTCTTATGCTGTTCCTCTCCTTGGGACACCCTTCCCATCCTTTTGCACCTGGATAACTCTTACCTACCTTCTCCCTGGAGGCCTCCCCACCCGGTATTAAATCCTCTCCTCTGAGTTCCCATTTATTTTCCTCCAGGGGATTCATCATGGCATTTTGTAACTCGGGTTCAAAGACTGGCCCCCCTCTAGATGGCGAGCTTCTCCAGGGCAGGACGAGGCAGAGCACAGAGCAGGCGCGTGATGGTAAATGAATGAACACACACAAGCACAGCTGCACACGCTCAGAGGCTGCTCTGAGCTGGCCCTTGTGCCAGCCTGGGCCCCTGGAGATGGTGCAGGAGCCACCGCACAGGAGGACTTCGTCAGGGCCCTCTGTTATCCCAGCAGGAGGAGGCATCCCAGCCTGCTGGCCTGCTATCTCTTCTTGGAGACATGGGCAACTGCAGTCAGGAGGGTGATGGCTCTCTCCAGTCCCCACCCCCTACCCATCTCCCTGACCAGATCCTCCAGCCTTTTATGCTCTCAGGCCCACCTCTAGGCTGATGACCCCCATCTCCTGTCTCAGGAGTCCCAGACTCCCACATCTCTAGCCCCCTGGGGCCCTCTGGCTGGCACCTCCCTACTCAGCACACCTTCCTCCCTCGTGCTGCCAGGGCTTGTACTCATGTCCACACAATGAACGCAGGCGGGAGAGTGGAGCACCAACCTGAGCTCCTCCTCTAACCCCACATGTAACAGGCTTCCCATCCCTTTCTGTCGACTGTCTCTCCTAAATATCTCTCAGATCCAATCATTTCTGTAGCTGCAGATGTGCCAGTTTGATTGGTTGCCCAGTTTCCCCATGTTAAAGAATCCTTCAGTGTGGGAAGTGAAGGTGTGAATAGGGAGGACATTTATGCCTCCCACAAAGGAGGGGGGGCAACCCCCGTCAACCTGGGTGGGGGGAACCCAAGACAGGCCTGGTCAGTGGGATGCCCTGCTACAGCTTTGGCCCTGGAGCGAGAGCACAGAAGCTGAGGACCCCAGTGTGGTGTTTGGATAGTTTGCTGTCTGGAGAAGCAGGTCTAGGTTCCCTGCTTCTAGGCCCCTGGGGTCCTGGGATCCTGCCTGTCCTCAAAGCCTGCTCCTCTTTCCTTAGACAAATGGTCTGTGGTCACAGGGCCTGCCAATAAATTCTAGGGGGTGGGGAGGGAGGGGATGCAGGGCTCATTGTGGCCAGAGCTGGTTTCTGCTGCTTATAAGTTAGAAACTTAGCAGGCAGTTGCTTCTCTCCCTTCTGCCACCACCCAGATCCAGGCTTCATTGCCCACGCTAGTGCCCTTTCTCACCTCCTCCATGATGTCATTCTGGTCCCCTCCTCCACCCTAGGTCCTGGCTGACAGATGCTCCCCCTACTAGGCCCCATCACCCCTGAGCACCCCTCAAGGCACGTATCACGGTGTTGCCCTCTTCTTTTTAAGATCTGCAGAGTCCACTAGGCTATGAGCTCCTTGGGCAAGGGGCCGAGTCTGCCCCAAGTAACAGACTGACCCATGAAGTCTGTAGAGAGAGGCCACTTGCTATAGAAGTCAGCTCCCACTGAGTGATCAGGGTCAAGTCACTTAACTTCTCTGAGCCTCAGTTTCCTCATCTGTAAAGTGAGAATAATGACAGCTACCTCAGAGGGCTGCTGTACGGACAGACTAAGAATATAACACAGACTATAAGACACTGGTGAGGTTCCTTCATTGCCAGTATTTACTTGGCCCTGGCTTTTCTCAAAGAACATTAGCAAAGTTATTTGTGAAAACAAGGTCTATGGCTTTGTTCAGTGACTCTGTATCATCATCAATCATTCGTACAGCCTTCCTCCAGCAATCAACTTGTGTGACTCTCATCAGGCCTCATAAAGATTTGATATCCAGACACAACTGGCCCCAACACACAAGCTGGCTGCTCTTCTTCCTTTCCCAGACAATAAGAATTCTACAATTCAACAACTTGCCTTCTTTGCCTTGGCTTCCAGGAAGCTCCAGTAAATATAGGGTTCAATCGCAGTAACTAAGTGAGCTTAGGTTTTTCACATATTTATGTCCTTTTCTCTATGTCAGTTTAACTGCATATAGATCTTTTGTAGTAAATACCTGTGAATTCTTTTTTTTTTTTTTTTTGCAGTACGCGGGCCCCTCACTGCTGTGGCCTCTCCTGTTGTGGAGCACAGGCTCCGGACGCGCAGGCTCAGCAGCCATGGCTCACGGGCCCAGCCGCTCCACGGCATGTGGGATCTTCCCAGACCGGGGCACGAACCCGTGTCCCCTGCATCGGCAGGCGGACTCTCAACCACTGCGCCACCAGGGAAGCCCCTACCTGTGAATTCTTAATGAAAGACAAGAACTCAATGATCAGGAATAAAATGGACTAGAACAGAATGGGACATAGTAGAACATCACAGCAGGATTTTCCGGTGTTTCCTCCACTCATTCCTCTTCACAGAGGATGAAACTGAAGTCTAGAGAAGGGGAGGGGGAGGCAAGACCTGGACTGCACCTCAAGTGCTCCCAGCCTCTGCAGGCCTTGCTTTTGGGCTGCCTTGTCCACCAGGTACAGCATACACAGTACATAGAGTCCACAATACTTTTAGGAGCCCCTGAAAATGTTTGAATTTAATTTATAATCAGAAGAAAAAAGGAACTTTTAGGTCAAAGAAAATGTTTTAATACATAAAATTAATTCGTTGTCTTTAAACCAATGCTGTCATAAATTGTCATTTTTAGTATTTTTTATGGAGGAAGAGGTTGAAGCCAAAAGTGCTGGGGTCAGCAAACGTCATGATGAGGCCCTGCTCGCTTTACCCATCTCACCAACGAGTCCCGGAAGCTTCTACGTTCCACCTGCTGGCTTCCAGGGGACCCAGGCCTCCTCCACACTTCCCTCTCTGATGGGATCCAAAGGGAGCATTTTCATGAAGATTCTAGTGGGAAGTGGGGCCTTGCCAGGTGAATCTAATTTATACCCGGTAGTAAGCACCTCAGAGAGCTCCTGAAAGGCCGAAACCACCTCCTGGCTGCAGGGTGGAGCCGTTTCCCCTGGCTGAGTTTGCCAACCAGTTGTCAGGACAGACCTTCCTGGGTTCACAGCGTGGAGACAATGAAAGGGCTGGCACTTGGAAGGCACGAGCCGCGAACTTCCTGACAGAGGTCTTGACTGCGGGCCGCAGACCCTCTGTTCTGCTTGGCTCAGGACCACACCTCGTCTTCCTCAGCTCACGAGCTGGGCTCACTGCGGGGGCCACAGCGGGAGCAGAGCTGGCCTGACAAATACCACCATCCCCGCTGGGGTAAAAGCAGCACAGGTAGCTGCCCCCGAACCCCTCCCTTCCTCTGACCCCCGCACGCCTCCCCTAACCTGTGAGGTCACTGTCTCCCTGCACAAGAAGCCAGGGAAGTGAGGCAAAGGATGCCTTGGGCTTACGGTGCTAATTCTGGATAAAGCAAACCCCACCCCCGAACAGTGTAGGTTAAGTGCAAGGATCCATGCAAAGTCCAGATTACGTGGGATTGTTTTCGAGGAGTCACAGTAACTAATTAAGATGTCTTGACAGGCATTCTCTGGGCTGAGCTCAATGAAAACAGGGAGTGATCAGCTCATGATCAATTACAGAAAAACATGATGACACAGAGGACATCCTGGAGCAGTGGGTGGCTGTGGATTGGAACCCCAGCACTTAACTTCTCTGAGCCTCAGTCTCCTCATCTATAAAATGGGACAGTAATGCCAACATCAAAAGATTCACTGAGAAGACAAAGGGCTTAATCTGCTATCTGGAGAAGAGCACATACCTAAAAAAATGCCACTTTCCCTCCTTCCTCACACTTTAAAGTAGCTGCTTTGGGGTAGTTTAATCATTTCCTCTGCTGCATTCTTGGCTATAATAGTCCTTTTGTTGTCAATTAATGCAAAATTGTACTCTCACTCTATCTCTGTGCCCATGGTCATAAAAACAGGATCTGTGGAGACTGAATTAATGATAAACAGCTGCAGCAGCAGCAGCAGCTAATTACAGAGCTTCTACTCTGTGGAGGGCTTGATTGTAAATTTCTCTCCAAGCGTGGGAATGTGGACAAGAACTCCTCCTCTCTAGGCCTCAGTTTCCAAATCCACAAACAGGATTGAGCCAGATGGTTTCCAAGCTGATGGTTTCTAAGCTCTTGTCTGGGTCTGACATTCCATGAGCTGGAGGACTTGGGGTGCAGACTCTCCTTTACCCTCATATTGCAGATTAAGGAGGGAGGGAAATCAAGGCGGGGATGGGGTAGGAGGAGTGAAGTAACACTGTGCACCGGGTGCTTGGCTGGGCTCCCTGGGCACACTACCCATCTAGCCTAACCCAGAAATGCCCCTCAGACAGCAACCCATGCAGTCCACACCACGGCCCTGTGAGTTTGCTGCAAAAACCTTCATTTTACAAGACAAGACTCCTGATTCTCAGCCTGGGCCCTTCCCAGCACACTCCATCACTTCTGCCCCACTGAGTCCGGCTCTCCCCCTTTTCACTCAATCACATTCATTCAGGAAACAGTTGTCAATCACATACTGTTCAAGACCCTGGAAACGTGACAGGGAACAAAACATAAAAGGATCTAGACTTTATGCAGCTTACAGTTGAGTGGAGGGAACAGATCAGAGACAAACACACAGTGTTGGGTAGTATGAGGGGCAGAGAGTGGATGAAGATATTACATTGGACAGGTGGTCAGGGAAGGCCTCCTGGACGAGGTGACATGGACCCCCAGGAAAGCTCTCCATGGGCCTGAGTGAAGGGAGGTGGGGCTGGAGCAAGAGAATTCTGGTTGGAGGGGAGAGCCATGCAGAGCCTGAGGTGGGAATGAAGCTGGCATGTGTGAGGAATAGCCAGGAGCCAGTGTGGCTGGAGCAGAGCAAGAGAGGAGTATGGAAGGAACTGAGGTCAGAGAGCTCAGCAGAGGCCCACACCTGCCCCTTCCCTGTCCTTCACCTCTTTCCTCCTCCCCTAGGGCCCTGCCAGGAATGCAGAAAGGTAACTGTCTGAGTTCAAAGGATCTTAGGGATTCTGGAGTCCTTTCATTTTATGGATGAGAAAAGAGAGGCCCCATAGGGTCTGGTGACTCTCCCAGAGCCATAAGGCAGTCTGATGCAGGGCTGGGGAGGGAACTGAACGCTGAGCCCTGGCCCACGCTGTCTCTACCCAGACTGCCAGAGTCAGGGTCAGGAAACCTAAGGGCTTGGGACTGATCAAAGTCCTTGTCACACACGTGAAGAAACTGAGGCCCAAGTCCAGGTGGCTGCGTGTGCATGAAGAAGGGGTCGGGGTGGGTAGAGGAGCTGCAGACTCTTGTTGGGCCGTGTGGGCCTTTGCACAAGCCAGGCTTCCTCTGGGCCTAACGCCCACGGCAATCAATCATCAAGCTTTTCTAATGCACGTAAGGAGCTGTGATGTCTGAAACCCACCGCTGATTACAGCCTCCCTGGAGCCTGCTGGACAGTGCTGCCTGAACCCGATCCTGCTGGGAGGGAAGGTGATTCTGACACGTGTGGACTGCACAAGCTGCCAGCCATCTCCTCTGCGTGACCTCCAGGGGGGCTGCCTCCCCACCCTGGGCCTCGAGTCCCCATTTGTCAAAAGGTGCTGCAGGGCTTGGGAGCAGCATCAGATGAGATTCCCTGGAAGGTTCTTCCCCAGTGTGAACACAACACAAGCCAGCGTTCTCCAGAATTTGGGAGGCAGTGATGGTACAGGTGGAGGCAATACAAGTCAGCTCTCAACATGGGGCCTGGCACATAGTAGGTACTCAACAGACTTTGCGGCTCTGCACAGCGGGACAAGCACTGCACTGGAAGGCAAGGGACCTGAGCTTTGGTTCTTTTGCTCTGTGATCTCAATGAGCCAAACCCTCTCTACGTGCCTCAGTTCCCACAGCAGCAAACAGCAAAAGTGCAAACACAGGCATTCGGACTTGTGGCCTCCACGAGGCCACCTCCTCTGGTCCTGGATACCTGGGGAGAAGCAATGGGAGCAGTTGGTGGGGGGGTGGGATCTTGGGGAAGTATTGGAGGCACAGCAGACTCATTTTTCTTCCTGGGGCCAAACTCTCTTGACTTCCCATTGCTATCATGTTCCTTGGCAACTAAACGTGGTCAGAAATGACCCCATAGGCCAAACTGACTCCCCAAATGAGGGATTCATCAGCAGATTCTGGGGAGCACAGACTTGTTAAATAGGGGAGCAGAAGGCAGCTGTGGGCAGTGGGAAGATGACGGAGCATGGAGCCAGGGACAGGAGGTGGAGTCCCAGATGTGACACCCAGCCAGGTAGCTTCCCCTCTGTGGATTTCAGCGAGCCCATTATAAAACAGGGATCCTGCCACTGCCCTGTGCATTCCCCGACCACAGGAACTACACCCATCAAAACTGCACCCCAGGGCCTGGTCATGCCCTGGGAAGCTACAAATGTTACTTTCAGCTCGAAAACCCTACACTTTCTGGCTCAGTACAACAAAGAGGCTGGCTCATGGAACATCAGCTGAACGCTCACAGGGCACTTGCCTTCCTCCATGCCCAGCAGAGACCAATATCCCCAAGAAACACACAGCCCAGGAGTACCACCCTCTCTGCTCTCCAAGGCTCATGCTCCCAGTGTGGCAGACTTATCAAGGGAGGCTTGGGGGGTACGTGCAGGAGGCAAGAGCAGGCTGCCCTCCATCAGGCGGCCACCTCCCAGCTGTTTGGGAATGGCCACTTGCAAGGCCATGAGTCTCAGTGATGGACTCTCATTTTATCATTACCCACGTCAGAAGAATGCATCTTGAGGGGGCAGCACTGCACAAGTCAGCGCTGTAATCACTTACAGACCACGGAGGCCCCAGTCCTGGCAGTGGAGGAAGATTTATTGTGGGGATGGACGGAAAACAAAGAACAGTTGTGCAAACTTTACGGAGCCACATTATGGGAAATGCCTTTCCCATTTCCCACTGGTAAATGTGCTGGATGCGGTTTCCAAAGGGGGACTGAGCCCCGGTACCCAATCAGGTACAGACACTGCGCTCAGCATGGCTCGCTGGGCTGAGCTGGCCTGGCCCGTGGTGCCCAGGCCTTGGCTGGCAGCCAGGTGCTGCTGTCTGCTCTGGTGGACCTGGGAAGAAGGCTCCTTCCTGGGCCTCTGCGTCCTCATCTGCCTACTGCTGCTCCCCCTTGCACGCATCCACCACACGACCAACATTCTAAATGTTAATGCTGATCGTGCCACTCCCCTGCTCAGAACCCTTCCACCATTCTCTCCCTTGCCCTCAGAACAGAGTCCAAGCTCTTCATACTGGACTTCAAGGCCCTATAAGGTTCAATTCCAACTGCCATTTCTACTCCCAGCCCCCATGCACAGAACACACTCCAAGCACAAGAGGCTTCCTACGCTCCCCTCAAGGGCCAAGACTGTCTCATCTTTTGCATATGCTGTTCCCTTTCCTTGAAATGCCTTTCCTCATGGTCTGCACCTGGAAAGCTCCTACCCTCCCTTCAAAGCCCAGCTCTCATGACATCCTGGGGGAAGCCTTCTCCCTCCTCTGTGCCTCTGCAGCATTTGGTTAATTCCTTTGGCACCAGACCATTCCTCATTTGATGCTGCACCTCCTGCCTCTAGCATCAAACCTGGCACAGTATGGGTGTCAATAAAGCTGTGTTGAAAAGGTGGCAGAAGTGAGGGGGGAGACAGCACAGCTGAGCCCAAGGCACTCTCCCGAGGGAGGGGAGCAGGTAAGCTGAGTGTCCCGGGTCTTGGAGGTGACTGAGGCCATAGCGCTGGTGTGGCCCATCACCCCTTTAACGGATGAGGTCAGTCACTGCAGCAGGCCAAGTGAGGCGCGTGAAGCTGGCTCAGATAACCCATCTGCCATCCTGTGGAGACAGAGCCTATTAACGCTCAATCATGAAGTTTACCATTTCCAGGATGTCCCTCTTAGAAAACATGTTCTGGACACTTTCTTCAAGTCACTGTTGATTTTATCTGACTTTCTCAGTCCAATAAGAGAATCATTTCAATTCCATTTACATTAAATTCAAAAGCTTTCTCTCCTTTTATTATTTTAAATTCAATTCAGAGGGCTGTGTTTTTTTTATCCTTAATTTTTTTCATATTCCATAAAGCAGTGTGGAGTTCACAAAACTTGGCCAGTGTTCCTGTACCCTCAAGTTTGGTGCTCCCAGGAATTCTCATCTCTATGAGAGCTCGGGTTTGATGACTCAAAAAAAAAAAGAAAAAAAAGGAACAAGGGCTCCTGTTTTCAAGCATGGAGAATTTTGCCAGGCATGAGGTAAGTGCTCCATATACATGATCTCATTTAATTCTCACAACACTCTCCCTTTTACACAGACAGGAAACTGAGGCTCAAAGAGGTCTCACGGCTGGTTAAGGGTCAGAGCAGAGATTTGAACCCCGACAGTTATCCTATACCTTTAGCCATTGGTCCACCCTGGCTCGCCAAACTCTGGCTCAGAATTCAAATAAGATGGAGGGCGGGGAGTCAGGGATGGAGATGAGGTAGGGATGGGGAAGTGAATGGGAGTAGGAGGGCTGGGGGATAGAGGTGGAAGGGAGAGGGGGGACGTATGGGGGCACTGTGAAGCAGAGAAGGAGGAAGCTAGAAGAGCTGCAGACAGAGGCCTAAAGGCCAAGCACTGCATTTGGGAGCATGTAGCTAAAAGGTTCTGTGCCCGATGGGAAACCCATCTGGGAGGGACACGCCTATGAGCGTGATTGTGTACTCTGGGGCCGGGTTACAGGCCGGAGCACTGGACTGGGAGATGGGGACTCAACTTGATCCCCTCTGCAGAGCTCTCTGCAGTTTGTGGACCACAGGTGTCCACCCCTCACAGAGACTCTTCTGGGGTGAGCATCAGAAGCCCTATTTTACAGATACATTAACGGAGGCTCAGGAGTGAAGTGACTTGTCCAAGGTGGCACAGTCAGTGAGCAGCAGAGCTGGGATGAGTCTCCAGCTCCACCTGTCTCCTTCCTCTCCTCTTTCCCAGGCAAGCCTTTTCCATCTGTGGCCTCAGTTTCCCCCTCTGTACAGTGGTGAGAGGGGGCCCTCAGGGCTCTGAGTTGAATGCAAAGCTGGAGTTCCCAGAAAGCCTCTCCTTATGAAGGTCCCTGAATTTGATTTTTAAAAACTGGGGGAGATAGGAAGGCATCCAGTGTAAGCCAAGATCTGTAGAGCTGGAACCTTGGCTTCAAGAGGGGAAAGGACATTAGCATCTGCTGAGCATCCAAGGAACACAGAGTGCTAGGCATTAATCCCATTGCACAGTTCAGGAAACTGAGGCTCAGCATAGCTAAGTGACCCATCCAAGGTCACATCATGGCAGAGCTGGGACTTACAACAGCCTTTTCTGTTCCTTTAGGGACGCTCATGACTGCATGGCCCCTATGCTTTTTAGACCCTCCCTCTTCTCCTTTCCTAATGCAAACTGCCCAGAGCAGTCAGACCATTTGTTGTGCACTCACTGTGTGCCAGGCAGTACGCAACATCTCATGTATAGTACCTCATTGAAGCCTCACAGCAGTTCTATTCCCTCCACTTTACAGGTAAGAAAACAGAGGCTTACAGAAATCAACTTACTTGCACACCAATCATAGGCTGCTAGGTAGAAAAGCCAGGTTTCAAATTAAGGCTTTCTTGCAGGAAAACTTCAAGCACCAGATTAGGGATGGATGTGACCATCTTTAAGGTCCCTCCATTCTTGTAACTTTATGGGAAATTGCTCTGGAGGGCAGTGTCTGGGCAACGTCACACAGTGTCGGAGCAGAGAGAGCAGATGGCCACTAGGGCAGAGCCTCTGTACTAGGGAGCAGACTCAACGCCTCTGCCTCCAAGGCCAGGCCAGGTGCCAAAAAGCATGTGGTCCCCAAGACACTCAGCCATACCAGGAACACTGTTATAAATGGGGCGACATGTGCTGGGAGAGCAGGACACACGGAGAAAAGGGGTGCCGAGGAGGGGACACTGGACTGGGTTGTGTGGGATGGTTAGGAGTTTGATGGGTTGGGAAAGGCATTCCAGGCAGAGGTATCAGCAAAAGCCAAGGCCCAGAGGAGGGACTTCAGTAAGGGTTGTTAATGAGGGCATATCTGGATGCAAACTAGATGGCTGCCTTTGCTCAAAAAGGTTTTCCTACCCAGTCCCTCCCGCCCCCGACCCCCAGAACGAGATGAGGCTCAGGCCCCTGTTTCCAAAGTGGGTGGGCTTGACCTGGGTGGAACAGCTTGGCCTCTATGGGCTCATGTACAGCAGGCTCCTCCAGGGCAAGGGGTTTAAAACCATATTCAATTTTGCAGCCTTTTAATCTTACAAGAAACCCCAGCCTCCAGAAACGGAGACTGTTTTCAGGTGACTTATTTATTTTTAAAAAGGTAAAATGTCTTATTTTTCATCCCATGAGTGTTCTCTCCTCTCATATAGGACAAAAGACCCATCATGTCAGCAGGGCAGGGACCTGCAGGCTCTCAAGATCATGGGGCGCTGGCTTGGGAAAAGTAGTTAAATGCAGACGTCTATCTGCTTCCCTGCTCCATCAGGGCTCCACAGGGCCAGGCTGGCTTTGATTCCCTTCTGTGACCCCATGGCCCACCAGGGCCTGGCACACAGGAGGCGCTTGGTGTCAGCTTGCCCAATAAGTTTCAGATCTGGGTGTTCTCTCGACATTTGCAAGCAGACTGATGATTCTCTGCCTGGGAGGTGGCTTGGGGTCATGGCTAGCACACAGTCCTTGGAGTCAGGCTGAGACCTGGGTTCAAATTTGACCCCATGATGCACTTGGACATGAACTGGACTAACCTTTCCCCATCTGTAAAATGGGGATAATTTCAGTCCCCAGGAAGTGTTCTGAGCGCTGAGATCACACACGTGTGGAAGCCCTCAATACTGAAAAACACCCAATGAGTATTTCCATAACGTTCCTGTCCCCCTTGACTGACTCAAACAAGATTGAGCAGCCAGGCTCAAATCCTCGGCTCCTGGCTTCCCTCCCTCCCTCCATCATCCAGCAATAAGATGGCAAGATTCAAGGGCAGAATCCTTCCCATGGCGCTAGAAGTCTCACATCACATCATCTTTGTCTCTGGACCCCCGACTCCTGGCACACAGGAGAGGCTGCTGTCCCTCCAGTGAGGCAAGTGTCTCAAGGGGAGGATTATTCCCTCAGTTGAGGGTCACTTTCCCATAGTCTAACTTCCCCAAATTTTGGTTACCGGCCCCTTCAGGAACCCCCCTGCCCACTGAAGCTGCCCCATTTGCTGTGCCATCCTAGACCCCCATCCTCTCAGGACCTGTCTTCCCCATGCCCTCTCCCTACGTGATGAGGATGGACTGGTAAAGCCACCAGCTCAGACATCCCGAACTCCCAGATAATTCCCTGGGATGAGCCTGAGATGTTGAGATGAGTCAGGGGTGTCAGCTGGCCTGGTAATGTGCCCAACCCACCAGGCTGGTCTCAGGACATGGGGGCCGGAAGGAGCAGATGTCCTGGGACCCCACACACTGTGATGTGAGACGCACAGAGGGCTCTACTCTGCTGAATAGAGAAGCTGGGCAAAGGCGGCTGGTAGAGGGCAGTGTGGCCTGTGGAATGGTCCAGGCAGCTGTGCCTGGTGATACAGGGCAGGCCATTGCGTCTCTGAATGTGAGTTTCTTCTTCTGTAAAATGGGCATGGTAATCCCTAGCTGGAGAGAGACTGTCTCAGAATATGTTAGGTCTCTTCTCCCTCAGGACTTCCCATAAGATGCTATCCCGGACCCCCTGTCAAGCCTCCCTCTGAGGTATATCCCTGGTCCCAGGTCCAGTGGCACCTAGGACAGACTGGGCGGGGTGAGGGATGGGGACCAATGGTCAGTGCGGCTGCAGCTCTCAGAGGAACCCGGGCAGGATGTTAAGTCCAGCCTCAAGGCTCCAGCCGTGCATCAGAACTTGGAGGGCAGGGACTAGAGCCTCCTCCCTGTGCCTCTGCCCTGGCTCCTCCTTCTTACCCCGAACAGCCACTGTCTGGCACCGAGCAGGGGCTCTGCATCGCTGGCAGACACCTGACCACAAGGCCACCAGCACATGTGATAGCTCTGCCCACCTCACCAACAGCAGAGGCTGCAGCAGTTAGCTGACCTCAAGTCCAGGTTCCACTCCTGACAGGTTCTTTTGAGCCTCAGGTTCCTCATTTGTAAAACAGCTGTCAAAGATCCTGTCCTAACTCCTAGGGCTAATGTATGAATCTCCTAAGACCATCAGTGTGAAGAGTGTGACTGGGGAGGATGAGAATTAACTAAGCAGTTCCCTATGTCATCTCTTTTAATCCTAATAACGACAGTCCTAAAAGGTAGGTACTATTATCACCCCGTTTTACAATTGAGTATGCTATGGTTCAGAAAGGTTAAGTCACCTGCCTGAGGTCACACAGCTGGTAAGTGGCAGGGCCCGAGGTCGGTGTGACTCCAGACTTGGGCTTTCACCTGCCTTTTACACCTTCATGCTGAGCTCACAGCTTTGGTCAAGCTCTTCACAAAAGTCAGGGGTTGTTGTCATGATTATTTCATAAAACCCAAGGTTATAAGAAGTTTTCCTCTTTCTCCTCTGCCTGTCTTTTTCTCGATGTGGACAAATGCAAACTCAGAGTCTGTTAATTTCTGCAGTCTCAGACAATCAGAATTCCAACCGTCTGAGAGAGCCAACCTAAGAAAGCAAGAAAGTAATCTTTTCAAAGTTAACGTCTTCGAGGCGTCGCGTCAGTATTTGGGTTGGACGTAACCTTGCTATCGTAACACAGATGAAACCCCAAATATAATAAGGCTAAGACAACTCCGACAATGTAAGAAACATAACAGGATATTGCAAAGAGATTAGGGAGCTTCCGCTGGACGGCGTGGAAGGGCTGTGGAAAGGGCAGGGTGGGGGGCAGGCGGTGCACCCTGTGGGCCAGTGAGGCGAGTCCTGGGTCCCCGGCTGAGCCTGAGGATGAACGGCCTGGGCAGAGGGGAGCTGGGCTCCTCCAGGGCACCTCTAGGCCTGCCCGGTGCGGAAGCAGAGGCTCCGCAGGCTAAATGTGAACCAGCTGCGAGGATGGGAGTGTTACAGTTGGACGGGGCGGGGAAGGCTTACCTCATGAAAGAACCGTGGAAACGGCTGCTGGAAAGATAATAAAAGGATTAACTGCTATTTTAGTGGGCCATTTACTCTGCAATCAAAGTGTCTCATCTATTTCCTGTTCTCCAGAGGCTCCGGGTCCAAAATTCCTTTGTCTATTACAGCACATGGTAGCAGAGGCCTGTCATGAGAAATTAATAATTTTACAGGGAAGGGAGATTGTATTTATCTGGGGTGCGGGTTAGGGCCCGCCCCTTCCCCTGGGTTACCTACTGCACCAGCCTTGCAGGAAGGGGGAGCACCCCCACTGCGGACAAGGCGGAGCTCAGAGCTCTCTGCTACCATCTCCAGAGGATGGCACCCGGCAGGGCTGGTACCTGGACCCCAGAGAATAATCAGTTTAACAGGAGAAGATATACACAAACAAGAGCATCACGGCTTAGAAAGATGTGAGTTCAACTTCCACTCCAATGGTTACTAGCCGTGTAACCCTGGGCAAGTTATTTTTATCGTTGTTATCAATACTATTATTCCTATCATGATTATTAGCCTCTATTATTATTGTCGTTATGGTTTGTCTCTAACTAGCTGTGTGGCCTGGGGTAAATTATGCCGTCTCTCTGAGCCTCAGTTTCCTCATCTGTAAAATGGGGACTAATAGTATCTGCCCCACAGGGTTGTTGTGAGGACCACATGGAGTATGAGGACAATGGGCTTAGAATAGCCCCCGCATACAGTCAGCACTCAGGAGCTGCTTGCTGGTGTTATTACCATAATCCTAACCCCCCTAAGAGGCAAGATGAAGTGTTCTCACAGCAGCAGGTGGAAGGCCAGCTGGACCCTACTGACCCCCAATGTGGGGTTTGTTTCTTCGTCTATAAAAACCCTTGGTTTTACAGGACTCTTGTAAAGATTAAACGCAGCCATGGGTAAGTACAGATATGGCTTGAACATCACCTCCTGTATGAAGCCCTTTTAGATCTCTCCTCCCTGGGCCGATGCAAACTCCATCCTAGACCCTGTCACTCATCTCCACACCCATCTCCCACGCATCTCTGACTGTGAGTGCCCTCAAAGATCTTGGCAGGTCCAGGTCTGTCTCCAGAGCCAGGTGTAAGCCAGTGTTCTGTGGAATCTGCTGAACCAAAAGAGATTCTGGCAGGCTGGCCCCAGAGAAGAAACCCTACAGAGAGATCCTGAGACCGCACTGAGTGATTTGAGCCTCTGTGACCCACTCACTGGGCATCAATTTCCCAACTTGGAAAATGGACAGGGAAGGCCTAGATCATCTCCAAGGTCCCTCATGTCTAACACAGAAACTCCTGGATGCCGCGATTCTACACGGGAGCCTGAGTGAGAGAAGGCCACTGACCACGCCACACCAGGGTTCAGGCCAGGCAGCCTCTTCGAGGACCCTGCGTACACCACTGGGATCACCCCAGGAGAGAAGACATGAAGGAGAACTGTAGCCCGGCAGCTGTCAACTGCAGGATTTCAGAGAGAGACAGGACTGTCTGCGGCCCAGGAGTCTTACCCTGCGATGTCCGCTGGGCATCTCCTTCCAGGCAGGGGCGTGCCCTCCCACAAGGCACATGTCACAACACCCCAAAGGAATGGGGGTGTCGCCAGGAATCGGCCCAGCCACCAGTTCTGCCTCCAGCACACTCTCGGTCCAAAGACATACGATACAGTCAGCTTCTCAGCCTGCTCACTCCAGCCTCTCCCCACAACCCCAGCATGCCAACCCTGACCCTCACTTGTCTGCAAAGTGAATTTCTTCTCATCCTCAAGACCCAGCCTCCTCAAAGCTGAATAAGCTGGTTGAGTGGGTACCCAGCTCACAACTCCACAAGGAGATGTGCCCCAAGGGCGAACATCTGGTCCCAGGAGGATGGAGTTTATGCCGCTGGTTGCCCCTCCCTGGTCCTGCAAATGCTACCCTACACTTTGAGCAGGGACAGAGGTGCACCTCTCCCCAAGCTGCACCCATTCCCAGACTGAGTTCTCCATGAGGCAGGGCCCAGTGACAGCACACAAGTGTTGGAAGAACTCAACTTTGGCTACAACACTGGCCCTGAAGACCAGACACACTGCCTCCTTCCTCTGCCATACCCAAGCCCCAGCAGCTGGGAAGACGGAGCTGGGCCTTGGTGGCTCCATCAGCCCTTCCAACCCCAGGCAGGTGCCTGTTCTGGTGGGCTGGCTGGGCCCTGTGGGTAGGGACAGTGGCTTGGCTAAAGATATCAGGGACTGGGCTTCCCTGGTGGTGCAGTGGTTGGGAGTCTGCCTGCTGATGCAGGGGACACGGGTTCGTGCCCTGGTCCGGGAGGGTCCCACGTGCCGCGGAGCGGCTGGGCCCGTGGGCCATGGCCGCTGGGCCTGCGCGTCCGGAGCCTGTGCTCCATGACAGGAGGGGCCCCAATAGTGAGAGACCCGTGTACTGCAAAAAAAAAAAAAGATATCAGGGACTAAGACTAAATTTCTAACCTCTGATACAGATTTCCACCACAGTGAGAGCAGAACATGCAAATGACCACTTAGAAGGGCTGGAGGCCTGGGTGCCTATATTTTGTGTGTGTGTGTGTGTGTGTGTGTGTGTGTGTGTGTGTGTGTGTGTCTCCCTGGAAAGCTTAGTTTCAACCTCAGCCAGAACACTGCAGGTGCTATCCAGGTCCTTATCTGCTAACCCTTGCCTTACCCCAAAGCCTACCCTGGGTACCCACAGCTCTCAAGCCAAATGTCTGTGAGCACCCAGTGCTCCCTGGAGGAAATCAAGCCTGTGGCTGCTCCAGGAGGCCCCAGAGTCTCCCTGGGAAGGACTCCAGGTGAAGAGCCAGTGCTGGGGGAGAGCGTACTCTCCATGACTCACCTGGCCATCGGCAGGTGTGACACTGAGCATTTGTATGTAAGAGAGAAGGCTGGCCGAGCTGCTTTGACCTCAGAGCACGTGTGTCACCACCTGAACGAGTGTGTGTGACACCAGGCCATGGAGGGTGGAGGATCGGGTACCTGGCCCTCTGCCAAGGTCCCCAGTGACAGGGCACTGACCACTGTGACCTGTGGCCACATCCCAGCAGCCCCCAGGGTGAGGAGCCTAGGCAGGGCTCTCCCAGGGCAGTGAGGTGGGTGCTGCTCTGCTGGGGGTGGCGGGGGCACAGCCCGGCGGCCGTGGGAACTCACCATGCACTTGTTGGGCTTCTCGCCCGAGTGCACCCTCATGTGGATGAGCAGCTTGTAGCGGGCATTGAAGGGCTTGTAGCGGCGCACGCACCCCGCCCAGAAGCAGGTGAAGTCCTCGCCCTTGCGCTGGTCGATGTGGCTCTTCTCAATGTGCCGCACCAGCTCCTCCTGCTGCTCGTAGGCTGCACAGCAGTCCACCCAACGGCACGCCTGCCGCCCAGCCACGCCCCTGCCCGCCAGGCCCAGCCCCAGGCCTCCAAGGCCCGGGCCAGGCGGCAGCTGAGACAGGGGGTAGGGGGGTGGCAGGCCCTGCTGGTGAGGCCCGAAGAGCTCTGAGAACTCGTCCGCGGGCTCCTGCTTCAGGAAGCCGGCCTTCCGGCAGGCTTCAAGTTGCAAACTGCCCTCGTGGCTCTCGGTGGACGCAGGGCTGGGCCGGGCCCTCTTGGGAGGGCCCCCCGGGTCTCCCGGCAGAGGGGGGCTCCGGAGTCCATTTACGCAGGTGACCAGAGCTGTCTGGGAGGAGCGGATGATGGAGGTGATGTCGGAGGAGGCGCAGGGCGAGGCGGAGGCTGAGGATGCGGGGGGCAGGCCCAAGAGGCAGCAGCGCTTCAGGCCACCCTCGGGCAGGTGGGCCTCAGGTGGTGGCCCCAGGCTAGAGCTGGGTTCACTGCCCAGAAGGTAGCAGGAAGGTGCGGGGTTGGCGAGGCCTCGGCCCGATAGGTCCAGGTCTGTGTGCAGGCCCGTGGCTGGCGGGGCCCGGCAGTGGGCAGACAGGGGTGCGCGAGCTTCCGTCATGGCCCGGTAGTCAGGCAGGGACTCCTGCTTGATGTGCTGTGTGGCCGGGAGGCCTCCGTTCACATAGGTGGCCTGGGGCCTGGGCGACCTGGAAGACAGTGCACAGGGGTCATGAGAGGGTGGGCACTCCACAGTGGGGAGGTCCAGGCAGGGGACGGTGGGGAGCCTGAGGACCGAGGGGCGGAGAAGCCCAGAGCAAGAGAGGGAGGCTGAGGGCTGGCAGCAGAAAGACCAGGACTGGTTGCCCGGTCAGCAGGGAAGAATGTGGAGGGAGAAGGGGAGAGAGAGGAAGAGGAGGGGGCTGGGAAGAGGTTCAAGAGACATGAATGTGCCCAGGAGGATGCCAGAAAGGAGCGCATTTCATCCTTTTATTAACTCCAGCCCACCCTCTCCAGCGCAAGTGCTATCCGTCCTGCCACTGAGGCCTCCCCGGGTCTGCCCTGTCCCCCTCCCGTGACCTTCTAGTGACTTCTGGAGGAAGAAGGCTGAGGATGGCTCTTTGAGGGACACCAGGTCCAGTTTGTTTTAAATTCTGCTTACTTGTCCCTTAAATCTCTCTTAATTCTTGTAATCTTTCTTAATTTCTAAAAATGTGATGTTTTGCCCCAAGCAATCTGTTCTTTCCACTGTGAACGTCAGCGGGTGGGGTTTGAATCACAATCACAGTGATGGGTCATCCTAGGAAAAACTGAGGAAAAGTTTCTTGGGGGGAATGTGCAGAATTTCAAGGTCATGAATGTACAAAATGAAGCTGGAGGCAGGCAGGCCAGGTGGCGCAGCAAGAGACCTGGGTTAACATCTCTTAACCCTCAGGTCTCAGCCACTCGCAGCTCAGCGGACCTTACTTAGCAACGTGGTCTGGGCCTCTCCCTGTAGCCCAGCTACGGGAGAATGGTTCTCCTGAGGGTGAGGACGGTGATGGGCAGGACCCAGCTGGCCAAGATGCTATCATCATCACACATGTGGTACATGCATTCCTAGAAGGGGCCTCTCCCAAATGTGGGACAAATAAGTGCAGAAAGAGATATCAGGGCCTGCCGGTCATCAGAGGACTCTGGGAAGGGAAGAGACCAGCAAGGTGACAGTGGGCTCAGGGTCCGGGAAGCCCCAGGAGCTGGCTGGGCAGAACAGGAGGCCTGCTTATGTGCCCAAAGTCTGACTAGGATACCCCACGTGCCCTCATACCTGTCCCCATCCGAGCCTCAGTCTTCTCACCTGTGAAATAAGGACTAACCCTCCCTACCTCAGAGGGAGGCTGCCAGGATCAAGGGAGGAAACAGATGCTGTGACAGCCCTCTGGGAAGAGGACAGCAGGGTGAATGGTGCAATCAGCACTGCCATCATGAACACTGCCGTCCTGGGGCTCTTTGCAGCCGGGGGTTGTGGCGCCATCACCTGTCCCTCTGCTTCCCAGCATGGCCCTGTAGCCCCAGCCCCTCCCTCTCGGGCTCCCTGCAGCTGTGGCATCCTCCGCTCCAGCCCTGAGGTGGAAGGGAGGGGACAGGACAGGGGAGAAGGAAAGTCAGAGCCCGGAGCCCTCCGAGAGCACCAGCTCCAACCCCATCGCTACCAAGAGGGCACAGGGCTCACCGCAGTCACAAGCAGCAAACCAGCAGCAGGGCTGGGACCAGAACTCCCTCCCAGGGAGGGACCAGAAGGGGACCAGGCTCCCCTTCTCCCTCCCAGGTGTGGAGTTCTCCTGTGTAGACCTAACCTGAAGTGCTCCCTGGATAGGAGGCTGGGGGAGGGGCTCTTCTTCTGTTCGGTTCTCAACTACACTTGAACAATTCTCTGCCTCACTCCCCAGAGGCCTCTCTTCCCTCCCAGGAACTCTGCTGTCTGGAGCATGGTCACGAGGTGGGATCAGAAGGAGAAAACACATACCCCCCCATCTCCAGGGCTGGGGATCCTGGCCCACTACTGCCAGCAGAAAGCTCAGAGGGGCTTAAAGATCGGATTTGAAGCTGTGACTTTGTGAAGCTGAAAAAAAAATAAGTGCGCAGCTGTTCCTTGCGTGGTCATGATCCTGGGCCCGGCAGAGGTGGGCACGGATGGGGAAGGGCAGCCAGGTAAGCATCTGTTTGAAGCAACTGCTTTAAAAACAGCACCAGCTTAAAGCAACCAACACCAGAAGAGAACAGCTGTGGTGTTCTGTGACTGAAGTTACCCGAATAATCAACAGCAAAACCTCGAATGGCATCCGGCAGGGACGGGGCAGCTCAGGCCTTAGGGTTTCCTGGCTCCGAATGCCAGCTAAGGCAGCCCCTCCCCTTGCCCTCAGTGTCCCTGTGAGGCCGGGCAGTGGTTCTGGCCCTGCTCTGCCGCTGAGCCCTGTACACCCCAGGCAAATCCCATCACATCTCTAGAAATTGAGAGTATGGTCCCTAGAAAAAGTGGACAACTCCAGGCACTTTCCCAGGGGCCGTCTCATGAATCCTAACAGTGTAACGGTGCATGGTAGCTGAAGGCATGGCCAAGCTCTTCAAGGGAGAGACTACTATCTGTTTGACACTTTTGAAAACTAAAGCAACTTGCCCAAGCCCTCAGAGGCAGGCAGTGATAGAGCAGGAATGTGAACCTGGATCCGTTTGAATCAGAGGGAGCCGTATGAACGGAGAGACCCCAAACACAAGGCAATCTGGCGGGAGGGAGAAGGCATAGAATCCAACTGGGTATGGGATAGGGGCTGGGGCCCTCTGTTTCCTTAGGAAAATGAGGGAGTTTGGGAGAGCCAGATCAGCAGCAGAGGTGGCAGCAACTCAGACTGATGCTGGCATAGGGTTCTGGGTACAGACTCTCCTGTACCCTGTCAAATGACATTCAAAACGACAAATGATGTTTCTGATCGTCTCTACCAAAAGAGAAGAGAAAACAAAAATCCACTTCCTCAGCTTTCGCTAGGTTACTGTAGCTTCTGCCAGGAGATAGAATTTCACTGGAGAAACTGGATGCTGCCAGGGGGGGCCTCAGTGAACAATCGAGCAGATGAATGCATTTGACTGTCACCAAACAATGCACAGCTCCAAGTCTAAACGATGCTTGCTGAACTCCTCTTCATGTACTTGATTGTGTCCCCCTAAAATTCACAGGTTGAAGCCCTAAACCCCTTTGTGACTGGATTTGGAGGTAGGGCCTTCAGGGAGGTAATTAAGGTTAAATGAGGTCATAGGGTGGGCCCTGATCCAACCAGACTGGAGTCCTTGGAAGAAGAAAAGACACCAGGGGTGTGCACACCGAGAAAAGACCATGTGAGGACACAGCAAGTGAGAAGGTGGCCATCTGCAAGCCAAGGAGAGAGCTCTCAGGAGAAACCAAACCTGCAGACACCTTGATCTTGGACTTCCAACTTCCCTAACTGTGAGGAAATACATGTCTGTTGTTTAAGCCACCCAACCTGAGGTGTTTTGTTATGGCAAAGCCCAAGCAGACTAACACACTCCTGTAAATCAGAAGTCTCACTAAGACCAAAGAAAGCCACAGGGAATCTACATCCTCAAAGAAAAATGGTTCCATGTAGCATCCTGCTAATTAATTAGTAATATCTCCCACCATGGAGCTCCCACTGCAAAGTAAACTCTGTCGGGGAGATCTCTGCTTCCTTCACCAAGGCACCCACCCCTGATGAATGACTGGTGAAGGAACCAATTGCAAACAGGCAACTGGGCCAGTTTTTAGACTCTGTGATCTGTGAGACAGGCCCCAGGCCAGCAGCCCCAGGCACTGGCTCAGGGCCCTAGGGCTGAGCAGGTGGATGCAGAGGCTTGTCTGTGGTTGGCCTCTGCCTGTCCGCAAACCAGAGGGCACAGAGGCATGGCTTGGATCCTGGGAGAAGCCGCAGGAGGCAGAGTTCAGCCCCATATGCAATCTGGCAGAACATCTGTCCAGAGGTGAACATGCACCAGCACTGAATGATGGTTACCTGGCAGAGTTCTATGGGGTGATGGCTTCCTGGGGCAGGAGACGCCTGGGTGGAGGAATCCCTCTCAGCTCCCGGAGCAGTCCAGGGTTCCTCACTACAGCATGCGTGAACCCTGAGCTGGGTCTTCCCTCCCCAACCTCTCCCCCCATCCTCTGAATCTTTTTCTTCTTCTGAAATGACTGATTCTCTGTAAAGTCAGCTCAGCTTCTGCAACAGGGAAACACACCTCAATAAAGCCACTCCTGTCTCTCATGGGGCCTTGCAATGGGGCCAGAGCCTAGACCAAGCGGCCATCCATGTGCTACTGGGCTCCGGCTGGTCTCTGGTCCTCCTGTGCCTCAGTTTCCCTGTGTGTCCCACGAGCCAGGCAGACCAGGTGAGGTCTGGAGGCCCTAGATCTGCAGCTTCCGGCTACCGTCCACAGAAGGCAGCTGATGCGTGGGGTCGGAGCACATACCTGCTGGGGTGGGGGAAATGCAGCAGCCTCTCACAGGCTGAGGGGTGGCCCCGGGGTGGTGGGCTTCCTGCAGGGAGAAACAGGCCCTGGCGGCAGGGGGGGCCAGGGCCTTCAGCAAGGTCCAGGTCCAGTAGACTCTTCTCCGAGCCCGGAGTGCAGTGGCCGTAGCTCCCATTCACTATGCAGAGAGAGACAGGAAAAGGAGACAAAGTGAGTGAGGATGGCCTGCAGAGGGCAGTCACTGGGGTACCAGGTGGGACAGAGTGCCCTTGAGAAACACTAACTGAACCCTTGCCGCATTCCAGGCACTGGGGACACCTATTAATTCCCATAATCACCAGCAGGATCAATAATAAAATCCCCAGTTCTCAGATGCAGATGCTGAGCTCCAGTGGGTAACTGATCTTTACACAAACACAGAGCACTTACAACATACCAGACACTCTCCGGGTGCAGGAAACATGGTGAGCTAGACACACACTCCTGCCTCTTGGAGCTTACAAGCTATGATCCTGGCACTCATTTGACAAGATGCAAGGCCATGGCTGGGGCTGGCTGCCCAGCAGGCCAGGTAAGCATCACTAACATCTGTAGGTCAAGGAGGAGGTGCTCACTAAACAGCATGTGTTCTTCTTATCACTGAAGCTGAATCCACGTTGTTTTCCAAATTGCATTACCCCATAGAAGCACAGGATACAGTTATTCACGCCTCTGTGTCCTCCACGGTTCTTTGACAGCCTAACTATCATATGCCCAGCCGTGCCCCACTCCTGGGACTTTTAGGAAGACAAACTGAGGCAGACGTGCCTCAATTAGTCTTGAAATCTATATAAAGCCCTTGAAAGCCCTTAAAAACTATATAAAGTATAACAAAAATGTTAGACATGGTTGTTATAAGCCACTTGCCCTCTCTGGGCCTCAGTTTTCTCGTCTATAGTGTGAGGAGGGTTAATCCGAAGACTATCTTCTCGGGCTTTCTGCCCAGTCACTTGGCAGGGTTATGCTAAGGAGGAAAGGGCTTTGGGGCCTGATGGGCCCAGTGGGAGCCCCTACTGCCCCCAACCAAGTCTGTGACTCGGACAGGTCCCTTCCAGAGGCTGAGTCCCCCTGTGTCAAATGGGGATAGCCACACCAGTTCTCCAGAGATGCTGTGAGGTGTTGAGAGCTGAGGTGCAGAGCCCTAGCCAAGTGCAGGTGCCTAGTAGGTGGTGCACCTGGAGTGGAAAGTGCTCGTATTGTCAAAGAGCACTTTGAAGAGTATAAAGTGTCTGACAGATGCAATAAAACATTATTAACAGCCCCAAGGACTGTCCAGGGACTGTCAACGCTGAGCGAGATAAACCATTAAGATGAGAAAAGAGCTGACACCAGTACACGATCAGCCCTGAAGCTAAGCAGGATGTGCAGGCCCTGACTCCACTGCCTCACTGGGGCCTCCTGCAGCCCTCATAGGGAGAGATCAGTATTATGCCCATTGTACAGAGAAGAGAGCAGAGGCTCAGGAAGGCTAAACTACTCACCCAAGATCACACAGCTAGTAAGAGTCTGGGCTGGATCTCTGGCTCAGGTCCATCAGACCCAAACCCATGTCTTAATCACTATGTAATAAAAAGTGACCTCTTAGGAAGACAGAAGTCCAACCTCATCCTCAAGGATCCGGCTCCCCCAACCCTAATTCTAGCTTTACCCCACCCCCAGGCAGCCCCTTCACAGAAGGTCAGACGCTCAGTGCTTACTCGCCACGTGCCCAAAGCTCCGAACAGGCACTAGGCATTCACCTGCCGAGCACTTTACAGTTTGCAGATGAGAATGCCATGCTCTCAAGGTCCCAGGGCAGGTGACAAGTCTCCAGACAAGTACTTCCTCAGAAGTGGACCTCTGGTCCCCTTCCCAGGCCAAGCACTGGGCCAATGTCCTGCTGTGAGGAACGCTCACTCCTGCTGGTTTGGGCTGCTGCTTGGCCAGCCCCTCACAAGCTTATTTTTTAATAACTTGGTTGTTTTTTAATTAAAAAGAAATCCCTGGTAACAAATGTGAATGGCCTGAGTTAATGAGAGCCGGCTGCCGCTCATTTAACTCCTCCTCTGCAAGGCGGTCTCTGCCTTTTCCAAATTGTTTCTGCTTGTGATTTTATTGTCCCATTGAGGCAAACCCTGGGACTGGGCCTGAGAAAACTGTGGATGATTTTATGACCGTTAATAGCATTTGGCGCAAAAAGAGCTTCATCACCACATGGGGCTGTTCTGCCAGGGTCTTTCTTCCAGCGTCTTTGGGTCAGGGACATGGTTCCAAGCTTCTTTCAAGGACCCACGAGGCCCGTTGGGGACCTCTGGGTTACCTACCCCTCCTTCCCACAGGAGGATGTATGGAGAGATGGAAGGCGGGGGACCCAGAAAGGCGCCAGGGAGCCCAGCATATATCAAGCCCTATTCATCAGCCCTTCCTATTTGATCAACAGGAACATTTGATTCCTTTAAGTGTCCATCCCTGTGAGGTGGGCTCATTACAGCCACTTTCCAGATGAGAAAAGTTGAAGTTTGGAGAGATTAGGTGCCTGCCACCAGGCTCTGGAGTCTGTAAGACGCGGGGCCACAATTCAAACTCAGATCTCTCACACTTCAAAGCTCAAGTCCTGTCCTGCTGCCTCTCAGCCAAATGATGAACGACTGGGGACCCCCAAACAAGCGTCCACAACTTTGACTCCAATAAGATCATGTTGGGGAGCCTTTGGGGAAGTCAAAGTGCAACCATTACAATGACTGCTAAACTTCAATCTTTGCAACAACTCTGCCAGGTGGTAAGACCACTCCATCTCAGATGAGCATACGAAGGCTCAGAGAAATTTAGCGCATTACCCAAGGTCAAACAGGGAGTAAGGGGTTCAGTTGGGATGCAAACTCATCACCTCTGGGGGAAGAAACAGTCATTACCAGACAAACAATTGGGGACTATTGGCTTCTTTTCCACTGGATACAGTAAGAAGTTTTCCTACAATAAATAAACACACAGCTTTGGGAAGGAGGGAGGAAGGAGTCCCTCGGGTCACAGTTTGGCACTGCTCGGGGATCCAAGCCCATTCAAGCCCTTGTCTTATGTGACTCTCACAGCACCCTGATGAAAGCATTGCCCTCCCCGCCTCACAGAGGGAAGTACATGAGCACCAGAGCTGGCAAGTGGCCACCCAAGGTCACATGGCAATTGCTGGCATAGCTGAGTCCAAACCCAGCTCTCCCAAAACCCATGCTGGACTCTGCTCCAGGCCACCTGCTTTCTCAAAGCCTGGAAATTAAACCAGAGGCTTTGTCCCAGCGATGCTGTCACCACTGGAAAGATGTGGCTACAGTCACTCTTCAACCCTGGGCCCTCCCACTGCCTTCCTGCCCATTGACATCTTGCCTCTCTGTCCCCAAGGGCATCACAGGACTCACCCTGGCTTACTCTCTGTCTCCAGGGAGAAGGGATGGTGTCTTTCTCTGGGAAGGCAGGGGAATGAGAGGGGCATGTCAGCCCCGCTGCCCTGAGGCAGGCTGGGGGGGCCCTGAAAAGGGACTGGCACCCAGCAGCCATGCCTCCCTCTGTGCCACAGGGGGCCACGAGCAGACCCTGGACCTGACTCTCCCCACATACATCAAGCTTCTTTGGAGGCTTGGAGGATGAGAAGGTCCTCTGTTCATTTTTACAGATTGATGAGAAAAAACCTAGAATGTCAGGGCTGGGACTGAGTGACTATTTCATTAATAGATGAAGAAACTGGGGCTCAGAGAGGGAAAGACTCTGCTTTAATCACACAGCAAATCCATAGCAGAACCTGGACTGGCACCCCCAGGGCTAGGTAAGAGTTCGGTTTAGTTTCCTCTTCAAGCCTCAGTTTTCTCGTTTGTAAAATGGTGCTAACACCTACCTCACAAGGTTGTGGTGACAATTAAGTGAAATTACAAACACAATGCATTTGGCATGGTGCCTACCTCACAGCAAGCACTCGAAAAGTTATGATGATCATAATGATAATTACTTCTTCTTTTTATCCTTGAATTCAGGATGGGGCTGGGAGGCAGGGCCTGTATGAGAAGTATTCTATCCCCAAGAAGGTCAGGTCTGGATGACCCTGAGGCCAGGCTCAGGAGGACAAGCCCCCAAGTCTCAGGGGTCACCAAATGCAGAACTGGGCAGCCTGAATGAGGTCACAGCCAGCAAATCCAAAGCAAATGGCTCCAGTTACACACCACAGAGCTTTGCAAATTACCGTAATGACTTGGCTATAAAGTGATTACCACATATAAGGTGACTCCCCACAGGAATTTTAATTTACACTGAAAACTGCCAAGTCTGCATGAGAGGGACAATGATGCATTCAGCATCTCGGGCCCAGATGCCGCCTCCTTGCTGTCCCAGAAGCAGCCATTGGCTGGATCTAGGAAGGCCTACATGATGACTGCTCCTCATTCATGGACAAGCAGAATTTTAGTGCTCGCCAGGTGCCAGGCTGGTGACAGGGTACTGCCCTTTACAGTCAAAACATTTCATAGCCATCGCCTATAAGCTTTGCTACAACCGTCAGAAATTGGCCAGACAGGCTCAGAGGGGGCCAGCAATTTACCCAAGCTCACATGGCAAGTGTAGGGCTCAGAGAGCAAACTTTCTCTGTAACAGGCAAGATAACACATATTTTAAGCTTTGCAGGCCATACATTCTCTGCCACAACTACTCAGCTCTGTTGTTGTAACATGAAAAGCAGCCATAGACAGCATGTAAACAGAAGATTGGGCTGTGTTCTAATAAAACTTTATTGAGAAAAAGAGCTCACTGGCTCTTGGGCTGTAACATGCTGACCCCAATCTAGTGCAGCAGTTAGAGGTGGGCTTTGCAGTTAGAAAGACTTTCCTGCATCTGTAAAACAAGGAGCATTTTATGGGTGTTGACGACATGAAAACCACTGTCGACTCTGACTGCAGGGCCAGCCCCTGGTGGCACCTGATAAATGGAGGTGCTATCAGCCTGGCTCAGGGGTCCCCACAGCCTGGGCTCACCCCCTATCTGGGCATTACCTCCCACTCCCATAGTGCTTTGCTGCTGCGCTGTACACACCCCAGCCCTCCAGTCAGGGTGCCTGACACCTCCCAAATCTCTCTGGGCCCTCAGAGCTCAGCAGAAGTGCATCTCCTTCTGGAATGTTCCTTGGTCTTTCCCGCCCTCCCCCAAGCTTCCCCACCTCTGCACACAGCAGCCCCTGCGAATAGTTGCCTGTTAGGGTGCACCTAACCCAGCATCTGACATGTGGTTTCCTTCTTTCTTTCCTTCTTTCTTCCCTGTCTCTCTTTCTCTCTCCCTCCCTCCCTCCCACTCCCTCCCTCCCTCCCCCCCACTCCCTCCCTCCCTCCCCCTCCCTTCCTCCCTCTTTCTTCCTTTCTTTCTTTCTTCCTTCCTTCCTTTCTTTCCTTTCTCTCTCTCCCTCCCTCCCTCTTTCTTTCTTTCTTTCTTGCTTGCTGTGTTGGGTCTTCGTTGCTGTGCGCAGGCTTTGTCTAGCTGTAGTGAGCGGGGGCTACTCTTTGTTGCGGTGCGCAGACTTCTCATTGCGGTGCCTTCTCTTGTTGTGGAGCACAGGCTCTAGGCGCACGGGCTTCAGTAGTTGTGGCACGCAGGCTCAGTAGTTGTGGCTCCTGGGCTCTAGAGCGCAGGCTCAGTAGTTGTGTCGCACGGGCTTAGTTGCTCTGTGGCATGTGGGATCTTCCCAGAACAGGGATCAAATCCGTGTCCCCTGCCTTGGCAGGCGGAGTCTTAACTTGCCACTGCGCCACCAGGGAAGTCCCAAATACTCGACATGTTTGATCTCTAAATCTCCACAACATCACCACAAGGTGGGGACTATAATGCTCTGTACGGCCACATTGACGCTTGTAAGTGCGGTTAAGGTCCCGCCTCATCTAGAGTCTGTGAAATCCTTCAGGACAAGGTCTTAGAGCTCCAGAGCGGCTGAATGTCAGTGCATTCTGACACATGATTTTGTTCAACTTACTTCACATACAGAAGAGAAAACAGGGACCCAGATGGGGGAGAGGCTGGTCCTAGTCACACATCAAGCAGGTTCTCTCAACACCTGGGCCCCAATGGGGATATTCCCCTCATTCCTCGCACACGGTTAGAACTACAGTAGGTGCTTGGAAACACTGGGAAGGGGGCGGGGTGGCTGGGAGGATTATCCAAAGTTCACTTTCGTGCTTCCTCTACATCAGACACCGTGACCTGGGGAAACAGAACAAGGTTTTGCACACACACACCTAGGTTGAAGCCCTAGCTCCACTATTAACTTTCTGGCTGCTTCACCCTAGATGAGCTGCCTTACTCTTCTGAGCCTCAGTTCCTTCATCTGTAAAACAGAGATAAGAATCTCAGCTCCAAGGGGTGGCTGTTAGGGGTAAATGAGATAATACATGTAGCAGTGTGGTGCCTGGTGCAGTCAGCACTTCAGTATAAGTCCCTCTACTGCCTTCTTGACAGGCAGGAGACACATGGTCACAGCACCCTGAGGTGGTGTTTCTCCAGCAACAGTGGCCCACTTCCCCAGGCAGTGAGCCCCAGGGGCCACAGAGGGCAGCCTCAGGCCAACGGGTCTTGAGTATGAGCCTGGGCTCTGCAGGCCCCCTCTCTGAGCCTTAGCGTTCCCCTCTGAGTAGTGGGAGGGCCAGGCTCGAGCAGGAGGGGCACTAGAGACCCCAAACAGCAGGGAGCATCAGGCTCCATTCTCAGGCCCAGGGAGGTGAGCGCCGGCTCTCTAAGGATGCTCAGCAGATGCCAAGCCTGTGCTGCATCCACACTCCAGGGCCCCTCCCGCCTCCATGCTGCCTCATCATGCCCTCTCTTCCCTCCTCAGCAAACCCAAAGGCCTGGCAATCAGCAGCAAGTGGGGGCTTCTGAAAGAGGAGAAGCAGGAAGGTGGACGTCTGAGCTTTTTCTCCAGTCTCCACAGTCCAGCGAGATGGGCTGCTCAATGCAGAGCTGTCTTGGGGCGTCCCAGGTCCCATCAGGGGGCCTGTAACCTTGCCAGGGCCTCTGGAGCTATAGAGCCTGATGCTCGAGGCCTCACGCGCCCGGCGTCTCTTACCCCAGGTCACAAAAAGCTCCATAAATTCCCCTTTAAAGCTAAGCTAGATTTACGGGGGACTCAGGCCAGTAAAACCTGAGCAGGCTCACCTCAGGCTCACTAAAACCTGAGCAGCATGGAGGCGCCACAGAGAAACCAGAGTGAGCCTGCAACTCTGTCCCATCCAGGGCCAGGAAGTGAGCAGCCCAAGGCTGGCTGCACGTGGAGATGCAGGTACGTATATAAACATATATGTGGGCCAAGTTTTCCCTAAGACTCTTTTATTGCTATCAAATTAGCCCACATTTGCTGTAGAAAAAATTAGAAAATGTATTGAGGCAACAATTAGAAAACAGACATCATGTATAAGACCACAAACCAGAGAGCCCCAGCAGACATGATGACACATAAACCTCTATGGTATTTCCCTAAGCATCCATATAATTTTTTGACAAAAAGAAGGATGATATACTTATTTTCTTGTATTCTGCTTTTTTCATTTAGTAATATATCATGAATATTAAAGTTTATAGAGTGCCCATTATGTGCCATGCACAGTAGTAGGCTCTTTCCATGCCAGAATTACTAATGCCATTTCCCAAAGGAAGAATAAGTGATTTGCCCAAGGTCATGCATCTGTTGAATGGTGGAATCAAAATGTAAGTCCAGCTCTCTCAGACTTGGAAGGCAGTGGTGACCCAGACATTGCTCCACATCATTAAGAAATTTAGGGTCAATGCAGCTGATTGCTTGTATTCATCTGCTTGGACTGACATTATACAAGGCCACAGACTGGGTGGTTTAAACAACAGAAATGTATTTTCTCACAGATCTGGACACTAGAAGTCCATGATCAAGGTTCCTGATGATTTGGTTTCTGGTGAGGGCTCTCTTCCTGGCTTGCAGACAGCCACCTTCTCACTATGTCCCTCATGTGCCCTTTCCCAGTGCATGCATGGAGGTGGTGGGGAGGAGAGGGAGAGCGCACATGTGCTGTATCTCTTCTTATAAGGACATTAATCCTATTGGATCAGGGCTCCACCATTATGACCTCATTTAACCTTCATTACTTCCTTAGAGGCCCCATCTCCAAATAGAGCCACACTATAGGTTAGGGCTTCAACATAGGTTAGGGCTTCAATGTGGGGAGGGACACAAACATCCAGTCCATAACACCTAATATTCATTCCCTCCTTTCCTCGCCTTAATAGGGTCCTGTATTTCCATATCTATCTATGGGGCTTGAGAAAAAGAGACAGTATAGCACAGCAGATAAGAATGCAGATTCTGGGGCATAACTGACTAGGTTTGAATCCTGGTTTTGCCATTTACCAGCTGTGGCCTTGTCTAAGTCAATTGACTTAACTTCTCTGTGCCACAGTTTATGAAGTTAAAATGGGTTTATATACCAAATGTAAAGTACATAGAACAGTACACCTGGCACACAGTAGGCACTATGTAAATGTCTGCTTTCACTGTTGTTCTTGTTCATTTTCCAGGGTAGGTTAGACCATCAGCATGGTCTCATCTCCCCAGCCACAGTGCCACAGTGACAGGCTCAGAGATAGGCATGTAATGCAAGTTGGGTTAGTTAGACAGAGGCCTGGAAATTCTCTGACACTAAGGAAAGAGCAGCCTCCACTCCCCTACATGCAAAATTGTCTGTTTTGAAAAATTACTAGCCATCATCACTTCAGACATTACTTTTGCCCGTTATCTATCTTTCTGGGGCAACAATGTATGTTAGACCTTTTCACCATGTTCTATATCTCTCTTATGCTCTTTTCTGAATTTTTCATCTTTTTTTTAACTTTCATGCTTCTGTCTAGATATTGTCTACTAACTTATTTTCCAATTTATCAATCTTCTCTTTAACTGTATCTAATCTATTAAGTCCCTATTATAAAAACTCTCCAGGAAGTGGGTATAGAGGGACCTACCTCAACATAATAAGGGCCATATACAACAAACCCACAGAAACATTCTTGATGGTGGAAAACTGAAAGCATTTCCTCTGAGATCAGGAACAAGAGTGTACATCAGGATGTACACTCTCACCACTTTTATTCAACATAGTTTTGGAAGTCCTAGCCATGGCAATCGGAGAAGAAAAAGAAATAAAAGGAATCTAAATTGGAAAATAAGAAGTAAAACTGTCACTGTTTGCAGATGACATGATACTATACATAGAAAATCCTGAAGATGCTACCAGAAAACTACTGGAGCTCATCAGTGAATTAGGTAAATTTGCAGGATACAAAATTAATACAAAGAAATCGCTTGCATTCCTATACACTAGCAACAAAAGATCAGAAAGAGACATTAAGGAAGTAATCCCATTTACCATTGCATCCAAAAGAATAAAATACCTAGGAATAAACCTACCTGGGGAGGCAAAACACCTGTACCCAGAAAACTATAAGATAATCAAAGATGACATAAACAGATGGAGAGATATACCATGTTCTTGGAATGGACAAATCAATATTGTGAAAATGACTAAACTACCTAAAGCAATCTACAGATTCAATGCAATTCCTATCAAATTACCAATGGCATTTTTCACAGAATTAGAACAAAAAATTTTACAATTTGTATGGAAACACAAAAGATCCCGAATAGCCAAAGAAATCTTGAGAAAGAAAAATGGAGCAGGAGGAATCAGGCTCCTTGGCTTCAGACTATACTACAAAGCTACAGTAATCAAAACAGTATGGTGTTAGCATAAAAACAGAAATATAGTTCAGTGGAATAGGATGGAAAGTCCAGAGATAAACCCACACATCCATAGTTTAATCTATGACAAAGGAGGCAAGAATACACAATGGAGAAAAGACAGACTCTTCAATAAGTGGTGCTGGGAAAACTAGACAGCTACATGTAAAAGAATGAAACTGGAACACTTCCTAATACCATACACAAAAATAAACTCAAAATGGATTAAAGATCTAAATGTAAGGCCAGATACTATTAAATTCTTAGAGGAAAGCACAGGCAGAACACTCTCTGACATAAATCGAAGCAAAATCTTTTTTGATCCACCTCTTAGAGTAATGAAAATAAAATAAAAATAAACAAATAGGACTTAATTAAATTTAAAAGCTTTTGCACAGCAAAGGAAACCATAAACAAAGCAAAAAGACAACCCATAGAATGGGAGAAAATATTTGCAAATGAAGCAACTGACAAGGGATTAATTTCCAAAATACACAAACAGCTAATGCAGCTCAATAACAAAAACAAACAACCCAATCAAAAAAATGGGCAGATCCAAATAAACATTTCTCAGGACTTCCCTGGTGGTGTGGTGGTTAAGAATCCGCCTGCCAATGCAGGGGGCACAGGTTCGAGCCCTGGTCCAGGAAGATCCCACATGCCGTGAAGCAACTCAGCCCGTGCACCACAACTACTGAGCTTGCACTCTAGAGCCTGCGAGACACAACTACTGAAGCCTGCGCACCTAGAGCCTGTGCTCCACAACCAGAGAAGCCACTGCAATGAGAAGCCCGTGCACCACAATGAGGAGTAGCCCCCGCTCGTCACAACTAGAGAAAGCCTGCATGCAGCAACGAAGACCCAATGTAGCCAAAAATAAATAAATAAATTTATTTTTTTAAAAATAGACATTTTTGGGGCTTCCCTGGTGGCGCAGTGGTTGAGAGTCCACCTGCCGATGCAGGGGACAGGGGTTCGTGCCCCAGTCTGGGAGGATCCCACATGCCACGGAGCAGCTGGGCCCGTGAGCCGTGGCCGCTGAGCCTGCGCATCGGAGCCTGTGCTCTGCAACGGGGGAGGCCACAACAGTGAGAGGCCCACGTACCGCAAAAAAAAAAAAAAGACATTTCTGCAAAGAAGACATACAGATGGCTAAAAAGCACATGAAAAGATGTTCAACATCACTAATTTTTAGGGAAATGCAAATCAAAACTACAATGAGGTATCACCTCACACCAGTCAGAATGGTGATCATCAAAAAACAAACAATAAATGCTGGAGAGGGTGTGGAGAAAAGGGAACCCTTCTACACTGTTTGTGGGACTGTAAATTGGTACAGCCACTATGGAGAACAGTATGGAGGTTCCTTAAAAAACTAAAAATAGAGCTACCATATGATCCAGCAATCCCACCCCTGGGCATGTACGCTGAAAAAACCCTAATTCACAAGGATACATGCACCCCAATATTCATCGCCGTACTATTTACAATATCCAGGACATGGAAACAACCTAAATGTCCATCAACAGAGGAATTAGTAAAGAAGACATGGTACACATAGACAATGGAGTATTACTTGGCCATAAAAAGGAATGAGGGCTTCCCTGGTGGCACAGTGGTTGAGAGTCCGCCTGCCGATGCAGGGGACACGGGTTCGTGCCCCGGTCTGGGAAGATCCCACATGCCGCGGAGCGGCTGGGCCCCTGAGCCATGGTCGCTGAGTCTGCGCGTCCAGAGCCTGTGCTCCGCAACGGGAGAGGCCATGGCAGTGAGAGGCCCGCGTACCGCAAAAAAAAAAAAACGAATGAAATAATGCCATTTGCAGCAACATGGATGGACTTAGAGACTGTCATACTGAGTGAAGTAAGTCAGACAGAGAAGGACAAATATCATATGATATTGCTTATATGTGGAATCTTTTTAAAATGGTACAAATGAACTTAATTACAAAGCAGAAATAGAGTCAGAGATGTCGAAAACAATCTTATGGTTACCAGGGGGAAAGGGGGAGGGATAAATTGGGAGATTGGGGTTGACATATATACACTACTGCATATAAAATAGATAACTAATAAGAACCTACTGTATAGCACAGGGAACTCTACTCAATACTCTGTAATGACCTATATGGGAAAAGAATCTGAAAAAGAGTGGATATATGTATATGTATAACTGATTCACTTTGCTGTACACCTAAGACTAGCACAATGTTGTAAATCAACTATGCTCCAATAAAAATTTTTTAAAAATCTATTAAATCCATCTTTTGAGTTCTTAAATTTTTCTATTTTTTAGTTTAAAATTTTCCATTTGATTAATTTTTATAGCTTTCAGATATCCGTTGAAATTCTCCATTTGGTAATCTATTTTCTTGAACACATTAATCACAGTTATTTTAAATCTTGTACCCGATAAATCCAACACGTGGACCACCTGTGAGTCTGTTTTTGTATGTTCCCCCCCCCATTGGTCCTGCCTCCTCGTATCCCTGGTACTTTCTGACTGAATGCCCAACATTGTGTATGAAGTCTGTACAGGCTCCAGATGATATCTTCCTCCAGAGAGAATTTTCTTTTGCTTCTCAAAGGCAGTTAAAAGAGGGGAAGATGATCTTTATCCACTCTAGGATTTCAGTTTTAGGCTTTGTAAAGGTTGCTCTCTTTCTGGTTCATCCTTTCTCCTAGGATGCTGCCCTTCAGGGTCCCCAGGTGAAAGCTTGGGAGGCCCGGACTCCTCCCTGGTTGACACTGAACTTCAATATAAGTTCCCAGAACTTGAGGCTGTTGAAAGCTTCACTTAGTTCCTCAACCTCTTAACTGCCACACTGTTGATTTCTCAGCCGTATAGCCTATGCCACTTAAGAATCAACAAATATTTTGGAAGGAAACGCAACACTTAATGTTCAGCTCACTTTTCAGCGCTTCCTATCTCCATGGAACCTTGGCCCCTCAAAATTTGCCTATTTTGGTGGCCCTAAACTCCAGTTTTTGTATCTCCAGCATAGTAAGGCTGCAGAAAGCTCTGTTCATTTCTCCAATTCTTGGTCCTATACAACTTGCAATCTGGCAAATGCCTGAAAGGAAGAAGCTGTGCAGAGTGTCAGATTCATGTCAGTGTATTTTCCCTTCTCTTCAGGGTGTTGGTGCCACAAGTCCTGGTTGCCTTGGTAGTTCATGATGCTTTCAAACAGTTGGGTTTTATATTTTATTCAGAGGGAAGGTTAGTCTGATATAAGCTTATTTGCTATAAACAGATGCAAGAAGCCCCTTCCAACATATAATTTTAATAACTGCATAGTATTCAATAATATGCTTGTACATACTTAATTTAATCCATTCTCCATAGTTAGGATTTATATTGTTTAAAAAGATTAAAACCAGAAACTGTCATGTAATGAATGTCCTTACAGACCTGTCTTCATGTCCACCCATATTTATAGCCTTAGAATAAATTCCTAGATGTGAGATGGATGGCTGAGTCAAAGGACATGCAAAATTTTAAAGAATTTTGCTACTTGCTATTCAAACTGCTCTCCAAAAGGAATATATCAATTTATACCATCAGCAGTGCAGGAAAGCCCGTTTCCTTGCACTCTCACCACTCTAGGTATTCTCATTTTTTAAAAAATCTGTTACTTTAACAGTTCAGGGTGATTTATAATAGAAAAGAATAGGAGATAGTCTGTATATCGAATAACAGAAAAATGATTACATAAAGTTACTCAGCAGAAATTTTATGTAGCCATTAAATGTAGTAGAATTCCATCATAATGCAATTAACTGTGGTCCAAAATCTTCAATTCCTTTAAAATGCAGAGTTTAAAATGGTATTTTGGTGTTTTTTCCAGTTAATATATGGGAAAAAGATGTTTTCATTTATTAGATATGTCAGAAACAGCCCACTTATCACAAAGTACACACTACACAAGGAACTAAGAAAATCTCAAATGGTTATGATGCAGTCACTTCCTAACCCATAATTCCCTGCAACCTCCAGAGAAAAGAAGAACTCTTTTGTGCAGAGGCTGGACAGGGGACAGGAGCTACTGCCATGTTTTATATGAAGACATCTTATCACAAGGTATCTTATCATGAGTTTTATTGGATTTACTAAAGGTTTTACTAAAGGTTTTAATTACAAGGGAAAATATTTATAAGAATTAAATAAAAAGAAGATTCAAAATTCCACATGCATAAAACTAACTTGAATAGAAAAAAAATGGAAAATCAATACATCAAATATTAATCATGGACTTCCCTGGTGGCTCAGTGGTTAAGAATCTGCCTGCCAACACAGACACAGTTTCGATCCCTGGTCTGGGAAGATCTCACATGCCACGGAGCAACTAAGCCCATGTGCCACAACTACTGAGCCCACGCGCCACAACTACTGAAGCCCGCACACCTACAGCCCATGCTCCGCAACAAGAGAAGTCACTACAATGAGAAGCCCACGCACCACAACAAAGAGTAGACCCTGCTCGCCACAACTAGAGAAAGCCTGCACACATCAACAAAGACCCAACACAGCCAAAAATAAAATATAATAAAATAAATTTAAAAAACCATTAATCACTCATTCATTCATTTAACGTATGTCTACTGAATACCTACTTTGGGCAAGGACCAGGCACCAGGCACCAGGCACCAGGCACAGGAATGCAATGATGAACAAGAAGAAAAATCTCTATTCTCATGGTGTTGACATTCTGATCAGAGAGAAGACAATTTCAAAAGTAAACACATAAATATATACTATAATATGAAGTAGGGATAAATGTGAATTAAATTAAAGGTAAGAAGCTAGAAAGTGCAGAGAGATGGGGACAGTCGGGGCAGGTCTCTCCGAGGGGTGGACATCTACACAAATGCCCTAGTGAAGGGAAGAAGGGAGCCATGTGGACACCTGGCAAAAGAACTTTCACACAGAGGGAGCAGCAAGTACAAAGACCCCGAGGTAGGAGTGTTCTCCAGGGTAGGAACACAAGAAGGCCAGGTGTGGCTGGAGCCTAGTAAGCAAGGATGAGAGAGGCAGGTGATGAGACCCAGCTGGGTCTGACCAGCAGGGTCTTGAGAATCCTGGTGAGGCTTCAGGTTCTTCTTTTTTACTATGCTTCTTGTTGTTGTTGTTGTTTGTTTTGTTTTGTTTTTGTTTGTTTTGGCCATGCCACGCGCGGCATGCGGAATCTTAGTTCCCCAACCAGGGATCAAACCTGTGTCCCCTGCATGGAAGCACAGAGTCCTAACCATTGGACCGCCAGGGAATTCCCGAAGCTCTGGGTTTTGTACCAACGTAGCAGAAAGCCGTGGAAGGGTGAGAGACCAGACTTGACTTATGGTGTGGAAGGATGTCTGAGTTTGTGTTGAAAAAAGAAGAAAAACAGTACCTGTGCGGAGAGTGGTGGCTTTATTATCAGAGTGCTTCCTAAAACCTCCATTCCTTTTGGATTGAGTGCATTATTCTGATTCCTGATTGTAATGGTGATAACATGACTGCATTTATCAAAACTCACAGAACTGTTCATACACACGCTGTTTTAGTGATTTTTACTGTACATAAATTTTAAAAGATTTTAAAATCTCTGTATTACATATTTCAAAATATTTCATATTGTTTCAATAATTTAAAAAAATGTGCCCAAATCCGTCCTTGAGAATAGACCAAAGATAGAGCTGGGATAGACTGCTGCCCCTAACTCGGCATGGACCATCGTCCAGCACATGGATCTGTGAACAGGCCCCGTCCTTCCCAGCCCATCACCAGCAATTCCAGGCAGGGGGAGTGTGGGTACTCCCCACACTGGACCAGAGGACCCCTGGGTACCCTTCCTCTTGAAGGCTCACAGAAGAGGACAGCCCTAAGGAGACAGGCACCTTCACATGAGATAAGACGGTGAACAGGAGAGATGCACAGCTCAGTGAGTCTTCGGGACCCAGGGCTTCCCCTCCTCAGGCTGTTCTGCCACAAACTCTGTCCTCTCTCTGTTCCTACTGCAATCTCACAGTCTCCCTCCTCCCCCCTCTCCTCCCCCTCCTCTCAGATCCTTCCCCGGAAAGGCTGCACCTACACTAGGTGTAAATGACTGCTGGAGTGCCCAGGAAGATACACACACACACACACACACACACACACACACACACACACCAGATTCCAGGTTGAGTGAGTGAGTGAGGAGGGAGCAACACAAAGCAGGGGCCCCAGGGCTGCCAGAACAAAGCACTGTACATATTCAGCATATTTATGTATTTCCCAGGGGTAAGGGAAGCGAGGTCTAGTAAATAAACTCTGATAGCCCTTAAAATTCTCAGATTCTACATTTCATCATACTGAGCCATCACGGTTCCAAAATTTAAGATTAGAGATTTCCATGCATCTGGGATTCTAAAATTCCATGACTCTCTCATTCTGAGATGATGTAATTTTATAAAGCTAAGCATTTAAATTACTATGGTTCTAAGAGTCTATGATGTTATGGATCAGACATAAGGAAATTATCTGATTCCAAGGGTGTAAAAACCCATGATTCTTGGATCGGAAAGGCTGCTACTTCCTAGGGTGCCCTGAGCCCCACATTAGTCCCTGCCTGGCCTAAATCATCAGGGGGCAATAGTTATGGTCACCAAAACCCCTTTGTTTTTGTCCAAGACGAAAACAAGAGAGTAATGGGATGACAAGAAATCCAGAGGAAATGGCTGTTAAAATCTATAAAAACTTCTCAAAGACAAACATATCCCATCTGTGTTTTTTCAGTAAATACAGGACCATAAATATTTATGTCAGGCATATATTTAACATTTCATGTTTGGCCTTTTTTTTAACTCCCTCCCCTTAAATCAAGCTAATTAGTTAACTCCTATGCCCATGTCAGTTTTTTTCCCCCTAACCGATGAAACATCCCCTCAAACTGCTAAAAATATCTATAAAGCAAGAAGGAAGACATACAGGCAATGAGGAGAAATGCCCAGCTCCAGGCAGCTGCAGGCAGGTCTGGGCACACAAGATGCCAGCACCTTAAAATCCCCTCCCTCCATCTCGGGTCCTTGGGGAAGGATCAGTTGTTATGACTGAAAAAATACCACCATCCCAAGGAAGATGTTCCAACGTTCAGAAAAGGGTACATCCAGAGATGCAGCATGGAGCAGGCAGTGAGAGTGGTTCCTTGTACCTCAGAGAGGCTCAGAGTTTCTTGACTCTTGGAAAAGATCATTTGTTCCACAGTGTGGCCAGAAAAGCTGGCAAAGCTTACTGAGGAAGTCATAGACGTTGATTTGGCTTATGAAAAATCCCCTCTCCTGGGCCCCAGAGCTGAAATCACTCAGCTCCCAGGGCCCGTCCTCCAGGAAGCCCTCCCTGATCAGCCATATCCCATAGGGCTTTCTGCTCTCCTCCTCTGCCCTCCTTGAGGACCCACAGCCAGGGCTCCAGTCTGCACCCTTACTCACCAGGGCACAAGGCGCCCTCCCTCAGCCATCATTGCAATAGGGATTCCCCAGAGTGGAAGTTCCACCCCAGAGGGCACACTGAAAATCCCTGGGAGGATATCTGGCGTCACAATGACTGGGAGTCACTGTCTTTTAGTGGGGAAGAGCCAGGGATGGCCAACTCACTGCCCAGGGTGGGTCAGCCCTACACTAACTTTTTTTTCTGCTGTACGCGGGCCTCTCACTTCTGTGGTCTCTCCCGTTGCGGAGCACAGGCTCCGGACGCGCAGGCCCAGCGGCCATGGCTCACGGGCCCAGCCGCTCCGCGGCATGTGGGATCCTCCCAGACCGGGGCACGAACCCGTGTCTCCTGCATCGGCAGGCGGACTCTCAACCACTGCGCCACCAGGGAAGCCCTACACTAACTTCTGAATATGTTGCCAGATATTCAAAATATCTGTAAGCAAGCAACCTGGTCATCTAAGTCTAGAACATAGCCCCATTTTACACATAAACACAAAGTATTTTTTTTATGGTTTTAACATACACTGAATTTTCCAGGAATGGAACTACGTACGATGTACATGGAGGAAAAATGGTACTGTGTTTTGTTTGGAACTTGACCAGTTGTTCACCATTTCAGAAAATGAGGTCACCCTCAGTCCCTCCGTTTGTGACGTCTATGCGTCTGTAGCTGGCAGGTTTGGTCAGTGATGCCGGGCACAGGTGTGAGCAACTGGCAACTTCTCTAGGCGCTTATATGGGGAAGCACACATGACTTAAGGGTTGCTTCCCTTTCATTTCTTCTCTATAATACAGTTGAAATATTATATGGAATTTTTAAGAACTATGGTGCCGACGGGTTCCATTATCTACCAATTTCATTTCAAGAGTGTAAAGGAGGCAGTACAAAAGGGTCCTGTTAGAAGAAAGTGCTGAGAACCACTGACCAGGCCAACTCCTCGTTTTCCAGATGGGGAAAGGGAGGTGTCCTCCAAAGTCACATAGTGAGGTGAGCGTGGGGGGATTGGGATTCAGCCAGGTGTGTCTGACTCTGCAGCCCTGAGAAACTCCGAGGATGGGCCTGGTATGATGTCTTTGACTCCCAGGACCTGTTTCTGGATTCAGTGACACACAGAGAGCCCTGGGCCCATAAGGACCCCCAGGAAGGCAGGCACACGGTTCCCATGCGGGCTCCCCAGAGAAGGCGAGTGGGCAGCCCAGGCCCCGTGCCAGGGACAGGAGGTGTGGGTGTGCCAGGCTGACTCTGGAAGCCCTGGGAGAGGCAAGCCAGACAGAGGGCCTCGGGCAGGTGAGTCTCCCAGGCCTGGGAGCAGAGTCTGAGGCTTGAGACTTTGGGACCAAGCTCACCTCCCCACTCCCTTTCACCCCACCCTATACCTTCCCTTTTTCCTGCTGTGCCCCCGACCCAGCTCTCTCCTCACCTTCAGCCCCCATGCCCGCCACTTGCCAGCTCTCAATCCATCCCTCCCTCACCGTCCTCACCATCTTTGCCTCAGTTCAAACCGCCACCACCTTTCACCTAGACGTGACATAGTCACTCCACTGCGGCCAAGGTGATCTTTCCAAAGCACAAAAATCTGTCCAGTTTTCCCCCTGTTCCTAACCCTCCATGGCTCCCACTACCCACAAGATATCCTCTGAATGCCTAAGCCAGGCAAACAAAACCCTGTACCTTCTATTTGTTCCCACTGCCCAGTCCCCTTCCTGCAGGTTCCCAACACCACCAGCCTAGAGCTGCACCCGGCTGCTCACAGCCCCCCAGACCTGCCCTGTAAGTGCTGCCCTTGCCCTTGCCATCTCCCTGTGGAGCAGCCTTCACTACTCCCTCTGTGCTACGCCAGCCCCATGTGGCCCCCGTCACAGCTCCCCTTGCACTGTGTGTGTGGCCCATGTATAAGTGCATTAAATGACAGTGAAGGACAAATGCAAAGAATACATCAGGCGAGAGCTGAGCAAGGTCTTGAATGACACTCGAACCTCTGCTACCAGGAAAGAGAGACCTAGAAACACAAGACGGACAGAAGCCTTTTCTCAAAGACACAGGCCCCTAGTCGGGGCAGGGAGGGGAAGGGGGTGCCGGTCAGGCTTCAGACTCCACTCCAGCCATTACAGCTTTACTGGCTGAAACTCACTGATTTCCCTGGAAAGGTGGGGGATGGAAACATAAGGAACATTCCCAAAAACATGATTGAGGGAACTTGAAGCAGCACCTAGAAGTGTTTTCATTCCAAACAGGAGCAGGCCTCGGTGAGGAGCGGGGAGACTGCAGGTCCACCCCTGGCCCAGCCTGGGCTCTACTCTGGACTGCCCAGCCCACACAGGACCACACTGCCCCGACTTCTGAGACTGCAAGGGAGGGAGTCTAGGAAGATACAGCTGATGGGGCAGCCTATTCAGGCACATACCATCAACACATGTCACAGAGAAGAAAGGTCCACGAGGTCACAATTCACTCCATGAGGAGGGAGCTGGGTTCTCAATCCAAAATAAATGAATCAGTGCTCGTGTGTTTGGTGCAGTAGCCCTCGAGTTCAGTCCCAAGCCCCCCCCCCACCCCTTTTTTTTTTTGGTACGTGGGCCTCTCACTGCTATGGCCTCTCCCATTGCAGAGCACAGGCTCTGGACGTGCAGGCTCAGCGGCCATGGCTCATGGGCCCAGCCGCTCTGCGGCATGTGGGATCCTCCCAGACCGGGGCACGAACCCGCGTCCCCTGCATCGGCAGGTGGACTCTCAACCACTGCACCACCAGGGAAGCCCCCCAAGCCCCTTTTTCACACTTCAGGCTAAGAGTCCGGGGAAAGGGCCCCTGGACAGGGAAGCTGAGCCCAGTATTCTGGGCTTCCCAGAGGACTCACTACATGTCTTGGGCAGCCCCCAGCTCCTGGGTCTCAGTTTCCTTTGCTGTAAAACAAGGGGAGTAGACTGGAGGTGTCTCTAAACGTTCCTGTTCTCTTCTCACCCCAAAGAACCATCATGAATGCCCTGTCAAGAGGCCTCATGACCCAGAGCAGGGGCCGGTCTTGAACAAGACCCTGACTTCTCCCTCCCGCCAGCCCTAGCATTCGGGACTCCTCACTACCTGACAGGCCTGCCACTTCCCACGGTTTTCTCTGCAATGGGCTGAAGTCAGCACCCATCCACCCACCGACTCTGAGCTCCTATGTGTGCCAGGCCTGGGCACTGGGACACAGAGGTGAGCCAGACACTGGTGCTTCCCTCAGGAGCCCATAGTCTCATGAGTGACATGAACCCTTAAACAGAAAAAGACTCTGGGGTGGATCAGTGCCAGAACTGAAGTCCACAATCCTCTTCCCTCTACAAGGATGAAGGAGCATACCTGCCTCCTGTTATCCTTCCTCTAGCATGACCACTGCCTCCATGAAGCCTTCCCTGATTCTGCCACCCTCTCCCCACGTGGTTGGCTGCTCCCAGGCACTCTGGGAATCACTCCCCCGCAGCCCTTACCATACGATGTAAGTGGTGTGTCCATACCTTGGAGGGCAGAGCTAAATGTTTCATCCAAGCCTCTCTGCAGTCTTGCTAGACAGATCTATTAGCCTATTTTACAGATGAGGAAACTGAGGCCCAGGAAGGCAAAATGACTTCTCCTGAGTAACACACTTAGAAAGAAACGGACCTAGGATTCAATCACAGGGCTGGTGATTCCAGACTACAGTCCTCAGCCAGGGCTGCAGTGATCATCCCACACCCCACCCACAGGGTTGCCCAGAGGCCCAGAGAGGCCATTCCTAGGGGGAAGGAAGTGCACACTCCCTGAGGAGCATCCCTCAGTTACTCTATTATAAGATGTCAGGGCTAAAATGGCCCTGAAAGATAATCTAATCTCAGCCTCCTATTTTACAGAAAAGGGATACTGAGACCCACAGAGAGCAAGGGGTTTGTCCACATTTATACAGCCAGTGGCCAAGTCAGGATCAGACCCAGTTCTCCAGAGTCTCCATCAGGCATTCACTCCATGGCACCTCACTGCTACCTCTTAAAGGCAGCTGGAGAGGGTAACACTCTCCCTAGTGTTCTGGCAGAGATGGGACATTCACGGGACAACTTGGTTTATGAGTGTATCTTAAAGCTTCTCCCATAAGCTCTGCCAGGTAGGGATCATCGAGAGATAAGGAAACTGAGTCTGGGAGGTGATGAGAGCCATGCCCGGATTCAAGCCAGGTCTGTCTAGGGTGAAGCCCCGGCCATCTCCAGGGTGCTGGGTCGCTGGCCTCCACAACGTGGCACTTCGCGTGTACACCCATGATCTCATCCGTCCTCACCGAGGCCTGTGGCTAGCACTGACCTGCATTCCTGATGCCAGCTCAGTGCCCAGCATCTTTTCTTCAGACCAACCCTGACGTCACAGTGTACCATCCTGACGGGTGAATCTGGTTAAAGGATGGGGAGAATAGAAAACGGGCCAGAGGGCCTCCTGGGGCTCAGGGTGTGATTTCCCCAAAGCCCTCCTGCTTTCTTCTCACCATCGCACTGCCAGGTTTTGCCTGGTGAGCCGCGGCAGCTCACTGCCAAGCACGGGGACCATGTCAGCGGACAGGCCGTGAATGAGTGCAGTGTTTGGGACCAGTCAACAAGATGGATGTTGTTTCGGTTCGGCTCCATGCACCGTAAACATTCTGTGGCAGACGCAGCTCCAGGTGGCTCGCTGGCTCGCGCTCGGCAGCTGGGCCAGCCTGCAAAGGTCCATTAACATGGACATAAACAAGGAGGGCTGGGGGATGGAAGGCAGGAGGCCGCTGGGGTCTGTCCCGCTTTCGGAGACAAGAACACAAAGACAGAAATCCAGGAGCCAGGCTGGAGGTGGAGGCAGCCGGGTGGGGAGGAACGAGGCCCCGCCTGGTTCCAATCTTCGCTCTGACGCAGATACCGGGTGACTTTTGTTTTGACAAAACTCACACCTCGTCCAGGCCTCAGCCTCCTCATCTGGAGAAACAGGAAAGGGCTCCACTGTCGGCTGCAAGGAGGCCCTCAGAAATACTTGATGAAGGAGCTGACTGCACCAGCAGCTGCTTGAGAACAAGAACTACATCCAATCCATTTTGGCCCAGTGATTAACAGCATGGGCCTTAGAGACAGACAACTTACCTGGTCTGGAATCCAAACTCTGCCGTTGACCCACTGATGTGTTCTTGGCCAGGTAACCCAACCTCTCTGAACCTCCCTTATCTGTAAGATACAAATGATCATACCTGTTGCACCGGCAGTGGCGAGGGGCAAATGAGACAATGCTCACAGGCGTTTTATAATACAGTAATAAAAGGTCACTCTCATTCTGTTAGGATTTGTATGCCCCAAATCTCACAGAGCCTTGCCCAGAGCAGGCTCTCAGGATGAAGCGGGTGGCCAAGGCTGGGGAGTGGCCAGGTCTTCTGGATTCTCCCCTCCCGGTCCAAGATGATCTCTGGATCCCTGACCAAGCACTCAGCCTGCCAGGCGCCCATGTGGGCCTCACAGCCTGGCCCCAGACATTAAGCCCCAGGCCCGTGTGGGAGGCTGTCCAACTTGACGAACATCAATTCTCAAGTGCCAGCTGGCCGAAAATCAATGTGTCAAATGACCAATTCATCAAAAGCCAATTAGCCACAAATTACTTCGCCAAGTGGCTACATTCCCACATTACCTCAACAGTTACCCAAAACTTATTTATTTTAGCCATTTATAAAGATGACAACCATTTGTGTTGGAGGAGATGGTTTTAGTTTTAGTTAATAAGTTTTGATTTTGTGCTCAGAGCAGCATTTTAAAGAATATTAAGCTGGTCAAAATCAAGGATCATGGGTTGATTTAGTCCTCTTATTTAGTATTTACTATTCAGTGCATTTCATTATCAGTTTTCAAATGTCAGTGTTTCATACAGGAAATCTTGAAGTTACATTGTGCAGTAGGTTGAATGGTGGCTCCTGAAAAGACATGTCCATTTCAAATTTCTGGAACCAGGAATGTGATCTTATTTGGAAAAAGGGTCTTTGCAGATGTAATGAAATTAAAGATTTTGAGCTGAAGAGATTATCCTGGTGGGCCCTAAATCCAGTGAGAAGGATCCATATGAGGAGAGACACAGAGAGGAGATGACATGACCACAGGGGCAGAGACGGGAGCAACACAGCCACAAGTCATGGAATGCCAACAGCCACCAGAAGCTGGAACAGGCAAAGAATGCATGCTCCCCACAAGCCTCCAGAGCCAGTACCTTGATGCCAGAATCTTCCACAGCTGTGAGAATAAACTTCCGTTGTTTTTTAAGCACCAAGTTTGTGGTAATTTGTTACGGCAGCCTCAGGAAACTAATACACATTTCCTTCATCATTATCTAATGTCTTTTTCTGTTTTGCCTATTCTTACTTTTTTCGGAGGGGGGGATTCTTTTGCTAATTTCTCAAGAAACTTGTTAACTTTAGTTTGTCTGTTTCTAGCAATTAACACACAATGGTGATAGGGCTGCTTATGCTACTTCTTAGTTTATTTATTACTTTAAGTATCTTTTAGTACTTTTTATGGTTTACAACCAACTTCTTTTACTCTTTACAATTTCACATTTATGGTTAAAGTATCAAATTTGATACCAACTCTTTTAAAAAAACTAATGAATCAAATCCAGCAATATATGAAAAGGATGATTCGTCATGACCAAGTGAGGTTTATCCTCAGAATGTAAGGTTCTAGATTAATCAGCATAATTCACTAAATCCAAAGAATGAAGGAGAAGAGGCTTATAATCAGCTCAACTGATGCAGAAAAAAATTCACGATAAAAATTCTCAGCACACTGGGAACAGAAAATAATTTCCTCGATATAATAAAGTACATCAATGGTAAACTACAGCTAACATCAAGCTTAACGGTGAAACACTGAATGCTTTCTCCTAAGATTGGGAACAAAATAAGGATGCCCATACTCACCACTTCTATTCAACATATTAGAGGTCCCGCAGCTAGTACAATTAGGGAAGGAAAGAAGATGGCATGAAAATAGAAGAAGAAGCATAACTCTTTACTCTCAGATGACATGATTACTTACATGGAAATTCCTAAGAAATCTCCAAAAAGAAAAACATGGAAAGAATAAATTAATTTAGCAGTGTCACAGGATACAAGGTCAACATGTAAAAACAATTATAATTCTACATACTAGAGGAATTAATGGGGAAATAGAATTTAAAAAGCAATCTCACATATAATAGCATCAAAAAAACATAAAATTCTTAGGAACAAAGTTAAAGTTTTGTAAGACCTTTACACTGAAAACTATTAACACTTCTGAGAGAAAGTAATCAACACCTAAATAAACGAGGAGAGATACTATGTTCATGGATGGAAGATTCAATATTGTTAAGATGTCAATTCTATCCAAGTCAATCTCTACATTTAATGTCATCCCAATCAAAGTTCTAGCTAGTTTTTTGGTAAAGCTTGACTAGTTAATTCCAAAATATATATGAAAATATTAAGGACCTAGAATAGCTAAAACAATATTGAAAATGAAGTACAAAGTTGGGGGCTCACACTATCTGATTCAAGACATTCTATAAAGCTACAGTCATCAAGATAGCATGGTGTTGTTATAAGAATAGACGAATACACATAGATCAGTGGAAAAAACAGAAAGCCCACAAATAAACCCACACTAATATGGTCAACTGATTTTTCCCTAAAGTGCCAAGACAAACCAATAAGGAAAAGAAGTCTCTTCAACACATGTTGCTAGGATAACTGGATACCTGTATGGAAAAGATGAACCTTGACCCTTATCTCACACTGTACCCAAAAATTAATTCACAATGCATCATCAACCTAAATTTAAAGTTAAACCATAAAACTTCTAGAATAGAGTATACCTCAAGACAGGCAAAAGTTTATTTAAAAATGCAGGAAACAAAAGAAAAAGTTGATAAACTAGACTGATGAGAAATTTTAAATCTTTGTTCTTTAAGAAACACCATTTAGAAAATGAAAAGGCAAGGCAGATAATGGGAGAAAATATTCCCTACACATATACCTAACAAGACTTGTATCCTGAATATATAAAGAACTCTCACAACTCAATAATAAAAGGATAAATAACCCAATTGAAAAATGGACAAGACTTGAATAGATTTCTCAAAAGAAGATATGCACATAGGAAGATCCACAGATGCTTTGCATCTCTAATCATCAGAGAAATTAAAGTAAAACCAGGGGACAATAGCAACACTGGCTTATTGGAATGTGGGTAACTGGACACTCACTGAAGGGCTAATGATTGCTGCTATAATGAAGGACTTTCTTCCTGCTGGCCAGTTCTGAAGAGAAAACAAAATACAAGTCCAGCTTCCTGCAGCTCTGGGTCTGGATGACACACCTGGCTTCATTTGTATGGACCTCCTTTTCCTCCGAGCAGGAAAAAGTCAGAAAAACCTTCTAGAGGAGATGACTCAAGCTAAATACTGAAAGATTACTTGCCAGGAAGACAGGGCATGAAGAGCATCAAAAATGCAAGGAGCAGACATGCAAGAGCAGGAGGTATCGGGAGCTTTGAGTATTTCAGAGCCGGGATTAGGAAAAGCCCAGGAATTAGATGAGCAGGGGCTGGAGCAGGTGGGGCCCGGTGGGCCACTTCAGTAACCTTGGACTTTATCCTCTATCATAATTGAGTCACAGATTCTATCACTTGGTCCAGTTCTGGACCAAGTCCCAACATGCAAACTGTATTATCCATTCGTTCTTCATTGACTCCAGTATTCATTCAACAAACATTTACTGGGCACCTGCTGTTGACATTCTTGTCTCCCCAGCCTAGAGGGCACACTGCATTCCCAGCCCTGGCTCTTTCTCTGGGATATACAGCCACGATAGAGTGAACTCCTATTAGGTGCCAGGTGCTGGGCCCAATACTATATAAGCAAAATCTTATTTAACTTTCATGTTTTCTCCATTTTGCAGATGAAGAAATGAGAGGCTCAGAGAAGAAACTGATTCAAACCTTGGCCTATCTGATTCCCAAACCCCCATTCAGATTGATCCATCCATCTGTGCAGAAACAATACCCAAGTACAGGCTGCAGGCCAGGCCCTGTAACCTGCACAGGGGCACAGGTGTTCACAGTGCTGCCCTTGAGTGCTCACACCTGTCTGCCCGTGACTTGCCTCTCCCATCAGAGGGGGAGCCACCTTCCCTCACAGAGGTCCAGGCCAGCCCCCACATGCCCAGGCTGAGTGACCGTGGAGCTGTAGGGAGGGCACCAGCTTGGTCTTACGGACTCCCCTCTCTAGCCGCTCATGACAACAGATGCTCTGTCCCTTTGCCTCCTGGTGGAAACACCAGGCCCAGAGTGCAAAGGAGGCATGGTGCCAAGGTCCAGCCTCTTCCACGCCAAGCCCACATCTCCCTTTGGTGTGACCAGACCCTGGCCAAATACTGAAGTTCCCAGTACTGCAGCTAGTCGTTAATCCATCTAGAAGTAAGTCAAACAAACAGCAGACACAACCCGTAGCTTCCCCAGGAGACAGCTCCCCACACCTCTCTGGAGCTCCTGCCAAGTCTGTCCTCCACAGCCTGGCAGCCACAGGCTCTACACACTGCCACCTCACCCCAGGGACCCCCATTTCTGCTCCAAACCCTTTCCAGTGGCCCTCATTCCCCAGGCCTGGTGGTCACCAGCCTGCGTCCAGAGGACCCCCGAGCTAGCCAGGCTAACTTCTCTGCCTATCAGCCCCTCACTGCTCTGCTCCTGCCACACCCACTGTGACAGACTGAATGTTTGTGTCCCCCAAAATTCACATGTTGAAACCCTACCTGCTGTGTGATGGTGTTAGAGGTGGGGCCTTTGGAAAGTGATTAGGATTAGATAAGGTCACAAGGGTGGAGCCCTCATGAATGGGATTAGTGCCCTTCTAAGAGTCAGAAGAGAGCGTACTTCCCTCTACTTTCCCCTATATGAGAGCACAGTGAGAAGATGGCCACCCACAAACCAGGAATTGGGTCCTCGCCAGTCACTCAATCTGCCAGTACCTTGACCTCAGAATTCCCAGCCTCCAGAACTGAGAATTAAATGTTTGTTGTATTTTTGTTACAGCAGCCTGAGCGGCTAAGACACATGCCCTGTCCCCAAACACACCTCAGGGGCTTTGCTTTTCTAGTCTCTCTGGCCTCTCTTCTCTCATGTCTGTGCAACTTCTTGTCCCCATTCACATCTTGGAGCAAAAGCCACCTCATCTGGGAGGGCTTCCCTGATGCTCTGGGAACCTCACCCTCACGCCATCCAGTTTGACCACCTTTATAGCACTCATCATTATTTAAAAGCGTCTTGTTTCTTTACTCACCTATTTATTTTCTGCTCTCATGAACTTGGTCTGTTTTGATCACCACCTAGATCTGAGAGCACTGCCTCAGAATAATAGGAATTCAACAATTCAACTGTCACGTGCATGAATCCCACAAGGCCCAGCTGAAGTGATGCTGCCTCAGTGTAACCTTCCTGGACACCTCTGTTCAGATCTCTCAGAGGTGCAGACCTCACCAACCCCTCCCAAATCACTCCCACTGGTGCCCAAAGGCCGGGCTGTGGCTGATTCATCTCTGTGCCCAGCACCTAATATAGGGACTGGTACGCCTCAGGGGTTGAATGAACACATTTTCTCTGAATAAATAAATGAATGCAATTCAGCTTCCCCACCTGTGATAAATGTAAAAGGGCTTTGTCGACAGTAGAGTACAGCGGGCACTCATGTACACGAGCACATGCACACACATACACACACACACACACACACACACACACACACACACACACACACATACACACATACTCCAGGGCCTGACAGCCACAGGGGCTTACCGCACGGTCTGTTGAACTGAATTCTGGGCAGTCCTGCCTGTGCCCTAACTCCAAGGCCAATAGTCACAGCCGCACATGGGCCCTGTGCAGCCCCCACCTCAGTTGGCGTGAGTCGGACAACTCATTATCTGAGCGGCCAGGAGGCAGAGGTTAAGAAAACCACAGAGCTGAGTGCTCCGCTGTCCTGGAGGGGGTGTGGAGAGCTGCCTGCACATGTGAGCAGCAGATGGTCAGCCTGACCAATCGGGAGGGTTCCATTTCAGTGACAATTCATTTTCAGTAATTATCCATCTCTCCTTTAAAGTCACCTAAGGTAGCCCTCGTGGGCACAGCGGACTTCTTCCCTGGGAGAACTTTCAAGTTATTTGCACTTTTGGAGATGCGTAGAATTAAAAGCAGATGTGCCAAATTGAGCCTCCTGCTTGCTGCTCCATCTCTGATTTTTTTTTTCCTGCCGGCCCACTGTAAATGTTTTTAAAATGGGACCCCGGTACTAGACATGTCAAACAGCTGAATTCAAGGTAGAGGAGGCTGCCAGCAGGGAAGACGGATGAAATTTAAAATCCCTTTCGACAGATTAACTAGAGACACTTTGAAGCCATAAATCATGCAGACAGTTTAGAAGAAGCTAATAATGGATTTCGGTTTTATTCGTATATTTATTATCTCGAAGAGATAGCAGAATGCCGGGCCAACGTGCCTGGCTGGGAAATCCACCGGGACTTCCTATGGCTGATTATCAACCAGAGAAGAGGTGGGACAGAAAGGGAGGAGGGACATAAGAACCGACATTAATTATGTACCTGCTGTGTGCGAGGCGCTGGGCTTGGCATGACTTGTTTTGTTTAAGCCAACCATGTGAAGAAGACAATATTGTTCCCATTTTATGGATGAAGACTCTAAGATACTCCAAGATAACTTGTTCCAGGCCACACAGCCTGGCCTCCCTGAAACCAAAGCTCTACTCCTTCCACCCAAAAGAATGCAGGAAAACAGATGGCCCAACGTGACAGCACAGAGCACCTGAGAGACAGACAGACAGACAGCAAGTGTATGAGCTTCTGCACCCCAAGGGGCCAGTGCCCCAAGGATCAGTGCCCTTTTCCACTGCTGGTCCTTCAGTCTTGCTGTGCCCTCTGCCTGGGGTGCCTTCAGTGGTCACATCCTGAACTCACAATCATGTCAGGACCCAGCCTGGGTCTCTGCCCTCAAGAGAGTGCCCTGAATTATAGCATTTTTATATTTGTGTTATATATCCCTAGAAGGCTTCCCTCAAATAAATATGACCGTATCCATTCCTGTATCCTCCCATGGCCACCCAGGAGATGCTCAATGCTGTTTTTATCATTCCCTGATGCCCCAGCACCTTGAATACGAGCATCACATCTACCAAGAGCAGGGGGATGGCCAAGGCAAGACGCTAATATTCATGAAGCACCTCACACATTTTTGGTGCCCTCTCTGTACCAGCACCAGGGATAGAATCGTGAACCAGACATAGTGCCCACATGGAACTTACATCTGAGTACCAGGCACCTTATAAACTAATTTAACCCTCTCGACCTAGGGGGACAAGCAACACCCTGAGAGGTCAGAAGGGACGGCCATCAGGGAAGGCTCCCAGGGCAGAGAACAAACAGGGTCCCGGATCTCCCTTTTACAATTCAATGACCCTTCGTCCACAGCGGTGAGCCCCACACTCTGTGGCACATCAGAATCACCTGGGGGACTTATGAAAAATATATCTGGGCCCTGCCCTAGATATAGCAAATGAGAATCTCGTGGGATACGGCCAGGGAAGCGGCCTGGTATGAATGCTCCAGAGGACCCTGCTGAGCCGATCCTGCTGCTAGCCTAGTGTTTGGCCACCACCAAACTTTAAAAAAAGGTCTCCCTCTTTGGCCTGGCACACTCAAGGCCCTTCACAGCCTGGCTCCAAACCACTCCTCTGGTCTGATCTTCCAAGACTACACACACCCCATATAGTCATATAGTCCAGGCCTAACAGCTATTTACCGTTCCCCTGATAAGCCCTGAATGTGCAAGCCCACCCCACCCCATGCTTCATGCCGTTCCCTCTCCTGAAATGCCTTTCACCCACTTCCACCTGGGGAATTCATTCCTACTTATCTTTCAAGGTCCAGCTCAAACATTTCCTCCCTGAACTCCTCCATGCTTCATAGCTCCATGAATTAGCCCCCACTGGGCCCCCGCTATCCCCATCACTGGACGGTTGGCTCCTCAGGGCCTCTCCCCACTTCTCCCGCCAGCCTGACTCACTGGCCAAGCACCTGGCTCAGAACGGTGTCCTAGAAATGAACAAGGCATGAGATGGTCTCGGAGAACAGGCCATGACCCAAAGATACAGAGGAGAAGGGGAGGCACTACTCGGCTCCTTGTTCCACTGTCCCAGCCCCACTGCAGACACACTGGCCTCGTCCCACTCAGGGAGGTTGCTCCTCCTTCTGGGCCTTTGCACTAGCTGTCTCCTCTGCCCCGAGTTCAAGGATGCCTGCTTCCTGTCATTCAGACCTCCCTTCCTATGAGAGGTCTTCCCTGACCGCCGCCAGGCCCCACCACTCACTAACCCCTCATCTGCTTCATCTCCCTTCTTAGCACATACCACTGCCTACATAGTATTCTGGCTGCTCACATCTGTCTGCCCCATTTGAACACAAGCTCCATGAGGGCAGGGACTAATATTTGCTAAATCAAGTGGTTTCTGGAAAGCCTGGAGAGCCTTCCTGATCATTCCCACATACACACACACACACAGGCCTGAGAAAGCCATCCTAGACCATTCATATGTGAGCCTTGGGTTTTCCTCTCCTATCTGACTCACCATGTTCATGTGTCATGAATTTTAAGGGACGAAATACCTTCAAAAATTGTTTTAAATTCCACAACCCTATCTCTCAGACAGTTTAGATTTCTTTTATAAAAAATTGTGTTAAAATACACAGAACATAACATTTACCATCTTAACCATTTTTAAGTGTGCAGTTCATGGTATTAAATACGTTCACATTGTTATGCAACCATCACCACCATCCATCCCCCTAACTCTTTCCATCTTATAAATCTGAAACTCTGTACCCATTAAACAAGAACTCCCTATTCTCCCCTCCCCGCCAGCCCCTGGCAGCCACCATTCTGCTTTCTGGCTCTATGGTTTTGACCACTCATATAAGTAGAATCATACAGTATTTGTCTTTTTGTGACTAGCTTATTTCGCTTAGTATAATGTCCTCAAGGTTCATCCACCTCGCAGAATATTACAGAATTTCCTTCCTATTTAAGGCTGAATTATATTCCACTGTATGTATATACCACATTTTGGTAATCCATTCATTGGTCGATGGACACTTGAGTTGCTTCCTCAGACTGCTTAGGTTTTAAAATGTTCATTTTTTTCCACTACACCTATGTGTATGATTGTATCTGTGCATATACACATACACACACATATTTAACATTTTACTACACATTGACACTTCAGTATTTGTAACACTAACTATCAAGTCATGAGCATTTTTTCCCTTGTCACTAAGGATTCTTCAAAAGCCCCCTTTGAACAGCTGCATAGTACTCCATCATGGAATTCACCATAACTTATCTAGTTATTCCTCATTGTTAGACATTCAGGTAGGGTGTTTCCAATTTTTTGCTCTTATAAATAATGCTGTTATGAGCACCCGTGAACATAAATCACTGTCTGCATCTCTGAACGCTTCCTCGGGACAACTTCCAAGAAGAGGAATTCCTGGGTCAAAGGGATTGAGTATTTTCCAGGCTCACAGAACGTACTGTCAAATTGCCATCCAGAAAGACTGTCCCCATTTACATTCCCACCAGTGACTGGTGAGGGGGCCAACTTCACTGCACGTTGCAACAATAAGCAACAGGATTTCCTTTAGCTTTGCTAATTTGTGAGACTGAAATCAGACTTCATTTTTATTTGGATTTTATTACTAGTGGGGGCAAACATTTGAAAATATCTTTGGCTATCCGTATTTCTTCTTCTGTCAAATGCCTGTTCCCATCCTTTCTGCATTTTTCTTATCATTTTGGGGGAGCTTTTCTTAGGTATTAAATACATCAGGCTTACATACTTTTCTCATTTTGCTTATTGCCTTTCATTATTGTTTATAAATTTTTACACATAAAAATGTTCTAAATTTTCAAGTAGTCTAATCCAACAGTCTTTAGTTGAGATCACTTCCATGGGCTTTAAGTAAAGCTAGTTCTTTTCCAACCAGACATAAGATAAATATTTCCCTATAATACCTTCTAATTTTTTGTGTGGTTTCATTTTTCACACTAAACTCCTTAATCCATCTGGAATGTATTTTGCAGGATAATGTAGGTGAGGATTTAACTTTATTTTTTTCCCCAAATAGTTAACCAATTGTCCCCATCTGTGTTATTTTTTTCAAGACCCTTATGGCAGGGTTTCTACCATCTCCCTTAGTAGCACCACAGTGTAATAATAATCACAAATATCACATGTATCACTTACACTTTACAAAGCATTATTCATTTATCATTCATTCATCACGTTTTTGCTGAGTGCTTGTTATGCACTAGGGACTCTTCTAAGTGCTAGGAATCCAGCAGTGAATAAAACAGATAATAATCTCTGCTCTCATGGAGCACACCTTCTAATGGGGGAAGTAAAATAAGTAAGTAAATTATACAGTATGTTCGTGATAATGAGAAAAATATAAAGGAAGGGGGATTGAAAGTATTTGAGGGGAGGACGCACTTCTACATAGGATGCTCAGGGAAGGGTTCACTGAGAAGTGTCACTTGGATAAAGACCTGGGTTGGGGGCTGAGCCATATGGATGTCTGGCTGTAGGGGGAGGACATCCAGGCAAAGGAAACAGCCAGTGCCAAGGCGCTGAGGCAGCAGGAGACCTAACATGTTCCAGGATCAGCAAGAAGCCAGTGTGGCCGAGGTGGAGCAGGCTTGAGGGCATGAAGAAAGAGCTGAGGCCAGAGGAATACGGGTGTGTGTGTGCGTATCATGTAGGACCTCCCAGACCTTTGTGCTTTACCTCCACATCTGGATGAGATGAGAGTTCTGGTGAATTTTAAACAGAAGAGCAACATCACTAATATTTTAACACAGGGTTTGTCAACCTCAGCACTGCTGACATTTGAGGCCGGATAATTTTTTGCTCTGGGAGGCTGTCTTGTGCATTGCAGGATGTTTAGCAGCATCCCCAGTAGCTCACATGTGTGCCTGTACGTGCACACACACACATACACACACACACACACACACCCGGCTGTGACAATTAAAAATGTCACTGCTGGGCTTCCCTGGGGGCACAGTGGTTGAGAGTCCGCCTGCCGATGCAGGGGACACAGGTTCGTGCCCCGGTCTGGGAAGATCCCACATGCCGCGGAGCGGCTGGGCCCGTGAGCCATGGCTGCTGAGCCTGTGCGTCCGGAGCCTGTGCTCCACAATGGGAGAGGCCGCAACAGTGAGAGGCCCGCGTATCGCAAAAAAAAAAAAAAAAAAAAAGTCACTGCCAAATTGTTCCTCGGGAGGCAAAATGCCCCCAGTTGAGAACCACTGCTTTAACAAGATCACTCTGACTACTGGGCTGATGGGGGCAAAGGCAGAGACAGAGAACCCAACTGAGCAGCTATTGCAATCAATCAGTGAGACATGATGGTAGTAGCTTCAGCCAGGGTGGTGAGGAGTGGCTGGACTGGATATACTGTGAGTGTAGAGGCACCAGGATTTATTGACAGATCAGCTATAGGGAGTGAAAGGGAAGAGTCAAGGATGACACCAGGGCTTGATCCTGAAGATATGTAAGGACGGAGTTGCCATTTACCAAGAAGACGACAGGAGAAGAACCAGGTTTGGGGAGACTCCAGGAGCTGTTTCGGTCATGTATGTTTGAGACTTGCCAATGGAGACCCTGAAGAGCAACTAGATTGACAGGTCTGGAGTTCAGAGCCCAGATGAGAGCCCAAGACATGACTCTGGGTCAGCAGCAAGTCGATGGTGTTTGAAACAAAGTGATACAAGATGAGCCCACCAAGGGAGACAGCATAAACAGAAAAGCAAGCGGTCCAAGGACTAAGCCCGGGGCCGCCAATACTAGAAGTCAGGGAGCTGACGAGCAGCAGCCCGAGTAGTAGAAGAGCAAGAGCCGTGTCCTGAAGCTGTGAGAGGGCGGTGCGGCAAGGAGTAGAGAGCGGTCAACTGCATCCAAGGCTGAGTGCTGTCCACTGGGCCGCATGGAAGGCACTAGAAACCTTGGCTAGAGCCAAGAGCTGTTTGGAGGTGAGGGTGGAGTGAGAGCTTGACTGGAGGAGAGCAATGTTAGACGCTGAGCAAAGGCAGCTCTTTCATTTTGCTGAAATGTCTTCCCAGACCCCTCTCGGCCATGCGTCTTACTACTGCCCCTGCCACAGCAGCCAGGTGCAGGCATGCTTCCCGGCTTCAGGCAGGGGCAGCCTGACGGCATCTCCTACAAAACACACGCATGCCAGGCAACCTCAGACAACGATCCTAAAGTGGGTGGCGGGTTAACGCTTCTGCTGTGCCCCTGACCAGTGGGTATGGACGCCCATGAATAAATACTGTCCCCTAGACAGTGCTCTGAGAGGAATTTTATTTTTATTTTTTTAAATATTTATTCATTTATTTGGTTGTGCGGGGTCTCAGTTGCAGCACGCGGGCTCCTCGGCTGAGGCATACATGTGGGATCTAGTTCCCCGACCAGGGATCAAACCCGGGCCCCCCGCACTGGAAGCATGGAGTTTATCCACTGTGCCACCAGGGAAGTCCCTGAAAGGAATTTTAAAGTCCACTTGGAAGGTGAGGCAGCTCAGGAATGCACTTTTTTCTTTTTTATTGGAGTATGGTTGATTTACAATGTTGTATTAGTTTTAGGTATACAGCAAAGTGAATCAGTTATATTGATACATACACATATAGCCACTCTTTTTTAGATTCTTTTCCCCTATAAGCCATTACAGAGTATTGAGTAGAGTTCCCAGTGCTATACAGCAGCGGTCCCCAACCCCCGGGCCGCTGACCAGTACCGGTCCACGGCCTGCGAGGAACCGGCCGCACAGAAAGAGGTGAGCGGCAGGCGAGCAAGCGAAGCTTCATCTGCCGCCCCCCATCGCTCCCGTTACCCCCTGAACCATCCCCCCCACCCCTCACACCCCCAACCCCGTCTGTGGAAAAACTGTCTTCCACAAAACCAGTCCCTGGTGCCAAAAAGGTTGGGGACTGCTACTATACAGTAGGTCCTTATTAGTTATCTATTTTATATATACTAATGTGTATATGTCAATCCCAATTTTCCAATTTATCCCTCCCCCATTCCTTACCCCCCAGTAACCATAAGATTGTTTTCTACATCTGTACTTCTATTTCTGTTTTGTAGATAAGTTCATTTGTACCCTTTTTTTAGGTTCTACATATAAGCGATATCATATGACATTTGTCTTTCTCTGTCTGACTTATTTCACTCAGTATGACAATCTCTACGTCCATCCATGTTGCTGCAAATGGCATTATTTTGTTCTTTTTTATGGCTGAATAATATTCCACTGTATATATATACCACATCTTTCTTTTTTTCTTAACATCTTTATTGGAGTATAATTGCTTTTCAATGGTGTGTTAGTTTCTGCTATATAACAAAGTGAATCAGCTATATGTATACATATATCCCCATATCCCCTCCCTCTTGCGTCTCCCTCCCACCCTCCCTATCCCACCCTTCTAGGTGGTCACAAAGCACCGAGCTGATCTCCTGTGCTACTATGCAGCTGCTTCCCACTAGGTATCTATTTTACATTTGGTAGTGTATACATGTCCCTGCCACTCTCTCACTTCGTGCCAGCTTACCCTTCCCCCTCCCCGTGTCCTCAAGTCCATTCTCTACGTTTAAGTCTTTATTCCTGTCCTGCCCCTAGGTTCTTCAGAACCTTTTTTTTTTTTTTTTTTTAGATTCCATATATATATGTGTTAGCATACGGTATTTGTTTTTCTCTTTCTTACTTACTTCACTCTGTATGACAGACTCTAGGTCCATCCACCTCACTACAAATAACTCAATTTCGTTTCTTTTTATGGCTGAGTAATATTCCATTGTATATATGTGCCACATCTTCTTTGTCCATTCCTCTGTTGATAGACATTTAGGTTGCTTCCATGTCCTGGCTATTGTAAACAGTGCTGTAATGAACACTGGGGTGCATGTATCTTTTCGAATTATGATTTTCTCTGGATATATGACCAGGAGTGGGATTGCTGGATCATATGGTAGCTCTATTTTTCATTTTTTAAGGAACCTCCATACTGTTCTCCATAGTGGCTGTACCAGTCTGCAGGAATGCACTCTTGCACTGGCTCTCCCCACGTCCCCTCCCCGCTCTGTTTCATTCCCTCAGCTCTCATACCTGCTCCCTGGGATCACCTCCCGAGGAAACTACCTGCCCCAGAGCATGAAACTGTCTGCTGTCGGGGGAAAGCAGGCTAAGACAAATAGGAAGGAGAGAGAGGAGAAGGAGGCTGGAGGTGGATATGGAGTCACGAAAGGGTTTGGGTTTTGTTTTTTTTTAAGAAGTTAGAAATAACAGCAGGCATGTGTGCTGATGGGAATGACCCGGGGGAAGGCAAAAATTGATACAGAAAAGAGTGGAGAATCATTGGAGCAGTGCTGTCCTTGAGTAAGTGAGAGGAGGGTCCACAGTCATATTTACAAAACTGGGCCACAAAGCGAGTCTGAACACATTTCGAAGGAATGAAATGAATAGAACATATTCTCTGACCACAATGTAAAAGATAACTCGAAATCTCATACGTTTGCAAATTGAAAAGATGCCTCGTAACTGTGGGTCAAAAAATAGAATGGAAATTAGAAAATATTTTGAAGTAATTGATAATGAGAAATCTACATATCAAAATTGTGGGATACTGCTAAAGCAGTACTTAAGAAAACTTTATGGTTTTTAATGTCTTAAACACATTTATCAGAAAAGAAATGTTGAGATTTAATGAGTTAAATGTTCATTTCAAGATTTTTTTTAAAAGAGCAAAATAAAACAGGACAAGAGAAATAATAAAGATATAGGCAGAAATCAATAATACAGAAAATATACACAGATGTGCACAAACACAATAGAGGGGATCAATAAATTAGCCTAAAGTTGGTTCTTTGAAAACAAAAATAAGATTGACAAACAACAGACAAGACAGATCACAAGACAAAAGTAGGAGGAACAAATAAGTAATACCAGGAATGAAAAACAAGACAACACTTGATGCTACAGGCCACATAAAAATACTTAGACAATATTTTAAATGTCTTTATGCCAATAATTTTGAAACGTAGTCAAAATGGACAAATTCCTAGGAAAATATAATTTAACAAAACCTTAAAGAAGGAATAGAAAACCTGATTAGTCCTATAGGCATTAAAGTAATTAAATAAATGGTCTGAAATCTTCCCACAGAGAAAACTCCAGGCCCAGATCCCTTTTCCAGTGATTTCTACCAAACGTTCAAGGAAGAAATACTTCTAATCTTATACTCACTCTTCCAGAAACTAGAAGAGGGAATACTCCACAATTCACTGTATAAGGCTAGGAAAACCCTGATATCAAGCCTCAAAAAAAAGACAGTATGAGGAAGGAAAACTACAAGTTAATTTCATTCATGAACATAGACGGGAAAATTCTAAATAACATATTAATAAACTGAATCTAACAGTACACAAATAGGAAAACTACATAATGACCAGGTTGGGTATATTCAAGGAATTCAAAGTTGGTTTATCATTTAATGTTATTCATCACATTAATAGATTTAAAAACAAAATGAGCATCTCAATAATTGCAGAAAAAGCATTTGATAAAATTCAACACACATTCATGATTTTAAAAGAAAACTGTTAGTCAATCTGGAAAAGAAAGGAACTTCCTTACTATGATAAAGAGTATTTAGAAAAAGCTAACAGTCAATTTCACAGTTAATGATAAGCTATTGAAAGACCTCCCGTTGACACTGGAAGCAGAAGGGTACCCTCCATCCTTGACTTCCATCCTCCATCCTCCAGTCCAACTATATTACATAGTATGTGCGATATAAAAATTTTACATATTATATTCTGGAGGTCCTAGCCAGAATGGAAAGGCAAGAAAAAAAGAAATAAAAAGATAGGCTGTATGAATACAGCTGAAATCCACACCCAGGTTTCTCTGATTCCAGCTCATACAGAGGACTCCCACCTCTGATTCCAACCTGTGCTTTACCTGTCTTTTCTTTTTTTCCATTTCACCGGTCTTCAATCCTCCCCCTACGCCCTGAGCGAATGCCTGCTGGGCCTTCTGTGAACCCACTGGTCACCTGACATTTTCTGCTTCTCCCTGCTCTGCCCTGTGGTGTGTTTCTGAAGACGCTTCCTCACAGACTGCACGCTGGGGGCTGGGACCACTCTCGAATTCTTCTGTGAGCTGCACTGTCCCGACCTCAGCTTCTTCAGCTCCTTGTGGGCAGGACCAGGTCTGATCCACCTGGGCTCCTAGCCCCTCACACACAGCATGTCCCAGCCCACTTACTAAACGACAAGTGAGTAGATGGAGGTGACAGCAGCAGCAAGACTCTCTCCCAGGCAGGGCTTCCTGCTTCACCAACATATATCAGCTGCTTCCTTTCTTCCTTCCTTCCCACTGCCCTGCACTGAGCAGCTACTCTATACTGGCCCTCTGCTGGGGGCACTGGGGACATAAGGGGCACGCCGAGACCCAGCCCCTCCCTGGTGTGCTGACAATGGCCACACAGAGCACTGGGAGCAAGAAGGTGCCTGACCCAGCCTGTAAGATCAGGAGAGGCTTCCAGGAGGAGGGGGCTTCTAAACTGAGCTACAGAATATGAGAGGTGTTATTGTCTAAAGGAGGTTGGAGGTGGGAGGATGTTTGGGGCTGAAGAGCTACAAGTGGGTCCCTGCGGGTAGAGCACTGTGAGAGTCAGCAGGGAAAAATGAGACCAGAGATGTCGCTCCTAGAATGTGTGGAACTGTGAACCCTCCTGCTAGAAAAATGCACGAATGCATCCTAAGATTGCACAATACATTGACGCCCACCCTGGACCCCGGGGTTCTAAGAATCTGGGCTATATCCTGAGGATGGCAAAATCGAACTGTTCCAGATTTAGGGGAAGAAAGATACAAGTGAGCTTCAACTGCTGTCCACTTTCACCCATGACCCTGGCCAAGATCCAAAATAATCCCCCCAGGGCCAAGCTTGACCCCCTGGCTGGAACAGACACTCAGTCCAACACGCGAGGGTCTCGCCGGCACTGGGCAGAGCACGCCGGACAGAGGCCTTGCAGTGACCCCATCACTGGGAAGGAAGTGTCACCATCCCCCTCGTGAGCGGCACCATAACCACCAAGATTGCTGAGCACTCAAGCAGGCATGGACAGACATGTGCCAAGCAGACAGGAAAGACAAGAAAGTTCCTAAAACAGGACACGTGTGAGCAGAGGACATGGGCATGAAAGAACCTCGTGCTTCAGGGGGACTGGCTGGAGGATCCAATGCCAGGATGCTGACTGGACATGTGTGAGAGAAGCTGGCCCCTGTGGGCCAGACCCCAGAGCTTAGATGCTGTCCTGAGGGCAGGAGAGAGCCAGTGTCCAGTTTAGGCTTAGAGAGTGCACTCTGGTTGGGTGTGAAGAAGGATCCATAACTGTGGTGGTAACTGCCATGGTATGTCCAAGGGGGTGCCCGACCCCTTGTACATGGCATGTGTACATGGCAGTGTACGTGGCAGGGGAACCAGGGAGAGCATCTCTGAGGAAAGGGGGGTTTCTGTGTTTCTTTTCATTTTGACAGATAACAACTACAGGCCTGCTTGGTGATGGACACCAAAGATCCAAAGGAAAGAGTGCCTGCCGGCTTGTTCACCATCACAGCAACTATACTGGGCATTGGCTGCAGGAAGGAAAGACTGAGCGAAACAGATACTGGCCTAAAAGGACAGGTTTCCTCCATGTCAGCAAAGGCCCAGCTGGTCAGGAGGCCAGGTCCCTCCCTCAGCAGACCCATAAGGCCAAGACCCGCACAGGGTTAACCAGGGGCCACCGCAGAGTCACAGAGTCTATAAGTGGCCACGGCAGTCCTGAACCTGGCCTGTCCTCCCTCTTTCCCCAGCCTGGCTGCCTCCCAACCCCAGTGGGCCACTGAAGCAGCACAGAGCCTGGGAGCAAAGAGTCCCGTGTCCACGTCCCAACTGCCACCATCGTGTGGCCCTAGCCAGCTCCTCTCACTGCAGCCTCAGGCCAGACGGCAGTCAATAAGTTCCTTTCCACCCCTAAAATTTCACACACCCAGAAGCCCAAAGGCAGAAGGAGCCAATGGACATAAAACCAGAAGTGACCGTGGAGGACCTGGTCAGGAAGGCCACTGGAAGAGGCAGGGCCCGTCCAGGCAGCTAGAAAACAGAGGCAGCAATGGGAAGGGGGCTGCTGTGGTTAGGGGGCTGCCTTGACTCACCAGAAGAGCTCAGGCAAGTCACATCCCACCTTGGTGCCTGGACTTCCTCATCCACAAACTGGGGTCAGGGGGAGTGAGCTGGACCTGTTGCGTCCAGGGTCTTTCAGCTTCACACTGACAGCACGAGCCTGAATAACAAAGGACTGAAACCAGGATCTGCCACTGGGAACTATGTGACTTAAAGCAAGTCCTTAGTCTCTCTAAGCCTCAGTTTCCTCATCTGTAAAATGGGGATAATACCCCCCATAGGGTTGTTCTAGAGATTGAACTACACCAGGTGACGCAGAGTAGCTACCTGACAATGACCACACTCTCCAGCATGACCCCAGGGGAGGCTAAGGGAGGATGTGGTCTGTGGGCTCTGCCAGGCCCCCGCTGCCTCTCCTAACTGCACCAGGTCTGCGGCCATCCGGCCAGGCTTCTGGGGAAGCCTCTCCAGCCCACAGCTGGGCTTTCTCACCACATTCGGAGGCATTTTCCTTGGTCCCAGTGGGCTTCTCTCCTTCCCTCTCCCCTTGGCCCACAGGGTGGCAACTCTGAGAAGGCCTGTCCATCTCCTCAGGGCTGGCAGGAGCCGCCCTATAAATCAATCAATAAATTCCAAGCAGATGCACACACGTTGTTTTGCTTGGAACCTTGGCACTTTCCTACGGTTGCCATGAAACCAGACTCTCTCAGGTGATTCCCAATTTGACGGGGCCGGGCCTGGATCCACCAGAGGGTGACGATAATATTTTCTTTCCTGTCTTACCTCGGAGACAGGGTGCGGTTTTTTTTCCAGCCCTCTATCCTGGGCTGACAGCAAACCCAGGTTTACTCAGTGCATATTAATAGACCCCCAGGCTTGGGGAAGCCAGTAGCAAGGATGGCCAGCATTGCTGTGGGGCTTCCCAGTGTGCAGACACCCTCCCCCATAGGACTCCATTTTCCTCAAGCTCCCTACCAGGCTCTGCCTGAGGAAACCAGCAGAGGGTAGCTGTGGCTAAAAGCTGAGGCTTTGCTCCTGGTGGTCCCGGATTCAAGCCCCAGGTCTGACACTTCACCAAGCCTCAGTTTACGTTTTTATTTTGTAAATAGGGATAATACACTTGACAAATCATAGAAAGGTGAGATTTAAATTAAAATAATATACGTTAATAGCTTACCCAGGACCAGCACATTTTAGATATTCAATAGACGGTCACTGTTAGTGTTAATAATATTCTGAGTGCTCAGAGAAGGGATGGCTAGCCCTGTGACAAGGTCATACTGCAGACCCTGTCATCCTATGTCATACAGCATGTCGTCGTCATGTGGAAGAGGTCAGCCACCTGCTCCAGCTGGTTCCACGGCTTTCTCTGCAGCCCACTGGACTTGCTGGCCCCTCCCCCTGTACAGGGGGCACCAGGGCAGGCAGTCAAGGAGAAGAAAAGGAAAAGAAGATACACCACAATGGGTGTGCCTTTGTGCTGGGCCCCATCCCATGAGGCAGGGATGTGACACCCGGAAGCTGGAGTTGAGGTGCCTACCCAGCACAACTCAGCCCATTCCTCGGGCGGCCAGGCTTCAGGCCAGGCAAACACCAACTCCCTTCATGAAGAATGTCCAGTAAGTAGGGAAAATATCTGAGTCTGCATCCAGAACAAGTTGACAACTACTTTTTGTTGTAACCAAAGAGAAGGAATATAAAAAAGCTACGCACCTGGTTTAAAAACAGGCCTGTCCCCACATACCTTTTCTGGCTAAAATCCCGAGCTGCCCCTCCCTGGATCTCAGCTTTTCATCTGATGGCAGGTTTCTGAGATCCCCAGCGCTCTGCCCATCTGTCTGGGCCTCATGCTGTCTCCCTCCCTTCTCCCCACAGCCTGATAAGGTGGGGGGCACCAGCACTGTGCCCACTACACAGAGGAGGAACGTTATCAGGCAGAAAAGTTAAGCAACTGACCCAAAGTCATCAAAGAGGTAATGACAGGATTTGAAACCCAGGCAGTCTGGCCCCTCAGCCACTCTGCTGCCCCTACCCTTACCCTGTTCTGTTATACAACAGACATACACACACACACACACACACACACACACACACACACACACACACACACACACACACACCGCCTATGTTGAGGCAGCTCCCAGAGTCTAGGCTCAGCTGAGATTCATAGCAGGACTGTGACCTTATTATCTTTGAGCTTCAGTTTCCTCATCTGTGAAATGGGGATAACACCTACCTCACAGGGCTGTCCTATAGATTAAACTACACCAGATGACACAGTTTCAGAGGTGAACCTGACACAGCCTCCCTGCCCTTAGGAGTTAATGGGACAGTCAAGCAGAGAGAATTACAACAAGATGCAGAGAGCACAGGCCTCAGCCTGTCCCTCAAGGCCCTCTACAGCCTGGCCTCTGCCCACCTCTCACCGTGACCTGCTCTCAGGGTACAGCTACCCCCAACCTCCCACAGAGCGGTCTGGCTCTTTACTGACTCTGGGCCTCTGCTCTCTGAACCTATCTGCCCGGAATGTCCTTCCTTACCCTTTTCCTTGGCAAACTCCTAACTCATCCTTCAGTACTCAGTTCATCAGCCACCTCCTCCAGGAAGCCTTTTCTGACTTCTACAGGTTAGGCTGGTGCCTCTTCTAGCTCTGGCTGCTCCTCTCTCCATCCCAGCGCTGCTCACCCTGGGTGGACGCAGCTGTTACATACTCTCCTCCAGCAGGCTCTGGCTCATTTAGGGCTAATGCTGTGTCTGTTCACCTGGGGTCCCCAGCACAGGGGCTGGCCCAGGTCAGTGGATGTTCAGTGGATGTTTAGTGGATGTTTGTGGCATGAATGAGTCAGTAACTCAGCAGATGGATGAGGCAGTGATGGGTGGCCAGAACACCTCCCTGAAGACCAAGCTCTGTGCCTCTCCCACCGTGAAGTCCTCTCTGCTCCCTGACGGCATTCTATCCATCCACCTCCCTCCCACTGCTCCTTAGGACACCCGTACTGACCCCTTCTCTGGACTGGGCCCGGGGAACATGGAGATGCACCAGAGGGGCTCAGGAGGGACTGCAACTCACAGGTAAAAGTGTCACACTGGGTTCTCCCAGCAACCACCAGCACTGGGAGGGAGGGGGCTGTGCCACCCCAATGGCCACCTGCTTGGCCACCATAGTGTGGCCAAGGCAGGCAGGCGGGCTGAGCTGCCAGAGCTGACTCTGCAAAGAGATAAAAGCCTGGGAAACAAGAACATGCAAAGGAGGGTAGGGAAAAGGGGAGACGGAAAAAAATAATCAAAAAAAGGGTTCTTTCAGTATTTGTTTTCAAAGCCACTGACGAAAACCAGATTTGAAGTTTGGGGGAAAAAAGGGATTTGGGCCTTTCAAATTCCACTCTCCACTAATTGACTGCAGTTTCCTTTGAAAGAGCCCCCAGCTCTTCTGAACAATCAACGGCCCAGCTGGGACTCGACAACCAGCGGCATCAAGGCCTCCTGGCTCCAGAGGGTCGCTGTGGTTGTGTGAGCTCTGGACAAACAGATGGACCCTCAAAATGAACACTCAGAGTCCGTTCCTGTGTGAAGGGCTTTCCATGTAAAGAGGCCAGGCCAGGACGCAGACCCAGGTCTGTCTGACCCCAGTGCCTGTCATTTAGCCGTTTCGCTGCCTGCCTCGCAAGCTGCTTACGGCTTATCGGCGGCAATAGGGAGCCACAGCAGGTTCAAGCACAGAACTCCTGGAGGGTAGGTTTTCTGACAGGAGAAGCAAACTGCCCGATCCAACATCCTCAGGGCTCTGAGAATGAAAATCCTCACGGGGTCAGGTGCCCACTCCATCACACACACACCCAGCACTCCCTCCCCACTCAACCAGAGAAACTGTCGTGTTCTCTATTCTTCTCCTCCCGACAAAGTCAGAAATGCCTCCCAACTCAAGCCCTGTTCACCCTCCTGCCTTTTCCCTTGCCTGACCTGGGAGCATCTGGCCAACCATTTCCCTTTGGAGCAGCTCAGAAACACTTTGTACTTGGAGAAATCTAAAACCGAAGGCCACCAGCCCTGGGAAAATCCCAGGAGCCTCACCTGATGGCAGCTCAGACCATAACTCCCTCCCGCACGAGACTCTTCGACCTCATGTCTCACAGAGAGGTCCAGAGGGGCAGGAAGACTTGCCCAAAGACACAGGTCAGTCGTGGAGCTGGCACAGTCTGAACCCAGACCTGGTATGATCCCTGCTGCCTTTGCCCTGGTCCACCCCATCCATCAGGACAAAGAGCCTTACTTGCCTTCCTGAGCCATTACCCCAAAGGCATCCATGAGCAGCAAAACCAGAATGTCCTAAAAATGTCAGTTTTCCTCCCATGAATGAAAAGGGCCAAGGTCCTTCAGCAAAAGCTGGCCTCCTGCTTTTGTACATGCTGTTTCCTCTGCCAGGAAAGCCCTTCCCCTCAGAGAAGTCCCTCTCTTACTAGGAGGCTTGCTCCGGTGTGCACGTCCTCCAAGACACGCTCCTTGACCCCTCTCCTGTGCTCCTGGGTGTCCTCTCTCTCATGCCCTGCGTGGCACAGTATGAAACAACTCTGCCCACTTGTTGACGCCCATGCATTAGCTCCTCTAAGGCAGGAATATCTCAGCTCCCACAGTAGGTGCTCCAGCGGTGTCTGGGGAAGGAGGAGGGCAGAGAAGGCCAAAGGAGCCCAAGCACTCTGGGAAAGGTCCTGGAGGTGAGTCCTGGCTCCATCACTTGCCAACTGTGTGACCTTGGGAAACTTAATTCCCCTCTCTGGGGCCTTGGGCTCCTCACCTGAAAAAAACATGAGTGACAATTTCTGCCCTGTGGGGTTGTCATACAGATCAAATGAGATTGAGAGTACAGAGGCACCTTGTGAATTATGGAGCTTTAAATAGATAAGGACAATGGGGGGACAGAATGATGATGGGACAGGCACCACCTCAGTGGTGCAGTGAGGGTGATTTTCCTAACACACCCTCCTGACACACGTCCACCTCACCTCCAGCTTCCCAGGACAGAATAGTCTGCTCACCTGTGCTGGAAAAAAGTAGGGGAATGAATGATCACTGAGCACTTGTTCTGTGCTGGGAGCTGCCACAGATAGCACCTCAGCTAATCCCCCAGCCCCAGAAAGCAACAGCCACTGATGCCAAGAAGTGAGATGCTTGGCCCAGGTCTCACGCTCAGGGCACTCCCACCCCAGAGCCTGTCTTTTCTGCGTCTCCCACTCTAGGCTGTGTCCAAAGCTCTCCTTGATCACATGTCTAGCCTCCCCTTAGACACTGCCAGGCATGGGGCCTCACAGGCTGCTCCTGGGGCCACCTGGGCAGGGCCAGGACACCTCAGGGGCCCAGCGGAGCCCCTTGGGCCAGGCCACACCCACCCTGATGAATCCCCGGGCAGCGTGCCGCCCTGCTTCTGTTCCCCATTATAAGCGAGGACCAGTGCCCGTCAAACAAATCAGGCTCATGAAGCCTGATGAACAAAGATTCTGACGGTGGGATGCTGTAATTATAAACATCAGCAGCTCAGCAATCTGGGATCAGGGGAGCCGCCTTGCTTTGATGGGGGGCAAGCAGCAGCGTGGCTCAGTTTAGATTGTTCTGGACGTCAGAGGCAGGAGGAGCCAGGGTCCTCTGCTCCGACTTCCCAGCACACTGCTAGGGAGTTTCAAGCTGCTTCATGGCACACGAGGCCTTTCACCATGGGACCCCGCCGACTTATTCCCCTCCACCCCCACCTTCGCAACACCCTGCTGGAACTAGAACTGCTCATTGCTATCCACACTCACCACGTCACTTCACAGTTCCAGGCCTTTGCGAAGGTTATCTGCATGCTGATACTTTCCATCCTCTAACACCCAGCTCAGATGCCACCTCTTCCTGGAAGCCTTCTGAGCACTCCATATAGTAAAGTACTCCCTCCCCTTACTATAAGACCTGTCTCTCCAGCCTCACATGAGCTAAACTCCATCTTTTCTCTTGTCTTTGCATATGCCGGTTCCTCTGCCTTCTCCCTGCAGCTCTAACTCCAGCTCACTCTCTTGCCTCAGATTAGACATCATCTCTGGAAGCCCTCCCTGATCTGCTGCCAGGCTGCCTTGGGTGCTGCCCCGCCCTCCCCCCCAACTACCTACACTTGCCTACTGTGCTGTAATTGTCAGTTTGCACATTTGTGTCCCATCCTAACCTAGAAGCTCTCTGTCCCCAGTGCCCAGCACAGGCCTGGAACCCAGCAGGAGCTCAGAGAATGCGTGCTGAAGACGTGCATTCACTCGCTATCAAACAGTCAAGGGGCAGGACAATCTGAGGCCCATAGACTGTGGTCTGAATCCCCTGAATCCTGTCTTCTCAGACTGACAAGCCCCGGCTCCTAATAACTGACAAATGAAACCACTGAGGGCTGCCATGACCCAAGAGCAGAAGGCTTCATATGGAAGGAATCAAGAGGACTGAGGAATAAAGTATCAGTTGGAATAGACACTTTATTATCCAGGCCATAAACCTGATTTACACTCAGGTTTCTTCTTTCCAGAAGCTCTGTAAAGTTTTACCTTTGCCCCAGCAAGCCCTTGGAACAACCCTTCAGAGCAACAGGAAATGGTCCATTATGACTCAGGAGGAGAAGGGGCTCCCAGATGCTCCTGCCCTCCCGGTAACCCTGTAGGTTGAGTCACCTGAACCAGGTGCAATGGATGGGGCCCAGAGACCCGGGTTCTAGTACAGACTCTGCTATGCCCATGGGTGTGGTTTTACAGGCTACTCTCCAGTCTGGGCCTCAGTCTCCCCATCTGTACAATGGGCTTAGGGAAGGAGGAAGTTAGGCCAGATCTACCACTAATGTTCAAGGGTGCAGCATAACAGCAGCCGTGGGTTCAAATCTCACTAGCTATGTGATTCGGACAAGCTATTGAGGCTCTCTGCCTCACTCTGCACATCTCTAATATGGGAGAACAGTGTCAGGACGGCACCAGGAACTGGGTCAAGAGCTGCCATGAGCACTATGGGGGTTTGTGCTGCAGAAGGGTGCAGACCAGTGCTCTGCACACAGTGAGCCCCCCATTCTGCTCCCGTGGGTCTTCTCTCACCGTCCTCAGCCGACAGATGCTGACAAGTGGACACAAGGCCCTTCCAAATCTATTGTCCAAGTGTATCCCTCAAGAAAGCTAGGAGGTACATGATGTTATCTCCATGTTAAAAGATGAGAGAAACAAGGCCTGAGAGGGGTCTTAACTTGCCTGTAATTCACTGAGCTGGGGACCCGGCCCTGGACTCCCAATGCCAAGCCCCGTGTTCTTCCCCTGACACAGAATGTTCCAGGCCAACGTGTTTTGAAAAAAGAGGCAAAGTGGAGGAAGGGGCAAGGATCCATATTAAGGTCGACTCAAATATACTGGAAGATGTGCCTACAAGACACCACTTAGGGTCAGCAGACCTGCCTCTGTTTCTTTCTGTCCCTCCCCAGTCGCTAGCTCCCACTGCGGTCAGGCTGCCTGTTCCCTGCAGAGCGCTGGGCCCCTCCCTCACTCTACTGAGGCCTGTGCTCAGGTGCCACCGCCCTAGAGAGTCCATCCCCACCCAGCTAAAATAGCACCGCCACCCTATCAGTCCCCAGGCTCTCACCCTGCCTTTTCTATAAATCACCATATATCATACTACCAGGCACAACATCAATTTTTTTCTCATTCAACAAATACTTACTAAGTACCTATTACATACATAGAAGCTGTAGTAGATGTTTGGGAAATGAACAAAACAAACAAAAACGCTTTCCCTCCTGGAGCTTACATACCAGAAGGGGAGACAAATAATACATCATAAACAGGATAAATAAGTTAACTGTATAGGCTGTTAGAATGTGGAAAGTTATTTGAAAAGTAATTGAGCAGAGTAATGAGATTAGGCATGACAGGGTGGGTCGAGGGGGGCATTTTAAAATAGGGTGTTGAGGTGGGCACCACAGAGAAGAGGAGGAGTTGGTCCCGCAGATATCTGGGGGAAGGGCATGCCCCAGCAAGGGAACAGACAGTGCGAGGGCACACTCCAGTGTGCCTGGCTGGAGTGGAGGAAGTAAGAAGGAGAGAAGTAAACGATGCTGTGGTCAGAGGGCTCCAGAATCGTACTGCAGGCCACCGTGAGGACTCGGGCTCCTGCTCTGAGTGAAACGGGGAGTCATCTCACAACAGAAAGGATCAATGACAGAGGAGAGACAGATTTGACTCAGAATAAAAGGATCTCTCGGGCTGCTGTGTTGAGAGCAGACTGTCTCGCCTGTTTGTTAGTTTATTGTTCGTCTCCTCCACAAAAATATGAGATTATTGAGGGCAGCACTTGACCTGAGTTGGTCACCATTATCTCCTCAGTGCCGAGAACAAAGCTTGGCACATACAGGTGCTCATTAAATGTCTGTGAAATGACTGACCAAACAAGCAAACAAGTGCTCCAGCCACACCTGCCTCCCAGCTAGCCCTCACACACGCCAAACATGCTCTAGCCTCAGGGCCTTTGCATTTACTGCGTACTTTTCCTGGAATGCTCTTCCCCAGATATCTTCATGGCTTATTCCCACAATTCGGACCTTTGCTCAAACATCACACGGACCCTGAGGCCTTTCCTCAGGTATACCAAATACCCACCTCCAGCACTTCCATCTCTCTTCCCTGCTCATTTTTTAATCTGTTGCACTTGTTACCAAGTGACATACTCTCTATTTTCCTTTCCTACTAACTGTCTCCACCCACTAGAAAATAGGCTCCTGGAAGCTAGAGACTTTTGTCTATGTTACTCACTGATCGAGCTGCAGCATCTAGGACAGTTGCTAACACACAGCAGGAGCCCAGGAAATGTTTGCTGAATGACTGAGTGATTCCTCCTGCCTGCTCCCTCATCCAACCTCAGTGAGCAGGATGGTAGGCCAGGGCAACAAGCGATGGTGAGGACCCCCTGTCCAACAGCAAGACCCCCTGTTAACCATAATCCTGGAGACAGAGGCCAGAGCAGAAGGAAGAGCCGTGCCATCCCATGGTAAGTGCCTTCATAAAGTTATCTCATGGTAACCATACAAACTAAGTATCATCATCTCTGTTCTACTCAAGAGGAAAAACTGAAGCTCAGAGAAGCTAACTAATTTTCCCATAATCACAGAGTTTAGGAGATGGCAGAACTGGGATTTGAACCCGAGACTATTTAATCCTTCCAGTTTTTATTCAGTCCAAGTCTTATTGACCTGCCAGCCCATGCCTGACCCTGTGCTTGGTCCTGAGGAATGCAGCAGTGAACAAGGGGGATGGGAGGGAGAGCGAGGTGAAGAGGAGTATCTCATGCATGGAACAGCAGGTGCAAAGGCCTGGAGGTGAATGCTTCAGTCTGGTTGGACACCTGTAAGAGGAGGCTAAAACAGGAGAGAGGAGTCGGATGACATAAGGCCTTCTTCGTGAGTTAGGAAGCTGGGACTATAAGGAAACTCAAGTCAAGACTGGAAAACAGCCTAAATACTGGAAACAATCCAAATACTCATCAACTGGAGTGGATAATAACAATGGTATATTCATACAATGAAACATTACACAGCAGTGAAAATGAATGAACTAGAGGCACCTGCCATGACCAGTAACATAACACTGGATTTAAAAAAATGAGTCCCAGAAATATAGATTAAAGTTCAAATTCAACTAAACTAAACAATATGTTGTTTAGGTACACATATGTATGTGATAAAAATTATTTTTTGGATAAAACTATTTTAAGGAAATAGAATGACAAACATAAAATTACATTAGGTAGGGATAAAAGAAACAAAATATGTAAGAATTAAAAAGAAAGAAAGAAAATTGTTAGCATTCACAGATGACAAAAAGAAACTAGAAACAAATGATCAACATTAATAAGTGAACTTGACAAGGTCAGTACACATAGGTTGAATCCTCAAAAATCAATTGGGTGTCTATCTGCAATAAACAGAAAAAGAAATTTTTTAGATAGCATTTACAATAACATCAAAAAACATCAACAGCTATGGATAGATCTAACGTAATACGTGCAAGACCGCCACATAGAAAATTACAAAACATTATTGAGAGAAATTAACACTCAAGAGGGATATATCATATTCATGCACCAAAAGATCCCAAACATGAATTTGCAAATTCTACATTTATCTTCTCAAATTTATCTAGAGAGTCAATGCAATCTAAATCAAAATCCCAACAGGGTCTTTTCATGTGTGGAAATCACCAAGCTAATTCTAAAATTTATATTAAAATCCAAACATCCAAGAACAGCCAGGGTAATCGTGAAGAAAAATGAAGTGGCATCCACTATTAGATATCAAGCCTCATTGGAAAACTGCACTAAGACTGTGAAATTGGCAAAAAAAGAAACAGACCAATGGAACAGAACAGAGAATGCAGAAATAGACCCACTCGCTGAATTGATTTAAGGGAGAGTGGAGAAAGGACATGGTATTTGATAAAAACTGCTGGCTCCCTCAATTTCCATACTTAAAAAAAATGTAACCTTCAAAGCAATCTACAGATTCAATGCAATCCCTATCAAACTACCAATGGCGTTCTTCACAGAATTAGAACAAAAAATCTTACAATTCGTATGGAAACACAAAAGACCCCAGGTAGCCAAAGCAATCTTGAGAAAGAAAAAGAGAGTTGGAGGAATCAGGCTCCTCAACTTCAAACTATACCACAAAGCTACAGTAATCAAGACAGTATGGTACTGGCACAAAAACAGAAATATAGATCAATGGTATAGATCAAGGATAGAATGCCCAGAGATAAACCCATGCACATATGGGCACCTAATTTATATGACAAAGGAGGCAAGAACATACAATGGAGAAAAGACAGCCTCTTCAATAAGTGGTGCTGGGAAAACTGGACAGCTACATGTGAAAGAATGAAATTAGAACACTACCTAACACCATACACAAAAATAAACTCCAAAAGGATTAAAGACTTAAATGTAAGACCAGACACTATAAAACTCTTAGAGGAAAACACAGGAAAAACACTCTTTGACATAAACCACAGCAAGATCTTTTTTGACCCACCTCCTAGAGTAACAGAAATAGAAACCAAAATAAACAAATGAGACTTAATTAAATTTAAAACTTTTGCACAGCAAAGGAAACCATAAACAAGACAAAAAGACAACCCTCAGAATGGGAGAAAATATTTGCAAATGAAACAACAAAGGATTAATCTCCAAAATACACAAACAGCTCATGCAGCTCAATATCAAAAAAACAGGGGCTTCCCTGGTGGTGCAGTTGTTAAGAATCCACCTGACAATGCAGGGGACACGGGTTCAAGCCCTGGTCCGGGAAGATACTACATGCCGCGAAGCAACTAACCCCGTGCGCCACAACTACTGAGCCTGCATTCTAGAGCCTGTAAGCCACAACTACTGAGCCCGCACGCCTAGAGCCTGTGCTCCGCCACAAGAGAAGCCACCGCAATGAGAAGTCCATGCACCGCAACAAAGAGTAGTCCCCATGCACCGCAACTAGAGAAAGCCTGCACGCAGCAATGAAGACACAACACAGACAAAAACAAGTAAAATAAATAAATTTTTTTAAAAAAACAAACAATCCAGTTAAAAAATGGGCGGAAGATCTAAATAGACATTTCACCAAGGAAGACATACAGATGGCCAGGAGGCACGTGAAAAGATGCTCAACATCACTAATTATTTGAGAAATGCAAATCAAAACTACAATGAGGTATCACCTCACACAGTAAAGAATGGCCATCATCAAAAAAGCTAGAAACAATAAATGCTGGAAAGGGTGTGGTAAAAAGGGAACCCTCCTACACTGTTGGTGGGAATGTAAATTGATACAACCACTATGGAAAACAGTATGGAGGTTCCTTAAAAAACTAAAAATGGAATTACCATATGACCCAGCAATCCCACTACTGGGCATATACGCTGAGAAAGCCATAATTCAAAAAGAGACATGCACCACAATGTTCATTGCAGCACTATTTACAATAGCCAGGACATGGAAGCAACCTAAGTGTCCATCAACAGATGAATGGATAAAGAACATGTGATACATATATACAATGGAATATTACTCAACCATAAAAAGGACAAAATAATGCCATTTGCAGCAACACAAATGGACCTAGAGATTGCCATACTAAGTAAAGCAAGTCAGACAGAGAAAGACAAACATCATATGGTATCGCTTATATGTGGAATCTAAAAAGAAGGGTACAAATGAACTTATCCACAAAATAGAAATAGAGTTACAGATGTAGAAAACAAACTTATGGTTACCGGGGGTAAGGAGCAGGGGGGAATAAATTGGAAGATTGGGATTGACATATACACACTACTATATATGGAATAAATAACTAACAAGGATCTACTGTATAGCATAGGGAACTCTACTCTATACTCTGTAATGGCCTGTATGGGAAAAGAATCTAAAAAAGAGTGGATCGATGTATATGTATAATTGATTCACTTTGCTGTACACCTGAAACTAACCCAACACTGTAACTCAACTATATTCCAATAAAATTTTTTTTAAAAAAAGAAAAGATCAATAAACTATAATACTATACATCTATAAAAACAAGTAAACCATAGCTACACAACAACGTGAACAGATTTCAGAAACATGTCGTTGGGTGAAAGAAACTAAACATGAGAATGTACGGTATGACCCTAGCTATATAAAGTTCAGAAGCAAGGAAAACCAGGCTGTGGTGTTGGAAAGCAGGCCTGTATTCACCTGGGGGAGGAGGCAGGGAGTAGATACTGGGAGGAGCCCAGCTTTCTGGGGTGATGGTGATATTCCATTTCTTGACCTAAGTAAGTACTGGTCTCACAGTTATGTCCGCATTGTGATATTCATCAAACTGTACACATGATTTGTGCACTTTTCTACAGGTAAGATTTACTTCAATGAAAACACAATTAAAATGGAATAACAGGAACAGAATTCAGTAAAGTGACTGAGAGCACACAGGTAAATGTATTTTCTTATTAGTGGTTGAATGAGTGGGGAGGAGAAAGGACAGTGAGGAGGAGGGAGAGGGGAAGAGAGAGAGGTGAGCACATTAACGGACCAAAGAAGACAGTGACACAAACTAATAATGGGCTTTAATCCAATTCTATGCATTTAAGATTAAAAACATAAATACCTAAAAAGGACCACATTCCAGGAGGAAATCACTGGAATCAGAACACCACCACCTACCTCATGGGGTCATGAGACAAGTAAGTGATGTCGTGCTCTGTTATAGCTGGAATAAATATTATTTTTTAAATTTGTATTCAGCATGTAGAACAAGACAGATCTCCAATAAATAATTTCTGCATGAAGAGATGGATGTTCTCTTAAGATAAGTCCTAGGCATGTAATGTACAGCATGGTGACTACAGTTAACAATACCACATTGCATATATGAAAGTCGCTAAGAGAGCAGACCTTAAAAATTCTCATCACAGGAAAAATAAGTCTGTAACTATGTGAGGTGATGATTTTAACTAAGCTTATTGTGGTAATCATTTTGCAATATATACATATATCAAATCATCATGTTGCACACAAACTTACACAGGGTTATATGTCAATAGTATCTCAATAAAACTGGAAAAAAGAAAGACAGATGGACAAACCCACAGGTGAAGCAGGACATGACCCTCAATGAGTGTCTCACCCCATCCATCCACCAGCATCCTCTCCCTATGCTTATGTTTCATTTCAGCTAGCACCGGCCTAATTAGTGCAGCCTCTATTCAAATCCCCTCACCACCCTCTCTCCAGCATCACACACCGGCCCAGGGAGCCCTGGACATTGGGCCAAGTGAGTTAACAATTTCCTTTCAACCCTATGGTGTTTCTCAAATGTTACTCCATTTTTTCACAACCTGAAAGAGTCAGAGTCTTTTTTAACGTTCCAGTTCTGGGCTAGATCTGTCACCACGACAGTAAAAAATGAAAATCAAAAAAAAAAAAAAGTTTAAGTGCATCGTGTGCTTATAATAAATAGTTTGCACAAAATTATTCATTCCACATATGAGCAGAGTGATGCCTTTAATGTGCATATTGTTTGTGGAGAGCCCGTAACCCAGGCTGTTACTGGGCAGAATGTGGAAGTCGTTTTCCACTATTAAATAAGGGAAACAAGGTTCTCATTTTAAAATTAATTCAGTGAAAACTATTAAGCAGTTGGCCGTGAATGCCTCAGTATTTTTTTCCAAACTTATACTAATAATTATGGGCTCCCACTCCCAGCCCTGCCTAAACAAAAACACGAAATTAACCACGTAATTTCCAAGAACATTTTCCCAGCCTTGCTGTTGTTGTTCTGAAACATGTAACCCAGAGGAGCATGCAGATCCACTCAGAACCGAGACCCAAGTCCCCATGATGCTGCCTTCAGGTGGTTTGGGCAGGGCAGCGGCCTCGTGGGTGCCATGGACTGGTGAATGGGGTGCTGTTCTCTTTGTTCAACCATCTGTGAATGAGCGAGGCACACGAGGTCCCAGGCTCCACCAGAGTAGCGAGGAGTGGATGAGACAAACACAAGTCTCCAAGGCCTCTCCAGGGACATGCGGTCAGCAAGCGTTGACGGTGCACCCGCGGTGGGGCAGCTGGTCAAGGGGAAAGACTGCAGGACCAGAAGTCAGACAGATGGATTAAATATCAGCTATGCCATGTCCTAGGCTCCATGGTCTCAATGTCTTCATCTGTAAAATGGGGCTGTTCTATGAACTTGATGTGTCCTTGTCAATACAGAATTCAGCACACACTCGGCATGCAGCAGGGTGTCATCTGATGTTGGGCCCTTTCTTGCCTTCTGAGCCAACTCTGTGCTGAGGATGCAGAGACAAGAATCGGTCACTGCACCGGTGGAGAGCCAGCTCGCTGGAGCGGGAGGCATGGCATGCCATGGGAGCTCAGGGGCAGAGGAGGCTGGGATCTGAGGCTCATGGGTGAGTCCCACGTGTGCCATTCCTGAAGGGGTGTCCTCAGCTGCTGGCCACTCAGACCAGTGCTGACCAGGAATGGGGGTGGCAGGACAGTTGAGGAAGCCAGGCCAGGAAGACACAACCAAAGACCCTCCAGGAACCCCAGGCCATCCTGAGATGGATGGTTTATATGTCCATGTCCCTCAGGCCCTGTGACCATCAGCCCCCTGAGGGCGAAGATAGTGTCTGACTCATCCCTGAGTCCTCGGTGCCCAGCCAGGCCAGGAAAAGACAGAAACTCAGTGATGGTTCTTGATAAACAAATGAGCCCCCAACAACATCTTCCCTATGTTTCCTGTGGTTCAGGATGGAGGGCATCCTGGGTGGAAGCATTTATCCCCACACGATACAAGCCTCCCAGGCCTCTTAAAACTGAGGCGTCACAGAAGAACCTGGACTCTGGGGCCAGTCCTAGGTGACACAAGGACCGGCTAAGGCCACCAAAACGGAGGAGGGGGCTGAGACTCCACTTCCTCATCCGTAAGTGGGGATGAAGCAGCCATTCTGCCTGCCAGGGCTGCCGAGAGGACCAAGTGACCTAAAAGAAGGGAATGAGGAGTGCTGGGCACACAGGAGGCTCCCATCTCTCTCCAGCCCTCTCTGTCTCTTATCTCGCAACCGATTTCTACTGTGCGCCTACTGTGAGCAAGGCTTTGTGGCCTGGGGGATGAGCCCAGGCTGGAGGCTAGCCTAGAGACCAGTGGGGGTCCTGAGCATCGCCAAGCCTGGAAAAGGTGGAGGGAAAGAAAAGGCGGCAGTGGACACAGTGCCTGGCTCGAATGGGAGCTTAGTAAATGGTGGACTGATAAATAGACGGAGGGATGGACATATGGCTGGGGACGAAGGAATGAACGAAGGAGTGGGCAAGACTCAAACCTCTAGTTTTCGGTCCCCTCTGCTCCCATGGAGGCAGTCTGCTACGCCCTGTCCTCAAAAACCCACACCCAGACCCACATGCTTCTGGTGACCCCACGGTAAGGCCTGTAAACAGCGTGCATCACAGCCCAAAGACCCAGCCCACGTGTCTGCCTCCCATGCTGTCCCTATTTGTCTCTTCCTGGACATCTCTCGGTTCCTTCACTCTCTGACTTTCTGTCTCATTCTGTTTTTCTCAGTAGGTGGGTATCTTTATCCATCTTTCTTGGTGTCTGCCTCTCTTTTCGGCCTCTCTCTGTCTTCTCTTTTCTTCTCTCCTTCCCTCCACCCCATCGCCCATCTGTCTTCCCAGTCCCCCTGTGAAAGCCTAGCTTCCAGCTGGCACAGGTGTGTCTGCAGATGCTTTATCCAGGGAGACACTGCTTGTAAGCAGTGAGAGAGGATAAGGGCAAGGCAGACATCCCTGTTGAAAGGGGGCATGACCTAAAGCTCAGCTGTGATCCAGCTCAAAGCAGGGGGAGACCAGCGTCCCTGCCATGCCCCACCCTACCCGTGCATCACACCTCCACCCCACCCCTGGCACTTCCTTGGCCCAGCCCTCCTGGCTGCCAGCAGCGGGTGAGGAGGAAGGGGGGCACCCAAAGGAGAGGGTGCCACCTGGACCAGACCCTAATCAATGGGTACCATGGGACCACTGGGCTTAGTTTTCACTAAGGGGCTCCCAGACAAAGTACCACCACCCTGGCCAGAAGCAGGGGGATCCTTCTGTGAGGGACAGCAGCAAACCCACCCGGCTTGGGGCTGAGAACCCCTCAGCACAACAGCGATGGTGGTCACCTGCACACATAGGCCAGCACTTCATAATTTCCAAGGTCCTGACACTCCACCCGTCCATTCGACGGATACTTACTAAGCACTCCTCTGTGCCAGGCATGGTTCTGGGTCCTGAACCTAGACAGGGTGGGAACAAGATGGACAAAAACCCCCTGCCCATGTGGAACGGACACTCTAATGGAGGAGATGGACAGCAAGCAACATACATAATCAACCACTGGCAACCACATGGAGATGCACGGAAGGCGGCCAGATGTACACGTCTGAGCTCCAGGGGAAGGTCTGGGCTGGGCATATACAATGGGCAGTCATCAACAGATGGATACGCTTCACAGCCACAGCCTGGATGAGGTCACTGAGAGAGGGAGAAAGGTCAGTGAGATGAGGAGGACCCAGGGAAGGGGGCCAGAAGCAGCAGAGAGTTGGGGAGATCAGGAGAGCGCGGGGTCGGTGAGGAGGGGAGTGAGCACAGGCGAACACTGCTGATGGGCAGAGGGACTGAGAGGTGATGGTGGCCTGGGCAACACGGAGACCACAGGGACCTCGACAGGAGCAGCAGCAGTACAGCTGTGCGTGTGAAAGCCTAGCACAGGCCCAGAGAGAAGAGAAGAGAAACGGGACAAAGAGAACCGCCGACTCGCTTTCAAAGAGCTTTGCTCTGAAGGAAAGAATTGAGGTGGTATCTGAAGAGAGAAGTGGGTCCAGAGGTTTGTTTTGTTTGTAATATGGTAGAAAAAACAGCTTGCTTACGTGGGGTTGGGAATGACTCAGCAGAAAGGAAGAGCTGACATGGCAGGAGCAGGGGGCCTGCTGGGGCCGCGTCCTTGAGCAGGTGAAGGGCATATAGTGCACAGTCTGACGCCCACACATCCCACAGGCTGGTGGGCAGGGGGACCTGTCCTCATTTTTCAGATGAGGACACTGAGGGGAAATGGCTAACCTGCACCTCCAGAGCAGTCACCCAGGAGTTTCCTTCCTTCCTCACCTGCGCCCTGCTCAAAAACCTCCTCTACCCACTGAAGTGGGGCAGGAATCTGCATTTGAGCCTGCTCCTTAGATGTTTCTCACCCACACAGAAGTATGACAATCACTGCTCTAGACCAGCAGGCATCAGACTTTTTTTTTTATCTCATATCCCTATCAGGAGAAAATGTATTCATTTCTAAATCATAGACATAAACTACTCTTCTTATATGTATTATCAAAAACACTCTACCACATGCTAGGTGTGCAGCCTTGGGCACGTGGCCCAAGTAACCGCTCTGTGCCTCAGTTTCCCCACCCATAAGAGACCCACCTCATATGTTTGTTGTGAAGACCACATGAGTTCAAAACACAAGCAGTGCTCAGGACAGTGCCTGACACGCAAGATCATCCACATCACCATACCAGAAATGAGCTATGTCATAAACATAAATCACTCTCTAATATTTCTTCCCCACCCCATAGATGGTCTTGGTGTCCCACCTTAGTGATCACTGGGCCGCACCATGAGGTCCCCAAGGACCAGGACCATGCGTCTAGTCATCCTTTTAACGCCAATGCCTTGCAGAGGGCCTGGCACACAGCAAGTGGGCAACAAACTGTTGCTGGAATTAAGACTCACCGTTGTTGAGGCCCAACCGTGAGCCGCACATCACTTAATCCCTGCAGCAACCACTGAGGTGGGCACTAACATTCCACCTACAATGGGAGGGACTGAGGCTCTGAGGGGTAAGGTGATTGGTCTAAGGTCGCAGAGCAAGTTAGAGCAGAGCTGGGGCCACGCTGAGGCAGCCGGATGCCTAGTGCCCTGGCTAGTAGTGGCCTCTCCCCATCACAGAGGTGCAGCCAGAATATACTGCCCGAATTCTGGCTCCTTGGGGGGCAAGGGTTGGCTCTTAGCTTGAATGTCGCCCAGCCCCCCAGCAGAAGAGGAAGGATTAGCTGGGCAAATGCACACACCCCTCATAATTAGCAGAAGCACAGAGGAAAATGGAGCCTGGCTGTAGGCAGGAAAGGCTGCAGGGGACAGAGACCCTAACCTGGCCGTCCCGCCCCACTCCACCCAGTCTCCTGGCCTGAGCCAGAGACGCATCGCTGCCATTAGGGAGTCTGCACCTTCCCTTCATCTCACGCCTCCCTCCCGGCCGAGCTGCAGATCAGCTGGCAAGCCTGCATTAACGGATTTCTGAAATGTCACCAAGAACAAAGCTCCCCTTTCTGCCAGCCCCTAGTATTTACAAGCAAGCACAAATCTGTGAGAAAATTCAATTGAACGCAGATGGCAGGAAATTCCTCTAAAATGACAGTGGCCAAATTCAAACCACAAGACATGAAAATAACCCAACATACTAGACATGAAGAACATATCTTATAGACTTCTCCTCGTGCGATTTGCAATCTGTGATTGATTACCAGGAAGACAGACTGCAGATTTATTGGACTTCTGTAGAACACGGATTCCATTTGCAACAATTAAACCTTCCGTGGTTGAGAAAGGGGTCGGAGGGGGCTAGAGGGAGATGGTGAAGTTAAGGAATGTGGTGTGAGGCTGATAAAGGCTGGTGTTAGCAACCGTCAAGCTGAGCGTCTGCCCTGCTCAGGTACCAGCTGGCAGGGGAGGGTCTAGGTGCGCTGGTGCATCCAAAACCCAGGCACGTGCCATCGGGTTGGAGGTCCAGCTTGTGGTGATGGGTTGGGGGCAGAGGGGTGCTGACAGGCTTTCAAAGGGACAGGCATTTGCAAATCTGCTGACCCTCTGGGTATACTTGGCTAGACTAGAGGGATCCTTACAATGGCAGTGCTCCTGGAGGTGCTAAGGGGAAAGAGGCCAACAGAATCAGTGAGCTGAGGAAGAGTGATACTGCTTCTCCCCTTGTTTTGCACAAAGCAGACATCACTAATTCACACCATCTCTTTCCTGCTAAGTTCAGAATGCTGCTCAACACAGTTCTCCAGGCAGCACTAGCAAATGACTGAAGCTGAGCTAAGAACGGAAACCTGTTTGCCAGTCCTGGGCTCAAGCACTGGGGGGCCTCATGGTGTGTGCTGAGGCTGGAGCACCAGTGGTGTGTTGTTCGGGCACTGAAGGAAACAGGTGGGCTTTAAACTCCTAATGATCTCTATATATGCTAATAAGCTCCAGGTTCAAGTGTGTGGAATGGTTCAGGAGTTGAGGTGTGTGCTAACAGGTCAGAGATTCAAACCTGTGCTACAGAGCTAAGCTTTTTTTTTTTGCAGTACGTGGGCCTCTCACTGTTGTGGCCTCTCCCGTTGCGGAGCACAGGCTCCGGACACACAGGCTCAGCAGCCATGCCTCACGGGCCCAGCTGCTCCACGGCATGTGGGATCTTCCCGGACCGGGGCACGAACCCGTGTCCCCCGCATCAGCAGGCGGGCTCTCAACCACCGCTCCACCAGGGAAGCCCCAGAGTTAATCTTCTTTACCAAGTGCCTGACACCCAGCATCTGGAAGATTTCACCTCCCAGTCCTCAGAGGGACTCAAATCTCTCTGATGGAGATGGAGGAGAGGAGTTGCATGTGGATTAAAGATGGCCGAAATTCTTTGATAGTCCTCCCACTAAGAGTTGGGCTGTGTCCCCTCTCTGGATATGGGCTGGCCTGTGACTGCCTTGACCAATGGAGCATGGTGGAAGTGAGCCTGTTCCTGAGCCTGCCTTTCTAAGGACTAGTGGCTTCCCTCTTGGTCTCCTGGAGCCCTGAGCCGCCACATAAGAAGTCTGACTACCCTGTTGGAGGCACCCCATGGAGACTGCACAGAGAGACAGAAGAGCCCAGCTGAGCCCAGCCTCCCAGTCACCCTCATCCATGCGTCAGCACACGGCCAATCTGTCCTGGACCCTCCAATCAGACCAGATGCCAACTGAATACCACCAAAGTGACCCCAGTCGATGTCACGTGGGAAGGTTCTCCCAGAAGAGCCTTGCCCCAAATTCCTGACCCACAAAACTGTGAGACACAGTGAAATGTTTGGTGATTTAAACCACTATATTTTGGGGTGGCTCGTTATGTGAGTCATCCACCCTTGCCCCCTTCCTCCCCAGACTCACTGTTCCCTCCCTTTCATTCCTCATCATCTCAGCCTGGAGAGCTGCCCTGGCCTGGCTTCCCAGCCTCCTATCTGGTCTCCTACTAGTCAGATCCCTCTGGCTCCAGTGACCTTGCTAAATAAGCTGAGGCTCTGATCACATCCACCCTCTTCACTGGTGCCCAAAGCCCTGTGAGGTCCTGACCACCTCTCCAACACCCTGCCTACTACTCCCTTTCCCACCTGTAGGCTCATTATTCCGCAGAGGGAGCACACTCTTGCAAGCCCCTCTTGCTGCTGCACATGCTGTCCCCTCTGCCTCATGCCCTGCTCCCTGTTGTCTCTTGGCAAACTCTTACTCATCCCTCAATGCCCAGCTCAAATCCAGGCCATTTGTTAGCTCCCTCCCCTGGGAATTTTTAGCCTTCACCATCCTATAGTGTCATTATACGCTTGACTCTCATTATAGAAGCAACTTGAGAAAAGGAAGACACTCTTGGGTTTCTCTCTGCCCAGTGTTAACATGACACCTGACACAGAATCCAATAGAGTTTTATTGAATAAGTTAGTAAAATAAATGCATGATGTAGGAAGTTCAGTACGCATCCTGGCCCAACCTGTCTAGAGGAAAGGAAAACATGATAAGTTGAATTCCAACAAAGAACTCCAACAAGCAGCACAGCAGAGATTAAGAGTTCAAGTCAGAGAAGGCAGAGGAAACTGGGGCCCAAGTAGCCAGAGAGGACTTCCTGGAAGAGGAAGATCATGCTGATGTCACAGTCTCCTCCTCCAGAGAGTCCTCCTCCGTGCTGAGGCTGCCCTCTGCACTCCCGCTAGCTGCACTCGCCTGAGTGCATCATGGGTGCTGCTCACGCACCCCGCTCCCCACTCACTGCTGCATCCACAGAGCCCAGCCTGGGGGACTAGGGACAAGCTGACCTCCACCAGGGCATTATAACTTGGTTGCTTGTCTCTCCTCCCTCTCAGAGACAGGGACCAGCAGGGGGACCCAGCCAGAGCAAGCAGGAAGAGGCTAGTTGCTGAATGAATGAGGGGGAGGTTAGGGAGGCACTGTGGGAGGAGGAGGGTCAGAGAGGCCTGAAGAATGCACCAAGGAGCCACAGGGCGCTGGCCTGCAAGCCCACAGCTACCCCTCTGGGACCAGGGATGGCGGCAGGTTAGTGCATAAGCGCCTGGCACAAAGTAGTGTGCACTGATGCCCACTAGACACGAGTCTGAGCTTCTGGGGCTGCTAGGGGATGAGCCTGGGCCCTGAAGGCCCCTTGGAGAAGGCCTCTGGACAAGGAAGGCCCAGGAAAGGGATGGAAACGTTTCCAAAGCAGCAGCCAAGGGTCAGGCCCCAGGCTTGGCTGTCACACTCGGGGAGAGATGAGGGGAACCAGGAGGGCAACAGGCAGCAGAGAAACTCTGGAGCACTCAGAGAGTTTGGTTCCACATGGAGGAGAGCTGTCCAGCGCTGGGTGGGCTGACTGGACAGGTAGTGAGCTGCCCATCACAAGACACTTAGCAATCGGGTAACCTCAGAATCTCAGGTCTGGAGGGTCTTCCAAATTTCCTCATTATGCACATGGAGACACTGAGGCCCGGAGAAGCAAAAGACCTCGCTCAAGGTTACACAGTGAGTTAGTGACAGAGCAAGACTTGCACCCTGTCCTCCCTACTCCCAATCAAGACAGCACTCCCCATAGACCCTCCTCAGCTGACCCAGAGAGCCAGGGATGCTTATGAGGGGGCCTATAGGCAAACTCCACCCCCAGACACCCCCAGGCCCCTTCCCACTGATGCCAAATCCTAACCCCAAGGCTCTGCAGCACCAAGAGGGTTGTGCCACCCTGGGAAAGCTGTTCAGCGACTTTGAGCCTCAGTTTGTTCGCTCACCTGTAAAATGGAAATAATAATAGGTCCCACCTCAAAGGGTTTGTGTGAGGACTAACAAAATAAAAGATAAAAATCACTCAGAACAGGCCCAGGATGTTGCAAAGTCTCAATAAATGTCAGTTGTTGCCTTTTTTGTTTTTTTTTTAAACCATTTGAGTCACTGGAATGGAAAGGACCCAGCTCTGCTCCCTTCTGGCTGGGTGGCCTTAGGAAGGCCTCTTTCCCTCTCTGAGTCCCTTTGCCTCATCTAAAGTGAGCAATTTGTGTAAGTGATCGCAAAGGTCCTAGCCAGCTCAAAAATTCTTCACATCTACTTCAGGTTTTCCCAGACATTCTCTGAGTTGGGGAGCCATCTCACTAGCATAGGAGAAGCCTGGCCCCTTTTCCAGACACCTCAGTTTGGGAGAACATCCGAAAAGCATTAGGGCCTTCCTTAGGAGGCCAGGGAGCCACTGCCTTGTTCCCATCTTCCAGACCTCTGGCGAGGTCTTTCTTGGCTCACTTCAAATGCACCCCGCCCCCATGCCTCTCTCACCCCGCCGTCCCCCATTCTCAGCAAGAAAGAGGCTGGTTTCTAATGAACGCAGTAAAAAGAGCTAACATTTATTCAGCATCTACTATGTAGCACTCTGGGCACCAGGCCCTTCACCTATGTAATTTCACCTAACTGTCACAGCCACTCCTGGATGGGGATAGCATACCCCATCTGACCCTGAGAAAGCCAGCTCAGAGAGGGGAACTGACTGGCCCCTGGTCACACTGACCCTGGCCACTCTGGTAAGGTGGCAGGAAAGAGACTGGATCTCAAGCACACACTCCACCCTCAGGTACCTTCCTGGGACCCCATGCTGAGTAAGGATCCCCCCCCCGCCCAGGAAGAGGGAGAAAGCTTAGACCACAGTCCCCTTGAACCTGACCGCTGGCCAGGAGTGGGGAAAAGGGGAGAGCCTGGGCCAGCCTGGAGTGGGGCAGGGAGAGGGGAACGTGGGGCCCCAGGGGATGCATGCAGATTTGGACCCCTGAGCTGAGCCCAGCCTGGACATTCCTCCCTCTCATCTTCTCATCTGGCTGGTTGGGGGAGGTGGGGGCTCCCTATGATGCTCAAGTTTACAGGAATGTGTCCCCCCAGGGCTCAGTGGGGAGGATCAACTACAAAGCGAGCAGTGGGTCACTGCAAATCAAAGCTCAGTCCACCAGCGAGCCCGCTCTCCCAGCCGGGCAGAGGGAACTGCACTCAGCAGCCACAGTGCAATTCCCCGGGGAGGTGGCCTGGCTGGGTGGAACGTGCACTGGCAGAGCCATGTTTGAATGTGGCTCTGTGACCTGCCCACCGAGGGGCCGTGGGCAATACCCACTCCACAGGTTGTAGAATTGAGCAAGGAGATAAATGCATATGTGGGCAAACATGTATATATATTTCAGTGCTGCCTGGCTCATAGGATATAATTGGGAGAGGCACCAAGTGAGAAATACTAACACTTTTTGGGAGTCAGGGACAAGGCTGTGGTCCCTGACTGTTGAGAAGATGGGAAAGCAAATGGTTGGTGACAGAGAGATGACTGAGGACTGCAGGAGCCCAAAAGAGGCCCCTCACCCAGTCAAGGAAGTCAGAGAAGGCTTCCTGGAGGAGGCGGTATTTGCACTGCACAGGAGCATGGAGGTGGGGAAACTGAGGGCAGCGAACTGGGGCAGAGAGACAAAGGAAGGGTTGAAAAGGCAGGCCAGGCCCACCACGATGGCTTGTTTGCTTGGCTACACATTTGAGCTCTCTCCTGAAACAAAATTCCCAAAAAAGCCTAATTTGCTCTTATCAAAAACAATCCCTCAACACTGAACCCCCCTCCAAAGGCCTGGTCTTCCAAGTTCCCCTAGACTATTCCACACAGGCCCACACAGGTGGAAGGCCCTTAAAAGGGAGGGGCTAGAGAGGACACGACTGAGTTTTTGGGCTCTGGAGGGACCTTAAAGACCTTCTGATTCAAGGAGGACTAGGAAGATACTGACGTGCCAGGATCAAGCGGAGCTCAGATCCCCAGATGCCCAGCCGAAGGCTCCTTTGCACACCACTCCCCATGTGGTCTCTATCCTGCCCCCTTTCTGGGACAGCCCCAGGATGTGTCCTAATAGGGGGCAAGATAGGCAGGGATAGTGGGACAGGGTGGGGCGGGGGGGAACACCTGGATAACATCTGGTCATTTGAAAGGTCATTCAGCCCAGGGCTGCATATCAGGAGAGACAAACCTCCTGTCCTGATGTCTCAGCCAGGCTGTGCATCGCCAGACCAGCTAGAACCAGTGGGAGGGATGGAGAATCATGGATTGGGGGACAGACCTCTGCTTGACTCAGGTAGTGAGCTTCCCATCCCTAGAGGTATGTAATCAAGTGGCTGAGCTGCTGCTACAGAAGGGAGGCCTGCCCTGTATGGAAGACTAAACTGAAAATGAAGACCCCACAAATCCCTCATTTTACCACTTAAGTCCCAGCCTCATAAGCTGGGTCACCTCAAGCAAGTCACTGGAACTCTCAGGGCCTCAGATTTTCTTGTCAAACAGGATGTTCATTCCTGGTTGATGGGCCTTGTGAGGAGCCATAGTGAGAGCCAAATGTAAGCATGGATGTGAGGGCACTTGGCAAAGTACAAAGCACTATAAAAATGCACGGCATTATTATCATTTGAAACAGACTTTCAGAGGAGTGGGCCCCACAGGACCCAGGAGAAATGCATCCTTGCCTTCTATTGGAACCATGTGTTCCCAATGAGGTAATGGAGGAGAAAGCACTTTGTAAAATGTAAATCCCCCGCACAAATGGTAGTTGTTATCATTGCCATTATCATGATGATGGTGGTGGTGATGGTGGTGATGATCACTGTTCTCCCATCTCCAGCCACAGGGACCCCAAGCGGCCAAAAATAATCAACCCATAGGTTCTGAAAGCAGACCTGTCGCCTATGGAGCCATCAGCCTCCTGGTTTGGAGGTGGCTGAGAAGCAATTTTCAACAGCCCTGGCCAAGCCCAGAAGGGCCTGTGCATCTCCATGGGCTGCCCCACAGGTACCCCGGATTCAGCCAAGCTCCCTCCGACCCCACCCCCAACCTGCTCCTCCTTTCCCACCTCCAGATACCCAAGGCATCATCCTAGATGCCTCCCTCTGCCCCAGTCCCCCATCTGATCAGCCACCAATAACAATGACAGCTAATGTGAGCACCACATATGTGGGGATCCTCTAAGCCCTTTTGAAGGCCATCTCCCCTAGCTCATAAAGAACTGTTAACACTCCCCCATTTTATAGCTGAGGAAACAGAGTCACAAAAAGGGTAAGTAACCTGCCCAAGGTCACACAGCTGGTAAATAATGGAGCCAACAAACTGACCCCCCATCTCCTAAATGCACTTCACATCTCCACTCTGTGACCACAGCCTCCCCCATCTCCTAAATGCACTTCACATCTCCACGCTGTGACCACAGCCCCCCCCATCTCCTAAATGCACTTCACATCTCCACTCTGTGACCACCGCCATCACCCTAGTCCAGGCCACCAGCACCTCTCACCTCAGCTCGTATGGCCACCTGTCTGCCACACCCAGGGTGAGTAACTCAAGGGCTTGGACCTGTCTGGCTCTTTTCTAGGCTTCCAAATTTTGGGCCCAGCCTAAGGCTGGGCCCAAAGCAGGCTGGCATCAAGGAGCGCCAAGTACACTGAACCCAGCCAAACCCACTCGGGCAGCCTGGGGGCTGCTAAGGCTGGGGAGGGGGCCACAGGCAGCAAATGGATGGCTTGTGGGTGCCAGAAATGGACTGAGTGCTTTCCACACCTCACCCCATTTCTTTCACGTGAGGACCCCTCCAGGTACAACTGTGTCACTGGGCAGATCCAGGCTCCTTCCTTTCCACCAGCTGGAGAGTTCTCTTCTGGACTGCAGAGGTGAGCCATGAGCATGATTTCAGATGGAAGATGAGGCTGACCCCTGAGCCCCACCTCACGGCCCTTCGCTGTGCTGTGCCTCAGTTTCCTCATCTGTCCGGCGGGGTGAGCCATGCCTTCCTGAAGGGTGGTCGGGGCAGCTGGAGGAGTGCACATCAACGGGTGGCTGGTGCAGCTCTGGCATGGAGCTAGAGCTGGAGCAACGCTGGCTGCCCCTACTCCACAGAGGTCTCTCTTGGGGAAGGGTGCCGGAGCCAGGGGTCAGGAGGACAAAATGTTCTGAGGCGGAGCTGTGGCTCCCTCTGGGCCAGCGGCCGGGCAGCCCCAGGCACTGGCCTTTACAAGGAGTCATGATTTATGGGCTCAGGTCGTAAGGAAAGCCTCCTCTGATGTGGCTCCAGACACCTATTAAAGCAGCCGGGAGAGCAGCACAAGACTAGCCCGGGTGGCCCCATCCCAAGCCTGCCCTCCCTTCCCCCTCCCTTCCCTTTTGCCTTCCCCTAGCCCCTTGATTGGGAGGGGGCAGGAAAGCCAGCTCAGAAAAAGAGGGACAACTGGAATGTACTCTTCACTCAGTCAGGCCCCAGCCAGAGTCTGAAATATCCTGACAGCGTCCACCCAGTAGCCATTCCAGGGAGAGCCCAGCTCACTGGAGATTCTGGTGTGCAGTCACTGGGGGGTTCTGAGCAGAGAAGTGACATCACTGGGCTCCTGTCAGAACAGGACCCTGGCCACAAGGGGACCAGGATGGAAGCAAGGAAGCCAGAGAGGAGGCAACTACAATAATCCAGGTGAGAACAATGGTGGTGTGGGCCAGGATGACAGCAAGGAAAGGACGGGATGCAAAGGGTCAGGGTCTGCCTGTGTGGTGAAGGCAGAACCAACAAGATAGGCAGAGGAATTTGATGTAGGATGTTGGAGAGAGAAGGGACTCCAAGGCTTTGGGCCTGAGCAACTAGCAGGAAAATGGGGGAGGCTGGGGTGTTATCAGGAGTTCAACTCTGGATGTGCTAAGTTTGAGATATCGATTAGACACATCCAGTTGAAACGCAGGGCAGTCTGTAGTTCAGAGGTGAGATCCACGCTGGAAGTATAAATGTGGAATTCACCCAATGACATTAAAGCCATGAGCGTGGAGGAGATTACCAAGGGTGAATGCAGAGATGAGAAGCTTGGGGCACAGGGACATTCAGACATCAGGAGGAGGAACCAGCAGAGGTGGGTGAGGAGCTGCCAGGGAGGGAGAGGGAGGGAGAGACAAGAGGTGTCCTGGAAGCAGACAAAGAAAGTGTTTCAAGGAGGAGGGAGTGAGCAACTGTGTCAGATGCTGCAGAAAGGTCAACTACGATGAACCACTCCCAGATCCAGCAACACGGAGGGCACTGCTGACCCTGACTGGGTGACTCCTGTGATGGCGGTGAGAGCCTGAGTGGAGAGGATTCAAAGAGAATGGGAAGAGAGAAAGCTGGCGTTAACTCATTTGATACAACAATCCCAGGAGGTCAGTACGATTTTTCTCATCACTATAAATTAAAAACAACAAAAACAAAAGAGACTCAGGGAGGGCTCACCAGAGTGCCCAAGGTCACACAGCCAGGCTTTGAAGCTGGGCAAGGTGGCCCGAGGGCCTCTGGTCTCACCCACTCTGCTTTGCTATCCTTCACTCCTATTGACATACAGCCGCCTGTTTATTGAGCACCTGCCATGTGCCAGGGCTAGCTCTTCACTACACCGCCCAGACAGCATTGCAACCTCCCTCCACCAGTTGCAGGTCAGTTGTGATTTCCCACCTCGCGAATGAGGAAACCTGGGCTTGGAGTTAGCAAGAGGTGAGGCCGGAGTTCGAGCCCAGGTCAGGGTGACTCCAATGCCTGTGCCCTTAATTGATAGCTTCCAGGATGGCATCCCGGGTCCCACTGGATTGGACACTCTGTTCAGGCAGGGACAGGGCCAACCCCTGACTTGGGGCGCCCAAATCCCACCGGTTGACAGAGTCCAAGCACTGTGGGCGGCTCTTGGGGTCCCTGCAGAGTCTTGCCTGCTTCCTCTCCAGCTTCATCTTTTGCCCCACCTCCCACCCGTCTGCTGTCATTCCTGGGGATCCAAACCCTGGTCCGGCAGACTTAAAGCCCAGCACAGAGAGGCACGGAGCCCAGGCAAGCCCCTGGATGGTGGCAATAATCATGTACACCCACCCCCATGCCCTCGAGAGCACTTTCCCAAATCCCTTCTCCACTGCTGGTCCTGGGCTCAAGCCCTTGCCCATCCTGGAGGAGCTCGAGGTGGGAGGCATGGACACAGAGAAGTACACCGAAGTGTCTTGGGGGCTACGATGGAGGACCCACAGGAATGGGGTGGGGTGAGAGCAGGGCTCCATGTTCTCCTCCCTGGGGGCCCCCTCTGTATACCCAGTTACCAGCACAGGGCCTGGATCCCAGCAGGAGCTCAGTAAGGGATAGATGGAAGAAAGGGAGAAAGGAAAGACAAAGAGAGGGAGGGAAGATTGTTTCCTACCAGGTAAGACTGGGTTGATGACTGATTCCCCCCTAACAAGCATACCTGGGCTGGATTAGGCGCTACCTAGTTACTCATTTCACAGATATCTACTGGACATCTACTCTGCACCAGGCAACATGGAGGGCTGAAGGTACTGTGGAGAACAAGCCCTCATGGACCCTACGGGCTGGCAGGATGTCCAGCTCCACAGCCCCCGAACTTCCCTCCGTCCCAGCTCCTCCCACCACCTGGTCATTGCCTGGTAAGTATCTGCCCCACATGAACCAAGAGCTCCCTGAAAGCAGAGGTGGGGTCTATCTCCCCTCTGTGTGCCCACACCCAGCACCCAGCACCAGCCTGGCCCTGAGGGACCACTTGCTGGTTGAAATGAACAAACAGTGCATCCAAGGATTGGGGTGAGGGGCGTCATCTGCTCCAGAGAGGACTTCCTGACCAGGGCAGCCTGCAGCCCAGCGCTGCTTTGTCAGACCAGCAGCAGAGCAGACACTTGAAGCTTTTTACCTGCTTTTTTTTTTTTTTCTGGTGTGCCACAATAGGGGGGATCTTAGTTCCCTGACCAGGGATCAAACCTGTGCCCCCTGCAGTGGAAGCACAGAGTCTTAACCACTGGATGACCACAGAAGTTCCTACTTGCTTTTATCTAAGTGACCCAAAGCATAAAACCGAAGCGGCTCAGCAGCCACAGCCCAGGCGGGAATCCTAGTTCCGGACTGGATCTCTCTCTGGATTCAATACTCAACCAGCTCTGGCCAAGAATGGCTCAGCTGACAAGAATTGAGTTCTCTCCTAGCCCAAACTCACATCTCCAGTGAGGGCAGATGGCTTCCCAAGTCACACAGCGCAGGGCCAAACAGACGGAATAACTTGGGTAGCATGAGGTATATCAAACAAGGCAACAAACCTTTTGACTATAAATCCCCCCAAAGCGAGACTGCTGCCCCAAGCCGCAATCTGCTGCCTCCTTCTCCCTCCCACCTCCTCCCTATCTCAAACCAAAAGGACTAACACTAGGAAGTTACTGTAACTTATCCCCACCAGGAACACTTTTGATAGTGAAAGGGGACTCTTTTAATAATTACACAAGGATGAAAAGAGTAATTCTGGGAAAACTCTAGAAGTGCCTTGGGCTCAGATGGGAGAATGCATCTCATTTGGAATTAGTTATTGCTATAGTGTTATCAGTGAAGAATTTTTTTTAAAAAGTCACTTAAAGAAGAACAAGAAGGTGGAAACCTGTCTTAATAGCAGAGGATGTCTTTAAAGGATAGAGGGTTTTGAGGGATGGAGATGCTTGTATACACTGAGTTTACAAGTTGAGATCTCAAGCTGCTTTTGCTGCAAATATTCAGGCGTAAAACTCTACTCCCAGGCCCAGCTAGGTTACCTGGGGAACCAGGCTCAGATTCTGGCAACAAATTCTAAAAGCAGCGTGGGTACCCTGCCTTCTGAGAAGGATGCCCAGAGCTGATGGCCCCAAGGATATGGCTCCTGGATAAGGGAAGGCTCACTGGCCTCCAGTGCCTGAGGCCTCACAGAGCAGAACCAGGATCAGTGGGGGAAGCTACACAGGTCAGATTTTGCTCAATACTGTCTTGAAAGTAGAAAGCTCCCCCATCACTAGGGGTATTCAGGGCAGACTGGAGAATATTTTCCAGTCTGGAAATATTTTAGGGAGATAAGCAGATGAATTTCATGCAGGCTGTGGGAAATAGAACTTATATTTATTCAGCACCTGTATAAATTGGAATACACTTTAAATACATATTATTTCATGGGATCTTCATAGATTTTTACAGATGAGGAAACTGAGGTTTTGGAAGGTGAAATGGTTTTCTCAAGCTTTCAAAGCTAGCCAAGGCAGAGCAGAAATTAGAACCCAGATCCACCCAACTCCAAAGCTCCTTCCCTTCACTCCGACCTTTAACTTCTTAAATATTTCCTTCATTATCAAGAATATACTCTAGGGCTTCCCTGGTGGCACAGCGGTTGAGAATCCGCCTGCCTATGCAGGGGACACGGGTTCATGCCCCGGTCCGGGAAGATCCCACATGCCGCAGGGCGGCTAGGCCCATGAGCCATGGCCACTGAGCCTGCGTGTCCGGAGCCTGTGCTCCGCAACGGGAGAGGCCACAGCAGTGAGAGGCCCGCGTATACACTCTAGTCTTCATTCAGACTTCCTCCTCCTGTAGGATGAGGCAGTTCTCAACTTCTCCATCTATAAGCTGTGGTGGTGGGAACACAGCAGGCCCTGGCCAAGCTGGCAGCGGCCCACCTGCAGGGTAGGAGGGCCAAGGCCAATGGGGTCAGGCCCTGCCTCCAAGCAGCCCTGAAACCACCCTGCCCAGCCATTCCCCCTAGTCCAGGAGTTCAAGTGGAACAGACGCCCAGAGCACATCCTAAGCCTTCCCAGGGCTCCTGCAGTGCCTGAGAGTGGACCTAGGAAACAGTGTGGGGCAGTGGGCAGAACATCGGATGACGAATCAGGAGGAGGTCTGGCCTCCATCACCCTGGGCAAGTCACTCCATCTTCCTGAGCCCTGCTTTCCTTTGTGCAAAATGGAACCATTCCATCTACCTGGCCTAACTCAAAGCTGCACACAGTTCTGCCCGAACCTCCTCTCACTATCCTGTCTGTGAACTGCTACACATCCTTTAAGGCCCAGCCCCAAAGTCACCTACTCTATGAAGCCTTCCCTGATCACTTCCTATCCCTGGGCCCAGAGTGAGTTACTCTGTTCTTCTCTAGTACTCAGAACATCCCTTATCCCTGGATTACTTATGTGACTGTGGGCCTTGGAGCAGGTGCTGTGTGTCTCCAGCTGCACAGACTGATAAGCTGGATTGACAACAAGGCCTCTCTGCCAACCCAGAACCAGCATGGCATTTGCAGATCTCTGTGGAAACTCCCTGCAGCCTCTGAGAGCAGCTTTTCCTCCTGCTCCTTTCACCCTGCCTCCCCCACACAAACGCTGTTTTCTCTCTCCTTTCTATGCCCCTGAGCACCTAGCTCAGGGATGGGCACGTAATAGGACCACACCTCTCCAAATCTATCTGTGCACAGCAGAGAGAGTGCCCTGGAGCTGCTGTGGCCCTACCCTTCCCCTCCACTGGGACTGGCCGCCTGGCTCTTGGCCACTCCTTATCCCACCCACCAGGCTACAGCAGTGCAGGGCCCTCCCCCAGGCCCAGCCGGGCCAGACTGTCCCCAGGTCTTTGCCCAGCCAGGTCACTCCAGTTTGGGTGCATTATTCCCTGAGCTGGCAAGCACGCCATGTTCCCCACCATCTCAAGCCTATAAAAGGCCAGAGAGGCGCCAGTGGTCATGGAAGCCTCGTTCCAGTCTGGGTCCCCAGACTGAGGTCCAGCTCCCTGAGCCCACGCTCAGTTTAGGACCATAAGTGTTAATGTCTTTAACCTCCTGTCCACACCATCCCTACAGAATTTTTTTTATTAGTGAAACACTGGAGTGGTCTCGAGAGATAGTGGTGATAAAATTACTCTGAAAGGGCCTGGATTAACACTGGGGTCACTTGCCCAGGGAAAAAAACCCAGCCCCAGACACAGAGGAAAAACAAAATAAATCCATGCCTCCAGTTAGACTATGTTGAGAAAATGAGCCAAAAGCATTTTATAGAGAGACAGCACAGTGCAGGGGAGACCTGGCTTCAAGCCTTGACTTGATGTTTATCAACCATGTGGTCTTAGGCAAGTCACCTCCTCCAGGGAGCCTTCCCTGATCCACCCCCTGCCCCTGACCAGCCCCTATTTATGGGCACCAACTATTCCTTGAGCTTCCCATGCATCTCCTACTTCACTGGGATTTCCTTCCCAGTCAGGGACACTCAGCTCAGGGCCTGGGGCAGAGGAGCTACCAGTGGGCTTTTGTTGGATGGGTAGATGAATAGATGATAGATAGAAAAACAAAGAACAAACAAAGTTCAACTCTTTGGGCCTATTTTTCATCTTTAGCACAAGAATTAAGCCTCCCTCCACTATACCCTTAGTGCCAAGCACAATGGTTGGTGCAAGGTAGATGCTAACGGCTGAATGAAGGCAGGAATGAATGGAAACCTGAGTGGCCTGGCTCCTACGATGGTAAAGATCAGCGGAGATGCGAGTGAGAACACTGCGAATACCAGTGTGAGGGTGGTTTGGACTGGGGCCACCCAAAATGTGGGCCAAAATCCAGCGGCATAAGCATCACCTGGGAACTTGCTAGAAATGCAAATTCCAAGGCCCCACCCCAGACCTACTGAAACAGATTCTCTGGACATGGGGCCCAGGAATCTGGATCTTAACAAGCCTGTCAGCTGATTTTACTGCATAGGAAAGTTTGAGAAACACGAGTTTCGATCATAGGTCTACGTTACTTAAGTTCTCTGTTGCTGTTTGGACCTCTGCAATGCGGGTATAAGACATGTAAATGTGCTCAGGAGAGTCGCAGGCAGGCTGTTGTTACTAATTGACGACAGCCCGCGGGAGGCCCTGGGAGGGACACAGCCCAGCCTGCTCTCCAGAGTTCTGTGCGCCAGAGCTCAGCCTCGGGATAAAGGCACGTAACACTGAGGCGGGTGTAATGACGTGCTTGGCAGTGTGGCTGGGGTCATGTGAGTGAAACCTCACAGCTGACCCAGATGCCCCCGGCATTGAGCTGAAGCTGTCCCCATAAAGGATACTGGGAACCTACAGGAACCTGCAAGTTCCATTTTGTACAGGAGGAAACTGAGGTCAGAGAGGGGCAAGACTGGTCTGAGGTCACCCAGCCTGGGATGCAGGCTTCTATTTGCAGCAGATTTCAAGCAGAAGTGCCCACTGCAGGACCCCCTCACTCACCTCAGCCCAAGAGCAGTAGGGACAGGCTACCTGCATACAGTAGGGGCCAACTCGCTCTTGGCCAGGAGCCTCACACGAGCAGTAGGGACAGGCTACCTGCATACAGTAGGGGCCAACTCGCTCTTGGCCAGGAGCCTCACAAGAGCAGTAGGGACAGGCTACCTGCATACAGTAGGGGCCAACTCGCTCTTGGCCAGGAGCCTCACACGAGCTGACATTCAAGGTGAGGAGCCACAGCATCCCAGCTGGTGACAACTGGTTTTCTTGGGCCCCCTGCTTTGCTGGATTGGGGTTAAAAGTGGGGGGTCCAGATAATTCCAGCAACCTGGAATTCCTCCTCAAAGCAGCCTCTTTTCCCAACTCTGACTCTTAAATTCGCATTCATTCATTTAGTCATTTGACAATTACTTTCTGAGCACCCCCTATGCCAGGCTCTGTGCAGGTGGCGCTAATCCCAGCAAGCACAAGAAAATCATTCACGTGGGATTATCACTGTGCTTTTAGAGGTGAGGCTCAGAGAGCTTACATGACCTGCCCGTGGTCACACAGCTCAAGAGAGGCAGAGTAGGGTGGTCTGACACCAAAGCCCGTGCTCCACCGGTGCTCTTGCTGCTTCCCTCGATTAGAAGCTTGGGTTTGTGCCTGGCTTAGCCCCACATGAGGTTCCAGATTAGGCAAGTCACAGTTCCATCTGAGTGAGCCCAGATGCCCCAAAGACAGCGGGGAAAATACCATGTGTCTCCCGGGCCTGTCTGGAGAAATCTAACGAGAAGACGGAAACAAGGAGATGTGAAAACATGCGGAGTCCTTGCCTGGTCACCTCTCACCCTGACTGCAAGGACAGACACCTGCAGGGGATCTCTCCTCACCACCCTGCAAGGGTTCCCCCATTCCAACAGAGGCTTTGAGACTCACACCTCTCAGAGAGGCATACCGCAGCAAAGCCCGCACTCGACCTCCTGGGCCAGGGCGCCTTCCTTCCACCGGGGCTCTCACTGTCCTGCCTCCTCTTTCTCCAAACCTCCTCCCATAACCACTGCTGGCACACGGCCCTCCCGCCCTACCCATTCCACCTCCACTCCCTACCTGGCCCAGGGAGTCCAGCCTGGAGCCAGCAGCTACCAAGACCCTGGCCAAGGAACCCCAGACAAAAGCAGAAGGGCAAAAAGAGACACAGTTAAGAGGCAAAACTTCTTGAACAGAACCTTCTTTTATTGCGAGGAAGAAACTGGAGACTTGGTCCACAGTTCAAGGAAAAAAGATTCATCTTTGGGTTTGGTGTGGGATCCAGCACATTACCACCATTTGCTCCAGTTTGGGGTTTGAAGTTTTGGTCAAGTCTTTGGGAAGCAGCAATTGGGGATACCTCATTCCACAGGCCCCAAAGGCATCGGCCTCAATGGCTCTATCTGAGGGACAGGGAATAAAAAAAAAGACCATTCAGGCAGGAGTCCCGGTTCTCCTTAAAGTTCTAAGAGCAGGCAGTCCAGGCCTGGACTGAGAAGCACCCCTCCTTGCCCAGCTCCATCTCCTCCTCCAGCCAAGGAGAGTGCTGGACCAGCCTCCTGGCTGCTCGCAGGAAAGCCCAGCGTCACCCCTGACGATGCTAGTACAGCCACCCGATTTGGAACGTCTGAGCCTGAGGGTTCCAACTACGTCCCCCCCTCAGCCTGCCCTGGTCTTCCCAACGATCCTTCCACCTCCCACCTGCACGGGGGGGCCCCTGCGAGCAGGTCCCCGTGCCAGGCCCAGGCCTGGCCACATCAGGCTCTCAGTCAGAAATCACCTACCCATTGGGCCTGTCACAGACACATTGCTTAAGAAAAATCAGGCTGAAACAAGCAAGGTCCCCAGTCCTTCTCCAACCCTCAGGCTGAGCCTTCCAGGGCTGTAACCCCTTCCTTGGCCTCACTGAGGAGTTTGAAGTTATTAAAATTTCTCTCTCCCTCCTGCCTCACACCAGAAGGGGTATGGGTTTTGGACAAACATGCCTCCAAATCCCACTTACCAGTCATGCAACCTTGAGCAGGCCCTCTGGCCTCCCTGAGCCTTATCTGCAAAATTTGAATATCAATAATACCGATTTGGCAGGGTCTCAATATCAATAATACCTAGTTTGCTCCTGGAGTGGTGAGTGCCCCCATCATTCCCAACTGTGCTCCCCACCAGACCAGGCCCGGGAGACACTCTGCACCCCTTCCTGGGAATCCACACCGCGTACCAGCACTACACCCCCAAGGGAGCCTGTCTGTCGTCAGGAACCTTGCTGTGGAGTTGTCTCCAAAACACTTAATGATTGGGAATTCCCTGGCGGTCCAGTGGTTAAGACTTGTGCTTCGGGCTTTCACTGCCCAGGGTTTGATCCCTGGCCAGGGAACTGAGGTCCCACAAGCCGCACGGTGCAGCCAAAACAAAAACAAACAAACAAACACTTAATGATTACACCCAGCAGAGCAACTGGCACATAGTAGGTACCCCGGAAACCCCAGTTCTCCTTCCTCCCCTCCTCCCTCCCAGGGCACAGTCCCTTGTTTCTGCATATGAGGACAGGGCACACCGCTATCCACAGCTCGTAATTACAAACGCACGTGGGGGTATGGCAGGCTTCACTCTGGGGCTGACGGTTCCATTAACAGGGTGCAGAGCGTGGATTAGTTGTAATGGGAGTTAATGATCGCTGAAACGGCTTTTCACCAATGAACAAGATTGGTGGTACCAGAGCCCCTTTCTGCGCGGGACGTGCAGTCATCCCTGTCTCCAAGGTGAGAAAATGAGGGCACAAAGCAGCCAAGCAACTTGCCAAAGTCTCACAGCCAGCGGCGACCGAGCTGGGGCTGGAATCCAGGTGCTGGCTCCGGGGTCCACCGTGGAGAAACACCCCGCAAATGACAGCCTGGCCTCACCAACACCTCAGCGTGTTCCCAAAAGTTCTGCTCCCAGCTCGGCCATTCAACGTGCGACAGCCGACCGGAGGAAAACCAGCCCAGTTTAGAAGGCAATAAAAATGTGTTTTTTCTTGCTAAACAAATTAATTTACATCTGGTGATGTACAAATAAATAGAGGGGATTCGGCCAGGCCCAGACCAGACGTCCCCCCGGGCCTGGGCCCCGCTCTGATTGGCTCTGGCACAGGGCGCCACGCAGAGTACTCTCACTTCTCACTTGTTCTCGCGCCATCCCTGGGGTCTGCTGCACCCCTCCCCTCCCCACCCCCTTCTCTGCTGTCACCTCAAGAACTGCGCAGTCCCTCTCCCCCTGCCCCAGGGGAGAAGCAAGGCCTCTGGTGGTTGCCTCCCACCTCCCTGCTGTGAGGTGCAGGGGGGCCTCAGTCTCCTCATGTGTAAAATGGGAGAAATGATGTCTTTCTGCCAGAGGTGTTACAAGAACAAAAGCACCTGAAGTCCCTGCTCATAGAGCCTGGCACTTAGGAGACGGCCCCACAGTTCCCCAGCACCCTCAGGTCCTTGGGAAACATACTGGCTGTGGATCGCCGGAAGCTCAGCCAAGCCTGTCCTCCCAAGCTCCTGGGGCAGCGAGCACCCCCATCACTCCTGACTGTGCTCCCCACCAGACCAGGCCCTGGAGACAGTCTGCGCCCCTTCCTGGGGATCCACACCGCATACCCCGCGCTACACCCCCGAGGGAGCCGACCTTGTTGTCAGGAAACTTGCTGTGGAGTTGTCGTCAAACAACAAAGACTGCCCATCAGGTCTGGCAGCTCGGGCTGTTCCCCACCACACGGAAGAAGAAAAAGAGGCCCAGAGAGGTGAGGTCACTTGCCTGGCATCACGGAGAAAGCCAGGTCTCTAGACTCCCAGTCCCAATATTTTCCAGTTCACACCAATGAGAAAGAGCTGGTACCTGCCACCCCAAGTCATGATGGGGAGGTCAACGCAGGACACGCTGATGGCACATCGGCTCACAGCCTGTCCAAGTACTAACATCCACCCTGAGTGCCCAGTTCCCTTGGGACTTAAAGGCTCTGGCTTCCAGAGCCACTCATCTGAATGGAACATCACTGAGGGTGTGCATGGGGTCAGTCATTCCTGGTGCTATCAGCCGGGACACAGACAGAATTAGCAGGGAGCAGAGTAAGAGTGAAACCTCTGGGCGTGGGGAAGTGAGCCCCTCGCTCTCTGAACCCCAGTCTCCTGAACTGTAAAAGGAAAGCACTGGACAAGATAACCCCCAGGGCCCTACCCTAGCCAGAAACTGACTTATTTAGACCCAACTCTCCAGCCCATTTCTGCTATAAAGTGGGGTGTGACTGTGGTCCTGGTAACCAGAGTGTAAGCCTACAACCGGGCCGGACTGCTCCTTCCCTAGCGACCTCTCCTCAGCCTGGGAGGTCATCCCCCCTCCGCTGTGTCTTCCTCCCACAGGCCCAGGTCCAAAGCTGCCCTCTTGGCCACTGCAGCCCCTCGAGTTCTTAGATGCATCAGCGACCTGGGAGGGAGCGGCCTGACACCTCATTTTATCTCCCACACTACCTCCAGGCCACCCTGGGCCCCTGGTGAGAAGGTGATGGGGTCCACAAGGAGTGGGGAGGGAGGCAGCAGCCACGAATGCCCCCAGCAGCAGCTGGATGACTGTGGGAGCTGGGCCCGCAATTAAAATAAACCCCCAAACAGCCTTAAAATAACTACAAGGCATTTCAAGAAGACTGTACCGTTGAATTTACTGTTTGTTTACTGAGACAATCTGAGTTGGGTTTCAGATGAAAGTAGGAGGGAGACCAGATGTGAGGCTGAACGTCTGACCTGCAGCATCTGCTGCTCCGGCAGGAGCCCTGCAACGCCTGGGGAGCAGGGGCCGCCCAGAACAAGACAGTGAAGACCCAGAGACCCAGACCCCTGCCCCAAACCACAGGCTGTGCAGGACCCAGAAAGCCAGCATTCCAGCTCCATTGTCAGCTTCCTCCACTGATGCAGAGGGTTACTCAGAGGCAAGGTGTCCCAGAAAGAAGTCTGGCCTTCAGAGTCTCAGAGATGAAAGTTCAAATGCCAGCTGTGCAGCCCTGGACAAGTCACTGTGCTGCTCTGAGCCTACCTCCTCGGCTGGAAAGCACACGCCCACTTCCTGCATGTCAGGGAGATCTAGAAAGGCCCTGCCCCAGGGCTGGCTCCAGGGGGCTCCAGGACAGCAACACAAGCCCACTTCCCTACTTCTCCCTCCAGCCTGTTGGTCTTTTCTTGTAAAGAGCGACCCCCAGGCTACCCACCTGAGAAGGGCCACTGCCACGTTCTATGAACTCCTCAAGGTCAGGTACAGGTCGGATTCTCTTGGTCCCCAGTCCCGGCCCAGAGCTGGACACAGAGCAGTGGTCCCCCGACATTCTGTTGAATGAAGGAGGGAGACGGCAGGGAGGGAGGGAGCCTCCACTCACTCCAGGAAGGGTCTGACTGTCCATCAAGTCTCAGCTAATAGCTTTAAACCTTTTCCTGTCAATTACAACATTTGCCCTTAATGTCCTCATAAGGAAGGGCAAGGAGAGAGATTTCCATCACACAGATATCATCATGGGAACACTGAGGCCCAAACAGATTAGGAACTTACTTCCCTGTCCACAAATCCCTGTTCTTTGGCAGGAAGTGGATGCTATCTATGTCATGAGCATGGGAACTGCTCACCCAGTGGCACCAGCACCAGACAGGGACAGTGCAGAGAGAGGGGACCGCCACAGAGCTCTGCTACTGACCGAGCTACATAACCCTGGGCAAGACACTTAACCTCTCTGAGCCTCGGTTTCCCTCTCCTACAAAATAGAGACAATAAATCCCCCTCTCCTCGTGGACATTCAATGAAATAATGGAAGGGAAGATGTTGCATGAAATGTAAACAGCATGGAAACGTGAGGGGCCACCATCCTGTTATGATCAGAGAAAGTTTTAAAACTCACATGATCAGAAAACAAATCAGTCTTATTCGGGGAAGGGTTAGATATAGGCAAGTGTGTGTGATGCTCCTCATACAGGCTGAATGAATGAATAAATAAATGATATTCCAAAAGCAAAGCTCCTCAGGCCATCTGAATGCGTGCCAAGACTAACTAGCCCTAAGAGCAGTAGGAATAAAATATCCAATCCCACTGCCTGTTTTTTTTTTTTTTGGCCGCACTGCACAGCTTGTGGGATCTTAACTCCCCGACCAGGGATTGAACCCAGGGCCTCAGCAGTGAAAGCTCGGAGTCCTAACCACTGGACCACCAGGAAATCCCCCCTACCCCACCCCCCACACACACACTGCATTTAAAGAGCAGGGCGAGATGCCTGAGGACTTGGATTTGACTGTGGGCAAGAGGCTCGCCCCTTCCACACCCAAGGTGAACTTCTCCAAAAGTTGGCACACACGTCGCCACCATCTGACACTTTCACCCTGCAGCGGACACTGGCCCAATCATCTCAAGACTGGACACAGCTGGGTAAATGATTCCTGGGCCTGGGGCCTGACTGCACTGATAGCATCTGCCGGTGTCAGAGGGAGGCGTGCACACCCCTCTTTCCCGGCCTTGGGTCTACCCAAGCCCCAAGTCTCCTAAATTAAGTCAAAGAAGAAAACTAAAGCACTCTTCCAGCTGCCCTGGGATCTACACTTGCACCAGGAGAGCAGGGTTCTCTTCCGAGTTCATGGCTGCATGATGCGTTCTGGCTGTGAATGGACTAGGATGGGCACATGGCACAAACTGCATCAGAACCAGGAACGCAGCCGTGGGGCAAAGACCACTGAGGCAGAGCTGCACGGCCTCTTGTCTGCGCTGTTGAGACGGTCCCCTCACTGCTCCAGGGATGATGCCAAGTGGGGTGGAATATGCTGATCAGAGCTGGGGTGGGAGGAGGGACCGGGACCCGAAAAGAGACTTGGGAGAATTCTTGTAAAACCATGAGCAAAATGAGAGAAATGGATGCCGCCCACCCGGACCAATGTCTCCAATCAAAGGCGGCCAAGAAAGAGAACATTCACATTGTCTCTGCTGACCAAGTGAGAGGCTGAACTTCCCAAAACCTCCAGACCTCTGGGAGGCGACTGCTTTTCAAGGACTAGCAAGGAGGAGCAGGTAGAAGGGCCTGGGCCCACCGCCGTCCCACAGACACGTGTGGAGCACCCTCTCTGCCCCGACACGGCCCTGCCCTCAGGGAACTTACGACAGACGTCCCACCTCCTCCCAAACTGCTCAGAGGTAAGAGAAGTGCCCCAGGTCACATGGCTGGTAGGTGGTGGAGCTGGGACTCAAAACCCTGTTTTCCGATCTCCCATCATCTCTTTCCATAGAACCACAAGCACCCAGTCAGCCATTGGGTCCTTCCCTGTCACCCCCCTCCACACACACAGACACACACACGCACACGCACGCACACACACGTGCACACATACACACACGCACGCACACACACGCATGCACACACACGCACACATACACACGCACACACTCCTGTGCTGAGTTTATTCTACACTAACTTAAACCACTTTGTCGGCTACTTTGCAAGTGTTCTTAATCTTTCAACTAATTCATCAGCTCTTGAAGAATAAAGGAAATTTGAAATTGCTAGGCTGCCTGCAATAAACTCTTGGCATCTGGCCGGCGGGGGCCATTCCAGGCAGCTTCGGCACCAACTCTGCACAGATGCTTCCTGTTGTAAAGGTGGGGAGCCTCTCTCCTTCTCTGCAACCCCTTCAACAAGCCCCACGGCGGGACCCACTCTGCAACCATTCATTCTCTCCTTGAACCGCGCAGATAACAGTCGTCCGTAGAGCTGACACCTGGCGGCAGGCCCTGGGCTAGGCCGGGGATGCAAGGTGAATCGGGCACGGTCCCCAAGTCCCTGCACAAGGAGCTCAGAGTGTGCTCTGGGGGGGGATGGCCTAGGGCTATGCACCTCTCACCCTGTAGATGTGGCTAAAATAAACTGCCCGTAATCAGAACAGGGCCTTCCTCTGTGGGTTACCTTTCCACATGTGTCCCCATAAGGATCGTCGGGGCACAAGCGGATGCCAAGAGCCCTAGCAGTGACGCCGAGTGCTGGCGCTGCGGGTTGGTAACTTTTCACCAGGGTGGATATGGCATCACTTATTAGAGTACATCTACCTCCTGTGAACTGATTCTTCATAAGCAATGACCACAGAGCCAAAGAAGGCAGTCAAGGAGGACAAGAACTAGGAGAGGCCTTTTTACCAATGGTTAATCTATGAGGATCTGTCTTCTACCCGAAGAAAGTGCAGGAGTAATGCATTAAATCATACAACGAAAGAGTAGGAAGGGACCTCAAAGAGTGTCTCAGGGCTTCCCTGGTGGCGCAGTAGTTGAGAGTCTGCCTGCCGATGCAGGGGACACGGGTTCGTGCCCCGGTCCGGGAGGATCCCACATGCCGCGGAGCACCTGGGCCTGTGAGCCATGGCTGCTGAGCCTGCGTGAACTGAGCGTGTGCTCCACAACGGGAGAGGCCACAACAGTGAGAGGGGCCCGCGTACCACAAAAAAAAAAAAAAAAAAAAAAAGATTGTCTCAGACAACCCTGCCATTTTACAGATGGTGAGACTGAGGCCCAGGAAAGAAGAGGGGCTACCCCAGGCCTCACAGAGAGGCAGGGACAGGACCTGGACAGGAGGCCAGGTGTGGTGTCCAGCAAAAAGGCTGAAGCCAGCTTCATTAGTCCACACTGCCCCTGCCTGCCACAGAAAGGTCCCGGCAGCTGGAGGAGGATGTTGGCCCACAGCCCACGAGCTCCCCAGCAAGGTGCCAAGAAGAAGTGGAGTTGTCACAGGGAGGGTCTCTGCAAATGCTGACCACCTTGAGACCCGGGCCAGCTTCACTGGAGCCCCTTCCTCTCCTCCCAAAGGTCCCAGGTACTCTGATTTCTTTTCTTTGAACTTATATTCAACAAGTATTGGTTGCGGGCCTACTATGTATGGGACACTATGGACAAAATGATGGGCCAAACAGATGTCCCTGCCTTGAGCTTAGCACCTAGGGAGGATGCTAAAGTAACCAAGAATCGCACAAACAACAGATGCAGAATAAACTCTGTTAGTGGCACGAAGTGCGTGGACAGGGCAATGAGAACACAGGAGAAAAATCAGGGAAGGCTTCCCTGCAGAAGTGTCATTTGAACCAAGACATGAATTATGAGTAAATATTAAGTGAGCAAAGGTTTCAGAAGAGGAAGGAAGAGCATTCCAGGTCATGGGAATAGCCTGTGCAAAGACCCCAAGGCAATGATAACAGTGCTTTGGGAGGGAAGGAAAGAGAACTAGTGTGGCTGGAGTACAGACAGTGAGGGGGCAGCGAGGGAGGAATGAAGCCACGGGGGCAGTCGGGCCAGACTGCGCAGGACCCTGTGGGTCAAGGTGCAAAATGTGGATGCTGTTCTGAAAACAGCAGCAAACTAGTGAAGTCTTAAGCAGGTTGAGGGTATGTGACAGGATCACATTTGTGTCATAAAATAAAAGGTCACCCTAACTACAGGGAGGGAAACAACCTAGAGGGGAGACAGGGAGCCCAGCTGGGAGGCTTGGACTGGGGTAGTGACAGTGCGGATGGAGACAAGCGGACACACTCAAGAGAGACCCAGGAGGTTACAGGATAGAGCCTGCAGAGGAACTGGGAATAGGGAGTAGGGAGCTGCCCTCAAGAACAATTCTGAGGTATTGGTGGCAGCGCCCTCCACTGAGCCAGAAACACCAGGCGAAGATCAGACGAGCTCAGTCCTGGCACGTGGAGTCTGGGGTCCAAATCCTCGCTCCTCTACCTGCACTGCTGGTAGACGCTACTAACACCTGCAAGCATCTACCAAGTGCGGGGCCTCTTCTAAGCACTTACACCCATAACTCCCTTTCTACAGCCCTCGAATCTGGTGGATGTGACTGTAACCCAGACAGAAAGTCTCCGGAGCCTGAGCCCCTCACCAAAGGCCCCCCTCTCAACAAGCCATGGTACACAGTGACCGAGAGCAGAGACCGTGGGTCAGAATACTGGGCTCAAGCTCCATCTCTGCTTCTCATTTCCTGCATGACCTGAGGTGAGTTACTCTACCTCTGTGGACCCCATCTGTGAAATGGGTATACGATGGTACCACCTACCACAGAGAGTCCCCACACAGATCAAACGAGAGCATCGCACAAGTCAGTCAGCGCCGTGTCTGGCTCACAGTGCACAAAGGATGTAAGCCAGTCCTGGCCAGAGCAAATCTGTGTTTCCAACACTGGGAAGGCCTGGCACAGGGCAGGTACGTGGAACAAAGGAACGGCCCAGGTGCCCAGTAAATGCTTGTCCAGTAATGAGTGTTACAGTCCTGAAGTGGGCACACCATGTGGTGGTGGGCGGAGATACTCAAGCACACACGGGTGGTCACTTGCTGGGGCTGCTGCAGAAGGGATTCGGGCGCTGGGAGGGCCTGAATTAGAAGGAGGAGGGCTTTGTCCCGTCCTTTCCAGGCCTGAGCTCCAGTGACTCTCCCCACCCACCAGCCTGCCAGAGCAAGGACAATTTTATGGAGCTCAGTTCCTTAATCAACCTTATTCTGCCAGGGCTTAGAGTTGAATCCTTTCCCCAAATTGGACGTTTATGGGGCTGGAGGAGGGACAGAAGAGCAGGATGGATGAAGTGTCCACATTCCGGCTGGGAGGTTAAGGGCTTTTGTGTTCCTTCCTTCTAAACCCCAAACGTTTCCAGCCAGGCCTGGGGGCATCCGTGTCTCCCTCAGATGGGCGTCCCCCTCCCAGACCTCTGTAGTCCAGCTCCTCTTCCCATCTCCGGAAGGAGCCAGGCTGCCAGAACCTCAGAGCATCCCCAGGGCTCACACAGTAGGTGTGGCACACAGTAGGTGTTTCTGGAGTGTGTAAACCAAGCTCAGCCTGATTTCAGGCTAGTCCAGCCCTGCTCCCTCTCACTCCTGGGCTGAAGTGGCCTGTCTGTGCAGGCCCAGGCCAGGCCCCTTGAGGCCATGCACGGAGACCAGTGCAGGTGTGCCTCAGTTTGCACTGCGAAGTGAAGCAGCTAGTGGGGGTCAGATCCACCAGGGCAGCTAGGCGTGCAGAGGGATCCCATCTGACGGCAGAAGAAACTTGGGCTCCTGCTGAAGCTCAGTTTCTGTCACTGCCCCCAAATCAAGAATCTTCAATGGCTCCCCAGTGTCCAGAGGGTCAAGGCCACGCTCTTGAGCCTGGCACCCACACTCCCATCATCCCTTCCAATGCGTCTCCTTCATGCACTTCAGCCTGGTGGAGCCACCTGCCTCTCCTCGGCTGGGCAGCAGGTGGGGGAGATCCGGGGGACACCTTCCCCTGGCCTGCACCCCGTCCCCACCCCACGAGCACCTCTCGGCAGGAGTCCTGGGACTACTCCCACGGCAGGCAGGTGGAGCCTGACCTTGCTTTGCTCTTGCCCAGCTGTGCGGTTTCACAGATTGGGCTCTGCCCCCATCAGTGAACACAGCCTGACATCTGCTCTGTGCCCGGCACTGAGCTGGACACGTAGGACATGGAGAGGCACGGTGCCATCGAGGGATTCACAGTCAGGAGGGGACTGGGGGCCACATGTGGACACAGATGATGACAACCCTGAGTGAGGGGGGCTGTGGGGACCCAGAGGAGACACCTGACCTGGCTGGGGGTCAGGGAAGGCTTCCTGGAGGAGGGGCAAGCAAGCGGTGTCCTGGAGGGAAACAGAAGACAGGAAAGGGTGAGGGAGGCATTTGACACAGCAGGAGGGGCACAAGCCAGCTCACAGAGGTGGAAAACGGCAAGGCGAGCGCTCTGGCTGACCTGTGCCGATGGAGCAGTCCCCACGCAGAGGCTGCGGAAAGAGACAGGCCACAGAGAGCGGACGAGACTTGCACACGTGCCCCCTGTCACCTTCACTCCCCTTGGAGCCTGCGGACATACCATTCCTTGTGGCCGCCCCGCCGCGGAGCGCTGCGTCCCCAGAGCGCCGTGGTGTCTGCGCTGCCGGGTGCGATCTGTTATTATCCCCCGTCAGCGCTGCCGGCCTGTGTACATTCCTCCGTAATGAGTCTGACCCTCCTCAGCCATGTTTAATCAGAGCCTGATCGACCCTGGCTTTGATCTACTTCATTTTCTGCAAAATCCCCGGTGCCTGATTTTTACAATCTGATTGGCAGGGCCGGCTCTCCAAAGCCGGAATTACCCTGAGCTGCAGAGATCCCTGCTGAGTTCTTTGTGTTTTTCCCCTCTCTTCCAACGAGTTATTTCCTGAGACAACTGTCACTTCCCCGCTTGCCTGTGACTGTCTCCCTCACCCTCATCTCTCACATCCAGTCAGTCACCAAGTCTCAAATAGCGGGCCCTGACCCATCCCTTTCTCTCCGGTGGCCTTGGCCTTGGTCATGGTTAACCAGGTTATCCCAGTCTGCACCTCCTGCCCTGCCTCGCCCCTCCAACCCACACCACAGCCACACCAGAGCCACCCCCGTTCCCAGACGTCCGTCCCTGCTGACCCCTCCAGCCTGACCTGTGACCTCCCACCAACTCGCATCCACAGGTTCTGTCGGAAACACACCCTCCCCTCCACCGGACCCCATGGTCTAGTCCACGTCTCCCCATCATTCACATGCCTGGCTCTGCCTCACTCTCACACCGGGCTGCCGGCTGGCTCCTCTCAGCTTCCGGGTCCTGGGGGCTTCCCTCCGCCTCCCAGTCGCCCCACCTATGGTCACTGTTTCTTCCATCTCTCCCACCAGATTGTGAGCCCCTCTAGGCAGGGTCTCTCTCCTGTTCTCCACTGTTTCCCTGGGAACTAGAGCAATGCTGGACATGAAGTCGGGTATTCACAAAATGCTCACTGAATGAATGAATGGAGACCCCTTGCAGCCCACTATGGAGGCAGCACACTGGAGGTCAAAGCCTGGCCCCTTCTCACCTTTCAGTTCCACAAAGCACACTTCTCCCCTCCCTGTGTCAGCCCCATTCTACTTTCCACCAGCTCCTATGCCTCCCAGACAGAGCACACTGTTCTCACCTACAGTGCTACTTCCTCCAAAGGGAAAAAGAAGAGCAGGTGGGAATGGAGCAAAGCTCCTCATAAGCAGAGGAAAATGGTCCTGCTTGGTCTGTGCCGGACCCTGAGCTGGGTGCAGAAGGGGTCTGGACCAGGCCCTCTTCCTCTCCCTGGGAAGCTCAAAGCCTATTGAGGGAACCAAGGAGAAGGGCTGATAAACTAGAACACGGGGAAAATACTGCTTGTACCTAGTCAGGGTAACTGACTGCCTGAAAGAGATGGGAAGGATTCAAAGAGGGAACATCAGATCTGGGTTTTGAGCAATAAATAGGAGCTCTTCGGCCAAGGAAAGAGCGACCGTGCAAAGGCCCAGAAGTACGAGAGCACATGGTATGTTCAGAGAATGGAAAAAGTTCAGGATGGCCTGAATGGAGCAGGGGCGGAGCGGTAAGTTTACTGGGGCCAGATCATGAAGGGCCTGCGGGAGCTTACACCATGTCCTGCAGGATCACTATGTCTGCCACGAACTGAACTTCCTGACAGTGTTGAGCCTTTCCCTTGCCTTTGTATGCAAAGGATTCCAGAGCTGTGTATACAAGGCTCCTGAGAGCTATTCCAATGCCAGGGTCCTTCCTGTGAGGATACAGGCTCAGAGAAGCCAAGTGACTTAGCCCGGGTCACACAGCCTGCAAGGGGCAGAGCCTGGCCTGGAACCCAGCATTTCCAGAGTTAAGGGCAGAAGTTCCCAGGATGGAGGCAGATGAGCAAGGGGAGGTGTGAGCCAGAACCAGAGCCAGGCAGGAGAGCTGGACTTGCAAGGCGGCCTCTTCGACAGACGTCAGAGGGGGTGGACCCAGCTCGAATCACCTCTCACACCCTCCAAAGCCCACCCGCCTCGTCTCTCAGACACTCTCTCAGGCAGGAGGAAAGAAAGTAAGGATCTCCTGAGGCCTTCCCTTGGGGTTCTTTCACTAATCACTCATCCCCAGCCATTCCAAGGAGACTTGGAGGCAACATCTACTACCTGGTCCAACCATCCAACCCTGCTTTCACCAAAATTCAAGGCCCCTGTGTCAGCCCTTGCATGGTTTAATCCCCACAGGAACGCCTCGTGGGAGATGCCACTATATCCCTGTTACCCGTACCCCAATGACAAGCCAAGGTCGCCCAGCTAGAGAATGTGTTTGTTTATTCTCTTCCTCAATCCACAAGGTTTGCTCAACAAGTGATGGATCCACCCAGAGAAGAAGTGACGGCGCTGGACCAAAGCCCCCACCTCCCGCCACCAGCCCAGGGGTCTTTTCTACACCATCTGGTCACTCCTCTGCATGGCAATGACAGTGAGGCAGGGGTGCTGGCTAATGGGGGTTCCAGTTAACCGGGTGGGTAGCCCCAGGCCCTGATGGCAGCCCCACATCACCAGGTGATGGTGATCACTGTCTCCACTGGCAGGAGACACTGACAGCCTCCCAGGTGCAGGCTCTGGGCCAGGGGCTTACCTCGCTGTATCTAACTCTCACCCTGACTCGGGGAGGCCAACGCATGCATCAAGTTACAGGTGAGGAAACAGTCGCAGAGGTAAACTAGACCACCTGGGGCCACACAGCCCCATCTCAGGCCTGGAGAACCCCAGCCTCCCCGCCCTCCCTCGTGCCATCAGGACACTGTCAAGGTTGCAGAACTGTGGGCCGCCCCACAGGAGGCCAGAGTGGCCCTACCGCCAGATAAGCAGAGTTTCCTGCACAGCCAGCTTGGCCCTGTGTGTGGCAGGAGATGCCTGCCCCACCCCTGGTTCACGGCGAGCCCCCTCATCAGACTCTCATTAGGCTCTGTTTTCTCTGCAAACATCTCCACGGGCCCGCCGCCCCTCCTGTGCCCAGGAATGCGACCATGGGCTCACGGGGGATAAGTCCGTCTGAGTCTGTATTTTGACTAGTCCCTACAACACGTGCTCTGAGCTCTTAGCAAGGGAAAGGTGGGGAAGAGGGAAGAGGTGGGAGGAGAGAAGGTGCTCCTGCTGGGGCTGCCAAGCAGCCCCCAGTCCTCCTCCCACCTTTATGCCTGCCTCCCCCCCACCCTCTGCTCTCCCTCCCATCACCACCCCTAAAACCCTTCCCATTCTTTAACGCCATGGGCACATGCCCCCTCCTCCACAAAGTCTTCCCGGGTTCACCCCCACTGGGAATGACGCCCTCCTGCCCAGAGCTTCCTCCTTTCTCGGATGCTTGCTTTCCCCACGAGACCACAAGCTCCTCAACAGCAGGCCCACAGCCCCCATAAAGCACCACGTACCACGGTAAGGAAAACCCTGCTCACGAGTGAGTCAATAAATAAATGTTCTCACTCTGACACTTTTCCCGTTGTCACTGAATGGTAGAGAATTCACTCAGTGAGCACCTGGAGGACTCTGGAGGGGCACCTGCTGGCAGAGCCCTCAAAGACCCAGGAGCTGGGTCCACGTGGCACCATCCACACCCCCAGGTCAGGGGCCAACTTGATGCCAGGTATGGAGGGGGCATAAAACACAAATGTCAGGAACAGTAGCACTGCCTTTGGCTCTAACAGCACTCTGTGTGACACTGAGTGCTCTCTCTCGGGTTATTTCATTGTCTCCATAAGTCGCCACCCTTGTGAGATGAGGGAGGTTAAGAGACCAGCCCAAAGTCACAGTTTATCCATTTGTCTAATTCAAGAGAGTGAATTAGACAGACACCAAGAAAGGAGGGGGGTGGTGGGAGCACCGGGGGGCCACCGGCCCAGTTAGAGGGAAGCCGGTCTCAGGGAAGGCCCCATCGAGGTGACATCTAAGCTGGATATTGAAAAGCAGGTAGGAAATAGGCAACAACATAAAGAAGGGCAGCCCAGGCAGAGGGAACAGCACAGGCAAAGGCACAGCCATGTGAGGGAAGAGCACACCGTTCAGTGTGACTGGAGTAAAGGCAGCAAGACAGACGAGGCAGAGTGCAGCAGGCACTGTGTGCCCAGCCGTGTCCTCGCCCCCAGGGGAGGGGGCAGAAGGAGCCACCTGCAGAGGCAGGCCAGGCCGGGAGGTGCAGACATTAGCGGGAGCGACGGAGGGAAGACAGAGGGCTCCTGGCTCTCCAGGCAGCATACCTCTTCTGGAACGAAGCTTTCTCACGTCGTGCACTGGGCCTGGCTCCCTCTGGGCTCACTGACCCTGAGTCACTCTGTGTGGTCATCATTTCACACCCAGCTGTCTGACCCCTCAGCTGTGAGCTCCCCAAGACAGGCCTGGATCTGATTTGTCTCTGAGTCCCCAGCATCCAGCAGTAGCCAGAAGGGACAGAGAACAGACATCAGAAAGAGGCAGGTCCAGCTGAGGCCTGAGTCATGTGCTGTAATAAAGGCATCGGGCAAGTGAGCCTCACCCACTCAGCACCATGGCGGAGCATCTCCAGGGCCACAGGCAGGGATGGGCTGTGTCTGTCATCTCACACCCCTGACTCCAGTCCCCCCGACAGCGCCATGATTGGGAAGGTGTGATGTCCAAGGCCCACCGAAGGTCTGTAATGCGGGACGCAGCTGGGACAGCTTCAGCAGGTCTCACAGGGACACGGCAGGGTCTCCTCCCAAAACCAAATACCAAAGTGCCCTCTGCCTGAACTGACCTGCCAAACCCCAGGATGGAGGGGACTCTAACACAGTAAGCACCGCTCAGGCTCGACTTCTCGCCTTGAAAGGGACGTGGGAAAACAAGTCAGACTGCAGAGCAGCTTCTGCCGTGCAGCACCGTGCAGTGTGCCAAGGCTGTCTCTTGTCCCTTTGTCACCCGCTGAGGCAGCAGGACAGGGATGATTAGCCCCTTTTTACAGCTAAGGAAATGAGTCAGAAGGCAGCACACTCGACCTGGGCCTTAATAGGCAGAGATGCGAAGAGAGGGCACTGCGGCAGAGGGACTGGCATCAGCAGGAAGAGACACTGGTGACGATGCCCGGGCTGTCCAAGGGCGCGCCTGGAGCAAGGACAATCAAGACCAGGTACGACTCTAACTACCCCGCGTGGCTTCAGACCCTTCACCCTCATGACAGCCCCTTGAGGTGGAGACAATTCTTTCCCCCTTTTTACAGATGAAACACAAAGATCAAGTACTGTTCCCAAGGCAGCTGGCAGGGGAAGGAGCAAGAACGATGCAAACCCAGGCTCCAGGAGCCTCCTGAAAAGTACAGGAGCATGTGAAAGCACTCTGTTCAGCGCCCGGCCCTTAATTCATATTTGATGAGCAAACACGTGGATGAATGAATGGAGAGGCTCGGCATTTCCCCCTATCTGTAACATTAGCTCCCCGCCGGCAGCCCTCACTTACCGCCGCAGCCCAGCACACTCCTCCCCGCCCAGGCTCTGGGATCCAACCAGTTGCTGGTGACGGTTTTAAGGGACCCAGAGTGAGGAGCCCAGGGCGACTTACTGGTCCTGCTCTGACCTCAGCCCATCTCTCTGGGAAAGACCACTGTGTCCTCACCATCCACACCATCGTCAGGCTCGCTCTGGTCCTGCCTCTGTCTCCCTAACTGTGCACCCCTGCTCCTCGACACCCCCCCGAAGTCTGATTCCCTGGTCTGACCCCCCTCCAGTCCCCATCCAACTCATGGATCCACACACACACACCCGTTTTACCATCTCTCACGACCAGCTTCTAATCAAAGCTCTCTAAAGGCTCACTCCCACCCACCCAGGCCAGGGCCCCTCTCCTCCACCCAGGCTAGGTCCACCCCTTCCATCCCTCCACTGGGAGCCCCTCATGCCCAGACTCAGCCCCTCTCAACATCTGCTGCCTGCCACATCATCCCCCTCCCCACCACGGGGGCCAGAGGTGAACCTAAATCAGCGTTCCTCAGAGTCTGGTCTTTGCCTCTGTCCACAGAATCATGTTGAAAATGCAGATTTCTGGGTCCACCCTGGACTCCCTGAGTCAGAACCACCAAGAAAGGAGCCTGGGAAGACCCCTAGGCCCTGGGTCCCAAATGCACACACATTCAGAGGAGCTGAGTGCCCTGCTCACCCCCACCCCCACCTCCCAAACCTCCCTCCCTCCCTCTTCAGCTCCTCCTCCCTCACCCTCCACCCACACCCCTCCAGCCTCCCCTCTGCCTTTTCCAAAGCCCAATCCCTGCAGCCTGCTCAGCCAACCTCAAGTCATACACTAGCCCGGCTCCAGGGTTGCTAAAAAAAAAAAAAAAAAAACCAAGGGTTCATCATTTCCGCACAGCCCCACCTTATCGAACTTCCAGTTTCTCTAAATGGCCTCTATATTCTTTTCATGGTCAATCCCAACCTCCCTCCTCCTCCCATCCCAATCCAGAGTCACACCCACGAGCAATACCAGGTTCCGTGTTCAAAGCAGCCCCACCCCAGGTGTCTGCATCCCTGAAGGCACAGAGATGATTTACATTCTGATTATTCTCAAGTCTCACATGTATGGGGGTGATGGGGTGGGGAAATTCCATACCACAGTCTGACCTGAGGACACTGGCAACCCCAGGCCCAGTCTTTCAGCCCACTCGACAGGTCTTCCCATCTCTGCTAAATACCTGACCTCCTCCAACTGTTTTCTTTTTTCTTAACACAAACCTTCTTTTCCTTTTCCTCCAACCTCTCCTTTCCCCTCAACTAAATAGGAAAGGATTTGAAAAGTCATTTTTTAAAATACCATAAAACAACAAGTCCCTTTTTGAGCTAACCACACCTCGTAATGAAGCTTAAACCCACTGCCAGGTTAATCATCCTGGAGCCCAGCTCTATGTCACAGCCTTGCTCAAAAGCCCTCCATGGCTCTCCATTGCCTGAAGGATGAAAGTACTCAGCCCAACCATAAAACAGCAAGTGGTATCCAACGTACTCGGGATGTGTGTGGAAAGAATGGAGCAATAATGTGAAGAATGTAACAATAACAAAAAATATATAATCTAACAATTATTGAGCACTTACTGTGTGCTCCACACATTACTTCCATGACCTCACAGGGTTATAGTAACTGGCACAACAACCCTGCCAGGTGGGTGCTATTATTGTCCTTGCTTTAGGGTTAGAGGTTGCAGTCAGGAGCAGGGCTGAGAGGGGAAGTTAGAGAAATCCAGGCCACCTCAGTTGCAGGCTCCTTTCTCCCCACTGGGCTGGAAGCACACTCTGGCCCGGGAATCCCTGCAGGCCCAGTTCTCTGGACGGATGGACACTGCCACCCTGAGAAACCCCCCAGCTCTTCCTGGAACCCACCAACTGCCTGCCTACACTCTGGCCAGACATGCCCAGTCTTTGCTGGCTGGACTGGCCCATTTGTCAGCCTGGCCCTGGGTTGGCTCCCAGGGGTCTGTCCTCCACATCCACCCTGCTTCTTTCTAAGAAAAGACAGGTGCACAGCAGTTCACAGGGTACCGACCGCTTCATGTGGACCTCACAACAACCCAAGGAGATGACCGGAGTAAGGTAAAAGGCCATTACCCAGAAAAGGAAATGACTGTGCCACTCAGTATGCTCCAGGCACTGTTTAATAATTTAATCCTCCCTCTGAGATTACTACTATCCCCATTATACGTAAGAAAACTGAGGCACAGAGAAGGGAAGTGACTTGCATAGCCTCAGGTCAAGTCAGTGGCATTACCGACCAGGTAGAACTTGAACCAGGTCTCCCTGGTGCAGTCAGTGCCTGAAGGCCACCAACATAGCCAACCTAACCTCAAAAGGCCAGAGGAGTCTGATCCACCTCCCTGCTGCTGTTGACCATCCAGAACCTTCTGGATACCCAGATACATGCAGCAGGCCTCTGGCCAACCACTTAGGATGGTTTTCACCAGCCCCCAGGGCCGAAGGCCAGAACCACTAAGTCTGTTCACCCAGACCCCCCACTCATCCTGGTCCCCCAGCACCTGAGCCAAAGCCACCCCCGCCCGCTGGTGCAAATTTCCATTCCCTCAGCAGCATGAGCTCAGTGGGGAGGAAGGCAATCTGATTACAAGCAGTCCCGGCCTCGGGGTTGCCAAGGGTGTGGGCGCCATCGCGGCACACGCACGCGGTGGGGGGAGACAGCGCAGCGAGCCTTGCATGTGGAGGCCAGGCTCTACCACCATCACCGTGGGCAGCTTCCTTAGCTTCTGCTTCCGAACCTTATCACCGCTGCCTTACCTAACTCTTCTCCAACAGTTGTGTGGGTCAAAGAGACCATGGACGTGAACATGCTTTGGAAAACAGACAATACAGTCCAAACACGAGGGGACTATCATTACTAATCAAGTTGGACAAGCCTTCCCCCAGTGTGCCAGGCCTGATGAAGGGCACTGGGGTGGCGGGGGGCAGAGAGGAATAAACACAGTCTTAGCCCCCAAGATCTGCTGCCTGGTGGGGGAGACGGACAAGCGATCACCACACAGGTGAGTCAATGCTTTGCGAAAGGATGGGCCAGGGACTGCGGGAGCCCCAAGAAAGAGCTCCAACCCAGCCTGGGGGTCAGGGCAGATCTCCTCGGGTCTTGCAATGCGTCTTAAAAGACCAGAGGGAGTTAGCCAAATCAAGAAGGAGGGGAGGGCCCTCCAGGCAGGGCAGGGTGGGGGGAAAAACGTGTAGATGGAGGCAGAGTAAGGAGAGCTGGGGTGCTGGGGAGGTGACAAGGAGGGATGACGCAGCAAAGGGCAAGGCACACAGTATGCTCCCATCCCCGCACGCCCCCATGGACTCAGGTCCAAGCGCAGGGCTCTGCACTCCCTCTCCACAAGCTGGCTCCCTGTGGCCTGGACCCCATCTGCCTACTCTGCTCCCTGGGCTGGGACCCAGTGTTCCAGGAGAGCCCTGCTGACACAGTCTTCTGGGCTCCAAACTGGGACCCGCCTATTAATTAAGATGATGCCAAAGGGAGACCGATGAGGCAGGAATGCCATCCAGGGAGAAAGCCCAGGCTGGACAGATGCTGTGGGGACCCCGGCCCTGCCTCGTAGCGGCTGTGTGACCTCGGGCAAGCCACTCCCGAGCTCAGACCCCGGACTTGCAGTAAAGGGAGTCGCTCTGGACAAGGTTACACAAGGCTCCAGCATAGTCCTGCACGCACCGTAAGTGTCTGGGAGTGGGAGGTAAATTCTCACTATCTGAGTAAATTGAGGCTTTCTCCAAAACTCCAGGCCATTGGGTCATTCGATAAGCATGACATGCTGTGCGGGCAGCAGCTCTAATGCAGAGGGCAGCCACAGCCGTGGGGCAGGGATGGAGGAGAGGGCAACCACGGTGGAAGGCTGCTCAGGGCCACTCTGCAGAAAAACACTGGCTCTCTCCCACCCCCTACGGGAGGGACCAAGGCCAGGGAACAAGTGGTTCCTAGTAAATGGGGAAAAGGTAAGTCAGTGAAAACGTGACAATCCACAGTAGGCCCATATCTGTTAAAAAGCCCGCTGAGTGGTCTGCTAGGGTCGCTGGGGTCTAGGAAAGCCCCAGGCTTTGCTGCCCTCTACCAGACTGCGGCCAGATGCCCATCTAGGTGACCTCCCGCCTGTAAAGGGTGGGTGAGAAGCCTCCAAGGTCGAGGTGAAAGTCCACCGAGAAGATGTGTGTAAATGCAGAGGAGGTGTAGGTGAAGAGTGAAGGAGCCGGGTGAGGGAGGAAGTGGAGGTCAGGGAGAGGCCTTCAGGGCTGGGTGAGCAGACACCTTCCAGCCAGAAGGTGGCCGTCACAGTGCTGTGACAGCCAAGAAGGCAGTCTCCCGCAGCGAGCTCATTCCTCCTGGTCCCTCAGAGTGGGGAAACCTTCCACCGTCCCTCGGGCAGGATAAGGTCCCGCCTGGCCACTCCGCACATCACGGTGGTTCACTCACCTGTCTTCATCCATCCAGCTGGGGGCTCCCTAAGGGCAGGGGCCTGTCTAGGGCAGGGGCCTGTCTAAAGCAGGCATCAGGGAGTGAACTGCCCAGCACGGTGGAGGGGTCAAACTGAGCCAGGGCCTCTCCCCTCTGCCCTGTGCATGGGGAGTGGGGTGGGAACTGGCCCTTGGAGCAGGGCTCCGGTAGGCAAGAGCTTGGAGCCTGGAGTCAGAACAAAGGAGGGGAAACAGCCTGGAGAAGGGTGCTGTACTAGGACCCATTAACTGGCATTTATTGAGCACCACTGAATACTAGAGTATTCTGTTTACATATAGTGTCTCATTTATCCCTATCTATTACCCCTAGAAATGAAAACTCCCCGTTTGTAAAATGTGAGATTAAGCAACGCAGCCAAGTTCACCCATCTTAGGAGAGACCCAGACCCGACCCAGGCACCAGGATCCTTTCCTCAGCCCTTCCTGACCTCTGTTCCCGGTATCAGGGGACAGAATGAGGGCTGAACCCACTGTCCGGAGGCTGCACTCCAAGTACAGAGATGCCTGAAACGCCAGAATCCCCGGGGCCACTTGGATCCCAGCAGCAACCCTTGCTTTACAAGGTGGGACCATTCTGAGGGTTTTCCTCCCGGCAAGCTCCAAATGGCTAATGCTGTGCTCAGCAGAGGGTTGAATTTAATAAAACTAGAAGCAGCTAATGGCTAACAATAAAAAATAATATTTTTCCTCCAAGCAATTAAATTGTAATATAGAGCTCACTAATTCCTTCCTATTCTTTCCCATGAGATCTCAGATCAAGCACCAGGAGAAATAAACTATGTATCGCTACTCCCCCCTTAAAACCAAAGTTTTAAAGAATCTGTGGGAGACGACTTGCCTCCTTCATTAAGGCAGAAATCTCTGAGGATTTTTATAATGGTTTCATTACAAGTTACCTTTCTACCCACCCCCATCTTAAAGACCAATAAATTCACTCCTTGCCCCTTCTCCAAAGAATCATAGTCTATAAAAATTAAGGGTACCAGAGCAAAAAGCTCTCCAAACAAACAAACAAAACTCCCCTTACCCCTCGCCCCTCCTCTTGCCCTGGCACAAAAGGCCCTCCAACCTTATTTCTCTCTGTTCCCTCCATAGACCCTTCTCTCCAGCCAAGCAGAACCCATGGCTGCTCCTCACGCACGCCCTCTGCTTTCCCACCTCCGTGGCTTTGCCCGTACCAACGGTGCTGCCTGGAATTCCCTTCCCACCAATGCCCGATTCCTGAGCTGGAGCAGGTCGCCCACTCATGGAACTCCAGCAGCATTCTCTGTCTCATGAAGACCTTCTCCTTTTGGCCTCGGGTGATAGCCTCCTGGGAGAGCCACCTTGACTAGAACCGAACACCTTCAACACGGTATCACCCTGCAACTGACTCATCTTTGTACACCCCTCCACTGTGCCTGGCATGGTGCCCAGGATTTTACAGGAGGTGCATCCAATTCCACTGCATGAACTAAGAGATGGACTCCATAACCACTGAGGGCTATTTCCCTCAAGACCAGGAAGGGAGGAGGCAAGACAAGGACCCTCGGGACACTAACCAGGTAGTGGGGGAGACAGCCACACACATACAACCCTGAGAATGATGCAATGGCTCACTAAGCAAAATTAGGGGAAGACAACACCAGAAATCTCTCAATGACTCCCCTGCCTATTGCGCAGATTTCCTTACCTTGGCATTCAAGGCCCTTTGTGAACAGATTACCAGCCTCGTCACCCAATTCTCCACTTGCACTTCAGAACCTAGTCGCCTTACAAGTGCAATTGCTCCCCTCCACTCTGCCTAGGAAACTCCTATCCATCCTTCAAAACAGAGCCCACTATCGCCTCCCTAATCCCTCCCTCCCTTGGGGGGGGCCACTGTCTGTTCTTGAGCCTCCCTTCACCCAAGCTATGAGCATTCCCAGATAGGCTCAGAGGATTGAATCCACTCCCAGCAGAGCGCTTACCCCTGCGAAGGGCTCAGTGAGCATCAGTGGAGCTGAACGAAACAGGAACTCAGAAGAAGAAGGAGAAACAGTCCTTCTGGAAGGACCGCCCTGTCCTCCATGCCTCTTGCACAGTCCAGTGAAGGTTTACTTAGCGTTATTCTGTGCCAGACACTGTTCTAAATGCTTTGCCTGTATCACCTCACTTCATCTTAACAACAACCTATGAGATAGGTGCTACTATTGTTATTTTACAGATGAGGGAATGGAGGCACAGAGAGGTTAAGAAACTTGCCGAGGTCACAGAGCCCATCGGCGGTGGAACTGGGTTCAGCTCCAGTGGTTCTAACCACTACAGCCAATGCCTCTCTGAAATACAAGGACCTATGGGGTGTGGCTGGACCAGAGCTATTCTAGCAACCAAACCCCCTACCCCTTATGTCTGAAAACCTCCCTGTCTCCACATCGGTTTTCTGACGTCTGCCCTCCAGTGCCCCAGAGAGGCCTTCTGTACTGCCCAGGCCAACATTCCGAGGACTCCCCACCCCACAGCCCCAGACCAGACAGCAAACAAACAGGACATGATTAAAGAACCAACCAGAAAATCCCATAAACTCTCCCAGGAACACGCCCCTCCCGTTGCCCGGTGTGGGACGTCTGAGCTGGGGGACGACCTCAGCCCACAGCTCTGAAGACAAATGCAATGGGCTAGGGCCCCTCGGGACGCGCTCCAGAGGATGACACAGAAGGAATTCCAGACAGTGCTTTTCCATCCGAAGACTTCCGAGTTCCTGATGTCACAGAGCAGGATCAGGAGGCAGCTCTGCTGGTGCTTCTAGGTCTCCTCAGCTCCCCAAAGGCAGCTTTTGGACTCAGCCTGTGAGGCTTCCCTGTTACTCAGGGTTCTCCCCTACTCAGGGTCTGACACTGCCAAGCGGCAAGGTCACAAGCTGTTTGCAGGTCTTCCCCTACCCCGAGTCCTGAGCGCACACCACCGCCTCTGGGCACGGGCCCCTCTTCCCTTCCACCTGGCTCCCCATTCAGTGACGAGACACTGAGCCCAGAACACCAAGCCTAGGGACTTCTGCTCAGCCACCTGGGTATAGGTATTGACAGATGCTGCTGCCAAAACAGAGACTTCCTGAAAGGACCACACGGAGAGCTTCCCAGTCAGGAGTGCCCGCCAGACCCACTGCATCACGGTGCTGTTCACACTCCGTCCCACGTTTGTCTGCCAAGCTCCATTCCATAAACACCCAGCCCCTTCGACAGGCATGCCATCTCACAGTTTACGAGCCCCTCGACCTAGATGATCTTATCTGACCATGCCACAGCCCTGAGTGGGCAGCGTCTTGACCTCATTCTACAGAGGAGGAAGTGACAACATTTCAGAGAGTCAAGTGACTCACCCAAGGCCCCACAGCTACTAGTGACCATCACAGTCATAAATGGAGACACCTGAGAGTAATAGCAGGCATGCTTGCCACATGCCAAGCACTGCACTCCACATTGTACATCCACTACTGTTTCTAATGTCTTCGTGTAGTCTGCTCGGGCTGCCATAACAAGATACCACAGGCTGGGGGGTTTAAACAACAGACATTTATTTCTCACAGTCTGGAAGCTGGAAGTCTGAGCTCAGGGTGGCACATGGTCAATTTCTAGTGAGAGCTCTCCTCCTGGTTTGTAGATGGCCACCTCCTGGATGGGTCCTCACATGGCAGAGAAAGATGAAAGAGAGAGAAGGAGAGAAAGCTCTCTGGTGTCTCTTCTTATAAGGGCACTAATCCCATCATGAAGACCCCATCCTCATGACCTCATCTAAACCTGATTTAGATGAGGCCCTATCTCTAAATACCATCACATTAGTGGGTTAGGGCTTCAACACATGAATTGGAGAGGAGACACAATTCAGTCCAAAGCATGCCTATGACAACCCGCATCTACTACAGAGGACACTGAAGCACAGAAAGGTTGAGCCATCTGCAAAGGGTCACTCAGCTAGGAAGAGAAGAGCTGGGATTCAAATCTAGGCCTTCCTGACTCATAGCTGGGACTCAGAGCTGGTGCTGCCTCTATCAGGTGATGGCAGAGCCCAGCTATCTGCTCACCCAGGGCCTTGGCCACTGTCCTACACCACACTAAACATTCTGGAACACTTACCATGCACAAGGCACTTGACCTGGAGGAACTAATGCACGATGGAGAATTCAGACGCTCCTGCTCTTGATACCTATCCCAAGCCACTGACTGCCCTCATTTCCCCCCTCACAAGAGTCCTACGCCAGAGATTCTATCCTCCTCGCTTTCAGGTAAGGAAACTGAGACTCAGAAGAAGGGGCACGAATGGGAAAATGCAAGGCTCGGTGGCTCCAAAGCCGTGGGTTTCTTCCCAAGATATCATCTATGAAGTGTTTACTTCTTGGCCCAGACAGCCTGCCAAGGGGGAATGGGATGGAGAACCAGATGAGCACAGGCCTGGCTGCACCAGATCTTACTGCCTGGAGCACAGAGAGAGATGTGTCCCCAGAGCGAGTGAAGGGGTCAAGTCAGGGAGGGGTTTTGTTTTTCTTATTTGTTTTCTAAAAATTGAATTTTTAAAGTGTTATTATTAACACTTTTATCGTGTACTATTGGTGGTTTTAGTATATTTGCAGAGCTGTACACCCATCACCTCTGTCTAATTCCAAAACATTTCCATCAGCCCAAAAAGAAACTCATACCTGTTAAGAGTCACTCCCTATTTTCCCCTCCAGCCCCTGGCAACCACTAATCTACTTTCTATCTCTATAGATTGGCCTACTGTGGGCATTTCCTATAAATAGAACCATATAATATGGGGCCTTCTGTGTCTGGCTTCTTTCACTCATCAGAACGTTTTCAAGGTTCATCCATGTTGTAGCATAATCAGTACGTCAATCCTTTTTATGGCTGAATAGCATTCCTTTGTATGGATAGACGACATTTTGTTTGTCCATCCATCAGCCGATGGACATTTTGGGTTGTTTCCACTTTTGGGCTACGATGAATAATATTGCTATTAACATTCGTGTACAAGTTTTGTGTAGACGCATGTTTTCAATTCTGCTGGGTCCTATGGTCTCTCTATGTTTAAATTCTGGAGGAACTGCAGACTGTTTTCTGCAGCACCATTTTCCGTTCCCACCACCAGGGTACGGGATTCCGGTTTCACCACGTCCTGCCTGACACTCGCTGGCATCTGTCTTTTTTACCAGAGCCATCCTCGTGGGTACGCCACGGCACCTCTTTGTGGTTAGGCAGGGCTGTGAACTCCTGACTCAGGGATAGTCCTCTTCTCCCATAAAGAATAACTTTGGGGTTTAGAGGCTCCCAGAATCTGCTCCACCTCCTCTCCCTCCTGTTCCACACCCTCCTCTCCTGCAAAAAGGCACACTTACTGAGAGTGCTCACGATGTGCCAGATACTGCCCTAAGTCCTGCTGTTATCCCCACTGTACAGATACAGAAACTGAGGCACAGAAAGAAGTGATTACCCAAGTTGGTAAGTGGTAGAATTGGGGTTCAAAGCTAGGAGTCTGGCTCCAGAGACCTGGCTGGCTCTTAACCACTAGCATCTTCTGCCTCCTGAGTCAAAAAAGACAATGCTGGGAACACACTTGGTTTGGAAACTAAAGGACTGCACCACCACTTGCGATCACTGCTACCATAAAGCCCAGCTTCCTCTGCAGTCAGCCCAGTGCCCCAGCCACCGACACAATGCCCAACAAACAGGAGGCATTTAGTAAATGTTTATAGGAGACAGGCAGACTTCACGCATTTCTCCCTCCCTGCATTTGCTCCCGGAGCTTTGCTTCTACCTCAAATTCCTTCCCACTCCCTTCCATCAAGGGCTACAGGGTCAAGACAGGACGTGCGCTAGACCTCCGTCCTGGCTCCAAGGTCAGTACTCCTTCCCCTCGCCAGGCTGCCTCTCCAGGAGGATGCCAAGGCTCTCTCCTCACCTGTAAAATGGGGTAACAATAGCAGCTACTTCACACAGTTACGGTGAAGATTAAGTGAGTTGACACAGAGAAGGAGCTTAGAAAAGAGCCAGGCTCAGGACGAACGTACAGTAACCATCGGCTCCCACAAGGGAGGCTTCCCTTGCATCTGTCCCCTCTCCAAAGTGTGGGGAGCACAGATCTTCAGCCCGGGGGGGTGGGTGGCAGGGCCTCCTGGCTGTGGTAGGAACAGAGGAGAGAGAGATGCCGACCCTGAGCCACCCGGCCATGGGCCAGCTTTCTTCTCACCGACCCCCAACCCCAGTCACACTCACAGCCCAGACCAGGGCACCCCTGCTGGCAACCCCAGGTAGCAAAAGTGCAAGGGTGCGGGCTGCTCTCCACTTGGCAGTCTGCCCTGAACAAGTAATGAGGAACAGTTGCCAGCAAGGGACCATCTGCCTTGGGACTTCAGCCACAGAAGATTCTGGCCGCATTCTCTGCGTGGCCATAAAACTCTAATCGGAGCGCCAGCCCTGACCGGTCTGCTAAAGCTCTCCCACATGCTCGGGCTCCCGTCCTCAGAAGCCCAGCCTGCCCACAGGGCTCGCGGGGGAAGTGGCACTGGAGACAGCGTGTCCCTTGTGGGGATGCTCCTGCAGCCGGAGATGCCTCGTGGCGTCAAAGCTCTAGTTTGCCAACAGACCTTCTCTGGCTTCGAAATCGACCAGACCCAGGCTCGAACTCCTTCTCTGCCACTCACCAGTGTGGGCGAATGACTTCACCTCTGTCAGCTTCATCCACATTCAACATAAAAAGTAATTCCACGTAAACTGGTGCAGCCACTATGGAAAACAGTATGGTGGTTCCTTAAAAAACCTAAAAGTAGATCCAGCAATCCCACTCCTGGGCATATATCCGGAGAAAACTATAATTCGAAAAGATACGTGCACCCCAATGTTCACAGCAGCACTATTTACAATAACCAAGACATAGAAGCAACCTAAATGTCCATCATAAGATGAATGGATAAAGAAGATGTGACATATATATATGTGATGGAATATTACTCAGCCATTAAAAAGAATGAAATAATGTCATTTGCAGCAACATGGATGGACCTGGAGATTATCATACTAAGTGAAGTAGGTCAGAAAGAGAAAGACAAATGCCATGTGTTACCACTTATATGTGGAATCTAAGATATGACACAAATGAACTTACTTATGAAACAGAAACAGACTCACCAACATAGAAAACAAACTTATAGTTACCAAAGGAGAAAGGGGATGGGGGAGGGATAAATTAGGAGTTTGGGATTAGCAGATGCAAACTACTATACATAAAATAGATAACAACAAGGTCCTACTGTATAACACAGGAAACTACATTAATATCTTGAAATAAACCATAATGCAAGAGAAAAAAAAGTAATTCATCCCTCCTGGCAGGGTCCCAACGGGAGCCGATGTTACTGTGCATTTACCCTGTGCCCTGCCCTGCTCTAAGCTCTTTCTATGTATTAACTCACTTTACCTTCGCCACCACCTATGAAGTAGACACTGTCAGGATCCCCAACTTTACAGACAGAAGAACAAGACAGAGAGAGGTGTACGGAGACACGTATGCAGGACGCCCGGCATCTAGAGCTGCTCAAAGCATGAGTCCTCTCTCCTTGAATGGATGGGGGCAGGGCTTGGGGTCCCTGAGAGTAACAGGACTGCCCTTGTTCCAAAGAGTCCACAGAGCAAACTGGTTGCCATGCAGCCCTCAACACAAACCTCCCGACCCGGGCATCCAGAGCCAGGGGAGGTGCTGTGGATTCTGCCTGCCCAGGGGAGAAGGCTTTCCAGTTCCCCACTGTGGTGCTGGATGGGCTGATCACTGCCACAGACCCTCTGCGGCCTCCTGATCCTATAACCATGGCCAGGGAGACGCAGGGCAGGGAAAGCACTCCGGATCCCTCCAAACCGCACACGTTTAAGCCTCTTAGATTTTCCGATTCTAATCAAGCCTAGCCTCGAGCAACATTCTTCAGTAAAGGGGGATTCATTTAGCTTGTTCTGAGAATCAGCGTTACCTACTAAAGAAATAAAACTCTTCTCCCCCTGCCCCAGTCCCACTTGCGCATTTAAGACCATACGTGGGGGCTTCCCTGGTCGCGCAGTGGTTAAGAATCCGCCTGCCAATGCAGGGGACACGGGTTCGAGCCCTGGTCCGGGAAGATCCCACATGCCGTGGAGCAACTAAGCCTGTGCGCCAAGACTACTGAGCCTACACTCTAGAGCCTGCAAGCCACAACTACTGAGCCCGTGTGCCACAACTACTGAAGTCCACGCGCCCCAGTGCCCGTGCTCCACAACAAGAGAAGTCACTGCAATGAGAAGCCCGTGCACCGCAACGAAGTGGAGTCCCTGCTCGCCGCAACTAGAGAAAGCCCGCGTGCAGCAACGAAGACCCAATGTAGCCAAAAGTAAATAAATGAAATAAATAAATTTTTTTTAAAAAAAGACCATATGTGGCTTTAAAATCCTTCTCTCTCCACTTAGAAATGTCTGGTCACAGCCGAGGCTGCAGACACAGGGTCTTCTCCCAGGGATCAATGTGCCATAAGGGCACCTTGTGTGACAACTCCTTAACTGGGTCTCACATGCTCACGTTGTGGGCACTACTTTTAAATCCATTGTAACAATTTGTGGCAGGAATAAAGCAGATGTTACCAATCCTATTTTACTATTGGAGAAATCAAGGCACAGAGAGAGACAGTAACTTGCCCAAGGACACATAAAGTTAGCGGCAGTGTCATTCACCTGTTCGTACACAGAGCTTTTAATTCAGTGGACTCCCCGTCTTGCACCACTCAGCCACACCACCCTAAGCCTGGGTCAGTAGATGGACTGTGGAGAAGAAGGGGGAGGCGAAAGGATGAGAGAAGAGGGAGAGGGGGAAGAGGAGAGCTCATTTAGGATAAAGGGAACTAGAGGAACCTCCTGCTTAATGAGCCCTTCCCAACTCCAGGCATCCAGGGTCTCTGCAAGAGTGGGGGCTTCTGGGTGGGGACAAAGCAGGTCTGACCTGCAGTGGGACAGACCTCAGGTTAGCTCCTGGCTCTGTGGGACCTCGTAGTCCCCAAAATCACTTCCCTTCCCAGTACTGCCTCATAGTGAGGAGAGATGACAGCCACCCCAGGCGAGTGTTGGGAAGTTAAAGGAGGATGTTCTTTATAACCTTCCAATGGGATAGCATGATCATTGCTATCATTATTTATTTGTAGGGTCTGCAGTTTTCCAAGTACTTTCATAAGAGCTACCTCTTGGGAGGCAGAAGAGGGATTCTCATCCCCATTTTGCAGATGAGTAAAGGGAGGCCAAGGGAGGGGAAATGAGCAGGGGAGCTTGCACTCACACCAGCTCCCTGCATGCACCTACAGCACTGAGCAGTGAATGAAAGAGGCTTTGACTCCTTAGGGCTTCTCCTAGGTCCCTGCTGCTTCCCGGGAAGATCTGGCAAATTCTAACGTGCTGTTAGCCCCAGTCCAAAACCTTCACATCTACTATGGCATCTGACTCCCATACCAACTATTTATCATATGAGGACACCAAGGCCCAGAGGGAGAAAGCAACCTGCCCAAGATGCTCAGTTGGCAAGTGGCAAGGCCAGGGGGTAAATCAAGTGGGCAGATTCCAGAGCCAGCCTCCCCACTACTCTACAGATCCCTGCCTTACCCCTGCATCGCGATGAAAATCAGATGTCTAATCTCCAGGGAAATGGCCAATGACGGTCCATAAAGGCTCTTACACAGAAAGGAAATCAATGTTTCCAAAAGCAAGCTTTTCTATTATGGGAAGTGGAGGGGGGTTGGCATCTTTCCTTCTCTCCTCTTTGTCAGTCTCTGCTCCTATAAAGCAGCTAAGCTAGTTAGAGGTCCTAAAAAGAAATTTTAAATATGAAAAATATCCAATCCTGTTCTCATTAGTTCTCAGGTCACCTGCCACCAGGTGTCCAGAAAAGGAAAACAAGATGAGTCTTCCGGCTGTGCTCAGTCCCACGGGTCAGCAGCCACCCCCCCACCCCCACCCAATCCCTTCTGAGGCAGAAGTAGGGAGGAAGTGGAAAGGAGGGAGAGAGAGGGAGGGAGATGGGGGCAGGGAAAGCCTCCCATCCCAAGCTGTTTCCACTTTTTATATTTACCCAAATCCTTTAATTGACCTCCATGGAAAGACTCCCGATTAGGCTAATCCTGCCTACCAAGCTTTCCCATTAATGCTCCTGGGAAGTCTCAGGAAGGCCAAGGGAATACCCCACATCCCAGTGCAGGAGTCAGCAGGCAGGCCCTTGCTGGCCATCTGCCGCCCAGCACAGCCCCATCAGAGCAGCCTGGGCAGCATCAGGAAAGGCTTTGGAACCTGAAGGCCTGGGTTCTGGCTGTAATCTCCTACTGGCAGTGACCTTGACAAGTTAGCCTCTCGGTGCCTCCATTTGATAACACTGGCTCATGTCCCATGGAGCACAGACAATAATGGTATTGTCCCCACTTTACAGGTAAAGCAGCCAAGGCTTAGTGACAGTGAATTGGCAGAGCCAGGACCTGAAAGCAGTCCCTGCGGGCTGCAGTCAACATTCTCAACCCCATGCCTTTCGGATTCCCTTTCAGGAAGGTAACCACCTCAGAGTTGTCGCGAGGTTCAGCTAGACTCTGCAGGAAAGCATTCTGCAAGAGAGCCTGGCATACAGTAAGCGCTCCAAAAGGGAGCACTCTTTCCCTCCCTTCTTCCTCAGGCGGTTGAGAGTAAGAGGGGCTCTTTGTGACCATTTTTTTCAGACCTCTATGCAGCCTAGATCCCCATGTGGGAAGTCGTGACAAATGGGTCCCACCCTAGCAAAGGGACTGCCTGCCACCTTCCGCATTTCCTGCAGCCAGCTGAGGGGCGACTCCACCATCCAGGCCCCATCAGGGACTGCCTCCTTCTCTCTGAACCTGGCCTTTCAAAGGGGCTTTCATTTATCGGGCTTTAATGTCTCACATGATTTAATCGGAAACACGTGCCTTGTAAATATCATCTGTCATGTTCCATTAGGTTCACAGGGAAAAGTACAAGTCAATAAACAAAGGTTGCAGCATAAATCTACCTTGAACACATAATACCTCAAATAAGAAAATCAAAACATGTGTGGCCTCTGACCTGTGTGGAGTTTCACAAGCGGGAACTCTGGGTATAGTGAGGAACATTTCTAAATGTTCATAATTAATAGAGAGACTGGAGCTGGTCCTGTGCATAATGAAAGTGCACACAGAGCCCTTCAACAAAAGATTCTGCGTCAGCAGCACCTGTTAAATCATTCCAAAGCATTCCCAGCTAGACCAGAAACTGGCTATCTCCACTGCAAAAAGACTCTGAGGGCCCAAGAAGCTTCTTTTGTAAAAGAAGGAGTGTTACTCCCCATTTTCCTCATAGGGAAAATACAGGAGAGGGTGATAGGATAAAAACCTTCCCTCTTCCCTTTCAATCCCCTTCCTCCCTGGCACTCTCCCACGCTCTTCAGAAAGCCCTGAAATGGAGACAGGGAAAGAGGATGAGGCTTGGGGAGTCAAACAGCCTTGGGTTTGAGTCCCAGTTCTGCCACTTAGGACCAAGTGACCACTGCCAGCATCTTGTCTGACCCTCATCTAATAGGAAAGCAGTTAATTACAATATGTTCTCTTCCAGTGTCCCTGCTCTTAAAGACTTCAAAACCATTTATTGACTTCTTCCCTCAAAAAGAAATGAAAAAGCATTTGCCATCTTCAAAGATGATACCTACTAGATGAAGGCAGAGCTCTTGTACCTCTTAACACGTGCCCTACTCAGGGCAGGTGCTTCCAGACACACGTGTCCATCCACCCAGCAGTGAAGCTCTCCCTGAAGCTTTGAAAGGAAATCAAAGGCTAAAAGGCGGCTTCATAGAGGGGGAAGACTCAGGTTTCTCATATGCAAAATGGGGGTAGCACCTCCTCCCTCACAAGATTGTTACAAGGATTATTACTCGAAATGGTATATTCAAGAATGCCACCATAGGGCTTCCCTGGTGGCGCAGTGGTTGAGAGTCCGCCTGCTGATGCAGGGGACACGGGTTCGTGCCCCAGTCTGGGAAGATCCCACATGCCGCAGAGCAGCTGGGCCTGTGAGCCATGGCCACTGAGCCTGTGCGTCCGGAGCCTGTGCTCCGCAACGGGAGAGGCCGCAACAGTGAGAGGCCTGCGTACAGCAAAAATAAAAAAAAAAAAAAGAATGCCACCATAAAACATGACATAACTATGTCTCCCCTACTAATTAAATTCATAGATCTCAGAGTCATGGTCCAGAAGACTTTATAGGTCATCTCATTCCATCCCTTCATTTTGTGGTTCTGGGCCGGGGGCTCAGAGTGGGTGAGGCTCTGGCTTCATCCAGCAAGTTTAGTGAACTGAACACTGGATCCGGGAATCGGACGGCACTGAGGGACCTCATCCGTGTGTTGCGGCAAGTCCCTGGGTACTGTAACGTCCTAGGCTGAACTCTGGCTTCCCTTCTCCGGGAGGTCCTCCTCAGCTACCCCTCTAATCACCTGAAGTCCCTGCTGTACAGGTGCACCCCACTTTGGAACACAGCACACACAGACAGAGTCTGGGAGTTTTATCTTTGTCCAAACTTGTCTCACTGCCAACTAGACTAGAAGCTCCCTGAGGGAGCCTCACCCACAGCCGGCACACAGAGGCACTTACTGCAATTTATTTACTCCTTTACTGTCTGTCTCCCCCACTAGAACGTAAACTCAGCAAGGTTGAGGGCTATCTGTCTTGTTCACCACAGTATCCCAAGTGTCTAGGAAAGTATCAGGTACACAGGAGGCACTCAACAACTGCTGAATATGTGGATTTGCTGAATAAATGGGAGTAGGATCCCTGTCTTCTGCTTCTATGTATTTCAGAATGTCAGAGCTGGAAGGGACTTTAAAAGCAAATCCCAGTAACTCAACTGACCCGGGGCATATATCAGGCTAGTATTCCAGAATCTAATACAGTACCTCATACGTACCTATTGGGATCTTGAAAATAGATTTGTTGATGGTGTAAAGGTGAATGAGTTGATAGGTAGCTGGGTGGCTGAATGGGTCGCAGGATAGTTGGGTGGTTCGTGGCAGTTAGATGGCTTCATGGTGGGTTATATAGATGGGTGAGTGAGTGGGTAGGTGGGTGGATAGATGGCAAGATGGATGGACACGTGAATGAGTAAATGGACAAGTAGGTGGAAGGGAAAGGAAAGGTGGAAGGGAAAGACTCATTCAGATTTACTGTCTGATCTGATTCATCTTTAAAGGAAGGTCAAGGAGTTTATGGTCTTCTTTGATGTCAAAGACAAAAAGACACAACCACCTTCAATGATTCCTCGCAGAGGCAAATCTGATTCATCTCGTGTAATCTAGTACAGAGGAAGAGCAGGGCTCATGATGGGGCCTGGTGAGTGTTGGCTGATGGGTGACTAGCTAGACGGATATAAATACTGATGGGTGTTCACACAAAGAGGCATGAAGATGGATATGGAGCTGGGTGGGCAAAAGAACAGTGGGTATCTGGAAGCCTTCTTGTTGGGGGAATGGTGGATGGACAGATGCGGAGGCACAGGGGAGTACGCACAGATGTACAGAAGGATGGGAGGGGAATCCTTGGACAGAAGAACAGGGAGGTTGGGCAGGGGAAGCACAAGGCACAAGAAACCTTTTCCTATGTCATCATTTTTCATGCTGCCCACACCCCTTCATGCAACCCTACAGGAATAGGGAAACACTGACAGCCCACTAGCTGCAAACCCCCGCTGGGACCACCCATTCAGCTCGGAGGGGGGCTCCTTCTTCCTGAAGCTCCAAAGAGTCCTGGGTGCAGCTCTCTGCTCACCCAAGGCCCCCAAATGCCATGCCTCTCCGCCTCCAGGGGGCGCTCTAAGGCATACTCGGCCGGAAGGTGTCTTGTCTCCCCGACCAGGCTGTAAATGAAATAAACAGCCCCACGGCCTTTTACACGTCACACGCAGGCGCTGTGTGTGGCCGCAGAGCCTGTGCACTCTCACTGCAAGTGGAGCCCGGAGAAGCTGTGAGCTACGGCAGCCCTGGTCAGACAACAGTCCAAGTCCTCTCACGTGCTTCATCTCATCTTCACAACAAGCCTGAAAGACAGGTGGTCTTAGACAAACCAAGAAACCGAAATTCAAAGAGGTGAGGGCACTTGCCCAAGGTCGTACGGTGAACGGGCTGTCTCGCTGACTCCGAGTCCCATGCTCTGTCGCGATACCTTCCTCCGAGGCTGTCTCTCCTCACGGGGACAACACCACCTATTTCACGGGAGGATGAGAGATTCGAAACAAGCTCTTCTCTACAACCGCCTGCCTAGACCAGTCACTCCCACCCTTCCGCCTGCCAGGGCCCGGGAAGAACTCCCTGAGCGGGTCCTGCAGGGTCCCTGTGCCCGGGCGAATGCGGAGCTCCGACACAGCGCCTTCATGCTCGTGCAGACGTGGTGCCTCCTCGCAGACCCCCAGCACATGTGGGAAGCCAGGGCCAGGAACCCTCCCACGCATGTGAATGTTCCTAAACAGAGTAATTAGAGTGGTGTTTAGGTAACTTTTACACAGGCCCCCTAATCAGAATCACATGTGGGACGGAGGTGGCGATGGTGGCTGAGCTGGAGGGAAGGCTGGTCAGTCTCCCCGCCCCGGCACAACCACCACTCCTTCTGCATTTCTCTGACGACACACACCCCCCACCTCCCACCCCAGGACTGAAACAACCCACACGCTGGTAGGTCCAGGGCCACAGCACCCACCAGCAGCTCTGCAGTTACAGCATGACACACCCAAAGCCGGACTCAGGATGGACCTTCCAGAGCCTCTACTAGAACCCAACAGGTGAGGAAACTAAGAAGGGACTTGCTCACCCAAGGCCATCCAAAGACCTCAGGGACTGCCACACTGGTGTGAGCTTCCCCAAAACCGGGTCTGACCAGCTCCTTCCCCTGCTCAAAAGCCTCTATGACTTCCCATCCCCTCTAGGATAAAGCTCACATTTCTCTGCCTGTCCTCCAGGTGGGTAGAGCAGCAGGCCCTGGAATCAGCCACACATCAATTCAGAGCCCAACTCTGTCTCTTAAGTCACTTGTCTTTAGGCAAATGACTTTACCTCTCAGAGCCTTAGTTTCTTGCGTGTTAAATGTAGATCACATTAGAGAAATGAACTATTTCATTAATCCAATGGGAAACACTTAGTTCCACACCTGGCCCATAGCATGACCTTAATAAGCAGTAGTCATTCTTTTTTTTTAAATCATATTTATGCATTTATTTATTTTTTTAATATTTATTTATTATTTATTTGGGTTGCACTGGATCTTAGTTGCGGCAGACGGGCTCCTTAGTTGTGGCATGCGGGCTCTTAGTTGCGGCATGCATGTGGGATCTAATTCCCTGACCAGGGATCAAACCTGGGCCGCCTGCATTGGGAGCGTGGAGTCTTAACCACTGCGCCACCAGGGAAGTCCCAGCAGTAGTCATTCTTATTACGAGCAAACACATTCCCAAAAGAGTCAGAGAACTGTGGCATCTGAGAGCCATGATTTTTCATCCCATCCCTCATCTTATTTGCTGTGTGATCTTAAGCTAGTCACTTGCTATCTCTGGGCTTCAGTCTCCCCATTCATCTCGTGAGAAGACAGGATCTGATGATCCGTAAAGCAGTGGTCCCTAACCTTTTTGGCACCAGGGACCAATTTCGTGGAAGATGATTTTTCCATGGTCCCAGGTGGAGGGAGAGGGGATGGTTCAGGCAGTAATGCAAGCGATGGGGTGCAGCAGATGAATTTTCGCTCGCTCACCCTCCGCTCACCTCCTACTGTGCGGCCATGTTCCTAGCAGCCCGGAGACCGGCACCAGTCCTCAGCCCGGTGGTTGGGGACCCCTGCCCTAAAGGGCTTCACTGAAACAGCGGCCTGTGGGTCTGTGGGTCTGGCAGGTACTGTGAAGCAGCAAGCATGGCTCCAGCTCTGTCCTCATCTTGAGTGGATTATTTAAGGCCCAGCACAACCTGAGTCCATCTTCTGTTTCTAGCTTCATTCTGGCCACTTTCAGCCAATGTCCTACAACACCAAGTTCCTCCCCATTGCCCAACACACGGGCTGTCTCCCACCAGACCTTTACACAGTCTTGGCTGGTGCAGTGCTTCTCCAGCTTTTGCGCACATGAATCACCTGGGAATCTTGTCAGAAAGCAGATTCTGCTTCAGCAGGTCTGTGGTAGGGCTGAGATTCTGCGTTTCTAAGAAGCTCCTAGTGGTGCCCATGCTGCTGGTCTGCAAATCACACTTTGAGTAGCGAGGGCCTAGAATGCCTTCTCCCTGCTCACCACCTAGTAAAGGGCCTCCTCACCCTTCAAAGCCTGGCTCAAGCAACGCTTCTGTTGAGACACCTGCACCCGAAGCAGGATTCATAAAGCCCCAGCAGGACTCCTGTGTGTGGAACTCGTGATCACCGCCCAGCGATGCTCACGACAAGCAGCTTCCCTGTCCGTGTCCCCAGCAAGGGCCCCTTGAGGGTGGGGCATGTCCCGGTGTCCAGCACAGGACTTTCACAGAGGGAGGGGCAGGAGCATCCCCGAGCTGAATATGGTCATGGGCAGCAGGGTCGTTCTCAGACCTGCCCACTGGGGCTGGTTTCGAGGCAGTCCAGGTGCAGAGAAGAGCTGCCATGGCCGTGGGCCACCACGTGGATTCTTTGTAAACACAACTCCAAAGGGGCACTTTTCAGCAACAGCAGGTAGCAGGAGCCTAAATGTTGATATGGACCCAGAAAAGCAGCACCAGAGAGAAGGAAGGAAAAAACACAGAAAGTGAGCCAGAAAGAATCCTGGATAGAAGGACATAGAAGAATGCAGAAGGAAAAAACGGGAAAGTCAGAAATAGAGATAGTATAAAGAGAGACACCGAAAAGGAGGGAAATAGGGACGGCCACAGAAAGAAGAGGGGACCAAGTACATAGAGAGACAGAGAGCACATGCTCAGGAGCCCGAGAGAAGACAAACAGGGGAGAAGAGAATCTTGAAAAGGGAGGGGAAGGGGACAGCCCCTAAGATTATGGCTAATTCATCCCGAAAAGACATGAATCTAGAGGGGGTATGACAGCTTCCTCACAAAAGGATGTCTGGTCCCCTGAGGGCCTTAGCCTCTTCATGCTGGGATGGGATTTGGGGTATGTGGCTGGACAGGGAAAGTCCTGAGATCTCCCCATTTCCCTCTACCTTCCCCAATCCTCCCCCTTCCCCGTAAAGTTACTAAATGAAGAAAGAAACTGGAAACAGCAATTAGAATTTTTTTTTTTTTTTTTTGTCTAAAGACAAAGTCCAAAACTAGTAGGAAACTGAGCCGAGCCTAAGAAAACACAGGTATCACAAGCTCTACAAATGATCAGCAAGTCATTCATCTTCTCGGAGTCTCGGCTTCTTCAGGTGCAAGATCACCAGGAGCCTCACAAGAGTGTTGAAAGATTAAATGAATTATGTAAACATGAGAACAGCCCCTTAGTACAGCACGCAGTAGGTGCTTCATAAATGGTCACTGCATTTGAACTGCAGAATGGGTTAGACAAACGCCCTCTTTTTAGGTTTTTTTTTTTTTTTAAGTCCTTTCCTATCCTGTTTCTCCCCTGAGCCTCACGGGAGCCCAGGCATGGAATTATTGCCCCATTTCACAGAAGAGAAAACTGAGAGATCTTCCATGGCAGCCCCCAGTGCTCAAAACAGTATGGATGTTCAGTTCCACAATGGCCCCCACCTTTTCTACTCTACCAGCTGCAGGCAGCATCAAAACCAAGGCCCACACAGGATTAACAAGAAATGCATTTTTTGGACTTCCGTGGTGGCGCAGTGGTTGTGAGTCCACCTGCCAATGCAGGGGACACGGGTTCGTGCCCCGGTCCGGGAAGATCCCACATGCGGCGGAGCGGCTGGGCCCGTGAGCCATGGCCACTGAGCCTGCGCGTCTGGAGCCTGTGCTCCGCAGAGAGAGGGGCTGCGACGGTGAGAGGCCCGCGTACCGCAAAAAAAAAAAAAAAAAAAGAAATGCATCTTTTTCCCTACAAAAAGTGGCCACGCCTCTGCGGAAGCCGCAGGCCGCGTGCAAAGATGAGCCCAGAGGTGGATGAAGCGTGGCCCTGCCTTCCTGGGAGACAGACATCACAGTGTTGTGACCGCTGCCGAGACAGACAGGAGCAGTGGGAGGGCACTCTGCCCACCTGTTCTAGGCCCTGTGGGGTCCTTGTATCTCGTGGAGTTTTCCTTCTTGGGAGTGAAGGATGACCATGAACAAGAAAACATAGAGTAGGGGCTTCCCTGGTGGCGCGGTGGTTAAGAATCCACCTGCCAATGCTGGCGACACGGGTTCGAGCCCTGGTCCAGGATGATCCCACATGCTGCAGAGCAACTAAGCCCGTGTGCCACAACTACTGAGCCTGCGCTCTAGGGCCCGCGAGCCACAACTACTGAATCCACGAGCCACAATTACCGAGCCCAAGTGCCACAACTACTGAAGCCCGCACACCTAGAGCCCGTGCTCCGCAACAAGAGAAGCCACGGTAATGAGAAGTCCGCGCACCACAACAAAGCATAGCCCCCGCTCGCCACAACTAGAGAAAGCCCACGTGCAGCAACAAAGACCCAACACTGCCCCCCCAAGAAAAAGAAAACATGCAGTAATAACAAGTGCTCCAATGAAAACCCACGAGTAAGATAACACAAGGAAACTGGGTGGTCAGGGAAGGCCTCTCTGGGAGGTGACCCTTAAGTAGACACCTGAGTCTACCGTGCGAAGATGAACTAGAAAAGCAAGCCAGGTAGCAGGAACAGGCTGTGCTAAGGCCCTCACGAGAGGACAAGCTTACCATGCTCACAGGACAGAAAGGTCAGTGTGGCTAGAGTGCAGTGAGGGAGGCAGAGAGGATGTAGAGTATGAGGGCAGATATCACGTCAGCCTCATGGGCCTGGACAGAACAGAAAACTGATGGGGGGCTTTAAACAGAGAAGTGGCGTGGCGTGACTTGCATTTTAACTCATACCTGCACTGGACTCCAGAGAGGTGAGGGTGGCAGCAAGGGGCCAGTGAGGTGACTGCTGCAACTCCCAGGAGAGGGGTGCCGGGGAGCGGCACGGACCAGGTGGCGGAGACGCAGGGCTGAGCCCAGAGCCCAGAGACTCTAGAACTTGGGCACTGCAGGTGGAGAAGCCGGCAAAGGCAGTGAGAAGGGGCAGCCAGGGAGAACTGGGAGCGGTCACTGCACTGATGCTGCTGCGTGGGCAGTGAGATGGAGATGGGCACAATGGTTAGCTCCGGCCACAGGGACCTTGACACGAGCAGTCTGCAGACAGGGGAGGACAGAAACTGGGACGTGACCGAAGGAGGACTGTAAACCGAGGTGACTCCTTCTGGAAGTTTCAGCCTCAGCAGAAGCAGAGAAAGGAGCTGTAGAAGGAGGGAGTGTGAGCTCAAGGAAGCAATGTTGGTTCTGCTTTTCAGGCTGGAAGGTTCTGGAGCAGGTTGTATGCTGATGGGGATGACCTCTAGAGAGGGTGAAATTCACACTGCAGGAAAGGGAAGTGAAGAAGCAAAGTCTGTGAGGAAAATGAGAGAGAACAGGATGAGAAGAACAAATAAGGACGGTTTGGCCTTGACCAAAGCAGGGGCCCTGTGGGCACTCAGCGAGGAGGAGCAGGTGGCCGGGCTGCAGAGAGGCCCGCTGTCGCTGAGCTCACGGATGCAGACCCGACCACTCAGCACGGCTGTCTCCACCAGCACCCATCAACAGGCAGGCTCAGGTGGTCCAGCCTGAACCAGGGTTGGGGCCTGACGTGAGAAGAGCTGCTTGGAAAGGAGTAAGTATAAGGATGGACTCTAAGCTGGGCAAGGAGGGCAGACACAAGGGGCAATGGGCAGCAAAAAAGAGATAAGGTTAGTAGACAAGATGTCTTCATAAGATCAGGTCATTGTCACCAGCATGGGAGGAAATCCCCAACCTGAAAGAATGAGACCAAACAGTAACAAATGGAACTCCATAAACAGAAAACAGGAACACAGGGGATATGAGAAAAGATGGTTTAAAATCCTAAAATCTCCTTAGAGAGGTATAAGATATTGTACCCATAACCAGAGACAAAATGCATGAAAGGGAACTGTTGGAAAGTACTTCTGCAAACCAATAATAACTAAAATTTTAAATAAAATGGGAGAGAAAGTCAAGGAAGTTCTCAGAAAGCAGGTCAAAAAGACAAAGAGCTACATATCAAAGAAAGATAAGAAAATGAGAGGATGGATACAGAAAACAAAACATGCAACTAGTGGAATTTCCAGGAAAAGAAATAGACAAACGGCACGGAAAAAAACTTCTAAGACCTGCTACATAAAAACATCTAGAACTGAAGGTCATGGATCTTCAGAAACAAAGGGCACAACAAGTACTCCGTCCAATTAATGGAAAAAAACCCACATCAAGGCACATCACTAGAAAACTTCAGAACATCAGGGATGAAAAGAATGACCCAAAAGCTAGAAAATAGATTGGAGGGGAAGGGGACCTACGTGGAGTTTTAGGAATCACCATGGCATTGACTTCTCAACAGCAGTGAGGGAAGCTGGGAGACAATGGGACACTATCGTCAAAATTCTTAACAGGATGAGCTCTGAAGCCAGACAGCCTGAGTTCAAATCCTGGCCCTGACACTTACTAGCTGTGTGACCATGGCCAAGTTACTTAACCTCATTGGACCTCAGTTTCCTCGTCTGTAAAATGGGCATAACAGTCAATGGACTGTTGTGAGTATGAATTAACTGATGTAAGGCACTCAGAACTATGCCTGGCATATGGTAATAAGCATTTAAAGATTAGTTCTTCTTCTTATTAAAGTTCCCAAGCCAAACTATTAATCAGGAATGAGACACTTTTCAGACAAACACCCTTACTTACCTTTCTTACAAAGTCATTGGAGGATGGGCTCCAGCAAATTATGGGGTTAAACTAAGAAAAAGGAAAATACAATGCGAAGGACATTTGAATTTCTTTTGGGTGCTCAGCATCTGAACACCTTTCTTCTACTGGGAAAATCACTCACCTTCCAAGGCAAAAAACCCCCACTCCACCCCAACACACACATACATACACACACACACACACACACGCATGCATGCACACACACACACATAACGCGCGCACACTGAAAATGCACACAGAAGTTGAAAGTGTCACATCCCTCACGTACTTTGTCTTTGCTCAGCAGAAGTCCCCAGCCCCCTTCCCTGCTTTTTCTCCAAAGTATGTACCACCATTTGGTAAACATTATATTTGATTGTTTATTTGATCATTGTATCTTCCCCCTCTAAAATGTAAGTGCAGAGATTCTTGCCTGTTTGCTTGTTTTCCCAGCATCTAGAAGGGTGCCTAGCAGGTGCTCAGTAAAAATATGTTGCGTGAAAAGATTGTGTTTTCCCCGGCCTCCCTTGGAGATGAGGCATGGGCATATGGCCCAGGCTCTGCCAATTAGAAGCATAAACCTAGGGGTATGGCTCAAATCCATCTACACAAGCAAAACCAAGGAGTCAGCAACAGCCAGTGACCAGAGATGGGGCTCTGCTGCCAATGTCTGGCACCCACTGTTTTCGCTGCACAGCCCTGTGGCGGACTTTGGGGTACAGTTCTCAGCTACGTAGCTTCCAAATCTTAGTAAGTAATTCTGAGAACCACCCAGCATCCTTTTACTAAAATCTCTTTTCTGCTTAAATCAGCCAGATAATGTGATACATGTGTGAGGCAAGAAGTAGGGAATCCTACATAGGAGAGCATCAGTGACAAACCCAGGAGGTGTAATAGAAGTGCTCCCCACTTCTTTGGGGTGCATGAGAAATGGAATTAAGATAACCTGATGCATTTGAGCATTTAAGAAAGTATGACTGACAGATGTTTCACAAAACTGATGGGAGTATTTAGGGGAAAGTGGTAATAGATACATAAATATAAAACTAAGCAAATGAAAAAAAGAGACCCTATTTAACCCCAGGAAAACAAAATGCTATACCCCAAAGGGAAAGTTCCCACAGTGCATGACTTAATTCAACATCCTGTTTCAAATGTAACCAGCCCTACGCTGAAAAAGTGGACCCCAGAGGGTGCTCCAGAAACAATGTCATTACCCCGTGCCACCCGACCCCACCGGCCCTTATTTAAAACCCGATCTGCAGACTTGTTCCCCATCCCCACTCCCCACCCCTGTGAAGTCTCTAGAAGTTCCCTTAACTCTTTGAACCATTCTTGGATCATAAAACATCTTCCAGACACTTTTAGTCCTAAGAACAGTCTCATCTTAGTTATTAAGATGTCCCATCCAGATTAATAATCTCAACTCTGAGCTTCATTTACAGCCAAATTCCTCCCCTCCCCCGGCTCGGGCCTGCCTCCTGCTGGGGCCCCTGAGCAGGGGTGGAGGGGCAATGTCTCCAGTGCCCTTTACTCTGTCTACTGGAGTGGCAAGAAGGGACTCACTTGCCAGGTACCAGGGGAGCTCTCTGGACTTGCGTGTTCAGTGCCCACTTCCGTGGGTTCCCAGGAGAGAACCCCACTGTGTCCCATGGGACACCTCCAGTTTCTCTCTCCTCTGCCTGGCAAGAAGTCCTCTCTGGCAGGGTGGGTCAATCTGAAAATGCCCACCAGGCAGGACCCGTGGAACAGAACCCTCTGTCCATCACAACCACAGTGCAGCCACCCCCTTCACTCTGCCACCAGGCAGGGGCTCCACCTACAGCTTTCATCTTCAATACTTTCAGGCATGGAAAAACACATCGTTCCTCTGAGTGGGGTTCTCAGAGCCCCTCTCACTTGAGTCCTGGGTAAGGAGAAAGCAACCCCCTTCCCACCCACCTGGCACGGGGAAGGAAGTGTCACAGCTTTCTCAACAGCTCTCTCTAAGGAAATGCCCTCCCTCGTCTCTTCCATCTCAACCCTTTGACACCCTCAAAGTGTGTGCCAGTTAAGGATCTCAAAACCAGAGTTAAGTTTAGGCACCTGAAATCCTGCTCTAGAAGGTAGCACCAATGCCTATTATCAATACCCATCATCTTGGGGCTCAGCCAGAACCAAGCAAGCAAAATCCGCACACTGGCATCCTGCTCCCCACAGTCCCACCTGTGCACAGGCTGAACTGCTACAACCAGAGCAGGAGGGAGGAGAGGGCCAGCACGAGCGGGATAAGAACTGGGGGGGGGGGGGGGGGGGGCGTTCAAGAGAACTAAATCCTCACCCATCATACAAGAAGCCAGCAGCCAATGAATACAGCCGATCTAAAAACAGCAGCCTAAGTCTTACTTAGAGGCTGTGCAGCCTAGCAATTCAGGCTTCACCACTCACCAGCTGTGTAACCTTGGACACATGGCTCCCTCCTCTGGGTCTGTTTCTTCATCTGCAAATCAGGGATAATAACAGCAACTCCTTCATGGGGTTGTTGGGAGAATCGAAGGCATTATGTTCGGAATGCTCTTAGAGCATGACTGGACCACGGTAATAAGCACCACGTTTAGCTATTATCGCTTTTATTTTTGTAACTGAGACAAATGGGAGAAAACACTAGAAAATGACAACTAAATGAGTTGAAGGCAGGAGCCCTGTGTTGCGCAAGTCCAGGGAGCACCATCCACGTAGATGGGGGTAAGTGATGTCCACTGGAAGTGAGCGTCCCAGCAGCCCTGGCTGAAGGCAGCTGCCTCTCAGCAGTGTGACAGTGAAGGTAAGGGACTAACTCCCTGTAAAGTCTTAACAGTATTAGATGATTTTAAAACTATGTTTAACATTATTTTGCTGAAAATAAAAATATTTTTAGAATGGTAATAAAACAAGCTCCCCAAAATAGTAATAATAGCAAACAATAGGACTTGGCCAATGACAAAAAGAAAAGCAATGGAGGAAATGACAAAGGAAAATCTTGGAATTAAGACCATATAAAAATTTTGAATTTTTGTTTCAAAATCATCATAAAAAACATTTAAACAGTAGACTCATAAAAATATTAGCAAAAAATATGAACAAAATATTAACATACCTAACTTGCTGAACACTTTAAAATATGTAAAGTGTTACATTTTATACATAAAATGTTCAGACCCCGACACAGACACCAACTTGCAAAAGAGGAGCTATGAACTGTGAATCAATACACAGTATATATTCCACTACACCAACGATCAAATAAACGTAAGATGAAACAATAACCAGTTGTCACTTCCACCTTCCAATTAGGAAATTCCTTTGGAAACACTGGTGAAGATTCAGGGAAGTAAGTTCTTTAAGACACTGCTTGCAGTTGTGAAAATTCGTGCAACCTTCTAAAGAGCTATTTGGTAATATGTGTGTCAAATGCCACTAGCCTTTGGCCCAGTAATTTTCAATTCTGGTAATCTAGCCTAAGAAAACTATCATAGATGCAAATGATGATTACTGCAGAAAGGTAGTCACTGCAGCTTTATCTATACTAAAGGAAAAGGTGAAAAACTCTAAGCATCATGCACACGCAAGTAATATATATACAAATTTTTTTGTACTCACATCAACTATCTGAGAGGCCAAACAAAAATGGGGGAAGGAAGAGGGGGTGTCACTAGTTGCCTCCAGCAAGGGGAACTGGGGGTTGGGGGGAGAAAAGGAAGGCTCTTCCTAAGAACCCTTTTTTGGGTCTTCTGAATTTTGAACCATTTTAAACGTATCACCTATTCAAAATAATTTAACAAATGTAGTAAAATGCAATACATTTTTGAATGTTTACCAAAAAATTTAACAGCATGGAAAAGATTTATGTTAGAATGTTAAGTTTAAGTACACAAGGCTTTATATTCAGAATGATACCAATGATAATGAAAACTATTAATATATAGATAAGCATAGAAAAAAGCCTAAAAAGAAATATACTAAAATGTAAATGTTGATCACTTCTGCGTGTGAGATTATTTCCATCCTTAAATGTTTTTAGAGTTTCCAAATTTTCTACAATAAGTATATACTACTGATATAAGTGGGGAAAATAACAATTATTAAATTATCTTTAAAGGGTCAGCCACTTCCCAAAGAAGGATTAGGAGTAAGATCAAGTAATTTGTTGGAGGGCAGGAACCCATTCCTATCTAAGTGGCTATGCAGGATGCCATCAGGAGACCCTGTGCGTGATTCCAGCTTCAGGGGTGTACTTGCATGAACCATCTGCCCTCTCTGGACTGCTTTCTGGGGAATCAGCAGAACACATCCACTAGGGCCCAGCCATTCAAATGCTACCTTTCCAGGAAGGCTGCTCTGATCTCTGTCTTGTCAGTGGTAGCCTGTGAGCTCTCTGAGAGCAGGCAGACCCTAAGACTCACGTCTGCATCCCCAGCAGGAGCCCAGTAACCAGCACGCTGGCCCCACCTCCAAGCTGGTATGTCCATCTGCCTGCCCTCTAGACTAGATGCTCCCCAAAGCAGAGGCCGCGCTTGGGTTATACCTACTTCTCTAGAGCCTAACAGAGAAACTAGTATATGATAGGGCTCCAGGAAATGTTTGCCGAACAAATGAATAAACTAAAGAAAGATACTCTAACCGAACTTTCTCTGGTGATGGAAATGTTCTATATTTGCTGCCCAATATGGTAGCCACTAGCTACATGGGTCTACTGAGCACTAAAATGTGGCTAGTAGACTCAGGGACCGAATTTTTAATTTTATTTAATTGTAATTAATTTAAATGTAAATCGCCATAAGTTCTTCCATAAGAACACTTACATCACAGGATAATTACAAGATGATCCATTAAAAAAAAAAGAGATGATCCAATGTCTTGCCGTACTCAAAAGACGATCACGGCAGGATACTGAAAATGAGAAGGAGGAGGTGGAAGAGAAGGAAGGTCCCCAACAGCTCCCAAGCCCCCACCTACCTGGCCAATATCACACAATGGGAATTTACTTGTCTCCATGACTCCCTAGCAAGTAGCTCTGCTGTATTCTGAGTACCCAACAGCTAGAGTCATTGGGAGAATGAAAGACTGGAATGAGTGAGAAGAAGGGAGGGGTGTGAGGCTGAGACAGGAGAGACTCTGAACATGTTGCAAAAGGAAAACTCTAGCCTTTTTTTTTTTTTTTTTTTTTTTTTTTTTTTTGCGGTACGAGGGCCTCTCATTGTTGTTGGCCTCTCCCGTTGTGGAGCACAGGCTCTGGACTGTGCGCAGGCTCAGCGGCCATGGCTCACACGCCCAGCCGCTCCGTGGCATGTGGGATCTTCCCGGACCGGTGCACGAACCCGTGTCCCCTGCATAGGCAGGCGGACTCTCAACCACTGCGCCACCAGGGAAGCCCTCTGGCCTTTTTTTATTGCCACAGGTAAGGAGAAAGGATATTCCCTCCAAGAGGAAGGCTTATGCAAGCAGGAAGTGGCAACAGGTGCAGGAAAAGGGCTGGCAAAGGTGTCCCCACCCCCCAGGACTGGGTAACCTGTGTGGCTCCACAACCAGCGTCCTTGCAGAGGGCTGCTCTACACACCCCTGTTCCCGTCCACCCTCAGAGGCCCCGCAGTCAGCCCCTTCCCTGCTGACATTACTGATTCTCACGCTGGCCTCACAAGGGGAGCTAGCTAGTAAATATTTCCATTTTATAAGCTGGCAAACCAAGGCTCCGTGAGACTGGCTGAGGTCATGGGTCTCAGACTGTCTGGAGCTCAGGAGTCTGCTTAGGACAGCAAGCCAGGTGATGAGGTGGTGAAGCTGCACAGGTGAGGACTGGGGACCCGGCCGGGCTGGGAGGGAACCTGCACACACTTGCCCACTGTCCCCCAGCCCTCCTGACAGAGAGCCCCATGCAGGCACGGGCTCTATCTGTTAGCCCACCACAGTGTCCCAGGGCCCAACCCAATACCTGGGACATAGCAGCCATTCAAAACACTGATGAACGAACCAAGCAACAACCAAACCCGGATGCAGCCCTTCCGTTTTCAAGATACTTCCCCACACTTCATCCCATATGCTCCTAACAATTGGCCAGGCAGAGATCACTGTCTGAGGCTCAGACATAGAGAGCCACTCTGGGTTGCTGTCCTGAAAATCTGCTTGGGGAACTCCCCAGGAAGCCACACCTGGACTGCAGAGGGACAGATTAATTCTGCTGGGATCCTGCATTCGTTCTCTTCTCTGATCCACACTCCTTCTGCAAGTCAGAGATGCAGTCATTACAGACCCCGCTCCATGGAGCTCATAGTCTCATCAGGGAGGAAGCATCTATAATACCCAACTGTTCAACGGGAGAAAAGTGACAAAGGGCAGTGGAAGATGAAGGAGGGCGACGGTAATTCTGGCTGGAGGAGGCACTTTCTCGACCGAGATGAATGGGGAAGACTGGACCCAAGGCAGCAGAGTTCAGAGGGCCTGGGGAACGGCCCAGAGCGGTGGCATGGTGTGAGAAAGGGCGGGGTCTTGGAGTCAGGACTGCAGCTACCACCTACCAGCTCTAGAACCTTGGGCAAGTCATTTGGTCTCTCTGGGCCTCAGTATTTCTCATCTGTAGAATGGGGGTGATGATACTCACCTCACAAGGAGTGAATGGCTTCAGGGGATATCTGCTCACAGCAGGGCCCAACAAATGGAGGCCTCCACAGTGCTGCAGAGACCCGCAAGCACAGGGATGTGGGAGCAGAACAGGAACAGCATCACGAGTTTGGGAGGCAGAAGCAAGGTAATTCACCTGGATATTAGAGTCTGAAGGCAACTCCCAACCCAATAAACCAGGAACAGGGGGAGGGAGGTCTGTACCTCCTGACCCACCCCAGAAACAGCCCCAGCCCCCTCCTGCCAGACACCAGAGCCACCACAGGTTGAGTGAATGTCTTGGACTGACCCCAGGGCCAGGACTGTCAGACAGTTGTGCTGAGGTAGCCCATGCCCACCTGGGCAAGGGACATAGACAGCTCCTAACCTTCCCCTAACCCTAAGTGAAGCCCAGGTGCTTCAGATCTGTGTCCTCCAGTGCTGGGGTTAGGACCTCAGTCTATGAAACCCCAAAGTCCTTATTCTTCTAATTTCTCCAAAAAAAAAAGAAAGAAAGAAAGAACAAAACAAAACAAAACACCAGAGTAAGGGGATGGGATACCGCAGTGTAGAGGAGAAACAGCATCAGACCAAGTCAGGCTTGGGGACCTAGGCCCAGCTCTGCCACTCGGTAAGAGCAGTAACAGCAGCTTACCTGTGGTACATACCTACTATGTGCCAGCCCCTGATCTAGGTGCTCTACAGACTCCTCACCTTAAGCCCCTCATCAACTCTGAGATAGGCATTATCTCCATTCTACAAATGAGAAAGACTGGGGCTCAGAGTCCAATGAACTTGCCCAAGCAAGTTCCAGCAAATGGTATAATCAGGGTCTGAACTCAGTTCTGACTCCAAAAGCCATGTGGCTACCTTTGCACAGTAACATGACCTCTCTGAACCTTAGTTTTCCCATTTGTTCATAGGGGGATTGAATGAATAATAGTGATTTGGGCAGAGCTCTACAGTTAACAAAGCTCAAACCACAACAGTACCCAGAGAGGGGCCAGGAGGCCAACACAATCCCCCCGGGGTCTGTCTAAGCCTGTCCTGAAGTGGGGATCCAGGGTGTATACATCACTCTCCACCCCAGCAGGTGACCAAGAGCTGGCTCCTCACTCTCATTTCCAGGGTTCTTCTTCATCTTAGAGAAATCTGGGTCAGATGTGTTGCAACCACCAATACCTGCTCTTTAAACCATAAGATGAGACACACTTTAAAGCACCTGGGACTTTGCCTAGACGGGGGGCAGGTGTGTGGCAAAGTGGGCCTACGATCCAGGTCAGTCACTCGGGACAGCCGTCAGGCCCCTAGCTCCTCCACCTGGCCCATGGCCTGGCAGCCACCAAGAAAGATCTGTGATCACTGAAGCCAACTCCTCCCAGAAAGGAGAGGAAAAGGAGGCCCAGACAGGGGAGAAGACTTGCCCAATGTCACCTAGAAAAGTAGGACAGACCTCGTTGTGAAGTGCCCCAAGACGGTGTGGGAAGGAGAATAGGGCTGTGTCTGTACTTGAGAACTCCTTGTGCATTCACTGGAGTCTCACATGTGCTGAGACCTTACCATGTGATTAACCTTGTAGGAAAAACAAAGACATAAAACTCAGCTTCTCCTTTCTAGGCTACAAGCTCCTTGAGGGCAGAGACTGGGTTGGAGTCCATTCCCAACCTTCCTTGACACCCACCTTGAGCCAGGCCCTGTGCTGGGCACTGGGATGCTGGAATAATGAGACTCTGCCCCTGTCCTCAAGGACACATAAGTAAATGGAAAATCGCCACAGAGTATGACCTGTGCTACCGCAGAAGGAAGGATAAAGGTGTGGGTGCCAGAGCTCTAGCATAACCAGGCCAAGGGAGAAAGGGAAGGCTTCCAGGAAGAGGTGGCACCTGAGCTGGGTCTTAAAGAATAAGTAGGAGTCAGATTGGTGAAAAGGAAGGGAAGAAAGGCCCTTCTAAGAGATTCTGTTTACCAAACATTTACATGGTAGCAATAACAATAACAATAATAACCCCAATATTAATTGAGCATCTTACCATGTGCCAATCTCTGTATTTAAGCACTTATACATGTATTAACTCGTTTCACCCTCGTAACAGTCTTTTGAAACTGTTACTATTATTATCCCCATTTTATAGGTAAGAATATTGAGGCCCAAAGAGCTTAATAACTTGCCCAATATCCCGAAGTTTGTACCTGGAACCAGAGTTCAAACATAGTGGTTTGGTTCCACACCTACAGCCCCAACCAGCACACTATTTGCTTCTCAGATATGTACTTTGCCAGACCTGGTACTGGATGTAAGGCTACAAAGATGAATATTTGAATATGAACTATTTTATGTTCCAAAATTGACTTTAAAAGGCACAAAAATGAATAAAAAGAAGCTCAAAGTGTGTAAGGACAGAAGGACAAGAGAAGATTCCAGGTCTGAAGCTGTGCAAGGAAAAGTCCGATGCTGGGACTTCCCTGGTGGCTCAGTGGTTAAGAATCCTCTTGTCAATGCAGGGGACACGGGTTCGAGCCCTGGTCCGGGAAGATCCCACATGCCGTGGAGCAACTAAGCCCGTGCTCCACAACAACAGAAGCCACCGGAATGAGAAGCCCGCACACCGCGACGAAGAGTAGCCCCCGCTCACCGCAACTAAAGAAAGCCCGCACACAGCAACGAAGACCCAATGCAGCCAAAGATGAAAATAAATAAATAAATTTATAAGGAAAAAAAAAGAAAAAGAAAAATCCAACGCTGCTGGAGGACAAGCAAAGCAGACATCAGGAAGAGGTGGAACTGGATTGGCGGGAAGGCCTTGAACGCCAGACCAAGGGGCTCAGATTTCTTCCATCAGTCAACTGGTTGTGAATCTACATGCCAAGTTGTAATTTCAGGGGAGAGCTTGAAGGCAAAGACTGTCTATAGAACAAATCGATGTCTCTACAGATATGTGAGTGGTTGATAAAATATAAATCTATTTAAAAGAGCCCTTAAAACTAGTAACCTCCAGGTATTTTCTCCATCAACAGATACTAAAAATATAACAGCTATCTGGACAGGGGATCGATTTTTGTCCTTGTATTTAGAAAACCTGGATACCCCTGCTGTCAGGGATGGGAAGTAACAAAAAGGTTTTAAGCAAGGAATTCTTTGGATTGAAGGTCTGGGATTTTTGCCCTCCACCTACCCCTATACCTCCACCTCTCCAGGCTGGAAATCTACCATCTGAAGTCCCAAAGATGAGCCAAGCCCGGCGAAAAGCTCCAATGCAGAGATATTCTCACAAAGAGAGCTACGTAAGTACAAATGACTGTTTGATCAATCATTTGGCCTCAGCGTGGGATTTGGTTAGAATTAAAGCCATCTGGTTGTGGGGGGGGGGGGTGGCTGGGGGAGGAGACAAGCAGGCGGGAAAATGACCCACCCCCTCCCCCAAAAAGCATTGTTAAAATATAACGGGGAAAAACAGTAAAGTCTCTGCTGTTATTTCAGCCTAAGCCACTTAATACTTCAGCACATAAAGCAACTTATTTTATGACCTTTCCCTTTAAAAAGTAAATCAGAAGACACTGCCTTGAATTCAGATATCTCTGAAACACACTACTCATCCCTCCCAGTGAAATATCCTGTTTCATAAACCTTCTTCGAGATACTTGAAACTGCAGATCACTAAATGCCTAGCTTTAGGCATCTGACATTCCAGAGAATTAATATTTAAACTTATTATAGGAAAAAAGAATTGAGTTTGGTTGAAGCATGAAATATTTAATAGTGTCTCCAAATTAGAAACCCGATTTTGTTTCGCACTGGAAATGCCAACATTATTACCTGGGCTTTGCACTCAAATAAGATAAAATGCACAGGCGGTCTTGAGATTAAACACACAATTACGGCTGTTTTCTCCAGAGAAAAGGGGAGCGAGACAGGTTTGGGGAGTGGAAGCGATTGAGTTTCATTTTTACGATACACTTAAAATTATATTATCATTCTCTGCCTTGGGGGTTGGACTTGAGAGGGCTGAAGCTACTTAACCACTGAAAACTGTGTCAAGATCGGTGAATCCACGGAGGCCTGTTCGTGGGCTCATGAAACCGTCTACATCTCGGAATGGGCCCGCTGCTGGGCGAAACCCGGGAATTTTCTCTACTCACTAGGACAAAAGTATTAAGTGGTTTGGGATAAAAATTAAGCTTCAATTGACACAGTGGATCCTGGCAGCCTCTACCGGCACGTGTAATTTATTTACAGGGTTGGAAAGTCGGCAAAATACATCATCAACTCTTATACAAACTTCTATTAGGTATTAAATACCCAGGCCTCAGAGAAGTAATTCATACAGTCCACCAACGTTCCAAAATAAACCCAATCTCCAGGCCCTCCGGAGAGCTTAAAACAGCAAATGGGATCTGTATTTTTAAAGCTGGGTTTATAATACGCCCTGGTTTCTTGCTAAAGCCTTATTTGTCATCAAACCTGTTATTTAAAAACAAAAGCAACAACATCTAAAAGAGTAATCTGGCTGCTAGAAAAGACACAAATAGGAAGAGACTGGGCCACAATGCAAGCAGGCCATCCCTGATACCCCTTCATACTCTCCCTTTCAGACCCAGGGTCAACATCTAAAGGCAAAGAAGCTTTGGGCAATAAAGCCTCCTGCAATTTCCACTTCAGAAGAAGTATGATCCCTTGAGAATGTCCACACTCACATTCTCATGAATGCACACACCCCCATGCAAGACCACAGACACAACCCAGCCGTGGGACCTCTTCCTTCCATAGAGGGTCATTTGACTCATTCATCATTTGACACAAAAGACCCATTTCCCACAAACTCTCAAGTTCACTCTGATCCCTGGCCTGTTCTCCCCACAAGCCTTTCTTCATCCCACCAAGCGTTTAATAAGAAATAATTATTTAATAGATCTCAAACCATCATGTCCAGTGAAGCATGCATTCTACACATGACGTGTGATGCGATCATGAGGAATTCTCTTCAAACAGATGTCTTCAGAACCGATGGGAGGGCGACTGCAGCCAGGGCTCGGGCAACAAAGCTCCCCAAACTGCATGACAGGCTCAAAGAAGGACCTGAACCTGCAGTAACCGGCGGAATGAGTGTATGTGCTGCTTCTGAGAAGGGGCTGCTTCTAGGGGCCCTCCAGTCTCGGACTCCTTACCTGAGGACTCCATGTCACAACCAGGAACCACTGTCCTTCTACCACTTCTGCAGCCGAGCAGTGGGCAGAGCCCAATGGAGGCAGAGCCCCCCCTAAAATCACACCTCAGCCTGTTGGCTGAGACTCAGAAGTCTGCTCCGGGGACTGGTCATCCAGACCGGCCTGTGGCCTTCTGCTGCCTTCCCCCAGGGTTCGGGCACGCTCTGCAGCCACAGCGACTCCTTGCCACTACTTGGGTTTTAAGGGCTGTCCGTGAGAGCTCTGTGCTTTAGGAGGAAAGCACAGGCTTTGCAGTCAGACAGAGCTGGGTTCAAATTCCAGCCTCTATTACCTGCTACCTAGACAGTGAGTCACTGTGAATTACATCGTAAGCTCATTATTTGGACAAATCAATTAACTTTTCCAAGCCTCATTTCCCCCATCTGTAAATTTAGAATAATGCCTCCTTTCCTCATAGGGTTGTTGGGCTTTATTAAGTGCAATGACAGCTATAAACTGCTAGGCCTGGCAATGAGTAGGTGTTCAATAAAGATTAGTTGACCTCCCGCCCTCTTCCAGTTCCTTCTGTGCTCTACTTCAGGAGTCAAGAGTTCCAAAGAGATCAAATCTAGAACCTGACCTCTTTCCATACCCTAGATCCTTCCCAACTGCCCCAGCCAAGTTCATGTAGAATCCCAGAGCAACAGAGTAAGAAGAGACTATGGGTCATCCTATGGAACTGCTTCCCATTTTACAGATGGGGAAACCAAGACTCAAAGCCAAGGGCATGACCCACATGCATTGAGGCTGTACAATGGCGCGTGTGTTTGCTCCAGACAGTCCCAACCATAACCACCAAAAAAATTCAGGCCATGCAGGAAATGCATTATTCAGTGAGCGGACTGAAGGGCTCCTCTCAGTGCATCTGACTCAAATGCTGACTTTAAAAACACAGCTCGTAATGCTAACACAATCCGCCTCGATCCACCGGAAACCTTCTGAAGGAATAACCCTTTGGAGTTTAGGGAAAGACGGGGAAAAGGAGAAAACAGATGCTTCAAGTGACTTTAAACTAAAAGACACTGGGTTAGGGTTGTATTTTCTCCACCCCACCCCACCCCAGGTCTCTGTTTTCTTTCAGTTTCTTATAAATAAGGCTTTAGGAGACCAAAGCAGCCACAAAACTTTTCGCCTCTCTTTTCTGCTTCCCTTAACTCAGTAACTCAGCTATCAGTCCCGGACTTTGCTTCTAACGCCAAAGCATTTTTTTTTTCATTGTAAACTATTAATTCAGGCAGCGGCTGTTGATAAACAAGAAGTCCGTTTTTAAACTGCTAGAATCATTAGCACAGGGAAGGCGAGCTGCACAAGTATTTCAGGAGGTTGCTCTTTTTTCCTGGCCCTGGTATCGCAGCTGGGCTTTCTGCATGCTGCAGTTGAATTTTTCAAAGCCCAGGGTAGAGTTTGTTTCATTTCTTCTCCCCTTTGAACTGACTGTCTTTGTTTCTTTAAACACAAAAATAGACTACCCCCTACCAGAAGAAACAACTGCAAGTCTCTAGGTCTAAACTAATTGCAACGAAAATCTGTATTAGGAAAAAAAAATAGCAAACCACACACTGTAATTTAACTTTGAATATAATCACAGATACAAGGTGAGGTTGTTGAAATACTACCATATCACCTTCAAAACAAGGAACTGCTTTTCTAAGAAAATTGAGAGAAAGAAGGGAGATTATCCTTTCTATGCAAAAGTCACCATCAGCGACAATCACTGGTCAATTTACAAACAAAGTTGGTATTTATTTGTTTGTTGTTTTTTTTTCCCTATTCCTATCCAAAAAAGGGTTGAAAACCCCATTCCAAACTTTAGTTTCTCCCCTTTTCTAGGATGCTGGCCAAACTCCACAAAATAAAACCAAAGAAAATGATGATAATTATGCAACATTCAGAACAAAGAACATAAGAATATATTTTTTTAAATGATTCATTGTGCACTTATGCCTGTAATGGGATTTTAACACACTGTAAAAATAAGTGTGCTGGCTCACTTCGCTTCTCATGCAACTGTAACGCAGGGAGATGAAGAACTAAAAGATGGGGTGAGGTTTTTTTTTTTTCCAGAAGGAGGAGAAGTGTGAAGGAAAACCACGGCGTATAACCACGGCATATAAAGAAACATGTATTTTCATCACAGATGGAGCAACACAGCCTATGGATATGATTCCACAGCCAAGATAGTCCTGAGACCTCAGCCCAGCTGAGCACTTCAGGTAAACGACTCAGAAACAACTAAGCCTAAATTAAGTTACGATCTCATGTGCTGGTCCCCTTTCCATTTTGCACGCCAAGTCTTAGCAGCTTCTAGAGAGCTTAGGAGGCAGGAAGGGAAGAGGAATTCTAGCCACACAAGATTCTTAGGGAATCTTTGGGAATTATATTTCCGTTACATGTCTATAAAAGATTTGTCGGGTACATAATTCTTATGACTGTAGACGCAACATGTTCCTATCTTATTTGTGTACCCACACACATACATGTTTCTCTTTGTCTCACTGAGCCTGACATTTGGCCAGCAGGTTTTTCTCCCCCTTATTTGAAACCTCAAGCACTGAAAAAATTTGGATCTGATTATTTCCGGATCACAGGACCAGCACTTTAAAATGGATGAAATGCAAGCAAATTGCCCACTAGAGCCGGAGGGGGTAAATGCTTTCAAAATAACTCATACCTTTCTATTACGGATGTGCTGGCCCCTCAAAAGCCTCCCCAGAACATCACAGTGGCTTCTGATTCAGATGAAGAAACTCTACCAGGTAATGCCAACCAAAACTGTCATGTCTTACTTTCCACCACCAGCCCCTAATGCCCCTAATGCAATCTACAACTGCTTTCCTTTTTTGTTTTCATTTTTAAAGAAAAATATATATACTTTTTTTTAAGTTACAAGATTAATTACTTTTTGGAATTTTCAGCCACGTTATGATGGCCTTTTACTAATGGCAGAGTCCACATTTGTCATGATCATCAGCCTCCTTTTTATTGCTAGGATGTGTCTAGTCTCAGAGCACAATGAAAATGGCCCAGTGAGTCGCTGAGAATTAAACAGTGAGCTCATTATCTGGTTTGGTCTGAGAGCAGTAATTCTGGTCAAACGGAATCTTCTGGTAAACTACGAAGTTATCTAATGATGGCATAGATACTAGTTACCAACTTCCAAAGATTCGAGACAGAAGAAATACCAAAAGCAAAAATATTTTAAATTCTCTGGGAACATTCGGGAGGCCGTCATGAACACCCAGCTCTCGGCCCCCAACACACACACATAGAAGGTACAAGTTGTGGAACCAGAATCAAACTTTGGAACAGGAAGCCTTAGAAACTGCCACTTACTGTCTGTAGCCTTGAGCACATCCTTGAACCTTAATGTCTTCATCTATAAAATGGGAATCACAGTCATAAGAAGCCAGCGCTTCTTCATCTGTCCCCTCGGAACAGCCCGCAAGGTAGGCAGAGCTCAGCTGGCATGAGGACAGATGAGGGAACGTGTGGGGGACACACGCTGAAAACTGTAAAGCACTGTGCACAGGGAGCGAGCATCATCGGGCCATCGCCACAAAGCTGACGGCCTCCATAAAGTCCAGATGTTTACTTTCTTTCCTTGTCAGGACTTCGAAAAGCAGAGTGTCGGGTATTTAATAATAAGAAAGAAAAAACGTAGCATCTGGTAATTTGGCCTTTTCAGCTGTTTGGAATCTGGATAAACAGGACTCTGTCATAAACAGATCGTGATTCTTATTGTAAATGATGACAATGTTAGTCCATGATGACGCACCATCCCCAGTGCCTCCTAACTCCAGATCTGGAAACACAGAGGACCCCAACATTTATGGACAAGCTGCTGGATTCAAGAGCTCACTCCCTTCCTCGGCTTAGGGTCTGTCCGAAACGGAAGGCAGATCATTTGAAACCTGATTCCAAACCAAGCAATACTGTCTTCTCTCCGGTCACCAGGCAGCAGTGGCCACAAAAGACCTGCAGCTTGGCTCCTCTCAGCTTCCTCTGGCTAGGGCACCCGAGTTAAAGTCGTTAAAGTCAACATTTAAAAAATCAAACCTCTCTCCCTCCTCACCCTACCCTCTTTATCTCAAGTATCGCTGACCATAACACGGTGCCCTACAAGAATTAATAAAAGTGACCCCTTTTTCCTTCTTAGTTTATAAAGTATTCTTACAACAACGTTTCATTTTCCCTTGGGAGGAAGCATTATTACCTCTCGTGCAAATGGAAAACCAGAAGTTGAGAACGTTAAACACATTACAAGAGTAATCTCCAAAATAACCAGGCACTGAGGCGGCCCTTTCACACTCTATCACTAATGCTCTCTTCAGTCTTTCCAAGTAAGTCTCACGGTAGATTTACAAATGAGGAAACTAAGGCTCAGAGAAGGGAAATAACTTCCCCTGGTCCCACAGATCCTGGATGGCAGAGTCTTACAATTTCCAGCACGGTCAATAAATATTTTTCAGTTGGTATTCTTACCTGTCTGTTTCCAATAAGCCTGAGACTTGGAGCTAGACACCAAATATTCAAAGGGTTGCGATGTCTAGGGAATATTTGGGTGGGAATGGCGGCAGTAAGGTTTCCTTTACGGCATTTTCAAGAGGGCTGCCCAGCTCTGGTTTTGTGACAGGCCACTGCCTGTCTTGACTGTGGGGAAAAATTCGCACAGAGGGACAGAGGCCAGGTCCAAGCAATGGGCTGGCCAGAAACCCCGCACCCAGGCCTCAGTTTCCTCATCTTTTAAATGGGTGGGACAAATCCTACCCCACCAGCCTTGCTGGGGGCTATGAAGAAAACAGCAGCATCTTAAAAAGTTTAATCAGTACAACCATCTTAAGGTACAAAGAAAGAGGTGCTTCCTCACATTCTTTTATCCTCCTCTGCCCCTTTCAAATATAATCTTGATTTAAAGATCTCATGTTTTAGACATTGGGGGTGTGTGGATAAAAATAATTGGGATTTGGGGGAATGGAAGTCAGAAGGTGTACACGATGCATCCAGACGAAAGGTCTCTAACTACGGCTTGGAACAAAGGCTATGTTTGGGAGAGCCATTTATTAGGTCTGCAGAGAACTCGATCTTCAATTGACAGCTATTTTTTTTTTTAAAACACAAAATGTTGCAGGAGGGTATCTATTTAAGGGAGGATTGTGTATGGAGTGGGGCAAGGGAGGGGGCTCAGGGCAGCAAATATTACTCATGTCTTGCTGCACAGCCCTCTCTCTCCCTAGTAAAAGAGAACGTCATGTGTGTATTCCAGTAATAATATGCTAAAGGTGTTTTTCTCTATATCTACCCTTTAAAAAATGACCTCTATCTCTTGGAGAAGAGACTGACACTTAAAACAACGAGACAAGGGCTTCCCTGGTGGCGCAGTGGTTGAGAGTCCGCCTGCCGATGCAGGGGACATGGGTTCGTGCCCTGGTCTGGGAAGATCCCACATGCCGTGGAGCGGCTGGGCCCGTGAGCCATGGCCATGGCCATGGCGTCCAGAGCCTGTGCTCCGCAACGGGAGAGGCCACAACAGTGAGAGGTCCGCGTACAGCCATAAATAAATAAAACAACGAGACAAGAAATAGTGCTCTCCTACAAAGTCAGGTGTTTTCATTAAAAAGAAAAAAGTGTTTATATTTATTTCATTTTACTAGTCTTTGCATTGGGGAGTTGGGGTTGTTTTCTTTTGTTTTGTTTTTAACCTAAAAGGAGCTCTCATCTCTAAAGGCAAGCCACCCTACCTTTTCTAAGTTGCTGGGGCTGATTGATGCTGAAGTAGTGATGCCTACAGAGCCATAAAACACACTTTTTTCCTTCCTTAAGAATCAGCTGGAAATAGAACCAAGAGGTCCCAAACACTGAAATAATCAAACCCCAAAGCTTTGGTTTCTCCCAGGGAAAAAAAGGTGAGGGCAGGGGGGAGGACACAGTGCCTCAACAATTTCCCCAATTTCTGGTTAATTATCTGTCAGCATGAAACTTATAAATAATGGCTCAATAATAATTAACTGTGATGAGAAGAACATGTTCATGAGAATCCAGCCTCATTGCTGACTTTGACCCATTAATTATACTGGAGCCTGCACCTTATACCCACCAGCCTCACTGGGTAGAGGAAGGGTATTGCAAACTAACTTTTGACCCAAAACTATGCTTCTGAAGCAACAAATACAGAACAGCCATTGTTAAAGTCGGGACTTGACTCAGGCTAGATTATAGATTCATAAAATTTTCCATCAGGAATCCAGAAATCATCTGGTATAATTAATTCCTTACTTGACAGATGGGGAAACTGAGGTCCCAACAGGCGAGGGGTCTTGCTGAAGGCTTCTGGTTTTTGTTATTGAGGGAGACTGGAATACTTCAAAGGATGCCTTTAGCAGCCTCAGAGATAGACATACTCGAGTTGCTACTCATCCTAATTTATAATAAGATTTTGACAAGTTTCACACAACTTTTATCAGAAACATACAGAAGCAAAATTATGTAATCTGAGCTGTCTATACACCCATCTTCCCCAATATAGGCTACTGAGTTTAAATTAGATGCTTCCTAAACAATCATCGTTTCAGAATGACAAGCGAGTCCCAAACAACTCGAGAGAAACTGATGAACTCCGGAGAAAGTTCTACCAAGTTTTCTCCGGAGGATTCCTACAAAGGCCTGCGGTAGAAACGTCAGAGAGCCCAAATCTCTCCACACCCACGGCCAGGCACGTCGGCGGGGCCGGACTTACCCTTACCGGCGGCAGAGGCCTTGGACGGACCGTAGTCTCGGGGGCTCTGGGGCTCGAGGAGGTCGTGGGCGCGCAGTGGCGCGGGCAGCAAGTCACGCGGACCCCCATCCCCGCAGCCCCCGCTGCTCACCGTGACCCTAAAGGCCATGTGCGGGCCGAGGCCAGCGGGCCCCCGGCCGGGACCCGGAGCGCCGGGGGCCTCCTTCGGCCTCTTGTCTGAGTGCGCCTCGGCCACCTCGCAGTGCATGGCGCCGGGGCGGGGCGCACCGCTGGAGGTCGCGCCGGGCTCCTGCGGAGGGGAGAAAGCACAGGCGCGTTAGAATGAGCGGAGCGGTCCCCTTCTCGTCCGGAGGCCGAGGTTTGGTCAGGTCACCATCCCTCCGTTTCTTCCTCCTTTTTGAAATGGGTTCGCCCCACCACACTCACCCTAACGTGACACTCACCCTAACCAACCTGATCCGCGTAAAAGGCCCCTTCCAGGGCGCAGGAGCGGCTGGCCGTTCTTCCCTGGCTTGTGGAGGGCCCGGCCACCCAATCCGCCCCCACCAAGCCCTTTTTGGACGAATGGGGAAACTGAGGCCTGGAGAAGGGACAGCGCCTGTGCGCGTCACCCAGTGAGATACACAGCGGGCGGCAACCAGAGATTCCCGGAGCAGGGCTCTGGCGAAGCCGCGGAGACTGCTCGGGGTAGGTCACCCGCTGCACTCCTCGCCTCGTGGGCGCTCTGGGAGCCGGCTGCGCGCAGGGACTGCGGACTGAGCACCCACAGGCCGGGGGAGAGACCCTGTGAGATCCCACCACCACCACCCAAGCTGCGAAAATGGGAGTCGGAGGATAGGCGCTCACTCCAGCGACGCGAACCCATCACACGCACACTCCCACGCGCAACTGAGAAAACGAACCTATCGCGCGTGCAAACCTGCACAAAGTCGGTAGCCCATGCACGCCCGCTCCCACACACACCAAACACCCCGCAAATGCACACTCGGGGACACGACGTGCCATACACACTACCCTCATTCACCCGCTCAGACTCTCAGCAACACTAGCAGCCGCACACGGTCTCACACTCCCCGCGCGCGCGCGCTGCGTGCCCCTCCACAGAGCCTTGGGCCTTCCATCGTCCCTCCTGGAAAAGGGCCCCGGGCCCCCAAACTCTCCTTTCCCCTCGCGCTCCCCGCGCCATCCCAAAGCTCCCCAATTCCACCTTCCCTGGGACGCCAGCCTCGGATGTCTGGCCGGGCGCCCTCCCGCTTCCCGGGCCGCGGGCCGCGCCCCCTTTCACCTCGCCCCGCTCACCTCGCGGCGGCCGCAGCAGCTTGCTCCCGGGGCGCGAGGCTAGGCGCGCCTCCACTGGCGCCGCAGCCCCAGCAGCAGCAGAGTCCAGCGGGGCGGCACCCCGGGGCGGGGGCGGGGCCGCGGCCGGCCTGACAGCCTCTCCAGCCACTGGCTCGCTGCGGCCGCCCCACCGAGGCCAATCGCGGCGCGAGGGCGGGGCCTCCGCCCTCGGGCCAGGGCCAGCCGGGCGCAAGGCTGGGCGGAGGGTTTGACAGGCGGCGGCCGGCGGCGCCCGGTGCTGTGCGGCCCCCCTCCTCAGGCTGCCGATGAGGGCAGGCCCGCGGGGCGGCGCCGCGGGCTGCAGGGCCTGGGCTCTGTCGTCGGGGCTGGTCTGGCCAGGGCGGTGGAACGCCTTGGGTATCAGGAAAGCCGGGCTCAACCTGGCTCTCTTCCGCCTTTCCCAGTGGCTGAGACAAGACCCTTCTTGCCCTGTCCAGCATCAGTTTTCTCCTGGTCAAATGGGCCGGCCAACCCTGCTACCGCGGAGACAATGGATGTGAAAGTGCTTTAAAGGTTTCCTGCAGAATCCAACCCGCTCACTCCAGAGCTCCCACAGCTTTCACAGCGGGTCAGCAGCGAGGTTGGGACCGAACCCATGGCTCTCAGACCACTTGTCTTAAGTTTTTGTTTCTGTGGTGTTTTTCACCAAAAAGGAAACAGACTAGAGGGTCTCGTTCCGAAGTTAAACAAAAATAGATACCCGGATCCCAACTAGAAAACACCCCAAGTGAATCTGTGAATCTGTCTGGGAGGAGGGTCCCAGCACCTCGAATTTTAGCGAGCCCCCAGGAGGTGCTTACAGCCCTGGGGGTTGAGACCCACTCCCCTAAGTTCCTCCAGGACCTGCAACCTGGTTCCCCTGCATTCTGGCTCCCCTCACAGACAGCAGTGTCCCAGTGAGTCCTGCCCAATGTGTACAAAGAACACTGGACCAAGAACAAGACCTCAGGGCGACTGGAAGCAGTAGCTCAGTTCCCTTTTCTGAGCCTCAGTTTCTTCCTGTGTAAAATGGGGTTGTTCACCCAGGCCAGGTCTATTTGCCAAGGCTACTGGAGGTTCCACCCAGGTCCTTGAGACCGTCTCTGCATTTCATGTTGGCTTGCCCCACTCCACACTGTTTACTGGTGATCTGGGCCCACTCCAAGGAGCCTGCCTGGCTCCGTACTCTTTGAAGAGAGGGGTCTGGTCTCTTTGGCCTTGGTCTAAAATTGAAAAATGTATATGGAGCCCCTCCCTACTACTCAACAAGTCAGGCCTCACAACATAGGAGTCCACACAGAGTAAGAGACCTCAAGCAGCATCCCCGGATTCTTGGAAAACCAGGATTTCAGAATCACAGAATCCTAAAATCTGATTTCTATCATTGGTTAAATATAGCATCTTACAGTTAGAGAGCAATAAAGGTAGGAAGGACCTTGGAGATTTCATTAGACCCACCCCCACGTTCAGAGGAGAGAGGATGTGACCGGCCCACAGTATGGTGGGGTGTGGCAGAGCTGGCACTGGAATGCAGGCTTCCTGACTCCTAGTCCAGCACTCTTCCTCTATACCAGCCTGATGCCTCTAATAGGTACAGGATGTCAGCCAATCCCACGCATTGCACACAGGCCAAGGGCCATGGGCTGCATAAGAGCACAAAGGTCTTGCCTCTACCCGAGGATCTGGAGTTGGGTATTACTGCTACTTATATGGCAGGAGGGGAAGGGATGGAAGGAGTAAGAGTAGCTCACCAATGCCTCCAACGCACCACCAGGTGCTCCTCCCCCACCTCCTCACTCTTCTGAAGCTCTAGGGCTGGTTCTGGCACCAATAAGCCTTGCAGCTTTAGGTAAATCAGGACCTCATTCTGCACCTAAGTTTCCCCCTCAGAAAGCAAGAGGACTGGGAGATCACTGACCTTTCCAGTTCTGCTCTTTGGTGAGGCCAGGAACCAAGTCCTCCGCCTTACCTCCCCACCACACGTACACACACATACCCACACGCACAGCACTGCACACTTAGTCAGAACTCAGGAAACATTTGCTGTAGAAGTCACTTAATGAACTGGAACTGCAGGCAAAGAATCTCCAAATTTCCAGGTTGCAGCAACAGCTCATTTAGTTATTCTTTGCTGAGCACCTACCCTGATCCAAGTCCCATGCCTGAGCTAGGGACATGGAGATCCTGCCTTTCCCTCAGTGAACTCACAGCTCCACCCTACCAGGACGGATGGGTTTGTGAAGCCTGGCAAAGCAATGAGAAGGTTAATCTACTCAATAGAACAGACCTCTTAAACGTGGTATGTGGCAGGACCTCTTTGCAGATATACAGAATCCAGCGGGTATATACATTTTTTTTTTCCTAGAAGAAAACACAAGAAGTGTTAACAGTGGTTAAGGGAATGGAGGACTGGGGGGAAGCCTGTACTTTTCATTTTACACTTCTCTGAACTGTTTGTATTTTCTAACAATATATATTTTCCTCTCTCCCTTTCAACAAGGGTTATTTAAGAGTAGTAGGATTACGGACTGTAATTTTTTTCCTTATACTTTTATTATGAAAATAAAATTCATTAATATTTTAATTGTCAAGAACAAAACAAAGCAAAACAAATAAAGTCCACTTCTCCCTTTAGCAGGCCAGGCAATAATGTGTGCTTTTTTACACTAACCAATGTGCCTGCTCAAACACAGTCCGTCTTGTTTTGGGGTTTCTTTGGGTTGTTTTTTTTTTTTTTAATTTATTTTATTTATTTATTTTTGGCTGCGTTGGGTCTTTGTTGCTGCGTGCTGGCTCTCTCTAGTTGTGGTGAGCGGGGGCTACTCTTCGTTGAGGTGCGCAGACTTCTCATTGCGGTGGCTTCTCTTGTTGTGGAGCACGGGCTCTAGGCATGCGGGCTTCAGTAGTTGTGGCACATGGGCTCAGTAGTTGTGGCTCACGGGCTTAGTTGCTCCACGGCATGTGGGATCTTCCCGGACCAGGGTTCAAACCCAGGTCCCCTGCGTTGGCAGGCGGATTCTTAACCACCGCACCACCAGGGAAGCCCTCTTTGGTTTTTATTTTTGCCCTCTGGTCCCACATATGGTCTGTCTACTAGGTAACTCCATCTGTATCCATCTGCCAAAACAAACATCATTATTTCTTCTCTGACTTTGTTCCTCCTCCTCTCCCATACTCCCGTATCTGATCTGCCATGAATACACCTAATAGTCCTCCTCGTCTCCATCCTCACTCCTCACTGCTACATCTCTTCCCAACTCTTCTTCCTGCCTCCAGCTTCATCTTCTTCCCAATCATTCATTTTCCGTACTGGTCTCCCTATAAATCTCTAAAATATAGATCTGACCATGTCACTTCCCTGTTTAAGCCTCATTAACAACTTCCAATGGCCATCTAAATAAAGTCAAACCATTTTCTCACCGCACCTCTTAGGTCTATCCTATGTTCCAAGTACCTTAGAAAATTTTTCATCTCCTAGAACCTAGAACACATATTCATGCCTTCATAGCTTTGTATATGATGTTTCCTATGCTAACACTTTCCCTTTGGTTCACTCCTTCCTAAGAATCATTTAATACCCAGCTCAAGCGTCACTTTTTCCCAGAAGACTTCCCTGAATCCTCTGGCTAGAATTATTTTCTTCCTACATATTCTCACAGCAATCTCTGCTTCATTCTGTCTCAGAACTTGTTACACTGCTTTATAATGACCTATCTGTCTCTCCCTCTAGAGTGAGAGCTCTCTGAGAGCAGGAGCACCTTTTGCCTTTGTAACTCCAGAGCCTAGAACTGATTCAGGCACAAAGTCAGCACTAGGTAAGTGTTTATTGAATGTTGATTGAATTATTAAAGAATGACCACTACTTCCTTTGCTTGCCTGAATTTCTGGCTAAGTGCTTCTTCATCCTATTGTGACCTCCCCCCTCACCACCTTTATAAGCATATACTCAGATAAAATAGACATTTCTATGTCTAGGGTCTCCTATGTCCTGGAGACATGAGGAAGGAGAAGGAATAGAGGTGATAGATGTTACTCTGCTTACCCTGCCTCTACTTCTTGCAGTAAGGGAAGAATTAACATTCACTGGGGAAACCACTATGTGCCGGGTACTACGGCTGACGGTCTCCATATGTAATCTCATTTAATTCTGACAACTCTGAGAAAAAGAGGATATCTTTCCTATCTTATAGATGAAAAAACTAAAAGCTCAAAGTTGATTTGCCAAGGTTCTCATGGTCAAAAGTGTCTGCCTCCCATACATCTATGGCCAACTTATCTTTGATACGAGTGCCAAGATCGCTCACTGAGGAAAGAATAATCTTTTCAACATATGGTGCTAGGACAACTGGATATCTACATGCAAAAGAATGAAGTTGGATCCCTATCTCAAACCATATACAAACACTGACTCAAAATGGATCAACATCCTAAATATAAGAGCTAAAACCATAAAACACTTAGAAGAAAACATAGGGGTAATCTATGTGACCTTAGATTTGGCAATGGATTCTTAGATGTGACACCAAAAACACAAGCACAAAAGAAAAAAATAGATAAATTGACTTCATCAAAATTAAAATCCTTTGTGCATCAAAGAACATTATGAAGATAGTGAAAAGACAACTTAGAGAATGGGAGAAAAATATTTGCAAATCATGCAACTGATAAGAGTCTAGTATCCAGAATATATAAAGAACTCTTACAACTCAGCAACAAAAACAACCCAATCAAAAAAATGAGCAAAAGACATAGAGAATGGACTTGAGGACACGCGGAGGGGGAAAGGGTAAGTTTGGATGAAGTAAGAGAGTAGCACTGACATATATACACTACCAAATGTAAAATAGATAGCTAGTGGGAAGCAGCTGCACAGCACAGGGAGATCAGCTCGGTGCTTTGTGACCACCTAGAGGGGTGGGATAGGGAGGGTGGGAGGGAGGCACAAGAGGGAGGAGATATGGGGATATATGTATACACATAGCTAATTCACTTTGTCATACAGCAGAAACTAACACAACATTGTAAAGCAATTATACTCCAATAAAGATGTTAAAAAAAAAAATGGGCAGAGGACTTGCATAGATGTCTCTCCAAAGAAGATACACAAATGGCCAACAAGTATGTACATGAAAAGATGTTCAACATTATTAGTAATTAGGGAAATGCAAATCAAAACCACAATGAGATATCACTTCACACCTATTAGGATGGCTATAATTTTAAAAATTAAAAATCAAAAGAACAGGGACTTCCCTGGTGGCGCAGTGGTTAAGAATCCACCTGCCAATGCAGGGGACACGGGTTCAAGCCCTGGTCAGGGAAGATCCCACATGCCGCAGGCCAACTAAGCCCATGTGCCAGAACTACTGAGCCTACACTCTAGAGCCCAGGAACCACAACTACTGAGCCCGCGTGCCACACCTACTGAAGCCCATGCTCCTAGAGACTGTGCTCCACAACAAGAGACGCCACTGCAATGAGAAGCCCGCGCACCACAACAAAGAGTAGCCCCCGCTTCCCGCAGCTAGAGAAAGTCCGCGCACAGCAACGAAGACCCAACACAACCAAAAATAAATAAATAAATTTATTTTTTAAAAATCGAAAGAACAGAAAATAACAAATATTGGCAAGCATGTGGAGAAAGTTGAGCCTTCATACATTGCTGGTGGGAATGTAAAATGGTTTAGCCACAACTGGAAAACAGTTTGACAATTCCCCAGAAAGTTAAACATGGAATTACCATATGATCCAGCAATCCTATGTCTAAGTATATGCCCAAAAGAACATTGTTGTGAAAACAATCCAAATGTTCATCAAAGAATGAATGGATGAATGGATAAACAAATTGTGAAAAAATATATGTAAAGGAATAAAGTACTGACACATGCTATAACATGGATAAACCTCAAAAACATTACGCTAAGTGAAAGAAGCCAGACACAAAAGGCCATGTATTGTATGAGTCCACTTATATGAAATATCCAGAATAGGTAAATTCATAGGAGATAGAAAGCAGATTAGTAGTTGACAGGGGCTCGGGGGAGGGACCAATGGGAAGTATCTGCTTAATGGGTATAGGTTTCCTTTTGAGGTAACGAAAAAATGCTGGCACTAGGTAGAGGTAGTGGTTACACAACATTGTGAATGTACTAAATGACACTGAATTGTTCACTTTTAAATGGCTACTTTTATGTTATATGAATTTCACTGCAATAAAAATTTTTAATGTAATTAAAATTTAAAAGATTATCTACCAGAGTCCAAAGCCTAGACTTTTCAGTGCATTTCAGGGCTCTCACTGGGGTCAGTCCATAGAAGAGCTTCTATAATGGTTGTGGCTCTGGTGCTATCAAGCTGAGGGACACGAGCAAGTCACCATCCCTGGTTCCTCGATACTACACCTGTCAAATAAAGGTGATAGTACCTGACCCACCAGGCTTCTGTGGAGACTCAATGGGAAGGTGGAAAAAGGTAAAATCAATTGGAAAATGAGAGGTAATGATGATGATTAATGAAATACCCACCTTACTTCTCCTACCATTTCTAAAATTCATATTATAACTTGAAGATGCTCTTTTAAAGAACAAATCAGCGACTTCCCTGGTGGTGCAGCGGTTGAGAACCCACCTGCCGGTGCAGGGACACAGGTTTGATCCCTGGTCCAGGAAGATCCCATCTGCCATGGAGACACTAAACCTGTGCATCACAACTACAGAGCCTGAGCTCTAGAGCCCACAAGCCACAACTACTGAGCCTGAGTGCCACGACTACTGAGCCCACATGCTGCAACTACTGAAACCAGTGTGCCAAGAGCCTGTGCTCCACAGCAAGAGAAGCCACCGCAATGAGAAGCCCATGCATGGCAATGAAGACCCAATGCAGCCAAAAGAATTTAAAAAATTTTTTTATTTAAAAAAATAAAACAAATAAAAACCAAATCAAACAAACAAACAAAAACCTGGAGAACCCCAATATGGAACACAGTCACAAGAGGCCAAAGATGATGTTTTATATGTACACTCATATATGATTAGAGAATAAGAACCAATTTAGGAATAGAAAGAAACTTTCTTAACTAGATAAGGGCAGCAACAAAAACAAAAACAAAACAAAACCTACAGCTAACATCACACGCTTACACTACACTTAGTGGTAGAGACTGAATGCTTTCCCCCTGAGATCCAGAACATGGTAAGGATATCTACCTTCACTATTCCTATTCAACATCATACTGGAAGTCCTAGCAAGTGCAGTAAGGCAAGAAAATAATTAAATAAAAAGGCATACAGCAGAAAACTATAAGACACTGATGAAAGAAATTAAAGATGATACAAACAGATGGAGAGATATACCATGCTCTTGGACTGGAAGAATCAACATTATGAAAATGACTATACTATCCAAAGCAATCTACAGATTCAATGCAATCTCTATCAAACTACCAATGGAATTTTTCACAGAACTAGAACAAGAAATTTCACACTTTGTATGGAAACACAAAAGACCTTGAATAGCCAAAGCAATCTTGAGAAAGAAAAACGGAGCTGGAGGAATCAGGCTCCTGGGCTTCAGACTATACTACAAAGCTACAGTAATCAAGACAGCATGGTACTGGCACAAAAATGGAAGTATAGATCAATGGAACAAGATAGAAAGCCCAGAGATAAATCCATGCACATATGGTCACCTTATCTTTGATAAAGGAGGCAAGAATATACAATGGAGAAAAGACAGTCTCTTCAATAAGTGGTGCTGGGAAAACTGGACAGCTACAGGTAAAAGAATGAAATTAGAACACTCCCTACCACCATACACAAAAATAACTCAAAATGGACTAAAGACCTAAATGTAAGGCCAGACACTATAAAACTCTTAGAGGAAGACATAGCAGAACACTCTATGCCATAAATCACAGTGAGATCCCTCTTTGACGCACCTCCTAGAGTAAGGGAAATAAAAACAAAAATAAACAAATGGAACCTAATGAAACTTAAAAGCTTTTGTACAGCAAAGGAAACCATAAACAAGACAAAAAGACAACCCTCAGAATGGGAGAAAATATTTGCAAACAAAGTAACTGACAAAGGATTAATATCCAAAATATATAGCAGCTCATGCAGCTCAATATCAAAAAAACAAACAACCCAATCCAAAACTGGGCAGAAGACCTAAATAGACGTTTCTCCAAAGAAGATATACAGATTGTCAACAAACACATGAATGGACGCTCAACATCACTAATCATTAGAGAAATGCAAATCAAAAGTACAATGAGGGGACTTCCTTGGTGGCGCAGTGGTTGAAAGTCCACCTGCCAATGCAAGGGACATGAGTTTGAGCTCTGGTCCGGGAAGATCCCACATGCCACAGAGCAACTAAGCCTGGGTGCCATAAATACTGAGACTGCGTGTCACAACTACTGAAGCCCACGCGGCTAGAGCCCATGCTCCACAACAGGAGAAACCACCACAATGAGAAGCCCACACACCGCAACAAAGAGTAGCCCCTGCTCGCCGCAATGAGAGAAAACCCACATGCAGCAACGAAGACCCAACGTGGCCATAAATACATAAATAAATAGGTAAATTTATTTTAAAAAACTACAATGAGGTATCACCTCACCCCGGTCAGAATGGCCATCATAGAAAATCTACAAACAAATGCTGGAGAGGGTGTGTAGAAAAGGGAACCCTCTTGCACTGTTGGTGGGAATGTAAATTGATACAGCCAGTATGGAGAACAGTATGGAGGTTCCTTAAAAAACTAAAAATAGAACTACCATATGACCCAGCAATTCCACTACTGGGCATATACCCTGAGAAAACCATAACTCAAAAAGAGTCATGTACCACAATGTTCATTGCAGCTCTATTTACAATAGCCAGGACACGGAAGCAACCTAAGTGTCCATCAACAGATGAATGGATAAAGAAGATGTGGCACATATATACAATGGAATATTACTCAGCCATAAAAAGAAATGAAATTGAGTTATTTGTAGTGAGGTGGATGGACCTAGAGTCTGTCATACAGAGTGAAGTAAGTCAGAAAGAGAAAGACAAATGCCGTGTGCTAACACATATATATGGAATCTAAAAAAAAAAAAAGTTCTGAAGAACCTAGGGGCAGGACAGGAATAAAGACGTAGACGTAGAGAATGGACTTGAGGACATGGGGAGGGGGAAGTGTAAGCTGGGACGCAGTGAGAGAGTGGCGTGGACATATATACACTACTAAACGTAAAATAGATAGCTTGGGAGAAGTAGCCGCATAGCACAGGAGATCAGCTTGGTGCTTTGTGACCATCTAGAGGGGTGGGATAGGGAGGGTGGGAAGGAGACGCAAGAGGGAGGGGATATGGGGATATATGTGTACATATAGCTGATTCACTTTGTTATACAGCAGAAACTAACACAACATTGTAAAGCAATTATACTCCAATAAAGATGTTTTTTTAAAAAAGTAAGGTGTACAGGCTGGAAAGGAAAAAATAAAACTGTTGGCAGGCAACCTGATCATCTATGTAGAAAATTCCATGGGATCTACGAAAACAGGTTCCTCCTAGAACTAATAAATGAGTTTATTGAGGTTGCAGGATGTAAGATTAATATACAAAAATCCATTGTATTTACATATACTAGCAATAAACAATTAGAAAAGAAATTTTTAAAATACTATTTATAATAGCACTGAAAAGTATATACTTAGATATTAATCTAACAAAACATGCAAAATCCGTATGCTGAAAACCATGAAACTGATGAAAGAAATCACAGAAAATATGTAAATGAATGAAGAGGTATATTGCGTTCATGGTTTGAAAGATTCAATATTGTTAAGACGTCAACTCTCCCCAAATTAATCTGAAGATTCAACATAACTTCAACCAAGATCCTAGCTGGATTTTTAAAATAGAAATCAACAAACTAATTCTAAAATGGAGAGGAGCTAGAAGAGCCAAAACAATTTTGAAAAAGAAGAACAAAATTGGAGGACTCACTATTTGATTCTAGAACTCACTATAAGGCTACAGGAATCACGACTGTGATAGTGGCAAAAAAACTATACACATAGATCAATGGAACAGAATACTCCTATTCTATGGAAACCACATATGGCCATATGCTTTTGTCAAAGGTACAAAAGCAATTCAGTGGAGAAATAATAGTCCTTTATTTAACAAACAGTGCTGGAAAGGCTGCACATACATATGTAAAAAAACGAACCTCAGGGCTTCCCTTGTGGCACAGTGGTTAAGAATCTGCCTGCCAATACAGGGGACATGGGTTTGAGCACTGCTCCGGGAAGATCCCACATGCCACGGAGCAGCTAAGCCTGTGTGCCACAACTGCTGAGCCTGTGCTCTAGAGCCCGTGAGCCACAACTACTGAGCCCGTGTGACACAACTACTGAAGCCCACGTGCCTAGAGTCTGTGCTCCGCAACAGGAGAAGCCACGGCAATGAGAAGCCCGCGCACTGCAATGAAGAGTAGCCCCCGCTCGCCACAACTAGAGAAAGCCCACGTGCAGCAACGAAGACCCAACACAGCCAAAAATAAAATAAATAAAATAAATAAATTTATAAAAAAAAAAAAAACGAACCTCAACCTGTACTTCACACATTATGCAAAAAGTAACCCCAAATGGACCAAAATGCAAAGCTATCACTTCTAGAAGAAAACATAGAGAAAATCTTTGTGATCTCAGGTTAGGTTAAAAAGTAGTTAGATAGGGCTTCCCTGGTGGTGCCGTGGTTGAGAGTCCGCCTGCCGATGCAGGGGACACGGGTTCGTGCTCCGGTCCGGGAAGATCCCACATGCCGCAGAGCAGCTGGGCCCGTGAGCCATGGCCGCTGAGCCTCCGCGACCGGAGCCCGTGCTCCGCAACGGGAAAGGCCCCGACAGTGAGAGGCCCGCGTACCGCTAAAAAAAAAAAAAAAAAAAAAAAAAAGTAGTTAGATAATGATGCCAAAAGCACAATCCAGAAAATAAAAAATTATTAAATGGGACTTCATCAAAAATCTAAAATTTTTGCTCTGTAAAACATACTGGCTGTTAAGAGAATGAAAAGACAAGCCGCAGACTGGGAGAAAATATTTGTAAATCGTTTATCCAACAAATGACTTGTATTCAGAATATATAAAGACCTCTTACAACTTAAAAAAAGAAAACAAACAAATTTTCTAAATGTGCAAAAGATTTAAACAAACATTTCACAAAAAATATATGAAGATGGAAAGATGCTCAGCATTAGGGAATGCAAAGTATAAGCATATTGAGATAGCACTACACACCTTCAGAATGATTAAAATTTTAAAATAAAACAAAAAACTGACAATAGCAAATGCTGGCAAGGGTATGGAACAACTGGAACTCTCATACCTTGCTGGTAGAAATGCAAAAGGCACAACCACCCTGGAAAACAGTTTGATATTTTCTTATAAAGTTAAACTTAATACTTATCATATAACTCAGATAATCCAGCAATTCCATTCCCAATATTTACCCAAGTGAAATGAAAACCTATGTTTACACGAAAACCTGTACATGAAGATTTTTAGCAGCTTTATTTGTAATCCGCAAAAATGGGAAACCAAATGTCCTCAACTGCAGAAAGAACAAACTGTGGTAAATCCACAGGATGGAATACTCCTCAGCAATAATATGGAATTAACTGTCGGTATTCATAACAATGTGGATGAATCTCAAATGCATTATGCTAGGTAAAAGAAGCCAGGCTCAGAAGACTACAGACGGTATGGATTCCATTTCTGTGACATTCTGGAAAAGGCAAAATTACCGAGAACAGATCAATGGTTGCTAGGAATTAAGAATTGAGATAAATTTGACTGCAAGGGAATAAGGAAATTTGAGGGAGGAAGGGTCAGTGAGAGAATTGTTCTGTATCTTGGTGTTTACATGATTCTATGCTTTTGTCAAAACTTGTAGATATGTACATTGCATTTTACTGTATGTAAATTTAAAACAAAAGAGTCAAGTTGATTATTCCTAAAAGCAGTCTCTTCTGAATGAAGCTTCAGTTTAATCAGACTCTCTCTAGAAATAGAAACTGTTAAACGGCTTGAGAAGCCAAGTTCTACTAAACTCATTTTTCTCCCTGTCTCGCTCTCCTTTCTCCCCCCCTCACCCTGTGTTTTCTCTTACGTGAATGATGACACCACCAAGCTGGGACCCTGGGAGTTATCCTAGGCTCCTTTCTCTCTCTTCACCTACGTTCAGACTCCAAGGCCTCTGATTCCTACTTCCAATGTACCTTCTGTAAGTGCTCCTTCTCTCCATCTCCACATGTGTGGCCCTTGCAAGCCTCATCGTCTCTAGCCTGAACCACTGGACCAGCTTCTCATCTGGGTCTCCCTGCTTCCAGCCTGGCCCTTCCAATCCATCCTCCTCCCTGCAACCAGAGTGGTCTTTCCAAATCACTGATCCAACCATATTGCTCTCCTAGCTTAAAGCCTTCTGAGTGCCCCTGGCTCTTTGGGGGCAGGAGTTGTTTCACTTGCCTCTGTAGCTCTAGTACGAAGCACAGGGCCTACCATCCATGCACACTCAGTGAATGATGGTTGAATAAATGCGTAAGTTAATGAAGGAGTTAAAGGATGTGCAGGCCCTCAAGAAACTCAGAGAAGTCAGAAGACAATGGCTAAGAGTGCAAGGAGGAAGCACCGTTTGTATCCCAATCTCTTTCCTTGTCCAACAATATTGATTGAGTGCCTACCATGTCCCAGGCACTGTCCTAGGTGCCAGAGATTCATGGAGGTTCCGACTGGTGGAGGACAAAAAGAAATCAACTAACTTCCCTGGTGGTGCAGTAGTTAAGAATCCGCCTGCCAATGCAGGGGACACGGGTTCAAGCCCTGGTCCGGGAAGATCCCACATGCCGCGGAGCAACTAATTCCATGCGCCACAACTACTAAAGCTCCCACACCTAGAGCCCGTGCTCCGCAACAAGAGAAGCCACCACAATGAGAAGCCCATGCACCACAGCGAAGAGTAGCCCCTGCTCGCCGCAACTAGAGAAAGCCCGCGCACAGCAACGAAGACCCAATGCAGCCAAAAATCAATAAATAAAATAAAATAAAATAAAAAGTATTCAACTAATCATACAAATGAATGCATATTTACAAACAAGGAGAAATGCCCCATGCTATGAGAGGATGTGAAGTGGGGAGCGGGGGTCGGAGGCTTGACGGAGTCTAAAGGGTCAAGGAAGTCTTCCCTGAGAGGTGATGATTAAACTAGAATCTAAGAGGATAAGAAGTTACTTGTCGTATAGTTGAGGAAAAGCTTTCCAGAAGATGGAGGAGTACGTGCAAAAGGTGCAAATGTTTTGAAATGAAAGGAATAATATTCCTTCCAGGCAGCAAAATAGAGGCAGTCTGATTGGAGCCACAGAGTGAGAGGAGGGAAGGCATCAGGTGAGACTGGGAAAGGGAAAGGGCTGGGTGCAAAATCAGTGAAGGACTTTGGGTTGGAGACTGACATGATCAGATCTGTTCTGAAAATATCATTCTAGCTGTTGTGTGGAAAATGGATTGAGAAAGCAGCAAGTGTGGATAATGGAAGACTAGTGAGGAGATAATCCCAGAGAGAAATGCTGAGAAGCCAAGGGTTGGTGGAGATGGGGAGAGGTGGCTGGAATGCAGCTTTGTTAAGGAAGGAAACTTGACAAGCCTTGTGATGGGAGTGAAGAGAAAGGAGAAGCTGAGTATCTGGAAGAAAAGTAGTTTTAGAGTTTGGAACTTCCCCTGGGTGGCCCAAGGCATTCTTCATCCTTAAGGGTGATTTTCTAGAAGCAAAGTGTCACAATTAACAGGTCATTAAGTTATACCCCTTCCTCACTCATTATTATGCAACTGCTTTTCCATAAAAACATTAGTTGGTTTCCAGCACATCATCGTATTTGTAGGGAAACAGAATCAGACTTAATATAAAATGCACATCAAATGCTGCTAATGAAGACAATAAGAATTGACAGCTTGAAAAGTTGTGAGGGACGGTTTGGGTTGTCTGTTCAGAAGGGGCCTGTTATTTATGGAAGCACAGAGTACCGCGCCCTGTGGCAGGTTCTTTTATGTAAATTACTGCAGGTGACACTACATATATACATTTAACACAGACAACAACCTACGAAGAGAGTGGTATTGTTCCTATTACAGATGAGGAAAATGAGACCCAAATAAGTTAAGTGACTTGCCCAAGGTTTCAACTAGCAAGTGGCAGACTCAGGGTTCAGCCCTAGGTCTGCTTGACCCTAAATGCCATGGTCTTCCTGTCATGCCACTGTACCTCATCTCCAACTGAACTGGAACATCCTCTGTCACCTGACCTTTCTTTTCCTTTCACCCAGAGTGCCCTTGTGGCTGACCATTCCTACCTGGACCCATCCAGATCTCCAAGGTTCACCTCAAATGGCCCCTTGTCCACATAACCGGCTTCCCCTCCCAACCAAACACTAGCACACAAAGCCCCTCTCAGAGCATTTATTTTCTGCCTTATTACATACCCAATTATAAACTATAGACCCCTTGAAGGCACAGACTTTCTATGTGTATGAGAGATAATCAGCGGTGTGTGGATTTGAACACATGTACTAAATTGTTTGAAGAGGTCAAAAAGTTGGCAAATGAGGCTACGACAAATGTATATATGGAGTAAGGAATGAGATAGTTGATTATTCACATTTTTATTAATTAATATTTTAATTTGTTAAAGTAAATATCAAGTTCATCCAGTATACACTAGTATTATGTAATTCATATGCTTCTTTTTGAGTATTAAAATAATTGATACCTATAGGCAGAAAGCATTCTGAAAAATGGAATGGAATGGTATTCGTGGATAAGTTTTAAATGAATCTTTCAATTACAAAAATCAATTTTAAGATATTTGATAGACATCTTCTTACCATAATACCTTCTTCTAAGACTTCTTATCTCTTTTGTGAAAACTATACTTACCTTACTATGTGACAAACTCAAAGACTCATGCAAAATTAGTTAGAAGGGAACTTAAAAATCATTCAGTCCAATTCTTTTATTTTGCAGTTGAAATAGAGGTTTAGTGATGAAATCTTAGCACAAAGTCACACAGCTGGATGATGCCAGACTAGAACTTGCTTCTTCCAAAATCAAACTTCAAACTCTGGAGAAGAGACGGCTCACAGCCTATGTTAATATTCATTTAGAGCCCCAGTAACAGAATCCCAATTTATTTAGGAGTTACATACAACCTCTAAAAGGCATTTACCAGGCTCCCTTGCAGCCAGATCTGGCCTCATGACTATGCTTCAGCCAATAAGATACAAGGGTAAGTGTGTGGACTTTTAGGAAGTCTCCTCGAAAGGGAGGGGATTCACCATTCTCTCTTCTCTTCTTCCTTCTTGTTTCCTGGAATACAGATATGATGGCTGTAGTTCTAGCAGCCATTTGGGACCATGAGGATGAGAAGCTAGCTAAGTAGAGAGCTAGAATGAGCCTGAATCCCTGATAACTTCAGGAAGCAATCCTGAGACAGCCTATTTCTGGATCTCCTTTTATGTGAAAAAAAAAAAGTATAAATTTCTATGCTACTTAAGCCACCATTATTTTGAGTTTTTCAGTTATATGCAGCCACACTTAACCAACCCATCATACTTACCCCACCATAAACCCATTCCTCTCCCATCTCAGCAAATGGCAATTTCAGTCTACCAACTGCTCAGGCCAAAAACCTCAGAGTCCATATCACTGACTCGTTTTCTTTCATACTCCACAACCATTCCACCAGCAATTCTCATCAACTCTTTCTTCGTAATAGACCCAGACCTGTCTGTTTCTCATTGCTTTCACTATCACTCTGGTCCCAGTCACTGCAGGTGACCCTTGAACAACATAGGGCTCAGGGGCACCAACCCTCTGTGCAGTAGGGAAATCTGCATAGTACTTTACAGTCAGCCCACCATATTCACGGTTCCACGTGCATGGATTCATCCAACCACTGATTGTGTAGTACTGTAGTACAGATTTAGTGAAAAATAGCTGCGTGTAAGAGGACCCACACACTCCCTTGGTTTTTCTCTTGCTTCTCTGGCAACTCCTGGCCCTTCTTTCTTCATCTTCTATTCAGCCTTAAATGCTGGCTTAGATCTTCTTCCCTCTCTGGCTCTACATAGTCTCAAAGGCAAGGTCATCCATCCATATCCCCAGAGCTGTCACCATCATTTAGAGGATAACCATTAGGAATTCCAAAGTTAGAATATGAAAAAGAATATATATATGTATAAGTGAGTCATTTTGCTGTACAGCAGAAATTAACACATTGTAAATCAACTCTACTTCAATAAAATAAATTTTAAAAAGGAGTAAAAAAAAAAAAGAGGACCCACAAAAGTTTGAACCCATTTTTCAAGGGTTAACTGCATCTTCTCTCACCTGCTTTACAGCAGTAGCCTCCTAACTAGTCTCCCTGCTTTCTTTTTTTTTTTAAGATTTTTTTGACGTAGACCATTTTTAAAGTCTTTATTGAATTTGTTACAATACTGCTTCTGTTTTATGTTTTGGTTTTTTGGCTGCGAGGCATGTAGGATCTTTGTTCCCCCACCAGGGATCAAATCCGCACCCCCTGCATTGGAAGGCAAAGTCTTAACAACTGGACCGACAGGGAGGTCCCAATCTCCCTGCTTTCATTCTTACCTGTTTTCCATAGAACAGCCACATTTAATTTTTTTTTTTGCAGTACGCGGGCATCTCACTGTTGTGGCCTCTCCTGTTGCGGAGCACAGGCTCCAGACACTCAGGCTCAGCGGCCATGGCTCACGGGCCCAGCCACTCCGCGGCATGTGGGATCCTCCCGGACCGGGGTACGAACCCGTGTCCCCTGCATCGGCAGGCGGACTCTCAACCATTGCGCCACCAGGGAAGCCCCAGATTTAATTTTTTAAGACATAAGTTGGTCCACGTTACTCCTTCGCTCAGAACTTTCCAGTGGCTGCCCCTGACTCAGAGTAAGAGCAAAGTCCTTGTTGTTGTCTACCAGGCCTGACAGGATCTGGTCCCCTCCTCAGTCTCTGACCACAGCTACCGCTCTTCCCGTCACCCACTGAACCCCGCCACCCTGCCCTCTTTGCTATCCCTTGAACTTATCAGGCATGCTCTGGTCTCCAGGTTCACTGCTTTTAGGAACTCTTCCCCCAGATACCCACATATCACCAGTCTTACCTCATTCAGGCCTCTGGCCAAACATCACTTTATCAGGAGGGCGTTCCCTGACCACCCTATCTAAAATAGAATCCCACCCCCACTCTCTGCTGTCTAAGTGTTCCCCTGTGTACTCGTCACATGGTGTTTGTTTATATTCATTGTCTCTCTCCCCCACTACAGCCGTAGTGTTGCTACTCGGAGCAACTTGCCATCCACGTGGAAACTTGTTAAATATTTGCTCGCAACAAAAATAAGCCCGCTCCATCTTACTAGTTAACTAAGAAGATCTATAAGGGTATATGGTTTTCTGTTCTAATCATAAAAAGTATTATTATTACAGTCAACAGCAACCACAAAACATTAAAAATTTTGAAATAAGAATGATGGACAGCAGTACGTCAGACCAATTTGTAAGACTGACTCCAGAACCAAATGTCCTTTTATAGCAGCCCAAGAGGTACAAAGCTTTTTCTTACTGTTCTCATATGACCTCTTCAGTGAGAACAGGGTGGGGTCAAATTGACCACTCGTTATTTGGTGATGAACACAGCTGTCTTCTCATAACTCTCCAGCTTTATGGAAAATCCTCATAATTTATTAATGTTTTTAAAAACATGAATAAATAAAAGTCCACGAAAACAGATTTATCTTTTCATTCACAAACAGCTTATTTCTTGTCAAAGTTAGGAAGTTTTTCCTTTGGATTTATAAATTGAAATTAGAAATCTTTTTAGTAAACTACTCACCAAATAGGTCTTAAGCTTGAGACACTTTTGGAGACCATGTATTACTAACATTTGTTTTCCTGTGGAGAAGGAGCAAAGGCTGACAGAACATCACAGTTCCCATCTTCAAAGAGGACCAAGAAGCCAAGTTTATATTCTTCAAGAACATTTGCAAGGAAAAACAGCAAGCTATTTCTGAGGTTTTGCTTCAGATGACTGCTAAAATATTCCTTCTTTGAAGAAAAAGTATAGCTCCCAAGAAAATGAAGAGCCGAGCTTTGAAGACAAAACTCCCTGCATCTGAATCCCATCTCCATTAGCTGTGTGCCCTTGGACCGCTCCTCGCCTCAGGCTCCCCTTCTGGAAAACTGAGGTATAAGCATCACAACCACTCCAGAAGATAGATGGCTATTAAAGATAAGAGAGTGGGATAGTGTGGAGCACAGGGTCCGGTACCTAGTAGGTGCTCAATAAATGTTATCACTACATCAGCACTTTTAAACGTAATATATATTACAAAATTGATTTTTTTTAGAACATTTGGAAAATACGGAAAAGTATGAATAGAAAACCTCCCACCAGTACTCTATGAATAATACCTCCCCCAAACAAAAGAGAAGTGGTGTGGACTATCATTTTTCCTCTGACAACTTTGAAATAGTGACCTCTGCTGGCCAGTGGAAAACATGAGCTTTCCAATCAACTCTCGCGACTGAGCAAGGGTTGAGCCAGCCAGGCTTGGTTCGTGTCCCAGAAACAAAAACCAGGTGTTGCATTACAAGGTACAGAAATCATCACAAGGGTTACCACAATGTAATTGGGATGTTAACAAAATTAAAGGCTGGCCTTTCCATTTGCTTATCCGCCCAGAAGATTCTTTTTTTCAAACTCCATGGTCTCCTATTTTTAAAATGTCATAATTACATGCAAATGTTACAGTCGAAAAACAATGCAAGGGGCATTAAAAATCAATCTTCCATGTAAGCCTCAGATTTTCCAACATGATGATCCAAAAGCAGAAGTGGTGACAAATGCGTAGAAAACAGAGTGAAAAAGTCAGAAGGCATCATTAAGAATATTACAACAAAAGGAGGAAAAAAATCTTTGGGAACACATGTATGATTCAGCTGGGGTAAACAGCCAACTACAAGGAAGGCTTTAAAAAACCCTACAAACCTCTTACAGATATGACCCAGAAATCCAGTTAGGAAGCAGTCACGACCCTTTTCTTCAGGCAGAAATAAACACGATGGAATAGGCTGCCCAAGAGTCTACTGGCTGAGATATTTAGACATGAAACACATTCCCACCTCTTAAGGTATGAAATAAAACAGAGGTTGCAAACTGGCAACGACAGGACTGCGTGGTTTGATTTAGCACTTACTGTATCTTTTTTTAATTAATTAGTTTCCAACATTTTAAAAATGGAGATTTCACAAAAATCTGAATTTCTGCCTTCTTAAAAACAAATGGGGAGATCGAGACATACCAAGCAAGCACTCTCCCACAGCAACAATCAACGAGGGCCAAACAGCAGTGGCTCCTTTATTTTAATTAATTGTTATTGAAGTATAGTTGATTTACAATGCTGTGTTAGTTTCTTCTGTACAGCAAAGTGAATCAGCTATACATATACATATATCCACTCTTTTTTGGATTTCCTTCCCATTTAGGTCACCACAGAGCACTGAGTAGAGTTCCCTGTGCTATACAGTAGGTTCTTATTAGTTATCTATTTTATATATAGTAGTGTATATATGTCAATCCCAATCTCCCGATTCATCCCACCCCCCCTTCCCCCCTTGGTAACCATAAGTTTGTTTTCTACATCTGTGACTCTATTTCTGCTTTGCAAATAAGTTCATCTGTACCATTTTTCTAGATTCCACATATAAGCAATATTATACGATATTTGACTTTCTCTTTCTTTCTTCACTCTTTTTTGTTTTTGGCCACGTCGCGTGGCACGCAGGATGTTAGTTCCCGACCAGGGATGGAACCTAAGCCCCATGCAGTAGAAGCGCAGAGTCTTAACCACCGGACCGCCAGGAAAGTCCCTTACTTCACTCTGTATAACAGTCTCTAGGTCCATCCATGTCGCTGCAAATGGCATTATTTCGTTCCTTCTTATGGCTGAGTATAATCTCACTCCTGGCCATATATCCGGAGAAAACCATGATTCGAAAGGATGCATGCACCCCAATGCAGCACTATTTACAAGAGCCAGGACATGGAAGCAACCTAAATGTCCATCGACAGAGGAATGGATAAAGAAGATGTGGTACGTATACACAATGGAATAGTACTCAGCAGTCGCTCCTTTAGATGGGGCACGTGCTCTCCGGTTTGCTGCGTTCCCCATCCTGACAGCCTTACTCATCACATCACCTGTTTGCCTTTTGTAAGCTCGAGATTGAGACCCTGGGTTTCTTTTTCTTTTATTTTCAATATTTATTTATTTATTTGGTTGCACTGGGTCTTAGTTGCAGCAGGCGGGCTCCTTAGTTGCGGCACATGGACTCCTTAGTTGTGCCAGGCGGGCTCCTTAGTTGTGGCATGAGGCATGCACGTGGGATCTAGTTCCTTGACCAGGGATTGAACACTGGCCTGCTGCATTGGGAGTGCGGAGTCTTAACTACTGCACAACCAGGAAAGTCCCGAGACCCTGGGTTTCTGACCAACCTAAGGCACTGAGGATGAACTGAATTCAGTTAAAACACAATTATCAACCACATGCAAGGTACTTCAACAAGCACTGGGTTTATAAAAAGACATGATCCTTGAACCCAAAGAACTCATTTATCACCATTTCCAGTAAGACCAAGTAAACTGGTTAATTATAATACATTATGACATGTTCATTGAAAAGATATACAGGTGGTAAAGATAAAAGTGATAAAATTCACTTTCTATCTTTTTGAGACGCTACTCAGCCCACTGATGTTCAGCCTTTCTTATTTCCTAATAGATGCATTTTTTAAAAATGAATTAATTTATTTTTTGGCTGCACTGGGTCTTCGTTGCTGTGCACAGGCTTTCTCTAGTTGCGGCGAGCGGGGGCTACTCTTTGTTATGGTGTGCGGGCTTCTCATTGCGGTGGCTTCTCTTTATGCGGAGCACAGGCTCTAGGCACACGGGCTGCAGTAATTGTGGCACTGCAGGCCCAGTAGTTGTGGCGCACGGGCTTAGTTTCTCCGCAGCATGTGGGATCTTCGCAGACCAGGGCTTGAACCTGTGTGCCCTAGCATCAGCAGGCGGATTCTTAACCACTTCGCCACCAGGGAAGTACCCTAATAAATGCATTGTAAGGGTATAAATCCCTCGAAGCATGGCATTAGCTATATCTCACAAGTTTCAACATGTATTCTTATTATCGCTCCTTTAGAATCATTTTTCTAATTCCCACCTGTGTCATTTTCTGTGGGAGATTTTGAAGTGTATTTCTTAATTTCCAAACATATGGAAATTATTCTAATTATCATTTTTAATGGATTTCTACCTTAACTGCCTTACAAATATACTCTAAATCATTTAATCCTTTGAAGTTTGTTGAAACTTGCTTTATGGATCAACATATGGCCAGATTTGTAAATGTTCAAGGTGAGCTTGAAGAGAATGCCTGTTTTTTAGTTGTCAGGTGCAGTGTTTCACGTGTGTCCATTAGGTCAAGTTTGCTGATTGTGTCATTCAAATATTCTACGTCCTTACTGATTGCTAAAATCTACTTCTTCTATCAGTTACTGAGAGAGGTGTGTAAAGAATCTTGTCGTAATTGTGGATTTATCTATGTCTCCTTGTAAATGGTGCTGTCAGTTTTTGTTTTGTGTATTTTTTATTAAGGTACAACACACCAATACAAAAAGCACATAAATCTTACATATCCAATTCAACGAGTCTTTTATGTATACACCCACATAATTCAAATCAAGATAGAGAACATTTCCAGCACCTCAGGTTTCCTCATGCCCTTCTAAGTCAATATGCTGCCCCTCTCTCCATTACTATTCTGACTGAGGATGATAACATGAAGTTTCACCTGTTCTTGAAATGCATAAAAATGTAATCGTACAGTATATATTCCTTTGTGTCTGGCTTCTTTTGCTTCATACCATGTCTATGAGCTTCATTCATGTTATACATAGCAGTAGTCCATTCTTTTGCTTGCTATGTAAAACTGCATTGTAAAAGTGTAGCACAACTTATTTATCCATTCTACTATTGACAGACAATTGTCTCCAATTTGGGGTTTTGTGGAAAATCCTGCTGTAAGCATCCTTGTAAACGTGACTTTTGGTGTGCACACACACTTATTTTTGTTGAGTGGTATCTCAGTTTAAATTTGTATTTCCCTAGTAACAGATGGTGCTGAATACCTATCTTCTCTTATAAGCCATTTCAATATCCTCATTTTTGAAGTGCCTGTTAATCTTTTGCCCATATTTTTAATATACTTTAAGGCTATGTTATTAGGTGCATTAACATTTAGAACTGTTATCTTTCTCACGAATTGAATCTTTTACTTTGAAGTGCCCCTCTTTATCTCCAGTAAGGGTTTTTGCCTTATACATTATCGAAAATTAATGCAAGTATACCGGCTTTCTTTTAGTGTCTGCGTATTTCTTTCCTATTTTTTTATTTTCCATATATCTTTCTTTAACTGTGGCTGTTGTTGACAGCTAACAGTTCAATTTTGGTTTTTTGTTTGATGATCTTTGCTTTTTGAGTGGAATATTAGTTTATTTATATTAATGTAATTACGGATATCTTGGGTTTATTTATTTTTTGGTGGCCACACAGCATATGGAATCTTAGTTCCCTGACCAGGGCTCGAACCCATGCCCCCTGCATTGGGAGCGTGCAGTCTTAACCACTGGACTGCCAGGGAAGTCCTGATATCTTGGGTTTAAATCTACAACTTATTTTGTGCATTTTGTTTGTCCTACCTATTTCAGATTTCTTTTTTCCTCCTCCTTTCATTTTTTGTTATTTCATTCTTTCCCTGTCTTCATTTGAAACTTTTACTATTCTTTTAGAGGTTATCCTTAAGTTACAATGTACACCTTTAATATATCAAAGTCTACTTTTTGTCTATTGGCACTTTCTCTCTTCCCAGACAACATAAAGATCTTATTTTACATCCCAAATACTAACGTATGTCATTATGTTGTGTACTTTAATTCTCTATATATTTAAAACCCTATCAGACATTACTATGTCTCATAAGTCAATATTCATATTTATCCTTTTTGTTGTTCTTAATTTCTTCCTGCTTCTCTATCCTTTCTTATCCCTGAAAAAACAAAAAAACCCTGTGTTTACAAATTAAGTTCCTTTTAGTGTGACCTGTTGATGAAATTTCTCAGCTGTTGTCTGAAAATGGTTTGAATTTCCCCAGTATTTTTGTAGATTAATGCTGGATATGGAGTTCTAGGTTAGTAAATTTCTTCCAGTACTTTAAAATTTCCATTCCATTCTCAATTGTTTTCTTGAAGTGTTAGCTGTTTAGTTGTTGCTCATTTAAACATGGTCTTTTTTTCACTTCTGGCTACTCTGAACACTTTGATTTTTAGCACTGATGTACCTCAGTGTGCACTTTTTATTTATCTGTTTAGGGGTCATAGAGGTTTCTCAATCTGTGCCTTGACGTTTTATCAATTTTATAAAGTTCTTTGCTATTAAGTCTTCAAAATCGTTTCTGTTCCATCAGATCACCATCTCTTTCCAGGACTCCAATTACATTTACAAACTTTCTCATTATATTATCTCTGTCTTAATCTGTCGTCTGTATTTTTATATTTTTACTTTCCATGCTTTATTCTGAATAATTTCTTCTGACCGATCTTCTAAGTCAATCTTTTTCATCTATGTCTATCTGCAGGTAAACCTATTGACTTAATTTTATTCCATTTTTCTGTTCTAGAATTTCTCTGTGGTACTTTTTCAAATTATCTGTGTGTGTGTATGTGTGTGTAGTTTCTACTACATATATATGTAGTTTCTAGTTCTCTAATGAATTAAAATTTCATTTTTTAATCTTATTGAACACAGTAATCATAATTCTTTTAAAATCTTTGTCTGATAACTCTAATACCTGGAGTCCCTATGGGTGTATTCTATTGTCTGTTGCTTTTGTTATTCTCATTCATGTTGTCTCTTCCTGTGCCTGGTTATTTTCAATTGTCTGCAGACACTGTATCTGAAAAATCATTTGTAGAAATAATTGAGACCCAGGATGTTGTTTTCCTCCAGAGATGATTCATGATAGCTTCTCCCAGGAGCTAGAAACACTGGCAAATAGAGATTACTGCAATTCAATTTAATTAGGATTCTAACTCAACTACAGCTCATGCAATCGACTTCCTCTTCACCCTTCCTTCTAGGTTGCAGCCCTTTGGGGTTCCAACCCAAAGCAAGGGGACTTACCAGCCCCTCTTTGCAGACCCTGAATCCCAAATTCTGTCCCCTATGTTGGAAAACTCTGGAAACTGCCCCTACCTGACACTTTATCCTGATCAACAAAGGTAAGTTCTCAGAAGCCATGTTGGCACTACATGACCTTGTCCCTGGAGCCTAATTAGATCCTTGGACACTTAATCCATTTAGGCTAATTTCTTTCAAACAGGAATTTGGTTGGCATTCAGAAACAGATAGTCAGTCTATATCTATTATATGTAAACTCAGGAGTTAGAGGGCAGATGGAGTGAGTAGCAGAAAGCCACTGGGCAGAGAGACAGAATAAATCTTTGATGCACTAAGAAGCAGAGAAGAACCATTTAGAGGTCCTGAGAGCTCTCCAGGTTCTTCATGGGGCCCAGAAGCAAATCTATACTTGTGCTCACCAAGACTTTCCTGTGCCCTTAGGATCAACTCCCCTTCTTATGCTTAAGCTAAGTTGGGGACTGTGTCCTTGCAACGAAGAATCATCATATAGCAAGGGAGGAACTAGTGTTCAAATTTTTTTCAAGACTGTAGACCGCTTTACTAGTAAGTTGAGAGATTAAAAAGGATAAATCAATCAAGAGTCAACATATCTTCAAGACTAACAAGTAAAAGCATGTAATTCAGAGGTCATCTTCCAATGTTTCTCTGCCAGAGACATCCCATAGGTCTTCCAGAACTACCATCAGAACTACTTTACCAACAGAATCGCTTGCAAGTCACACTCAACAGTATCTGGTAAGAGATACGTGTGTGCAGGGAGAACATAAGCAATTAAAGACAAGGTAGAGCCACACAGCTCCTGAAAAATAATGTAAGAGACAAAGTGGGAGGGCACCAGGACACCTAAAGAGATGCTGCATTCTGGGTAGGCTAGGAACAGAATAGATGCTCAATCAACAATGAGACAGCACATAGCAAGACACATCAATTCTGTAAATAAGTAGAAAAAAGGTCTTTGCAAACAACGGTTACCTCCACTTACTTCTTCCACACAAGGAAGAACTCTAAGGGGGTAAGTTTGTACTATCAGGGCCTGGTATACAGCAGGCAGTTAGTAAATGCTGCATGAGTAAATGGAAGAATTAACAGCATTTTACAAAAACAGGTCTACAACGCTTTGTCTTAAACTCCTGAGGCCGGATGTTTCGAATAGAGAATTTTTCAGATTTTAGAAAGGTAATAAAGATGTATATTACATAACACTCTAGTGGGGTCTAGAACAGCACCTTATAATCACACTACAGTGAATGTAAATGTAGTCATACTACATGGAATAAATTAAGTCTGCAAATAACCTCATATCAGTTAAGGTCGGGTTTAGCTGCCAAATATGTTTTGTCACCAAACTTACCAATAAAAAAACCTCTGGATTTCAGAATTGTAGATAAGGTCTGCTAAAGATGAAAACTAAAAGTAATCCTAAAAAAGGACTGCTAATTTTCACTTAGTTATCAGGAAACTATTGTTAGTGTGATAAGTTTACTGATTAGACACAGTTGAGGAAAACGACTTGTAAGACAGGTCAGAAGAAACTACCCAGAATAAAGCATGGAAAGTCAAAAATATTAAAGTGATACATTGAGAAAGTGTAACGGGAATCCTGGAAGGAGAGACAGCTCATAATCTACAAGGGGAAGCAGATTTTTAATCAGTTAAGTTACAATTCAATGTGATATGGTCCAAAAAAGAAAGAATGACAAAGCATTGAAAGAACACATTGAAACCTATGCAGGAGCATGAGGGAAAGCTAAGCTCGTTGTGAAAAATGGGAAGTGCGCCAAGACAGAAATTCAGGCAGAGGGAACGATGTGAGCAGAGCACATAAAGGTGCGAGAGCAACTCGCGTCAGATCCCTGCTGCAGTTTCAAGATAATCATCCACACGCCTGGATATTTCTCAGCATTCCTGCATTACCTGTGGGATCTAACCACATTCTTCAAGCTTTCCAACAAATGAATCAGATGTAAGAACTCCACCTTATAGAAAATCATAGTTCATATGCTTTAGACACTCATCTGAGAGAACAACACATATGAGAAAATCCACTAGAACAGTAGTTCTTAAAGTATGGTCTCCTGACTAGCAGCATCCGCAGTGTCTGGACACTTGTTAGAAATACAAATTCTTGGGCCCCACCTCAGACTTACTGAACCTAAAACTCTGGAGAGGGGGCCCGGTAATGTGTTTTAACAAGCTTTCCAACTGATTCTGATGCATGCTAAATGCATCAGATCTCCTGATCTAAGATAAACCCTTCTCATAATGTAATTCTCAGACCACTGCTTGGAATTGGTTACAAACTACATCTCTTGGGAACCAGTCCAGACCTCCTGAAGCAGAATCTGTACTGAAGTGGAGCCCAGACTCTGAACCTTAATAAGCACTCCCTGTGAGTCTGATGCTTCTGATTCCAAGTTTCAAATGCCACTGCATCAGATTATACACTCCTGGAGGACAAGGACTCTCTTGTTCACAGGTCAATTTGTTTCTTATAGCTGGGCCATAATAGACATTCAGTGAGTATTTTTGGATGATTAGCTAGCTCCACATCAACGTGCCTATCACTACAGCAACTGCCAAGGCTGCTTAGGACCATGACTGAGAACTCTAGGGGGTGCGTGCTGTCTATCCCCCCTTCTTACCCCTCAAAACGATAACGATTTTGCTTATTTTAAAATGGTGGTCAGCAGCTTGTTAAGAGTAGCTGGATTATTAACTGATGAATTAAAGTCATCTTTGTTTTAAGCTATTTGGTTCTAAGGAAACATAACTATGGATTGGGATAGCACACAAGAAAGTTGAGGGACTTAATACATAGTACCTCAACTACCTTGAGTTGAAGTTCAGACTAATTTAAGTAAAGCTGACAGACAAAACTTTTAGTCTGGTGGAATATGATCCGTTTAGAAACATTATTCTGGCAAGAAAAGAAAACTCTATTAAGAAATGGCTTTCAGCACCTGCATCCTTTGTTTAGTTTCGGAAAAAAGGCAGCCAAGACAACGAAGAAAGAGGCTTTTAGAATTCAGGCTCCTTAGAGGTACCATGAAACACAGATCACCTACCAGATTAGTCCAACCAGGGGCAAAAGCTCATTTCTCAAGAAGTGTTTCAGGTTTTACAAGCAACAACTCTGAGACTGCATTAAAATGGCTAAGGAAACACACACACACACACACATACACACACCCCAGAAATTAAATAACTGACCTCACAGATATACATATTTCATTTATAGTCCCATTTTTAAAAACTGTCAATTTATTTTTCTACCCAATTGAGTTATCAGTGATATACAAAAGTATATAAACAGATCACCATATTTACTGGAAGACACACAGAACAACTACCAAGGAATAAACCCAGCAAAGTAACAAATTGTTGCTTATCCACGTCCGCTCAACTATACAAGTTTTTTAACATTCTAGCACAGTGTCCCAGTTCTCTAGGAAAGAAGTTACGTGGATTTATACCTTCCATAAGGGTCAAGAAAACATTACAAGAGCTGATACAATCACGTTTTGTACTGACAGTCAGAGAAAGGCTTTTAAAGAACACCCTCTAATTTTCAGGCCAATGTATAGTATCAGTGGGTTCACAGGCAGGATATGACTTCATCGAGGGAAATGGTTCTCTCCTCTTGCTGGCCTTCCTAAGATCCTCCTCCCTGTACACAGGCGAAGGAGCTCTCTTTCATAACAGGTGATCGAGCCATACCCTACTCCAACAGATGGTGTGTAGATTAACAACACAATGAGGAAAAGGAACTGACTTCCTTATCTACTAAATACAATCCAGATTTGGGGAAGCAGTTTCCAAATTTCCACCAGCCAGACATAAAGTGAACTATACTGTGTACACAGCACGTCCTCTTGAGAAAAAATAGGGATGAACACATCAGAAATTTTCACACTGCTCATCAAATATACATTTGCCCAAAGTATATGGGAAATGATAAAAACCTAAACAAAGCCAGACATTTTATCTAAGTAAGTCAGAGTTTAAATTCTTCTTTATGGAAGCATAAGGTTAAGAGTTCTTTTCTCCCAAAATGCCTCAGCCAGGGAAAGCAGAGAATGGAATATAAAAAGTTCAATGGCTTTAAAACATGGAACTCAACAGTTCTCAGTCAACCTAGTCACAATTTTTTGGTCATCTGTAAGTAACTTCCACATTCAAAATTCAACTTTTACATTCAAAAAAGAGATCAACTCCACTTCAGATGCAAAAAAAAAAGGCAACTGCCTAAATACTCCAAACACTTGACAACTGGGAAACTGTCTCATAAAGATACTTTAAAGTCCAGCAGGATTCATTTATAATTTGGCATGTGCTGGTTGAAGGGGCAACAAATAAATCAAGATATAATACATCAAGTAATCAGACAAATGGTAGACATATAGACCACATTAAAGATTCATATACAATTCTGTGCTGACTTTAAAGAAAAAAATGGGGGACACTAGAGGGAAAAAATGGGAAAAGAATTACAAGGGAGCATTTCAGTCCAAAGCTAGTCCAGTGAATATCTACCAGTAGGATTTCCAATCTTTCACCTCCAAAGGTGATCTAATAAATTATAAAATTACCTACTCACTTTGGGGACATACAACATACTCCTAAGTACAGTAATCCCTCTGACATTTTGGTTTCACTTGCTGATTGATGACTAAGTTGTTTCTGGCTGTAAAGATTTTCCTAATATATTTTAATTAGCCAGTTAACAAAGCAAAGGTTGCTCCCTCTGTGAGGCCAATTAAGCTTTACAAAATAATTTGATCTAATGAAGATGAGGGAAGGAAAAAAAAGGGAAAGTTTCCTGGTACTTCGTGCAAAACTTTTTCTCTCACTTGAAAAACTCGGCAATCACTTAATGTTTTGTTCCAGAAAAAGAAAGCAAAACTAGTTGAGAAAATACCCATATGCTTATTGTTTACTAGCATGATACAAAATAAATTCATAGATGTTGGTCAATTGTCTTTCGAAAACCAAATGTGAATGTTTAATCTTGTAACTTAAGAACTGAATTTTTCCACATTCCTTTATATAGAGTTAGCATCTGTAAATTGAGACTTTTTTTGGACAATCATGCAAATTTAATTTGTCTCTGAAAACAAAAACACAACCTAACAGATTAACAAAATATGTCCTTCAGACAATATTTTCTGTGAAATTTTCTCCACTGTTACCCTTTTTATCCTTTAGCAAACAGAAACTACTCCAAAAAAGTTTATGTATTTTGAATTTACAGAGAGCTAAACTCTCAGGATGATTAGGAAGGAAGACTAGATCAAGTCAACCTATTTTATCAGTATCTTCTGAGCTGACTCTACTCCTCTCAAAAGTAAACTCTAAAAATTTTCTAGTTACTATTATTAAGCTATATAAGCTACAAACATTTCTACTGCCATAGATGCTTCTGTAAAATTGAATAAAGATTTTATTATGCCACACACAAAAAAAGTAATCGGTACAGAAAAGGCAGTTTTCGGTTATTCTGTTGAGAATTTCTCTCCATGATTTCTCCCATTAAAGTATAGTTTTCAAAGCAACCACCACGACAAAGGAAGCATCTAATTAGTCCATTTTCTTCTGATCCAAGAATGCTGAACATTTACTGTCCCATCTGTAGTTGTATCAGCAGTGTAATGAACACAGTTTATATTACTTAACTATTCTTTGAACTCCAAGAACTGTTGAAGTCTTTTCTGATGTTCTGCAGATGCTTGCACAGCACTAAATGAAACATAAATTCAAAGCATAAGCTTTATTTTACATTAAGCATATTAAGTGAACCACAGAGCACAGAGTCAATATTTTTCAAAACAATTAAAAACGAATAGAAATCTTCACATATTTAGTACTTCTGAAAAAGCTGGATGAAAACCCTCCTTAATCTAATGAGGAGGAGGGCTTGCATTCAGTAACAGCATGCTTCTACCTTCTAAAAGACCAAAGCAAATTAAGACTGACAAGTGAAGGCATCAATTTTAACCTGCTCTGCTGTGGAACCTGCTGTGCAGTTCCAGGCCTTGCAGTAGATTTTCTGGATTTTATTATTTTATTTAAACCAGATTCCAACATTATCTTTGAGTTGTGGAGTATTTGAATTGCCTTTAATATAAAATCCTTTAAACTAAAATGTTTGGTTAAAACACAATAGACTCCACTAATCGTTTTCAAAGGTAATAGCTTGGTGGTTTAGATTTACTTTTCCCTTTGAACGTAAGTTATGTCTTAGAGGGGGAAACTGAGTTCTCTCCCCACCCTTGCCGCCACAAAAATACATTACCTGGACAAAAGCGGGGCAAATATATATATTGAAACTAGTATAAAACTTCCTTTTAAACTTTTGGGCAGAAACTGAATATACTGAAAGATTCTGGTTTTCTAGTTGTTGATAGTAATACACCATTACTGAATGATAAAATTCCAGGTAACTGAAGGTCGCCACTTTTAAAAGTGTCAAGTCTTATTATAATAATTTTGCTACAAATCACGCTAAAGCACCTTATACATTTACATCTCTCTGACTAACTGCACCATCTCAAGTGTATTTTACTGTTCGGACTCCCTCTAGGTGCCAGTGAGGTTGTCATCTCTCACTAAATGGCTCCGAACTTTTTCAAACACCAGGTCTACAGCTTTTCTCATGACTCCCCTCTGCTAGCAGGCACTGTACAATCTCTTACTGTTGTTAGTATTCTTGACTCTAACAGCAGTCTTCCTCTCATATTTTAATATGTTATAGGCTGGAAAACTAGCAAATCAAATTTGCCTAAATTAAGAGTAAATAGGTATTAAATGAATTTCTCCAATGCGTAACTGATCTGTGTTAATTTTCACACCTCAAACGTTTACTTCATTTATACCTGGTTCTCAGAGGTGAAGTTTTGGGGAATGAATAAACCAGGTATGATACAGTAGTAACAGTTATTGTCACAACAATATATAATGTAGTGTGGGCTTTACATATGTAGGATACCATTTTATCTCTCTTAACAGCAAATGAAACAAACTGGAATGGATAACATACCCTTTTCATGGGAGGGTAAACAGTATCAGAATGGTTTCCAGAGGTTTGTAGATAGAATTCTAGGGTCAGAAAGATTTGAGTCTAAATGCTGGTTCTGCAACTTACTAGCTGCATAATCTCAGGCCAGTTACTTAAATCAATAGGTAACTTGCCCACAACTACAGATAGTCAATAATGTAACCAGGCATATATCCAAATGTTTTAATTCCAAATCTAACTTCTACTATACCATTCTGTCCTATATTTGTACAAAATAGTCTCTACTGACCTCATCAATTTTGGTACATGTATAAAATATGGCTCTTCTCAAAGGAAAGAAACTAAGGTAGAGTTTCATTCTCATAATTTTTTTAACAGTCATCTATCTCCCTTTCTTATCTAAGTTTACATCTTAAAGGGAGTCTAGTATTGTATAGGGTAAGAAGGTGGAATTTTAAGAGCAAGAAAGACCTGATTTCAGGTTCATGTTCTAACACTGACTAGACTACACTATTAGGCAAGTTCTTAAACCCTCCAAGTCTCAGTTTCCATATCTATACAATACGATAATCTCTACACCCCAAAGGCTCTTTGAGAAGAGTAAATGAAAATGCGAGTGTATTGTCTAGAACAGCACTATGCAACAGAACTTTCTGCAATGATGGAAATGTTTTATACCTAAGCTGTCCAATACGGTAGCCACTAGCTATGTGAAGTTATTGAGGACCTGAAATGTGGCCAATATAAGTGACAAACTGGATTTTCAATTTTATTTAACTTTAATTAATTTAAATTTAAATAGCAAGGGGGCTTCCCTGGGGGCGCAGTGGTTGAGAGTCCGCCTGCCGATGCAGGGGACAAGGGTTCATGCCCCGGTCTGGGAAGATCCTACATGCCGCGGAGCGGCTGGGCCCGTGAGCCATGGCCGCTGAGCCTGCGCGTCTGGAGCCTGTGCTCCACAACGGGAGAGGCCACAACAGTGAGAGGCCCGCGTACCACACACACAAAAAAAATTTAAATAGCAATACATGGCTATCATATTGGAGAGTGCAGATCTAGAAGCACTCAATAAATAGATTTTTTTTTGGTTTGTTTTTAAACAAATGAATAAACCTCTTAAGGAGAGCGGCTTATCTACAACTCTTCTGTATTCCCACATAGAACCAAAGTGTTCCAAAAAAACTTGCTGCTGCTGCTACCTTATGTATGTGTTGACATGTATGTCATATGCTTTATGTATGTGCCTCATGGAAGTAAAAGGAAATACACTACTGCTTCTAAAAGCAAGTGGTCTGAGGAAGTTCTAAACTATTTATTGATTGCATACAGAAAAAAACAGAGCAATCTCTTATATCTTTTGAAGTTTATTTATAATTATGACAGAAATAATTTAGTTAATAAACTAGTATCCCTTACACTGCCTAGGTAGATTATTTCATGAAAAGAAAGCAGTAAACATCAATGAAACTAAATATACACAGGTTTGGCATTTGTGGTTTTCTTTCTGGTTCCGTTTCTGAAGGTGGTATGATCTACCATTGCTTTTCCAGCACGATTCACAAAGCACCAAGGACTCATTTATGGAATACTCTCCTCACCCCAAGTCTTAGTTTGCTGACCAAAGCATATTTAATATGCTTTTCTGGAGAAGAAAATATCATTTTGCCTTTTTTCTCCCTTAAGGATATTTTAGTAATTAAAAAAAAACAATATATAATTACATTTGCTGCTTTTATAACTTTCTATCCTCTTTTTTACCCATTTGAAAGAAGGCCCCAAAGCTTATATGATAGGCCAAATTTTAAAATGTAAATATTAAATCTAAATCCAAGCTGTTAGTTCCCAGTAGGAATCATGAAGGTCCCAAAAGAATACTTTCAACTTATGAGCCTTTATAATTCTCATACCTGTTTCTCAGGTGAACTCCTGAGAGTGAATTATCGTGGAACAAAAACAGGTAAACTTACTTCAGATGTTCACCAAATGTAGTAGTTATTCTATAGATGGCAGTTTTTAGTGATGCTCTAAAGGCAAATCTTAATGTTTTATAAGAAGTGTCCACTAGGCTTCCTGAAATCCGAGGTGGTTTACTGGAAGCATGAGGAAGCTTGAAGTACTTATCAACTGCCTACATCAAGAAAGAAAGAAAACATGTTAGTTCAGACTATCAAGAAAGCCAATTTAGTCCAAAAGATTAAAGAGATTCCATTTCAGATAGATAGATACAGATACACACACACACACACAGACATATAATATTTATTTTGGATCACAGTCAAAACAATTTGAAAAACAGGGAGAAGAGGTTCAGCCACTTCAGCAGTTACCAGGGAAAAGTCCACATCTGTCCTCTAAAAAGCAGTTATACTTCAACAGCCTTGAAAATGCAAAACTGGGAAGTGAAACACAGATATCCTACTCTGCTTATAATGTATGACAGACGGGTAAGAGCATCTTTATTATAAATCTCAGCCCAAAAGAAGACCAAACTTTATACTTTACAAGGGTAAGGTTATTTACTATACTAGTTTATCTTCCTTTTCAATTCTAGCTGATAAAGTACCTATGAGCAAAAATAGGTGGGAAGAGAACTCACCAGTGAAACTGATTTTATTTACACTTGATAGTATGAGATTTAAGTATATTTTTAAAAGCCAAAGGTAAATATTATAATTTTTAAATGCTATAAACTATATTAAGAGAAGGGAGAAGACTGAGGAGTATAAGCACGTCAATCTACTACAGGAAAGATAATGTCTAAAGTGACAAGAAGTAATAATATAAGTCTATTATTTATAGTTACAGATGTAAGCACCAAAAAAGTACTTAAAACTATAGTTAAAAGGATTTCTGCCATCATGTTTTTAATTTCAAGAGCTCTTACGAGGGGAAAGCAGGGGTGGGGGTGGAGGTGGGATTAATTGGGGGATTGGGACTGACATATATACACTATTATGTATTAAATAGGTAACTAATAAGAATCTGCTGTGTAAAAAATAAATAAAAAAATTTAAAAAGAGCTCTTTATGTCATTTGAGTGACTTTTGAGTGAGCTCTTTATGTCATTTGAGTGACTTTTTACTTCAGCATACTATTTTTGTTTCAAGGCTGCAATACCGCTTTTATTTCTGAGGATTTTGGTGATTTTTGTTATGTTTTTGGTTTTTTGTTTGTCTTATAGTTTCTTCCAAGCTACTTTTCTTCTCTTTGCTTCTTCTGGTCTCTATCTTCTGTATTGGATACTTTCTTCAAAATCTAGTGATCCTTGGCTCATGACTGAGAGTGGGACCTCCTAAAGAGCTGACCGAAAGCTCTGAGTACTGGAGATTATTGACCACAGCTTTGAGTACACAACTGGAGATTACTGACAGCTTCACAATAGGTGATCTGCGTGGACTTTTTTGGGGATAAGTGCTCAACTCAGTAACTTTAGATCTTTCTTCTTGGTTTGATCAGAGTTCCCAAAGAAAAGTCTTCCAGTACCCTGTCTGGGGGGCTTGGTCCCCAGTGCTCAGGGAAGCCAGGTGGTGAACAGAGCTATGGAGCACACCTCTACGCTTTTTAGTAGAGTACCCACAACTGTGAACTCTCCCAGTCCAGAGACCCAGTGCTCTACTCTCTCTGAGGATGAACCTCGACTTCTGCTGGAATGAGGGAGAAGCACCACCTAGGAAAATCTAGGGATCTAACTGGTTTTCAAACAGCTCTCACCCAAACCTCCCTGTTCTGGTACCTGTCCCTTCACCCTTGGTTCCAGAGGGTCTTGGTGCTTGCCCCACTACCAACTTCAGATTTGCCTCTGGAATCTGCTAAGTGAGTTATCTCAACCATCTGCTGTCCAGCTTTGAAGACTTTGTTGCTGTTGTCTCCTCTCCTACTTATGGATTTACGTTTGTTTTTTTTTTTTTTTAAATAAATTTAGTTATTTATTTTTGGCTGCACTGGGTCTTTGTTGCTGTGCGCAGGCTCTCTCCAGTTGTAGCGAGCGGGAGCTACTCTTTGTTGCAACGTGAGGGCTTCTCATTGAGGTGGCTTCTCTTGTTGCGGAGCACGGGCTCTAGGCGTGTGAGCTTCAGTACTTGTGGCACGTGGGCTCAGTAGTTATGGCTTGTGGGTTCTAGAGCACAAGCTCAGTAGCTGCGGTGCATGGGCTGAGTTGCTCCATGGCATGTGGGATCTTCCCAGATCAGGGCTTGAACTCATGTCTCCTGCACTGGCAGGCAGATTCTTAACCACTGTGCCACCAGGGAAGCCCCTGGATTTATGTCTTTTTAAAAGTCCTTTTACTGTAGTTTAGCAGAGTTTAGGGGGAAGGAACAAGACCTGATGCGTGTGTTCAGTCTGCCATGATAACTGCAAGTTTAAACATTTATTCTCTCAACAGTAACTTATAAGAGGGATTCCCAAGACTGGGACAAACTTGAGATAATTTTAGGCAGTATGGGAGATGGTATTCAATGACATATTTAAGCAACATTAAATAACACTGAATCATAATGGAAAAGTTACTTCCTTTTCAATTTTCTCGTAAACCTTCTAATTAACATTCAGTATACCAGCAAAATTATCATCATCATTTACACCTGGATCCAGTGGACCCTTTTTTTTAAAATCTATTTTTATTTATTTATTTTTGGCTGCGTTAAGCCTTTGTTGCTGCACGCGGGCTTTCTCTAGTTGCAGCGAGCGGGGGCTACTTTTTGTTGCGGTGTACGGGCTTCTCATTACTGTGGCTTCTCTTGTCGTGGAGCATGGGCTCTAGGCACAGGGCTTCAGTAGTTGTAGCAAGTGGGCTCAGTAGTTGTGGCTCGCGGGCTCTAGGGCGCAGGCTCAGTAGTTGTAGCGCATGGGCTTAGTTGCTCCGCGGCATGTGGGATCTTCCCGGAACAGGGCTCAAACCCGTGTCCCCTGCATTGGCAGGCTGATTCTTAACCACTGTGCCACCAGGGAAGCTCCCCTTTTTTCTTTTTCCAGTGGACCTTTTTTATAGTTTAGTTTTTTTACAAAAAATTTACAGAAATAAGAATGACAGGATAATGTAAAATAACTTTATAGATGTTTAAATAAGATTATAAACATATTTTCCAGGTTTTGAAGATATATACGTCTGAAATAGGCAGTCTTTTGAATGCAACTAGCTGCTTATCAGCTATCATGAATAAACCGGGAACATAGCCATCTTGCAATACTCATTTCAAACGGAAGATATATCTCCAACAGGTTCTAGTTTATCATTACTTCTGATTCTTTTTCTTGTATCTGCACATCAAAATACAATATTTTAAAAAACTTTTGACAGTTCATAATATTGTTGAAGACTTCAGCCATTTTCTTTGTACCCTAATTGTGCAAAACATTTTCATTCTTAGGTTTATAAAGATGAACTGAAATGATCAATCAAATATAAAAATATTTTATTGTACATGACGTTTTTCATTTCAGTATCACCTATTTCCTTCCACTTTTTTGTTTATTAATTAATTAACTTATTAATTAATTAATTGATTGATTTCTGGCTGCGTTGGGTCTTCATTGCTGCCCATGGGCTTTCTTTAGCTGCTGCGAGTGGGGGCTACTCTTTGTTGCGGTGCAGCTTCTCATTGCGGTGGCTTCTCTTGTTGTGGAGCATGGGCTCTAGGCACACGGGCTTCAGCAGTTCTGACTCGTGGGTTCTAGAGCGCAGGCTCAGTAGTTACGGCACATGGGCTTAGTTGCTCTGCAGCATGTGGGATCTTCCCAGACCAGCACTCGAACCCGTGTCTCCTGCGTTGGCAAGCAGATTCTTAACCACTGCGCCACCAGGGAGGCCCCCTCCCATCACTTTTGAATACACCTTTGTATACCTTCAGCATGTAACTACTTAAGAACCATGTAAATTTCTAGAGTGCTATCTCTCCACATTCATCTTCTGATTTATCTAAATAATTATTTAACATATTGGCAATTTTCTTCCTTTAACCATCATCGGTGGTAAATTTTAAAAATCTGAACTAGCAACTGCATTCAATGATAGCTTAAAAAAAAAACTGTAAAGATGTGTGTTCAGACTATATACCTTTTCTTCAAAGATGATACAATACTATATGATTTCATCATTCTTCTGTTTTCTTATTGGTCTTTTTTACCACAATTGGAATAACTGATGAGTAATGATGAAATAATTCCTGGGATGATCAAATAGCAAGTTGTTTCAAGACACTGGAAATGTAAAATCACTAGGATTTCATAATACATCTTGGATTTTAAAAGGGTCCAAAGGATAATTGTAAAAGAGTGAATTCTGTTTGACTGTTTTCTCTTTGTTCTTTGAAAGACCTCTAAGAAAGAATAAAAGTCATAGAATATCAATCCTTACAAATAAGTAGAATAGCTCACAAATAAATACAAAAATTAAATTGGGTCCAGCAGCCCCTAATGGTATAAAAGTTACACTGGGGAAGAAAGTCTTAGTTTGGAGGTAATGTGTCCTTAACACATCTCTAATTCTCTCTAATCTCCTTTTGTAGCAAAGGACAAGAAGGCTTCAGGTTCAGGGATTTGAGGAAACAGTATGTAGCCAGAGCTTAAAATTATTGTCTTTTCTCACTCTAATTGTCTTCTCCTAAATACTGAAATCCAAGAAGCACTGGGACTTCTCTGGTGGTCCAGTGGTTAAGAATCCTCCTTCCATGTGGAACATATATACAATGGAATACGACTCAGCCATAAAAAGGAACGAAACTAGGTCATTTTTAGAGACGTGGATGGACCTAGAAACTGTCATACAGAGTGAAGTAAGTCAGAAAGAGAAAAACAAATATCACATATTAATGCATATATGTGGAATCTATAAAATGGTACAGGTGAACCAGTTTGCAAGGCAGAAATAGAGACAGAGATGTAGAGAACAAACGTATGGACACCAAGGGGGGAAAGCAGGGGTTGGGGGGTGGTGTTGGTGGGATGAATTGGGAGATTGGGATTGACATATATACACTAATATGTATAAAATAGATAACTAATAAGAACCTGCTGTATAATAAAAATAAAATAAAATTCAAAACAAAAAAGGAATCCGCCTTCCAATACAGGGGACACGGATTCAATCCCTGGTTGGGGAACTAAGATTCTACATGCCGCGGGGCGACTAAGCCTGTGTGCCACAACTACTGAGCCCGCGCTCCACAACTAGAGAGAAGCCTGCGCACCACAAAGAAGAGCCCGCATGCTGCAATGAAGACCCAATGCAGCCATAAGTAAGTAAGTAAGTAAGTAAGTAAATAAATAAATAAAAGGAGGTTAAGAAATGCATGCTCCTGCCAAGCCCTCACAGAGGTAATTTGATATGGCGGGAAGCAAAGGACTTCAGGTCTAAAAGCCTGGTTTTCAAATTTACTCGACCATTTATTGGCATGATCTTGATTAAGTCATACCGACAGATACAGTCTTTTTGAGAGAGCCTCAGTCATGCAAAGTAAGCCTTATTCTAACTTTATGGGATTGTTACAAAAATTAAAGAAAGAGCATTTCTTTTGGAGTACTACACAGATATTGGGTAAAGTAGCATAGGATTCTAGAGAAACAAAGAATGGACTGTGACTTGTAGAAGAATATTGGTCAAGGGTCTCTGGGCCTTCAAACCCATAGTTCTGGCCCTCAAGAACATTCCTTTCCTTTTCCCCATTCTTCCTTCTAACTTCTGTTATCACTTCCTCAGGGAGGCCTTTAATGACTTCACACTTCCTTTCAATCTATTCACAAGACTAGCTTAGACTCGCCTGTTTTATGTTCTCTGATCATCCTGCATTTTTGTATACTGTGGCACTTATTACAATTGTAGTTACTTATTTGTATGATTTTCTATATTATAGTCTGTAAGCTCCTGGAGGGCAGGTACCATGTATGCCTTTTCTCATTCTATATCATAACACATGGTAAACCATTTGATAATTGACATTTATTGGATGAATGGATATGTGAATAGCATAAAGGTCAACTTCAATATTCCAAGTATATCAAAATTTGACCTTCAGATAAGGCAAAAAATATAATAGACAGAGCTGATATCCCACCATCAAGGTGACAATGACTTTTCAAAGACTTGAAGGCTTTCTGAAAACTTTAAAAAGTACTTTTAAAGATGAAAAAGTTCTGGAGCTAGATGATGGTTGATGGTTAAACAACAATGTGACTGTTCTTAACGACACAGAAATGTACACTAAAAGATAGTTAAGATGGTAAATGTTACGTTATGTGTATTTTAACACAATTTAAGAAAAATTTGTTTTGATTAAAAAACCACTCTAGGGGCTTCCCTGGTGGCGCAGTGGTTGAGAGTCCATCTGCCGCTGCAGGGGACACGGGTTCGTGCCCCAGTCCGGGAAGATCCCACATGTCGCGGAGCGGCTGGGCCCGTGAGCCATGGCTGCTGAGCCTGCGCGTCTGGAGCCTGTGCTCCACAACGGGAGAGGCCCGCGTACCGGAAAAAAAAAAAAAAGTAAGTAAACAGACAATTAAAATGCAGTATAATAAAGTGATGAAATGGGGATTACAGGGCAGAGCCAGAGAAAAGAAAAATGTGTTCTAGGCAAAGAAGGAAAGAAGAAGCATCATATACAGAGTTAGAGTCTGGTTAAGAAAATAAAATATATTTGGGGGGAAAACGGAATAGTCCATCGTGGTTATTAGAGTAGAGGGCTTATAGGAAGAACAGGATAGTGACTAAAGTCAGAATGAAGGATCCCTGTTAATAAGAGGAGCAAAAGGCCATAGTAATAATTCAGGTCAGAAATGCCAAGGGCTGAAGTGAGGCTGAAGCAGGAGGGATGGGCAAGAGAAAGGGTGGGTGGTTGATATGGGATTGATCCCTTAGAGTTTTGCCACATGGGTGCAACTGAAGGACATGGCAACATGGAGTTGAAGAACAGGTAACAAGGACCTAATGAAACTTGGAAGCTTTTGCACAGCAAAGGAAACCATAAACAAGACGAAAAGACAACCCTCAGAATGGGAGAAAATATTTGCAAATGAAGCAACTGACAAAGGATTAATCTCCAAAACATACAAGCAACTCATGCAGCTCAATATCAAAAAACAAACAAACCAAGCCAAAAATGGGCAGAAGACCTAAATAGACGTTCCTCCAAAGAAGATATACAGATTGCTAACAAACACATGAAAGAATGCTTAACATCATTAATCATTAGAGAAATGCAAATCAAAACTACAATGAGGTATCATCTCACCCCGGTCAGAATGGCCATCATAAAAAATCTATAAACAAATGCTGGAGAGGGTGTGTAGAAAAGGGAACCCTCTTGCACTGTTGGTGGGAATGTAAACTGATACAGCCACTATGGAGAACAGTATGGAGGTTCCTTAAAAAACTAAAAATAGAACTACCATACAACCCAGCAATTCCACTACAGGGCATATACCCTGAGAAAACCATAATTCAAAAAGAGTCATGTACCAAAATGTTCACTGCAGCTCTATTTACAATAGCCAGGACATGGAGGCAACCTAAGTGTCCATCAACAGATGAATGGATAAAGAAGATGTGGCATATACATACAATGGAATATTACTCAGCCATATAAAGGAATGAAACTGAGTTATTTGTAGTGAGGTGGATGGACCTAGAGACTGTCATACAGAGTGAAGTAAGTCAGAAGGAGAAAAACAAATACCGTATGCTAACACATATATATGGAATCTAAAAAAAAAGGTCATGAAGAACCTAGGGGCAAGATGGGAATAAAGACGACACAGACCTACTAGAGAATGGATTTGAGGTTATGGGGAGGGGAAGGGTAAGCTGGGACAAAGTGAGAGAGTGGCATGGACATATATACACTACCAAACGTAAAATAGATAGCTAGTGGGAAGCAGCTGCATAGCACATGGAGGTCAGCTCGGTGCTTTGTGACCCCCTAGAGGGGTGGGATAGGGAGGGTGGGGTGGAGGGAGATGCAAGAGGGAAGAGATATGGGGACATATGTATATGTATAGCTGATTCACTTTGTTATAAAGCAGAAACAGACACACCATTGTAAAGCAATTATACTCTAATAAAGATGTTAAAAAAAAAATTGGTAACAAAATGGTTGAAGTGACAGACTATAAGGTCTAAGCTGGATAGGGAAAGACATATGTGTAGCTAGGAGGGAGCCAAAAAACAAAGGAAGTGAAAATATTGACAAAGACAAAGTGTACAGAAGAAGCAAGGGCATAAGAGGCTGTGCTTGGGGGGCCTCTTACATGGGCCCACAGATCTATGGATAGAATTCAGGGTGCAAGAACTCTGGGATAAAAATTACATGTTTATCTTTACTAAGCTCTAATTAAAAATTAGCATTTCTTTCAATTATGAAACAGTAAATCACAATAGCATTAGCAATTCCTGTGACTTTGCCAACACAGATATCATCAATATCTTCATATCACATTACTATTGCAATTATCTGAAATACCATTCATCATATCACTACTTCAAAGTGATGAGTTAGTAGACTCACTGATAGATCTTGTTATTTAATGCATTAATTAAAAAGCACACATTACTGTATCACAATTTTAATACTTTCAGAATTGTATTCTAATATAATTGATTTCCTTTCTAATCCTAAGGACTTTATTTTATGTATTTAAGAACATTATTCTGAGAAAAAGTCCATGGGCTTCATCAGACTGTTAAAGGGACCTCTGGCACAAAAACATTTAAGGATTCTGACTTAGAGGGTAGAATCCTGGAATTTTAAGCTTTGGAGGTGGAGAATTCAGGGGATGACGAGGCCTGGATGATGGTCAAAGGCTGACACTGATGGGTATGTAAAAGACCGGCGAGGAGGTCAAAGTGTGGGACAAATATCCACGTGGACACTGAATCACTCACTACAGTCAACCTCAGGATACGGGGTGAAAAAGACTGCAAGGCAGTTTGCAAAATCTGATGCCTGCAGAGCATGACCAAAAGGCCGACTGTGGTGTGGCCTAGGGGAGAACAGATGCCAGAAGCCTCACACTAGGAAGGGTTTTTATACTCAGAAGCAAAGTATCAAATCACTGGTCCTGTTCTTTGTTCCATTTACCTCTTCTCAACTCTCAAAAACATGCCTCTGCCTCTTTCTACTCTGCCCCTCAACAGTATCCTCCATTCAACTCCTCTGTTTCAAAGTAAATAGGGCCTGACCCTTCGACAAATCTATAATTCTTATCTTCCCAATCAATCAAAGGTAGGAATGACTATAACCAAATAAACAAATTGCTTTCCTTGTCATACCTACCCATAACCAACTATGAAGAATTAGGAATTCTGATGGTGGGGAGGTGAAAAGAAAGTAACTTTGGTGCAGAATACCTTGAGGGCAGTGTGATCGTTGTGAAATCAATTCCGTTTCAACCAGCATTTTTTTTTTAATGAAATAGAATGGAAAGCATTAGAATGCAGAGCACATAATAAAAGGTAAGCACTCTTCTAAGAATCTTTTGTTTCTTGTTACACCCACACACCTCTATATTCTGAGTCTAATGTAAATGTACTAGATCACGGTCTAAAAAGTTTGAAAGCCATGGTTCTAAGGGTAGAGCCATTCTCTCTAAAGAGAACGTTATGTAAAAATAAAAGCCCAGGAGAAGATGATAGACAAGTTCAGAGAGAATACAGGATGTGGATCTGCAGCTTTCCCTGGGGTCTACTACACTGCTAATGCCCTGCAATCAGCTCACATTCAAGTCCCAGCTCTGCCACTAACAAGACTTGTGTGTGAGACCTGAGGTAAGTCACTGCACTACCGAGCCCCTCTCATGTGCAAAACAGGGCCAAAACACCTCCATCTCACTTCACAAGATAGATCTGAGGTTCAAAATAAATAATGATAAGAAATCACTCTGTAGACTACGGAACATTCTACTGTAGTTTTATTTTAAACTACATAGCAAGAGTGATTAAAAAAAAAACTATGCTATGTACCAAAGATATGCCCAAATCATGGTTACCCTATTGTGTGGTTAGACAAGCCAAATATTAGAAGTCGTGGAGAAATAGTAGGAAATTCTTTCTTTAGAGAAAGGCAGCTGGGAAAAGAACCCAAATAATAAAACTAGCCATGTGTATAAACATGTCTCAAATAACATACATGAGAAAGTGGGCACAAAGAGGACTCAAAGTGAAGAAAAAAAAAAATCACTGGTTTTGATGGGTAAGACTTTCTAAGAGGTAAAATGAATTGAGATTTGAAGAAAGGAACAGTAAAGCCTGTCTTCTCTTCATATCTTAAATTGTTTCCCAAGACCCAAAGATGCACCAGTTTATTATCCTTCAAGCCTAGTTCAGTAACACTCCCCCAGAAAACCTATACAACACCCAAGGCCCTACCTCTAAATGCTCCTAGCCCTCGGTGTTTATATTCCTCATCTGACATACAACTAATATTATAAGGCAGTGTAAAACATATCACCCAACATGAAGTTAGGAAAGGCAGCCTAATGGAAAACAAGAAGCATACGTTTTATTTTTCTTCCTTTAAGTCTAGGACTAAAAAGACCTGGTAGTTTAAAACTATGCACCCAGCCTGAAAACAGGAATCTGCTGGCCCCAGCTCTATCTTCTTAAGCCTCTGGCCAATAGGTAACTTCTTATCTGCAGGGTAATTTAACTTCAAGTCACTTTCAGTAGCTACAAATTATGTAAGGATGCAATCTTATAGCACTGAACAGAATTCCAATATCCTAAATAATCTGATTAATATCAGAGGTATATCCTACAGGTTTAGTATACTTTCTTTCTTTGTTACAATACAATTATTACTTATAAATGAATTAAAAGTTTATCTTCCTAGTTCCTCTTAGATTGTAAGTGCCTGAGGGTGAGAATAGTACCATTATTTTGACTTCCAACATATGTTTGTAAGAAACAAACTGAAAAAGCTGGGCAGGGGGAGGGGACAGGACCTCTACTCCACCCAACCCACACATTGCCTACCTCTTGTAGCGTCAACAAAGTATTAAGAATAGCTGGTAGTGTAGTCTGGACAACTCCAAATCTATCTTCTGTAAATGATGCTGCTACTAAGTGAGACAGACCTCAAGTGGAAAAGAAGAAAAAAGTTAAAAGCGAATCAAAATTAGGCAAATCTACTTGCAATACGTCTATTTGGGAAAGGATTAATATTCTGAATGCATAAAAAGACTTCTAAATTAAAAAAGAGGGAGTAATACAATAGAAAAATAGGCAAAAGACTGGAAAAGGCATGGAAAAAGTGCTCAACTGCAATAGTCTTGAATAAGATGACAGTCTCTGCCTTACGTTCTAGTAGGAAAAAGAATTTTTAAAAATAATATTGTGTTTGATAGTGATAAGTGCTAAGAAAACAAAGCCTGATAAGGGTGACAGCTGTGAGGATACTTTTCATAGGGTGGTCAGGAAAGGCCCCTCTGAGGAAGTATCATTTAAGCATTGAGAAGGCAGTATCTGTAAGATGAAAAGAAATAGTTCTTCAGGAACTAGATTTTCATATTTAACCTAAGCTAAATATGCTTAAACATGTTATGTCAACGTAAGTTGACGGTTAAAAAACAATCTATTAATTGCAGTTTTTTTGAAATAGAGAAAGAGAAGCAAGAACCCTAGGCTCAGTTTATCCACTTATACACAAGGAAAATTTCTGCCTAAATTAAAATACACCTAAATATCTAAGAAAAATGATCTATATAAAACAAAGAAATAACAATGTATCTGAATATTCAAAGATTGAGATCGAAGTCCAGAACTGATCTTTCACGGATTATACTTCAATATTTAACTAATAAATAAATCATAGTTGCAGTTCACTGAGATTGCTTACCTTCTAATGCCCAAATATGCATTTGAGCATCTGAAAAAACAGCCTGAATGGAGGCCTCTGGGTGCTACAAATACAATAAAGACATTTAAGTAAGTTCCCCTGAAATGATGATTTCATCTAATCAATTACGTAGACTATAACAATAAATATTTCACAGCTGCCTCTGAAGAATTAAAACCTGAAATTCTTACACAGTATGATTTAACTGCAATAAAGCATTCTGCCACCAACTCATTGTGTGACCCTTGCCAAGTCTCTAAATTTCGATGGGCCTCAGTTTCTCATTTACAATAAGAGTTGAATAAATATATTCAACTCAACCCACCTCAGGGGATTAGCATAGAGATCACTTAAGAGAAGTATTAAGAATGCTCTTTTTTTTTTAAACAAAAGAATTGCCTAAATACATATTACCTATCTTAAATCATCTGCCCTCAATCCCACTGCAAAGAAAAACCACCCAACCTTCTTTAACACAGCAAGGTATTGTGGTGTGGAGCAATAACTGGCCCGTGTAAATGGTGGATTTCATAATACACCCAATGAAGCCTACTAAGTACAACAGCATGTTACACGTCCCAACATTAAGTAGCAGTGTCTACAACTCCTTATCATACAATAGATCCACTTGCAAAATTAGAATCAAAAGCAGCCGTTCACTTCCAAGGAAAAAGGAGATCTTATCTTGTTCAGCCTCTGCTCTGCCACTTACTGGCTATGTGCCCTTAGGCTAGCTACTTGACCCCTCTGAGCCTCAGGTTTCCTTATCTGTAAAATGAGGACAAAAAGACAACTCACAGGAATGCTGTTAGATTAAATGAGGGAACTTAAGTGAAAAGAGCATGGCATACAGAAGACAAAAGGGTAAATTTTCTTCCCATCCTTCTGAAACAAAGCTCTGAAGTAAAACTTCAGACAACTCCTCTTCCTCTTGGTGGAAGACGAGACACCTTCCTCAGGGGTCTGATAGTTTAACCAGGGCTCTAATGGATAGCCTTATTGCTAGTTGGGTGGATCCTCCCTGCCACCACAGTGAAAAAACAGTTTCAAGAACTTGAAAGGATTCTTTGCTATGTGTTATCTATATTCTATCAGAGTTACTGAGTTCTCTCTCCCCACCAGAGTGTGACTCCCAAAGAATAAAAATGAGGAATGTACGCCAATGCAGAGTTTCACTTGAAGGCATCGACTGAGTGCACTATTAGTTAATACTACAATATCTGGAGAAAGAGAGAAGCTAGATTAAAATAATTAAAACAAAAATTCTTTCCCCTACAAATGGGCAAGGTTTTCCTCATCAAAGGATTAACTGACACACAACAGCTGTAGCAGTGAAAACAGGAATGAATTTTTAGCTTCTACCATTGAGATTTACTCCCCTACAGCAGCTGGGGCAGCTGACAGACAAGTTGGAAAGTCATTTAGTTTGTGGTCTGAATTACAACTTTTATCCAACCCAAGTTTAACATCTGCAATCTAACCCAGTCATCTCTCTTCTGAACACCAAATTGGTCATAAAGATGTTAGCAGGACAATGAGCCATGAAGCATCACCATGGATTCACTCATTTTGCAGCAAGGGGCTACATATCAGCACAAAGCTGCCTGCAGCCAAGAAACTGAGAAGGCCAACGAGAGCCAAGCCTCAGGAAGCCACTAAGGTGAGATGTGTGTCTAGGGCAGCTACTGTTAAAAGGGAGGTTTAGTGAAGCATGATGCAAAGCTGTTTGGCTTGCTAGGATCAAGCTAAATATTTAGAAGTCAAATCCTACCTGCTACTTCATTCTTATTTTGTTTCCTCTCCCCCCATTCCCAATGCTATAACTACATATTCTTACCTTACTGAAAAAATACATTATCAGCACCCGTTTTGATAAGAAATTCTTAATCTGAGTTGGAAAAAGGGAAGAATTAACACATGCACATTTTGCAATTCTACTCAAATATAATATTACACATTTCCAGGTTCTTCCTGACACTAACTTAAATGAAACACTTCACATCTTACAAAGGAAGAACAGTATTTAAGGTAAACTACGTAAATAAATACCTGTGTACTATAAACTGGATAACCAAGATAGGCCATCTAACCTAAATTGCATTCCCATGTACACATGTCTAGCCCTCAAACTTAAGCCCTGTCATAATAAAAAAGGAACTCTAAGTGGTTCTGGTGATATTTTCTAAGACCATATTCTTTCTCAATTCTCTACAACTGTCTTACCCGTTACCTCTTAATACCAAAAAAGAACATGTTTCCCCTACCAAAAAAAAAAAAAAGATCTTAAGACATGAAGTGGTTTTCTACTAGTTGATATTTACAGGGAAAACAATTTTCTTAATATTAAGCTAAAAGCTAAATACCCCAACTGACTTGAAAGTAAATTCATGACATAGCAGTACTTATGGCATATAGAACCATATGGGATCCTGAAGTTTTGTAAAATGCCTTCAGTTCTGCCCTCTCTATTAATTGATCATTCTATCAATGAACATGATATTATTTCTCCCATCCTAAAAAATAAAACCCTTCTTTGACCCCTCAACTCCTCCCAGCTACTACTCCATTTCTCTGTTCCCCTTATAGCAAAACTCCTCGAAAGATCTAGCTTTTCTTGTGGTTTCCAATTCCTCTCCCAGTCTCTCCTGAACCCACGCCAACCAGGTGTTCATCCCCTCTACTCCACCCAGTAGCTCTTGTCAAGTACTCAATGACCTCCACATTTCTAGCGCAACAGTTCATTCTTAGTTTGAGTCTCATGCTACCTATCAGCATCATCTCTGACACTCACTTCTGTCTGAAACACTTCTTGGTTCTTTCTCACCTCAACGGTGCTCCTTTGCTATTCCTTCTCATCTCCCAGACCTTGTCATTAGAGGGTCCCAGTTCTTGCATCTCTCTTCTTCTATATCTATATTCCCCAAGAATTTTCACAGAGTCTCATGGCTTTTATATTCTGATGACTTCCAAAATTTCATTTCTAACCTGGACTTTCCCCTAGACTCCAGATGTATGTCTAATATCTTATTCAGTATTTTCACTTGGTTGTCTAGTACGTATCTCAAAATTGACATGTCTAAAATCAAACTCATGATTTCCCTACCTTACCTCTATCAAATCTCTTCTTCCAGAATCATCAGTAAACTGCAACTACATTATTTCAGATCCTCAGGCCAAAAACTTTAGAATCAACACTGACTCTTTCACAACCAAACCATAAGCATGTCCTATTACATCTACCTTCAAAATATATCCAGACCTTGATCACATTTTAGTCTCCACCACAACCACTCTGGTCACAGATACCATCATCTCCCCCTAGATTACTTTAACAGCTTTACTACTGTCCCTCTGCTTCCACTCCTGCCCTCTGAGGATCTAGTCTCAACATAGCAGCGCTTTTCAAAATGTAAAGTTACATCATGTCATTCTCGTGGGTAAAACCATGCAGTGGCTATCCATCACATTCAGAGAAAATGTCAGTCTTTACAACGGCTAATGGGCCTGACGAGCTCTGGGTGCCTGCTACCTGTCTTACCTCACCACCCACCTACCACTCTCCCCTCACTCTGCTGTGGACACACTAGTGTCCACAACGTTCCTCACACAAGCCAATCCTACTCCCACCTGAGGGCCTTTGCATTTTGCTGTTCCCTGCCCTCCCTTCAGGCCTCTGATCAAGAGTCACCCTATCAATGAAATGTCCCCTGATCACGCCATATAAAATAGTACTCTCTTCCCCTAGGTACTGGTCTCCTTTACCTGCTCTATTTTTCTACATAGCACGTAAGACATCAAATTTCTTCCCTTTTAAGACATATATTTTTCATATTTTGCACATGACATATCAGGATGCATCTTATAGTCAATAGCATGTCACGGTTTAACTGGCAACTTTTTTTTCTTAGTGGTACGTAAAGTAAGTCTTACAATTAATAGTAAGGTTGACCCTTGGAAAAACTCGGTTGTTAGGGACACTGACCCTCTTGCAGTTGAAAATCCACCTATAACTCACAGTCCGTCCTCTGTATCCACAGTTCCACATCAGTGGATTCAACCAACTGCAATCGAGTAGTATTGTAGGATTTACTACTGAAAAAAAATCCACATATAAGTGGACACACAGTTCAAACCCGAGTTATTCAAGCATAAACTGTATTTTTTATATTCAAAGAAATATAATACACTTGCTTGCTCACCTCTTTCCCCTCACTAGAATGTAAACATATGGTCAGGGACTTTTGTTTGCTGTTTTCCCGATACCTAAAACCACACCCTATATAGATGAAGAGCTCAATAAATATCTCTTAAATGAAAGAATTCACAGATCAAAGGCACTGTATTAGGTTAAGCCAAATGAAATTGCAATTTCTGTAACTCAAAACCAGTCAAATACTGGCAATTTTATATGGGTCAACTTAATACATTAAGCATCCCCAAAGTCCCATTTATTCCTAATGGCTTACTTAAGTGAGATCCTTGATTCTCTCAATGTTACATGTAACTATAAATCCCATACCCGTATCATCCTACCTGTTCACGTTTATTCTGAATCCATGAATAAATCACATTGGGCTGTCTCACTGTCTTACCCTCAGCACTAACAGAGGTAGATGGAGAAGGATTAGAATATTCAGTCATTTGCTGACCTACAGAAAAAAAACCCAAGAAGGTGAAAACTTAGCCTGATTCTCTGCAACTATGACATTTCAAATTTTAGAAAATAAATAGTCCTCACCAGAAGCCGAAGTCCATAATCTTGGCCCTCTTCTTGTAAGCTGAGGACTTTGAGGTGACGCATAGCACGTGTTTACATCAAAAATCCCAGCCATCCGATTCACTACACTAGAGCCAAATGGGGTCGCCAAGGGACTTGCAACATCTGGTGTAGACAATTTTGAGGAGAACAACGATGTCTTAATTAATGATGGCACTGAAGGCCGAGGCATCTGGCTAGATTTGGGGGTTTGAAAAGTAGTTTCTTCTGTAAAAGAACAGATCCAGTGCTGAAGAGGCAACCTGATCAAAGCAGGCCACTGTGGAGGTTCTCAAATTTTACACATCTCAATTCTTTGTTTAACTCATTTAACCAAGGCTCAGTAGATTGTTTCCATTTAGGTTTACATTCTCAACATCCATGTTACTACTGCAACTTGGTGACCACTCAAGGAGCTTTATACATCTTTTTCTGTCAGGGTGGTACAGCCCCCGTTTTTTTTCTCTAAACAGGTATCTTCATCTTCAAGGTCAATTTTTCTAACTCTAAGCTGCTTTGAGTGAACCTATCAACTTATACTTTTTTTTCAAATGGCAACAACCTTATTGCATTAGAATATGCCCAGGGTTACTGCATGATCTTACTGTAACTATTACTTGGCTGAATCAAATCTACAGTGTGAAAATGTACAGAGAGAGTGCTAACCTTATCCCATTTTCCCCAGAGTTCTTTCAAGTTAACAGAAGTCACACCAGAGACTAATTTGCCTACAAATCTGATCTGTAAACAGCTTCTTCAAAATTTATCTCATAACTGTACCAATTTATAGTCTCTTGTACAAAAATAGAAGAACATCTTTCTGCCACTCTAGTACAAGGCACATAGACAAATAAATTATACTAGTATTCTATCTTTTTAATAAAACTGGCATAAGACATCAAACATTTAAAGTACCAAATTTTCATGACATGACTCTGTAAGGGTTAATGGCAATAACAAATATTTGGAGAATCAATTTACAAATTAAGATTGGGGTTTTTAAGTTTTGCAGTTATTCCTCAAAATTAGAGGCAAATTTTGACTGAGTAATGGGATATGACAACAATTTAAAATAATGAATAATCCATATTTGGTCTGGCCCAGGATCTCTCCCAACTCAGAATTACAATGATCTTTCTAACATGCTAATTTGATGTAACTATAGCTACTCAAAATTCTCTAACAGTGCCACATCCAAAGAATAAAACTTAAACTCCTCCTTTCATTATCAAACATCATCCTACCCATTCAGACTCCTTTTTGACAGACTTCCTTTTAGCAGTTACATTTGTGTGCCTCCCACGAAAAGGTCAGTTCCAAGAATGTTTTTTCATCTTCAACTCTTTGGCTTCTAGCACAGTGCTTGGTACATGGTAGGCATTCAATAAATGCTTGCTGAATAAATAAATGCTAATCTGAATGCTAAGAACATCTGAAACACTCTAGAATCTTCTAAAATCTGACATTCATGAACTTATCTAAATCACTTTTCTTTTGTAATCTCTGTTTTTGGTCTATGACCCCAGCAGAGTAATGAAGTCAAAGACAGAGATGTGTTTGCTTTGGCCCATATAGTGATTTTTTTAAAATATCAAGATTAGGTGCCAATGTTTAAAAGTGGTAGATTTTCCCTAAAACTTCTTCAGGCTTCTCTTTAAAAGAAAAAAAAAGCCCAGAAGTTCAGATACTGGGTCCAAATTTCCATATGGGAACAATGGACTGAAGCTAACCCGCCGCTTCCCATTTCAGATGAAGACTGTGCTCTCAAGTTTACCACAGTCCTCACCCAGCCAGTTCTGCCCATTCTCATTAAATGCCTGGCTCCAAAAGGCACTGGAACATTAAGGCTTTTTATCAGTCTTACATTCCTAGGTATTGTCTACTTAAGGTGTTTTGTGAAATAGCATAGGTTCCTCCACCTGTACTTTTTCCTCTCAGCTTTCATCTTTCAAACATTATATCAAGCTATCTTTTTTTTTTTTTTTTTTTGCGGTACGCAGGCCTCTCTCACTGTTGTGGCCTCTCCCGTTGCGGAGCACAGGCTCAGCGGCCATGGCTCACGGGCCCAGCCGCTCCGTGGCATGTGGGATCTTCCCGGACCGGGGCACGAACCCGTGTCCCCTGCATCGGCAAGCGGAATCTCAACCACTGCGCCACCAGGGAAGCCCTATATCAAGCTATCTTAAAACAATGAATATGATGCCCCCATCCCCAAATCACCGAGTCATTGCAGTTGCTCCTCTCTGGGCACTGCCCAGGAACTTTTTATCTCTGCGATACTGCAATCACAGCAGCATCCAGTATTACCTGTAAAGATTCACCTGGCTCTCTACTAGAGTAAGCTGAAGTCCTCTATTTGATGATTAACATTTTGTTAGCCTTTTTAACACCACCACCACCACACTGGACTTAATTTTTTCAATCTACAATAGTACCCAGGCCTTTTTCTTGATTCAGTACAATATCCCATATATTGGATCAATTTTCCCTAAAAATATATACTTCACACTTATATACATATCCTTACATTAACTACGGTTACCTTCCTTAGGAAATAAAATGTAAGTGCTTTCCCCTCTCTTAGTAGTATTAGGAATTACCTGGAGAATTCAATTTCCTAGGTTCCACTGGGTAGGATGAAGACATCACTCTCCCATTTGTAGCAGCAGCTTCTTGATAGAGCACAAGTTTCTGAGTCATATCATTTAAAAGATTCAAACACTCTCTTGAAATGGCTGTCCAACTGTGGGGATGTCCACCTAGGAGGTCCAAATACCAGCTTTTAAAATGTAGATAATCTTATGGTCTCCTCTCAAAATGAGGAGAAAAATCAGCAAGAAATGCTATATTACACTTCGCATCAGGGCCCACTTTTCTCAGTCAAGCTACCATTTATACTCATGCCATCTAATACACAGCAGGAGTTCAATAAATATTTGGATGAAATAATTTTCCTAAAAGTCTACAAGCAAAAATTTGCTATTTTACCATTAAAAAAAACCATTCTCAAATTGGTTGCTAAAATAAAGCCAAACACTGTTCCACAGTTTGAGCGAAAAAGACCCAGGTTACTTCACTAGCAGTACTGAACAGACTGAAGACTTTAAGACAATGAACATGTCTAATGAGAGGCACCCCATGGCCCCCAGTGACCTCTAAATTGCTGTGGCTCACCCACTGTGCTTCCTTACATTTTCATTTGCAAAAGAGCCCTTATTTGCTATTACATCTATAGAAGTGACACACTATTTGACAGTGATCATACTTTATACTGAGTGTTTATGTATCTGCTATCTTATTATTTAACTACTGTGATCCACACTCTTAAAAATTCCCTTAATTCTCATTATCTTTTGATTTTCTAAAACCTTTATCTCCAATAGCTGTCATGCAAAAATCGACTGTGCGTTGAGAATAGCAGAGGAGTCCACTGAAAACTGGTTTCTCCATCCTGGGCATTAAACAATCATTCTCTCTTCACTTAGGTCCCTCCTTAAATCTTTCTTCCCATTTACAACTTAAGAGGAATAACACTTAACCTGAAAACAAACAAAATACTCCATCAATAGGCCCCAGGACATTTTTTTTTCCTCAATTTTTTTTTTAATTTCTTTCTTTATTTTTGGCTGCGTTGGGTCTTTGTTGCTGCACATGGGCTTTCTCTAGTTGCGGTGAGCGGGGGCTACTCTTCGTTGAGGTGCGTGCGCTTCTCACTGCAGTGGCTTCTCTTGCTGCAGAGCACGGGCTCTAGGTGCGCAGCTTGAGTAGTTGTGGCTCACGGGTTCTGGAGTGCCAGCTCAGTAGTTGTGGTGCACGGGCTTAGCTGTCCATGGCATGTGGGATCTTCCTGGACCAGGGCTCGAACCTGTGTCCCCTGCATTGGCAGGCAGGTTCTTAACCACTGAGCCACCAGGAAAGCCCCCCAGAACGTTTTTTACCGCTGTATCGCAGGACCAGTAAGGAACTATGTAATGGTCCAGTTACATTTTTTTTTCTTCCAGTTTTCAGATATAATTGACATACAGCACTGTATTAGGCTTAAGGTATACAGCATAATGATTTGACTTACATACATCATGAAATGGTTATCACACTCAGTTTAGTGAACATCCATCAACTCTTATAGATACAAAATTAAAGAAATAGAAAAAAAATTTTCCCTGTGATGAGAACCCTTAGGATTTACTCTCTTAACAATTTTCATATATAACATACAGCAGTGTTAATTATATTTATCATGTTGTACATTACATCCTTAGTACTTACTTATCTTATAACTGGGAGTTTGTACCTTTTGACTGCCCTCATCTAGTTCCTCCGCCCCCACCCCTTGCCTCTGGTAACCACAAATCTCATCTCTATTTCTATGACCAGTTACATTTTAATAATATGTTCTCTGGCAGAGAACATGCCACCCTGGTACGGTTTACTTGAATATCTTGTGAAAACATTTAGTGTATAGAGAATTCTTAAGTAAACCTCAGTCTGCTAGAAAAGTATTGCTACAGTTAATTTTCCACAGCATCAGCACTGGATTTTTCATACTACCAAAAGGAGAGTGGCTCCAATCATCTATATTTTCATATAACTGGATTTTATTTCCATGTAACATGTAACTATAGGTTTATTTTATAATGTGGGGATTGGCGAGTTTGGCAAAATAATGAAGAGCTTATTACAGAGATGTAAAGCTACCCAGGTTCTGTCCCCACTGGTGCTGGGCTGGAAGGCTTTCCCTCTAGGAACAAGGCAGAGCACTACTGGCCCAGCTGCAGTCTGGAGGAGCTCGGCAAGTAACAATGAAGAAGTGTTTCAGAGTTGCCAAGAGTGTCCTTGGGCCTATCACCATCAAGTCTATTGATAGTTTCTTTTCACTTCTTTTTTTAAAAAGGAAGGCAAAGTTGCATGGCAGGAAGGGGGAGCTCTGCACTTAAGAGTCAAATGACAGAATTTCTTATTCCAACTCTGACATTAACTTTATTAAGCCATTTTAATCTCTCTGAGACTTAGGTCCTCCATAAGGATTAAACCATCTGATTTTTAAGACCCCTTATAGCATTAAAACTTCTGGGATTCTTAAACTGTACTTTTCTGCTCTAAAACTGTCAGCCTACCTCATAATTTCTTCAGGTGAAGGGAATGAGAGGACAGAAGGAAATAATATAAAAATTTAAAAATACTTTTCCTAGAAATATAATTTCTAACCACAGCAATGCAAACAGTTGTATAATGTTTAAATCAATACTTCATTTAATGGAAGTATTATTAAATATGTGTGATATTTAATGATGTGTGATATTTTAATAAATATATTGAGCTCACCAAAAACTTTAAGTGGAACACTTTCTGCACACACATACTCAGTTCCTATTAGGTCTACTATTTTTAGCAATACCTGGCTGGCTAAGGCTAAAAACTTCTTGTCTTCGTGAAGGAGAATATTGAGAAAGCAACATCAGGTCCTGCAAGGCCAAATACTGAAAGGGAAAAAAATACACACTATTTAATTTTTTTAACCTCTATATAAAATCTTATTTATGAATGGGGCTCAATACTACATATCTAAGGGGAAATCAGTTGAAATTTTTCATGAAGGAAATACTTTTCAGAACCATAACCTTCCTTTCTAGACTTCCAGAACCTTCTTGCCTCTACCCTCTGTAGGCTACCCTAGTCATTGTGGGCTCCAGCTACCTAGGAACTACGGAACTCTCTGTGTTCCTTCCCACCTTATAGTGGGAAACTTAAAACACCACTTCCTCCTGGAACTTCCCTGGCCTCCCCGGCAAAAACATATACTCACACAGCTCTCAACCATGGTACTTACCATAATTTATTGTAACTGCCTGCTTACTTGTCTCACCGGGTTCCACCCACTAAACTGTGAGGCAGGGACAATGTCTTGCTCGCTGCCACGTCCAAAAGCAGTGCCCAGGCACACAGTAGAGACACAACATATGCTGTACTTTTTTACTCAAAATCTTCATTTTGTTCCCTGGCAAACCACTTCACTCATCATTCAAGACACCATCCCTTCTGCGAAGGTTTCCTGCTTTGGTCCTAAGCAGAGTAAGTGGTTCCCACTGCACTTACCACAGTAAATTTTCATTATTTTGTGTATCTGCCTTTTCCATTAGGCTGTGCTTTGTCTTATTCATCATTACACCCTAAGCAACTAGCAGTGACTAACATCTGCCCAGTAAATAAAGATCTTTTAAATAACCAAATGAGTAACTGATATTTTTGTTTATCTAATAAATTAGTAATAATTGATATTTAAAGGTAATCAGAACCGTAGTGGGTCATTTTCTTATTAGTTTACAACTTTTCTAGAGTGTAATCCAAACTCTAGGTTCTATTTTAATTCTTTTTTTAAGTACTATGACCTCTTAACAAGATCATATATATTGTAGTTCTACTTTTAAAATTTCAAAATGAAACTTAAATCAAAACAACTTATTCTCACTTAGGTGGATTTATAAACGTACTGCAACTTCTTTAGACTCTTTTGATTAAAATTTGTTTTAGATTATCATTATTCAAATTTTAAGAGAGTTCATTGAATATGTACACACTATCAAGTACTTCCTTTGATCATAACAGCCAACAATTCTATATGAGTGAAAATATACCTTAAACCAATGATTAAAAAAAAATCAGGGGCTTCCCTGGTGGCGCAGTGGTTGGGAGTCCGCCTGCCGATGCAGGGGACGCGGGTTCGTGCCCCGGTCCGGGAGGATCCCACATGCCGTGGAGCGGCTGGGCCCGTGAGCCATGGCCGCTGGGCCTGCGCGTCCGGAGCCTGTGCTCCGCAACGGGAGAGGCCACAACAGTGAGAGGCCCGCGTACAGAATAAAAAAAAAAAAAAAAAACAAAAAAAAAAAAAAAATCAGTGTTTTGTTTTGCTACCATGAAGAATTTGTGAAAAGCTAATGTATATGGTTGTATATCATTATATTTCATGCTTGAAATATTTTTATATCTCTCCTAAATATAGAATTAGTCTAGCTTATACACATATGTTGCAATATATACTTGCATCTTAGTCACTTGGAATGAAAACTGAAAAAGTAAACAGCATTTAATGTAGCATGTAGGTGATTTTTACAATACTTTTTACAGTATTAGAATATTCTAGGACCTCAAAAAATATATCGAAATACTTAATTATGCAAATATTAAGTCTATTCCATAAGATAACTTAGAGATGACTGTGTAAAGACACAAAATGCATAGTTCCGCTACCTTTATGATGAGGGGAGGATTGCTGTTTAAAACTTTCGGGAGGCATTCATCTGACTCTTCTGAAAATGGTGGTTGAACAGGGAACAGACGAGCCTATCAAATATAATCAAGTATAAAGACTATGGAATGATTATTTTCATGACTTAATTACATTCAGTAAATTAGCACTATTTGAAATTTATTATAAAGGAGACAATACAACCAAACTAACATCTTTAGTGTTCCTTGCAAAAACAGATTGCATTAAAATTACATATACCCAAATACACTACCTTCTAACATGTTACTTTCCCAATTTTACTAGATCTCTGACTTCCAATAATAGAAACAAATTTAAGAAAAAATTCTCTGAAGTCACTGGAGGGTACAAACCTACAGAGATGGTAAAATAAAACAGAAACACTCATTTTCTAAGACAAACATTTGGATGATGAAGACAATGCAATTCCTACTCATTTAAAATCATTTCTTCAATATAAATTTTTAAAAGTTCCTTCAAAGAACAAGTATTTGGGGCCTCCCTGGTGGCTCAGTGGTTGAGAGTCCGCCTGCCGATGCAGGGGACACGGGTTCGTGCCTCGGTCTGGGAAGACCCCACATGCCGCGGAGCGGCTGGGCCTGTGAGCCATGGCCGCTGAGCCTGTGCTCCGCAACGGGAGAGGCCACAACAGTGAGAGGTCCACATACCGCAAAAAAAAAAAAAAAAAAAAAAAAAAAAGAACAAGTATTTTATTGCCTTCCTTATATTTAAATATTTTAATACTGATCAACAGTATCTATATCAATAGCATGTAAAATTAATTTAAAATTCAGGCCGATCTAGTATACGCTCAGTAGAGAAACAGAAACTTTAAGATGAGAATTACACTATAGATAAAACATAGTAAGTACCACTAACAGTTCATTCAGATTAGTTTTCAAACATTAAGAACACTAACACTGTTCCTCAGAAAAAAATACAAATAAATGATGGTTATGAAAGATATATGCCTTATGAAATCTCAGAAGAAAAACCAAAACCCAGCTTCTCAAAATGGCTTTGGGCACAACAACATGCTGATCAGTGCTCTACTAAAAATAAACCTCCGCACTCCAAAACAGAAAAGTACTGACAAAAAACTCAATACTAACCTCTGTGGCATAGATTTTGAAGAGGATCCACGAGATGTACCAAGTCATCAGGACAAAGACACCACAGAGCCAGACATGGTAAAGTAATGAGAGATTCAAGAGGCCACTCACAGTGTCAAGAGGCCTATGAAACTGCCTGTGAAAGCAGAATTACTATTTAATCCTGTAGGAAAAATACAATCTAAGCATTTAAGAGACATGAGGCCCTACACTAAGAAACAAACAAATCCTATTTCTAAATAATAATGGTGATAGATTCCTCTCCTTTTGTACCCTGTACAGTTCTTTCACTAATACCTTCTTATAAAGTACACAAGGGAGCCTTAAGGGAAGAGCAGACCTAAACTAGCTCTTAGTTTCTTGCATTCCAAATCTTCACTGTCACTTTCTATGACGGAAGAAGTCTCTCCTAGAGACTGGGTAAAATTTTATTATTGTTGTTTTGTAGCTTGATACTTAAAAACCATTCAGCATGACTAGCATCTCTCCTGGACCAGATTTCAGCTCTATCTGTATATGTATAAACAGTTTCATAGTAGTTAAGAACACAAAGTACTATCTAAAAATAACAAACTTTACTTTTAAAATAAGTTAAGAAACTCTGTTAGAATACTAAATAAAGGGAATGCAGGCAATTTTACCAAAACCTTGAACAGCTCAATTTGCAAAGTCATTATAATCCTATAATCATACTTAGCAATTGTGAAAACAGGACTAGAACCTCTGACTCTGCTATTTGTAAATGCTGTGATTTTGTTAGTCACTTGACCTAACCTACCCTCAGTTTCCTCATCCATATGGTGGCATAATCTCTTCATTCTACCTCTTAGGGCTTTTATGAGATTTAAAACAGTTTATGTTAGGAGTGCCCAGCGTAGTACTTGACATTCCTTGGGGTTGGGGTGGCGGTGGGGATGATAAAGTTTTTTTTCTGCTTTTAAATAAGCATCACTGAGGGCCTGGCATACATTAAGTCCAGAATATCAGGCACTGCCATACAAACAAAACATTTTTTAGGTGAAAGGAGGAAAAAAGTATTATATTAAATTTCTATCAATACCATTATTATTTTTCTCTTTCCATTTGACCAAGTATAAAACCTGGGCTAACATAATAAATGACCCACACGTTTGGTTTCATATATAGTGATTAAGCAGAAGACAAAACTAAATTTTACCTAGCAACTTTTAAAAGTTAGGAATTTTTTGAAATCTACACTGGAGAAACCATAATACCTCAAACATCCATTAATGTCGATATTCCCACTCCTCAAAAGTGATAGTAGTTAAGATCATACAAAAGTATCACAGTGGAATAACCAATAATTAAAAGAACAAATACTAATAGAGAAGTTTACATTTATTCGCTAAATAAAGATTAAAGCTTTGCCTATGTGCAAAGTGCATAGGGAATAACTAGAACAATAAACCCCGATGCTGTCACTCCATTGCTACTTATGACCTTCAACTGGTCACATGACCTGACTCAAATCTGGTTTCCTCACAGGTAAAATTAGAGTAAAACCATAGTATGGTGCTCATCTACCACAACATAGCAAAGAATGATTATTGAGGAGAAAAACAAAAGAGAGGTATGTCCATGCAACTCAAGAAATCCACTTATATAAAAGCTGTATCTAACAAAAAAGGAATTATCATTGCTTATTTTTGGGGAAAGGAACTGGGTGACTAGAGACAGAGGCCAACAAATTCACCATATAGCCTTTTATAGGCCATTGGAATTTTAAATTATGTGAACTATGTGTATTCAAAAATGAATGCAATTTTTTTTTTAATTTAAAGGCTAAATCTAAATAAAACATCTGGAAAGTAGCAAACATCTAAAAGGATGGAGAGAATTAAAAGCATTAAAATTAGACTTTTCAGGATCACTTACTCATCTAACTGAAGGTCCATAGCAGTGCTAATCCAAGCTTTGGGAATGTGGCCTGAAATGAAAAAACACCATGCTATAATCATAAAAAGTTAATGAAACAAATCTTAATCATGCTTTGGAACATGAGGTGGATGAGATGACCAAGTAGACACCAAGACCTCAGTCAAAATGCTAGACTTTGATTAGGAATGGGCAGAAAAAGAGTAATTTCTAAATACAGGCAGTCCTTGCTTTGCACACGTCCAACATGTACATATTTCAGTTACTGTGGTTTAATAACACCAGCCTGCAACAACACAACTCAAATTTCAGTTACTGTAGCCTTAGCTGTGCATAACTGAATATAGCAATTCTAGCTTTTCAGTAGTACACAAATCAGTATATAGATAACAGATGGACATCCTTTCTTTCAAAGTCTGTTAGTGATTAGTCACTCACGTCTGTTATTCAGTTCTGGCACAGACAGCAAAGCATGTAGTTGTGTTGCCTCCTTATCTGCCATGATAAATCTCCATGACATTTTACCAAAATGAAAAACTGAAAGAGGAAACTGGCCAAAAAGACCAAAGTGCAACAAAGAAATGAAAAGTGGTTAACACTGGAAATCTGAATGAAACATAACTGGAATTAAAGAAGAAATAGTTGACATGGATATGTTGACACAGCTGCTACGTCAGCCCAAATGTATTGATACAACAACAGGGGAACATCCAGGCTGACTGCAGTAGGTTAATAAAAAACAACAAAGTGTTAACATTAAAATGACAATTATAAAAGCTATGTAGAAAAATGGATTATATAAACTAAAAAATTTTTAAAGTAGACAACAGAATGGCCTATGCACAAATAGAACAATTTTGTAAAATTATTCCACAGAAAAAAGTAGGACCAGAAAATGTTACAGTCTGAAAACAGTATTTTAGAATGCTGGATTTTGTTTATATTAATATGTGTTGCTATTGAGATTAAGGTTTTCCATTCAACTTGTACTGTTCATTATATTAAATAAGCTGCATCTTTGTGCTTAAAATTCATGTTAATAAATTCTACAATGTCCCCTTAGCAACGGGGTATTTCTGTTGTATTAGTTAGCAAGTTACAAAAAGTTATAAAAAGGAATATGTTATTTATAGAGTAATGACTAAATGATATACAATATTTTCTTCTTTTTTAAAGGATATATCTTTTTATGTGGTAAAAAATACATTATAAAATTTACCATCTTGACCACTTTTAAGTGTATATACACTGTGTGGCACCTTGTCATACAACAGCTCTCCAGAACTTCTTCACCTTGCAAAACTGAAACTCCATGTCCATTGAACAACTCCCCCTTCTCCCCTCCCTCTAGCCCCTGGCAATCACTATTCTACTTTCTATTTCTAAGAGTCTGACTACTTTATTTATTGATATATTTTAAAATATTTATTTATTTTGGCTGCACCAGGTCTTAGTTGTCGCACACAGGATCTTCGTTGCAGCACGCAGGCTCACAGTTGCGGCATGCAGACTCCTAGTTGTGGCATGCATGTGGGATCTAGTTCGCCAACTAGGATCGAACCTGGGCCCCCTGCATTGGGAGTCTGCAGTCTTACCCACTGGACCACCAGGGAAGTCCCTTGACTATTTTAGACACCTCGTATAAGTGGAATCATGTAGTATTTGTCATTTTGCGCCTGGCTTATTTCACTTAGTATAATGTCTTTAAGGTTCATCCATGTTGTAGCATGTGACAGGCTTTCCTTCTTTTTTAAGGTTGACTATTATTACATTGTATGTATATACCACATTTTCTGTAACAATATTCTCTCTTAACTAGTCTTTGAACATTTGAATCTAAATCTAAACACTTAATCGAAACAAGCAATCAGCTGGGCTAATCACATACCTACAATTGTAGGAAATATATAAATACAATCAAGAATGACTTTGATATTTTCTGAGCTGTGAGCTAATACATATACTGTATCAAAAAGCAGAAATTCTTACCAAGAAAATAATACACAATGCAGAAATTTCTAAGCAGGAACAGCGATTCCACACAGCTATGCTTAACTAGCAAAGGCAGAGACCTCCTGAAGCGCAAGAACTTGTATTGCTGTGGAAGAAAAGAAAACCAGAATCAAATGACATTCAAACAAAGGTTCTTTTTTATTCCAAAGCAAGCACATAACTATGACAGTCCACACAAAAACATAATCACTGCATAAAAAGACAAAGTTTATTCCAGAGGTAAAAAAATCATCCATTTCAGATGTTAAAGTATTTAATATTTACATTATACAACATCTCATTGATATGAGATCAGAAATGAGAAAATTAACAATATCAATCTATACTTATAGTAAGGACTACAGAGATGGAGTAAGTACAAAAAACATAATAATAATTACAACAATAGCAGCTAACATTCTTTGGATGCTTATCACATACCAGGTAGTGTTCCAAGCACTTTAAATGCATTAATCCATTTAAACCTCACAACAACCCCACGAAGGAAGTTCTATTATTATCCCCATCTTACAGATGAGAAAACCAAGGCACAGAGAGGGTAAACAACTTAACCAGTGTTACCAGCTAGCAAAAGAAAAATCTGCGATTTTAATGCAGGCAGGCTGGCTTCAGAGCCTGCAACCTTAAAGATAATGTATGCTGCCTTCACACTAAAATATTTCACATGCTGTTTGCAGAAAAATAGGAGGTAGTGAAGAAGACACGAGACTAAGAATTGGGAGACCCGAGTTCTAGTGCTTCCTCTTTCTGTATAACATTAAGTCAGCCTCATCTCCTATCTAATTATCTGTGAGATAAGAAGGCTGAACCAGCTAAACAGCTCCTTAGTGGGTACCTTCCAATGCTAACTATCTAAGAGAAAAGAATCAAATATGAAAAAATAGGAAATGTTTTTCCTGAAAAAATTACACTTCTCGTGAAACAAGGGTTGTCGGCCCTAAAAATGCCAATGGAAAAAATAATTTTTAAATCATTGGAAAGTATCTAAGGAAACCCAATGAACCAAAGATGGACTTCCCAAATTCTGGTCTTCTTCTGTGTTTATATTAAGGCTGATCCTTCTCTAAGGATTTCAGAAGCTAAAGAACAGCAAAGAATTACAGTCCTTAGGTAGAGGTTATGTCTTCATACCACATCTGCAGATTCCCACAGCATCTTACAAAAAGCAGCCCAGGTGAAATGAATGCTTGATCACTAACCATACAGCTTGAAGTATCCTGATTTATTCAGATATTCTCAAACTCCAAGACATGGAATTGCACTATTCGATGCAGTTACTGGGTGCTACCACCATCTCACTTCAACCCCCTAATAAAAAGGGCACAGTCCCTAAACTATTCCTACTGCAGCTCTCACCTCCATCATCACTCTCAAGGGTGCAGAGAGGCTAAGGAAGCAGGCAGACATTTCAGTAGATTCGCAGAGAACAGCTAATAAACCCTCTTCTTGCTCCCAAGCTGAAGTGTTTTTCAATTCCCTGTTGGCTTCTTCTGTGATTTGGCTATGAGCTACCCTGTACCTATTCAAATATTTACTATGTGCCAGGCTCTATAAATCTTATCTCATTTAATACTTTCAAATAGTCTTGTTGGCGTATAACTTGCCAAGCCTGTCTTGGCATTAATCCATTTCTTTGTCCCCTACTCCATGCCAACGTTCTGCTTTTCCCTATCAGTCTGTCATTAAGAATTTAATAAGGGCAATAGAACTGGTTTTTGTAGCATAGGCAAGTTTATAGAAAAAAACCCTAATGGACTAATGGTAAATGGTTAAAATTACTAGATTTTTAAAAACATCTAATTTTTCATACTGTTATATGAAAAAAGTAGTTACTGAATAATATGTACAATATAAAACTATTTATGAAAACCCCACCCCACAAACTATGTAGTATTATAGCTACTATATATATAAATGTACAGTAAAGGGTCTGGAAGAATACACAAGAATGAATCTAAGATTTTATCAAAAGCTATTATAAAAAATTTAGTAGTCAAATTTTACAAATGTAACAGTACATGGTAGAAACAATAATTTATCAGTACTGTCAATCCTGGACTCCCCTTGTTCACTCTTACACGTCCGTGATGTTAAATAGGTGGTTACTTTCAACACAAGTCCGTGGAGGAGCAAGATATTTGGGGGTAATCTCATTTTTCTCTAATTTTTTTTTCTTCATTTCCTATATTCTTAACTATGTTTGGATCAAAGCTGATTCACCATGGATATTTCTATACAGGATTTTGGGGGGTTTTCTCCTTTTGAAATTCTGAGGTGGCAAAGCTGACACTCTAATTTAATTCACCTTCACAAGATGTGAAGAATTTGTAAATAGGACTCTTTGTTTATACACTCACAGACTGCAGGGAGATAAGGGCCAGATCCAGATAAGGGCCAGATCCTGTGAGCACTGTCTCCTTGCAGTAGGTGTATTTTCATCAGATTGTTCTCAGGGATGCAACAGGCATGTGAAAATTTTAGTTAAACCAGGAGAATCCTAATCCGTCACACTCTCACACTTACACTCTTGTGGAACATCATTTATTTACATACCCCTCCCTCCCTACTGGACTGCGTCCTAGTGGGAAGGGGCTGGTTCTAACAGTTTTGCTCCAAAGCCCCGTCCTCAGCATGCCCTAGAGCAGGCATGAAGCGAATAATAGCACAGTCAAGAATACCAGCAACAGGCTGGGGAAAGCCTTGATGGCACCGGAAAAATCTCAACCGAACTTTCTCTCTCCTGCCAGAGGAAGAGTCAGCTCCTACCAAACTAGTAGAATTTTTAAAACCCGTCCCACTCAAACCAGTCAAAACTGTTTTATTTATGCACATCAAGCCTTGTTCTGAAAAGGATTTGAGACAGTAACTGACATATTCTATACTTAGTTGTACATTCTCAAGCTTATGAGCTTCTTAGGTTCCAAAAGACGCTGGCAGCTGCACAGAGGTACTTTGCATGAATGTCATCATCATCCTCCCCCAGCCCTGCTAGGTCACAGCAACTGCCACTACCTAGCAGGGAGGGGAAGAGTGGAGCAAAGAGGTATTCTGAGAGTGGCAGCAGGAAGGGCAACTGCAGCTCTCAAACAGACACTGAAGTCTCATGAAGACAAAGATCTACTCTCCAAATGGCATTTTGAGGATCTCAGTCCTAAGTTTTGCTGATCAAATCTTGAATTAATCAGGTGATGCCAGTTATATATACAAACACCAAGGCAATTTTAACTCTGCCAAATTCTGACATAAAGTAATGCTCAAATCATAGCTTACCTGTATGATGGGAAATGGAAGATAGTTCATGTTGTTAATAAAATACAGGAGGCTATAGCTATAGCCCATAAATGCTCCAGCCAGCAGAAAAAAAAGGTGATACTCATTTAAGCAGGTTTGTGCAGCAGGGCTATCTAAGCTGAAGAGGAAAAGTTAGGTTATTAATTCAACAGTCAGGGACACATATTACTATTTCAGGCTTATTATTTACTGAAGGCAAAGCTTTGACTTAATTACTTAAGAAATGCCCCAAATTCTAAAAAAAGGGGTTAAGTGTGGGCAAAAGATTAACAAAACCCTTTTCCCTGATGCATGAGAACTTGACCTTTAGTTAATGCTCTAGCTCTGCTCCTCCAGAAATCTGGTAAGGGTAAGAAAGTCCCCTGTGACAGTAAGCAATGGTGCTTATGAGTTGGTAAATTGCATCTGGACTGAAGAATTCTAAATAAAGGCTATAACCTGATAGAGATGCTGTAACTTTGGGCTTCTCTCTGTGTTGCTCTTAGAACTAGGCAATCCCTCAGGGGGACCCTTTTCACTAAAGAAAATTTATTGCATTAGGAAAAAAAACTTGCCTTATATAATGTAACTGGGGGACAAAAGGAAATCAAGTATTCAAGTATTCAGTAGCAACTATGAATACTGTCTTATCACTGGATAACAGAGAACTTAAGATTACTTTTTTGACTTTTAAAGTCAGAATATAAACTTGAAATTTACATCAATGCCATCTGGTCAAGAACTGTGTAAGTTTCAAAATTATAAAAGTACTCTACTGAAGAAGGTATTTTTAATTATTAAAAATTTTTTTCTTCATTCTTCTCATACTGTCCTTCCTTCAAACCCCAACCGAAACACCACCTCCTCCAAGAAGCCATGTGTGGATTCCTCCCTGCCTTCTGAAGCCCCAGATGTTTTATCTGCACATTTCACTTTCTTCCTACTAAATACTATTTCTCATACATTCCTATTTCTCTCCTATTATATCTATTTGCGTCCAGGTCTTAAATCCCCTACTGTTCTCAGCTCTCAAGGAGCTTACAGTCCATGTGTGAATCATTCTAACAAATCCAACAGCATTTAGCATAGTACCTTGTACAAAATAAATGGTTTAATAAAATTGTTGAATTCAACAAACATAAAACATCAAAAACATTCGACTGTACATAAAAAAGCACTTTTTACTGAAGTCCAGAAAGTAAAGAACGTCCATAAACTATTAATGTATATAGGTCACTTTGGGCTTAGTAACTAAACAAGCACCCTTAGAAAAAATATATGTAATATTACCTCTCAGTAACAGTGCAGGGAACCACAAGAAAACTGTATTGACCCTTGGTTATCACCGCAGCACACCAAGCCATCATCATTCCCATTGCAGCATGAATAAAGGAGTGCATGAGCTGCTGAGGATGAATGATCTTCCCTATCAGTGCCAGTCTCGAGCAAGGAATGGAAGGCACAACTGCAAACAAAACACGTGACTGTGGCTTTATAATCTGCAGCATATGAAATTAGAGGACTTAAACTATTCCCTCTCATCTTTGCACAAATACGCCAAAGGGCAGGAAGAAACCCAGAGTCACTGTAAAGTATAGTACAGAAAAATACCAAGTTAAAAATTCTTAGTTAAAATAATTTGAAAAAAGACTCAATACAAACAGATGCACAAAGAAATAGAAAAACCAAAGGATCTAGAGAGGTGAAACCTAAGTACAGTATGATTAACATTTTTCAATTCTTTTTAATTAAGATTTCCTGATAGCTCAAATAGTGCCTACCCTGGCACTCCCCTCACTGCCATAAAGGAATAAACAATAATAATTTTAAGATAGTGCTTGCCCTCCAGCAAGTTATCCTTATTTCAGCATTTTAAATTGTCAATATATAGTCCATCTGTGAAAAATAAACCACAAACCAGGTAAATAATGATAACACTGAATACTAAAATAAATGCTTACATGGGAATTTCTAATACCGCTCTGACAATCCTAAAAGGTTTTCAGAAGTGAGCTGGGGGAAGCAAGTGTGGGTGGGAGGTGAGGGGTGCTGACTTTTGAAATCAGTTGGCACAGGGTTCCCTGGCCTATCTTTGTACACATTCTCCTTTTGATACATACCAAGTAAAGAGATTGTGGGGAAGTACAAAATTAAGTATAAAGGGAGAGGGCTTAGGTGCTTTACAGTTTGGGGAAGAGGCTGCTATCACCTTCCCCTCCCCACCAGAAATGCCCACAAGGCCTACTGACTGTGTAACTGACTTACATTCTGACTCATACTCTGAACATACCAAACCTTCTCATGTCATTAAGCCTTTTTATATGATACACCTTTTCCCTAAAACATCATTTTTCTTCCGTGTCTACTTAATACAGCTCATTCTTTAAGGTTTGGTTCAAGCATCACCTCCTCCAGGAAGCTCCCCATGCTGGGTAAATGATGCTTCTATATACGTCCATACTATCCATGTATTACTGTCTTTCTCAGCATTAACTGTGATCCTCTGGGGAAAACTGGGACCATACATCTCTTATCCCCACACAATGCATGGCATAAAGTAATACATAAGGAATGAGCCAAAGCGACTAGTCAGGCTTTAAGAATGACTAGACGGGGACTTCCCTGGTGATTCAGTGGTTAAGACTCCTCGCTTCCAATGCAGGGGGCACAGGTTCAATCTCTGGTCGGGGAACTAAGATCCTGCATGCCGCATGGTGAGGCCAAAAAAAAAAAAAAGAATGACTAGCTGGAGAGCCCTTGTCTGGCATCTAAATCTAGATTACCTAGGTACATGGGACAGTGTGAAAGAACACATGCTGTAAACCAAGGGGTTCTGTAGATGGCGTGAATAGCAAAAGGGATCCATCAGCCAGTAGTGAGGGATTAGAAAAGCAAAGGAAAAGGGTGTACTATAAAATCCAGAGAGCAATGTGAAATTTTATACCATATCTAACAAGGAAGTACTAAAGAGCTAAAAAGAAGAATGATGTTATAGTGAAAAAAAGAAGTATCAGAAGAAGCTTCTCAAAAAAAAAAATGTCATGAAGAACCTAGGGGTAAGACAGGAATAAAGACACAGACCTACTAGAGAATGGACTTGAGGATATGGGGAGGGGGAAGGGTGAGCTGTGACAAAGCGAGAGAGTGGCATGGACATATATACACTACCAAACGTAAAGATAGCTAGTGGGAAGCAGCCGCATAGCACAGGGAGATCAGCTCGGTGCTTTGTGACAACCTAGAGGGGTGGGATAGGGAGGGTGGGAGGGAGGGAGATGCAAGAGGGAAGAGATATGGGAACATGTGTATATGTATAACTGATTCACTTTGTTATAAAGCAGAAACTAACACACCATTGTAAACCAATTATACTCCAATAAAGATGTTAAAAAAAAAAAAAAAGAAAAAGCTTCTCATTTTACCTCAAGACAGATTTAAGGAATCTGAAACGGCAGGAAGAGCAAGGAGAGAAATTGAGAAAAAGTAAAAAGCTCTGAAATCTAACAGGTGATTCTCCCAAGGCAAAACATATGATATTTTTTTTTTTTTTTAAATTTTATTTATTTATTTTTGGCTGTGTTGGGTCTTCGTGTCTGTGCGTGGGCTTTCTCTAGTTGCGGCGAGCGGGGGCCACTCCTCATCGCAGTGCACGGGCCTCTCACTATCGCGGCCTCTCCCGTTGTGGAGCACAAGCTCCAGACGCGCAGGCTCAGTAGTTGTGGCTCACGGGCCCAGCCGCTCCGCGGCATGTGGGATCCCCCCAGACCAGGGCTCGAGCCCGTGTCCCCCGCACCGGCAGGCAGACTCTCAGCCGCTGCGCCACCAGGGAAGCCCCTGATATTTTAAATTTTGTTGGAAAACCACAGAATTATAGACTTCACTATTTGAAAAGGACCTTAGAAATCATCTGGTCTTGATCTCTTACTCTATAAAGGAGTTATTTTTATAATATATCTGCTGAATTATAACTTTAACACCAGCTGTGAATTATTAAAAGGTCTAAATTTTTGTATGTCATAAAGTACACATTAAAAAAAAGTACCATTTTAACCTTTTTTTTTTTTTTTGCTGTGCTGCGGGGCACGTGGGATCTCAGTTCCTCGACCAGGAATTGAACCCACGCCCCCTGCATTGGAAGCTCGGCCACCAGGGAAGTCCCTTAACCATTTTTAAGTGTATAGTTTCCTGGCATAAGTACACTCACATTGTTGTGCAACAATCACCACCATCCATCTCCAGACTTTTCCATCCTCCCCTGTACCCATTAACTCTATGCCCATTAAACAATTGCCCATTCCCTTCTCCCTCCAGCCCCTGGCAAGCACCATTCTACTTTGTGTCTCTATCAATTTGACTACTCTAGATACCTCATATATATAATTGGAATCATCCAATATTTGTCCTAAGAGTTCTAATTATTTTTTTTAAAACAGAGAATGTATTGGTCAAATAAATTTTATGGTAAGACATTCAAAGCATATATAATAATTCTGTATACATTTTTTAAACTTTGACATAAAATACAGCCTCTGATGTGCACATCCACATACAAAATGCATTGAGTCTGCCCTTAGTAGAATAAATTCAGATACTTTAAAGATGGTTAATATTTGAAAACTCACCTGTATAGAACTCCACATTGAAAATACTTATTATTACTATTACCACTGACAGCAGCAGAAGATAAAAGATTATATAGGAACTATACAGATCACTGAAAGAATCTAAAACACAAGAGAGATGAATTAGTAAGTTCATTCAGTTATATAGTCATGTTAGTATACTGCAATAGAAAAGGGGCTTGAACCACAACTATAATTTTAAAAGTTATCTTTTATTTAAAAATTTACTCATACACTGCTGATGGGTCCTATAGGACATCAACTCAAGAACTACATACAGCACGAGCTATTTGGACCAAGTTCCAGATCCTTAAAAATTATACTAGAATTTCTTTTAGATGACCCAGATGTTAACATCAGACAAAATAATACCATATGCAAACATTTTATCACATGAAACAGAGAAGTACTGCATTTAGTAATATACCAACAAAGTTTCTTTTTAAAATGTAAATAATATTTTTCAGATCTCTTCTTAATTAATGCAATTGGTCCCTACAGCTAGAAAAAAGTAACATTTCTAGAAATAGCATAATCCATAAATCATCCAAATGAGCCGAATTAAAACAATATCATGATGTCCCTATGAAATACCAATACATTCACATTTTAGAGTAGTTCAACATTCCATTTAAAAAATGTGGTCAAGCTTAAAATACGTATATATTATGCCTAAAAACATGAACAAGAGATATAAAAGGATATATGTTTGTTGAATAGACTAAGACTTAATAATGAAACCAATTATTTTTAAAATTTTAATTCAGTGACCAAAATTATGGAAAAATATTTATTCAGTATCCACAATTAAACTCCTCAAGCATTACACTGAGCTAAAAGAGTGAAAGAACTGATTCATGTGACTGGAAATAAGGAAGGAAGGACTACAGTTTCTCTGTAAAGACTTTGTGAAGCAAAAGTTGAAGAATACAAGTAATATTTGATGAGAAAAATGGCATAAATCAAATCCAATCTGAAGAGAAAGTGATACTAGGATACCCTTGGGCCATGAAATGGCAGAAAGTGTTTATCTCAAGTGCCAATACTGAACAATTGGTAACGGCTCTAGATTACAATATTGAAATATTCTGAGGTTGCAACTAGACAGCCCAGCTCATGAGTGATGCAGACACAGCAAGGTGGTTACAGAAATACTTGCCATTCTTGTGCTGGCTTATGGCTTAATTTCATTTGACCTGTGAGACTCACCCAAGAAGTGATTGATATGTTTCAACAAAAAACTTAAAATGACTTTAATTCTTTAGCAGCAATATCTCTCCAAGGGTCACAAGGTAAGCTTTTAACTTTGAAAATTGGCATTTCTTCAGAAAAATTAAATTAACAACATACTTCCCACTTTTCAAAGCAAAAGAAATTTATTGTTACTGTTTCTGAGAGGGAGGGAAAAAAAGAATTTCAAGAGTATTTGTGCTTCTAGGCCTTAGGCAAGACTTTAAAGACTTCAAAACCTACTCTGGGAACATTTCTCTCTTTTTATTCTTTAATTCTAGTGTGGCAGAGTGGAAAAAACATAGGTTTGAAGTCAGAGACCAATATTCAAATCCTAGTTCAGTTATTCACTAGCTGTGTCTCTGCACAGACTTATAACCTGAGTCTCAGTTCCCTCATTTAAGTAGGGATGCTATGTCATTATTATACAAGGTTGTAGGAAGGATAAGAAGTATTATACATAAGGTACTTAGCCTGGTGCCTGGCACACAGTAGGCAGCAATAATTGGTAGCTATTATTAACATAAAATAGTTTAGTTTAATGAGCTTAATAATTTTATCTACAAGGATATGGAGAAACATTAGCCTGCTCCAATCTTTTCCTCCTCATCAATCTTTCAGTTTAACTCTATTTTCCTTAGTCTTTCCTCTTTTTCTCTCTTCTCATCTTTTTTATCAACCACAATATAGAAATTTTTAAAAATATATTTCGGGCTTCCCTGGTGGCGCAGTGGTTGAGAGTCCGCCTGCCGATGCAGGGGACGCGGGTTCGTGCCCCGGTCTGGGAGGATCCCACGTGCCGCGGAGCGGCTGGGCCCGTGAGCCATGGCCGCTGGGCCTGCGCGTCCGGAGCCTGTCCTCCGCAACGGGAGAGGCCACAACAGTGAGAGGCCCGCGTAACGCATAAAGAAAAAAAAAAAAAAAAAAAAAAAAAAAAATATATTTCATGTATCAGATTCCAGGGTATCATTCTTTTTTTAAATTTTATTTATTTATTTATTTTTGGCTGCACTGGGTCTTCACTGCTGCCCACGAGCTTTCTCTAGTTGCAGCGCGCAGGGGCTACTCTTTCGTAGCGGTGTGCAGGCTTCTCACTGCGGTGGCTTCTCTTCGTTGCAGACCACAGGCTCTAGGCACATGGCTCAGTAGTTGTGGCACATGGGTAGTTGCCCCGTGGCATGTGGGATCTTCCTGCACCAGGGATCGAACCTGTGTTCCCTGCACTGGCAGGCGGATTCTTAACCACTGCACCACCAGGGAAGTCCCAAAGTATTCTTAACTTTAGACAGACTTTTTAAAAAGGTATGTCATATTTTCTACCTACAATTTTTAAATATATAAAAGGAATAGTTCACTTCCTTAAAAAGACAACCTCAATAAAGCTGCCAAATAGAAGAGACAAATAAACAAAATTAGGTTCTTATTTATGTGGTCTTCTAACGATCTTTCTGTTCATGTGTTAATACTACACAGTCTCTGATGTGTCTACTAATCTTATTATATAGTGAAAAGGCCTATGTTAGGAAGGGAATGCCTTAAGAATACCTCAAAGTGAATGTTTTGTCATTGTCAATACAGCAATTAAAATAAACTATTTAAAACATAATGCGATTTTTATGTTGAGAAGTGGGTCCTGTAAATTTGTTTTCCCCAAACTGAGTATCACTTACCAGACAGCCACTGTATAGGATGAAATAAATCAATGCTGCTGAAGATGACAAATACTGTGGTACAGATGGGCAGAAGCAGCACTGACCAGACAATACTTGTAACTATCCTCCAGCCCAAAACCTATAATTAAACAAACAAAAATCCCTCAATCATGAAGTCAGTTAAACTATTTCAGTTATTTCAGTTATGCAAATCCTATCTTTTCATACAGGATGTTGATCACTAATATTTACACCCAGATCACAGTCCATGCAGCTATAGATAAACTCTAATGGTTACTACTATTAGTAACACTACACATCACTCCAGAAACTTGTAATAACAGTGAACTGATGCTTGTTTTAGTCCAGAGTCAGATGTCACATTAAATATCACACTTTGAGGGGTGAGGGAGGTTTCAATTAGTTTACAACTGTACTTTACAGCAACTTATACTTGTCTCTCTAGGTTTGATATGTCAATATCTGAAAGTGTATTCATTTTCCAGGAACCAACAGTATATTGTAATTGTGTTTATTAGACATGAGCTCCTTACTGGGCAACTACTGCATTGTATTCATGTCTGACTCACCAGTGCCTACCACATGCGGCACAAGATTTACTGCCTGAATACAAGAAGAGATACTGAGGCATCTTAAGCACACAAGTGACGATCAGATTTATATTTTGGAAGGTAAAACACCCCTGTGTCTGTAAGGTGGCTATAATGAAGATGGATCAGAGGGGACAAGACATAGACAGGAGACAAACAGGAGGCAGTCCAGCCCAATTGCCCAAGCCAAAGATTATAGTCAGTGTCTGAAGGAAGGCAGTGGCAGAGAGCAAGTTAAAAAAAAAACAAAACTGCAGCCACGTTTCTGACATACAATCTACAGAACATCGATGACTGATAATACAGGTGGTAAAGAACACGTAAGACTCAGTAACTTGGGATACAAAGTAGATGGCCGTGCCGCTGGGGTAGAAGCGCTGTCCTAAAAGGGATCTTACTCCTATATCTCTGTGCCCTCCACAGAAGGGAGGCAGAACTGTTGATTGGACTTCAACAAGGAAGTACCTCCTCTTCTCGGGCCCACAGTGCACACATTCCTCTAATTTGACAAGATACCTGCCCTGCTCACCTAGTCCCAAGACCAGCCTCTGCTAAGGTCATACCACATTCTTTCCGATTCCGGATAATTCCTTCCTGCTTCTTATCCCAAGTAATCAAAAACTTATTAATTGTGCACCTAGCAGAGTTGCATACAATTCTTCCCCATTCTCTGCCAACTCCCATGCAGGACATCCTTCCCACCATGACCAGCTTCCACTCAGGACCCCTCTCTTACGCCGTAACAAGTTTGCACTCAGGACGCCCCGCACACACACAACTTGTAACCAACTTTCCTAGCACGCCCGTCCCCTCTGTAACCAGCGTGCACTCAGGACGCCCCCCACAACCCCTGAAATAAGTCGCTCGGGTCACCCCCCTCCCCACGCGCTCCCCACACTACACTCGAGCCAGCCCCGCCCCCGTCCAGCGCGCACGCGCGACCAGCGCCCGCACGCCCAGCCCGACCCCCGCAGCTGCCGAGCGCCTGCCACAGCGCGCGCAGCACTCACGCGCCACAGGATGTCCCGCGGTCCGCCAGCGTAAGGCTGACTCGCAGCAGTGGCCATGGTGATGGCGGCCCCTACTCTGAAAGGTACAGGATACAGTGAGCCCACCCGCCACCGCAGTTCAAAGGGAGGAAGGCCCCCCGAGGGCCCCATTGGGGCTGTCTCAGGCGCTGCCTGGGCGAAGCCTGGCCCAGGCCCCAAACCCATCCCTTCGAGGTTCCGTCTGGACGGGCCCAACGGGCCAGAACCGCCCCGCAGACACGTCCCCCCAAAGAGGGCTGGGACTCCAGAGCCCGCTCTCTGGAGTCCAAAACGTCTCTCCGAAGCAGAGTCCGGCGGGGCGCCAGAAACTGGGGGCGGCGCTCCATGCTGGGAAACTGTAGTCTCTACGGCCCTCTGAGTAAGGAGGAGCGTTGCATTCTGGGACTGGGAGTTCCAAAGTACAGCATGCTGGGAGGTCGAAGTCTTCCCAGCGGTCCCTTTGTGACATGCTGGGAATCGTAGTCTTTTATAAAGCAGCTTCTAGTCACAGTGCCGATTATCAGAATTCTATAATTAGAAAGACCTGGCAAAATGATTTGCCTTTATTCCTTCCGATCTTACTTTATCGACCTCCTGAAAGTGAAATCAAAGGATGCTGTGGCCCTCTCCACAAAGGTACTAATTTTACTGAAATGAAAAACTCTCTTCCCTAGAGGTGCATTTGGTCTCTTAAGATCTGATTTCGAGCTCCAGCTCTGCACTTGCTAAGTGGAATATCTTGACCCTCCCTGAGCCTCCGTTTCTTCATCTATAAAATAAGGATAAAAATAAAGATGGCATCGGATGATGTTGTAAAGATGTACTAAAATGCTATACAAATATTGTCATTAATTTCCTGCCAGTGAGAAAAAAGGCTTTTCACCAGCCTAAGTCCCACTTAATGAATCCTTCTCTGATTGCATTAGGCCTCAGTGAGATCCCCAGAGGCATATTGCTAACACATTTTAACACCCAGATTACATACCACAGACAAAATTCAGTACTCTAGAAAGACAGATTCAGTGATTTATTGACTCGAAGAAACTCATAGTCTGGTGAGAGTAATTGAGATCACACATATTGCTCTGCAGTGTTTTCTAAAAGTGGTTTCTTGAGTTGTTTTAAGGTTGTATATCATATTCACTTCCAAAAACATGATAATATCAATCAAGTCTGAAGTATTGCAGGACAAACTGGAAATAGAAAGGTAGATCAAGTCTCTGCCATGAAGAAAACCTTCTATTTGGTGGTGGAGAGAGATTATAAAGAATCGTTCTAGGGACTTCCCGGGTGGCGCAGTGATTGAGAATCCGCCTGCCAATGCAAGGGACACGGGTTTTGAGCCCTGGTCCAGGAAGATCCCACATGCCGCTGAGCAACTAAGCCTGTGCGCCACAACTATGGAGCCTGTGCTCCAGAAACCCGTGAGCCACAGCTACTGAACCGCATAAGCCACAAACTACTGAAGTCCACGTGCCTAGAGCCCATGCTCCTGCAACAAGAGAAGCCACCGCAATGAGAAACCCGCACACTGCAATGAAGATTAGACCCTTCTCACCACAACTAGAGAAAGCCCACGTGCAGCAACAAAGACCCAATGCAGCCAAAAGTTTAAAATAATAAATTAATTAAAAATAAAATAAAATAAAATAATGAAAAAAAGAAGAATCATTCTAAATGAGTGTCCATAAACAGACCTCAGGTTACTTGCAATCATATTCCTTTGTTTAGTTCCTTTGGTAAAGACTAGTAGTTGTCTACACCAGTGTCTATTCTCCCCTTCTTTCTTAGTAGTAGACCACCCCCGCTCCCACGTTTAACTGGGCATGTGGCTACATTTCTTAGATTCTCTTGCAGCTAAGTGGAGCCAGGTGGCTGAGTTCAGGCCAGTAAAATATAATCAAAGTATTGCATGGTAGCTTCCCAGAAACCTCCCCTTAAAAGAGAGCTAGCTCGTGGTCTTTGCCCCTTTCTTAATCCCTTCCTCTATCCAGCTGCATGGAACTTGGATGTGTTGCCTGCCATATTGAACCACAGTAAGAGGGTCACACTCTAGGCAAATTAAGTACTGAGCTAAAAGGAGACTTGATTACTAGGAGCAATCATACTATTTTGGGCTACCTGCCTTTACCTTCTGACTTAATTTATACAAGAGAGACAATTATTTATTGTTTAACCGACTTCTATTTTTACAGCACTTACTACAATCTGAAATCATATTGTGTAACTCCTTAGTTATTATCTTTCTTCCCACTAGTCTACAAGCTTCATGAGGGCAGGGACTTTGTCTATCTTGTTAATCATTGTTTCCAAAATACCCATAACATTAGTAGGTAGTCAATAAACGTTTGTTAAATGAACAAAATAATGAATGGAAACAAGTAAGTGCATCAGATAGTGTCTGATTCAGGAAAACAAACTTTGTTATTTAAATCAAAGGGGGATTTAATTCAAAGAATTGATAACAAAAGTATTGGAAGGGCTAAAAGAACATGGGGAGAAAGAACATGGTTGTAGTAGCAAAAGGAAGAAAGGAATTATTACCCAAATATCAGGAAGATGCTACTCCCTCTGCATTAGAGCTCATCGGCCCACATGCAGTGCTCAGCTGCTGAGGTAGTTCCATTACTGCTGTTAAAACCACACCATTTCTGTTGAGCAGGAACTAAGGAGCTAGTACCCTAGAGCTGTTGAAACCCACCACAAGTGCCCACAACATCTGCAGTTGCTCTCCAAGCTTTGGTTTCTTCATCAATAATAAAAGATGTTGCAAGATGCTGTATTAAATTAGATTTTGTTGTAAATTGTCTGCCACACAGTAGATTTTCAATATATGATAAATATAATTAGTAAGAAGATTAACAGGCTTTGGAGTCAGATAAACGTGTGTGAATACCTGCTCTGCCACTTAGTAGCTATTTGATCTTGGAAAGTCACTTTATCTTTCTTGGCTTATATGAAAAGAAGATTTAAAAGCATCCCTATGGACACCAAAAGCATACTAGAAAGACACATGCACTAAATAGATGAAACTATAACCTAATCCTCCAAAATGGAATAAAATTAATTAAGGAAATGATACAAAGATGAAAGAACAACACTAATTACTACTAGAAAAACTCAGGATTATGATATAGAACACCAGGAAGAAATAGATATATAGGAATAGAAATATAGGAAATATATAGCAATAGAATATCTATATAACAAACACATGAAAGGGTGCTCAACATCACTAATCATCAGAGAAAATGCAACTCAAAAACTACAATGAGGTATCACCTCACACCGGTCAGAATGGCCATCATCAAAAAATCTACAAACAATAAATGCTGGAGAGGGTGTGGAGAAAAGGGAACCCTCTTGCACTGTCGGTGGGAATGTAAATTGATACAGCCACTATGGAGAACAGTATGGAGGTTCCTTAAAAAACTAAAAATAGAACTACCATACAACCCAGCAATCCCACTACTGGGCATATACCCTGGAGAAAACCATAATTCAAAAAGAGTCATGTACCACAATGTTCATTACAAGCTGTATTTATAATAGCCAGGACCATGGAAGCAACCTAAGTGTCCATCGACAGATGAATGGATAAAGAAGATGTGGCACATATATACAATGGAATATTACTCAGCCATAAAAAGAACGAAATTGAGTTATTTGTAGTGAGGTGGATGGACCTAGAGTCTGTCATACAGAGTGAAGTAAGTCAGAAAGAGAAAAACAAATACCGTATGCTAACACATATATATGGAATCTAAAAAAAAAAAAAAGGTTCTGAAGAACCTAGGGGCAGGACAGGAATAAAGATGCAGTTGTAGAGAATGGACTTGAGGACACAGGGAGGGGGAAGGGTAAGCTGGGATGAAGTGAGAGAGTGGCATGGACATATATACACTACCAAATGTAAATAGATAGCTAGTGGGAAGCAGCCACATAGCACAGGGGAGATCAGCTCAGTGCTTTGTGACCACCTAGAGGGGTGGGATAGAGAGGGTGGGAGGGAGACACAAGAGGGAGGAGATATGGGGATATATGTATGTGTATAACTGATTCACTTCGTTATAAAACAGAAACTAACACACAATTGTAAAGCAATTATACTCCAATAAAGATGTTAAAAAAAAGAAATAAATAAAGAAAATAGAAACAGACCCCTAATAGAGACAATAAGCGAAGCCAATTTTGTTTATTGAAGAGATAGATGAAAGAAAATGTAAATACACATACCAAAATCACGTATGATAAAATGAGTACCTTACGAGTCTAGTCTTACTGAAAATAAAATATTATGAATAGCTGTAAAAAAGAAAGAGTATCTATATAAACAGATATATAGGAATATAAGAATAGAAATATAGGAAAAATCACTATAGAAATGAAGGTTGAACTAGGAGGAACTCAAGAGCAAAGAAACAGAAGATTAATGCCATAAAAGAGGGAAGAACATTTTTTCAAACAAAAATGAAAAAAGAAAGAAAAAAGGATTTTAAAAAGCAATAAATAAAGAAGATAGGCAAAGATGATCTAACATATGAATAATGGGAGGCCCTGAAGAATCTGGGCTCTCATTTTAACCACCACTCTCTCCCAACGAGGTAAGGAATATGGGAATTACTTTTTGCTCAAATTTTCCTAATATTTTTAAATGAGCCATCATTTTCCTAAAGTTTTCATTTCAAAACCTTCACACTGTATAGCCCTGGGGCATCTTATAGCCTGTTAATGTTAGGGGGTGGTTGTCGCACATGACCCCTCTTTCTCCCCATCTGTAACCCTTTTAGTGTTAAATTCAGTCCTTTGAAGAAAGAAAGGCTGCTGACTCTTGATAAAATGTGATTAGCTGTTTCCAAAGGCAAAATAAAAGACATTTATTTTAAAGACAGCTCTTTGGACATCAAAGTCTCTTGTGCAACAATATTTTGATGAATCCAGCAAAAAATAAATTCAAAACACATTGATGACATTTCCTAAGGGGCATGGAAAACACATATTCCCCAGGATAAACATAAGTCATTACTATTTTTCCTTTACCAAACTGAAGCCTTGGGGAAGAGATTTGAAAGGTTTAGCAAATTGAAAATGAGGCTCAAACTCCTCCTCCTTCCTTTGATACCACTCTCTGGAGCCAGGCTTTTACCTCTTGACGGCTGTTTGGTGGATTATATTTCAAAGGAAAGTGCAACGAAGAGACAGGGAGAACCTTGAGGGAAAATCCACACAGTACAAACAAAGTATATAATCCAGGCTTCAGAAATGGCTTTTTTCTTCCTTTTTAAACTGGCCTGGGTTGTTCGCAAAGTCTGATTTAACCTTCTGCCAGTGACACAGAGACAGTAAAATGAAATCCATGGGTGAAGGTGAGGCTACTTGGTGCCTCATCTCCAAGTATATGAGGAAGAGGCAGGATCAAAGGCAGGATCAAAGGCAGGTAAAGGTTTCAGAGTCAGGCAGATGCAGCTTTGAATCCTAGCTCCCTGCTAATAGCAGGTTAGTGTGAGCAAGTAACAACCTCTTAGTGCACAAGTGTCCTCAACTGTAAAAAGGGGGGATACTAGTGTACACTGTCCTTTCTTTCTATCTACCTATCTAAATGGAGCCCCATTACCCACCTTCAGATAATGTGATGGTCATTAATACTGTTCACCAAGCATTTCAGGTCTCTTGTTTTCTAGGCATATAATAGGATTGCACTTCATGGCCTTCTTTAAAGTTAGGTATGGCCATGTGACACTTCTGGCCAATGAATTGTAAGCAGAAGTGACACGTGTCACTTACAGGTGGAAGATTTAATTGCCACTGAGAGACCCTCCAGAGCTCTCTTTTCCTCTGGCACAGTGACCAACAACATATGAGATGGTGCTCATTCCAACAACCCAAGGGCCTGAGTGACTACGAAGAACAGAGTTTCCCCGCCAATCTGTGATGAACTTGTAACATGAGCAAGAAATGAAACTTTTTGTTTTAAACTGCTGAAATTTTGGAGTTGTTTATTACTGTAGAATAATCTAACCTACCCTAAATGATACAAATAGCGAGTAGATAAATACAGTTACCTGATGAGGGCTTGAAAACTCCTTGAAAAACTTGGTTTATCTTTCAGGTATTACCTTATTAATTCACCCCACCAGCATTTACTCAGCAATGAGTATAGGTTGAGTGTAGGCCACGCACTGTGCTGGCCCCGGGGGTGTACATCAGAGCAGGAGTCGCTGCCGTCAGGACCTTCCTATCTTTAGACACTCATTCTCCTAAACCATACTCTCAACTATACATCTGGTAGAACTGACTATCAGTTTTTCATTTATAAGTGGTCCTTGGAAAAAGGATGAGGACAGGTCTAAGACCACTAAAACTGATCTCTTACAGACCCCTCACCTCCTCACCAACACATCTTGTTTTCTCTTTCATGCCTCTACTTAAGCTGGACTCTATGTCTTTGAATGCCATGTCTTCCATGAAGCATGGAATCTCTCCTTCTGAAAAATCCTGTAATTCCACCATTCAGTGGATACGTGCTGCCTTGAGGAGCACAGTAGGGAAAGAGCAACACTTCATAGCCGGAACAATCCTACTTTCAAGTCCTAGCTTTGCCCTCCCTTGCTGAAAAGGCTACAGATCTTGCTTGGGTTGAACCCTTATTATATACTGGGTACTGAAAATCATATTATATAAATTTAATTCTCAACACTTGCCCTTCAAGATCAATTATATATATTATGTGTGTGTGTGTGTGTGTGTATATATATATATATATATATATATATATATATAAAATATATATATATACATACACACATATAAATAAGATGTGCTCCCAGGCACTTAAGTCTACATACATATATATAGACTTTTACAGAGGAAGCCAAGCAGACAGAGGTAAAGTGAAGCAGGGATTCACACCCACATCTATGTGAAAATTTCTACTCTTTTTTTTTTTTTTTTTTTGCGGTACGCGGGCCTCTCACTGCTGTGGCCTCTCCCGTTGCGGAGCACAGGCTCCGGACGCGCAGGCTCAGCGGCCATGGCTCACGGGCCCAGCCGCTCCGCGGCATGTGGGATCTTCCCGGACCGGGGCACGAACCCGTGTCCCCTGCATCGGCAGGCGGACTCTCAACCACTGCGCCACCAGGGAAGCCCTCAACTCTTTTATATAAATAATTTTTCACTCTGTGGTCTGTTTATTTGCTTGCTCACTCATTTTTTGGTTTTAATATTTACAAAAGTTTGTACTTTTGTTCTAATCATTTCCTCTGTATTACATCTTTAATCCCCTCTATTTGGGGAAGGCAACTATTGTCTATTTTTTCCTCTTATGAACAATATTGACATTATCTAGTAACTTCTTCCTCCTCCCCTTCTTCTCCAGCCCCGGGTTGGAAGAAATATTTTGGTTAATAACTATAAGGCAATCAGCAAGCTTTGTCTGCCTCTTATAAATGTTCTCCCCATTCTCTTTCTATTTTGTTAGTTATACTGTATATTTATTTTAAGGGCACATAACCATTAAAAACTATATTCTTTCCCTTATAACCATCACTTATTTTTAGTTATACAAGTAAGTATATTTAGTGCTCACCACCTGTTATGTCAATGTCTCACTAGTCTGGTTGTCTGAGGTATGTTCCCTAGAAGATGCCTCTGAAAGGTCTCATGAGAATAGTGCCTGTGTTCTTCCATATTGATAACATTTTGTCTGTGGCCTTCACACCTGAAAGTCGGTCGGGTTGGTTTCCTTTCTTTGGGTGTCTTAGATATATTGTTACACTATAGTCGCCTAACATAAAGTGCTGTTGTCAAGTCTGACCACAGTCTGATTTTCTTTCCCTTATAAGTGAATTTGTCTTTTAGCCTGGATGCCCCAAATAGTTTTTCTTTAAAATCCATTCATTTTACTAGAATATGTCTCAGTATTGATCTTCTGGGTTGATTTCCCCAGGCACAAGGTGTGCCCTTTCTATATGCAATCTCGAGTCTTTTTAATCTTTTTTTTCAGGGAAGTTTCTTTTATATAGATTTTTTAAATATATTATTTCTCCTTCATTGCCCCACTATTCTTTTCTCCTTCAGGGACTTGTGTAATACAATTTTAGATATCTTTGCCTATCTTCTATATTTGTCATTTTCTCTTGAATTCTCAGATTTCTCTTTATTCATTCTGGAATTTAAATTTTTTCCTTCTTTTCACTTTTTATTCCCTTAAGGCATTATCTGTTGTGCAAAAACCACGTTACTCTTATATTCCTTCTAGTTCAGTCTTCACTTGTAAGATGAATTTTCCCTTTTCTTTCCAATTCTTTCCTAAGTTTGATTACCTAATTTTTGCTTTCTAATTCTGACTTGTACTTTTCTTTTATATCTTGTAATGTTTCCTTAATTTACTTCAGCTCATTTTGAAATACTGTTACAGTTTTTACCTGGTTTTGTGGGCATATCTTTCTGGGATGCTTTATTTCATTAAGGATGTTTTTCTGCTCCTTGTTCTCATTTTTCTTATAATAACTTCATTATGAGATTTCACTCCAGTCCTTTCTGTTGCTCATTTTTAGATGAAATTAGTTTTCCTGCACATTTAGTGGGGAGGAGTGAGTTAGGATAGCTTTGCTAAATTCAAGGCTCTACAGCTTCCTTGTCTATGTTTCCATGAAGTGGTCAGAAGAAGTATGGCTTCATACTTTCCGAGATCTTCTGGCTCTGTTCCCCTCCCCAACTCTCATTTGGACTTCCCCTTCCTTTGTCCAAAATATCCCTGGCCTACCCTATTTGTAGTATATTCCTTGTGGCTTTCTAAAGTGTCCTGCAAAGACACTTCGTCTGGTTTTGAGGGTTCACAGGACCCGGGCTGCTCCAGCTTCTTCAGTCCTTACTTTGGACCCCTTGCCCTCATCAGCTGCAAGCAGGGTTGTACAACACCCTGCCCCCCACAGTTCCAGCTGCTGTTCTCCTATTGGCCCACTGTACTTTCCAGGGAGTACCTATTTTGGGGTTCTCTTATTTTCAGATTTCTCAGACACTCTTTGCTTCCCCTGCTTCTTTCCACAAAAATGCTGATACCATGCAAGTCTTCGAGCCACCAGTGGCTTCCACCTACATGAATTTTGGAGTTTGTGGTGCTATCTTGTCTCCCAGTTTTGTTATAGATGTCCATAGGTTTTGGTTTTGCTATCCCAATTGCTCTGTGGCTTTTTTGTTGTTGTTTGTTTGCTTGTTTTGTTTTTTTTTTAATGGTGGAATTCAGGGAGATTAAAAAATGCCACTGCTATCTTCCCAAAATGCTTTTCTCTCAATTCTTTATATAATGCCAACCAGTGAAATCAGACAGACAATGGACAAACCACCATCTACTAACTTTTCTAAAAGTAGGGGATTCCAAGATGTAATAGTTATCAATCTAAAACCCATTCTGGGGACTTCCCTGGTGCCACAGTGGTTAAGAATCCACCTCCCAATGCAGGGGACACAGGTTTGATCCCTGGTCAGCGAACGAGATCCCACATGCATGCCGCAACTAAGAGTTTGCATTCCACAACTAAGGAGCCCGCCAGCTGCAACTAAGGAGCACATGTGCCGCAACTAAGGAGCCGGTGAGCTGCAAACTAAGGATCCCACAAGCCACAACTAAGGAGCCCATCTGCTACAACTAAGGAGCACACGTGCCACAACTAAAGAAGCCGGTGAGGCGCAACAAAGGAGCCCACCTGCTGCAACAAAGACCCAGCACAACCAAAATAAATAAATTAAAAAATAAAAATAAATAAAACCCATTCTGGTTGGGTGGCAGTGTGGCAGTGTGCCCAGATAAAAAGCATTTCCCAGCCTCCCTTGCAGCTAGGGATGACTATGTGATCCAGTTCTGACCAATAAGATATAAGCATAAGATATCAGTGGGGCATTGGAGAAAGCTCACCAAAAGGCAGATCAACTCAGCTGGCCAACCAACCCCTTTTGCCCTTTCCCTTCTTTCTTCCTGCCAAAAGCTGAGCTGAGCTGCTAGGCATCTGTGTAGAGTAGTAAAAATGAAACTAACGGTCAAGGATTTAATCATCTACTGTGACAGTATAAGCAAGAGACTAAACAGGAGAAAGTGCTGGCTCCCCTAATGTTCCATTTTTCTCCCTGGAACAGTGCCAGGCAAGAGTCAGGTGGATTAGTACAGATGCCAGGATTGTCTCACTGCTGAAGGATCCCTGAACAAAAGGCTCCTGCCTTTTTGCAGACCAGGGAGGCAGGGAGAAGGAAGGGGGGAAGGGCTAGGAGTGAAAAAGTACTGCATACTGAGTCAGAGTGGAGGAAACATTTCAAGGCCCCACTCTCGCCCCCTTCTCCCCCTCCCCCCTCCAACAGCCAGTAAGTTGGTCTCTGCAGAGACACCTAAGAGAGGCCATGGCTAGGCTCCCCCTTCTCCACATAAGGAGCCTGGGCTAAGACTGGGGTGATGGCAGGATGGGGCCAGAGCCCTTGACTGCAAATCCCCTCAGAGAGTGCAGTGCACAGGCTATGTACCTTCCCGGGAGGCCTGTGGGCAAAGCTTTGTAACTGCCTATGGGTCTGAAATATGACACAGGTTTTTGGCTTAGAGGCGGACTCCTCACTGCCTACACTTTGCTGGAGAAGGAAGCAGGAATTTTGGGATCAGATGATGACAAATTAATGCTAAAGACTGCAAAAGAAAAAAAGATAGAAGGCAGAGTCCCTGATGGCCTCATGGAGCAGCAACATTTACCTGGGACTATCTCCAAAGTTCTATTTACATGAGAAAAATAAAACTACTAATTTGTTTAAGCCACTGCTTTTCTGGGTTCTTTTACTGCTGAATGAAATTCTTAAGGGCTACGTGGGGTTCCTAAGGGCAGTGGCTTCCAAAAGGGTGATGCTGGTTCGTTCATGAAGTTTCCACTGGTACTTGGTAGGTGAGAAAGAATGAATGTAGTCGGTTTTTCATAAACTAAATTTATTCAAACTTTTAGTACTGAGATTATGCCCTTCCAGATTATTTGACATTTTAATGTCCTCTCTTTCACGAGATGATGGTGGTAATTTATGATGCTGGTTGTGCCTAAAATCTTTACTTAAAAATTAAGTTCTGGGACTTCCCTGGTGGCGCAGAGGTTAAGAATCCGCCTGCCAATGCAGGGGACACGGGTTTGAGCCCTGGTCTGGGAAGGTCCCACATGCCGCGGAGCAACTAAGCCCGTGCGCCACAACTACTGAGCCTGCGCTCTACAGCCCATGAGCCACAACTACTGAGCCCACTTGCCTAGAGCCCATGATCCACAACAAGAGAAGCCACCATAATGAGAAGCCCGTGCACTGCAATGAAGAAGAGCCCCTGCTTGCCACAAATAGAGAAAGGCCGCACGCAGCAACGGAAACACAACACAGCCAAAAATAAATAATAAACAAATTAGTTTAAAAAAATTAAATTCTGACCACTGCATCATAGAATCTCTAAACATAATTTTGGAAAAATGTACAAGTCATGTCAAACTTAAAAATACTTAGTAGTAACTAATTTCTACCTCAAAATCAGATATTTATATTGCCTGGAAAAAAACCTGTTTTTCTTTACTTGAACACTTACAACATTTCTGAGACCAGATATGTGGGGTTTTCCACCCAAAACAATTTTGACACTAACTGCCTGCAGTTACTGCACACCCACAGGTTAAGGGGTCTTAATGCTAATTGCAAGCAGTGGGTCCCCAGGTTACCCATGACTTCTGTCTGACTTGGCTTATAAATTGGAGGTTCCCACGACCCCACCCCCTTGGGTTTGATAATTTGCTCACAGAACCCAGGAAAATAGTTAACTTACTACTGCTGGTTAATTACAAAAGACATTTTAAAGGATACAAATGAACAGCCAGATGAAGAGATACATAGGGTGAGGTCTGGGAGGGTCCCAAGTGCAGGAGCTTGTGTCCATCTGGAGTTGGGGGTGTACCACCCTCCCAGCACATGGATGTATTCACCAAACCAGAAACTCTCCAAACCCCATTCTTTTGGGATTTTTATGGAGAATTCATCACATAGGCATGACTGATTAGTAACTCCATTCCAGTCCCTCTCCTCTCTCTGGAGAATAGGGGGTGGGGATGAAAGTTCCAAGCTTCTAATCATGGCTTGGTCTTTCGGGTGACCAGCCGCATCCAGGAGCTCCCAAGAGTCTCCTAATTAGAACCAAAAATGCTCCACTATCCAGGAAATTCCAAAGGATTTAGGAGCTCTGTCAGTCACTTCTATCACTCGGGGTCTTAAGGGCTCTCTGTCAGGAAGTGGGGTCAAAGACCAAATATTAGAACAAAAGATTCTCTAGCACCCCTATTTACAAGGGCTTTAGGGGCTTTGTGTCAGGAACTGAACTGGGGCAGAAACCTTATATATTGAGATATATATATATATATATATATATATATATATATATATACATGATTTCACAATATGCTTCTATTCTTCAATAGGAGAAAAATCCTGTCACTTTCGGTAAAAGATAAGAATGGGAGGTTGCAGATGGCTTGTACGGGGGAATGCACAGATGCACATGTATAAGAATCACTGCCTTGGGCAGCAGGAGTTAAGTATTAAAGAAAGAGCGAGCCAGAGCACCAGTTCAGATGGTGATTGGAAAGTATGAATACCAAGTTCTTTGAAGAGTCCTTAAAGACAAAAGAAATATTTAGCTGGAGAGGACTCAGGGGGTGCAGAACAGTTGCTTTCAAACATCAGAAGTTAACAAAGGGAAAGGAGTACAGACTTTGATCTGAGAGCCCAGGGTTGGAGCTCGGACCAATCAGTGAAAACCACAGAGGCGCTTCTAACAGCAGGAGCGGTTCAGGAGGAATGGCTGGCTTGGTGAGGCTGAGGCTGGTGATCCCTTAGCAGGGATCACTGGACTGTCAGATCCATGGGAACAGGGACATTGTCTGTTTTGTTCGCTGCCCCAGTACCTAGAAAGGTGATCAGCACATAGTAGGTGCACAATATATATTTGTTGAATAAGGTAATGGGGGTAACAGTCAGCATTCAATGGGACGTTTGCCATGGTGACCTTAAGTCACTGTAGCCTGAATTTCTGTGCCGCTTCCTTTATCTGCATGATCATCCTTTTAAGTCCAAATGTGTCTTTGTAGTTGTCTCAGAAATACACGGGGAACTCCTGTCCTGAAGAGGACAACAGAAACAGTGGGAAATCAGCAATCCTGACCTAGAAGAAGCTAAGCCTCCCAGATGGTGTATATATTTTTTTTATTTATTTATTTTTTTTGTGGTACGTGGCCTCTCACTGTTGTGGCCTCTCCCGTTGCGGAGCACAGGCTCCGGACGCGCAGGCTCAGCGGCCATGGCTCACAGGCCTAACCGCTCCGCGGCATGTGGGATCTTCCTGGACCGGGGCACAAACCCATGTCCCCTGCATCAGCAGGCGGACTCTCAACCACTGTGCCACCAGGGAAGCCCCAGATGGTGTATATTTTGGACACAAAGTATAAACAAGTATCTTTGAGGTGTCACTGGTTTCTCCCTTTCATGGTCTCTAGCCAGGAAGCCACACCACCTTGAAGAGGCACTCAAAGGGCACTAAAAGAATTTTCTAAAATCTGTATGTCAAAATAGGTTATAGGTAAGCATGTCCTTTAAACACACTGTTCCATGCTTAGAGGAAGAAAAATTCGGATGTCCATTTTAACCCCCGCACTCCAACAGCTAGCACATTAAATCAGACTCCCAGCAACCTCCGGCAGGCTGAAGATAAAACATCAAATAAGAACCTGAGCTCAAAGTCACGAAGTGCAGACACAGACATTATTATTATTATTATTATTATTATTGTATTTTGTATTTATTTTGCAACCATTAGGTTCAGTTGCCCAGAGTCAGGTCACCAGAGACAAATTTTCAGCCTCCTGATGAATCCCAACCAAAGTTCATGCTGTTTGGGCACTTTAGGATGGCAAGGGGAGCAGAGGCTCACCTAGGTAATCTGTACACGATCCAGAGAAAAGACACCCAAGTTAGGATGGATCCATTTCAGGGATTCAGGGTGTACCTAACGTGAAGCACACCACATGACCATGAGAGGCAAGCGCAGGGCACTTGAGCAGCCTCACCCATCCCCTCGTATTTCTCTCCAAACCAGTGCACAGTCACAATGACAAGTGACAGTGAGAGAGAAGAGCTGAATGACACGTCTCAACTCAACAATATTTAATTTTTTTTTGTTAAATAGGTGATTAGGCTTCAGTGTGGCACCCCCCAGATGTTGGGGGTTGGGGCCATTCCATCCGTTTTCCTGCGCTTTGGTCGTTCTGCTTTCCTGCAGTGGATGCCATGTCCGAAAGAACCATACTCCAAAACCCACTGAAGAGAACTGAAAAACAAAAAGAGTAACTTTCAAGATTAAGTTGCCCCCATACAGAAAGGATTTAGAGATATAACTTCAACACCAGAGCAGTCTGCCTCCACCAGCTCCCTAAACCTAGAGCCTTGAGCCCTGATTTATAGGCTCCACGGAAGAAAATGACATTTTAAAAAGTTTTCCTCTATTTCTTTGGAAACCCAATGACTCTCTGATACACATCCCAAAGCTACCTTCAGCCATCCTCCTTTCTCTCTTCTTTGTGACTGATCTGTGTTTGGTGCTAGAGGAGGAAAGATAAAAGTAAATATCTTTTTACATAAAAAGACATAAAAAGATTTGGAAAGTGAGAGCTGTTTGTGGTTGCTGAAACATATGGTTATACAGGGGACAATGGCAGGATATGAAGCAGGACAAACAGATTAGGGATGGATCATGGCAATCCAGGGAGTCTGGGTTTTCTTTAGACAACAGGAGGCCAAAAAAAAGTTTTTAAGTAGAAGAGTGATGCAGTCAAAAGCACAATCAGATTTATAGATTTTCAAAGACCCCTATGGCTACATATAGGATGGATCAGAAGGAGGAGAAGAGAGACAGAGAAACCCATCAAGCTCTTACCATAGTCTAAATGTGAGATGATCAGGTCCTGAATGCTGGGTATGGTACTGATAGGACAGATTTGAGAAATATTTCAGAGGTAGCACAGACAAGTCTTGCTGACAGATAAGATGTGGAAGATAAGAGGGAGGAATCTACACTTATGCTGAGGTTTCTAGCTTGGGTGACCAGGTAGATTTCTTAATTCATCCAACAAATATTGATGGAGGACTCACAAGCCAGGCACCAGATACGATGAATAAGGCAATCATGGTTCTAACTCTCAAGAAACTTACAGTCCAGCAAGGGAAACTACAGAGTAAACAAATACATAAAACATTATTTATGTGATTACGATTATAAGGTACCATGAGAGGGTATGATAAAGAATCTAACCTAGTCTGAAATCAGAGGCGGTGTGGTTGGTAGTGCCATTCACTGAGACAGGAAAATGAACGAGGATCTGGTTGTTGGGGGGATGAGTTTAGTTTTGAACATAATGAATTTGAGGCATCTGTTGGTACACCTAGTTGAGGATTTGCAAGAGACGGGAACTTGGAAAAAGAGGCTAGAGATACGGTGAAATCCAGGGGAGATTAAGGAATGTGGCAGAGAGGGGTCCCTAATGCATGGCCTTCCACCTAAGAGAATAAGCCAGGTCTCCCTGGCGACCTCGTCGGGGGAAATATCATAACCAGTGTCAGCATTTAAGCATACCATGAAGGTGAGGCTGAGGCAGGGGAGATCTGCCTAAATCCACTGGCTCTAGAAAAGGGAAAAGTGCCAACAAAATAGCTGTGAAAAGTGGTTGGAGAAGGGTGGATGCTGTAAATTTGCTGGAGTGAAAGAACCTAAAGTCCTGATTGGCCTTCTGGTAAACATGGGCTCCGGTTTCTGAAATGCTAAGTAAAGGTAGGGACAAACCAGCCCACAGGGCAGGCACTAAAGGTTTATTTTCATAAATATGGAAAGATTTGGCCCACAATGTCACCATCAGCCAGGGTTTCCCTCGCCACTTCCAGGCCTAAGACCAGGGTAAGGCCTCCCTGGCCACTTCTAGCTCCCCACCTGTGGCATGCCCTACTCCCTTCCTGGCCCCCATCCCTGCAACCCAAGCCTGGACAGTATCACCATTGCCTGATCTGGGTGTTCCAATCAGAAGTTCCCAAACTCATGATTTTCTTTTTTAACTCAGCAGGTCTGCCAGTCTGTGTGATGGCAGGAGATATAAAGTTGGGCTGTAAAATCTGGGAAGGTAAGAACCTATCTCCATTGTCCACCAGTAGCCCAGCACCTGGCACAGAGTAGGTCCTCAATGAATGAACAAGAGTTTCCAAATAGCTTGGCAAATGATCCCAGGAAAGTTTTGAGTGCCACATGGTATGTATATAACCCTTGCTTGTTCAAAATCAAGCTTTCTCCAAATGCCTGCTGAGTGCTGGGGCTATAATTGGGTAAATAAATCTCTGACCTCAAGGAACCCTCAGTCTATATGAAGTTATGGTTCATAAGGAAAATGGCCACAATAGAGAAACATACAAAAGAACTGTAGCATAGCCCAGAGAAATAAGTAAGTAATATTACCTGGAGAAGTAAAGCAAAAACTTCACCAAGGACAGAGTATCTGAAGTAGGCCCCTGAAGAATAAATAGGAAGTTTTCCAAGCAGACAAGGGAGGGAAAAGCATATTCCAGAACTTAAAAAAAAAATCTTGAAAGATTTTATTTATTTATTTTTTATTTATTTTTATGCTGCACCTCACGGCTTGTGGGATCTTAGTTTCCCCGACTGGGGATTGAACCTGGGTCATGGCAGTGAAAAGTGCAAAGTCCTAACTACGTGGACCACTAGGGAATTCCCTTCAAAGATTTTAAAGTAACATTTCCAGTAGTTTAGAGGTAGTTTGGTACTTTTCCTACTAGATCCCTGTAAGGGCACAGTGGGATAAAACAAGTAAGTACTTATGTGATAGCCCAATTCTATCATTGATGGTGTCCAGTGAGAAATGAGATCCTCAGTACAGGAGAAGGAGATATGAATATAAGATATCAAGCAGTTTAGTACTGTACTAAACAGGAATTGGAAGTATCAGTATGAACTCACAACAGTATGTTCTATCAAGCAAACAACAATCATATTTCCTAGCTCTGAACATTGAAAAGGCCTGAAAACAATGACTAAGCCAGTTGCAGTGAGCACCCACTAGCATCCAAATTGTGACCTGGAAATACTATTTCCCTGAATGGACCAGGACTCCTTAGAAAAATGGCTCAGTCTGGGTCTGGGACAGGAAAAGTCCAAAATGAGCCTAGAACATTTGGTCATAACAGATAACAAGGCAGTTACCAGAGACTCCTAGGGTTGTGCCGACAGGACTCGGGGACCAACCTGAAGAGGCTCCCGGTGGCCAAATACAGGACAATTTGAGCATCAATAAGCATAGTATTTGCAATGGACTGAAACTAATTGGTCATTGCTGCAGATCCTAGCGAGCCAACTACTATTTTGAAAGCAGGTAAATAAAGAGAAAAAAATCATTTATCTTGCTTTTCTAATATAAACTGTATCACCGGAACCACACAGATGAAGGGAAATTTTTAGTAAAGAAGTATACTAGTAAATAAAGAAAGAAGGAAAGATAGAACTGAAATATCACCATTTTGAAACCCCTACTGAATTAATGGGTCTAGGCATTGCTTATTAATGGCTACTAATACCAAAAAGACAGAGAGATAATTAGACATTATGAGTTTATGGATGGAAGGGTTTTACGGCACATATCAAGTAATCTTGCCCAAAAAAAAATCAATCTGAATCTGATCAAACCTTTAGATACAACCAGCAATTCACAGAAAACAGGACAGAGCTATATGTTAAATGATACCATGGAGAAACAATCAGCAAAATCCAGACAGTGAAAAACTATAGGATAAATGGTTTTTCAACAAATAAGTGGCAAAGGGAAAGAGAAAGATGGAGTAGGACTCTATAATTTAAAAGGCATTTAAGAGGTACAACACCCAATTGCAATATGAAACTCAAACACCGAAATGTATTTGATATTAGTTATTTCTTTTTTAAAAATATTTATTTTTTATTTTTTAATTTTGGCTGCACTGGGTCTTAGTTGTGGCACGTGGGATCTTTTAGCTGCAGCATGTGGACTCTTAGTTGCAGCATGCGGACCCTTAGTTGTGGCACGCAAACTCTTAGCTGCGCCATGCAAACTCTTAGTTGCGGCACGTGAACTCTTAGTTGCAGCATGTATGCGGGATCTAGTTCCCCGACCAGGGATCGAACCTGGGCCCCCTGAATTGGGAGCATGGAGTGTTACCCACTGGCCCACCAGGGAAGCCCCAAGAGTTATTATTTCTTAAGATGTGATTATGGCACTATGGTTAGGTTTTGAAGAGTATCTTTCTGTTTTTTTTAAAGGTTGTTTTAGCCTCTTATTTTAAATATTTATTTATTTTTAGCTATTCCTCATGGCTTGTGGTTTTTTTTTTTTTTTTTCGGTACGCGGGCCTCTCACTGTTGTGGTCTCTCCCATTGCCGAGCACAGGCTCCGGACGCGCAGGCTCAGCAGCCATGGCTGACGGGCCTAGCCGCTCCGCAGCATGTGTGGATCTTCCCGTGACCGGGGGCACGAACCTGTGTCCCCTGCATTGGCAGGCGGGACTCTCAACCACTGCGCACACAGGGAAGCCCCCGGCTTGTGGGATCTTATTTCCCCGACTGGGGATTGACCTGGGCCCATGGCAGTGAAAAGTGCAGAGTCCTAACCACTGGACCGCCCAGGGGAAGTCCCTGAAAAGAGTATCTTTATAGATACAGAATTTAAGTGTTTATGGATGAAATATATAGGATGTTTCTAATATTTGCTTCCAAATAATACAGGGAAAGAGTTGGGGAATATATGGGTATATGGATGAGACAAGACTGGCCATGAGTTGACAACTGTTGAAAGTGAAAGAGGGGAGGGGTACATAGGGATTCACTATACTATTCACTCTACTTTTGTCTATGTTTTAAAAGTTTCCACTAAATAAGTCAAATAAAAGAATAAAAAGTTATTGTGTTGACCCACTTACCATCCCAGGTTCTCCCAATTTCCTCAAAGAAAGGGAACAAAGAAGAAAACTGAAAAAGAAATAGCCTAGGAACTGAAAATGGATTCCTCTGGGAAGGGACATTTCCCGACATGGTGTGGAAAAGAATAAGGGGCTGTAGAAAACAGTGTTAGCTATGGTGTGAGATCATGCGGTTTGGACACTGTGTTAAAGGGGATTACAGCATTCATTGAGTTAGTAAGCTGATTTCAGAATAAAGAACTGATGTGTATAAACCTAGTAAGAACATTTGAAGCTTTGGCTTTATAAATGAACTCTTGACATGAGTGAGTGAAAGGATAATTGCATATAAACCCTGTGTATCGAATCAGGAGGGTTTTAATTACAAAGGAGTCTCCTGAAGCCCTCTGCTCATCCCTTGTTAAAGCCCTTATCACACTGCGGTATATTTACCTGCTGCCATCCTCCTCTGGACAGAGCCACTTGTCATTGCCCCTGGGAAGGTAGCCCCAGTTCTGAATACAGTCCTTCAGATACTCCATCTCTCAAGCCAAAGTAAGACTCCCTAGGTGCACCAGGGTCCTGGCTCAGAGAAGGAACTGGCATTGGCCCTCAGGTTGATAAGTTAATATAAAACAGAAAGAACGAAGGAAGGAAGGAAAGAAGAAAGCCAGATGTTCTTTATAATGTCTCAATGACTTATGTAGAGGTAGCTTCCCTGATATTACAAGTAATTGGAGGCTCCCTCGTGATCCTCAAGTTCTAGGGAAAGAAGGGGTTAATGCTCTCTCAGTAAATCCTTCCAGGCTAAGGCCCTCCACTGCCACAGATTTACACGAGGATAAGTTATCGTGTGAGATTAGAAGTCATTCTTTTCCAGTGAAAGCTGCAGTCCACAGCTTACAGTGGGAGGCACAGCCAGGTCATAAATCTGCAGCGCTCAGGGCTCTGGACAGCCCTTCTCATTGGCAAAGCGATTGATTGCTTCTGCCAGGGAGGCTCTGAAGATAACTGTTCATCACTATCTCATTTAGAGACTTGGTACCCCAAATGGAGACACTGACACCCAAGTTATAGATCTGAGCAAAGCCCATAGGTACCAAATTTGTGTAAATTCAGGATGGAAGGTCTGCAAGGGCCCTAAGGGCCAGGATCTTCCAAGATGCCAGCTTCTGACTCTCTGAAGGTGTATAGCACCTGGGACACTTGGTCTGGAGACTTCATAACCAAAATGTATGAAAGGAACTGTATGTATGAAGTCTCAGCCCAGGATCAGGCTGAGAGAGCCCCTCTCCAGGTTGATGTCAGGTATTCTGAGGCAAGGCAGAGAGCCAGGCAGCTGTGGCCACTGTGTCCTCCCCTCTGTCCCTCTGCAGCTGAGCTCAGGCTTTCTTGTTCTAGGTGATATGAGCCCACAGCGCATCACTGTGTCTCAATGAACAGCCTACGTCTTTACTTTCCCTAAAGCCACGGGAAGTTGACTACTCTTTTCAGAAAAACGGGTAACTAATTGCTTTCTGCTCACGCAAGACCCCCTCTGTGAAGCCTTCCCCCAGGCCAAATGAGTCAGTGTTTCTGTGCTCCCACAGTGCCCATCAACTCACAACTTGGCCATGGCACTTCTCACACAGCCTGGCCCACCGCCTGGTCCTTATCTGGTGAGCTGTTTTACCCATGACCAAGGCGCCTTGAGGCAGACTATCTGATTTTTGCAGGTCCCCGGTGCCCAGCTCACAGAGGCCACAAAGTGGCCTCAAATAAACATCGAGTGAGGAAAGTAAATTATGATCCAGGATGCAGTGAGCCAAGGCACTTCTGGTAAAAGCCCACATTCCTGACTCTTGCCTGAATCTTACAAAGTCACCATCCACCACGCAATTAACGAAGCACTCGCCCTGTCTGTGCTAGGCGGGTATTAGGCCAAGACCGGGGAGTCCAAGTGAATAAGAGTCCCTTCCCCATGGACCTCAGATGAAGATCCATCCTGCTCTGGGCCTTCTCTGCTACAGTCAATGGAGTCCATTTGCAGGATGAGCTGGACAAATGTGCAGACAATTCAACAGTAATGCAAACACCTACCATGTGCTCATTCTAAGGCAGTGGGGCTCCAGAAACAACCCACTGAGGTAGTGGAAGCAAATATTAGAACTTCTATCAATATTTATTTTTCATCAAAAATAAGGAAGTAAGCTTTAATAGTTACTATATGGATTGACAACAGTCTTTGTAAATGCTTCAAATATAAACGTGTTACTGAAGGTGTGTGCTTGTGGCAGAGACTCTGCAATGGCCTCCACATGATATATATGTGATGTATGCACACATATACACACCCACATGATGCATATGTGATGTATACACACATATACACACCCACATGATGCATATGTGATGTATACACACATATACACACCCACATGATGTATATACACATATACACACCCACATGATGTATATGTGATGTATACACACATATACACACCCACATGATGTATATGTGATGTATATACACATATACACACCCACATGATGTATATGTGATGTATATACACATATACACACCCACATGATGTATATGTGATGTATATACACGCCCACATGATATGTGATGTATATACACATATACACGCCCACATGATGTATATGTGATGTATACACACATATACAGGCCCACATGATGTATATGTGATGTATATACACATATACACGCCACATGATGTATATGTTGATGTATACACACATATACACGCCCACATGATGTATATGTGATGTATACACACATATACACGCCCACATGATGTATATGTGATGTATACACACATATACACGCCCACATGATGTATATGTGATGTATACACACATATACACGCCCACATTGATGGTATATGTGATGTATACACACATTATACACGCCCACATGATGTATATGTGATGTATATACACATATACACGCCCACATGATGTATATGTGATGTATACACACATATACACGCCCACATGATGTATATGTGATGTATTACACACATATACACGCTCCCACATGATGTATATGTGATGTTATTACACACATATACACACCCACATGATGTATATGTGATGTATATACACATATACACGCCCACATGATGTATATGTGATGTATACACACAATATACACACCACATGATGTATATGTGATGTATACACACATATACACACCCACATGATGTATATGTGATGTATACACACCATATTACACAACCACATGATGTATATGTACAGCAAGTCATCACAATGTGCACTTTAAATATCTTACAGTTTTGTCAGTTCATCCTCAATAAAGCTGAAAAATTAAATTAAATTAAATTAAAAAATAAAAATGGCCTCTAATGATCCAGTATTTATGCCCTGACGTGTCCTGTCCCCTGGAGTGTGGGCAAGACTTGCGACTTGCCTCTAATCCAAAGAATACGGCAAAGGTGATGGATGTCATTTCTGTGATTACGTTACATAGACGGTAACTTGCATCTTCCTAACAGAGTCTCTGTTGATTATCTCCATTTGTGGCTTTGATGAAGTAAAAGTCCTCATATGGAGGGGCCTATGTGGCAAGGAACTGAGGGCAGCCTCCAGCTGACCATCAGCAAGGAGGCCATTGGTCTGGCAGGCCACAAGGAACTGAATCCTGCCAAGAACTATGTGAGCTCGGAAGAAGATCCTTCCCCAGCTCCAGTTTTCCCGCCGAGACCCCGGGCGCAGGCAACTAACTTTTGAGATGCAGCCTTGTGAGAGTACTAAGGCAAGGAGAAGGAGAAGGAGAGAACTAAGCAAAGCTACGCCCGGATTCCTGACTCACAGAGACAGTGAGATAATGAATTGTGTGTTTTTTGAGCTGCTAGGTTTGTGGCAATATTGTTAGGCAGAAATAGATAATACAGTCCTTCAAATTCTTAACTGACAGGTTGTGCAATCAAAGTAGTGGTGGAGACCTCTAGATTAGCGAAGTAGGCGTTCCCCACCCCCAAAATGAGCCAAAGGTCAGCAGGGAGCCTGCAAGTTTTCGTGGTAAAAAGTAACATCAGCCTAAAAAGTGGGAAAGTGGAAAAAAATCTCAGGAATTGGTTCCCGAAGACCTGGGTTTGATTCCCAGCTCTGCCTCTGAGAGAGGGGTGATCTTAGTCAACTCGGACTTACTAAAGCCCAGCTTCCCTCATCCATATAATGGGGGACAACAAGCCTGGTAAGATGAGGCCCAATGAGAGTGACCTGGATAGCGTTTTGTAACATAGAATGTGATATACACGTTAGTTTGCTACCAAACCTGGCCTCGGGCAGGGCACTGTCCTCTCTTGGCCTCGAGCTTCCTTATTGTACAAAGAAGATGAGAAGTACATCCCATCTCCAAGGGCTCTGACTTCTTTGATTCTAGCATCACCTATAATGTGAAGAGAGGAAGCGGGGAAATCAGGCTCTGACATTTACAGTGGTTTCCCAGTCACGCCATTGGCCAGGATGACTGTCGCACCAACAAGGCAACCGGAGAGGCCTCTGTTTGACCAATCACATCTTGTCACCTTGCAGGGTCGGCAACCTAAATTCCTCAACTAAGAGGGAAAATCTCCATTTGTTTTACAAAAAGGAAATAAAGGGTGACAGTAAAGTGAGTAAGAACCACCAAATTTCAGCACAGATGACTAACCCCTTTCAGAGGGGCCGCAGCTTGATTCTATTACTGAGCACCAACTATGTGCCAGCTTTTATAAACACGATCTCTACTCTCACTACAGTCTTATAACGTAATACACACACATACCTCACTTCATTGTTCGTTACTTTATTGCACTTTGCAGATATTGTTGTTTTTTACAAATTGAAGGTTTGTGGCAGCTCCACATCAAGCAAGTCTATTGGCACGTTTCCCAAGAGCATTCATCTCTGTGTCACATTTTGGTAATTCTTGAAATATTTCAAACTTTTTCATTATTATCCTATTTGTTATGGGGATCTCTGATCAGTGATCTCTGATGTCACTACTACTAGGACTCAAAGAGGGCTCAGATGATGGTTAGCATTTTTTTAAGCAATGAAGTATTGATATTTTCTAATTAAGGTATGTGCATTGCTTTTCTAGACATAATACTGTTGCATACTTAATAGGCTACAGCATAGTGTAAATATAACTTGTATATGCACTAGGAAACCAGACAATTCATGTGACTTGCTTTACTGCAATACTCACTTTACTGTGGTGGTCTGGAACTGAACCCACAATATCTCCGAGGTATGCCTGTAGACTGTATCATCTTCATTTCATAGTAAGTTAGCTGAGGCTCAGAGAGAGTCAGCCCCTTGCCCCAGGCACACTGTTAGTACATGGTAGGGCAGGGATTTTCATTCTGTTTGACTCTAAAGGCCCTGGTCATTGCACCACACCCTGTTGCTCTGGGAGATAGCAGCTTGGGCAGAAAGGCCAGCCCATGATTACAACACAGAGTAAAGGTTCTTGGCCCACAGTGAGATCATGTGCAGAGTGTGGCTTCATTCATTCATTCCACAAACATTTACTGAGCACCCACTGTATATACCACGTCATGTGGTGGGCAATGAGAGAAACAGAGAAATACCCATTCCTCATTCTTATGGGGAGACACCCTGAGACATGGAGGACAAATAGATGAATAATGCGTGAACAAACGGATAAGCAGATGGACACACTGACAGTGAGTGACTGGTGTTTCGAGCACCACTAATAAAGTGATGTATAATATAGGGTTTAATGGGTTCACAGGTAAGTGATGACTGCTGGAAGGGAAGGAAACATTTCAGACAACTGGATCAGCAAGTGCAAAGGCAGGATGTGTTCTGGAGATTGGCAAGCAGCTCAGCATGGCTGCAGGCTCAGAACACAGAGGAGGTGGAACGGGGAGGCGAGAGACTAGCCATGGAAGGAACAGGGTCTTTTTCCTGTACTCTGACCCTCTGAGCTAACCAACAACAGTGGAATCATCAAAGAGGCCCAGAAACAAACTGGGCATGAGAACTGGTAAGCTTCGGAGAACTGCATGAGTAATTCAAGAGCGGTCACACTCAGGGTCTGAGGCCAGCCTGAGAAGTCACAGAGAAACTGGAGAAAACCACTAGACTGTAATCAAATGGAACAAACCCATGCTGTGCTGCTGGGAAGGGGACAGTGGAGTAGAGAAGAGGGATGCTGGGGCTAAAAGGCAGGAACTCCTCTTACAGGAGAATTCTGAGAGCTCGTGTTTCCCAAATGTATAAAGCCAGATGGGTCTACTTCCCAACTGAAGCCTCAGCAAGGGGGACACACACAGGGACATGCGTGTGCACACCACACGGAATCATGCAGACAGATAGAAGGGCCTGGCCCTCTCAGTGCTTTCGTTGCTAACAGCAGCAGGACTGATGCCCCTGCCCATTTTTACTGTACCTCATAGCGGGCAGATGAAAAGATAATCGCTCACTTTCCCCTTTAGCTGGACTTGGCTGCTGCAGCTGTTTGGTTTGGAGCAGCTGTGCTTGTTGGAGATGGTCCATCTCTGGTGCGTCAAAAAAGTAGGCCTGCAGGAAAAGGAGACCCATGAGGGTGGTTAACAAGTAATGGTCCAGGTGCGTGTCCTAGACTCCACGCTGACAGTACCGCTGGGCTCTCGTGGCCCCTACACTTCCCCCACTGCACTGGTCATCACTGAACTGTCCCTTGTTTCTGTCTCTTACTCGACTGAGACCTGCCGTTTTAAACTTTGCTACCATTTATTAAGCACTTGCTACCTATGACTTAATCTTCGTTAACAACTCGGTGGCGGTTGTTATCACTACCCTCATCTGACAGATGGAGAAACTGAGGCTCAGAGAGGCTGCCATTTCGATTAGGTGCACAGCAAGTGGTGCAGCCAGGACTCAAATGCTTGGTCTTTCCGACTGCAAAGCTCAAGTTGTCAATCACCACAGTCTCTCCTCCAAAGACCGTGTCCTTCTGGTCTCTGCGTCACCAGCCCCTCACACAGGGCCGGGCACACCGTGTAAACATCAATTAATGAACTGAACCAAGGTAGAATGCTGCCAAACCAGTCGGCTGCCCGTAAAGACCTTTCACCAGAAAGTGCTAGGCAGGCCTTCACACTCTTAATTCTTCAACTTGGAAATGAAAGGTTTGGTAAGTGCTTCCACTCACCATCTACAATTTAACTATCAAAAATTCAGAAGGAGGTGGGAAAACGGAAAAACATCAGGGAGGATCTCCCACCTGTTTTGGGGTCTGAGAAGCCTAACGTGAGCCCAGGAAAATACCAATCTCACTTAGCCTTGAACTCGGGTTGTTCGAAGGACAGGTGAACCCGTTAGTAAATCAGGGACCACTGCCTGCGCATGACTTCCGCCCCTGGAGCCGGGGCCTCAGGAAGGTAAAAAAGATAAAAAGCCACCAAGTCAAGAGCCATCTCACCAGCTCTGCTCTCTAGCAGCCAGAAGGGGGCGCCAACACAACACTCTGGAGTTTCCCCCAACATAATTCATTTTGAGTTAAGTCTTCAACAATCCATTTCAAAAAGTTCCTAGCTGCAGACTCCCTCTAGTTTGTCACATTCCCCCTGGGCAATTCTAGTAGTTTTAAAAGCCTTCCTCCCCAAGGCCCCTTCCAGCAGCTGTTTTCAGGAGGAAGGAGAAGAATGGTCCCTAACCCGAGCAGGGGCAGGGGCCAGGCTACTAGCGTTGGGCCCCTCCAGTTATCTTGTGGGTGCACTGAGCCAAGAAGCCCCCAGGATGCAAGAACAACGACTATCTTCCAGGTTCCTGGAGGAAACCCTCACCAGATGGAATAAGCCAGGAAGCCCAGCTTCTAAACCTGGCTCTGCTAGGAACTCACACTATGACTTTGGACAAGTCTTATCTGTTAAATGAAAGGATTGGAAAAAATAATCCACGAAAATAAAAATTAATTCCACAAACACTAGGGCACAGACCCTCTACTCGGAGCAGTACCACCTCAAACACAGGTTTTGTGCATCTCCAAACATACCAGCCAAGGATGCAACCTCTAGTGCCTCCTTAGTCTCCCTGCCAGGTGTGTTCCAGGACCAACTTAGAGATTGTGTACAAGTACAAGCACCAAGGGACCCACAGCAGGTGCTGGGCTGTCATATGCTTCACTGCACTAAGGCGAAAACACCAATTCGTGTTCCCCAGGGGACAGTGAGAAGGCCAAGCTGTCTGGTTCAGCCAGTGCCCCTCACTGTCATTTCCTCTCCCTGCCTTTGCAGTGATAGTAATCGTACATATCATTCATCCTTGTGGTAACATCTTTACTTCTTTTTCTAAGTGAGGAGGTGGGGGTCCAGAGGGGTGAACTAATAAGCAAAAAAGCAGGTAGTGATGGAGTTGAGACAACAAAACCCCAGACCCAGTGGGCCCCTGGCTAAACAAATGGTTCCCTTCCTCGAGGAAAGAAAACTGTGCCTCCCGTCCAAGAAGCGGTCCTACACCTGCAATTAGCTACCTGCTCCACCATCCAATCTGCCCTGCTCCCCTGAGTCCCTTAAAACTGAACAGGGCAATGTCTTTTCTCCTGCCTCCTTCTCTCCTCCAACTTCTCAACCGTGTGTGCGCGTGTAAGAAGTTCAGGAGAGAGATGGGAAGATGCCAGGGAGGGGCACCAATGAAAGGGCACTGTCCCTAGAGTTGTGGCCTGGGACCGCTCTTACTGGGGCACTTGGAGGAACAGGCAGCAGAGTGGCCCTAGCAGTTTCTGATGACACAGGGCTCGTTCAATAACTTCTTTACATCTGAAGGAACTATCACAGCATACGAAGCGCTTTCACAGCCATTTCACTGCGTCTCACCAAAGCCCACGAAATATGAATCTCCCTGACAGATGAGGAAACCCAGGTTCTGAGTTCTGAGAGCCTAGGCTCTCAGTGCTAAGCAGCACTGAGTGCTCTTTCTACTTCATTATGATGCTCTCTTTTAGAAAGTTCCTGAGTAGTAAGATGGGCAGGTAAACCCTAACTTCAGTGTCATTTACCCCAAAAGGGAGGAGTAGGCCTAGGAGGTAAAAGATCCTGGCCACAGGTGCCAAATTAAACGTGTTAATAACAACAACACCTCCCTGCTCCATAGCCCCATCTGCCTTGCGCCTCTCTACTCTTTACAGAACAGAACACGGCAACGCCTTTCTCCTGCCTCCTTCCCCTCACCAACTTCTTAACAAGGTCATAACACACACACACAGAAAATTCAAAAGAGAGATGGGAAGACACCAGTGAGAGGCATTATAGCGAGAGAGTTAGTCACAGTGCAAAGCACATTCTTCCTCAGCAGACAGGAGGGTCACAGGAAGGTCACAGCAGCATTTCTAGGCATCAGCCCAGAGATTCCAAGTGCCAGACATTAACAGTGTCACTCTGCTGTCTCAAGGGGTTAAAGTTGAGGCATATGTAAAATGCATGTCAACCAAGAACTCGGCACTTTTTATGAGACTTGTTCAATGATAAAGTATTGGGATCTTATTCAAGCACTTAATGAGACCATGGTTGTCTACAGAAAATATTCAAGATCAAACAGTGCCAAAGAAATCTTTACTCCTGTAACTGCAAAGTCTGACCAAGGGTCTGGCCATGTGCTATGTGAACATTTTCCTGTGGGCAGCCATGACCTTAACAGTCTTGGATTTGGATTTTTTAAAAAACCTATACCAGGCCTTGTTAAGGCCATGGGCAGCAAGTTTTACACACAATGTGTACAGAAATTACAAAGAACATGTCTCCTTAGGATCAAAGGAAAGGGATCTAATTTATGGGACAAATTCCATGTTAAGTGCTTTATATGTATTATTTTATTTTATCCTCAGAACAACCCTCTGTGGCAAGAACTATTATACCCACGTTGCAGATTAAGAAATTCAGATTCAGAGAAGTTAGGTTCCCTGCCCAAGCTCATACAGCCAGTGAGTGACACAGCTGGTCTTCAATCTGGGCCTGTCTGACTCAAAAGCACACGGTTTCCCTAAAAAGATACCTAAACACATTAATTCAAACATTGTTTTAAATGTTGTTCATCTTAAAGATAACTTTTTCCTATTTTGACTTCATTCTCGAGCTTTCTACCTACGAAACGCTGAATTTCAAAACTCTTTCTGAGTCTGTGCAGAAAACCAGTAAAAGCATCCAGAGGTGGAACCCCCGCCCCCCCGGACCCTCCCCTCCCCAGCTCTATATGTAGACACTCATCCACCCCTACTTCCTCTGGCCAGACACCAAATCTCAACCAAACTTCGGAAGTTAGGTGAAGTCAGAGATTATAATCAAATTCTCATGACTATTATTTCTCATCTAGGACAGTCTATTTAAAACGATATTTATTTCATGGAGCCAATTTTTAAAGAGCCGTGCTGCCTAACAGTTTGAGGTCTTAGCATTTGCAGCTAAAGTGCACCGGAAGAGCATCGGAATGAGACCATACCAGGCAGCCCACAGAAAGCAGCATGTGAAGCAACACAATCGTCACAACTGTGGCCAATGCGATGCGTCGGTTGTCCTCACGAACTGCTGGCCAAAATGTCATTGCCAAGACAGAGCCTGAGATGCCCAGGGCAATCATAACTAGAATCCAGCGGACCACTTTCTGGGGGATGATCCACAGTATCTGAAAGAAAAGGAGGGCGGGGAGGGCTTGGGGGAGGCATTCAGCGAGGCATTTGTTCGTTCCAGGCACACGTGTTCATAAAGGCCCAGGAGCCTGTCAGCAGCTGGGCCTTCGCTGCCACTCGGGTTTCCCAGAACAGCCCAGAGAAACGCCACCAGCGTGCAGACTGAGGGGAACGCGTTCCTAACAAAGGGCTCAGGATCCAGGGAAAGCACTTGGCTCCCCGGCCTCCATTCCCACTAAACTTCTAAATTCAAGGGGTATTTTTCAGATGCACATCAGTGTTAGGCTAGAAATAATGATGCTGGTTGAATTTTCCACTAAGAACAGGGCCTCACTCAGAATCAGCGTGGTACTTACCGCTGTGGGGATATAAATGAAGAGTGAATATCCATAGACGCACACAATCTCCAAGAATGAATAGGAAACGATGTTCATAACTTTACTGTTTCTCCACACAAGGAAACCCCAGAGTGCAAGAGGAACCAGCCAGGCATAGGCATAGATGATTGTGGCTGCGATGGACACTGAGGGCGAGAGGACACAAGTTTTAATTCCACCATGCCTTTAACTCACTGTCACGGCACTTCCGGTACCTGCTGGACTTACTCCCTGCAGGAGTGTCCACCTGCCTCACTGGATCAGGGGATCGTGTCTTACTGGTCTCAACCCCTGAGCCTGGCACAGTACCCAACCAGCAGTAGGTGCTCTATAAATGTGCTGAATCCATGCCCCTTTAGCATTTGTGTTTGTGGTGATGACCAGTAGTCTTTCCTATGGTTTCTATAATTCACTTAATTACTAACAACTAACAGTATTAAACAACTGAATTATGCAACTGAAATACTTCCGAGGGCCATACTGCAAGTGTTTAAATACACAGAACATTTCAATCAAATACAAGTCAACTATCCCCTTGGAAGAACACATCTTCCTTCCTAATATAACAAGAGCTGACACTGATTTCTTTAGCAAATTTACGAAAATGACCTGGGTTCAGATTAACTTGTTCTACGTGCTACTTAGAGTTCCTTCTGTCTCTGAAATAGGGAGTTCCAGCTCACCGATGAATTGCTTGGAATAGTCTCCAGTTCCACTTTCTTCTTTAAATAATTCAGTCTCTGTGGTGGAAATGCTACTTAGCGGCTCCTCAGAGGAGCAATGTTCAGTGTATTACTGTTCCTCCCTCCCCCTCCTCTAGCAGCACGCCCTAGAGGATTCGTCCTCCCTCTTCTGGAGTGGAGGATCATAAGCGGCTCAGTCCGCAACACCAGCCCTTCCCAGATGAAAGTCACCAGGTAATCCACTGAACGCTCTTGGCAAGAACAAAGGCACTCCTAGCAACTACAGTCAGACTCTGGGTAAGATATGTGACTGTCCAAAACATTTTCAGCTCCCAGAGCAGTTTTTTTCACATGGGGAACTCCAGCATTAAGCCAAATGTAATTCTGCTGATATATACTGCCTTTTTCTTGAATAACTAAAGGGAGGGGAAGGGAACTGCTACAGTGACTACAGCTGTCCACTGGGTGTCAGGCATTACACTGAGTGCTTTACTGAGAGGTAACATTGTTCAACAGTCAGAGCTACAGACTGTATATGCAGACTCTTATCCTAGCTCTGCCACTTACAGTTGAGTAGACCTGGGTGGTGAGTTACTTAACCTTCCTGCCTCTCATCTGTAAAATGGGAATAATAATAGTACACTACCTTATAAGATTACTAGGAGAATTCAATGAGTAAAAACACGTATATTTAGAACACTGATTGATAAATAATAAATGCCCAATCAAGAATAAGCTTTTTATATTGTTAACTTGTATATAAACACATTATTTCATATAATCTATATCTTTATTTTAGAGATGAGGAAACAGGATCAGAGAACTAAGTGGTTTGGTTAGGGTCAAATAATTAATAAGTGGTAGAAGCGGGACATGACCTTGGATGTGTGACTTATAATCTTTACATAAAATGGAAAAATATTTATTGATCGAGTCAACGACTATCTTACTGGCACATACATCCCATGACTCCCACTGGGATGCCCAGCCAAACAGGATAAGAACAGACAAGGACCCCTGACCTCTGCCCTCCCCGCTCCCCCCACAGCTTCCACACCCTCAGGCAGGGTGATTCACTCCTCTTCTCTGTCAATATACCTCTACAGGCTTCTGATATAGAAATTAACACATACCATTTATTACAGCAATATCCATTTACCTGTTTTTCTTTACTTAACCACTGAGCTACTTGAAGGCATATTGATAGTTCATGGATAACATTTATTGAGTTAAACTTAAACCAAGGTTACCTGACAAATGGAGTTGGGACTGAATCCAGGTCTGACTCCATAATGGAGGAGAGAAGAAGGGAAAATGGGCATGGAGGGTAGAGGGGACGAAAGGAAGGCTACATGGACATACACACAGGTAAATACATTTCTCTACAGACACACAGATATGTGTACATACATATATAGCAATAGTTAATTTTACTGAACTCTTTTTGTACAAGGCACTATTCTAACCTCTTTACATACATCACTTCTTTATTCTTACAATAGCGCTATAATATAGGTATTCTTATTCGCATTTCACTGATAAGGAATCTGAGGCCAAGAGAGATGAAATAATTTGCCCAGCAAGGTAGAAGCTAGTGAATGGTGGAGCTGGAGCCTGAAGCCGATGGCCTGGTTCCCGAGCCCACGCTCTTACACAGCCTTTCAACAGGAGAGCAGGCCAGAAGGGACGGAGGGAGGGAAGGAGAGAATGGAGAAAGTGGCACAGGCCAATCTCCTGCAGAGCCAAACACCTCCAACTTGGGGTGGCTGACATCTGCAAATCCCTCAAAGCTGTTTGGTTTTTTTTCCCCAGCTATCCAATACTGCCACAAGAAAGGACGTTTTAAAATAAGCACATCATCCACAAGCCCATCACTAGGACACGTTCACTTCTGCATTCTCCCTCCTGGGCCCTGACCATTTGTAAACTTCTCTTTAACAAAGCTGCTAACAGCACTGGCCTAAGTTTGTTTTTTTATTTTGTGTGTGGTACGCGGGCCTCTCACTGTTGTGGTCTCTCCCGTTGCGGAGCACAGGCTCCGGACACGCAGGCTCAGAGGCCATGGTTCACGGGCCCAGCCGCTCCGCGGCATGTGGGATCTTCCCAGATCAGGGCACAAACCCGTGTCCCCTGCATCAGCAGACGGACTCTCAACCACTGTGCCACCAGGGAAGCCCCCGGCCTAAGTGTGGATTATGAGTTTTCCATGTTGCTCTAAATGCTTCATAATTAATGGCTACAGACCCAGCTAGCTGAGTCATCATGCCTTAAATAACAATGCCCCTATTGTTTCCAACATTTGGATAATACAAATAATGCTACAGTGGAGACTTTCATGCACACTGCTTTTTACTTATTTTGTACATTTTTCTTTGGATAAATTCCGATTGCTATGGGGTCTTGCCTTACAGTTTTCCAAGAGTATATGGATTCACAATATTGAATATACTTAATGCCACTGAACTATACACTTAAAAATGGTTAAAATGGTACATTGTAGGTTATATATATTTTACCACAATAGAAAATAAAACGACTATGTGGATTTATATAGACGGATGATTAATTTTGAGCCCTTAAATACAGGAAAAAAAGGGCTGCAGGACCTACAGACAGGGGTCTAAGAGCTCAGTGGGTAGAAAGAACTCACGGTTACCAACTAACAGCATTCCAAATGAGTCAAGCTATTCACCAACCTTTTCGGAATTCGGGCACATAATGGTATGTCTTCCTTCCCAGATGGATTAAGAAGTTGGAAAGATTCCCACTAATTGCTATGGCAAAGACCAACGTGGCACATATCCAAAAGGGGCCTGCAAAGCAAACCAGAAAATTCAGACAAGTAAATGAAGAACCAGCTTTTAGGCTCTCACAAAATAATTTCTTATCTCCCTCACCCTATCCATGTGAGGTGAATATGAATTTTAGATGGAATCTAAAGGGAAGGGAAAAGGAATTTTAGATGGAATCAGTACTCGTTTAGTGGAGATTTTCTTTTTTAAAAGGTCAAACATGCAACTCAGTAATTAGCTGCCTTAAAGACAAGGGGGATTGAAATGCACAGACCAAAACACCTTCCATGATTAGATGAATAAAGACACTGATTTGCTTATAGTTTCTTTTATTGGAGGAACATCAAAAAAAATTTATGGACATTTTGTTAAACCTTCACCATCAGGATACAGGAAGCAAAGGTTACTTCCTTTACATAAGTACCAAATGTTAATGCCAGAGAAAAAGATTTTAAATCAGATAGGTCCTTTGTTGTCTAAATGGAAGAGTAGGGCAAGCAGAACACTTTAGGAAAGGGTTCATTTAATCTAACAAATCACCGTGTATGTGCGTCTTTATTTTTTTTTTTAATCAAAAAGTAATACATGCACATAGTTCAGTGTTCAAAAGGCACAAAAAGGGAATATAGAGAAAAGTAAAATTCCTTTCCTCTCTGTTCCCTAGCTATGCATTTTGCTTCCACAGAGCTCACCGCTGTAACCAGTTTCTGGTGAATCCTGCCAGAGATTCCTATACACATATAAGCAAATGCATATTTGTGTATGTGTGTGTGTGTGTGTGTGTGTGTGTGTGTGTGTGCACGCACTTTATACAAACGCTAACAAGCATAAGTATTTCCACCTTATTATGTTCTGGAGATTCTACTATAGCTATTCATAAAAATCAGCTAATTCTTTTTTAGTGATTATAAAAAATTCCACTAAGTGGATGAGTGCACCATGCTTTGTAAATCCCTTTCATTATTTCGCTTGATTTCATGAACACCATCCTTGTTTCTCCCCATCTAGAAAAAGGACTATTAGAACAAATACAATTTTTAAATTTAGAGATTTTAATAAATTTTATGAATTTCATTTTTCAATTTCACTAATATTCTGCAATATCTTTTGGGATAACTGCAGGCACCTTGACATATAAAATTAAGAAAATTATTGTGTTGGGGGAGATGACTAGCAGAAATGCATGAGCACTTTTCGAAGTCAAGTTGCTTCCTTAAGGTGGGAAAGGGAGCGCAAGCACTTGACCGGGAGGCTCCAGAGAGCCACCAACATCAGCTTCCCAAGGAGTGCCATTTACTCACTAGCCTGCAGGCGCCCTGATATAGCCAAGGATTAGATCCTGTTCACTGTATTATTCTGAGTGACTAACACATAAAATATTTAACCACAACAACAAAAAAAACCCTACAACCAACAACAATAATTTAAAAATCCCCAAAAGCTTTACTGAATGAACAAAACTGACGTGCTGTTGATGGGCTGAGACCATCAAAGCATGCGACCACAAGCGGTCAAAATATTATAGTACCCATAACTAGAAAGCAGAGACTATCGGATCCTGTCAGCCATTATTTACTAAATACCTACTATCCTCTGGGCCCTGGGCTGGTGCTGGGGACACAGTGATGTGTGACAGACACAGTTGCTGCCTCTGGTGCACTCAGGCATACAGGAAGCTTGGCCTCTAGAGAAGCACAACCACCTGCTTGGCCTCTAGAGAAGCACAACCACCAGGCCTGCCACAATGCTGCATTCTGTCTTCTTTCTTCCTCGTTCCTGCCAAATTCCTACTCTAATTATGGGGTGGGGTGGGAGGGAGCGTTAATTTAGTTTGTATTGTGCATTTTATGTTATAAAATATTTCTAACATACAGAAAAGCCAAAAAATGATAAAACAAACAGTGGTATACCCATCATGCCTCTTTTTCAAATCTTTCTAATGCTGTCATACTACTTATATCCTTCTACAACATGCTTTTTCTTAAATTGACTATCGTTCTGAGATGTATCCATGTTGATGCTTATAGATCACATTCATTTCTAAGACCTACAAAATTCCATATATGAACACACCATAATTTACTGATCCATGCTTCTGCTGATGAATATTTTGGTCATTTCTAAATATTTGCTATTACAAGCAATGCTGAGGTAATGAATAATAATATTCTTCTACATGCCTTCTTGTATATATGTGAGTTTCACTAAGACTATTTATCTAGGAGTAGAACTGCTAAGTTGTAGGGTGTGAGCATCTTCAAACTGCTCCAATTTGTGGCACCAGTTACATACCCACCCACATTATACAAAAGTTCGCCTTGCTCCACATTCTTGGCAATAGTTGGTATCAATGTTTATGAAAAGCTGACTTAGAGTAGGTCATTCCTCTGTTCAGACCCTTCGATGGCATCTCACTCAAGCAAAAGCCAAAGTCTTCACTTGCTTACAAGACCCTACATGATGTGCCCCTCCACACTGTCCCTCTGACCTCAGCCACTAGACACACTTGTTCACTTTGGCCCAGTCACACTAGACTCTTCACTATTCTTTGAGCACATGAGGCAAGTTCCTGCCCCAGGGCCTTTGCACGTGCTGAGCTCTCTGTTTCAAATGCTCTTCCCTGAGATACCTATATGTATTGCTCCCAATTCCTTCAGGCATTTACTCAAATAAATTTTAAAAGTTTTTAAATTTCAAATCCACCCACCTACACAAACATTTACTGTCTTTCTTCTCTCCTTTTAAATGTTCACCTTAGCATTTATCACTAGCACACTATGTATTGATATTTTACCTATTTTCTTTGTCTATTGTTAAACTTAGATTATAAACTCCCTCAGGGCAGGGATTTTTGTGTGTTATTTACTACTGTACCTCCAGTGCCTAGAAGAGTAAGTGTTCCGTGTTTGTTGAATTAATTGAATGAATGAAGACAAGCCAATTTGTATGCTTCCTAAAATAATGGACATAAATAATATCCTGTTTGATTTTTTATTTCAGGTAGGGATAACTATCTTTTCCTATATTTATTGGCCATTTGGGTTTCCTTTTCTGTGAATTGCTCATTTTCCCCCAGCACTTATACTTGGTTTTATTCTCATAATCGGTAGGCATCCTACATGTACACTTGCTTTGCATCCTTTGTGGGTTATGTGCATTGAAATATTATCTCTGGTCTGTGGTTTATTTATTTATTTTTTACCTTGCTTATGGTTTATTTTGTGGTGTAGAAATTTTTATTTATTTTTTTGGCTGTGTTAGATCTTCGTTGCTGTGCACGGGCTTTAGTTGCGGTGAGCGGGGGCTACTCTTCGATGTGGTGCGCGGGCTTCTCATTGCGGTGGCTTCTCTTGTTGCGGAGCACGGGCTCTAGGCGTGCAGTCTTCAGTAGTTGTGGCAGGTGGGCTCAGTAGTTGTGGCTTGCGGGCTCTAGAGCTCAGGCTCAGTAGCTGTGGCGCACGGGCTTAGCTGCTCCGCGGCATGTGGGATATTCCCGGGCCAGGGCTTGAACCCGTGTCCCTTGCATCGGCAGGCAGATTCTTAACCACTGCACTACCAGGGAAGCCCAGAAATTTTAAATTTTAGTTTAAGTGTAGTCAAATTCATCAGTCTTTCCCTCAGATTCTGCAGACTGGCTCTTCTGTCACCTTGTTCCTGACCATTTTCCTCCAACCCACCCCACGAGGCTCAGCCCTCTCTGCTAGAAAACACTTTACCGAGATTGTACCTTCTTTTTTTAACCACGTCTATGGGCTCATGAGATTAATACTGTTGTGGGAAGAAGGATGCTTTGGGTTTGTATCCTGGCCTTGTCACGAGAGACAGCCAAACACAGTGATGAAGAATATGGATTATGAGCTACAGTACTGATTTGAATCCTCCGCCACTTACTAGCTGCGTGATCTTAGGCCAGTTGCTAGACTTCTGTGCGACACAGTGTCCTCATCTATACAATGGGGATAACAATAGTACCTACCTCATAAAGTTGGGGTTATTGTGAGGATTACATGAGTTAATACAGGTTGTTCCCTAGTAACAGTGTCTGGAATATATCAAGCATTCTATGTGTGTTTGCTATTACTGTTGTTGTTGTTGCTAACTCTGTGACTATGGGCAGGCTGTCCTCCCCAAACCTCAATTTTTCTCTTTTGTAAGATAAGGCTACCTTGGAGCGTGGGAAATAAAACAGTGTAACACAGTAAAACAGTGCTGAACTCCATGCTTGGCACCCGTTAGCTGCTCAACAAACGCTGGGTCCCTCTCTTCTTTCTCCTTGGGGATGGAGATCATGACTTTATCTTTGAATCCTCAGTCTCTAGCACAAAATAAGGTGCTCAAAAACTGTTTGAGTACCTACTCTGCACCAAGCCCTCTGCCATGTGCTGACGACGTGGATTCCTCAGACACAGAGTCTGCTTCTCAAGAAGTTCTCAGGTTAGAAGTAAGGATGAATGAGAGCTAGAAAGAAATGCCACCTTGGCAACCTTTAGCTGAGAGGCCTGGGCCAAGGCAATGGTTTTCACACTATGCTCACTGGAGCTCCAGCAATTCCATGGACATCTGGATGGAACTTCTGTGTCTGTCCCTGAAGGAGGAAGCTGAGTGGAAGGGAGACTTTCCTCAACCTCCATCAGAGCTGCTCCACTTTGACTGGTTTTAAATATTGGGCATCCGTGCCATTTGATGAAAAGGTTCTGTAGCTTAAAAACACCGGTCTAATAGAATAAATGGGGGCTTTTACATAAAACTGAACTAGGAGCTAGTTCTACTTTTTTTTTTGGAGGGGGGCCATGCTGTGCAACTTGCGGGATCTTAGTTCCAGGAACTGAACCCGTAGCCCCTGCGGTGGAAGCTCAGAGTCCTAACCACTGGACCACCAGGGAATTCCCTACTTTTACTTTTTAACTGATGTATAGTTGATTTGCAATATTACGTAAGTTTCAAGTGTACAACACAGTGAGTCACAATTTTTAAAGGTTACATTCCATTTATAGTTATTATAAAATATTTGCTATATTCCCTGTGCTGCATAGTATATCCTTATAGCTTATTTATTTTATACTTAACTAGTTTGTACCTCTTAATCCCCTACCCCTTATCTTGCCCCTCCTCCCTTCCCTCTACCCACTGGTGACTACTAGTTTGTTCTCTATATCTGTGAGTCTGTATCTTTTTTGTTAGATTCACTAGTTTGTTTTAGTGTTTAGATTCCACATATAAGTGATACCATACAGCATTTGTCTTTCTCTGTCTGACATACCTCACTAAGCATTAACACCCTCCAAGTTCATCCATGATGTCTCAAATCCCAGTTTTAGTTTTCTCACATGGAAAACAGGGATAAGAGTACTTAATACATAGTCTTGTTGAAAAGGATTAAAGAGTGTATGTAGTGACTGGCACACAATGGATTCTCCTGAATTCCTTTTCCTCTTATAATCAACAAGTATAATCACTCTGAAACTTAATGTTTAGGATTGAGCATATATATTACTGAACCCCACTGAGCACCAGCTTCCTCTTTTGAAAAACGGGGATAATAATACCTACCCAAATGTCGATGCAAGAATTAAGTGTGCCCGTGTGCACCAAGTCTCTCGTACGGCACCTGCAAACAGAAGCACTCAGAGCCGCCGGCTCTCTTCTCCCCTCAAACACAGGCCACCGTTGTTGGAACCCTTCCCTTCAGGATCACTGGATGGACCTCTGATCCCTTCTCGGATAGCAGGGAGGTCGGAATGACATTATCCCCTGGCCCATCCTCTTATAGACTTTCAAGGGGAAGCCAGCCTGTGCAGAGCTGGAACTCAGCACATCATGAATAAGCATGAGAGAAGCTCCTCCACACTCACCCCCACCACGAAATCCTCTAAAATTAAAATCAACGATCTCCTCTTACACAAGTGACTTAATGTGTCTTGAATTTGTAATGTCATTTGAAGACTTTCAAAGGACATACTATTACTTGTCATCAGCGCATTAACAGAAATACAATTGCATTTTCTCCAAATTCTTTGCAACAGTTGCTACCAAAGCTCAGAAGAGTCAAATAAAACACCACATGCCCCACCAACAGTGCGCTTCTCCGACTTTCCAGGCAACCCGCACACTCACCTGGGCTTAGCTGGGACATGGAAAAGAATCAAAACAGCACTACACATACCATAGAGATCTGGGTTGCTGCGGATATACAACCTCACAAAGTTTTTTCCTGGTATTGGCAAAAGAGACCCCTTTATTCTGTCAAAGACCTGCAAAACAGCACAGCAGTTAAGTCTACTGAAGATTTTTTTTCTTAAAGTTTAATAAGTTTGCACTGCAAAACTGAAACTCAGTGATTAGAGCTTTTATTATTTATTTAGTATTATTTTTATTATTTCATTTAGTATTTTCAAATGCTAATTGACCTTTTACTTTTGAAGACCATATCCAGTATACAAAACCTTTCACGTTACTCGATTGTTTAACCATAGAAGGAACAAGTCTGCATTATACGACAAAAGAAAGGTAAATCTGGATTACAAACCTGGTAAGTGTCTACATCAAAGAATGTTTGATAGTATTCAAATGTCCAGAAGGGGGAGCTTTTCTTCTGTCCAGCAAGTAACTGTCAGAGGTAAAATAAAAAACGTAATGAACACAGAAGCAATTTCCTTATTCTAGCTACCCAGAGAAAGAGAGAGGGTCTAATGGAAAATCAAGATGTACGAAAGACAAAACTCTTCTGCATTCATCAATCAATTTTACCACAGCCATGCCCAATTCTCAGCCTGACATAAAAGCATCAGTTCTGAAGACACACCAAAAGGTTTCAAATCCTGGTCCCTTCACTAGGGGATGGCTTCATCAAATCACTAGACTCATCTCAGTCTTCCTTATCTAAAAAGTACAGGTGGGCTTCCCTGGTGGCGCAGTGGTTGAGAGTCCGCCTGCCGATGCAGGGGACGCGGGTTCGTGCCCCGGTCCGGGAGGATCCCACATGCCGCAGAGTGGCTGGGCCCATGAGCCATGGACGCTGAGCCTGCGCGTCCGGAGCCTGTGCTCCGCAACGGGAGAGGCCACAACAGTGAGAGGCCCGTGTACCGCAAAAAAATATATAAAATAATTAAAGAAATAAAAAGTACAGGTAACAAGATCTACCTTATAGGATAATAGGAAGGACTAGCTTAATTACTCTGCAAAACAACATATATATGTATATACACACACAAACATGTACCTACAGAAGGCAGTCAGTGTTAATATCTTTTCCCCTTCCTCCGCTTCAACATCCTCACTACTATCACCACCTGAATTCTCAAAAATCTGATATACTGACTCACTCTAAAATATACTGCTCTAACAAAACACCAAAATTCCTATTTAGAAGAGGCGCACTAGGAGGGCCACGCCTGTACCAAGAGCACAGCTCTCTACAGAAGAATACACGCCCCATGCCAGGAAGTGTGACTGCCATCCTCAGATATCTGAAGAGGATTCATACAGCAAAAAGTACAGATGCACTCTAAGGACCTTTGCAAGACGAGGGAAGGTACTATAGGCAGATATTTTTTGTTCACTGTAAAGGAAAAATTTTCCACCATTAAAGTTTTCCAAAAGTGGTAGGGGCTGCTTTACACGGTCATGAGCGGCCTGCTCCTAGAGGTATTCAAGTGTTGTCTTTCTAACAGACCACGGAGAGCATTAATATCTTGAGAGGGAAGCTGAAATACAGTAAGTCCCCTGTATACGAACAAGTTCCACGCCGAGAGTGCGTTTGGAAATCCAATTTGTTCCTAAGTCCAACAACGTTAGCCTAGGTGCCCACCGAACACAATCGGCTATACAGTACTGCGCTGTAATAGGTTTGTAATACTTTTCACACAAATACATGAAAAACAAACACAAAAAATAAAACTTTTTTTTTTTTTGCGGTACACGGGCCTCTCACTGTTGTGGCCTCTCCCGTTGCGGAGCACAGGCTCCGGACACGCAGGCTCAGCGGCCATGGCTCACGGGCCCAGCCGCTCCCCAGCACGTGGGATCTTCGCAGACCGGGGCACGAACCCGCGTCCCCTGCATCGGCAGGCGGACTCTCAACCACTGCGCCACCAGGGAAGCCCAAGAAAACATTTTTAATCGTACAGCACAGTACCTTGAAAAGTACAGGAGTACAGTATAACAGCCAGCATACAGGGGCTGGCACTGAGTGAACAGGCAAGAAGAGTTAGGGCTTCCCTGGTGGCGCAGTGGTTGAGAGTCCGCCTGCCGATGCAGGGGACGCGGGTTCATGCCCCGGTCCGGGAGGATCCCACATGCCGCGGAGCGGCTGGGCCCGTGAGCCACGGCCGCTGAGCCTGCGTGTCCGGAGCCTGTGCTCCGCAACGGGAGAGGCCACAACAGTGAGAGGCCCGCGTACCGCAAAAAAAAACCAACCAAAGAAAAAAAAAAAAAAAAAAAAAAGAAGAGTTACTGACTGGAGGAGGGAGAGGTGGGAGACGGTAGAGCTGAAGGATCTTCAGCAACAGGACACGGAGGGCAAGGTGCAATTTCACTCACTCCTGCCACTGATGGCACAGGTTCTGGTTCCTTGCTGGATTCAATTCTATCTACCCTCTTAAAAAAACGAACCAGTGATGTCTGGGTAGTACTGTACAAGCTATATCACCGCTGCTTTTACACTTGCTTGTGGACATCCTGGGCTTGAAATAAAGATACTGTACTCTATACAGTACTGTAAAGTTCACAAAAGCACAAACACTTGTAGAGGATGCACACACGTGAAAATGTACGCCAGACACATGAACTTACATGACTGGACATGCGAACACACGTTCGAATCTTTGAAAGTTTGCAACTTGAAGGTTTGTATGTAGGGGACTTATTGTAGAGGAAACTGTAGATTCTTTCCAACTCTAATATTGCAAGATACTGAACACCAGAGACCCGTGTTCCATAAGCTAGGTCAAGAAATTCTGTCACTATCAGAATATTGGTAACCTCTTCCCGATTCCCTGAATGGATATAATGTTTTCAGTTTTAAGATTTTTTTCCCCCATACATTTCTTCTTAAACTTTTGATGGCTGCTGTTGTTCCGTGTGATGGTAAATTTTATGTGTCAACTTGGCTGGGCCATGATGCCAGATATTTGATCAAACATTGTTCTGGATGTTTCTGTAAGGGTGTTTTTTAATGAGCTTTACATTTAAATTGGTGGACTTTTTGAATAAAGCAGATTGCCCTCCATAATATGGGTGGACCACAGCCAATCAGGTGAAGGCCTGAATAGAACCAAAGGCTGTGACCCCCTGAGCAAGAGGGACTCCTCCAGCAGATGCCCTCAGACTTCATCTGCAATTATCAGCTCTTCCTACTTCTCCAGCACAATGCCTCTGGATTCAAATTCTCTTTCCTGAGTCTCCAGCCTGCCAGCATCCTCCACCAGATTTTGGACTCACCAAGCATCCACAATCATGTGAACCAATTTTAAAAAAAAGTAAATCTCTTTCTCTACATATACATATCCTATTGATCTATTTCTCTGGAGAACCGCAACTAATTAATACACTCAGTTATACTAAAAATCATTCCTGTATCCTGAGGGTGCCAACAACTTTGATAAGCACTTAACATACACTACTCTAATACAGAGGGACTCAAGAGTGCCTTGCTTTAAAGTTCCATCTGCACCTGCCAGTTGTGTGTCCTGGGGCAAGTCACTTAAATTCTGTGCCTCCGGTTTCTCATTTACAAAATGAAGCTGAGAATAGTTCCTTGCATAGGGTTGTTTTAAGGATTAAATGAGATGATCCAAGTAAGGAACTTTAAATGGCACCTGGCAGCTATTAAACACTGAATAAATATTAGCTGTTGTGATGATAATGATGACAATAGTCAGTATACTATTTTCTTATATTTCCAAAGAGGAAATCAGGTCTAGGGAAATTAAAGTACCTTATCCAAGACCACAGAGCTATTACTACTGGCCAGACCTGGATTCAAACTCAGGCTCCTAAGTCTGAGCTCTTGCCACAATATCTAGTACACAATGCTATTTAATTTGACATATACTTTGGTACTTATTTTGATATTTCATGGAATTCCACGAAGAACACTTGCCACTCCACTATTTCATGAGCCTGTGAACACACTGCTATAAATTGAGTACTCCTCTAGTGAATCACGATCATGATCCATTTATAAAATATTACTAGAAATACTGTTTTTCTGGAATGCACCAACAGTGTACATGGAAGTAAATTTTTGTGATCAAAAACAGCTCTGATATTCAAAATTCAACCGGATGCAGAAACCTAGAACTCTCCATAGAATCCTCCCTCTCTTCCTCACCCCTTTTCCACCAAGTCCTAGTGAGCCCATCTGCTAAACATCTGTATCCAGTTCTAGTTCAGGCCACTTCACCAGTCTCCTACCTGGTTTTCTGGCCTCTAGTCCGTCTCCCACCAACTCATACTCCACAGGGCCACTGTATCTTAAATATCTTTAAACGTATCTGGTCATACTGTTTAAAATCTTTCAATGGCTCCCAACAGTTTTCAGAATACAATTCATACTCAGAGGGTTGAGTCCTTGCCTATCTGTGAGCCTCATCTCCTGTCTCCACCTATATTTTGCTCCCAATGTACATGAAGATGGAAGATGTGCTTTCTATACCATGTTCCTTCATGCCTCTGTGACTTCACCAAAACTGTTCCCTTTGCCCAGATCACCTTCCACACCTTCTTCCTGGGTTCGCCTATTCTTTCAACAAGATTCAGTTTAAATGTCACTGCCTCCAGGAAGCCTTCTGTAACCCCCTTGTCTCTGCTCCCACAACCCCAGCATGCTTCCCATGGGTAACAATGGTCTGTTCGCTTGTCTGTTTCTCCCCCAAGGCAGATTTACCTCGATTTACATGATTTACCTTCGTGTTGCCACTGCTTGGCATTCTACCTGGCACACAGGAGACAGTGAATAAATGCATGAGCCAGGTTTTTGAAAGTTAAAAGAGTAAGCTGGGACGAAGTGAGATAGTGGCATAGACTTATATACACTACCAAATGTAAAATAGATAGCTAGTGGGAAGCAGCTGCATAGCACAGGGAGATCAGCTTGGTGCTTTGTGACCACCTAGAGGGATGGGATAGGGCAGGTGGGAGGGAGATGCAAGAGGGAGGAGATATGGGGATATATGTATGTGTATAGCTGATTCACTTTGTTATAAAGCAGAAACTAACACACCATTGTAAAGTAATTATACTCCAATAAAGATGTTAAAAAAAAAGTTAAAAGAAAGAAACAATTTAAAAGACAAGTTCAAACCTCAGTTTTATCAGAGTCATCATTTCCTAGTAACTCATCATCCTCTTCTCTCCCTGAGCCTCCTGGGGGTCCTGGCTGGTGTTTTGGGGTTTCACCAGGATCCTCGATGCTTATTGTGGTGGCATCTGGGTTTGCCGCTAGAGAAGTGGCTGTATCACCAAATTCTGAAATCAATTAGCGTACAAGGGTATCAGTGACCTTACCCACACTGGAAATGCCATATATTTTTTTTTTTTTTTTCCGGTACGCGGGCCTCTCACTGTTGTTGCCTCTCCCGTTGCGGAGCACAGGCTCAGCGGCCATGGCTCACGGGCCCAGCCGCTCCGCGGCATGTGGGATCTTCCCGAACCAGGGCACAAACCCGCGTCCCCTGCATCGGCAGGCGGACTCTCAACCACTGCGCCACCAGGGAAGCCCATGCCATACTTTTAATTTAAAGATAAGCTGTTACAACCTCAGCTTTGCTATAGACCCTATCTGAGACAAGTGGCAAAAGGCTCTGAAAAAAATCTCATCTAGAAATCAAGCTGACAAAGAAAAATGATTATGAAAACAACAGAATTTGAAGTCAGACCAGAATTTTAGTTCTGGCTCAGTTACTTACTAAGTATTTAAGCCTGAGTAAGTAACTTAACCTCTATAAGCTTCAGTGTTCTCATCTATACGATGGGGAGAATAATATTTATTTTCAGGAATTTTGGGAAAGTTAGGAATATTACTTAAGTAAAGCCCTTAGCAAAGCCCTTAGCAGAGTGCCTGGCCCATAGCAAGTAACCAATCTAACCTTCTCTTCTTTGATTCAAGTTCAAAAAAACTTAATGGAAGTTACTTTTTCCAATAAGTCCTATGTAATCACTACGGAAAACACGAGGACAAAAATGAAAGTAGAGGGCTTCCCTAGTGGCGCAGTGGTTGAGAGTCCGCCTGCTGATGCAGGGGACACGGGTTCGTGCCCCGGTCCGGGAAGATCCCACATGCCGCAGAGCAGCTAGGCCCGTGAGCCATGGCTGCTGAGCCTGCGCTCCGCAACGGGAAAGGCCACAACAGTGAGAGGCCCGCGTACCGCAAAAAAAAAAAAAAAAAAAGAAAGAAAGAAAGTAGAAACAACAGAATAAAAATCACTCTTAGTCCCATCCACATAAAAGCAAACACTATTAACTTTTGGTGTATTTCCTTTTCTCTATAGAGTAGATTCATGCCAGGGATGATCGTTCACTCAACAAATATTTACTGCGTGCCTACAGTGTACCACGTACTGATTTAGGATGTGACAGTACTATGTAAACAATGTTGTACCCTGCTCCATCTGCCAGGGATTATATAAAAAATTATTTTTTTCATATTATATCGGTCTTTAAAATGACCAGTTACGTGGCTACATAACAGTTCATCAGCTGGAGGTGGGAATAGTAGGAGAGAGACACCCCAAGTTAACACAATTATTCCACTGTTATTGGATGTTTGGGTGCTTTTCGTTTTTCATTAGTACAAATAACACTGTAAGGGGCATCTGTGAGGAGAAAGCTTTTGGGGTTATTGCCTTAGTATGAACACTATCAGTGTGACCACCAGGTCAAAGGGTGCAGACCATTTTTAAGGCTCTTGAGCCATACTGCTAAACTGTTCTCCAAAAGAACCTCACCTATTCATGTCCACCAGCAATGATTGTGACTTCTGTCTCTGGGCATCCTAACAAACTTTATTTAGCTGCTCTTAGATAAAATTTAGGGCAGCTGTGGAATTTGGCAGGACTCAGGAAGGAGGCCAGCAGGGCACCACTGTAACAGAACACTCATGGCAGCAGGATGGGGCTCTTGGATAACCGAGCCCAATCTTACTGCCTTTCAGCTACGCAAATAGTTTTATGGAGAGAATTAAAGTGACTGAAGTTAATAAGGCGGCTGATCCGTAACAACTACCCAAGCTTCAGTGCCCCATGTTCTGGCAGCATGAAGCTCTGGAATGAGAGGGCCCTCTGTTTAAGATAAGACTCTAGCACTCCATGACCTTGGGCAAATCACTCCGTATCTCTGAGTCTCTGTTTCTTCAACTATAAAAAGTAGAAAATACTTATCTCGCAGAGAGATTTTGAGGATGATATGAGATAATAAATACTGTTATTGCTATCATTTACTGACTGGACAGGGCACTGACATTTAAAAAGATGGTTATAACTTTGCCTGAGGGAATCAGTCCAAGGAAGATATATTTAAGTTTCATATTTTAAAAACAGTAGTTTACCAGGGGAAATGACATGCCAGAAGGAGGAACAGAGAGTGTCACTTTAGAGGTATCAAGTCCAAAGAGGTTCAAGAGATGATAACTCATCTAGTTGATGGGATTAGGAAAGGCTACTTGGAAAAGGTGCCGTATGAGAAGGATGGCCAGAAGGCAGTGGGGATGGCATCTCAGGCAAAGAGTATGGGATGAGCAAGACCCAGAAGACAGAAAATGTGTTCCGTGTGTGAAGAACAGCAGATGGAAAGTCTGATTTTAATGTAGGATGTGTGTACCTCGCACGTGACTATTCACATATTCTGCTCTGTATTGGTTATTCTTGTCCATCTCAGTGCCTTGAGGGCAAGACTGTATGTTTCTTATTTCTGCCACCAACATTATCTGCTTCTACATCCTACGCTGTGTTTTGCCTCTGTTCCTTTCCTGACACAATGTCTCCCCACCTGCAGGGCCCTGACCTTCACGTTTTCATTTAACACTACCATTTTTCCTCGGAGAAGCTTCCATGACCCCCACAGCACCCTTTGTTCTTTTCTAGAGAGCCAAGTCTTTAACACGGTGCAGAAAGTCCTGTGTGACTGGGCTCCTGCTTCCTCTTAACCTCACCTTGTGACAGGCCTCCCCCACCAACTGTGCTCTGGTACTCTGGCCTTCTTTTAATTCCTTGGGAAAGAAAATGAAACAGACTTCCTCCCTTCTCAAGCACTCTGCACGTGCTGTTCTTTACACTTGAACTTTCTTGCACTGTGCTCCCAGACAGGATGACCAAGGAGGCCTCTGGAATGAAGTGAGATTTAAGCAGAGCAAGGGAACAAGCCATGTGGCTATCTGGACTAAGAATGTCCCAAACAGAAGGATGGCTCAAAAGCCCTAAGCTGTTAGTGTACCTGGCATCTAGGAGGGACAGTGATGAGGCCCATGTGGGTAGGCAGAGAGAAAGGGCTAGAGTAGCAGGAGATGAAATCAGAGGCAGTGGAGGCCTGGATCATGTAGGGCCTCCTAAGCACAGAAAGGGCTCTGCCTTCCACTCCTAGTGAGATGGGAGCCACTGCAAGTTTTAGAAGGAATGACGTGATCTGACTTGGTTTTAGAGGTCTACTCTGGCTGCAAAATACAGACTGTAGGGGGGTAAGGGAGGATGCAGGAAGAACCTGAAGGAAGGTAAGGGGCTATAATCCAGACATAAGGTGATGGTGACCTTGAGCACGGTGGGATAGCGGTAGAGGTGACGAGAAGTGGTCAGATGCTGGTTGTATTTTGCAGATGGAACTGACAGTATTGGCCAATGAAGTGGATTTCTCTTTAAACATCGTATCTCTTCCTTAGATAGTAGTAAGATAGCGTATGTTGTGATGCCTGGGTTCAAACCCAGCTTTACCACTTACTATAACCTTTAAGCAAATGACTTAATTTTCCTGTGCTTCAGTTTCCTCATTGGTAAAATAGGGAGAATAAAATAACTATTTCATAAAATTGACATAAGGAGTAAATGAGTAAATATTTGTAAAGCACTTAGAACACTGCCTGCCATTTAGGAAATACTATACAAGTGTTTACAAGGCAAATGAGCGTTCGTCAATCCCCAGCTTAGGTCAGGCTCTGGGTTATGAGTTATGAACTTTTCCTCCAGCACTTTCATAGTTTATAGATATATATTTAAATGATCATTTAACAAATAAATGTCTCCCTCACTACACTGAGAGCTTCATAAGGAAGAAACTGTTCACTCTTCTACCCTGGTAACTAGAACAATTCCCTGGTTCATGGTCACACTCATGAGAGATTTACTGAGTCAGTGAAGGAATGACCTGAATCACATTTCATTATAATTATCTTTTTACACTTTTATCTACTCTACCAGTGTAAAAAGCTTCTCCTTTATCTTTTGATCTCCTGTATCTAGTAGAATTCTAAGCACAAAGCAGGTGCTCAATAAATGCGTGTTGAACTAAAGCAAGAACTCTATAAACATTTTCTGTAATCACTGCATTAAGTGTATGATATTATCAATCTGAAGGGCTGTTTGGCAAAATAAGAACAGCTGATGTGAACAAACAGAATAACCTGAGTGTGGCAAACATTCTTTTACCAAGATGTCTGAAATAATCTTCTTTAATACATGCACCAGCATAGCAACGGAAATTCTGCTGTGACTGCAGAAATACTGATCATAAAAGGTGGGCACCCAACGGATGTACCTTCAAACTGCAAGTCATCTACAGCTGCCATTCAGCCAAGGGTCTTCTCCCAATTATTAGGAAGATAATTTACAGAGTTCTAAAAAGGAAAAATAAATAAATTTCATATGATAACATTAAAAAATCTACAAACGAATCTATTTCAGCATTAGAAATGGTATTGCTTTTCCTTGCATCCTTTTTTAGTGGGATCCGATAGGTTTATATAAAGATAACCATTTAGCATCAGATACTATTAAAACTGTTATAAAAAAAACTAATGGTGGGGGGCTCCATTGGTCCATGCAATCTCACTGTGTGGGTGTTAAGGGCCAGGTGCAGCCTGGAGATGGAAGAATGAGGAAGGGGAGGCTGGGGTTTGAGACAGGTGTCTATGAGGGCAGTGGAGAGCAAAGGCTGTCAGCCTAGCAGTGGTTTAAGGGCACAGTCCTCTGGAGTCGAACAGACCTGGGTTTGATTCCCGATTCTGCTGCTTCTGGCCGTAAGACTGTGGGCTCCTGGGGGGCCTCAATTTTCCTCATCTGTAAAATGGGTTCACAATTGTACTTACACGATACTGGGTGCCATTAACTGAGGCAAGTAAGTGTAAGGCGCTTAGTGCATAGCGAAGCAATTAGTAGGCGCTGGAGTGATGGGGACCCTACAGCCTGGGCACCGTGAGCCCAGGACGGTCTGGGAAAGAGCTACCCAAGAAGCACGCACAGTGTTTTAGAAGGAGAAGCTGGGCCGCAGCGGCCCGGGTGGGCAGGAGATCCCGAGCTCCCTCAGTCCCGGGCCGGCCCCACAGACCCCTCCACCTCACCTCGCCGGGTGCTCGGCGTCCAGCTGGTGTGAGGAAGTCTCGGGCCTCAGATTCTGCGCGCAGGCTCTTGGTCCCGCCGAGTTGCCGGAAACCGGAGATCCGGGGGCAGACCTTCTCCACCTCCTCCGGGCAGAGCCCCGCCTCCTTAAAAAGACAGCACCTCCCGCAGACGCCGCTTCCCGAGATCTCTGCGGGCAACTGTACCAAAGCTCGCTCCCTCTGCGGCCCCTCGAAGGGCTAGGCTTCGGCTCTTAAAGAGGCAGGTGGCGCTGGGCGGACCGGTGGGGACTTGAGAGGGTCCGCCTCGGCTCACCTCGCTCCGGGGGTGGGGGGCGCAGAGAATTCTCTGGAGAGTGGGGTTTACTTTATGTTTGGTTATACCTCTTTTCTTATTGAAATATAAAGTAGCGTAACGGAAGACGATTGTGAAAAGAAAAAAATGTCATCAATCCCCCCATTCTTTTTTGGCCATAAAAATTTAATTAACCAGTGAGGGAGAACGAGTCAATTAGTTTTCGAGTGTTGAATCAGTGATCTCGGGAAGGATGATGTCTGTTCCTAGGGACACCCCCGTAAGTGTGGTAATTTGTTCCTTCACTCCTGCGACGGTCTACCTTATGCCCTTGGAGCAGTGAGGAGTGACTGGAGATTGGCCTCACTCCCCGCTCTGTCCCCGCCTCGGCATCTGACCACCACCTCGACTATAGCAGGGGCCCAGTAAACGACGGTGAAGTTGCACTGAGTGAGCCGGTGAGAAACATTTTGCCCCGCCGCCAGTCTTGCTTGGTTATCACCTACACAGCCCTCCAGATGTCGGTACCCTTTCCTCCACCTAGGGAAAGCCTGCCTTCGCCTCCCAGGACTTCTTTTGCGCCCATAGTCCCCTGTGCTTGCTTAAACCATGGCAGTTGTTATTGTTTGCCTATCTTTGCCGGCGTGGGAGTGCTTTGGGGGGAAGGATCAGGAATGACTCTGGTCTCCAGGTCCTCAAGGCAGCCCAGAACCAGGGACACGATAGTTGCTCACTGAAGGTTAACTGTAGAGCGATCAAGTTCTGGCTGGCTGAGCAGCATAAGCCAAATTCACTGCCTACACAAGGTGGAACCTTTGACTTTGGCCTCACTACACTGGGCCCTTATGGTCAATCGGAATGGCCTTATTACATCTGACTAATAAATAGTCACACACATACGGAGCGTATTTATTGAACTGACATTGTGATCAGGCTTTATACATGCAGATCTCTAATTCTCAGAACAATCCAGCAAGGTTGAGGTGATTATCCTCATTTTATAAAGAGAAAGCTGGGGCTTCCCTGGTGGCACAGTGGTTGAGAGTCTGCCTGCCAATGCAGGGGACATGGGTTCGTGCCCCGGTCCGGGAAGATCCCACATGCTGCGGAGCGTCTGGGCCCGTGAGCCATGGCCGCTGAGCCTGCGCGTCCGGAGCCTGTGCTCCGCGACGGGAGAGGCCACAACAGTGAGAGGCCCGCGTAACAAAAAAGAAAAAAAAAAAAGAGAAAGCTGAAGTTAGCGTATGTATGTGCAGGGTACTTTGGTTGAATGTGTACCATGAATGAATTGCAACACACAAATTCGGTGTGCAAATGTATCAAACACTTCTTATGCCCCATGGCAGATCCTCTTGGCTTCATCAGCTGCTTATTTCACCACCACTGATCTTATTCCAGCTTCAGCAGCTGTAACCTAAGTGAGCTTCACCTCAAGTCCATAACTCGGGCTTCTTGCTTTCTGCATCAGGGCTTGTGTCTTGATACCTTGGGATTATGGGACTGCTGGAACTGTTCAGCACTGGGACAGGTGCAAGCCAGAAGTGCTGAAGTGGGGAGCGGTCAATGCCTCATGGGACAAATCTTTGACCGATGGAGTCAGTAACTGATGAATACATGCTTCTCTCTTTTTCCCCTCAGACTCTCCTCAGATATTTCATACAGCTTTCAAACTGTCTTGCAGGATCAAACAACCAAATGCCTTTGGAAGTGGCCAATTCGACTAGATAATTCTTTGTAGAGCACCCTCAACAAAGAATTGCACCTTGCACTGGTTCTCCTTCCTCCCCTCCGCCATTGCATTGCAATTCCCCCTTGCAATAGCTCTCCTTTCTCCTCTGTTTTACAACTCCTGTCCTTCACTTCTGATCCTTGGACTCACACTTGCCAATAAAGTACTCACATGAGATGAGGAACCCACACTGTCATGTTGGTCAAGGGTGGCCCCAGAAAGCAGCCCTCAGGATGGAATTTTGGAACCGGACTCCTCACCAGTCAGATGGCAACAACAACCCCATTGCTAGTGATAAGTGTGTGTGTGTCAGGCCGGGGGGGCGGGGCAGTGATAACACCTAGACTATATATTTCTTCTCTTGGAAACAGAAGTAAAAGTTTTATTGATATATTAATTATAATGATGTGTAAGTTTTGGCTCAAAACAAGACAAGAATCAAAGATAACTATACCAGTTTAACTAAAACAGCAATTCTCAACTGGGGACTATTTTGCTCCCAGGGATATTTGGCAATATGTGAAGACATTTTTTTTTTTAAGAATTTTATTGGGACTTCCCTGGTGGCGCAGTGGTTAGGAATCCGCCTGCCAATGCAGCGGACATGGGTTCGATCCCTGGTCGGGGAAGATCCCACATGCTGTGGAGCAACAAAGCCCGTGCGCCACAACTACTGAGCCTGCGCTCTAGAGCCCACATGCCGCAACTGCTGAAGCCTGTACCCTCTAGGGCCCACGCTCTGCAGGATGAGAATCCCACGCACTGCAGCGAAGAGTAGCCCCCACTCACGGCAACTAGAGAAGGCCCACGTGCATCAGTGAAGACCCAAAGCAACAAAAAAAAATAAAAACCATCATTCACTCTAAAAAAAATAATTTTATTGGAGTATAGTTGATTTACAATGTTGTGTTAGTTTCAGGTGTACAGCAAAGTGATTCAGCTACATATATATATATATATTCATCTTTTTCAGATTCTTTTCCCATATAGGTTATTATAGAATATTGAGTAGAGTTCCCTGTGCTATACAGTAGGTCCTTGTTGGTTATCTATTTTATATATAGTAGTGTGTGTATGTTAATCCCAAGCTCCTAATTTATCCCTCCCCTGCACGTTTCCCCTTTGGTAACCATAAGGTTGTTTTCAAAATCTGTGAGTCTGTTTCTGTTTTGTAAATAAGTCCGTTTTATACCATTTTTTAGAGTCCACAGATGAGTGATATCATGATATTTGTCTTTCTCTGCCTGACTTATGAAGGCATTTTGATTGTCATGACTTGTGAGGTGCTATTGGCCAGGGTGCTTCTAAACGTCCTACAATGCACAGGATAGCCCTTCTCAACAAAGAATTATCTAGTTGAAAATGTCGATGGTGTCAAGGTTGAAAAACTCTGAGCTCAAAATGTTCATATTAACTCATCTGTCCAACTATGGTAAGGAAGGTGAGCCCAGCTGATGATACTAATTAGAGCTCTAACTGCTCTGTGAGGGGAATAAACCAGTGAGAGAGAACCCACCCCACCCTCACCTAGATAGAATGGGGGAAGAATTCGGGAGGAAGAGAAGCAGAGGAGCAAGCCTTGCTTTGATGGACAGGGATGGGGGTGGAGGGGACGGTCTGAAAAGTATGAGCCTTGTTAGATGCTGCATGTGATCCTGACAGAGTCCCCTGGCTTTCCGCAGGGGAAAGCTGGTGACCCCACAGCTGAGCCATGCTCCAGAAAGTGTCTCCAACACCTGCTGAGTGACGCCCAACCAGGGAGAAGGCTGCTGGCCTTTGCATCATTGTCTCAGGTGCAATGTTAGAGAACTGCCACTGATTATTTTGGCAAATGCCCTGTTTTTATAGCGTGAGCTCTGAGTCAGTTCAAATAAAACCAAGACCTGAGAATGGAGCTTTCCAAAGGAGATGTCAGACAAGTCACGTAATGACAATTGTCTGTGAATGGGACTTTTTGAAGAGCTCCAAACCTATTCTTCCCCTTCCAGTGGTTACTAAATTGTTAATTTTTGCAACAACCATGGTTGTGAAACGGTTGTTTTTCAAGGCTACCTTGGAGCGGGGAGAGGGGAGTGGGGCTAGAGCAAGTTAAAACACCACAAAGCTCACTGTTCTTACTAAGATTCAGCTGTTTTTATTGAATAGACACTTCTCTGATTATCACAAACCTTTCTTTGATTAATTTACAGAATACCGAAAGAAGTTGATTTTGACAATTTTTGACAGTGTTCTCACGCTTTTATGAAGGAGTGGGTTTTCAGAGATTCTTATTCTTCCATTCCAGAAGTGCTGCTAATTCACTTACATTAAATGCATTTATTTTTATCTATAGATATTTCAGTCATCTTTTTCACATTAATTACTTCTTTATATCTTCTTTACCTTTTTTTTGTATCTTTATTGGAGTATAATTGCTTTACATTGTTGTGTTAGTTTCTGCTGTACAACAAAGTGAATAAACTATATGTATACATATATCCCCATTTCTCCTCCCTCTTGAGCCTCCTTTACCCCACCCCTCTAGGCGGTCACAAAGCACCGAGCTGATCTCCCTGGGCTATGCAGCAGCTTCCCACTAGCCATCCATTTTACATTTGGTAGTGTATATATGTCAGTGCTACTCTCTCACTTCGTCCCAGCTTCCCCGCTCCGCACCCCCCCCAACACCTGTCCTCAAGTCCGTTCTCTACTCTGTGTCTTTATTCCTGCTCCACCACTAGGTTCACCAGTACTACTTTTTTAGATTCCATATGTATGTGTTAGCATATGGTATTTGTTTTTCTTTCTGACTTACTTCACTCTGTATGACAAAATGTAGGTCCATCTACCTCACTACAAATAACTCAATTTCATTTCTTTTTATGGCGGAGTAATATTCCATTGTATGTATGTGCCACATCTTCTTTATCCATTCATCCGATGATGGACACCTAGGTTGCTTCCATGTCCTGGCTGTTGTAAATAGAGCTGCAATGAACATTGTGGTACATGACTCTTTCTGAATTATGGTTTTCTCAGGGTATATGCCCAGTAGTGGGATTGCTGGGTCATATGGTAGTTCTATCTTTAGTTTTCTAAGGAAGCTCCATACTGTTCTCCATAGTGGCTGTATCAATTCACATTCCCACCAACAGTGCAAGAGGGTTCCCTTTTCTCCACACCCTCTCCAGCATTTATTGTTTGTAGATGTTTTGATGATGGCCATTCTGACTGGTGTGAGGTGATACCTCATTGTGGTTTTGATCTGCATTTCTCTAATGATAGTGATGTTGAGCATCTTTTCATGTTCTTTCCCTTCTTTCACTAGCTATGTTTTTCTTGCTAGTTCAAAGTTATACATCCATTTTATTTTATTTTGGTTGTTGCTTTTAACTCATTTTATTTATTTTTTCCTGTCTGCTTTTTAAGCTTATTTATATATATTTATATACGTATATATATATATATATATATAAAATACTCTATTGAACAAGTGGCTCCTAATCTGTTATTTAACACATTCTCCCCATCTTTATTTATTTTATTTAAATTTTTAAAATATATTTTTGGCTGCATTGGGTCTTTGTTGCTGCACGCGGGCTTCCTCTAGTTGCGGCAAGCGGGGGCTACTTTTCATTGTGGTGTGCGGGCTTCTCATTGCTGTGGCTCCTCTTGTTGTGGAGCACAGGCTCTAGGCATGCAGGCTTCAGTAGTTGTGGCTCGCAGGCTCCACAGCGCAGGCTCAGTAGTTGTGGCACATGGGCTCCGTTGCCCAGCGGCATGTGGGATCTTCCCGGACCAGGACTCGAAACTGCGTCCCCTACATTGGCAGGTGGATTCTTAACCACTGTGCCACCAGGATGCCCTCCCTCCAGTCTTTAATTCAACAATTGTGTATTTGTTTCCTAAAACTTCTATTTGACTCTTTTAAAAATCATTTTGGGTAGCCTATTAATGCTTTTTTTTTTTAATCCAGGAAGGCAAATGATTTAATAGCTTACTGGTGGAAGCTGATCTTTGCTGTCAGGGTGCCCTGGTGCCTATGAGTGCTTTAAACCTTTAATACGTAGTTATAGCTATTTAAATAATCTTATTGATAATTCCAATGTCTGAAATTCTTGAGGATCTAAACGTTGTTGTTTCTGCTGATTCTCACTCATGGTGGTTTGTTTCTTTGTGTGTTGATAATCTTTGTGAGCTCATATTAGTTTCACCCTAATCTATGTGAATCCACAATATCTAAATATTTTGTCTTTTCTAAAAAGTCCTATTTGGCTCTTTTATCAAAAGTACATGGTCATTTTTGACACCAAGATACAGGTGATACCTCTTCATAGAGGAGTTGCTATTGCATCTTCCAGAAGCCAGGAGTCACTGCTGACAGGGGACCACTTCCATATCCTTTGAGGAGTTTCCATCTTTTTTTTTTTTTTTTTTTTTTTTTTTGTGGTACACGGGCCTCTCACTGCTGTGGCCTCTTCCGTTAAGGAGCACAGGCTTAGGACGCTCAGGCCCAGCGGGCATGGCTCACGGGCCCAGCTGCTCCGGGGCACGTGGGATCTTCCCGGTCCAGGGCACGAACCCGTGTCCCCTGCATCGGCAGGCGGATTCTCAACCACTGCGCCACCAGGGAAGCCCCGAGGAGTTTCCATCTTAATACAGGAATTTCAGAGTCAGCTCTCCTATTCTACAGCTGGTTCAGGGCTTAGTTTCACAACCACAGAGCTGATACTGGCGCCTCTCAGGCCTGCTCTAACTTTTCTATTTGCCCAGGACTATTTTGCCCAGTTCCCTACTTTGGTTTTACCCAATGATATTATTTATGTTTATGTATATACATATGTGTGAATGCTTGGAGGTATTCCCTTAACTCTTATGAAAGCAGTACGTTAAATAGTTATTTCATGGAAAAGCTAACTGTTTAGTCAGCAAAAGTTTGACGTACTGCCAGAAATGAAATTCTCAACTAACCTTTCTGGTACTCAGAACTCCAAGCATGCACAAAAAAGTAACGAACAATATAATGAAATCCCGTATACCATCATGTATATTTACTTATTGCAATTTTGCTATTGATCCCGCTTTTCCTTCTTTCTTTTTATGGTTTTGTGAGGTCACTTTTAAAACTTAAACACATTTGTTTTGAAGAGAAACTTCTATTGACTCCATGAAATGGAAAACCATGATCTCTTGCCAGTAATAGAATGTAACCATAATAATAAATAAAATGAAAATCAAAGTTATTAAAAATTAAGAAAATAAACAATAAGATATAAAAGTAATAATGCATTGATTTATACAAATACATACCTGAAAAGTTTTTCAGTGAGAATAAAGGAATAAGTTATGATCAATCAGTAATGAAGATATGTATATTAAACTCATTGCCTCTTCATTTAAAATAAGGATTAGTTTCTAGAATAATAAAATGATTCTGTCTTTTGGTTTTGATGTTATAGCACCAAGAATCCCAACTCCCAACACATATCTGCAATTGGAAAGGAAGGGCAAAACATATTTAACCACTTTTTAGATTTCAGTTATACATATTTATAACTACTTTGTATTCTAAACAATTGTCAGCTTCCAAAGTGATGGTTGATGTACTGCTGAAAATAACAGAATTACTGGAGTTTTGAAATATTTATGGGAAGCCTGTGTAACATGGTGTATCAGAGGACACCCCAAGGTCCAATGATTTGTAGGAGGTCTCAGAGAACATCATATAGTCATACTCATAGCTATGCTTTAACAGTGAAAGGATACAAGAGAAAATCAGCAAAGGGAAAAGGCACATGGGGCCAAAGTCCAGGGAAAACCTGGCATAAGCTTCCAAGAGTTCTCTCCCAGTGGAGTCACACAGGATACACTTAACTCTTCCAGCAACAAGCTGTGACAACATGGGTGAAATATCCTCTACCAGGGAATGTCATCAGAGAACAATGCCCAAGGTTTCTACTGGGGGCTGGTCACGTAGTCATCCTCTGTCTAGCATGTACCTAAATTCCAAGTTCCCAGAAGGAAAGCAGGTTTTCACGGTAGCTAAAATGTGAAAAGAACCCAAATGTCCATCAACAGATGAAGGGATAAGCAAACTGTTTTATATACATACAATGGAATATTATTCATCCTTAAGAAAAAAGGAAATTTCACAGTATGCTACCACATGGAAGAAACTTGAGGCCTATGCTAAGTGAAATAAGACAGTCATAACAGACAAGTACTGTATCATTCCACTTATATTAAGTATTTACAGTAGTCAAAAATCATAAAGACAGAAAATGTAATTGTGGTTGCTAGGAGCTAGCAGGAGGAGGGAATGGAGGATTATTGTTTAATGAGTATCATTTCAGTTTTACAAGATGAAAAGAGTTATGGTGATGGCCGCACAACAATGTGGATGTTCTTTTTTTTTTTTTTTTTTTTTTTGTGGTACGCGGGCCTCTCACTGTTGTGGCCTCTCCCGATGCGGAGCACAGGCTCCGGACGCACAGGCTCAGCGGCCATGGCTCACGGGCCCAGCCGCTCCGTGGCATGTGGGATCTTCCCGGACCAGGGCACGAACCCGTGTCCCCTGCATTGGCAGGCGGACTCTCAACCACTGCGCCACCAGGGAAGCCCCATTGTGGATGTTCTTAATGCCACTGAACTATACACTTAAAAATGGTTATAATGGTGAATTTTATGTTATGTGTATTTTATCACAATAAAAGAACAAAAATAAAAAAGTAATAGGGCCAGTGATTGCAGATGTAGATCATATAGTTCTAATAACTTTACATAACAACTCTTTCCAAAAACAAAGGTAAGAGAATAGAAGAAGATACACTACGCTAGCACTAATCAAAAGAGGGGTGGAATGACTATATTATTTTCAGACAGAGCAAACTTCAGAGCAAGGAAAATTGTCGGGGATAAAGACATTTTATAATGATAAAGGGGTCAATTCTCCAAGAAGGCATAAGCTTTAATATGTATGTGCCTAACAACAGAGCATCAAAATACATGAGGCAAAAACGGATAGAACTGAAAGGAGAAATAGACAAATCCACTCTTATAGTTGGAGACTTCAGTACCCCTCTGTCAGAAATGGATGGATCTAGCAGGCAGAAAATCAGAAAGAACTTGGGAGAATTCAACAGCACCATTGGTCAACTGGATGTAATTAACATCTATAGACCACTTCACCCAACAACAGTGGAATACACATTCTTCTCGAGCTTACATGGAACATTCACCAAGATAGACAACATCTGAAGCCATGAAACATACCTTAACAAAACAAACATAAAACAGAAATCATACAATATGTGCTGTCAGACCACAGTGGAATCAAACTAGAAATCAATAACAGAAAAATACTTGGAAAACTCCAGAATACTTGTAGAAGAAAACACTTCTAAATAACACAGGGCCAGATAAGAAACCTCAAGAGAAATTAAGAAATATTTTGAACTAAATGAAAATACAACTTAACAACATTTGTGAGATGCAGCAGAAGTAGTACCTACAAGGAAATTAATAGCATTGAAAGCATATATTAGAAAAGAAAGGCCCGGGTTCAATCCTGGTCGGGGAACTGAGATCCCATGAAAAGTGCAGTGTGGCCAAAAAAAAAGAAGAGGGCTTCCCTGGTGGCGCAGTGGTCGGGAGTCCGCCTGCTGATGCAGGGGACACGGGTTCATGCCCCGGTCCAGGAAGATCCCACATGCCGCGGAGCGGCTGGGCCCGTGAGCCATGGCCGCTGAGCCTGCGCATCCAGAGCCTGTGCTCCGCAACGGGAGAGGCCACAACAGTGAGAGGCCCGCGTACCGCAGGGAAAAAAAAAAAAGAAGAAGAAGAAAGAGAGAGAAATCTACATCAATAATCTAAGCTTCCACCTTAGCAATTTGGAAAAAGAAGAGAAAATTAAATTCAAAGTAGTCAGAAGAAAATAAATTAAAATTAGAGCAGAAATCAATGAAGCTGAAAACAGGAAATCAATAGGGAAGATCCATGAACCAAAAGCTGGTTCTTTGAAAAGATCAATAAAATTGATAAACCAGGCTAAGTAAGAAAAAAAGAAAGAAGATGCAAGTTTCTAGTATCAGAAATGAAAGAAGGGACATCACTACTGATCCCATGGATATTAAAAGGATAATAAAGGGATACTAATAATTCTATACCCACACATGTGATAACATAGTAAAATGGACCAATTCTTTGAAAGACACAATCTGTGTAAACTTACACCAGAAGAAATAAACAATCTGAATAGGCCTGTATCTTATTAAAGAATTTGAATAAATAATTAATAACCTTCCAAAACAGAAAAAGTACAGGCTCCGATAGGTTCACTGGTGAATTCTACCGGACAATTAAGGAAGAAATTACGCCAATTTTCTACAATCTCATCCAGAAATTAGAAGGAGAGGGAATTCTTCCTAACTCATTCTATGAAGCCAGCATTACCCTAATACCAAAACCAGACAAAGACATTACAAGAAAAGAAAATTAGAGGACAATACCTTTCATGAATATGGATGCAAACATCCTCAACAAAATATTAGCAAATTGAATCCAACAATAATAAAAAAAAAACTATACATCATGACCAAGTGAGATTTATTCCAGATATATAAAGCTGGCTCAACATTAAAAAATCAATTACTGTAATCCATTACATAAAAAGCCTAAAGAATAAGAATCACATTATCATATCAATACATGCAGAAAAAGCATTTGACAAAATTCAACACCGCTTAATTATAAAAATTCTCAGCAAACTAGGAATAAAGGGGGAACTTCCTCAAGTTGATAAAGAACGTCTACAGAAAACCTACAGCTAACATCATATTTAATGACGTTACAACTAGAAGCTCTCCTGCTAAGATCAGGAATAAGGCAAGAATATACCCTGATGGTTTGCACACTGGCCCCCTTATATAGAAGGCAGGGAGAGACCAAAGAAAGAGGCAGATCACTCCAGATTGGTAGGTGGCAGGATAGCATTTTAAATAAGCAAGGGGATTTACGAGGCTTGTCTTGGGCAGCCACAAGACAAGTAGATCTCTGAACACACCCACCATTATCTTAAAAGTTTATACAGAGGACTTAACTGGGTTCAATCATATATACCATCCAGATGGTCTCAACATCTCATTACTATCTCAGGCTGCATATTTGGGTAGCTTCTAGCATGGGGAAAGCAAGCAGAACACACATTCCAAAGACAGGGGAGGAGGTGAGGAGCTTCTGATTGCCCAAGTCCAGCTTACAGGTTAACCAGTGGTCATGTCCTCTCAGTAATCTCTTCCAATATCCCCTCTCACCACTCTTTCAACATCATACTGGAAGTCCTAACTAATGCAATAAAAGAAAAGGAAATAAATGTATACAGATCAGGAAGAAATAAATAAAGCTTTCTTTGCTCATAGATTACACAATTGTTTATGTAGAAAATATGAATGGGGCTTCCCTGGTGGTGCAGTGGTTGAGAATCCACCTGCCAATGCAGGGGACACAAGTTTGAGCCCTGGTCCAGGAAGATCCCACATGCAGCGGAGCAACTAACCCCGTGAGCCACAACTACTGAGCCTGTGCTCTAGAACTGGCGAGCCACAACTACTGTGCTCACATGCTGCAAGTACTGAAGCCGGCGTGCCTAGAACCCGTGCTCCGCAACAAGAGAAACCACCACAATGAAAAGCCTGCGCACCGCAACGAAGAGTAGCCCCCACTCGCCACAATTAGAGAAAGCCCGCGCGCAGCAACGAAGACCCAACACAGCCAAAAATAAATAAATAAAATAAATAAATTTTTAAAAAAATAAAAAAGAAAATCTGAATGAATTGACCAAAAAACTACTGGAACTAATAAGTAATTATAGCAAGTTTGCATGATACAAGGCTAAGGCACAAAAGTCAATTGCTTTCCTATATACCAGCAATGAACAATTGGAATCTGAAATTAAAAATCATAATACCATTTACATTAGCACCCCCCCCAAATGAAATACTTAGGTATAAATCTAACAAAATATGTAGAAGATCTATACAAGGACACCTATAAAACTCTGATAAAAGAAATCTAGGAAGAGCTAAATAAATGGAGAAATATTCCATGTTCATGAATAGGAAGACTCAATATTGTCAAGGTGCCAGTTCTTCCTAACTTAATCTATAGCGTCAACACAATACCGACCGAAATCCAAGCAAGTTATTTTGTGGATATTGACAAACTGATTTCAAAGTTTATACAAAGAGGCAAAAGACCCAGAATAGCTAGCACAATATTGAAGGAGAAGAACAAAGCTGAAAGACTGACACTACTTGACTTCAAGACTTAATTTAAAGATACAGTAATCAAGAGAGTATGATATTGGCAAAAGAATAGACAAATAGATCAATGGAAAGAAGAGAGAGTCCAGAAACAGACCCACACAAATATAGCCATGTAATCTTTGACAAAGGAACAAAGGCAATACAAAGGAAAAAAGAAAGTCTCTGACAAATGGTTCTGGAGCAACCAGACAGCCACATGCAAGAAAAATGAATCTAGGCACAGACCTTACACCTTTCACAAATATTAACTTGAAATGGATCTTAGACCTAAATATAAAACACAAAACCATAAAACTTGCAGATAACACAGGAGAAAAACTAGATGACCTTGAGTTTGGTGATGACTTTTAGATACAACACCAAAGTCACAATTCATGCAAAAAGAATTGATAAGTTGGACTTCATTAAAATTAAAAACATCTGCTCTGAAAAAGACACTGTCAAAAGGCTGAGGAGACAAGCTACAGACTGGGAGAAAATATTTGCAAAAGACATAGCCGATAAAGGACTGTTATCTAAAGTAAACGAAGAACTCTTAAAACTCAGTGATTAAAAAGAGAACAATCTGATTTAAAAATGAGCAAAAGATTGGAACAGACACTTCACCAAAGAAGATATACAGATGGCAAATAAATATATAAAAAGATGCTTAACATCATATGCCATTAGGGAATTGCAAATTAAAACAAGTGAGATACCATTACGTACCTCTTAGAATGGCCAAATTTCAGAACACAGACACCATCAAATGCTGGTGAGGATGTGGAGCAACAGGAACTCTCATTCATTGATGGTGGGAATATAGACTGGTGTATCCACTTTAGAAGACAGTTTGGCAATTTTTTACAAAACTAACCATACTCTTACCATAAGATCCAGCAATTGTGTTCCTTGCTATTTACCCACATGAGTTGAAAACTTATGTCCACGAAAAAACCTCACACAGATATTTATGGCAGCTGTCTTAGTCCATTCAGGCTGCTATAAAGAATACCATACATAGACTGGGTAGATTATAAACAACAGAAATTTATTTCTCACAGCTTTGGAGGCTGGGAAGTCCAACATCAAGGGATCAGTAGATTTGGTATCTAGTGAGTGTCCACCTCCTGGTTCCTAGGCAGCCACCTTCTTGTTGCCTCCTCACATGGTGAAGGGGCAAGGGAGCTCTCTGGGGTCTCTCTTATAAGGGCACTAATCCCATTCACTAGGGCTCTACTCTAATTACCTAATCACCTCACGAAGACCCCACCTCCAAATACCATCTTTAGGGATTAAGTTTCAACATATGAATTTTGGGGAGATACAAGCATTCAGGCTATAGCAGCAGCTTTATTCGTAATTGCCCAAATTTGGAAACAAGATGTCCTTTATTAGGTAAATAGATGAACTGTGGTACATCCAGACAATGGAATATTATTCAATGATAAAAAGAAATGAGCTATCAAGTCATGAAAAAACATGGAGGTGGGCTTCCCTGGTGGCGCGGTGGTTGAGAGTCCGCCTGCCGATGCAGGGGACGCGGGTTCGTGCCCCGGTCTGGGAAGATCCCACGTGCCGCGGAGCGGCTGGGCCTGTGAGCCATGGCCGCTGAGCCTGCGCGTCTGGAGCCTGTGCTCCGCAACGGGAGAGGCCACAACAGTGACAGGCCCGCGTACCGCAAAAAAAAAAACCAAAAAAACCATGGAGGTTTCTTAAATGCATATTACTAAGTGTAAGAAACCAATCTGAAAAGGCTACCTACTGTATGATTCCAACAATAAGATATTCCAGAAAAGGTAAAACTATGGAAACACTGAAAAGATGAATGGTTGCCAGGGGAGAGGGAGGGATGAACAGGTGGAGCATAGAGTATTTTTAGGGCAGCAAAACTATTCTTTATGATACCATAATGGTGGATACGTATATATCACATATTTGTCAAAACCCATAGATTGTACACCACCGAGAGTGAACTCTAATGTAAGCTATGGACTTTGGGTGATAATGATGTGTTAACATAGGTTCATCAGTTGTAGCAGATGTACTACTCTGGTGGGATATGGATAATGCGGGAGGCTGTGCATGTGCAGGGGCAGGAGGTATATGGGAACTCACTGTACTTTCTCTTTAATTTGCTGTGAATCTAAAACTGCTCAAAAAATAGCCTATTTAAAAACAAACAAAAACAGGAAAAAACAACTGACACCAGGGATATAAGATTGCTTTGTACCTGGCAAAATGCTACATACACATGAGGGTTATTATGGCTTGAAGAGGCAGGTGCCTGCACTTTGTGGGCACAGCATGTGGCATTTGCATTGATATGCTCAGAAAGAGAACATCTTTCGGAGCCGGTTTTTCTTTCTCTAAATAAAGTTTGTGTGCTAGAGGCCAAGGCTGACACTTTTTAGAGGTGACAGCCACTTTCCTGTCATTCTTCCTTCTGCCCTAACACACAGGTATGTAACTGTCTCAGGAGGGGTAAACTTAAGCTTTGTGAATTAACTCCTTAGAAATTATTAATGGCAGAACTGGCCTGAGGCCACCTCCCCTCTCTGGGCCTCAGTTTCCCTGCTTAAAAAAGAAAGTGGTTTTCGATGTTTTCTAAGACACTTTCCCTCTCTGAGCTTCTGTGATTCTTCTCTCAGTTTCTCCAATGAGCCAGGCTCTCTCTAGCTTGTAGTTCTTTGGACGTGTGGCTCCTTCCACCAGGACCACTGACCCCACTTGCCTGGTTTACTGCTTGCTCTTCTGTCTTTCTGGTTTCAGCATAGACATCACTTCCTTGGGGAATTCCTCTTGACCTCTCTAAACAGAATAAGCTGCCCCTTCTCCATGCTCCCATAGCCCCCACTCAACCTCCGTCTCTGTACTTAATACACTAAATGGTAATTTTCTGTTTACTTGACGCTTCCCTGCTCCGCACTGCACCCTGCCGAGAGCAGAGCGTTGTATTTATTACTCTACCCCCAGTGCTAAGTGGAGGCGCAGTTCCAGATTTCCCAGTTCTGTCTACCTGGAGAGCTTCCAGACCCAGATCCTCTGGGAAGGGTTATGCCTCCAGAAACTCTCAACCACCAGCTAGAAGCTGTGAGTGGGAAAAGCATCCTTCAGTAGGAAAGAACAATTTACGTTATTAAAAGACTACTTAACATTAGAACTTACTTACAGCAGAGCCTTTCTAAAGAAACACAGAGTCCCTCTAAGTGTGACCTTTTAAAGTTTTTGTGTTTAAAATTTATCAGAGGGAGAATTTAAGATCTGAAGTTTCCCAGTCCAAGTATCTCTCAAAGGCTAAGGCAAAGAATCAGAAATGATCATTAGAACAGACCTTTAGCACCTGGCTTGGAATTTTCCATTCCACTGACAGGAAGGCAAACACCTTCTGTCCTGGCACCTTCTTCATATCCGGGTTGGCTGCTGCTACCCTGCACCTTTGTTCAGCTCCACCCCTTGTGGCCTGGCGGTTTCCGCTCTGCCCACCAGCCTCAGAGCCAGCTCTGGCTCTGCCATAATGGGGCTGCCCCTGCCAGGGCTGTGGCTGAAGAGGCTCTGGGTGCTCTTTCAGGTGGGCCTGCACGTGGCCATGGGCAAAGTGCTTCTGACACTGTTTCCCAGGAGAGTCAAGCAGAACATCCTGGCCATGAGTGAGAAGACTGGCATGGCCAAGAATCCCCACTTCTCCTGTGAAAACTGGATACCTACTTTCTTCAGTGCCCAGTATTTCTGGTTCATCCTGAAGGTCCGTTGGCAGCGACTGGAGGACATGACGGAGCAAGGGGGTCTAGCCCCAAACTGCCCTGTGGTCCGCCTGTCAGGACAGAGGTGCAACATCTGGGACTTCATGCAAGGTCAGGAAGCTGGTCTAAGCTTGAGAGGTGCTTGGATGGGGGTGCTTGATGGGGGTGGGAAGGTGGGTTGGAAAGCCTGAATGCTACTAATCCAGCTGCTTCTTTTTTGGCTTCTTTTCCTCTTCCCACTTCCTGAAACTAGCACCTCTCCTGGGTTCTGTTCTTCTAAGTGGCATTGTCCCCTTCCCGGGCAATCAAACCGCAAACCATCCACACTGGCTGTCAGCTCCTTCAGCCCCTCTCTTACTGCACAGTCACTCTGCCTGGGATGCTCTTCACTGCCGCCCCACTCTACCCCCCACCCCACACCTGGTCCACTCTTGCCCAGTGACACTTCCTGAGACAAGCCAACCCCTGGTCCCCTGGCCTACTCCCTCTTCTATGCTTAACATCCTAAACTTTTCTTTATCATACCCATTGTGGTTTGTAATCATGTGTGGGTATTTGATTAATGTCTGTCCCCTTCACTAGCCTGCAAGCTCTGTGCAGGTGGAGATCATGCCTCTAACTCACTATTAGGTCCCCCTGGCTGCTGCTGGCTCATGGTAGTTGCTCAGTAAATATTTGTTGAAGATTCTCTCTCTCCCTCTCTCTCTCTCTCTCTTCCAGGCAAACCAGCCCTATTTGGGTTCTTAAAGGCCTCTCTGGTCAGTTTTCCCTTTTTGTCCTTCCTCCTCCCCGTCTTGCCATCTCTTCCCACCGAACTTGTGGATGGCTGCCAGATTCCCCTTCCACAAGCACATCCCTGGATGACTGGTACCCCAGCTCACCAACCTTCAGCAGCCCCCATCTGCATTTGGGATGAAACCCAGGCTCAGCCTTGTGCTGAAGGTCCTCCCTGATCTGACTCCAGTTTTTCTTCCCAACTTCACCTGCAGGCTTCCCCTCAGGCCCACTGCCTCCAGATGAACTGCTGGTTCTTGTACATCCTTTGTGCTTTCCCTTCTCTTTGCCTTTGCTGGTGTTGTTGGCCCTTCCCCTCTGTCACCAACATTCCTCATCGTCAGGGTCCTGCTCTCGTGCCTCCCCCTGTGAAGCCAGCTCAGATCCCTACACTGAGGCCCGCTCTCCCTCCCTTCTAAACTCATGGATCTCTGCCTGCACCTCTCCTGGACATTGATCCTTCCTACCCAGCACCCGGCTACCGCAGCTCAAGTGTCATCCTTCTGCCCAGTGGGGAGGCTTGGGACAGGGCTGTGTCTGATTCATCTCTGAATTCTCAGGGTACAGACACAGCAGAGTAGAGAAGGCCCCTGAGGCAGCTGGCTAATCTAGTGATTTTCAAAGCATGTTTTTTGGAACCCAAATCCCACACATGTGCTTTACTACATAGAGTTCCCTGGTCAAAATAGTTTGGGAAACACTGCATACTATACTCTCCTCCTGGAAGTTCATCGTGCACATGAACATATAAAAGGCTCCAAGACACCCTGAAGCTTAAAAACAAACAAAACTTGAAAAAACTTTAACACAGCACTGACTACTTTTCCTGACATACACATACAACTCCCCACTCTCCACCAGAGGAAAATCTTATCATCATCGTATTGGTTCCAAAGGACAACCTCTGGGAAAGGCTGACCTGATCCAATGTTTTCATTTTAAAACAGAAATGGAGGAAACTGAGAGCAAAGGTTACAGGGCCAGTGAGAGACCAAGTCAGACCCAGAATCAGGGCTTCTTCACCCTGTTTTTTCAATACACCTCAACAGACATTTGTGAGTGTTCCCTATGAGCCAGACCCTTAGCTAGATGCCAAGGACTCAGAGCTAGGAAAGAGCTTGCTGTTTTGCTTGAGGAATGTATGGTTCCACGGAACAGACAGATGTAATAAACAAATCCGTACAGTTCCGTGAGGCGGGCAGACAAAGGTATGAACTTTGCCTACAGGGCTTGGAAGATTTCCTGGAGGAAGTGGCTTTGGAGTTAGGCCTTGAAGAATGAGTAAGATTTTTATAGCTTGAAAAGAGTGTTGCAATCAGACAGAAGGGGGAGAGTTTTTTGCTCATGACTTTAAACCATTGTGCTGAAATGACCTCTATTTATTCAATAAACATTCACTAAGTGACCACTGATAATAAGAGCAATGAGAGTAATAGCTAATCTTCACTGTGCGTCTACCTCGTGCCAAGCACTGTGATAGAACCAGGCCAATTTGCTGACTTTTGATGGTCTAGTGATCAGTTCCATGAAAGCCAACTTGCCTCACGGCCAATTCACAGCATTCACTTGCTTATTTTAACTGTTTACTTTCCAGTGAGCCAGTGTACATTTTAAAGACTGTTCTATTTGTCTCTGCTCCCTGCTGCTACACCTGAAACTGAAGATGGAGAGAGAAGGAGTTTGAGAGACAAAAGAAAACTCTATTTATAAAATAGAGTTGGCTTTCAGCACATTGGCCCAGAGTCCCCTGAAATAATAGATACTGACGACACAGAAATCAACACAACTGGAAGATCTCATAACTCACAGAGGGAGATGATGGAGCGGGAGAGGGGACCCAGCAGTTCTGGGAGGAGTCAGGTGGGGTAGGAAGGTGGCCAGGGGAAGTTTTCCTGGAGAAGAGGATGGTGAGCTGATGGTCTAGGGACAGAAGCCTTGAGGTGGGTGAGGAAGAGGAGAGTGGTGACCGGAGCTGTGCAGAGGGGAGGAGCAGCAGAGGTCTGATATGTGGAGGGGCTTCGGTCAGTTTGGCAGAAGTGGGGTGTGGGAGGTATGAAGGGGTGAAGAATGAGGCTGGAAACATCATCAGGGATCAGAGCTTGTGGGGCCTCATGCGTCTTAGCAAAGAGGGTATCCTTTATCCTGTATTGGTGAGTTCTAGAAAGATTTTCAAGCAGGAAGTTAACATGATCAGTTCTGCTTATTAGAAAGACATCCTGTAAGTGTTTTGGAAACCCACCAGTTCACTAAAAAGCTCTGTTGTATGCTTTGGGTATAAATATGAACTCATTTGAGAGTCACAGACTGGAAAGTCTGGAAAACTCTTTACAGATAATCTAAAGCAACCTTTACATTTTTCAGATGCAAAGGCCCAGGAAGGTAAAGGACTTGCTCAGAGTCACACAGAGAGTTCTTGTAGAGTGAGAACCAGCCTTGAGCCTTAGGACTCTCAGCTAGTGTACATTCTGTTGTTGGATAAAACAACAGAGGCTCAGAGCAATTCCCAGCCACCTCTTATCCTCTGCATGTACGTGCACACACAAGACATACACACACTCTCAGAAACACATGTACCGCAAAACATTGATTAACTGGCATGTTGGGGTAGAAGGCAAGTCTGGATGATTTCTTTTCTTGGAACCTAGCAGTTAATCTGAAACAGGATTTATTTCAGCCCCCATTTAAAATCTTCTAGAGTCTCTCCAGGTATACTTATGAGGGGTCAACTATAAACTAGCTTTCTCTGCTGAGAGAGCCTGGTGTAGAGAGTTGATTTACTGGTTTGGGGGTCAACCAGTAAGTTAACCAACAGTGGGTTCGAGTCTAGTGCTACCACAGAGCCGTTTTCCCACTTATACAAACAAACTTTGTATAAGTTTCCCACTTATACAAACAAACAAACTTGACAGTCTTGCCTGATGTTCTTGAACTGGTGTCCTCTGCACTGCGGCCTGTGGACATGGGCAGGCTGCCAGCCCCCCATACAGCCACCCACTTGCGCCCATCCTTCCTCTCTCCGCTAGCAGGAAAGCAGGGAACTAAGTTTAAACTTTGCCCTCACTACTGGTCACTGCACCCAGACACACTATAAATAATTAAACAAATGGCTCTGCTTCTTCCAGTGTCCTAACCAGTGGATGGTGAAATTTTTTTATCCAATTGAGAACAAAATTCCAGACAGCTCACGTTTTGCACAGGTCATGACCTTAAATCTCCTCTGTTCTTATCTGAAGGGTGACTCCCTGGGGTCACTGGGGGCCAGTGGCTGGCCACTTGGCCATGACTGGCCTCTGAGACTCTCCTGCTGTGACCTGGGCAAACCCTTCACATGGGTGCGGATGCGACCAACTGAGGCCCTCTCAATGCCTCCTAGGGCCTCCTATGAGGAAATCTGTGAGACAAGGACGAGGAGAACTTTGTATCTCCAGAGAAACTGGCCTGCTTCCTCCTCAGGTACTGAAAAATGAGGAATATATAAGTAATCATGTTTCTCCTTTTCCTTGGCCACCTGGAAACTCAGAGTCAAATATTAGCTCAGTTATAATGAATGCATGAGACCTGTTCTGTGCCTCTCAGAGCGCCATGTTTTTTTTTAACTTTTATTTGATATTTTATTATCATATGTATAAATAAATAATTTTATTTATTATATGTATAAGCTGCTTCAAATCCTTTGCAGAACGAGGTGAGGGAATAACTAACCCAATAAACCACAAGTCAGTTAAGATGCCCTCTACTCCCCATCCATCAACAAGTCCTGTCAGTTCTACCTTTTCCCCTTCCCCACTGCGCACAAACTAGCCCAGACTCCATTATTTCTCATGTGGATTCCACCAACCCCCCCTAACTGCCGCCATTCTCACCCTCAGTCCTTTTGCCACTGAGCAACCAGAGTGATCTTCAAGTGTAAGCTGACAACTTTTCATCTCACAGCCTACTGTAGCAGTCAGAGTTCTGCCTCGCAAGCAACAGAAACTCACTCTGATTTTCTTAGTCATACACATTTACACACGTACAAAGTGTATTAGAAAGATGTTGCAGGCTCCCCAGAATCAACCACAGCTGGAGCACTGGGCCTGGACCATCTTTTAGCATCAACAGTTGGGCCTGGAAGCTGCTGTCACTGTGATTGCCATGGGAATTCGTCACCACTATAGGACTCCACCATCATGACGGGGCACTACCACTGGGCCGTGGATGAATTCTACCATCTCAATAACTCCAGAATCAAAGAGCTATGTGAGAGAGTCCAATCGGCCTGGGTCACTTCCTGTGCCCTGGCTGCTGGGAGCGAGAATGGACCTGGCCCCCCTGCCTTCTACAGAGCAAGGCTGGGCGCGCTCCCCCATTAATAGTACACAAAATCTAAATTCCAAGGAGGAAGGAGGGCTAGAGACTGAGCAGCCAAAATGTAACAAATATCCAGCATCCTTACTTTATCTCCATGATGTCCCCTTGTACCTGGAAGAAAATCCAGCTGCTATACAAGGCATAGGAGAACTTGCCTGCTTTGGCCCATACCTACCTCTCCAGTCATGTCTCTCATTGCCCCTGGCCTGGTTCCAGTCACAGCGGCCTTGCAGGTCCTTGAACACACCAAGCTGTGCTCTTCTTTGGGCCTTTGGACATGGAGCCCCTTTGCCTGGAATGCTCTTCTCCTCCCTTTGCCCATATGTAGCTGGCTCCTTCCTGTTTCTCAGGATAAATGGCATCTCCTCAGAGGCCTCCCCTGACCCACCTGTCTTCAAGGAGGTCACTCCTTTATAGTCTCTTTTGTGTCACTTATCACAACTTGAAATTACTTCACTGATGCTTTTGCTTGCTTCCTGCCTGTCTCCCCATTAAACAGAACTCCAAGTGCATGCAGGCAGAGACCCGCTGCTCTCGCTCTCTGCTGAATCCCCAGTGTGTGGCAGAGAACCTTGTGCATTATGAGCGCTGAGTAAATGCTTGTAATGGAATGAGAGTGTGCTTGATGTTGGGGATATGAAGAAGAATGAGGGACAGGCCCTACCCTCAGGTGCAATGAGTAGCCTGGGGGATACAGACACAAACCGGCCACGTCACAGTGCGGGACCTGCCATGCTCTATCTAATAGGTGCACGGTAAGGGTTCAGCGATGTCAGCTCTGGTCATAAGTAGCCACGGGGTGCTAGCAGCTCCCTAGAGTTACCCCCAGTCTAGACTGGGGGAGTTACAGAAGACTCCCACCAGGGCTGACTTCATGGGCCCGGGACCAATGAATCATACAGGGTGCCATGTTCAGAAAGGCCCTGAGCTTGGGCTGAATGCTCTGCAGTAGCTGTCTTGAAATCCTTAATAGCTTTATCTTTTTTCTTTAAATGTATTATTTTTTTATTCATTTATTTTTGGCTGTGTTGGGTCTTTGTTGCTGCGTGCGGGCTTTCTCTAGTTGCAGCGAGCGGGGGCTACTCTTTGTTGCGGTGCACAGGCTTCTCATTGCAGTGGCTTCTCTTGTTGCAGCATGCAGGCTCAGTAGTTGTGGCTCACAGGCTCTAGAGCACAGGCTCAATAGCTGTGGCGCACGGGTTTAGTTGCTCCGTGGCATGTGGGATCCTCCCGGACCAGGGCTCAAACCCGTGTCCCCTGCATTGGCAGGCAGATTCTTAACCACTGCGCCACCAGGGAAGTCCAATAGTTTTATCTTTAATTTGCATTTTGTAAGAGAAGACTTTTCCACAATGGAACATGCCCTGGACACTTGGAGCCTTGGCTCACACAGGCTCCTGCTTCCCACAGCCTCCCTGCCCACAACATGTTCTCTAAGGCCCACTCCTCCACTCCCAGTGCCCCAGCCTATCCAGCCTCATTCCTGCTCCCACCCAGTGACTGCTACCACCTTCTGGCCCCAGAGAGGGCCTGGACCAAGGTATGGGAAAGGTTAGGGTCAGGTGTGGGCATCCCACCGCATCTCATACTAGGGCGTGGAGGTGGTTATCCCTAGCCTGGGCTGACAGCGCCATGAAGCAACTTGGCAAGTGACTGGGGGTGACTTGGCGGGAGAAGCTTTTTGCCCCCTCTCCCCTCATCAAGGTACCTAGCATGTCCCTGCATGGAGGTTGCAACAGTCTGTGGGTTGGGGTGATGGCAGGTAGGAAGATGATATGTCTGGCTCAGTTTCTGTGCTCCTGGCTGGGGCATGGTGTATTGGTCTGGCGGCTGGAGGGAAAGGAAAGCTGGTAGCCAGCAGCCACAAGCACACATACACATGTGCACAGAGTTTGGGGGCTCCTGGGTGACTGTGAGAGTCTGCATTCGCCCTATGAATATCCCTGTGTCCAGGGGAGCATGACATTAAACAGCAACTGAAAAGCAGCATGCCAGGGCAAGAGAGATACTGCACAAGAAAACTTTATATTTTAATGTATTTAACGGCACTTTCTCCCACTTTTTGAACAAGGGACCCTGCATTTTCATTTTGCCCTGGCCCAGCCGATTATGTGGCCAGTCCCCAAGCTTCACTCCCCTTTGTGGAGTCTCCTCCACTGCTCCCCACTTCACAGGGAGGATATGAGAGCTAAGAACATAAGAGCTTACATTTATTGAGCACCTACTATGGGCAGGCACCGTTTTAAGCCCTTTTCTGTTTTAACTTATTTAATCCTTAGAACAATCCTATAAGGTAAGTATTGGTATTATGTCCATTTGTGGGTGAGGAAACTGAGGTGCTTTGAATGGAAAGAGCACCAAATTGAGAATCTAGAAGCCACAATGTTAATTTTAATTCCATCATTGACCTGCTGTGTGACATGGAGCCAGCCTATAAACCAGGGGGAAAAAATCACCCTCCTTGTAGTACACTAATTACATCAATGAGAGAATAGATGTGTGCCTGCCTTATAAACTGCATGAAAGGGACTCTCCTTGTCATTATTTTAATTACCACCCAGTGAGTGCAGGTGGTCTGCTGAGACCACCCGATAGAATCCCCTCATTTTGGAGTGGAGTAAACTGGCTCCAGCCTCTGCTAAATCACGCGCTCTAGGCTTCCATCCCGCACTGTGCCCTGGCTCCATCTTAGAGGGGAAATAAAGGTAACAGAATGAAAGCAGGAGTGAAGATGGTGCTTGCAAAAGAAATGCTGTGTGTCGATTATTGGTTGATCGTGATTCTATTTGTTTCAGGCAACAGGCCACTGGTGCTGAATTTTGGAAGTTGCACCTGACCTTCATTTATTTTCAAGTTTGACCAATTCAAGAGACTTATTGACGATTTTAGTTCCATAGCAGATTTTCTCATCATTTACATTGAAGAAGCACATGCATCAGGTAAAAAAAAAAAGATTTCCTGCCTCCATCTCTTCCCTCTCTCTCTCCCACCTTTGCTCAAGGTTGGGGGTAGGGAGAAGAGGAGGAGAGAGAGAAAGAGCCGCTATTTGTTGAGGACCTACCATCTCCCAGTCCCTGCTAGGTTTACCCACCACTCGCTAACTCCACAGTCTGTGCTCTCAACTAGGCACACAGAGCAGAAAACCTGGAGTGACAGGTCTAGCTGGGAGAGCATCTAACATTCTGAATGGATAAATAGGGAAACCAAGGGAGAGGAGCTAATATGAGCACAGCCGCAAGGAATTTAGACCTGAAATGTCACAAGTGAAATGGCGGCTCTATAGCAACCTGTGAAATCCATTCCAACCCTCTCCAAGCTCAAAGGGACTTTGTGGTTCATCTCAGACAGTGGTTCCCAAGCGTCAGTGAGCACCAGAAGCGCCTGGAGGGCTTGTTAAAGCAGACTTCCGGACCCCACCCCAGAGTCTGAGTTAGATCTGGGCTGGGGCCTGGGAATTTCCATTTCTAACCAGCTCCGGGTGACACTGAAGCTGCGGACTGGGGACCACACTTTGAGGACCATTGCTCTGGGCCAGCTTCTACCTGGAGCTGGGATCCTTTCTTCAGCCCCTAATAGGTGATGACTCATCTTCATTACCTCATGGGAAATCTTGCTCCTTTGCTGCACAGCTCTGTTTGTGAGAAAGTCCTTCCTTACAATGGGCAGACATGTCCCTTCCTGAAACTTCTACAGCTTGGTCTAAGCCCCTTGAACTTTATAAGATGGTCAGACACATCCCTGTCTCCCTGATTTTCATGGGGACTGAACACATGAGTTTGGCCCAAGTCTCAAACCCAGAGATTGGAGAAGGCAAGAAGGCTCATGTGGCTAAGTGGGACGAGTCCTTTACTCACCCATCTCCCCACAAGATGAGAGGCTGTTTTGATCATCTGTCACACAGCTCCTGGCACAGTACATGTCACAGAGTCAGTGCTCAGTAATAGTTGGGTGAATAAGTGAGCATTTAGGCCAGTATTAGCCTCGCTGGCTTATCCATGTGTTGTAAGCGTAGACACTGCTATTGATTAGTTTTCAGCAAAGCTGGTCCAGCAGCCCTTTCCCCAGTGTGGTCCTTAGATCCCTCATGATTGATCCATCTGTGTTGCTTGTTGAAAATGCATATTTCAGGGCCCCACCCTAGGCCCACTGCATCTTAATTCATGTGCACCCAGAGGTTGGAGAACTGCTTTCAACCTAACACTGTGTTCATTTAGCTGGCCATTTCTATCCTCATGTAAGGCTTTGGGGCAACTTAAAGTATTAGCGTAGGGTAACAGGTACATGGAGATTCATTAAACTGCTCTCTCTACTTTTATATATATTTGAACATTTCCAAAATAAAATTCAAAACAAACAGCATAGGTATCAGGAGAGCAAAGGCAAGCACAATGTGTCTCTTTGTTAAATACCCTTCGGGAGAGCAGCTGCCGTCAATTAAAGAAAGAGAACTTGGGCACCTACAGGTGTCTGTGGTCTCCACCGTTGAGAAGAGGCGATGCCTTGATGTTCTCATAGCTGATGGCCAAAGCGCTGCCGAAGCTGATTTACCTGTGGGGTCAGCGCTGCTCAGTCTTTAAAGTGCACTTAAGTCACCTAGTGATCTTATAAAGATTCAGATTCTGGCTCAGTGGGGCTGCGGAGGGGCCTGAGACTTGGCATTTTTACGCAGCTCCCCAGGTGGTGCTGAGGCTGCTAGCGCAGGGACCACACTTGGAGTAATAAGGTGGTAGAGGATCCCGCTTTGATCTCTAAAAGTACACATTGCAACAAAAGGGGTTGGATCCTCCCAGAAATTGTTTCTGGTCCTGATACCTGTCTCCTCCCCCATTCTCCTGGAATCAGACTAGCAGGTTTAACCCTTTCCTGGACCCAGGGCTGTCCACCTCAAGCCACTGAGAAATTTCTCCTGAAAGATGGGTTTCCTAGGGGAAAGGTACTGAGCAGAGAGGACTCGGAAGCATGGAGCAGGTGGGGCCAGTTCTGCTGATGGAGTTCAGCAACTTATATTACCCTGGGAGGCAACTATTAGTATAAATGCAAGCCACGTGGCTTCTGAAAGAACCTTCTACCCAAGTAGAAGGGCAAGGCCAGTAGCAGTTTATGGTTATTTTTTCAACCTGTGGGCCCATTAGCTAATGAGTACCCTCTCTTTAAGTAGGCAGATGGCCTACTTAAAATTGGCCTCGCAAACGAGGCCAATTGAAAATCCCCTTCCATTTAAAGTGAAGCAGCTTAAATGGGTTTGGTTTGGGAGTGGGGGTGGGGCATCTCCAGAGCAAAGTAGTAGAATACCTGCAGTATAGAATGAAAACTGCAAAAAAAAAAAAAAAAGAAAACCGGCTTCTTTCCTACCTGTCTGCTATTTGGGGGCAGTCAGGCAAAACAAACCAATATCTTTCAAGCACCTACTATGAACCAGGCAGAGTACTGGGAATTCTGCAATGTTCTCTCATGTAAGCCTCACAGCCATCTGCAACGTAGGTTCTGTTAATCCCATTTAACAGATGGGAAAACTGAGAATTTAAAGAGCTCGCCCAATATCACACAGCTGGGTGTGTCAGGGAAGGCTTCCTGGAGGAGATGGTGTTACAGCAGTGGTTCTCAACTGAGGGTAATATTTGTCCTGCAGGGGATATTTGGTAATGTATGAGACATTTTTGGTTGTCACGAATTGAAGGCAGGGGGACGCTACTGACATCTAGTGAGTAGAGGCCAGAGATGATGCTCAGTGCCTTACAACACACAGGACAGCCCCCGTATCAAAGAATTATCTAGCCCAAGTTGTCAATAGTGCCAAACTGGAGAAGTCCTCCATCTGCAACTCTCAGTTAAAAGTGTGTGTGGCGGGGGTGTATTTGGCCGGCAGGAAGTAGGTGCCATGCCTGTGGGGCTGCTGTCCGGCCTTTCTCTTACAGATGGCTGGGCTTTTAAGAACAACGTGGACATCAAGAATCACCAGCATCTCCAGGACCGCCTGCGGGCAGCCCGCCTGCTGCTGGACAGGAGCCCCCAGTGCCCCGTGGTGGTGGACACAATGAAGAACCAGAGCAGTCAGCTCTATGCAGCGCTGCCTGAGAGGCTGTACGTGCTCCAGGACGGCAGGATCCTGTACAAGGTGGTGACCTGGGGCAGGGCGCCAGGGAGGGCGAGGACAAAGACAGGACTTTGTATCAACGCTCAGAGAAGGAAACTGCCTTGCCCAAGGCCACACTGCACAGGCTCTGATTTCAATTCCAAATCCTCTGGGATGGGATAGGAGTGGCAGGGTTTGAAGCTGCTAATCCCTGAGACAGGCCTGAACGTGGAAGGGGGTGTAGAGGCCAGAAGAGAACCAACTCTGCAGTTAGGAGCTGGAAATGCTGAAGCAGGAATTCGAGACAGGCATTACGTCCAGGCTTCTTTTCTGGTGATTGTGTCACCACCCTTCAGTGCTTCCAGCCTGGCGAGGGTGAGGGGAGTAAGCATAGCCTCCAACCCCGTGGGCACTGGTAGCCTCCCCTGAGAGGATGGAAATTAAGTTTTATAGCTGCTGAAGGGATTCAAGCCTTGGCAAGCACATGAAGCCCAGCCACGTGGATGCTCCTCTGCCCTTTGTAACGGAAGTGCCCCCGATTCTCCATTCACACCCTTCGCTATCATGCCGCAGTGCAACTGTTTTCCCTCACCACGTTCACGTGGTCAGACAGGCCCTACTCACACAGGTGAAACAAGCAACAACCTGCAGATGTATCCTCAGGGTGCTAAGGGTCACAGCACGAGGACTCAGGTCCTTCTTCCTTTCCTCTCTCCTGCGACATGGTAGTAAAGTGGCACGATTGAGGCAAGCTAGGTACCGAGTCCCTACCCTGGAAAGCGCTGTAAACACAAACACAAATTTAAAATGGCCCACATCTTACGTCAAGGTGCTCACAGTTGAGGTGATAAGGAAGACACAAATAGAACGTTAACTTGGCCCGAGTGCTGTGAGACTCCAGAACAGGGATCAGCAAAGCTTTTCTGTAAAGGGTCAGATAGTAAATATTTTCAACTTTGTGGGCCAAATAATCCCTGTCGACATGGTTCAGTTCTGCTGTTATAGCACAAAACCAGCAAAGACAATATGTAAATGAAAGGGCGTGAGACATCAGGACAGATTTAGCTCTCAGACTATAAATTTTCTGAATGTCGGGGAAAGGTAGGCCTTTCAGAGGAGTGACAACTGAAGCCAGCCACGTGAACATGGTGAGTGAAAACCATTGCAAATATGGGGCAGAGGGTGGGGAGAGGCACTGAGACACGTTAGGGAAGGGTGTGAGTGGAGAATCGGCGGCACTTCTGTTACAAAGGGTTCATTCTGGACCAAGGAGTTTGGCCTACATCTTAGGGCAAAAGAGAGCCACTGAAGAGTTTTGAGCAGGGGAGAGGCACAATCAGATCGGTACTTTAGAAAGATCATGGCCTATTGGGTGAAGAATGGACTGGAGAGAGCAGGGGCTGAGGACTGGGGGTGGGGGGAGGTGTGGCAGCTGCCCAAGCAGAAGATGAAGAGGGCTGAACTGGGGCTGTGGGACTGGAGAGGCAGAGGTAGTTTGAGGTAGAGTGGGCAGAACTTGATGAGAGGTGAAGTAGATAAGGCTGGTCTGAAGGTCTGACTGTGGAAGAGAAGCTTATTTGTATAGACCCCTTTCTCCTTTTAAAACTATTCACTTTACCTGCTCTGGTTTTCCTTCTGCTTCTCTGTCCAGTCTTCCCACTAAGTGTTGGTGCCACTCCACACGGGTGATCTCAACCACCTCATGGGTGCCTACCTTGACTACACCATCCTGACGACTCCCACATGTATATCACCAGCCCAGATTTCTCAGTTAAGCTCCAGACCTACTTATTCCTGCAAGGTGGAAATCTGGAAATGCTGACTCATTTTTCTTGCAGGGTAAACCTGGCCCTTGGAACTACCGTCCAGAAGAAGTTCGTGCTGTTCTGGAAAAGCTCCACAGTTAATCTGGACAGATCCCCCAGTTCTAGGTGCTCAACAAGAGGTCTTCTCAAGGCTTGGCTTGCCCCCCATCCCAGCTGACATTTACCTCTTGACCTGTGTCCCCAGCGGAATCACTAGCCCAGATTTTTCTTATCCAAGCAAACAACTGTTACAGTGAGAAAATGAAGCTGCAAGTGAGCTGAGTGTTAAAGAAGGTACAACTCCACACTGCCCCCACCGTGGAGACCTTGTTCATTGCACAACGTCTCGGCGTGAGAGCAGGTGCACTCCCTGGGTTTCCTTCTGAACATCCAGCCACTCCACTATGGCATTCCTTAAATGAAGTAACTTCATTTTACCAAATTTGCCATTTATGGAATTGATAATTTAATAAGTAGATTGGTTTTTAGAACTAAGCATGGGGATAACTCCAGGTGTTTAGAGAGAGATGAGGAATTTAAAGAGAAAGGAGTAGGAATGGGAGCAGACAGTACAAATGGGAACGCTTCCCTTGCCAAAAGATTTAAACCAGAAAGTGGTGGGGGTGATGAGAGATGAGTTTCCCTGGTAATATGTCTTCAATTCTACTGTAGAAGAGGCGGGTACTCACTTTACCATCTTTGAATATATTTCATAGAAGTCTGGCTCTCCATACCCGGGAATCTTCTACTATCTTCACTTACCAAGAGCCACTTGTGGGGAGGACTGGCTTCCTAAAAACATTATAACCTTGACCCAGCTAGACCATAGGCACTACAGAGCTGTCATTCAGTTATGCAGAAGCTCATATCTGAAATTCTGCTTCTCTGATTTCTTCACAAGTCTCCTAATGGTCATTTGTGTTAGATTACATCAGACTAATGGATAACCATTGGTATTGATCTGTTTTAACTCTGCCTCTTTTCATATTTGTTTATGACGGCCACAGCCTAAAGTACACACAGCTGTGACTTGATTTGAAAGAAAATGTTTCAAGATGCAGTAAGCTAATACAGAATGATTAAAAAATATCAGGCTATTTTAGATGGCTTCAGTGTGATATTTACACTGTCTTTTCTAATGTGTGTCAGCTTGTTCTAGCTTTTATTATAGACCAATGTAATCTGATCAGCAAAAATAACATATGTTGGAAGGCCCTCCTTTGGAGGGAAGAACACTCAGTCTCTATGTGTTACCTGTCTAACACGGTTTTGTCTTGTGAGCTCCTTGCCAGAGAACGTCCATATGGGAGCCATATTACGTTCACAACGTGACATAATAGAATGGACTTGGGAAGCATTTTTTCTAACATGAAAACACATTCTCCTTGGCTCTGCCTTAGTTGCTACATGTTATTATTAATGTCGTTATTTTATTTTTTAAAAAATAGTTGTTAATCATCTATCAGGCACAGGCACTTTCAGATATGTAGTCTTATTTAATCTCTGTATATTGCAAAGAGGAGATTATTAGCCCCGTTTTACAGATGAGGAAACCAAGGCTCAGAGTTAAGTAACTTGTGGAAGGTCTCAGAACCAGTAAGTAACAAGCTGAGATTCAAACCCCATCTCTAACTTCAAACCAGAGTCCTAGCTGTGCTCTCTGTTGGCTGTGTGTTGGCTGCTTTTGTATATTGAACTATTACAAAACAGGGTATCAATAGGGCCTACCCCACAGAGGACTCATAAATAAAGCACTCAGAACTGTGCCTGACTTGGAGAAAATGCCATCGAAGTGTTGGCTCTTATGGTTACTATCGTTATTGTTCCACAATGGCCTCCTTGGGCCCCCTTGGGCCCCCTTCAATTCACGTCTATAAGTGTATAGAAATATCCCGGTTTTAAACACATAATAGTAGCTGGAACTGAGGAGTTTTCAGAAAGCTAAAATAGATCCCAAACATTCCAATTCAATTCTCTTCAATGTAATGCTTCAGACATTAATTGAGCACTGATTCTTTTCTGGGTGCTGAGTGATGGTGCAAAGATGACAAAGTCCAGCTTTGGTCCTCCAGCAGCTTAACCTCCTAGGGCAGGGGGGATGGGGGTGGACATGCACTGCAATAACCATAATTCAAGCTGGACTCTGATGGGTTAGAGTGAAGACTAAAGCTCAGAGAGCACAGAGGAGAGAGCAGCCCTTCTGAGCTAGGTGCGTCTAGGAAAGCTTTGTGGGGGTGGGAGCCTCTGGGCTTGGCCTTCTAGGATCCCTAGGACTTCTATAATCTGGGATGGGAGCCTGAAGAGTATGGGAAGGGAGAAGAGCATTCAAGTGGGCTAAACAGCATGGGCAAAGGTGGGGAAAAAACCTGCCCAGGAGACTGCAAGAAGTTTGAATTCACTTCTAATTCATGATCAAGAAAGGGCTTTTCTATTTGAAGGTGACCTCTTTGGGTCTGGATAACAAGAATGATCTTGTTATCCAGAGGAAGTAAAAGAAGCTTGTTAAAATGTCTGGTCCCACTCTGAGTACAGTTTGCTTTCAGAACTTCAACTGATTTGAAGAATCGTCTTCAAAATACCATGCCGGTCTGCTTTCAGTAGGAGGGTTTACGTTTTTAGTTCACTTGTTCTCTAAGGGTGATGACCTTTGTGGTACCTGGCTTTACGTGGGACTCTGAGCCTACACCCCATTCTAGCTGATGCAAGACATTGCCTTATGTGCCTGGCAGGAGGCCCAGGAAACTCAGGCTCTGACTCTCAGAAATTGGCAGATGCCCTCGGAGTGGCCCAGTGACTTTAATGCTTGTTCAACTCCCCAGAGTCAGGCTCTCAACTGGTTCCTGGCCACAGAAAACTTTATTTCTGCTAAGTTCAGCCATTAACTTCAAAAGGTGTATTAAAATATTTTATCCAGCATCGTTAGATGTTCGATTCCAGGATATCCAATTGGCCATATAGATTACATCATTGAAAGTCTCAAGTATGCAGTTTTTTGAAGAAGGGCTCGTGGATCCTGTATTCCCTGAAGTCTTACATGCTTCTAACGACCAGCTGTTGTCCTTAAGCCTGAAAGATATCTGGCTGGGTTTCAGATTCTTATGTTTCAGTCTCTACCTCAGAGATCTGTGGACATTGTTCCACTGTTGCCTAGCTGTCATGAGAGGAAAAGTCTGAGGCCAGCCTCATTTATTTCCCCGGACACTTACTTGCTTTTATTCTGCCTGGAAACTTGTCAGATTCTTTCTTCATATTTGAAGTTCAGTAACTTCACCAAGACGTAGTCTAGCGTTGGTTGTTCTATGTCACAATTTACTGCTGTGGTCTGAATGTTTGTGTCCCCTCAGAATTCATATGCTAAATCTGAAAGCCCAGTGTGATAGTGTCAGGAGGCGGGGCCTTTGGGAGGTGATTAGGTCATGAGGGTGGAATCTTCATGAATGGGATTAGCGCTGGCTTGCCCTCTTCCACCATCTGAGGATACAAGAAGTTTGTAACCCTGTAAAAGGGCCCTCACCTGACCTTGCTGACACCCTGATCTCAGATTTCCAGCTGTCAGAACTGTAGGAAATGTTTCTGTGATCTATAGGTCACCCAGTCTATGTTATTTTTGTTATAGTAGACCTAAAGGACTAAGGTAAATACGACATCCTCTTTCGATCTTAAGATTTCTTTTTTTTTTTTTTTTTAATTTCAAGGACATTTTTTGTTGCCTTGAACATCTTCTCTGTTGCTTTTGTTCTATTATCTTACTCACGGACTACAATTATGGGTATGTTGTATCCTTTTTTCTTCCATAACTATTATCTTCTCCATAACTTTTAAAATCTTTGTTCTTTTCAATTCCATGTTGTGATTTTTCTCAAAATTTTTCCTCTGATCCTGATTCTTCTTAAGTTGTGTTTGTTATTGTTCCAGGTACGGCTTGTTGGTTCTCACTCTTTCCTACTCTTCCACACTCTCCTCTGGGTTTCAGGAGGTAGAAGCCTGAACGCTGCATTCTGGTTAGGTTCTGCCAATACGAAGCACTGGTGGAGATTAAAGGTGGGCAGAAGGCAGAAGTCATTTTCTCCATCTCTGGCTGTAGGGATTGCAGGAGACTGTGCATGGTAGCTGCTTTAGGATCACCAGCCATGGTGGTGGAGTGGCTTCTGTTCAGAGGCAGTAATGGTGCTTCCATTGATCAACAGTGAGTGTGGCCCATGGGCTTCAGCTCTGGGTTACATTCTCATCTTCTGTTTGTTTTCCCAGACTTTTCAACACTTTGTAACAAATTGCCTGCATCATTTCCTTCCCAGCTTTAACTAAATATCTAGATTGATTTCAGTTTTCCTAACTCAATGCTGACTGCTACAATTATCATCATCATCCCTTTGCTTCTTATGTGGCTTTCACCTCTGAAACAGTTTATTTTTCTCTTCCATTTCTTTTCTCAGCTCTGCCAGCTCAATTTTCATCTTCTGCGTCTTCTTTTTCTTTAAATCTTCGCACCTCTTTGAGCTCTCTGTCTTTTTTTTTTAATTAATTAATTTATTTGGCTGTGTTGGGCCTTAGTTGCAGCATGTGGGATCTTTCGTTGCGGCTCACGGCTGTTTGTTGCGGCAGGCAGGCTTCTCTCTAGTTGTGGCACGTGGGCTCTAGAGAATGCGGGCTCAGTAGTTGTGGCACGTAGGCTCTCTAGTTGTGGCGAATGGGCTCCAGAGCGGGCAGGTTCAGTAGTTGCAGCACGTGGGCTTAGTTGCCCTGCAGCATGTGGGATCTTAGTTCCCTGACCAGGGGTTGAACTCTCATCCCCTGCACTGGACCACCAGGGACGTCCCTCTTTTTGAGAGATAACTATTGGGTCTCCATTCTTGATGTGTTCTTTGTGTAATTTCTGTTGCAATGAGTGTCCTGTAACTGCCTTATTTTTCTGGGCCCCCCTCCCATCTTTTTGTCTTATAGTTTCTAGTCATAGGTCCCTATAGCACAATGGTTCTCAAACTTTGACATGCATCAAAATCACCTGGAGGGATTGTTAAAACAGATTCATGGGTTTCCCCCACCAGAATTTCTGATTCAATAGATCTGGCGTTGGGCTAGGGAATTTGCATTTCTAACAAGTTCTCCGATGAGGAGGAGGTTGCTGTTCCAGGGACCACACTTTGAGAACTATTGTTACTATGGATGCCGTCAGTGTTCTGCCCAGATCCTTTTTCCACATCAGTGCATCCATCTGCCAGTTGCTGTGAGTGTTGGCTGCTAATGGTTCACAAGTGTCTTTTCTCCTGAGAATTGCTCTAAGTGACAGGAGCTACAATGCCTGAGAGGTTATGTTCCCCTGAGGGTGGCCCATGGCCAATGACTGATGGATTTGAGAGCACAAAGGCCTGGTCCCTTGCCTCCAAGTTGGAGAGCATACCTCTCTGGTGTCATTCATGCTCCAAAGCTCCCTGTGGCATCAGGCTGAGGCCAGACTTCAGCTGAAGCCATCTTTGATTAACTTTCTCCCCTGACCTATTCTGCTTCCAGAGAGCACTCCCTCAGTAAATCACTCTTACAACCATTCCTCTCTAAAGCTCTGTTTCTAGAGACCCTGACCTAAAGCAATCCTCTTCGGGATCTTTTCTGATTGCTCTTTTTTAATAGGGCTTGTTATTTGCTGAAACATAATATAGAAAGAGGAACTGTAAGCTAGGGCAATCTGCAACTTTGATTTAGATTGGTTGTCTTGAATACTCTCGTTATTTCCTTTGCAATGGGGCTCATAGAGCCAAGGTGAGCTGCCTTCTCACCACCGGATCTGGACTTAATTGTGCCCTCCCCCCACCCCCATTCATATGTTAAAGCCCTAAGCCCCAGTGTGACATTATTTGGAGGTAGGACTCATTCAAGGTTAAATGAATTCATGGGGTGGGGGGGAGGCTGATACTATAGGATTAGTCATTATAAGAAGAGACACCAGAGGGACTTCCCTGGTGGTCCAGTAGTTGAGAATCCACCTTCCAGTGCAGGGGACGCAGGTTTGATTCCTGGTCTGGGAACTAAGATCCCACATGCCGCAACCACTGAGAACGTGGGTCACAACTGGAGAACCCACATGCTGCAACCCACATGCTACAGAGCCCACATCCTCTGGAGCCCGGGCACCACAACTACAGAGCCCACGTGCTCTGGAGCCTGCACGTCACAACTAGAGAGGCTGTGCACTGCAACTACTGAGCCTGCGCCACAGCAGGAGAGAAGCCCACATGCCACAATGAAAGATCCCACGTGCCACAACTGAGACTTGATGCAGCCAAAAATAAAATAAACATTAAAAATGATACCAGAAAGTGCTCTCTTTCCCTCTCTCTCCCTCCCTCCTTCCCTCCCTCCCTCCCTCTGCATTTGCTCCAAGAAGAGGTCATATGAGCACACAGCAAGATAGTGGTCATCTACAAGCCAGGAAGAGACATCTCACGAGAAATCCACCATGCTGACACCCCGATCTTAGACTTTCAGCCTCCAGAACTGTGAGAAAATAAAGGTGTGTTAAGCTGCTCAGTCTATGGTATTTTTTACGGCAGCCCGAGCTATCTAAGACGCCTTCCTTCACCATGCGGTACCTCCAGCAGCCTCCGCTGGTGTATCTTGCCTGGCTCCTCCTTCAGCTCCACCTCCTCCGCCATTTTGAATGATTAACCTGAGCCCTGTGGGGACATTCTCCATCCTGAAGCTGCCTACAGACCAAGATCGCTTCAGTCTAATCAAAGGATTGTTGGATAAATCTTTCAGAACTGTGATACGTTTAGGAAAGTGTCTAGCTCTGGGAGAGCATGTCAAGTCTCATCTTCCTCCTTCACTGAATCCTGATTTCACAGTACTTAGTGAGTATGCTTCCCAGTTAGAGGTTGTACCTACTTCCTTGAAGAGAAAAATTTTTCTTCCTCTTTATAATCTTTTTTGTTTTGAATGACTTTTGAGGAAGAGTGGAGTAAAAGTCCCTTTACTCTACCATCTTTAACCAGAAGTAACCATTCTATATTTATGTATGATTTATATCCCATTATAAAGTATGATATATGATATCTGTACATATCATACTTACTAATGTATGGATGCAGAGTCGTTTCCAGATTCCCATTTTATAAACAGCATTGCTAGAGACCTTTGTCCATTTGTCACTTATCTGATTATTTTATTAGAATAGATTCCTAGAAATGGAATTTCTGTGTCAAAGACTATACACATGTTTAAAACTTTGATGCATTCTGCCACACATTAGATTTTAGAAGGCCTGTTACCGGGGTCAAGCTACAAACGGCTGTTGGAACATCACCTAGAAGGGGAAGATCCCAAAAGATGCCTCACACAGAGAGGCATTCCTGAGATATAACTCACAGCACAGTGCTTTTTTAAAAAGTCTGTATAAGTAAGTGATAGACACAATTTTCGCCTGTATAATATTTCTTTGCCCTGCTTGAGTACATGGTTAAAAAGTTATTAGATTTTTACTTTTTTATCCAATCCTTTAAATAAATACTGATTGGTTGTATAACTTTATGCAAGGCATTGTGACAGGCACTGGCCCACAGTAAGTGATCCAAACATGTATATATTATTAGTTAGCTTTATTAAAAATTCCTCAAGGATTTTAAAGTATAAAGAGATATAGACATGCAAATAAATGAACAATGTTCATTTAGTCGACAAATATTTATTGAAAATCTGCTATGTGCCAGGCACTTTTCTACGTCCTGAGGATACAGTCATGATCAAAAGCAACAAAACTCCCTGCCCTGTGGAACTTACATTCTAGTGAAGCAGAGAGACAATAAACATGATATACAGGATAAGTAAGACAAAATAGATAGTGATGAGCAGGGCTGTCCCTAAAAGGGTATGGAAGCCAAGGGCAATTCATTCAGTTGAGCCCCTGACCCAAGATATTCACGCTTGAAAGGAGGCTGCACTGCCCTCTTTCATAGTATGCTTGGGATATCATTAAAGGAAAAAGAATCTAAGTTGAATTTTAGAAGTAGTGAGAAAAGAGGAATAAGGTACAAGAACGCTTGAAGCACAGGACACAGGCTGGCTACCTCAGCTGCCTAAACCCATGGGCAGGGGGGCAGGGTTGGGGGTGGGAGTCTGGTGGTGAGGGTAGGGAGGCTCCGTAATTTGTGAGGAAGGCCTCACTGAGAAGAAGATTTTGAGTAAGGATCTGAAATAAATGAGGAAGCTAGCTGTATAGATACCTAAGGAAAGAGCTTTCCAGGCAGAGGAAACAGCAAACTCAAAGGTCTGAATCAGGAGTTCCCTGGTGGTCCAGTGGTAAAGAATCCACCTTCCAAAGCAGGGGAAGCAGGTTCGATCCCTGGTCAGGGAAATAAGATCCCACATGCTGTGGGGCAACTAAGCCCATGCATCACAACTACTGAGCTCAGGCGCCTCAGCCAGAGAGCCCCACGCCTCAAACTACAGAGCCCACTAGCTCTGGAGCCCATGCGCCACAACTAGAGAGAGAAAACCCACATGCCACAACTAGAGAGAAGCCCGCGCGCCGCAACAATGATCCCGCATGCCGCAACTAAGACCCGACGCAGCCAAAAAAATAAATTAAAAAAAACCCCACAAAGGTCTGAATCGCAGTCAGGAGTTGGTGGGCAGGTGGAGACAAGGCCAAATGAGGGGGATTGAAGCAAGCCAACTGGGGACAAATGAGACTTTAAAAAGATGATGGGTTCAGCAGTGAAAAACAAAAGGTAAAGCCACATATTATTGTATCTATTGCTTGAGACTTAGAGTGGTTTTATCAAGTGAAAATGAGTTTTTAAAGCCTAGGAAATGAAGGTGAAAGGATGCTGTTTTCAAATATCATAATGTGGTATTACAAGCACTGCACTGAGAACTTCTCTGCCTTCACAGAAGAGAGAGACAGAGAAAAAGACTTAAAGATAATTTACTAGGCTTGTGCCAAAGAGATCAATCAGATAACCTCTGGAAATCCCTTCCAGCAATCTGTAAGCCTAACACAGTCTAACACAGTATTTCTTTTTTTTGTTGTTATTTATTTTTTTTAACATCTTTATTGTAGTATAATTGCTTTACAATGGTGTGTTCGTTTCTGCTTTATAACAAAGTGAATCAGCTATACACACACACACACACATATATATACATAAAATCCCCATATCTCCTCCCTTTTGGGTCTCCCTCCCACCCTCCCTATCTCACCCCTCTAGGTGGTCACAGAGCACTGAGCTGATCTCCCTGTGCTATGCGGCTGCTTCCCACTAGCTATTTTACATTTGGTAGTGTATATAAGTCCATGCCACTCTCTCACTTCGTCCCAGCTTACCCGTCCCCCTCCCCATGTCATCAAGTCCATTCTCTATGTCTGCATCTTTATTCCTGTCCTACCCCTAGGTTCTTCATAACTTTTTTTTTTTTTAAGATTCCATATATATGTGTTAGCATACGGTATTTGTTTTTCTCTTTCTGACTTCACTTACTTCACTCTGTATGACAGACTCTAGGTCCATCCACCTCACTACAAATCACTCAGTTTTGTTTCTTTTTATGGCTAATATTCCATTGTATATATGTGCCACATCTTCTTTATCCATTCATCTGTCGATGGACACTTAGATTGCTTCCATGTCCTAGCTATTGTAAATAGAGCTGCAATGAACATTGTGGTACATGACTCTTTCTGAATTATGGTTTTCTCAGGGTATATGCCCAGTAGTGGGATTGCTGGGTCATATGGTAGTTCTATGTTTACTGTTCTCCATAGTGGCTGTATCAATTTACATTCCCACCAACAGTACAAGAGGGTTCCCTTTTCTCCACACCCTCTCCAGCATTTATTGTTTGTAGATTTTTTGATATGGCCATTCTGACTGGTGTGAGGTGATGCTTCATTGTAGTTTTGATCTGCATTTCTCTAATGATTAGTGATGTTGAGCATTCTTTCATGTGTTTGTTGGCAATCTTCTCTGGAGAAATGTCTATTTAGTTCTTTCACCCATTTTTGGATTGGGTTGTTTGTTTTTTTGATATTGAGCTGCATGAGCTTCTTGTTTATTTTGGAGACTAATCCTTTGTCAATTGTTTCATTTGCAAGTATTTTCTCCCATTCTGAGGGTTGTCTTTTCGTCTTATGTTTTCCTTTGCTGTGCAAAAGCTTTTAAGTTTCATTAGGTCCCATTTATTTTTGTTTTTATTTCCATTTCTCCAGGAGGTGGGTCAAAATGGATCTTGCTGTGATTTATGTCAGAGTGTTCTGCCTATGTTTTCCTCTAAGAGTTTTATAGTGTCTGGCCTTACATTTAGGTCTTTAATCCATTTTGAGTTTATTTTTGCGTATGGTATTCGAGAGTGCTCTAATTTCATTCTTTTACCTGTAGCTGTCCAGTTTTCCCAGCACCACTTATTGAAGAGGCTGTCTTTTCTCCACTGTATATTCTTGCCTCCTTTATCAAAGATAAGGTGACCATATGTGCATGGATTTATCTCTGGGCTTTCTATCCTGTTTCATTGATCTATATTTCTGTTTTTGAGCCAGTACCATACTGTCTTGATTACTGTAGCTTTGTAGTATAGTCTGAAGTCCGGAGCCTGATTCCTCCAGCACCGTTTTTCTTTCTCAAGATTGCTTTGGCTATTCGGGGTCTTTTGTGTTTCCATACAAATTAACACAGTGTTTCTTAAACAAAGAATTACTGACATTCCAGTTTAGGAAGCTGGCGAAAGGAAAATCCTCAGTGTTTGATTTTATTGAACATGAACACAATTGCTCTAAGTCACCTTCCTTTTCAAAAACCTTAAATGGCTCCAGTGTTATGGGAAAATATCTGAAAGCATTAAAGGCTCTTTCTGATCTGGCTGCAATGTCTGGTTTTAGTCTTTTCCTTTGCCCTAGTCAGACGTATGCATTCATCACTCCCTAAATACGTTTTATAAGAGTACTCACCTTCATATCTTTGATGGCACCAACGTTACTCTTGAAGTAGCTTTTCTACTCTCCTCCATTTATTTAAAACGTACGTTTCTGAGAGTAAGTAAATTTTTGCAACAAATCTTGTTAAGTAAATTATCAGAAAGTATCAAAAGCCTTAAAACTGTTCCTAACTTTGTCTAATTCCCTTCTGGGAATCTCTTCTAAAAAATTCATCAGAGGGACTTCCCTGGTGGTTCAGTGGTTAAGGCTCTGTGCTTCCATTGCAGGGGGCATGGGTTCGATCCCTGGTTGGGGAACTAAGATCCCACATGCCGCAGCATGGCCAAAAAAAAAAAAAAAAAATCATCTGAGGGGTAGGCAAAGATTTATGCACAGAGATATCCTCTGTAGCATTATTTATTATTTGTCTATTATGAAGAATTTCAAGCATACATTAAAGTAGAAAGACTAGTACAATGAAGCCCCATATATCCATAACCTGGGTCCAACAATTTATTGTTATATTTACCTCAACGAACAATTTTTCCTTTAAAAAAATATGTTCAAGTATTTTAAAGCAAATCCCAAATACCATGTTATTTTACCCTACATACTTCTAAATGCATCTCTGAAAAATATGGGCCTTTTCTTAGATAAGCTTAATGCCAGTATCACACCTAGCAAAATGAACAATAAAACCCAGTCCATAAGATTTCCCCAATTATCTTTAAAATGTCTTTTTTTCGGTTGGTTTGCTCAAATCAGCATCCAAATAAAATCCACACACAGCATGTGCTTTTTGGGGCTCTTACATCTCTCTGAATCTAGAGTGGATCCCCTTCCTTAATTAATTAGCATTTTTCATGCCACTGACTTGTTGAAGAAACCAGGTCACTTGTCCTGTAGGATAAGCCATATTCTAGATTTGTCTGTATATCAGCCAGGATAGGCCAGGTTATGCTGGGGTAACAAGCAGCTCCAAAGTATCAGTGACTTGGGAATTCCCCAGTGGTCCAGTGATTAGGACTCTGCACTTCCACTGCAGGGGGCCCAGGTTTGATCCCTGGTTGGGGAACTAAGATCCTGCACATGGCCAAAACACACACACACACACAAAACAAACAAAAAAAAACAATGAAGTTTTATTTCTCCTCTATGTGTACCTCAGATTGACTGGGACCTCTGCTACCTGTTATCATCAGTCTCACTCCCAGACCTAGAATGATGAAGTAGTTACTGTGGAGAATAAAATTTCTGGTCATTGTGGGAGAGAGAAAAGAGCTTTGAAGGGTCTCTTGAAGGCAATTAAATGCTCAGCCTGGAATTCAACTACCCTTCATCTCATTGGCCAGAATTGGTCTCATGGCCCTACCCAAAGAAGGCCAGGAAGTATATCTTACCATGGGCAGAGAAGGCACAGATCTGGGCATTTCACTGAGCTGCATTAATGGCTACAAGTCTATTTGCTTCCTTGTGGTGTCATTTTACTTGTTCCTCTCTCTCTTGAACTTCCTGAAAGTGAAAGATAACTCTAGAACTTGATTTGATTCAGGCTCAGTAATTTTGGCACGAGCACTTCATAGGTTGGTCTATATGCTTCACATTGCATCATATCAGGAGGCACCATGTTTAATTGTAGTAGATTCTAGCAGTAGTGGCTACCACTTCCTCCCCACTCCCAATTTAGTCACACCTCCTTATATCCATTCCCTTGGGTAGACCCCTCTTGTTCTGACTCTGGGCTTGGCCATATAACATGATTTGGGAAACAGGACAATAGCAAATATGATACAAGCAGAGACTCAAAGCGTTGGCACTTTGTGGCTGTCCCTCTTTTGCTACTTTTTTAGAATGCTGAGACTGGTAAGAAAGTATCATGTGATAACAAGAAAGCTGGCAAATCCAAAATTTGTAGGGTTGGTCAGTGACCCAGGGAAGAGCTGATGTTGCAATACAAGTCTGAAGGCCCATCTGCTGGCAGAATTCTTTCTTGCCCAGGGGAGGTCAGTCTTTGTTCTACTAAGGTCTTCAACTGATGCATAAGGCTCACCCACATTATGGAGGGCAGTCTGCTTTACTCAATGTCCACCAATGTTACTGTCATCTAAAAGATACCTACACAGAAACATCCAGAATAATGTCTGAACAAATATCTGGGCACTGTGACCCAGTCAATATGATACATAAAATTAACTATCACATATATATTTCACTAAGACTGTGTTGTGGCTTGAACTGCGTCTCCCAAAAGATATGATGAAATCTTAACCCCTGGTACCTGTGAATGCAACCTTACTTGGAAACAGGATCATTGCAGATGTAATTAGTTAAGATGAGATAATACTGGAGTAGGGTGCACCTTTAATTCAATATGACAGTGTCCTTATAAGAAGAGGAGAAGGCACAGAATATGCATTGAGGGAAGATGATGTGGAGAAACACAGAAAGAATGCCATATGACGATGGAGGCAGAAACTGGGGCTATGGTGCCACAAGTCACGGAATGCCAAGGACTGCCAGAAACACCAGAAGCTAAAAGAAAGGCATGGAACACATTCTCCCTCAGAACTCTGATAGGAACAAACCCTGCCAATACCTTGATTTCCAACTTCTAGCCTCCAGAACTGAGAAAATAGATTTCTATTGTTGTAAGCTACCAAGTTTGTGGTACTTTATTACAGCAGCTATAAGAAACTAACATACCCGCGCACCGCGATTAAGAGTGGCCCCCACTTGCCGCAACTAGAGAACACCCTCGCACAGAAACGAGGACCCAACACAGCCAAAAATAAATTAAAAAAAAAAAAAAAGAGAGACTAACATAGACTGCATAGATAAAATACTATATTCTAATGCCATTTTTTTCCCCTGTGGGTTTATCAATTGTAACAGAGTTAGGTTCATGCATTTCTATTGTTTTCAACATTTTGGAATTGCTCTTTAACTTTTGGCTATATTATTTATGTTTTCAAATTCAAGTTGTATAATAAGATATATTCAGAGAAGTCTTATATCCCCACCCGAATCTGTCCTATCCTGTTCATTTCCTTCCCAAAATATAAAGAAAATCAAATAATATCAATAATGGTTGTCTCTGGGAAGTAAGATTATATGTTTCCTAACTCTTCTCTGAGGTCTTGAAATCAAAATAAAATAAAATAAAGATAAAATGATTTGTCCTACAGGGCCCAGTTCAAGTTCCATGACCTCAAAGAAACCATCCCATAAATACTCTCTTTTTTGAACTCGTACATTGTTTATTTTCCATATTGCTCCCTTAGCCCTTTGCATCAATCAATCAATAAATTTAAAAAATGAATGCACTGATATCTGAAGGGTACTATGTTAGATACTGTGGGGACACAATGTATTATCAGTTGTTTTCATGTATAGTCACATCCTTGATTAAGCTGTATACCGAAGCAAAAGCTTTCTTATGCCCTACACGGTGGCCGTCACTGCTGTCTGATGAACCAAATTCCTACAAAATGTTGAGGAGAAAATAAATAAAAACTGAAACAGATTGATACAAATACCTTTAATAATAACAACTTCATGTTTAAATAAATATATTGTTAAAAAATAGTGCAAGAGTATTTTGTTATAATTATTAAGAAAGATTTGAGACTGCTATTCCCTCTGCAGAAACACTATGCACAGATGCAAAATGATCAAAGGCTGATACAATAATGAATCTCAAGTAAGTGGCGTGGCCATCACGTACCTGTAGGGGAAAAATCAATATAGATGATTTAGAATTCTAGTTAACTGTTAAACAAGCAGTTAGCAGAAGAAAGTGTTTGATGCAAGAATAATATTCTAAATATATAATGATTTATAAGATATAATGTTCAGAAGAGAAGCCAGCCACACGTAACAGTACAGTTATTCTGATATGTAGCAGCCAAATATCAGCCTTGGTTTGAGGAAGAATAGCAGGTGGAGTTAAAAATTGCACTGTACAATTCTGATTAAAATTTTCAAGTAATTTATTTTATTTATTTATTTTTGGCTGCATTGGGTCTTTGTTGCTGCGCATGGGCTTTCTCTAGTTGCGGCGAGTGGGGGCTACTCTTTGTTGCGGTGTGCAGGCTTCTCATTGCTGTGGCTTCTCTTATTGTGGAACACGGGCTCTAGGCACACGGGCTTCAGTAGTTGTGGCACAAGGGCTCAGTAGTTGTGGCTCACAGGCTCTAGAGTGCAGGCTCAATAATTGTGGCACACGGGCTTAGCTGCTCCGTGGCACGTGGGATCTTCCTGGACCAGGGCTCGAACCTGTGTCCCCTGCACTGGCAGGTGGATCTTAACCACTGTGCCACCAGGGAAGCCCTGATTAATTTTTTTAAGTGTTTTTCTGAAGTATTTTTCATAATAAGAGATTTCATTTGTTGGATGATGCCTCAGAATACACTACCCTGAATATTACTATACTTTTACATTTATATAAAAATGTAAAAAAAGTCTCCAAAAAGCAATTTGGCAGTATATATAAGAAGCTATAAATATGTCTATACCCATGGACCCAGTAATTCCATTCCTTGAAATTTAATTTTAGAAAATAATTAAAAAGGTGAACATTGTGGTAGCAGGAACAGGCATAAGATGTCCCCTGTAGTATTAGTTATAATGACAGAGAGAGGAAAAAGGAAATCAGTTAACATCTATCTGCATACATTTAATTTTAAAATTATAAAGCTTTTGATACATTATTAAATTTTTAAAAGATACAAATTTTTTCATACATACTATTATAACTATGTAATGCATTTGGTTAACAACTAGAAGAAAATAAGTATAGTAAAAGCTGTTGTGAGACGGTACTAAACTTTGGGTGATTTACAGTCTTCCATTCCCCCTTACTTTTCTCCAAATGCTCTATGATGCTGCAACCCTCCCTGATCCACAGTGAGTCCTGAAACAAAATACTCAGCAGAGGCTTACTAGCCATAACCCATTAATAAAGATGGAGAAAAACAGGAAGATAAAATTCAGTCTAATTAATCATTTTTCTGGTCCCCACTGGCCTCCCCAGTCATTGGGCACACTTAGGTGGTAGAGAAGATAATTAACAGGATTCAAAAACTCCTAGAGAATCATTTGAAACACCGATTTCATAGCAGCTGCCAGTAAGTTGTGAAGAAGGAAACCTAATGGACAAGGTACCTCTTTAACCCTTATTTAGAGACACCTTAGTTAAATAAACACTACTACCTAAAAAACACATATTCACAGTTGTTTGGCTTTTTGTGTTTGTCTAAAACCAGGGCCTGACAAACTAGCAGGAACAGAGAAACTCCTGATGAGGCAGCAGCTTCCTCATCAACGGGCATTCATTCCACTTGACAAGCAAAGCCCAATGGAATGTTGTTGGAAACTGCTGGTTCTCTTTTCACCTCATCTCTCTTTCGCTTATTTGTTGCTGATCCTATGCTCCAGTTCCCTTATCTGAATCTCCCTTGTCCTTTCATACTTAAATTAACATCCGATTTTGGCATCTCAACCTTTTTTGATTCCTATTCTATAAGGCCCACAGAATCAAATGAAAGGAAAGCAAGTACATACTACAAAATAAATGAATAAACAAAACAAAAACAAGTGAATTCTGTTCTATCCTTGCCGTCATATTATTATTATGCTGTCATATATTATTGAGAATAACCGTCTCTATTGGTTGATGAGACACAGAACCTATAATATTATGAGGGTATTTATTAACTTTATGACTATGGAGATAGGTGTAAAATTTAAATATGCTGTGCTGGCTAAAGATAATGTTTATCTCTTCAAAGTATATTTACTTACCATAATTTCTTCATTTTGAAGCTGCCCCTCTGTATGTACCAGATCTAAAACACAAATTCAACAGAATTGGGGTAGGGCTCAAAATGCATGAGGACATATTGAAATTTATATTCAGCAACACATGATATCTGGTAAACTATAGTCAGACCAGATTTACCAGTGTTTTGGGGTTAAAATTCAATATAAAAATAGAGATATTTGATATAAAAGGTATGAAAGATAAACTATGAGCTATAAAATATCTCTAGTGAGTATAAATAAAAGTAAATGTAAATTACAGTAAAGGAATATAAAGTGAAGAATTGATAAAATGTGAAAGTCCTTTTTAAGGATCAAGTTACTAAGAGTAATTGCAGGCCTGAAAGGAGCCATCTTACCATTCTCATGGGTACAGACTAGGGCTCAATTTCTCACAATGAATTTTCACTATGATGCTGAGTTATGCCACCCATGAATTGATCTTTTCTGGTGTCCAGCTTTAGAAAACCTTTAATTGTGTAATTTTAGGACAGATTATCTTATTTGGTCATGAGTTAATCACATCAAACATTCTTTTGGAAACATGAAATATTTAATTGATACAATAATGTCGACATTATTTAGAAATTAATTTTGTTTGTATCAAAATAGTGTACATAATTTTAAAAGGCATGTAGTACAAAAAGGGAAGTTTCTGGGAAGTAAGATTATGTATGACTTTCTGTTTCCTAACCTTTCTCTGAAGTAATGAAAAATAGTAATTCCCTGCTTGACCCCTTTTCCTCCAGTCCTGCTCCCTAAAGGCAAATGTTTTCAACACTTTAAGCTGTTTTTCCTGGAATTATGTTTTATACTCCTTTTCTTGATTTATCAATTTTTTACTGACTTTATATTATGGTAGGTAAAATTTATGTCTCTTGGACCAATATCCTCTTCCTCCTCCTCCTGCAAATTTTCCCTCCTGCCATCCTCTCAATTTTGAAATCAATACTTGATGGTTATACTATTATCTATATAAACATTATTTACTGCTGAAATAATAAATTGTGACACATTTTCTTTCTTAGACAACTCCTCCTCTACTAGAAGTTAATAATAACCTCTTCTTTCATTTGCTTCATTTTTTTAAATTATGAAAAATTGGAAAATCTCAAACATACATAAAAGACAGGATATAACTCCTATATATACCCATAATCTTGAATTTGCAATTACTAAAATTTCACCATACTTGATTTATCTAATTTTTTTTGCTAAAGTATTTTAAAGAAAGTCTAAGACATAATTACATTTCACCTTTAAATATTTGGTTATCTATCTCTAAATAAGAATATTTTCTTATATAACTACAATGCCATTATCATATTACAATAAAAAATGCTTTAATATCCAGTCCATATTCAAATTTCCCCATTGTCCCCCTAACAGTCTTTTTATAGTTGGTTTATTCAAATCAGAATTAAGTCTCTTTTAATCTTGAACTGCTTTCTCTCCCACACACATTTTTTTCCCACACCACTGACTTACTGAAGAGAGCAGGTCAGTTATCCTGTAAATGTCCCTCATTTTCTCATATTGCCTCCTCGTGGTTTCATTTAATTTGTTCTCTATCCCCTTTTCCTATAGATTGGAATTCGAGCTAAAGGCTTGATTATATTGCGGTTTTAAGGCCTTCATCATATGTCTGGTGATTTTTGGCTTCTGTTACTCATGAATAGATCATTTGAAAAATGTGCATGAGCCAGACTCGTTGACTACTGGACTTTGATAGGGTGACCAGGAATGACCTAGCCTGTGTCAGTATCCATAGATCTTCTGGGACCATTCAGTTTCTCCAAAGATGAATCCTCCAATCTCCTGGCTGGGGCTATATTCCTGGTTGCTGAGCAGAGCACAGGAAGGAGGCTGGAGTTCCCACCACTCAATATGTACGCTTCCACTTAAATCCCTTGTTTTCTACTCCATGTCTCATTCACTCTCTTTACTATGCCTCGTCTCCTTGAGTCCTGAGCCTCAACATTCAATGTTCCTAGTCACCTCTTGGGGGTGGTTTGTGGGAGGAAAGACTGGTCACTAGCTTTATAGGGGAGAAGGTACCTAGGGTCCTTTTTAATATACATATATATGTGTGTGTCACAAGTATCATTCAAGTCATCTTTTTTCACCAAAATGCAGCCCAGTTGGAAATACAGAGTAAAGGACAATTCTCTACTTCTTCATGATCAGAACAATGTTGGTGAAACAGTACATACCTCTTTCAATCCACTGCTCAAAATCAACTGGCTCTTTAGAAGTGCTCTTTTCAATCCTCAAGGTCCGTACTGACATTGTAAATAAACAAAATAAAGTGTTAATATCTATCTAATTCTATGTTGCTGTCCCTGTATTCCTTTTTTCCTTTGTCTGAGACCGTCAGGCATTGGTGGGACTGCACAAAGTACTGGGATCAGGAACAACATGTTCTGAAAATCACTCACTCCCTCCGTTTTTCCGTAAGTCCCTACAGTAAAATGCAGACTGTGTAACTGTAATCTTACAAGTGTTTGCAAGCATACAACACAAAGCTAGTAGGGTCTTTCTGCATTTGGAATTATCTAGATTTTTGGGTTTTTGTACACTGGTAAATAATACCATTAGTGGTCTTGATCATAAAACTTTATGGAGAAACTACTATGAGTCAGACATATTCATTGCCTCTTCAATCTTAGGAGAAAGCTATTATTAACTTACTTTATTGATGAGGAAACAGGCTTAAAGAAATCAGGCAACTTAGAGAAGCCAGGTGAAGTGTTCAATGATATAGAGCTAGTAAGTACTAGAACTGGAATTCAGACTTTAGGTCTGACTCCAGAGCCTTCGCAATTAATGACAGAAGAGAAAATGCAGTCATCTTCCTTCTGCACTGTTTTTTTCCCTTTACCCCTAAATCAGTTCCCTTCACCCCAAATCCATTCTTCCCCTTCTGTGTTCTGTGCCCTGTGGGGAGGACCCCTGGGGACTGCATCACCTGGACTCACTTGCCCACTGCCTACTGGTTGGATTTGGCCAACTGGAGGCACTGGAAGGAAACTGAAGAGCAGTGGGGAAGTGACATCAGGTTGTATTTTCTCTGCGCCCTTCCCATTTCAGTGCCGTGTCTGACAGTTGTTATGTTCGTTCATGGTTACGGCTCCTGTTGGGCAGGCTCCTATGCATGGGCTCCAGCACTCACTGGGCTCCAGCAATACTATTTCCGTCCCTTGGCCCAGGGGAGGTAATGGCTTACTGCTGTAGCCACTTTCTGGGTGTCTCACCATCCCTAGTTGTTCCCTTAACCCAGGCCATAATTCTGTAAGTAGTCCCATCAATAATGTCTCTTCATCTGAGTCATCTGGGGTATATCCTGTTTCCTGCCATGATTTTGTCTGACATACTTTATCCTTAAATAAACATAAGACAGGATTAGGATGATGTTCCAGTGGGAGATAGTCTTCCTGAATCACTCGGAAAATGCCATTATTAATAAAAGAATCAAAATTATCAAATGCAAATAATCAGGGTTATCAGATTTTCAGTAAGAATTTGACAGAGAACCCCTAGCCAAAAGAATCTGGAATAAAGATGTCAAGAAACCTAGTGTTCTGGCAAGCTGGCTTCTTATATTCATAACACGGTCTTTTGCCAAAGGCTTTCACGTAGTAAATTGCATGGAAATTATTATGTGCTTTGGAAGGGTTTCAAATTTGCAGTTTCAGAGAGGCTAACTGTGCTCAAGGCAGTTAACCCATACTCCCCACCCATCAACCCCACCAAGAAAACTGGATTCCATGCGGTAAAAAAAAATCAGTGTTTTGCCAAAAGTTTACATATGTGCCTTCTGCCTATGGAAAAACTGAAAGATGATGAAAATTAATGAAATGAAGTGAAATGAAAATATCATGCTTACCAAAGTAACTCTGGATTAAAAGCCTTTCAATCCTTACATGTTTGTGAAAACAAATAATGAACTCTTGGGGAAACATTCCTGTGGTGGTCCAAAATGTTTCTGGATTTCTATTGTTAATTTTAAAGAAAAAGAGAAAAAAAACAGCCAAATGTTTAGAAATGTTTAATCACAAAATTCTAGTGAATAACTATTTAAAAAAATAAACGACCACCGGATTCTTGCAACCCCTTTCTTTCTTTCTTTCTTTTTTTTAAAATATTTATTTATTTATTTGGCTGCACCGGGTCTTAGTTGTGGCACATGGGATCTTTACTTGTGGCATGCGGGATCTAGTTCCCTGACCAGGGATCGAACCTGGGCCTCCTGCGTTGGGAGCACAGTCTTAACCACTGGACCACCAGGGAAGTCCCACAACCCCTTTCTAACTGTTCATTCTGCCTCTAATCTCTCCCCAACTTTAATAATTCTTTACTATTACCAGATACATTTTTAAAAAAATGGAATTGATGTCACTCTTGCCTAAAAGCAGTGACCCCTTACTGCCTATGAATCTAAACTCCTTAGTATGGCATTTTATGACCCTGTACAATCTGGTCCCATCATTAAGTATATCGTCCCCCATCGTGATATCATCTCCCATTATTGTAGTCACGTTGGACCAATTAAAATTCTGCAAACACGTCATGTAGGCTCATGCCTCTGTGCCTTAGTTCATGAGGTTCTCTTGACCTAAAAAGCCCTTCTTCCTGTGCAAAAGTTTATTCACTTTTTGGTCACATCTCTCCAACCCCAACAAATCACAGTAACTTTCTCCCTCCTTTGCACTCACCTCACACACAGCATCCATTTTTACATTAGCACTTTTCTCTTGTGTTTTTATTGCTCCAGCTACACCCTCTGTAAGTCCAACCACTTTCTCTTAGTCACCTTTATATCCCCAGCAACTATCACAATGGCTGACCCACAGCAGATACACAACAGATGTTTGTTGAAAAAAATTAAAACATGCACTCAATGTTGGTCATATACTATGTAAAATTACATATATACCTAGACACACACACACATATATAGTATTGACTACAGAAATAATCACTTCTATTTTAATTATATAAGGTTTTTCTTTCTCTTTTGGAGGTAAAATTTACCTACAGTGGAATTTCTCTTAAGTGCAATTCAAAGTTTTGATAAATGTATATGCTTATGTAACCAATATCGCAAGGTAACCAATACCCTAATCAAGATAAAGAATGTTTCCATCACTCTAGAAACTTCCCTTCTCTTCCCTCCAAACAATCTCCCTTATGCAACCACTGCTCTGATTCCTATCACCACAGACTATGCTATAGTTTGTTTATTCATTATTTGTTTGATATTTTTGTTGAATATTTGAATTGCTTCCAATTTTTTACTGTTATGAGTAAAACTTCTATAAACATTCTTGTACAGGTGTTTTTGTGGATGTTTTCATTTCTCTTGGATAATTACTAGGAGTGAAATTGCTGAGTCATAAGGTAAAGGTATGTTTAATTTTATAAGATGATGTCAGACTTCCAAAGTGGTTGTGCCATTTTCCATTCCTAACAGAAATGTGACGGAGTTCTAGTTGCTCCACATCCTTGACAACATTTGCTGTTGTCAGGCTTTTTAGCCATTCTAGTGGATGTGAAACGATATCTGACTATGTTATTAATTTGCATTTCCCTGATGACAAATTATTCTAAGCCCTTTTTCATGTGTTTTTGGCCATTCATATATTTTCTTTCGTGAAGTGTCTGTTAAGTATTTTCTCATTTTTAAAAAAGCTCTTTTGGACTTCCCTGGTGGCGCAGTGGTTAAGAATCTGCCTGCCAATGCAGGGGACATGGGTTCAAGCCCTTGCCCAGAAAGATCCCACATGCGACACAGCAACTAAGCCCGTGTGCCACAACTGCTGAGCCTGTGCTCTAGAGCCCACGAACCACAATTACTGAGCCCGTGCGCCACAACTACTGAAGCCCATGCACCTAGAGCTCATGCTCCACAACAAGAGAACCCACCGCATGGAGAAGCCCGTGCACTGCATCGAAGAGTAACCCCCGCTCGCCACAACTAGAGAAAGCCCGCACAGCAATGAAGATGCAACACAGCCAAAAATAAATAATAAATTTATTTTAAAAAACTTTTTTTTTTTTTTGTGGTACGCGGGCCTCTCACTGTTGTGGCCTCTCCCGTTGCGGAGCACAGGCTCCGGACGCACAGCCTCAGCAGCTATGGCCCACGGGCCCAGCCGCTCCGCGGCATGTGGGATCCTCCCGGACCGGGGCACACACCCGCGTCCCCCGCATTGGCTGGTGGACTCTCAACCACTGCGCCACCAGGGAAGCCCTTAATTAGTTTTATTTTTGGTGAAGTCCAGTTTTATTACTCTTTTCTTTTATGCTTAGTAATTTTTGTGCCTGCCTTCCTTCCTTCCTCCCTCCCTCTCTTTATTTTTGGCTGCATTGGGTCTTCATTGCTGTGCGTGGTCTTCCTCTAGATGCGGTGAGTGGGGGCTACTCTCTTCGTTGCAGTGCGCGGGCTTCTCACTGCGGTGGCTTCTCTTATTGCCAATCATGGGCTCTAGGTGTGCAGGCTTCAGTAGTTGTGGCTCGCGGGCTCTAGAGTGCAGGCTCAGCAGTTGTGGTGCATGGGCTTAGTTGCTCCATGGCGTGTGGGATCTTCCCGGACCAGGGCTCAAACCCATGTCCCCTGCATTGGCAGGAGGATTCTTAACCACTGCACCCTCAGGGAAGCCCTGTGTTTTTATTAAGAAACCTTTGCCTACTTCATTGTCACAAAAGTACTTTCTTGTATTTTCTTTTAGAAACTTAATTATTTTAGCTTTGAATTGAGTTCTATTATCCATATTGAATTAATTTTTGTGTTTAGTATGAGGCAGGGGTTGAGGGTTTTTTTTAATCCACATGTTTATTCAGTCATTCCAGCACCACGTTAAAAAGACTTTCCTTGGACTTCCCTGGTGGCGCGGTGGTTAAGAATCTGACTGCCAATGCAGGGGCCACGGGTTTGATCCCTGGTCCAGGAAGATCCCACATGCCGCGGAGAAACTAAGCCCAACTACTGAGCCTGCGCACCACAACTATTAAAGTCCGTGCGCCCTAGAGTCCACATGCCATAACTACTGAGCCTGTGTGCTGCAACTACTGAAGCCCGTGCACCTAAAGTCCGTGCTCCGCAAGAGAAGCCACCACAATGCGAAGACAGTGTACCACAATGAAGAGTAGCCCCTGCTCACCACGGCTAGAGAAAGCCTGCACACAGCAATGGAGACCCAATGCTGCCAAAAAAAAAAGAAAGACTTTCCTTTTCCTATTGAATCACCTAAGTGTCTTTTCCTAAAATTAATGAACTGTCTATGGGTGTACGTATTTCTGCCCCTCCATTTTATTCCATTGACCTGTTTCTGTATCCTTAGCCTTTTGTCAAAAAGTAATTGACTTTATATGTGTGGGTCTATTTCTGGGATCTCTAGTCTGTTCCACTGATCTATATAGATCTATCTTTACAAAAATGCCATGTTGTTTTGATTACTGTGTATTTATTTTAAATCTTGAAATCAGATAATTTAAGATTTCTTCTTTTCAAAATTAGTCTGACAAGATTAGTTTGCATTTCTATACACATTTCAGAATCAACTTGTTAATTTCTATGTAAAAGTCTATCGAGATTTACTGAATCTATAGGTCATTTAAGGGAGAAACAGCCACTGTAACAATATTGAGTTTTCCAATCATGAATGTAGTATATCTTTTCGTTTACTTAGTTCTTTCATTTCTCTCAGCAACGTTTTATAGTTTTGAGTGTAAAGGTCTTGCATGTCTTATTAAATTTATTTTTAACTATTTCACATCTTAAATGCTAATGTAATTGGAATTTTTAAAAAATTCATTTTCTAAATGCTTCCTACTAGTATATAGTAATACAGTTGATTTTTGTGTATTGACCTCGCTAAATTTACTTATTAGCTCTAGCAGTTTTTTGCAGATTCCTTAGGGTTATGTAGATTCACATAATCTGCGAACAAAGGCAATATTTTTTTAGTGGCCAATAGCTCTTGATTTACACACACACACACACACACACACACACACACCTGGAGAAACTGAAACTCAAATAAATATTATGAATAGTTCAAAAGGCTACTTGGTTACAAGATATGTAAAGAGGACTCATTCTAAAGCTTATTTTTCCTTGTTGCCATCTGGAAGGGGAAGGCTCTTTGGGGAAATACCACAAGGGTGCATTTTGATCATTATCCTCATTATGTCTAATAATTTTCTTTAAAAAATTTTTTTAAATTTTATATAATTTTAAAGGTTACTTTGCATTTACAGTTATTACAAAATATTGGCTATATTCCCCATGTTGTACAATACATCCTTGAGCCTATCTTACACCCAATAGTTTCCCCCTCTCCTCTCCCCACTGGTAAACACTAGTTTGTTCCCTAGATCTGTAAGTCTGCTTCATTTCTTGTTATATTCATTAGTTTGTTGTGTCTTTTAGATTCCACACGTAAGTGATATCATACTATACTGAACAAAGATAATTTTGCTCTCTTTCCAATCTTTATGACTTCTATGTCTTTTCTTGCCTTATTGCATTGTTTAAGACCTCCAGGACAATACTGAATAGAAATGGTGAGAACAAACATCCTTGATTTGTTTCCAATACTGGAGGGGAAGCATTTTTTTTTAACCGAACAGTTGATTTACAATATTATATTAGTTTCAGGTGTACAGCACAGTGATTCACTATTTTTATAGATTATACTCCATTTAAGGTTATTACAAAATAATGGTTATATTTCCCTGTGTTGTACAACAGGGGTCCCCAACCCCTGGACCACGGACCAGTACTGGTCTGCAGCTTTTTAGGAACCAGGCCGCCCAGCGGGAGGTGAGCAGTGGTCAAGTACGTGGAGCTTCACCTGCCACTCCCCATTGCTTGTGTTACTGCCTGAACCACCCCACCCCCACCCCCTGGTCCATGGAAAAATTGTCTTTCACAAAACTGGTCCCTAGTGCCAAAAAGGCTGTGGACTGCTGCTGTACAATATATCTTTGTTGCTTATCTATTTTGTATGTCGTAGTTTGTATCTCTTAATCTCATACCCCTATCTTGCCCCTCCCCATTTCCCTCTCCCCACTGATATCCATGAGTTTGTTTTCTATATCTGTGAGTCTGTTTCTGTTTTGTTATATATACTCATTTGTTCTATTGGGAAAGCATTTATTATTTCATCATTAAGCTGAAAATTTTTAGTAGATACCTTTATCAAACTGAGAAAATTCCCTTCTCTTTTTAATTTTTTGAGAGTTGTTATCATGAATGGATGCTGAATTTTGTCAAATGATTTTTTGGAATGATCATATGTTTTTTTTCTCCCTTGTTCTGGCAATATGGTAAATTACACTCAATCTGTATTCCTGTGATAATGTGGTAAATATGCCAATCTTGCATTCTTATGATAAACTCCATTAGCTGAATTCAATTTATAAGGTTTTTTGGGTCTATGTTTACAAAGGATACTGTTCTTTAATTGTCCTTTCTTGTAAAGTCTTTGTCAGGCTTTGGTATCAGGGTTATGCTGTTCTCATAAAACAATCTGGGAAATGTTTCTCCTCTATTTTTGAAAGGGTTTCTAAAAGACTGGTACTATTTTTTCTCTAAATATTTTACATAATTTCTATAATTGATATAAACTATTCAAATTATTAAATTTCTTCTTGTGTCATTTTTATAGGTTGAGTTTTTCAAGGCATCTGTCCATTTCATCTAAGTTTTCAAACTGATTAGCCTAAATCTGTTCTTGATACTGACTTACTATTGTTTTAGAATCTGTAGTGATATTGCTTCTTTCATTTCTGGTACTAGTAACTTGCATTTTCTCTTTTTATTTTAGTCAGTCTTGCTAGAGGTTTATAACTTTTATAAACCTTTTCACATAGTCAACTTTTGGCTTTGATAATTTTTTCTGTCTGTCTATTTTCTATTTCATTGATTTCTGCTCTTACCTTTGTTATTTATTGTCCTCTACTTTCTTTTGGTAAAATTTGTTCTTTGTTATCTAGCTTCCTAAGGGAGACATTTAATTATTGTTTTTTGTTTTTGTTTTGTCTGCGGTACGCGGGTCTCTCACTGTTGTGGCCTCTCCCATTGTAGAGCACAGGCTCTGAACGTGCAGGCTCAGCGGCCATGGCTCACGGGCCCAGCCGCTCCGCAGCGTGTGGGATCCTCCCGGACTGGGACACGAACCAGCGTCCCCTGCATCGGCAGGCAGACCCCCAACCACTGTGCCACCAGGGAAGCCCTAATTATTGGTTTTAAAACATTCTTTTTTTTTTTTTTTGGCTGTGTTGTGTTTTCATTGCTGCATGTGGGATTCCTCTAGTTGCAGCGAGTAGGATCTACTCTTCATTGTGGTGCGTGGGCTTCTCACTGCAGTGGCTTCTCTTGTTGCTCCGCGTCAGCTCTAGGCGCGTGGGCTTCAGCAGTTGCAGCACGTGGGCTCAGTACTTGTGGCAACAGTCTCTAGGGCACACAGGCTTCAGTAGTTGCGGTGTGTGGGCTCAGCAGTGGTGGCACGGGGGCTCAGTAGCTCTGCAGCATGTGGGACCTTCCTGACCAGGGATTGAACCCATGTCCCCTGTGTTGGCAGGTGGATTCTTAACCACTGTGCCACCAGGGAAGTCAGAATATTTATTTATTTATTTGGCTGTGCCAGGTCTTTGTTGTGGCATGCAGGATCCTTAGTTGTGGCATGCGGGATCTTTTAGTTGTGGCATGCAGAATCTTTAGTTGTGGCATGTGGAATCTTTAGTTGTGGCATGCGGGATCTTTAGCTGCGGCATGCGGGATCTTAGTTGTGGCACGTGGGATCTTTAGTTGTGGCATGTGAACACTCAGTTGCAGCATGTGGGATCTAGTTCCCTGACGAGGGATAAAACCGGGGCCCCCTGAACTGGGAGCGTGGAGTCTTAGCTACTGGACTACCAGGGAAGTTCCCATCTGTCAGTTTTTGCTTTATGTATTTTTAATAACGATTATGAGGTCAACATACATTTAGATTATTTCTTCTTGAGGAATTGATATTTTGACATTATAAAATGTCCCCTTTATATCTGGAAATACTCCTTATATTTTACTTTGTCTGATATGACTATAGCCACAGCCACCTTCTCATGCTTACTATTGATAGGGTGCATCTTTTTCATCCTTCTTTTTTCAAACTATTCATGACTTTATATTTAAAGTACATCTCTTGCAGACACCATATACTTGGGTCTTTCATTTTTACCCAGTATAACCCTCTCTGCCATTTAATTGAAGTGTTTAGAATACTGGCATTTAATATAATTATTGATATGGTTGGGTTTAAGTCTTGCTATTCATTTTTATTTGTCTCTCCCATCTATTTTTTCTTGTACCATTTCTCCTTTCCTACCTACTTTAAAAAATATATATATATTTATTTATTTATTTTGGCTGCACCGGCTCTTAGTTGCAGCACGTGGGCTTATAGTTGAAGCATGCAGACTTCTTAGGTGCGGCATGCAGAATTCTTTGTTGCAGCATGTGAACTCTTAGTTGCAGCACACATGCAGGATCTAGTTCCCCAACCAGGGATCGAACCCAGGCCCCCTGTATTGCGAGTGTGGGGTCTTACCCACTGGACCACCAGGGAATTCCCTCCTTTCCTATCTACTTTTGAGTGAATCAACAAAAGTTTTAATGTTGCTTAATTCCTTTATTAGTTATTTAACTATAACTCTTATTTTTAGTGGCTGCTCTCAAAGTTATCAAACCTCATGACAGTCAATTTGCACTGAACTCCACTTTTGTGCCATTGTTTTAATATATTTTATACACACATATATAATAAATCCCACAATACAAAATGTTTTTTCCCATTAAGTGGTTAGCTGTCTTTCAAAATTATTAAAAGAGGGCTTCTCTGGTGGTGCAGTGGTTGAGAGTCCGCCTGCTGATGCAGGGATCACGGGTTCATGCCCCGGTATGGGAGGATCCCACGTGCCGCGGAGGGGCTGGGCCCGTGAGCCGTGGCCATTGGGCCTGCGCGTCCGGAGCCTGTGCTCCGCGATGGGAGAGGCTGCAGCGGTGAGAGGCCCGCGTACCGCAAAAAATTAAAAAAAAATTATTAAAAGAAAAGATAGTCTTTTATATTTACTGAAATATTTACCATTTCCAATGCACTTACTTTCTTCCTGAATGTTTGAATTTCTATCTAGTATTTTATCATTTTAACCTGCAGAACTTTCTTTAGCATTTCCTGTGATGCAAGTCTGTTTGTGGTAAGTGAAAAGTCTTTCTTATATCCTATATTTTTTAGTGATATTTTAACTAGACACAGAATTCTGGGTTGACAGGTTTGTTTCTCTTTTTTCTCCAGCATTTTAAAGATATGATTCCATTGTCACCTGAATTCCATTGCTTGTGATGCAAAGTTGGCTGTCACTGGTACCACTGTACCCCTGTATGTAATGTATTTTTTTGCTCCAGTTGTTCAAAAATTTTTTTCTCTATCTTTGTTTTTCAGCAGTTTGGCTATGATATGGTCTGTTATTCATCCTGCTTGGGGTTTGCTGAGTTCCTTGGATCTGTGAGTTGGTATTCTTTAATAAAACTGGGGAAAATTCAGCCAAAAAGTAGAAACAATTCCGATATCCATCAGCTGATGAATGGGTAAATAAAATTTGCCATATACATACAATGGAATTATTTGGCAATAAAAATGAATGGAGCACTGATACATACTACAACATGGATGAGCCTTGAAAACATGTAAGTGAAGGAAGGCAGTCCAAAGACAACATATGTATTATTCTATTGATATGAATGTCTGGATAAGCAAATCTGTAGGGACAGAAAGTAGATCTGTGGTTGCCTAGGGCTCATGGGGATAGGGGATGACAATGAAAGTGTGTGAGGTTTCTTTTTGGGGTGCTGAAATGGATTGTGCAAATGGCTGCATAACTCTGAATATGCTAGAAGCCACTGAATTGTATATCTTAAATGGTTGAATTTTATGGTATGAGAATAATATGTCAATAAAGGTGTTACAAAAAAGAAAAGAACAGAATCCAGGTCTCTAACTCACAATTCTTGATTTTTTTTATACTATGCTTACTATTTCACAATTTCTTTTTATTTATATTTATATGGTTTAAAATTTTATTTATTTAAATAAATTAAACAATTTTTACTTGCCCTATGTTTTTTCTTGGGTGCTTTTAATGAACATGATCAAAGTAATAACATAAAGATATATAGAGATGCACTTGGATTTTAAAATAACTGAATTCCTATAATTAAGTAAAATGAAGTCATCAAAATAGTAGTTTCCTTTAAAACAAGGCCTTATAGCCATTGACTGTTCAACATCTATCATCTTATGTGATAATAAAAAAAGTCACGTAATTTTTTCACAACTCTGAGGTAGTCAGGGAAGGTGGTGTTATCCCCACTTTTCAGACCAGGAAACTGAGGCTCAAAGAATAACACATATATTCTTAGCCCAAAGTAACACACCTAGTTCACTTACCCAGGAATTTTAACTGTAAATCTCTCATTCTTTTACATTATGCCAAAGGAACCAATTCTCTCTCTCTTCTACTTTTTCTAACTCATTTTTTTTGTGTAAAATTTTTCTCCTTTTTCATTGACATGTTAAATACCAGGGGTCAAAAGTAGAGTCAAGAGGAAGTAGAAATATAATCACTTTTTAAAACTCTGTTTCTGAGGAAATTGAGAATTGGGAGCACTATCCATTAGGGGCTAATTTATAGCACTGTTTTCTCCAAATAATTCTATTGTTATTTCCATTTAGATAAATCAACTTATGAGCAAAGAATAAATTTTACTATCTACTATATAAAATCTAATTGTTTGGAATGCATATGAATTAAAAGTCTCTGATGTGCTCTGTTCAGTTTATCGGGTCAGTAACTACTTTATTCCATATAGTTTTCTGTATTAAGGGTCTTTGTGTAATCTAAAAAATATTATGTACTTATTCATTACTATGGACTGATAAAGTCTGAAGTATTATGTTACATATAACAGCCAATTTTAATGATCTATAAACATATTCCCTTGAAAGAAAGGTCACCAAAAGGGTGTAAGGTAAATTGATCTTGCCTTGAAAATTTGATTTATCTCCAATCACAGACAAGGAGTATTTTTGGAAAGATCTCTATTTCTGGCAAATGATTTAAGGTACATCTCTATAGGTCTGTGATCCTCATAGCAGTTCCCACATTTATATCTCTACTCTAAGGCAGAGTGAGATAAATAACTATTACCTGAATTTCAGGAAATAAAAAACTAAGAAGGACTAAGAGGCACATATATTAAGTTTTTTATTCAAACCTTAAGTTTTAGAAACTGGGAGTTAGAAGACATGAGTGTTAGTTTTGATTCTGACACTTGCTTATCTGTATGATTTTGAGTAAGTCATTTTACCTCTAATCATTCTTTTCATCATCTTTATAATGAGGGTGAAAATACTTTTTTTTTGGCCTCTTACTCCCCAACCTTACTTTGAGGGTCACATGATATAACATCTATAAAACTATAAAGCCCTATGCAAATATATATTAACAGATGCATATATGTAAGTATGTATGTATGTATATGTGTACATGTTGAGTGTATGTATGACTAATCTTTGATGGTCTAATTCACAAGCTATTCCACAAATATTTTAAGACACTGTGGAGTCAAAGATGAAGTCATAGTCTCTGACTTCTAGAAATTTCCAGTTGAAAGGGGAGACATACATTAAAAATAAATAATTATATAATAAAGGAATAAATAAGATAATAGAGGTATATATATCAAATTCTACTGGAGCCCACCAAAAAGGGAAACTATCCTACCTGAGGGAAAGGGACAGATGTCAGTCAGAGAGGAGGTAAGAACTGGGCTTAAAGGAACAGGTCCAATTGCTAGAATTTTATACAGATACATGGACCTCACAATAGAACACAAAGAGCCACGAGATCTATGTTACAACTGGCTCTGCCTTCAATAGTTAAAACTAGTACCTGACCTCTTTAGATCTCTCTTACCACAAGTCTAAATGAAAGGTTTCAATAAGATGAACTCATAAGTCCTTCCAGCTCTAAAATTACATGATTCTATGACTCAAACTCAGATCACTGTACAAATACCAAGAAAGAGAATTCAGGAGGGTAATAAAAGAACTATTAAAAAAGGAGTTTTTCTTGGGTGGACTTGGAGGGTATTTGCTTAATGAAATAAGTCAGACAGAGAAAGACAAATACTGTATACCACTTATATGCAGAATCTAAAAAATAAAACTAGTGAATATAATAAAAAAGAAAGAGACTTACAGATAAGGGGAAAAAACTAGTGGGGAGAGGGAAGTGGAGAGGGGCAAGATAGGGCTGGGGTACTAAGAGGTACAAACTACTATGTATAAAATAATTAAGCTACAAAGATATATTGTACAACACAGGAATTATAGCCAATATTTTATAATAACTATAAATGGAGTATAACCTTTAAAAATTGTGTATTGCTACAGTGTACACCTGAAACTTACATAATATTTAAGAAAGCCTGCGTGCAGCAATGAAGACCCAACACAGCCAAAAATAAAGAAATTAAATAAAGAAATTTTTAAAAAAAAGGATCAAGACCCTAAATATACACAACTGAATTAGCTCCAGGAATGGTACTAAACTAAAGCAACTATACTTCAATTTTTAAAAAAAATTTTTTTGCTGCGGCATGCGGGAACTTACTTCCCCAACCAGGGATTGAACCCGCACCCCCTGTAACGGAAGTGTAGAGTCTTAACCACTGGACCACCAGGTAAGTCCCATATACCTCAATTTTTTTAAAAAAGAAGTTCTTCCATTAACTACTTTTTTCCTGGAATTTAAAAGTCTGAGAATGATATCTATCCCTACCTAGAATAAGCTCTAGCACAGTGAAGAGTGGTAACTGGAATGATATCAAGAAGCTGAGAACCAAACAATGCAGGTGGATAGCAAGAAGTGAAGCATTCAGTTCAGCAAAGATGTTGCTTAGACCAGAAAGAAAATAGGCAGTACATAGTAAGTCATACTGTTTATATTCCTATTTACCAAGAAAAACTTGGAATAAAACCATAACCAGATATTAAAATGTATACTTCCATAAAATGAGGTAGCTGTTGTTTGAAGTTTTGCCTTGTTAGACCACATCTTTAAAAACTATTTTTCTAAAAAGTTCAGTTTAGGAATTCATAAAGAAAAGGATCAGGGACTTCCCTGTTGGCACAGTGGTTAAGAATCCGCCTGCCAATGCAGGGTACATGGGCTCGAGCCCTGGTCAGGGAAGATCCCACATGCCGTGGAGCAACTAAGCCCGTGTACCACAACTACTGAGCCTGCACTCTAGAGCCCACACACCACAACTACTGAACCCGCGTGCCACAACTACTGAAGCCCACACACCTAGAGCCCGTGCTCCATAATGAGAGAAGCCACCGCAATGAGAAGCCTGTGCACCGCAACTAAGAGTAGCCCCCGCTCGTCACAACTAGAGAAAGCCCGCGCGCAGCAATGAAGACCCAACACAGCCAAAAATAAAGAAATTAAATAAAGAAATTAAAAAAAAAAAGGATCAAAACCCTAAATATACACAACTGAATTAGCTCCAGGGATGGTACTAAAGTGGGTAGTCAGGTAATTTAGTTCACCAGACATTTATTAAACTATGTTTAACAGTGCTAGTTGTTGTAAAACACATAATCTCAGTACTCAGGGGGTTCACTGACTTAATATTAAGACTTTAAGGAAGAAAGAACAGTAACTCTTACCCATCAATTATATTTTCAGGTGGGTGTTTTTCATCACTTGATGTAGCTAAAATCACTTCAGTCCCTTCAGAGCTCAAACAAACATCAATGTTTCTCATCTTAAAGTATTTAACCTGCAAGGAAAACAAAACAAAACAACAAAAGCAACCTTTTTATTCTCTGAATTTTATCTTGAGCAAAGGAAGAGAGAGAAAGCCTGTTGCCTAGCACAAAGCTTACCAACCAAATTATTCAACAAGTGGGAGGGACTCTTAACATATTTACTTAGGTAAACTTCTGACCTCTCCCAGGGATAATCTGTGAGATATGAGTATTTGCACTACTCTACTCCACAAAAGAAGTCCCTGACACCAACATAATTTTTCTGTTTCTAAAATTAAAACCCTCAACAATTATATGGAAACAGTTAATACGCTAGAGTGACATGACTTAGTAGGTAAGTTTTTAAAGTGTTTATATAGTTATAATTCAGAAATTTAAAAAAATGAAGAGCATAAAAACAGACGCTTTGTAACTATTTATCCATACACATCAATTGAAATAGCAAGCAATATTATTTAAATCTTAAAAAATACTTTATGATCGGTATTTTTTTTTTTTGAGCAGAAATGTGAAATGAGAGAAGATAACTTTTCACTTATTTTTAAAGTCTAAATCAGTCACTTGGTTCATGAACTTAAACACATTTCTGTTGGAGAGTAATATTTTAAGTCTGATAAAAAGCATATGAAAAGATATTGCTGAGCTCTACTATGAACCCTGGAGGGTAAGACACATGGAAGACCATAGAAGATTACATCAGAACTCACCCTTCTCCTTGATCTACTGGTGATAAGGCACAAACCAAAATATAGATGCAAAGTGATGGGGAAAGCTGTATCTATAAAGAATTAAAAGATGAAGAGTGTTTGGAAAAGGAAGAAAGGCTTCTAATACACCTCATAACCTAGCCCCAGTCTAACTTAAAAAAAAAAAAAAAAACTATTTCAAATAAACAAACAAGGTAGAGCTAATATTACACTTATTAAACAGCTATGTACTGACTTCCCAGATTTGATGTTAACATTTTTCCATAGGTACTTTTTTTTTAAGAAATAAGTAGCCCCTTACTGTCCTTATTCTCTTCCTTGCCCAGTGGTAACAGCTATTCTGAAATTGGTGAATAACCTTCCTATAGTTTTATTTATTTATTTATTGGCCAAGTCACGCAGCATGTGGGATTTTAGTTCCCCAACCAGGGATTGAACCCACCCACTGCAGCGGAAGTGCAGAGTCTTAACCACTGGACAGCCAGGGAAGTCCCTGACTATAGTTTTATACTTTTACCATATATGTATCAATATGTACTGTTCTTTTAAAACTTAGATGTTTTCACAGTATATATACCCCTTGCTACTTGCTTTTTTCATTCAATATTATGTTTTCAAGATTTTACTATGTTGATACATGTATATCTACTTTATTCATTTTAACTGCTGTAAGGTATTTCTCCATTTCTCTAATGATGGATATTTAGGTCTGTTTCCAATTTTTTGCTATTATAAACAAATTTGCAATGCACATCCTTGTGCATGTATCCATTGGCAAATGTGGGAGATCTTTATATTAAAGAGTATCTTTCTTTGTAGAAGTAGAATTGTAAAAATTTAGAATCAATGTATCTCCAAGTCAATAATTGATCTATTTGATCTCTAAATTATAACAATTTATTTTTTTTTTATATTTATTTATTTTTTTTTTTGCAGTACGCAGGCTTCTCACTGTTGTGGCCTCTCCCATTGCGGAGCACAGGCTCCGGACGCGCAGGCTCAGCGGCCATGGCTCACGGGCCCAGCCGCTCCGCGGCATGTGGGATCTTCCCAGACCGGGGCACGAACCCGCGTCCCCTGCATCGGCAGGCGGACTCTCAACCACTGCGCCACCAGGGAAGCCCTATTTTTATTTTTTAAACATCTTTATTGGGGTATAATTGCTTTACAATGGTGTGTTAGTTTCTGCTTTATAACAAAGTGAATCAGCTATACATATACATATGTTCCCATATGTCTTCCCTCTTGCGTCTCCCTCCCTCCTACTCTCCCCATCCCACCCTTCCAGGCTGTCACAAAGCACCAAGCTAATATCCCTGTGCCTTGTGGCTGCTTCCCCCAGCTATCTACCTTACTACGTTTGTTAGTGTGTATATGTCCATGACTCTCTCTCACCCTGTCAAAACTCACCCTTCCCCCTCCCCATACCCTCAAGTCCGTTCTCCAGTAGGTCTGCGTCTTTATTCCTGTCTTACCCCTAGGTTCTTCATGACATTTTTTCCCCTTAAATTCCATATATATGTGTTAGCATACGGTATTTGTCTTTTTCTTTCTGACTTACTTCACTCTGTATGACAGACTCTAGGTCTATCCATCTCATTACAAATAGCTCAATTTCATTTCTTTTTAAGGCTGAGTAATATTCCATTGTGTATATGTGCCACATCTTCTTTATCCATTCGTCCGATGATGGGCGCTTAGGTTGTTTCCATCTCCGGGCTATTGTAAATAGAGCTGCAATGAATATTTTGGTACATGACTCTTTTTGAATTTTGGTTTTCTCAGGGTATATGCCCAGTAGTGGGATTGCTGGGTCATATGGTAATTCTATTTGTAGCTTTTTAAGGAACCTCCATACTGTTCTCCATATTGGCTGAACCATTTCACATTCCCACCAGCAGTGCAAGAGTGTCCCCTTTTCTCCACACCCTCTCCAGCATTTATTGTTTCTAGATTTTTTGATGATGGCCATTCTGACTGGTGTGAGATGATATCTCATTGTAGTTTTGATTTGCATTTCTCTAATGATTAATGATGTTGAGCATTCTTTCATGTGTTTGTTGGCATTCTGTATATCTTCTTTGGAGAAATGTCTATTTAGGTCTTCTGCCCATTTTTGGATGGGGTTGTTTGTTTTTTTGTTATTGAGCTGCATGAGCTGCTTGTAAATTTTGGAGATTAATCCTTTGTCAGTTGCTTTCATTTGCAAATGTTTTCTCCCATTCTGAGGGTTGTCTTTTGGTCTTGGTTATGGTTTCCTTTGCTGTGCAAAAGCTTTGAAGTTTCATTAGGTCCCATTTGTTTATTTTTGTTTTTATTTCCATTACTCTAGGAGGTGGGTCAGAAAGGATCTTGCTGTGATTTATGTCATAGAGTGTTCTTCCTATGTTTTCTTCTAAGAGTTTGATAGTTTCTGGCCTTACATTTAGGTCTTTAATCCATTTTGAGCTTATTTTTGTGTATGGTGTTAGGGAGTGATCTAATCTCATACTTTTACATGTACCTGTCCAGTTTTCCCAGCACCATTTATTGAAGAGGCTGTCCTTTCTCCACTGTACATTCCTGCCTCCTTTATCAAAGATAAGGTGTCCATATGTGCGTGGGTTTATCTCTGGGCTTTCTATCCTGTTCCACTGATCTATCTTTCTGTTTTTGTGCCAGTACCACACTGTCTTGATTACTGTTGCTTTGTAATATAGTCTGAAGTCAGGGAGCCTGATTCCTCCAGCTCCTTTTTTCGTTCTCAAGATTGCTTTGGCTATTCGGGGTCTTTTGTGTTTCCATACAAATTGCGAAATTTTTTGTTCTAGTTCTGTGAAAAATGCCAGTGGTAGTTTGATAGGGATTGCATTGAATCTGTAGATTGCTTTGGGTAGTAGAGTCATTTTCACAATGTTGATTCTTCCCATCCAAGAACATGGTATATCTCTCCATCTATTTGTATCATCTTTAATTTCTTTCATCAGTGTCTTATAATTTTCTGCATACAGGTCTTTCGTATCCTTAGGTAGGTTTATTCCTAGATATTTTATTCTTTTTGTTGCAATGGTAAATGGGAGTGTTTTCTTGATTTCACTTTCAGATTTTTCATCATTAGTATATAGGAATGCCAGAGATTTCTGTGCATTAATTTTGTATCCTGCTACTTTACCAAATTCATTGATTAGCTCTAGTAGTTTTCTGGTAGCATCTTTAGGATTCTCTATGTATAGTATCATGTCATCTGCAAACAGTGACAGCTTTACTTCTTCTTGTCCGATTTGGATTCCTTTTATTTCCTTTTCTTCTCTGATTGCTGTGGCTAAAACTTCCAAAACTATGTTGAATAAGAGTGGTGAGAGTGGGCAACCTTGTCTTGTTCCTGATCTTAGTGGAAATGCTTTCAGTTTTTCACCATTGAGGATGATGTTTGCTGTGGGCTTGTCATATATGGACTTTATTATGTTGAGGAAAGTTCCCTCTATGCCTACTTTCTGGAGGGTTTTTATCATAAATGAGTGTTGAATTTTGTCGAAAGCTTTCTCTGCATCTATTGAGATGATCATATGGTTTTTCTCCTTCAATTTGTTAATATGGTTTATCACATTGATAGATTTGCGTATATTGAAGAATCCTTGCATTCCTGGAATAAACCCCACTTGATCATGGTGTATGATCCTTTTAATGTGCTGTTGGATTCTGTTTGCTAGTATTTTGTTGAGGATTTTTGCATCTATGTTCATCAGTGATATTGGCCTGTAGTTTTCTTTCTTTGTGACATCCTTGTCTGGTTTTGGTATCAAGGTGATGGTGGCTTCGTAGAAGGAATTTGGGAGTGTTCCTCCCTCTGCTATATTTTGGAAGAGTTCGAGAAGGATAGGTGTTAGCTCTTCTCTAAACGTTTGATAGAATTCACCTGTGAAGCCATCTGGTCCTGGGCTTTTGTTTGTTGGAAGGTTTTTAATCACAGTTTCAATTTCAGTGCTTGTGATTGGTCTGTTCATATTTTCTATTTCTTCCTGATTCAGTCTTGGCAGGTTGTGCATTTCTAAGAATTTGTCCATTTCTTCCAGATTGTCCATTTTATTGGCATAGAGTTGCTTGTAGTAATCTCTCATGATTTTTTTTATTTCTGCAGTGTCAGTGTTACTTCTCCTTTTTCATTTCTAATTCTATTGATTTGAGTCTTCTCCCTTTTTTTCTTGATGAGTCTGGCTAGCGGTTTATCTATTTTGTTTATCTTCTCAAAGAACCAGCTTTTAGTTTTATTGATCTTTGCTATCGTCTCCTTCATTTCTTTTTCATTTATTTCTGATCTGATTTTTATGATTTCTTTCCTTCTGCTAGCTTTGGGGTTTTTTTGTTCTTCTTTCTCTAATTGCTTGAGGTGCAAGGTTAGGTTGTTTATTCGAGATGTTTCCCGCTTCTTAAGGTGGGCTTGTATTGCTATAAACTTCCCCCTTAGAACTGCTTTTGCTGCATCCCATAGGTTTTGGGTCGTTGTGTCTCCATTGTCATTTGTTTTTAGGTATTTTTTAATTTCCTCTTTGATTTCTTCAGTGATCACTTCATTATTAAGTAGTGTATTGTTTAGCCTCCATGTGTTTGTATTTTTTACAGATCTTTTCCTGTAATTGATATCTAGTCTCATGGCGTTGTGGTCAGAAAAGATACTTGATACAATTTCAGTTTTCTTAAATTTACCAAGGCTTGATTTGTGACCCAAGATATGATCTATCCTGGAGAATGTTCCATGAGCACTTGAGAAAAATGTGTATTCTGTTGTTTTTGGATGGAATGTCCTATAAATATCAATTAAGTCCATCTTGTTTAATGTATCATTTAAAGCTTGTGTTTCCTTATTTATTTTCATTTTGGATGATCTGTCCATGGGTGAAAGTGGGGTGTTAAAGTCCCCTACTATGAATGTGTTACTGTCGATCTCCCCTTTTATGGCTGTTAATATTTGCCTTATGTATTGAGGTGCTCCTATGTTGGGTGCATAAATATTTACAATTGTTATATCTTCTTCTTGGATCGATCCCTTGATCATTATGTAGTGTCCTTCTTTGTCCCTTTTAATAGTCCTTATTTTAAAGTCTATTTTGTCTGATATGAGAATTGCTACTCCAGCTTTCTTTTGGTTTCCATTTGCATGGAATATCTTTTTCCATCCCCTTACTTTCAGTCTGTATGTGTCTCTAGGTCTGAAGTGGGTCTCTTGTAGACAGCATATATAAGGGTCTTGTTTTTGTATCCATTCAGCCAATCTGTGTCTTTTGGTGGGAGCATTTAGTCCATTTACATTTAAGGTAATTATCGATATGTACGTTCCTATTTCCATTTTCTATATTGTTTTGGGTTCGCTACTATAGGTCGTTTCCTTCTCTTGTGTTTCGTGTCTAGAGAAGTTCCTTTAGCATTTGTTGTAAAGCTGGTTTGGTGGTGCTGAACTCTCTCAGCTTTTGCTTGTCTGTAAAGGTTTTAATTTCTCCATCAAATGTGAATGAGATCCTTGCTGGGTAGAGTAGTCTTGGTTGCAGGCTTTTCTCCTTCATCACTTTCAGTATGTCCTGCCACTCCCTTCTGGCTTGTAGGGTTTCTGCTGAGAGATCAGCTGTTAACCTTATGGGGATTCCCTTGTGTGTTATTTGTTGTTTTTCCCTTGCTGCTTTTAATATGCTTTCTTTGTATTTAATTTTTGACAGTTTGATTAATATGTGTCTTGGGGGTTTCTCCTTGTATTTATCCTGTATGGGACTCTCTGTGCTTCCTGGACTTGATTAACTATTTCCTTTCCCATATTAGGGAAGTTTTCAACTATAATCTCTTCAAATATTTTCTCAGTCCCTTTCTTTCTTTCTTCTTCTTCTGGAACCCCTATAATTCGAATGTTGGTGCGTTTCATGTTGTCCCAGAGGTCTCTGAGACTGTCCTCAGTTCTTTTCATTCTTTTTTCTTTATTCTGCTCTGCAGTAGTTATTTCCACTACTTTATCTTCCAGGTCACTTATCCGTTCTTCTGCCTCAGTTATTCTGCTATTGATCCTATCTAGAGTGGTTTTAATTTCATTTATTGCATTGTTCATCGTTGCTTGTTTCATCTTTAGTTCTTGTAAGTCCTTGTTAACTGTTTCTTGCATTTTGTCCATTCTACTTCCAAGATTTCGGATCATCCTTACTATCATTATTCTGAATTCTTTTTCAGGTAGATTGCCTATTTCCTCTTCATTTGTTAGGTCTGGTGGGTTTTTATCTTGCTCCTTCATCTGCTGTGTGTTTTTCTGTCTTCTCATTTTGCTTATCTTACTGTGTTTGGGGTCTCCGTTTTGAAGGCTGCACTTCCGTAGTTCCCGTTGTTTTTGATGTCTGTCTCCAGTGGCTAAGGTTGTTTCAGTGGGTTGTGTAGGCTTCCTGGTGGAGGGGACTAGTGCCTGTGTTGTGCTGGATGAGGCTGGATCTTGTCTCTCTAGTGGGCAGGTTCATGTCTGGTGGTGTGTTTTGGGGTGTCTGTGGCCTTATTATGATTTTAGGCAGCCTCTCTGCTAATGGGTGGGGTTGCGTTCCTGTTTTGCTAGTTGTTTGGCATAGGTTGTCCAGCACTGTGGCTTGCTGGTCGTTGAGTGAAGCTGGGTGCTGGTGTTAAGATGGAGGTCTCTGGGAGATTTCCACCGTTTAATATTATGTGGAGCTGGGAGGTCTCTTGTTGACCAGTGTCCTGAAGTTGGCTCTCCTACCTCAGAGGCAGAGCCCTGACTCCTGGCTGGAGCACCAAGAGCCTTTCATCCACACGGCTCAGAATAAAAGGGAGAAAAAGTAGAGAGAATTAGTAGAAGTATGAGTAAAGAAAGAAGGAAAGGAGGAAAGGAAGGAAGGAAGAAAGAAGCAAAGAAGGAAAGAAAGGAGGGAGGGAGGGAGGGAGGGAGGAAGGAAGGAAGGAGGGAAAGAAGGAAAAAAGACAGAAAGATGATACAGTAAAAATAAAATAAAGTATAATATAGTTATTGAATTAAAAAATATTTAGAAAAAAAAAAAAGGGACGGATAGAACCTTAGGACAAATGTTGGAAGCAAAGCTATACAGAGAAAATCTTACACAGAAGCATACACATACACCTTCACAAAAAGAGGTAAAGGGGGAAAAATCATAAATCCTGCTCCCAGAGACCACCTCCTCAATTTGGGGTGATTCGTTGTCTAAAGGAGGGAAGGAAGGAAGGAAAGAAAGAAAGAACGAAGGTAAAGTATAATAAAGTTATTACAATTAAACTTAATTATTAAGAAAAAGAATTTAAAAAAAAAAATCATGGACGGATAGAGCCCTAGGACAAATGGTGGAAGCAAGAGTATACAGACAAGATCTCACACAGAAGCATACACGTACACATTCACAAAAAGAGGAAAAGGGAAAAAAAATCATAGATCTCGCTCCTAAATTCCCCCTCTTCAATTTGGGATCATTCCTTGTCTCTTCAGGTATTCCAGAGATGCAGGGTATATCAAGTTGATTGTGGAGCTTTAATCCGCTACTTCTGTGGCTGCTGGGAGAGATTTCCCTTTCTCTTCTTTGTTCTCACAGCTCACAGGAGCTCAGCTTTGGATTTGGCCCTGCCTCTGCGTGTAGGTCGCTGGAGGGCGTCTCTTTTTTCGCTCAGACAGGACGGGGTTAAAGGAGCCGCTGATTGGGGCCTCCGGCTCACTCAGGCCGGGGGTTGGGGGATGGGGGAAGGAGGGGCACTGCGTGCGGGGCGGGCCTGCAGCGGCAGAGGCAGCGTGACGTTGCGGCAGAGGCCGGCGTGACGTTGCACCAGCCTGAGGCCCGCCATGCGTTGTCCCGGGGAAGTTGTCCCTGGATCCCGGGAACCTGGCAGTGGCGGGCTGCACAGGCTCCGCGGAAGAGGGGTGTGGAGAGTGACCTGTGCTCGCACACAGGCCCCTTGGTGGCGGCAGCAGCAGCCTTAGCGTCTCCCGCCCGGCTCTGGGGTCCGCGGTTTTAGCCGCGGCTCGCGCCCGTCTCTGGGGTTCGCGCTTTTAGCCGCGTCTCGCGCCCGTCTCTGGGGTTCGCGCTTTTAGCCGCGGCTCGCGCCCGTCTCTGGAGATCCTTTAAGCAGCGCTCTTAAACCCCTCTCCTCGCGCACCAGGAAACAAAGAGGGAAGAAAAAGTCTCTTGCCTCTTCGGCAGGTGCAGGCTTTTCCCCGAACTCCCTCCCGGCTAGTCGTGGTGCACTAACCCCTTCAGGCTATGTTCAAGCCGCCAACCCCAGTCCTCTCCCTGAGCTCCGTCCAAAACCAAAACCCGAGCCTCAGCTCGCAGCCCCGCCCGCCCCGGCGGGTGAGCAGACAAGCCTCTCGGGTTGGTGAGTGCTGGTCGGCACCGATCGTCTGTGCAGGAATCTCCCCGCTTTGCCCTCCGCACCCGTCGCTGTGCACTACTCCGCGGTCCCGAATCTTCCCCCTCCGTCTCCCGCAGTCTCCGCCCGCGGAGGGGCTTCCTAGTGTGTGGAAACTTTTCCTCCTTCACAGCTCCCTCCCACTGGTGCAGGTGCCGTCCTTATTCTTTTGTCTCTGTTTTTTCTTTTGCCCTACCCAGGTACGTGGGGAGTTTCTTGCCTTTTGGGAGGTCTGAGGTCTTCTGCCAGCCTTCAGTAGTTCTGTAGGAGTTGTTCCACGTGTGGATGTATTTCTGGAGTATCCATGGGGAGGAAGGCGATCTCCACGTCTTACTCTTCCGCCATCTTCAAGGTCCCCCCTAAATTATAACAATTTAAATTACCATTAGCAGTGTATGAAACTTTCTGCTCCCTCATACTCTCACCAACTTGGTATTGTTAGACATTTTAGCTTTAGCCAATCTCATTGGTGTGAAATGGTATCGCAATAAGGGTTTTTTTTTTTTTAATAAATTTATTTATTTAGTTTTGGCTGTGTTGGGTCTTCATTGCTGCATGCAGGCTTTCTCTAGTCGCGGCAAGTGGGGGCTACTCTTCATTGTGGTGCATGGGCTTCTCATTGCGGTGGCTTCTCTTGTTGTGGAGCACAAGCTCTAGGCACACGGGTTTCAGTAGTTGCAGCATGTGGGCTCAGTAGTTGTGGCTTGTGGGCTCTAGAGTGCAGGCTTAGTAGTTGTAGTGCATGGGCTTAGTTGCTCCGCAGCATGTGAGATCTTCCTGGACCAGGGATCAAACCCATGTCCCCTGCATTGGCAGGCGGATTCTTAAACACTGTGCCACCAGGGAAGTCCTCAATAAGGTTTTAATTTGTATTTCCAGGATTACTAGTGAGGCTGAATACCTTTTCACATTTATGGGCTATTCAGGCCTCTTCTTCTCTTATTCGCTTTTTCTTATCCTTTGCTCATTTTCTATTGGGTTGCTTTTTCTCCTTCTGTCCTTTTCTTTTTGATTTGTAGAAAAATTTAAAACAAAATAACCTGTACACAAGTCCTTTGTTATAGCATTGCAAATATCTTCTATTCTATAGCTTGATTTTTCTTTTTAACTTTGTTTTTTTGTGCAAGAGCTCTTCCCCCACCATACACACTTTCTTTTTTGTTTTTGAACTATAACACACATAGAGAAAAGAACACAAATCATAAGTATATGGTGCAATAGATTTTCACAAAGTAAACACACCCAGGTAACCACCACCCAAGTAAAGAGACAGAACATCACCAGCATTTGAGACAAGCCCTTCTTATGCCCCCTCCTAGTCACTACCCCTCTCTCCTTCCCAAAGGTAGCGTGGTTCTTACTTCTAATCTACAGATTAATTTCACCTGAACTTCATGTACATGAAAATAATACAGTTTATACTCATTTGTATCTGGCTTCTTTCACTCATCATTATGTGTTTGAGATTTATCCATGTTGTTATGTATAGCAGAGTTGAAGTGCAACTAAGTAACCCAGCCCCAACCCAGCTCAATTCTTAATCAGATCAAGGAAATCAACCCCTAAGTAGAGTTTCACAGGAAACTGGGTGTGAGCTAAAAAGCAAAGAAAGATTTCTATGGTCTTGGGTACTTAGATCCCAAAGCCCTGATGAAGGAAGGAACTGATCTCACTCTCAAATATGTGAAATCAGAGGTAAACTGAAACAATTTAAATAAAACTACAACTCATTACAATCCCAGCATAACCCCTAGTTGGACTGAAATGATCTGCCCCTTATCCTAGCTACCAGACAAAGAAAATGGTGTGTTCTCTCTGGGAAAAAAACATTATCTACTTCAGTGTCTACCATTCTTTTAAACACAATGTCGAACATGCAAAGTCATCTGAATAGCACAAGGAATTATAGCCATTATCTTTTAATAACTTTTAGTGGAGTATAATCTGTAAAAATACTGAATCACTATACTGTACACCTGAAATTAAGATAATATTGTAGAGAAACTATAGTTCAATAAAAAATTTAAATACAAAAACTTTTTAAAAATTAAAAACTTAAAAAAAAGTCATTTGAAGCAGATCTACAGATGACCCAGGTGCAGGAATTATAAATTGATTAAAGAATTCAGTGAAAAGATGGACAAAATGGGTGAACAGAAAGGGAATTTTAAAAGAGAAATGGAAACTATAAAAAAGAACACAGTAGAAATTCTAGAACTGAAAAATACCATATCTGAAATAAAGAATTCATTAGATGGGTTTAACATCAGATTGGACACAGCACAAGAAAAGGTCAGTGAATTTAAAGATAGGTCAATAGAAATAATCCAAAATGAAACAGAGGGGGAAATAATGAAAATAACAGAGCATCATATACCTGTGAAACAATATCAAACTAATCTGAAATACATGTAACTAGAATCCCAGAAGGAGAGGAGAAAGAGAATAATATGGAAGAATAATTTAAGGAGATATGGCTGAAAATTTTCCAAAATCTATGAAAGACATAAACCGACAGATCCAAGAAGTTCAGTGAACCATAAGTTGCATAAGTACAAAGAAGATCCCACCTAGGCACACCTTAGTCAATTGTTGAAAATTAAAGAAAAAAGTTAAAAGCAGTCGAGCAAAAAACACCTTATATGCAGAAAAACAATAAGAAGAATCAAAACTGACTTATCATTAACAGTGGAAGCCAAAAGAAAATGGAATGATGTCCATGACATGCTGAAAGAAAAAATATAGAATCCTATACCCAGCAAAAATATCCTTAAAAAGTGAAGGCAGGGACTTCCCTGGTGGCGAAGTGGTTAAGAATCTGCCTGCCAATACAGGGGACATGGGTTTGATCCCTGGTCCAGGAAGATCCCATGTCCATGGAGCAACTAAGGCCATGTGCCACAACTACTGAGCCTGCACTCTAGAGCCCATGAGCCACAACTAATGAAGCCCACATGCCCTAGAGTCCGCGAGCTGCAACTACTGAAGCCCATGCACTCTAGGGCCTGCCTGCCACAACTACTGAGCCCGTGCGCCTACAGCCCACGCTCTGCAACAAGAGAAGCCACTGCAATGAGAAGCCCGTGCACTGCAACAAAGAGTAGCCCTTGCTTGCCGTAACTAGTGAAAGCCCGCATGCAGCAACGAAGACCCAACACGGCCAAAAAAAAAGATGAAGGCAAAATAAAGCCAAACAAAAACTGAAAGTATTTGTTACCAGTAGACCCACAGTACAAAAAATATTAAATGAAGTACTTTAGGCTGGAGGGATATGATTCCAAGCTGAATCCTGGATCTGTGGGAAGGAATGAAGAGCACTGGAGATGGCAAATATATTGCTAACATAAAAAAATATTCTTAAAATTTCTTTAAGAGGCTACTGAGTAGGGGACTTCCCTGGCAGTCCAGTGGTTAAAACTCTGCACTTCCACTGTAGGAGGCACAGGTTTGATCCCTGGCCAGGGAACTAAGACCCCACATGCTGTGTGGTGTGGCCAGAAGAAAAAAAAAAAAAAAAGACTACTGACTAAAGTGAAAACAGTATCAATGAATGGTAGAAATTTAATAGATGTAGAAGTAATAAATATAATAGCAACACAAAAGGCAATAAAAAGGTAAATGACACTGTGCTTTCTGTAAAGTACTTTTGCAAAGTTCTTATGTTGAACATGAAGTGATATGCTATTAATTCAAAGTAGAGTAAGATAGTAAGGATGGGGCGGAGTCAAGATGGCATACTAGGAGGATACGGAATTCACGTCTCCTCACATCTAGGGCACTTACCAGGCACTGGTGAGGGACCGTGGACACCTAAGGGGATGGGAAGAACCCCCAGCAACTGGCTTGCGGGACCTTGGTCCCCAGGCCAGAGGTCAGGCCCATGCTCCTGTGGTGGGAGCTCTGAGTCCAAACTGCTAGACTAACAGAGAACCTCAGACCCCAGGGAATATCAATCGTAGTGAGGCCTCCCTGAGGTCCTCATCTCAGCACCAAGACCCAGCTCTACCCAACTGCCTGCAAACTCCAGTGCTGGATGCCTCAGGCCAAAAAACCAGTAAGACAGGAATACAGCACCACCCATCAAGAGAACAAAAAAAATGAAATGACAAATAAATACGTTACAGATGAAGAAGCAAGGTAAAAACCTACAAGACCAAATAAATGAAGACAAAATAGGCAACCTACCTGAAAATGAATTCAGAGTGATGATAGTAAAGATGATCCAAAATCTCAGAAACACAATGGAGAAAATACAAGAAACATTTAACAAGGATCTAGAAGAAGTAAAGAGCAAACAAACAGTAATGAAAAACACAATTACAGAAATTAAAAATACTCTAGAAGGAATGAGTAAGAGAATAACTGAGGCAGAAGAACAGATCTAAGTGAGCTGGAAGATAAAATGGTGGAAATAACTGCCAGGGAGCACAAAAAAGAAAAAAGAATGAAAAGAACTGAGGAGAGTCTCAGAGACCTGGGACAACATTAAATTCACAAACATTCAAAATATAGGGATCCCAGAAGAAGAAGAGAAAAAGAAAGGTTCTGAGAAAATATTTGAAGAGATTACAGTTGAAAACTTCCCAAACATGGGAAAAGAAATGGTCACCCAAGTCCAGGAAGCATAGAGAGTACCATATAAGATAAACCCAAAGACAAACATGCTGAAACACATACTAATCAAACTATCAAAAATGAAATACAGGGCTTCCCTGGTGGTGCAGTGGTTGAGAGTCTGCCTACAGATGCAGAGGACACGGGTTCGTGCCATGGTCTGGGAAGATCCCACGTGGCGCAGAACGGATAGGCCCGTGAGCCACGGCAGCTGAGCCTGTGCGTCCGGAGCCTGTGCTCTACAATGGGAGACGCCACAGCAGTGAGAGGCCCGCGTACCGCAAAAAAAAAAAAAAAAAATTAAATACAAAGAAAAAATATTAAAAGCAGCAAGGGAAAAGCAACAAATTACGTACAAGGGAATCCCCATAAGGTTAACAGCTAATTTTTCAGCAGAAACTCTGCAGCCAGAAGGGAGTGGCAGGACATATTTAAAGTGATGAAAGGGAAAAACCTACAATCAAGATTACTCTACCCAGCAAGGATCTCATTCAGATTCCAGGGAAAAATTAAAACCTTTACAGATAAGCAAAAGTTAAGAGAATTCAGCTCCACCAAACCAGCTTTAAGACAAATAATAAAGGAACTTCTTTAGGCAGAAAACACAAGAGAAGGAAAAGACCTACAAAAACAAACCCAAAACAATTAAGAAAATGGTAATAGGAACATACATATCAATAATTACCTTAAATGTAAATGGATTAAATGCTCCAACCAAAAGACACAGACTGGCTGAATGGATACAAAAACAAGACCTGTACATATGCTGTCTATAAGAGACCCACTTCAGACCTCGGGACACATACAGACTGAAAGTGAGGTGATAGAAAAAGACATTCCATGTGAATGGAAATCACAAGAAAGCTGGAGTAGCAATACTCACAGCAGATAAAATAGACTGTAAAATAAAGACTGTTAGGGCTTCCCTGGTAGCGCAGTGGTTGAGAGTCCGCCTGCCGATGCAGGGGACATGGGTTCATGCCCCGGTCTGGGAAGATCCCACATGCTGCAGAGCAGCTGGGCCCGTGAGCCATGGCTGCTCAGCCTGCACGTCCGGAGCCTGTGCTCTGCAACGGGAGAGGCCACAACAGTGAGAGGCCCACGTACCGCAAAAAAATAATAATAATAAAAAATAAAAATAAAATAAAATAAAGACTGTTACAAGAGATAAGTAAGGACACTACATAATGATCAAGGGATCAATCCAAGAAGAAAACATAACAATTATAAATATTTATGCACCCAATATAGGAGCACCTCAATACATAAGGCAAATGCTAACAGCCATAAAAGGGGAAATTGACAGTAACACAATAATAGTAGGGGACTTCAACACCCCACTTTCACCAATGGACAGATCATCCAAAATGAAAATAAATAAGCAAACACAAGCTTTAAATGACACATTAAACAAGATGGACTTAACTGATACTTATAGGACATTCCAACCAAAAACAACAGAATACACTTTCTTCTCAAGTGCTCATGGAACATTCTCCAGGGTAGACCATATCTTGGGTCACAAATCAAGCCTTGGTAAATTTAACAAAATTGAAATCGTATCAAGTATCTTTTCTGACGACAACACTCGCTCTGATACTAAATATCAATTACAGGAAAAAAACTAAAAACATACAAACACATGGAGGCTAAACAATACATTACTAAATAACCAAGAGATCACTGAAGAAATCAAAGAAGAAATAAAAAAGTACCTAGAAACAAATGACAATGAAAACATGACGACCCAAAACCTATGAGATGCAGCAAAAGCAGTTCTAAGTGGGAAGTTTACAGCAACAATCTTACCTTAAGAAACAAGAAACATCTCAAACAACCTAACCTTACACCTAAAGCAATTAGAAAAAGAAGAACAAAACCCCCCCAAAGTTGGCAGAAGGAAAGAAATAATAAAGATCAGAAATAAATGAAAAAGAAATGAAGGAAACAATAGCAAAGATCCATAAAACTAAAAGCTGGTTCTTTGAGAAGATAAACAAAATTGATAAACCATTAGCCAGACTCATCAAGAAAAACAGGGAGAAGACTCAAATCAACAGAACTAGAAATGAAAAAGGAGAAGTAACCACTGACACTGCAGAAATACAAAGGATCATGAGAGATTACTACAAGCAACTATATGCCAATAAAATGGACAAATTCTTAGAAATGCACAAACTTCTGAGACTGAACCAGGAAGAAATAGAAAATATAAACAGACGAATCACAAGCACTGAAATTGAACCTGTGATTAAAAATATCCCAACAAACAAAAGCCCAGGACCAGATGGCTTCACAAGTGAATTCTATCAAACACTTAGAGAACAGCTAACACCTATTCTTCTCAAACTCTTCCAAAATACAGCAGAGGGAGGAACACTCCCAAACCCATTCTATGAGGTCACTATCACCCTGATACCAAAACCAAAGATGTCACAAAAAAAGAAAACTACAGGCCAATATCACTGATAAACATAGATGCAAAAATCCTCAACAAAATACTAGCAAACAGAATCCAACAGCACATTAAAAGGATCATACACCATGATCAAGTGGGATTTATCCCAGGAATGCAAGGATTCTTCAGTATACACAAATCAATCAATGTGATACACCATGTTAACAAACTGAAGGATAAAAACCATATGATAATCTCAATAGATGCAGAAAAAGCATTTGACAAAACTCAATACCCATTTATGATAAAAACTCTCCAGAAAGTAGGCATAGAGTGAACCTACCTCAACACAATAAAGGCCATATATGACAAATCCACAGCCAACATTGTTCTCAAAGGTGAAAAACTGAAACCATTTCCGCTAAGATCAGGAGCAAGACAAGGTTGCCCACTCTCATCACTATTATTCAACATAGTTTAAGAAGTTTTAGCCACAGCAACCAAAGAAAAAAAAAATAAAAGGAATCCAAATCAGAAAAGAAGTAAAACTGTCACTGTTTGCAGATGACATGATACTATACATAGAGAATCCTAAAGATGCTACCAGAAAACTACTAGAGCTAATCAATTAATTTGGTAGAGTAGCAGGATACAAAATTAATGCACAGAAATCTCTTGCATTCCTATACACTAACAATGAAAAATCTGAAAGCGAAATTAAGGAAACACTCCCAATTACCACTGCAACAAAAAGAATAAAATACCTAGGAATAAACCTACCTAAGGAGACAAAGACCTCTATGTAGAAAACTGTAAGACACTGATGAAAGACATTAAAGACGATACAAACAGATGGAGACATACACTATGTTCTTGGATTGGAAGAATCAACATTGTAAAAATGACTATACTACCCAAAGCAATCTACAGATTCAATGCAATCCCTATCAAACTACCAATGGCATTTTTCACAGAACTAGGACAAAAAGTCGCACAATTTGTATGGAAACACAAAAGACCCCGAATAGCCAAAACAATCTTGAGAACGAAAAACCGAGCTGGAGGAATCAGATTTCCGGACTTCAGACTACACTACAAAGCTACAGTAATCAAGACAGTATGGTACTGGCACAAAAAAAGAAATATAGATCAGTGGAACAGGACAGAAAGCCCAGAGATAAACCCACACACATATGGTCACTTTATCTTTGATAAAGGAGGCAAGAGTATACAATGGAGAAAAGACAGCCTCTTCAATAAGTGGTGCTGGGAAAACTACAGCTACATGTAAAAGAATGAAATTAGAACATTTCCTAACACCACACACAAAAATAAAGTCAAAATGGATTAAAGACCTAAGTGTAAGGGCAGACACTATAAAACTCTTAGAGGAAAACATAGGCAGAACACTCTATGACGTAAGTCACAGCAAGATCCTTTTTGACCCATCTCCTAGAGAAATGGAAATAAAAACAAAAATAAACAAATGGGACCTAATGAAATTTAAAATCTTTTGCACAGCAAAGGAAACCATAAACAAGACCAAAAGACAACCCTCAGAATGGGAGAAAATATTTACAAACAAAGTAACTGACAAAGGATTAATCTCCAAAATATACAAGCAGCTCATGCAGCTCAATATCAAAAAAACAAACAACCCAATCCAAAAATGGGTGGAAGACCTAAATAGACATTTCTCCAAAGAAGATATCCAGATTGCCAACAAACACATGAAAGAATGCTCAACATCACTAATCATTAGAGAAATGCAGATCAAAACTACAATGAGGGGCTTCCCTGGTGGCGCAGTGGTTGAGAGTCCGCCTGCCGATGCAGGGGACATGGGTTCATGCCCCGGTCTGGGAAGATCCCACATGCCGCGGAGCGGCTAGGCCCGTGAGCCATGGCCGCTGAGCCTGCGCGTCTGGAGCCTGTGCTCCGCAAGGGGAGAGGCCACAACAGTGAGAGGCCCGCGTACTGCAAAAAAAAAAAAAAAAAACTACAATGAGGTATCACCTCACACCGGTCAGAATGGTCATCATCAAAAAATCTACAAACAATAAATGCTGGAGAGGGTGTGGAGAAAAAAGGAACCCTCTTGCACTGTTGGTGGGAATGTAAATTGATACAGCCACTAGGGAGAACAGTATGGAGGTTCCTTAAAAAACTAAAAATAGAACTACTATATGACCCAGCAATCCCACTACTGGGCATATACCCTGAGGAAACCATAATTCAAAAAGAGTCATGTACCACAATGTTCATTGCAACACTATTCACAATAGCCAGGACACGGAAGCAACCTAAGTGTCCATCGACAGATGAATGGATAAAGAAGATGTGGCACATATATACAATGGAATATTACTCAGCCATAAAAAGAAATGAAGCTGAGTTATTTGTAGTGAGGTGAATGGACCTAGAGTCTGTCATACAGTGAAGTCAGAAAAACTAATACCATATGCTAACACATATATATGGAATCTAAAAAATAAAAATGGTTCTGATGAACCTAGGGGCAGGACAGGAATTAAGACACAGACGTAGAGAATGCACTTGGGGACACAGGGAGGGGGAAGGGTAAGCTGGGACAAAGTGAGAGAGTGGCATGGACTTACATATACTACCAAATGTAAAATAGATAGCTAGTAGTAAGCAGCCGCATAGCACGGGGAGATCAGCTCAGTGCTCTGTTACCAACTAGAGTGGTGAGATAGGGAGGGTGGGAGGGAGACGCAAGAGGGAGGAGATATGGGGATATTTATATATGTATAGCTGATTCACTTTGTTATAAAGCAGAAACTAACACACCATTGTAAAGCAATTATACTCCAATAAAGATGTTAAAAACAAAAAGACAGCAAGGATACATGTTATAATCCTAGACTTAGGATAAAGCAACCACTAAAAAACATAAAGAGTTATAGGAAGGAGGCCAACAGAGAGGAAAATATGGAATACCATAAAATACATGGTAAATTTGAAAGAAGGTAGAAAAAGAAGAAAAAAAGAATTAAGTCAGTTAGGACAAATTGAAAATAAATAGCCAGAAGACAGATTTAAGCACAAACACACAGATTATTCCATTAAATGTTAGTAAACTAAACACTTTAAGACTGAAGAAAAAAAAAAAACTAAGTACTCTTTTCAAGAGACACACTCTAAATATGAAACTAAAAGAATAGAATAAGATAGAATAAATCTTAATATCTGGTAAGGTAAATTCCCCTACTTAATTTTCAAAAATTTTTTGTTTTATTCTTTATACTTGATTATTATAGTTTTGTTAAATTATATTAAAACATTTTCTGAGATGTTAACTATAATTCAATTCCATTATAGATTAATTGGGAGAGAAGTGACATGTTTATAATGAGTTTTCAAATCCATGGATCTGGAGTATCTTTTCATTAACTTAAGACTTCTTTTAAGTCCTTAAATTGTTTTACAGTTTTCTAGGAACATATCTTTGCTTTTCATTAGATTCACTCTTAGATACCTCATCATTTCCATTGCTACTATAAATGAGACCTTCAAAAAAATAACATTATTTTTTAAAAAATCTTATTCTTTACAAGGAATATTTCTAACATTTCACCATTAAATGTGATGCTCAGTGAAGGTTTTGTTAGACACTGTTCATTGGGTTATAGAAATTCCCTTCTTTAGTTTGTTAGCTTTTATTTTTTAAGCACAAATGAACGTTGAATTTTATCAAATGCTCTTCTAACATTTACTAAGGTGATCACATAGATGTTTCTACAGGTTAATGTGATAAATTAAATCAAGATTTTCTAATGTTATAGCATCCCCAGTTCTCAGCATAAACTCTATCTACACAGCCAAGGTGTACTGGTATTTTTATCCATAGTTGGATTCAGTTTGTTATTATTTCTAGAAATTTTGCAAATATATTTCTAAGTGAAATTGGCCTATAATTTTTTTTGGTGTTATTTAGTCTATGTCTGGATTTGGAATTTAGACTGTACCCTGAACATAAAGAAGCTGGAGAGCTTCCCTTATTTTTCTATTTGCTGGGTCATTGGATCCTATAAACCTAGTAAAGTGTTTGTACGTAGATTTTTGACTATTTTCAATTCAATAGTTCTTTTCAGGCTTTCTACACTTTCCTGAGTCAATTTTGAAATCTGTATTTTGAGAAAATTCTTTCTTCCTAGATTTTATATTTATTGGCACAAAGTGCATTTTCTATTGTAATTTTAAAATCTAGTATTGATAGTGTTAAAAGCTGTGCTAAGATTGGTCAAGTGTTAAAAGCAGTGGTTCAGAAAAAGTCATATATTCGAATATGCTTTTATTTTGCCTTTTTTCTTGCCAATCTTACTACAGCTTTTAATACGACTGATACCAGAGAACAGGTGTTATATGAACACTGTTAACAGTTTGAAGACAAAAAAATACGGTGAATTCCTGGAAATAGAGACTGATGTACTTGGATGTGAATTTTCAACAAAATTCTAAAATTACTAAATTTCATTATTATTAAAAGGATAGCTTTGAAAATCTAAACAAGAAAGTAGTAAAATTGGAAAGCAACAGTACCATTAATTCACAAGTTATACCAAACCTACATATTTCTGTTTGCTTGATAGAGTTACTACCTATTAGGGATATTCCTGAACATTTCAACAAAACTTCAGATAAAGCATCCCAAGACACCCTGTGGATGAGATGAATAAATATGGGATGGGTGACAGGCAATACTTTAGGTAGATATTTATAATTCTTGGAATGGTAATACTCAAAGAATGGTGATTAATGGAACAAAATGAACTGTGTAAGACCTCTACCCTTATCCCATGCAAGATTATTGTTAATTAAGGAAGGAAAAAATATGTTTATCAGTTTTGCAGATGACACAAAGCTGTGATGTCAGCTAATATACTGGATGAAAGAATTAGCACACAAAAAATCTGAGCAAGCTAGAAAGATAGGTTGCAATGAGTAAGATATTTAATATACTCAGACTTAAAAAAATCAATCACACAAGGAACAGCCTAGATCAGGGATTGTCAAACTACTGCCTGTGAGCCCAATCTACCCTGACACCTGTTTTTGTATGGCCCATAAACTAAGAACCGTTTTTACATTTTAAAATATGTTTTCAAAATCAAAATATTTTGTGGCACATGAACATTATATGAAATATGAAATTCACAGTTCAGTGTCCATGAATAGTTTTATTAGAAATGGCCACACTCATTCATTTATATATTGTCTATAGCTACTTTTGTGCTATAGTGACAGAGCAGAATAGCTGTGACAGACTATAAGGCTCATAAAACCTAAAATATTTATTATCTAGCACATAAAAAGTTTGCCAACCTTTCATCTATAACATGTAGAGGATTAGTTGATTGCAAAGTCACTATAAGGCAAGAGTGTACTATATCTGCCCCCAAAGGTAAAGGAATGTTATTTTAAATTACATTAATGTAGCTAAGAAGGAACTAAATTCTACCAAAATCTTTGAAAACCAACTAAGGGCCAGGCACTGTGCTAGTAATGCAAAGACACTACGTAGTAATCTTTGACTATGTAAACCTAAGACAAAGATGGTGACTTAAGAGTTGTTTTTGCCTTTAAGTTCAGAGTCAAGGAGAATGGACAAACATGAAACTAATAATTTGTTATGTGCAAATAGTGTGATCCACATCTAGAATACTGTGTTCAGTTCTAGGTAGTATAATTTACGTAGGACATTATCAGGCTTGATATTGTTCAGAGGAGAACAGAAAGTTCATGATGATCTATAAACTATGTTACATGGAGGGAGTTGAAAGACTATCGTTTAAAGAAGAGATACTTTAGTGAGAGAAATGTGACTACAAGTTTTAATATCACAAGTCTTCACAAATGGAAAAAGGATTTAACTGGACTCAACAAATACGAACTGTAAGCAGGAAGACATCATAGATGTAAGAACTTTCCAGCAAAGTAAAGATTTTTAATCTTTTCCATCCCTGAAAGTGTCCAAGAAGACTAGGTGATAACCTACGGAGGAAACCAGAGAAAGAACTCTTGCACTGGGGTTCTTTTAGCCTGAATGAAATTCTAGGAAAGGTAGATTAGGAACAGACAATGAAGAAACTTGAAAGCCAGGTAAAGATGGTAGGCTTTAGCCTGTAGTCCAGTAGTTCTCAATTGGACTGGGGGTGATTCAGCCCCCCAGGGGACATTTGTCAATGTCTAGAGCCAGTTTGGCTGTCATACTGGGGGTGGGGGGGTGATGCTATTGGCATCTAGTGGGCATTTCATGATGCTGCTAAATATTCCACAATGCACAGGACAGTCCCCCAAATCAAATAATTATCTGACGGAAAATGTGAATAGTGCAGAGGTAGAAAAACCCTGTGGTAACCTACTTGGCAGTGGAAATGTGGGGGTTGGAGACTTAAGGAGAGAATTTGCTTTAAAAAAGTAGTATGTTTTAGGGAAATATATCTAGCATTGATGTGTAGTAGATAAATAAGAGCGTGTATTCTCCAAATATTCAGTTCTTTTCTGACGTCACATTCTTACCACCTAAACTGTCTGAAGGAAGCAAATATGTACTTTAATACAAAACTCATTTCATACGTCCTATAGCCACCAATACCCTTCCTTTTTCCTGTGTTGGGTGGAATTATTTAAATAACAAGTAAGAAGCGGCAGAATTTGGGTTCACTTTAAGGTTCCTTTGTTGCGCTTAATGCGAAAGAGGCACACCAATCCCGAAGAAACCCATAACACAACTCAACAGATATGATGCTTCCTTAACTCCAAAATGCAGGTTCAGGATGTAATCTAACCCCCCATCCTGGGGTGCCTTACCTAACTCACACGTGTTCACTCAGGGCCTCAGTTCATCAAAGGTGGTGCACTCTGGGGTGCCATCCTCTGCATTTTTAAAACTCCCTGACCCTGGACTTCCCTGATGCCTTATCCTCCTCTAAACCCAGTGCCACTTACCCAACCCTTTCACCTCCAGTTCACGTCACCTTTCTTTCCAAAAAGCTTTCTGCGCCAAGCCTTCACTTTCTTCTTGTGGTCAGGAAAGAGTACCCCTTGCGTCTGGTACTCTTAGAACCAGACTCCTCAAACCCTTTCCCATAACATCATCCACTGGAAACTTTTGTGTAAATTAGAAAACGGCCATCCTCTGCCTCCCCAGGGCCAGGGCCTATAGCTTGGTATCACTTGAAAGGCAACCAGCCCTGACACTACCCTTTCACCTCCGTCCCACACCCTTCTACTCAGTTCAAGACCATTTCAATAGCTCCAAGGGCCCTAAACACATACTTTTGGACGCCCGGCCCAAATTACATAAAATATATGAACCCACATCCTATATCAAATATAATTCTTAAGTATATGGGTTACGTTCCAGTTAATAGATTACATTTGGATACATTTATTAATTTCTATTTGGAACTGATTTTCCCTTTTGGGGGTCAAAACATTATTTCTGGCTTCCAGAAAGTTCGTGGGCTGGCACTAGTGTCTCTAGGACTCAGGGGAGTGAACAGACCTGCGTCATGCGTCAGTGTTCCACCATCCCGGTCACCTCACCGCCCGCCCACTGTCCGCCTCCGCGCCGCGCGTCTCCTCACAACCCCAGCCACGCTCGCTCTCTCCCTCCTCCACCAGCATCCCCCACCTCCGTCGGCCTCGCCCAGCCAGGCTCCCACCTCCCCCGGTGCCAGCCGAGCCCGCCGAACCACCCTGCTCGCCTGGGCCTCCGGTTAGCTCTAAGCGCGCTGATTGTCGGGCCTCGAGGTCTCCCTACCGCCCCGCCCCCTTCCCTTTCCGCAGGCCTCCGCGGAGTTCGCGGGCGCTCAAATCCTACTCCCGGATCTTCGCTCCACCCCGCCCACAGGCTCTGCCCCGTCCCGCCCCACCCTGCGCAGCGTGCCGGTTCCCAGCTCCGCCCCGCTCCCGCCCAGCCTCCTCCGAGATCCCAGTCGCGCACAGCTGTACTCAAGGTTGTACGCGCCCAGTCTCCCTCAGGCCCCGCCCCCAGACCACGCCCCCGTGCTCTTCCTTACTGCGCGGGCTGAGCTCCGCAGCCCCGCCCAAGGGCCTTTCCCTAGGCAAGCGCCTGAGCACACGCTGCTTACCCTCCCCCAGCTAAGCTGGCTCCCTGGGGCTTCTGAGACCCACGGGACCCGCCCTCGCAAGAGCACGCACGCGCAGTCCCCACCTCTCACTGCTCAGAGCCCTAGGCCCTCAGGTCGCCAGCCCCGGGTCCGGCCCCGCCTCCAAGCGCGACCCCGCCCCTCATGCCGGGTATCGCGCAAGCGCGCCTCCCCTGCCCAGCCTTTCCCCCGCCCCCGACGGCCCCGCGGTCCCAAGGCGCAGGTCGCCCCCAGCCCCCTCCCTTCTCCCGCACACTCTCTGTCCCACCCTCCCTAGCTTTGTGCCGGGGGCGCGGAGCCGCTTCCCCCTTCAGCCGCGCCGCGGGAGGAGGGAGCCGTCAGCGAGGAGCTGCCGCTGGCTGCCCCAGGCAGGGGCACAGGTAGGTGGCGGCCGCGGGCTGGGCCGCTCACCGAGCCAGGGGCTGCGAGTGGGGGCGGGTGTGAGGTTTGAGGGAGGGGTGGAATGGGGGGAGGGGAAGGCCGAGAGGGACGGGGCTGGGGTGTGGTTGGGTGAAAGGTGTGAGGGTCTAGGGTTGTCAGAGACGGGTTTAAGGGTGGAGTTGGGGTGCTGGGGTAGTGTATGGGGGCGTGTGAGACTTGGGGTTCGGGGCCTGGGTGGGAAAAGGGAGCAGGATTAGCTTGGGTGGATTTGGGGAGGGACATGCGTGGGAATTTAGAGAGAGAGGGAGAATTGCAGTACTGGGGAGGGGGAAAAAGTGGGATTAGAGGAGTGCAAGGAGGAAAGGATCTGGGATGGGAATAGGAGAAGGGGTGGGGTTTTGGGGGCTGGGAGAAGTTGTTGGGGCTGTGAAGTTGGGCATAGTGAGCGTGAAGGATTTTGAAGGTTGAGGGCAGAAGACAAGGAAAAAGATGGAGAGTTTGGGGTCCTGGGAGAGGGAATCTCAGAATGGGAGGAAGGGAGGAGTACATGGTGAAGGACAGAGGAAGAGTGCATGGGGGCTAGAGAGGGCGTGGGTGGAATGGTGTGGGGGGAAGGAAGGAGAGCCAGGTGGAGGTGGGCTTGCAGCTGGGCGACAGGGAGCCGTATTTCAGAAGGGATGGAAGGATTGGAAGGGCGTGAGGTTTGAGAGGTGGGGGCAGGGAAGCTGGGCGTGGGTGAAGGGGGTGGATTAGGATTTTTGGTGTGGAGATTGGATCTTGTGTGAGAAGCTTAGAGTTGGCAGGTAGAAAAGCTGTGAAATGTCAGGGTGTAGGAGAGATTGGCCTGTTCTAAGAGGGAAGTAAGGAGCTGGGTATGGGTGAGAAGGCAGGTAGGAAAGTGCAAGTTATAGGACAACAGAAATGAGTTGAAAACTGGATAATGGTGGTGACCCAGAACAATAAACTTGAGATTGTTAGTTGGTTCTTGGTGGTTTGGAACTACTTTCTGTTCAGGTTTTTATGTTAGAAACTTTCTTCAGAATACTGCATTTTCAAATAAACCAAGGGTGTCTGCAGCCTTGGGATGACGGCCATGGATTGACAGGTGTTTTCCTGGTGTGTGGATTTGGGTAATTTCTGCCCTGGCAGAGGAAGGAGGGGAGGCCTCAGTGTAGCTCTGTCCTGGCTCTGTTCCCACCAACTCTTTCCTCAGTTGTCCACTGTTTTTTTTATCTCCTCCCTCTCTCACCCCTCCCCCCCAGCTTGAGTCAGTGAATACCAGAGGGATCCAACAGGTGGGTGAGATTAATTTTTAACATTTTTTTATCCTTAAGGCTGATGTCATATTTTTATTCTTGAGAGACAGCATCATGCAGTGGCAAGAGCTTGAGCTTTGGAGTGATACAGCCTTGAGATTGAATTCTGGCTCTGCCACTTATTAGTTCTGTTTCTTAAGTAAGTTACTTTACATCTCTGAGCGCCTTCATCTGTTAAATGGCGATCCTGACTTCACAGGATTGTTGAGAATTACAGGAATCATTTAATATAGTGCCTAACAGTGCTTGGCAGCTCAGTGGTAGCTCACACCCATATTGTTATCATCATAATCTTACTATGATTAATATTCCTGGGGGATTGTTAACTTACTCTACCTACTGAAGTTAGGCGTTTTCTTCTCTTTCTTTTCAAATTAGATATCCATAGACTCAGCTCACAAATTTAATTGTCTGCTTCCCTGACTCTGTCCTTCCAGTCCACTTGACTGGATAGTCATGAGTCTTGCTTGGCAAACTGGCTTCAAGATCTAAAAAGCTGTTAAGTTTAGTTATCAATTATTTTATCTTGCCTCTTATTCAAAGAGGCTGAAGAGCACTGAGTTTTTAATGTAGTAAGGCTACATCTTAGTATGCATTTGATGAAATGACATGCTTCGTGGTAACTTTGGCTCATTTGTGGTGACCACATACTAGAACATGCGCTATTGTAATAGTTTTCTATGAGGTTTTATGGGTTACAAAACTCCCTCCCTGGAGACAGGCTTAGAGGCTATCAGAATGCCCTGTTACTCTGTCGCTCTAATATGAAGTATAGCTAATACAGATCTCCACTGGACATTGTTATTCTTTCACATACCAATTACTTAAATTTTCCAGTTCGTGTAGTATTTGTGCCATGGTATAGAATAGGCCCTGTCTCCTGAGGGGCTCCCTTATAATAGACCACTCTGTGTAACAGCCAGGCACAAGCAAAGGCAAGTTACAGAAGCTTTGTTTGGAATTTTCTCACCTTTATGGTTCTTAACCGTGAAAGGCATAAACATTAATTCAATTCTGAGATCATTTTATAGTACTTCACAGACTCTCAGGAAGCTCCTTATTGTGAGAGTGCAAGATGCACAAATTTAGTCGTAGAAATCAAAGGTCACCAGGATTTCCTGACCATGGTCAGTTCCTCAAGTATCATAGTTGAAGAACAGAGAGCCCTTGGGGTTTCTGGACAGATGATGTGGGCTTACTCTTCAGGAAATATTTGATTTTTTTCATCGTTTAGAAAGAGAACTAGCATTTGATGAGTAATTTAAAAGTATAATACAGCCAGAACTGTGCCGTTTTTGAAAATGATCCATGGAAGCCGAAGCTGCCAGGATTTGGGGCAGCCTGGGTAAGTGTCCTCACTTTGGTCCCAAGCTGCTTGTGCCCTCTGCTGGATGGAATCAGATTTTTCTGATTTTCACCGGAAGTGGTCATCCATTCATCCATTTGTCCATTTTACTCCAAAGTTTATGGAAGACACTACTGTAGGTGATGATTAGGGGTACTACAGATAGGCAGACCCTATTTTGCTGCCAGGAAGTTTAAGTGTGCTGATTACTTATAATATGTTATCTTCCATGGAATTTGTCTTTCTACTTTTAAAATTAAGTCATTCTTGTTTGGGGCCATATCTGGTATCTACTTTCTGGTCTACAGGTAGAGTAGGACTCTGAATGTCCAAATCCAGAGATAAAGACTGAAAGGGATCTGCTTTATCTCCTTATCAAGATTAAACTCTGTGAGACTGAAGGGGCCAGGTGCTTACCCCTGGAAGAAAAGCTTAGAATAACTGAAGTATCTCCTCAGCAGCAGGCACTGAATACTGGCGAGAGTATGGGCTGTGAGAGCTAGCCAATTTTTTTTTCTGGTTTTTAGATTTTTTTTTTTTCCTCCCTGGTAGTACCAGTAGCAATATACTCCCATCATCCTTTTTGCTTCTACCACCTGCAAAAGGGTCTGGCGAGTGGGGGAGGAGTCTGCAGCTGTTGCCTGGTAGAGGAGCTGGCTCCTAGCAACAGTATCAGCAGGCCTTGCAGCTCAGAGTACTAAGTCTGTCCCTTTGAGGTCTCACCCTTCCTCTTCATTTGGTTCAGCAAATATCTGTTGAGGACTTATTCAAGCTAGGCTCTGTGTTGGACCTGGAAAAGAAAAGAGAGATGAATCAAGTTAAGTGTCGTGTACTCAAAGAGCTCACAGCTTTGGGAATATTAGCAAGTGAACGGACAGTACACAGTGCGAGGTGCTATGTAGAAAGAGACATTGGTGCTCTGGGAAAACCAGACAGATGTGTGCACTAGTGCAGGGGTTAGGAAGTTTTCTCAGGAGAGGGATAGTGGTTGAGCTGAGTGTTAATGATAACCAGGAGTTAGCTAGGTCAGGGAAGCAGAGAAGGATGTTCCAGCCAAAGGGAGCAGGATGTGCAAGGGCCAGTGAGACGAGAACACAGCCAACTTACCTGGGTCGTATGGCTTAGCCAGAGAGTAGGGCATAAGGAGATGAGCAGGGAAGAGTGAGGCTCTCGGGCGTGGCAGGGCCCTCTTTTCTGATGTGCTTTTATACACATAATTATCCTCAGGAGAAACATGGATCATACTGATAGCCACAAACAGGATCCGTGTTTGATCTCCAGAGACTCAGCATTTTTGATCACTGACTTGATTGATTGTTGACACTTTTAAGTGGCTTCAGAGCTACATCCTAGTCCTGCATTGATGCAGAAGAAGCTGGGTTTGTTCACTCTAAAAGTCAGTCAGAGTCTTTTAGAGATTATAGCGGCTTTTTGACCTATGTTATATTAAGTTTTACCTAAAAATTGTAGCAATGATAATCATATACTTTCATTTTATTTAACTTGGCAATTTCTCGAATATTTTGAAACCTCACAGTTCCTCAGGAAAGCAAGTGTTTATTTCAGTTAGTGCTTGGACACAAAATGTCACCCATATGATTGCATAAATACCCTGCTGGTTTTTGTTCTTTTTACCCTGCTGTTTTTGATATGTTGCCTTACTTCGGAAGTGCCAGCTAACTGAAGAAGTTAAGGCACAAGAGCTAACTAAAGGCTATTCTAGCCCTTGGAAGCATCACACCTTAATAGCTTTTAGTTAGCTCTTGTGGTGGAGGTCTTTATTTGTGGATCCAAAAAACCATGTTGCTTGTGGTCTGTGTAAGGTTTAGCAAAGGAGTAAACTTTAGTTCTACTCAGGGACTATTACATGCCAGAGCACTATGTTGTTAGGGTGGATGAATTAAACATGATCTTTGCTCTCAAGGAGCTCAAATCAGCAGAACACGCCCAGAAATAAATCAGTAGCAGAACTGTGAGCCAAGTGCAATAAAGAAATGTGTGGAAGGTGCCAAGGTAGCAAGGGAGTTATTAGTTTCTAGCCTTTGTTCTGTGTGTAAACATGTTTTAAAAAACAGAAATAGTTGGACTTCCCTGGTGGCGCAGTGGTTAAGAATCCGCCTGCCAATGCGGGGGACACGGGTTTGAGCCCTGGTCCAGAAAGATCCCACATGCCTCGGAGCAACTGAGCCCGTGTGCCACAGTTACTGAGCCTGCGCTCTAAAGCCTGCTAGCCACAACTACTGAGCCCATGTACCACAACTACTGAGCCCATGTGCCACAACTACTGAAGCTCGCCTCCTAGAGCTCATGCTCCGCAACAAGAGAAGCCACTGCAATGAAAAGCCCGTACACTGCAACGATGTGTAGCCCCCGCTCACTGCAACTAGAGAAAGCCCACGTGCTGCAATGAAGACCCAATGCAGCCAAAAATAAATAAATAAAAATAAATTAATTAAAAAAAAACAGAAATAGTAAATTCCACGTGTACAATTTGTAACTTGCAAATCAATAAAAAATTTTATCATTTTAATGGCTGCATTCCATGGTATGGATGTATCATCATTTATATAATAACACCCTTGTTGAACATTTAGGTTATTTTCGGTTGTTTTGCTAATATCAGCTGTGCTGCCATGACTTTCCTTGTAGGTGACTCTTTGACCACTTCTGTGATAACTCCCTTAGAGTGAATTTTAGAAATGAGATTTGAGCTGGCTTTTGAAAGATGAATAAGAGTTCACCAGATAGACAAGAAAAGGGGGAGCATAGGAAAGGGCATTCCAGGTCGAGGTAATAGAGGTAACCTCCAGTGCCAGAGTTCACAGGCAACTGGTAAGCTTTGGTTCCCCAAATCAGCTACAGGGCCTGCCTGGAAAGCTCATAAAGCTCTGGGCACAGCAAGATGAAGTTACACGTTACAAATGGCATTTTAATTGGATTTGATTTCCTTGTGCCTTGCTTTTACAGTTGCAACCAAGGCAATGTCTTACTACCTCAACTCAGAAAACCACCTGGACCCAGGGCCCGTCTACGTGCGAGAAAATGGGCAACTGCACATGGTCAATTTGGCCTTGGATGGTGTCAGGAGTAGCCTGCAGAAGCCAAGGCCTTTCAGACTGTTTCCCAAAGGCTTTTCGGTGGAGCTTTGCATGAACAGGGAAGATGATACTGCACAGAAAGAGAAGACTGATCATTTCATCTTCACATACACCCGGGAGGGGAATCTTCGGTATTCTGCCAAATCCCTCTTCAACCTCGTCCTGGGCTTCATCTCTGACAATGTTGATCACATTGATTCCCTTATTGGCTTTCCTGAGCAGATTGCTGAAAAGCTGTTCTCTGCTGCTGAAGCCAGACAGAAATTCACAGAGCCAGGTGCAGGGCTGAGGGCTTTACAGAAATTTACAGAGGCCTATGGAAGTCTGGTGCTTTGCTCCTTGTGTTTGCGAAACAGGTGGGTGTTCTGATTAAGACAGTGAGTAGTTTATTGGGTGTGTGAATTCTGTCAAGCTATGGGGCTTAGTGGGCTTGGGCACTTTCCCCATCAAACAGCCCTTGAGTTCAGAATTTCCATACACGAAGTGGTAGGCCATTTTGAGAAAAATCATTGTCTTTCTCCCTTCCCTTACCCTCCCAGACAACACTTAGGTTTATTTTGAAAACGCTTTAAAGGATTAGTTGATTGCCACAGCTCCTCCATTACGTAGTAAATACTCCTCTACCAACTTTTCTAGAAAGAGAAAATAGAAAAGAAAATGTGATTTGCTAAATATCTCTTGGTATGTATGCTCTTGGGGATGTGAAGATTAGTAACCAAAGTTCCTGTCTCTATTCCAGTTTTCAGACCACTAGATATTGAGCATTAGATAAAAAGCAACTTTAGAAGAATAAGTGGTTAAAATTTCAAGTGTCTTAAAGTTTGGAAATTTTCAGTAAGGTCCCAACACCAGAACCAAGGTCTGTCTGTTTTCTAACAAAGCAGATGTTTTCTCTTATCACCTGCCTTTGCTCATATACTTTTATTGATTTATTTAAAATTTTTATACCACCATCGTGTAAAATGACTTTCAGGGCATCTACTAATTAAAAAGAAAAACTTGAAAAAGTACACAGAAAATTTAAACACAAACACAAAAAGGTATAACATGGAACACAAGCCTCCCTCCCATCTCTCTCCTGTTTCCCTTCCCCAGAGGCAACTCCTGTTATCAATTTCTTTTACATAATTCCAGAGATATTCTGTACATATACATGCATGTATAGCTGTCCCCTTTGTTATACAAACAACAACACACACACAGTGCTCACACTGGTATGCACTTTGCTTTCTTCACATATTTTGAAAATCATTTACCGTCAATATGTGTAGATTTTTAAGATAGCAGTATAGTATACCATTATGTATATCTTTATACATTTGGGAATATACTCTATCTATAAATTGTATTCTGTTTTTTCCTCCACGTACCATTATACCTTAAGTATTTCTCACAATAGGGAAGATGCTTTTTATCCATTTGTGATGTCTGCACACTGTTCCAGTGGTCAAATTGGATGAGAATAGCACTTTCATTCACATTTGATCAGCACATAAATTAATGTAGCATTTCTGGAAAGAAGCTTGGCACTATGTATCAAAAGCTTTAAAAATATTTGTATCATTTGTTTGACCCATTAATTCCATTTATTAAGAGTCTGTTGTAATTTCTAATGTAATAATCAGATATGAGAACAAATACTTTACATAAGGGTGTTCATTGTAGTACTATTTGTAATAGTGAAAATCTGAAAGCTGAATATCCAACAAGAGGAAATTAATTAAATAAATTATGGTACATTCATATAATGAAATAGTGTATAACTTTTAAGATAATATCCAAAGATCATTTAAAATGGTGTGGTAAAAATGTTCATTATAGAATAAATGAAAAAAATAAGAATTAAAATTATATGTATGATCCCAATTTTGTTTGTAAAAAAAATAGAAAATTTTACATGTATTGCATATATGGGGGGGGAAGAGAAGCCCACTGAAATGTAATTTAGGTAATGAGATTGAAATTGGTTTCAATTTTCTTTATAGTTTTCCAGATTTTCTTAATTTTTTTCTCCAAGGAATGTATATTACTTTTATAATCAGAAAAATATAAGAAACATTTTTAGCAATCTTTTGGCTCATATTTTATTGCAACAATTACAAATAAGACAATAACTAAGACAATGCTGCCTTATTCAGATATAAGAGTAAGATTTTTCAGTTGTGATCAAAAACTTTCCTTCTTTTGAATCCTCAAAGGAAAATAGGAAGAAGGCAGGAGATTTGGGTTTGCATTTGCAATTCTCAGCTGAAGCTGCAGCAGCAAAGGTTTTACCAGCACGAAAGGGTTCAGGTCATGGGGAAAGAGCTTGAGAAAATAATTGAAAAATAAGATAATCGTGTAGGTACAGGCACTTGTTTGTGGGGTTGGGTCACAAAGCTGCCTGCCAAAAGGGGAAGCCAGTGTCTTTGCAACTGGGTTTCAACCCTACAGAACTGTCTCCTCCCTGTGATTTTTAATCCCACCGGTGGTCACAGGGAGGCAAGTATTTGCCTTAAAATATCACCCTATGTAACCAAAGTAATTATAATAGCTACCATTTAATGAGGGCCTATGAGATGCCATTTACTTTTGGAACATTTTTTCTGGTTTTCTTAATAGTCCTTAAAGGAAGTGATCATCAGCTCCATTTTCTAGCTGGAGAAATTGAGGCTCACAGAGGTTAAGTTTCTTACAATCATACAAGTAATTAGTATTGCTGGAACCCAAACTCAGGTCTGACACTAAAATATCTGTGCTGTTTCTGTTGCTTCTCCACTACACTCTTCTGAACTTTTTAAGGGGCAAGTTGTAAGACTAATTTTGAGCGAGACCCTAGAGCTTCAGTTACGTCCTAGATAAGCATGTAGTAGTGTCTGTGGTTTTGCATGTTCGTTTCTCAGCTTTGATTTTTGTAATGTTTGTTAATCATGTTATATGTTTTTGTGTCCTTCCCAGATAACCCTTGTTTCAGAATTACTAAATATCTTTTGGTTAACTGATCAAAGGATGTGTGTTTTCCTTTTTGTAATTGCCAGTAATTCCCCAAATTCCCATTAACCCACTTCAACTCTGTGATTGGAAGATGGAAAACAGCAGCTTTATTTACAATGCAATTAAAATATGTCTGAGTAAATAAGGCTCATTTGTGTACCCAGCTGAGCTCAGTCACCAGGCAGCTTAGAGGGGGTATCAGTGCCCCAGGCCATCTGTACCCAGCAGTCAGGCCAGCGATCAGCTTCAGTATATCTTATTCTGATTGGAAGTAGGAAGAAAAGAGATCTAACTCCCTTCTTGTCCTTGGATTATTCAGTGCTGTTTTTGGTTATTATGATTCTGGCAACAGTAGAGAAATGTAAACACTTTTAAGTATAACCCCACTGATCCTAGCTTACCTACCATCTCGCTGTGGAAACTTCTAGACATCCATGAGAAAAGTGGATGAGAAAGGCACGCTCTTGCCCACAAGCATTTCCCTGTTCTCTTAGACTCCTCTCCTGTTTCCTGTCACTTCTAATCCCTTTTCATTTTTTCTCACTGATATCATATGAAATAGATGGACAACTAGAAAGCAGGGTGGAGGCCATAGCCTGGGCTGTGCAGTGTCTTTTTGATCTTCTTTTCCTCTCCAGAGGCCTCCTGATACTTCCCGATAGCAGTTTGGCAAGGTGCCCCAGTGTAATTAAAGTGTTCATGCTCACAGGTTTGCCTTAATAACCATCTAGTTTAGAATGAGTTCTTATAATAGTCATGCTGCGCATACTTTTGGAGTAAAGTTAGCGGGATAACAGTGGCACAGTGACGTGGGCAGCTACTCAAACTTGTGTTTGAATAGAAAAGATAAAACCTGACTGTCAAATATATCTTGGTATGCTCTTGGGGATGTGCTGGTTAGAACCCAGAATTCTTGGCCTGTTCCAGTTTTCAAAGCACTAGATACTGAGCATTAGATAAAAAGCAACCTTAAAGGAATGAGTGATTAAAATTTCGAGTATTCTAAAGTTTGGAAATCCTCTGATAAAATCCCAGCATTGACACCAAGGTCTGTCTGGCTTCTAACATAGCAGATTTTTTCTCTCGTGTCCTGCCTTTGCTCATATGTATTTATTTATTTATTTAAAGTTTTTATTCCACCATCACTTACAAAGATTTTTAGCTTAAAAAATTCAACCTGTGCCTACATAGTAATCAGTAAAGTCTGCTTATTACATAGTACCTTGTCCTGATGGAATGTTGATGTGTCACAAAGCCACAAACGGTGATGTTTTAAAAGAAAGAAAAGAAAAGCTGTTGATTGTTCTCCACACCCCACAGATATCTGGTGATTTCAGAAAAACTCGAGGAGATTAAGTCTTTCCGGGAGCTGACCTGCCTGGATCTATCCTGTTGTAAGCTTGGAGATGAGCATGAACTTCTAGAACATCTCACCAATGAGGCCCTCTCTAGGTATTGACCTGCCACCATTTGTAGATGAATTGTTTTGTTTCTTTTTTTAAAGGATGATCAGTTGGGATCATCTTGAAGAATGTTGATTACTTCCCAATCCTGTGTTTATTTGCTAATTCTTTTTTCTAAAATGATTCAATCTCCATTTACTCGGTACAAGCAGTATAGATTGGACAACTCTTAGGAAAGTAAGTCACTAGGTTCTTTACCTAAATAAACTTTATTTCAACATATAATACTTGACGCTACCTGTGTTGAAAAATGATTTTGCCCTGGTTTATTCTAGCAAGAGATGAGAAGTTATACAATTTCTACAATCATTATCATTTTCTATTTTAACTGCTAATTAACTATAAATTATTTAAAATGTGAGCTATTAAAAGACAGCCAAATAAATCCTTTTCAAGAACCATAATTTAAAGAAATCATCCAGTTCATACCATTCACAAATAGTCCGACTGATCTCAGTATGGCCAGCAGAGAGAAGGCCAGATGGATTCCTTTGTGGTTTAATAAACACCCAGAAGGATAACAGTACTACAAACCTGAGTCTAACCTGTACAAAGGTGTTTTTTTTTTTGAATTTTATTTTTTTATACAACAGGTTCTTATTAGTTACCTGTTTTATACATATTAGTGTATATATGTCAATCGCCATCTCCCGATTCATCCCAGCATCAGCACCACCCTCGCACCCCCGCCACTTTCCCCGCCTCAGTGTCCGTATGTTTCTTCTCTACATCTGTGTCTCTATTTCTGCCCTGCAAACCGGTTCATCTTGTACAAAGGTATTTTTGTACAAGGTTAGTAAAGGTTCGGATTTCTTGAGTGTGGGACAGTGGGACACATTAATAACACCAGTTACAGGTTAGCTGAATGGATTGGCTTATGTCTGTACCTTATAAACCCAATCTGAGAATTGGATTTATAAAATAATTAGAATGAAAGAATTGTGCTTTGCATAAAGAATTCTCATAGGAGTTCTTAGCAGACTTTCCCAGTATATTTAGAGTGGTTTTGGTTTTCACACAGCATTTGTCAGGAATGCAGCTTTTGTGATAAACAAGTGTATTTATATCCTTAATGCAGTCCCTGTTTACCTCATTCCATCATATACCTTTAGTGCCCTCTGCCATCTGAGACTAGTACTACATGACTCTTTGATCTGTAAGTTAACCCTCATTTAGCAACTGAAGTAGCACCAAAATATCTTTAACTTTATTAAATGCATTATGTGTGAAATAGCAGAGGTTAGAAGATATATTTTTGAATGAAATTTATGAAAGTATGTTCTCATGACTAGACTTTCTCAAATGCTCTTTAAGTAATTTACTTATGGACTTTGTTTTCTAGTGTAACTCAGCTCCACCTGAAGGATAATTGTTTATCTGATGCCGGGGTGCGGAAAATGACGGCACCAGTTCGAGTGATGAAAAGAGGCCTTGAAAATCTAACATTATTAGATTTATCTTGTAAGTTTTATTAGAAGTTATAGATGATTAACGTTGGAAGAATGGACTTAGAAATCATTTAGTTCTTCCTCTTTGTTTGAGAGGTGATAAAATTGAGGGGAGGTGACTTTCTTAGGTGCCACAACAAGTTAATGGCAGAGCAGGACCTAAAGCCAGAGGCTCTTGACGCCTGGCCAAATACCTTTCCTGGCATGGTGCCACCTCTGTAAGGTAGTAAAAGCCCTTACAGATTCACCCATGCCACTTACTCTCTGCAGACAGGGCAACCTTTCATCATATTCACAGCATATATGAAGGACGTTTGGCTTATTTTTACTTTCTTTGAGTTGCTGATCTATAGTGTCTGTCAGCTAGGTCATTTTTTATCAGTAATTGCTTGGTGAAAATCAGGATGAAATTCACAGTTTTGATAACTTGCATGGAATGAACCAGTTATTGACTCCAGTAGTAGAAAGATGGTAAGATCCTTTATGATTTAACTGAGCATTTATTAAATATGTGGCAGGATGGTATGGTGTCAAAAAAATAGAAGGAGCAGGGGTTTGAGGTCAGAGGACACTCCTTGCTCTGCTACTGTGTGCCCTTGTGCAAGTTATTTAACCTCTCTGAGCCTCGGTTTTGGCTTGTGTGAAATGAAGATAATAATGAATGCCCTCCCTTCCTCCCAGGGAAGTCTGTTCATTTAACAAATATTTTTGGGGTGTCTACAATGTGCCAGGCACTGTGCTCATGGTCTTTAGGACTCAGTGCTAAATGCAGTACTCTCTGATATGAGAAGGTGATATGTAAGAAAGGATTTTTTTTTTAAATGCAGGTTAGTAAGACATTAATAGTCTCTGTGCCTCAGTATCCTTGAAAATCTTTTTAAAATAAATCTTTTACTTTGGAGGTAAAATGGCTGTGAACAAAGTCTAATATACCATTCTAATACATGTTTACATATGTTGTTTTCATGTGGTTCCAAATTAAACCCTTTGGAATAACTATCTGGTTCATTAATTTTTCTGCTAACCCCCAGCTCCTAGAAAGTTAAAGCTGTGAAGGATCTTAAGGATCATCCAGCGTGGCTCCTTCACATTACAATAGGAAAGATAAGATTTCTATATTCAATTTACTCTGAAAAGCTTGTTCACTCAGTATTTTCTATTTTATCATTGTTTGGCCTTTTTTCCTGAGCTTATTGTTGGCATTGTAGCAATACTTATAACAGAATACTATCTATGTTTTGACATTTAGGTAACCCTGATATCACAGATGCAGGAATTGGATACCTCTTTTCTTTTAGAAAACTAAACTGCTTAGATATCTCTGGGACGGGACTCAAGGTAAGACTTCTACTCCCTTCTCTTGCTTTTCCAGACTTACAATTTGATATTTTGCTTCTGCTAATTGGCATTTAGAAAGGACTGGGATCTGTGATGGTGTTTATTTCCTACTGAAAGCAAGTAGGAGTTAACCAGATGTGTGTGCATTAGTGTTCTGGTTTTCCCTTACTAGGACGTCAAAGCTGTCAAACACAAGCTTCAGACCCACATAGGTCTCGTTCATTCCAAAGTGCCTTTGAAGGAATTTGATCACAGTAACTGCAAGACAGAGGGCTGGGCTGACCAGGTAAGGCAGATATTTTCTCCTACAGTTAACGTGGCTTCATTTTAATTCCAAGTGTCTTATTCAACACTTGAACAGATGTTAATCCTCTTGGTATTCCTTGGCTGAATTGTCATCTTCAGTCGAATCCGAGATACTGATGGCCTGGTAACTAACCCAGTTACTTAAGAAAAGGTGTTAGATGCCAGTCCTTAAATCTCATGCTCTGGTTGCTAGATTGTGCTTCATCCGTATGGGACCTGGAAGAAAACGCCTTCTTATAAATGACTCAGAAAATAAATGAATTCTTGCTTGCTATGCAAAAAAGCAGTATGACCCAGCTTCACAAGGACAGATTCTCTTAGCAGTGGTGTATACTGGAAAGAGAATAAGTCACACTGATAAGAATTCAAATCTAACTCTTTCCCTTTTTGGGGGCAAATTTCTTAACTCTTAGAGCCTTAGTGAAGAAACATCTTTTTTTATCCTGAGCTCTCCCATTTTCTTTCTTTCTTTTTGAAGTTTTAAAATTTTTATTTTATGTACAAAGAACTAGGACTGTTTGGAAAGGTAGATGTCCTGGATGAACCATTCGAGGAAGTTCACTTAGTCCAACTCAATGAAGCCGATATCCTCCAAGTACTGGCAGAAACACCGGTGACACATATTGAGGCCATATTTCCAGATCAGACTATGCTAGTTTGAGCACACTGAGCCCTTCCATTTTCAGCTTCTTAGCTGAACTTTGATGCTCTCTTGTCTTTTTGATGGCCTTCCTTAAGTTGGTGAAGTACAGACGTAAGTAGAGAGTCAGAAGGTAACCAAGTAGTAGAGCACCAGTAGATGCCAGCCTCCCTGTGGCTGGTGCCTTTCTCCTTCAGATACTTTAAACCAATGTTTATTGCTGGAGGCCTAGAGGACCCACCAAATTTTTTGATCTGGATCCCTCCTTGGCTCCAAGCAATAACGCATGGTTGTGGACCTATCCATCCACCTGATTGTAGCATCACCTCCCTATAAGTAAGCAAGAAGGGGTGCTGGTGAATCAGTGTTTCAGAAGCACTTTGAAGTTTGTGAAAATGCATGCTGAAATAATTACAACAGTTCATTGTCAGACAAAGTTTATAGTGCTGGAAGAATCCTAGATACATCCAGTAGACTTGGGGCAGGTGTGGGATGGTCTTACAAGGGCTTGATGTAGTTTGGTTATGGTAGCAGGTGACATGGTGGAAAGAGCATAGGCTGTAGGGTCAGAGGCCTGAATTTGGGATCCTGGCTCAGCAACCCAATAGGGATATGACTTAAGGCAACTTTGAGTCTCTGTTTATTTATCCGTAAAATGCAGAAACCAGGACCTTTCTTGCAGAGCTAAGGATGAAGTAAAATACCTAACAGCCTGGACTGAAAGCACCATGCAATCTCAGCTGGACCCTAGGACTTGGCAGCAGTGCTTTATCTATCTTTTATTGATCCTTATTGAAACTGTTTCAGGCTGACTCCATCCTCCTCCTGCCTCATTCTCAGAAGGTGACACAGAAAAATGAGGCCATCTAACAGGAGTTCCTTTACTTCCCTCTGTCTCAAAATTTCTACAGTTCTGCAACATACCCCACTTCCCTCCTATCTAAGGGAACAGGTATGCCTCTTTATTCCAGTGATAAGCCCTTTAGTGGCTTCTTTTCCTTTCAGTTCTGTTCCCTGAGATCTCCAGCATACTCTGTGATATTTTACTAATAATTATTTCCCTGTACTGCCCCACCACTACATCTTCAATCTCACTCTCTGTTGGCCGTTTTCTTTATGTGTATAAACATGTTACTTCTATTCTCACATGTTCTTTATCCCCCATTGCGATTGTGAGCTGTTTTCTTTTCTTGTCTTCCCACGTCCTCACTGCCTACTCAGTTCTTAATCCCTTGTAAGCTAGTTCTGGCCCTCACGGCTCTGCTGCAGGTGTCGTCCTGAAGGTGGCATGTGATCTCATTCTTCACCTTCCTTGGCTTTTCTGCAGTTCTGATATAAACATGCATGCCTTATGCTTTTTCTCTCTGGCCTTCCTGCTCAGTATCCCCTAACTTTCTCGCTTCTCCCTTTAGCTCTTGCTGATTCCTCATTTCCTCTTCTCTTCTTTTCTTCTATCTCCACCCACTCTCCTGGTGATCTGAACTGTTCTCAGAGCCTTTACTGTCCCTGCGGGAATGATATCACCTTCTCTTACACGTTAGACCTGTTCCTAAATATTCTCCATAAATCTCTGCCAGGTACCTCAAATTCAGCTTGTCCAGAACCAGGCTTGTCTTCTTCTTCCCCATCCCCAAACAGCTTTTCCTAATTGACATTCTTATTTCTGTTAGTAGAAGCACAGTTTTCCTTATTGTCCCCTGAGCCACCAGATTCAGTTCATCTTAGCATTCTTTTAGATCTGTCCCCATTTTCCATGCTCAGGGAGGTATCATAGAGGGGCTGACAACTAAGATTTATTGAGTGCTTCCTATATTCCAGACACTGCTAAACCCTTCATGTATGTTAATCTCATTTAATCCTCACAACCACCCAATGGGCTATGTACTATTATTAATCCCGATTTTACAGATGAAGAAATTGAAAGACAGAAATTAAATCACTTGCCAAGGGTCCCCTGGCTAGTAAGTGGTGGAACTAACTCTGGAACAATATTCTTAAACTATGTGTTGTGCTGCCTCTGTGACCTGAAAATGTTTGTCTTGACTTTCTTTTATGATCATTTCATTGCATACCACGAGAAGTGCTGAATTTAAAGTTCTTGCTACTTGTGCTATATGTGAAATAATTGTTTACTTTATTTATGTGTAGTTTATACTAAACCAAATTTTCAAAAGAATTTATAGTAGCTTGTAATAAAAATACATTTGTAGCAGTTTAAAAAAATGGAAACTGATCATGAAGTGTCATGAGAATATGGAAACATGGTCCTTTCACACACATACAAGAGTGAGTTACAGTTGGTATAGTTTAAGGCATGAAAGTGAGTCTAGGAATGTGTGAAAAGTATTATGACTAAGGTTTTAAATTTTAGTATTTAGTTTAAGGTTATGCAGTTTATTTCTAGATTGGAATAGAGATGAAAATAGGGAGTCAGCTTTGTAGATTTTTTCAGAGTCATGCAAGTATGTATATCCAGCATGTTTGTATTCTGACCAACTCATGCCTTAAAACAGAAAATCCAGACTTGACTTGGTTCTTTTTCTTATCCCCATCATCTGAAGTAAGATTACCATGGGGGTTTGTGTTTATGGAAAGAGAGAGGTGGGGACCAAGGAAAGCTTGAGATTTTGTTTGGATTCAAATCTTTCCAAATACATTTTAGATTGTTCTGCAGTGGGAGCGTGTGACTTCGGAAGCTGTGAAGCCACGAGAAACCTCGGAGCCTGGAACAGCTGCTCAGCATTTCTGTGAGAAATTCCCTTTCCTTTGGAGTGTTTTGCCCTTAGGTTATTTGCCCTTAAAGCGCTTAGCTCATCTTCACTCAGTGGGAAAATTAATTATGATAGTATTGACTTAATTAGATCACTGAGACTTGTATTCTGTCAACACAGCCTACAGTGTAAGTTCACACTTAGCTTTGAGTACCAGCACCAGGAAAATACCTTATTAAATGTATGTATGTATGCACATATGTGCTTATTGACATCCCATCTTGTTCCAGAAAAAATTTGCAGTGGTACAAAAGTAGATGGATATAGAACATTAAAAAGGAATTAAAAGTGTAGCCAAAAGGGACAAGCAACCCAAGTGTCCATTGACAGATGAATGGATAAACAAAATGTAGTATTTACATACAATTGAATATTATTCAGCCTTACGGAGGAAGGAAATTTTAACACATGCTATAACATTGCTGAAATTTAGAGACATTCTGCTAAGTGAAATAAGCCAGTCAAAAAGACAAATGTTGTATGAGTCTTATGAGATTCCTAGAGTGGTCAAGTTCATAGAGACAGAAAGTAGAATGGTGGTTGCTGGGGACTGAGGTGAGGAGTGGTAGGGAGTTACTATTTAATAGATACCAAGTTTTAGTTTCCGGATACCAAGTTTTAGTTTCGCCAAGCTGAAAAAGTTCTGGAGATGGATGGTGGTGATGTTTGCACAACAATGTGAATGTACTTAATGCCACAGAACTATACACTTAAAAATGGTTAAAATGCTAAATTTATGTTATGTGTATTTTACCGTACTTTTTTCTGTAAGGAGTTAAAGGATGAAATCGAAGTGAAGGAAAAATAAACGTAGAAAAATAAGAAAAATTCAGGACAAACCAAAAAATATAGGATAAGGTTGTATCATTTGCTAGAGTTGTGCCGCAAACTTGGCTGTTTTTAGGAGACAGAGTCAAGTCCAGATTTTGAGTAATAATAGCTGACGTTTTTTCGAGCTTTTACTATTGTGCCAGGCATTGTGCCAAGCACCTTATGTTACTTTATCTTCACATCACCCTTATGAAATAGGTTTTATATCCCTCTAAAGATGAGAAAACTGAATCTCAGAGAAGTCACTTGCTCAAGGTCATTTATGCAGCAAGTGGCAGATCTGAGATTTAAATCCAAATCTGTGATACTCTCATGTGAGTACATACCTTCAACCTGTGCTGGTGCATTTGCTGTAAGTTATTTTACAGGGCACTCAATAGGGAATAAAATTAATCCAAACCTCACCCTGTTTGGGCCTCTTATCACTTCCCTTGGATCATCTTTCTGGACTTAGGCAGCCGTTAGCAGTGGCATAGGAAAACTCGTTGCCCTTCCGTTTGTCACCCTTACAGATGGGAAACGGGCTCGAACAGAAGCCCCAGTGAAGTGTCACCTGGCAGACGCCCACATGAATTCTTCTGAGAAACTCCAGTTCTATAAAGAGAAAGCCCCAGATTGCCATGGACCACTGTTGAAACACGAAGCCCTCTCAGGCCAGGAGTCAAAGAAGAGCAAGAAGAGAGCTTTCGAGGAGCCAGAGAAGGAACAGAGCAACTCTTCACAGTCTTCAAAGCAGAAATATGTGTGTCTTGCTGTGGAAGACTGGGACTTGTTAAATTCCTATTGATTGGCGGATATAAGTTGACCATTTTCCCCTCCAACTCTAATGTACGAGGAAAGGGGGCTGATGATGTTTTCCTTTTCGTTTGAATTTACCTATGGCATTAGCATAGCAAGCGGATATTTCTACTTTTGTGGTGGGGGAGGGGAATGCTATGGAAGTATGTAATAATTTCTAATGTATATTTTCAATACATAGTAATTTTTTCAAATAAACGTTTTTGCTGTCCTTAGGTTCTCCTTGTGAAAAATAGACTGGAGCCACAGGAAGTAACACTTTGGTTTGGGACGAAGGCCATGGGGACTAACGAGGCAGCTTAGCGTCATTTGTTACTACTCCGGTTTGGCCCAGCCTCAAGTTAAGTGAGTTGTTTAAGGTCCGGAGCTTATAAGAACCAGAATTTATATTTCTTTCTGTCCAGCTGTAAAGCCCACTCTATTACATGGCCTTCTTAAATAATAGTTACCATTCATTAAAATCTCAAATATTAGGTCTATTAAGTAAACCACCAAGAATCTTCACGATAGTCCTGCCAAGTAAGGATCATCCCCTCCATTTATCAGATGAAGAACCCGAGACCAATGACTCACTTTAGACCAGTGCTTCTCAAGCTTTATTGTGCATGCAGATCACCTGGGGATTTTTTTTTTTTTTTTGGCCACGCTGCGTGGCATGTGGGATCTTAGTTCCCCAACCAGGGATTGAACCCACGCCCCCTTCATTGGAAGTGAGGAGTCTTAACCACTGGACCCCCAGGGAAGTCCCCTGGGGATCTTTTTGAATTGTAGATTCTGATTCAGTAAATCTGGAGTTGGGCTTGACATTGAACATTTCTAACAGGTTTCCAGATGACGCTAGCACTTCTAATTTGTGGGCTACACTTGGAGTAGCAAGGCTCTAGACCTTCATTGTCCAGTACCGTGGCCCCTACTCACATGTGGCCCGTGAACACATGAAATGTGGCTAGTCCAAATTGAGATGTGCTGTAAAATGCATACTGGATATCAGATACCAGAGTCCAAAAGTATGAATAAAAAAAATCTCCTTTTTTTTTTTTTTTTGGTGGTACGCGGGCCTCTCACCGTTGTGGCCTCTCCCATTGCGGAGCAGCAGGCTCAGTGGCCATGGCTCACGGGCACAGCCGCTCCGCGGCATGTGGGATCTTCCTGGACCGGGGCACGAACCCGTGTCCCCTACATCGGCAGGCAGACTCTCAACCACTGCGCCACCAGGGAAACCCAAAAAAATTTGCATTTTTAAGTATTGATTACATGTTAAAATGGTAATTTGGGGATTAAAATATTAACTTCATCTGTTTTTATTTTTCTGATGTGGCTACTACAATATTTACATGGCTTGCATTCGTGATTTGCATTATATTTCTGTTGAGCAGTGCTGCGCTAGACCATATTCCATCCATAAAGGTGAGCTTAAAGCAAGACTTACTGGCAAGTAAAAGGAAGGGAGAGAATGCCTCGAGGAATTGAGAGCATCGTTGTGGTAGATTTGACATCTGGAAATGCTCTGGAGTTTAACCAGGATTTTAATAAAAGTGGATCTTGGATCTGATATGTGTTCTATTTGCTATTCAGAGCTAGTCAAGGTGCTACTCTGTAAGTGTGGCCTGTTGCCCAGGATCATCTCAAAAGTTCTGATTTTTGAAATTTATCCAATGAAAAAGCAGATTCAGTGCAGATTGGTTTTTGTTGTGGAAGTAGGGTTGAGCTTTAAAATGTCATTTGGGTGAACAGGAGCACAGCTTGCCAAATTCCTAGTACAGGCAGCCTTACTTGTCAAACTTAGCATATATTGTTAGTCAAACCTGAGTCAAATTTGATCACCCCCCACTATCACCACCCCCTTGCTGCTGTGGTGCAATGCTATGTCAGAAAGTGGCGTCTGATTACTCTTCAAACATCCCACCTGTTCTGATCATTTTGGAGGGCAAATCTTCCTTCAAAGCAACTTAGGATTACTTCTCTTTTATAAACACAGTATACTTTTGAAGCTAAGATTTCATTTTCTTTAATCCTTTTTTTCTTTCAAGGTTCTCATTTTCCTCTGCTGGTGAGTCCTTTAAGCAAGTATTTCTTGTTTGATCTGAACAATTCATTGTAGTCATTCAGATGGAGTTATGAAAGTCTAGTCTTTGTTTTAATGATTGAAACAAATGATGAAGTTCAAGAAATTATGACTAGTACAAAATAGATGAGGTGATCTGTGTGTGTGTGTAACTTACATGTAAGATTAACTTTTTTATTTTTTTAATTAGAATTTCTTGTTTCTTCTTAGAATTCACTTTCTGACTCATTATGAACTTTGGGCAAGTGACTCAGTTCTGCTAACACTCAATTTACCTCTTTAAAACTGGGCCACCTACCTACATAATGCTTGCAAGAATGAATAAATCAGTGTTACTCAAAAGTATGGTCTGTGGACCCCTGCCCCAGAGTCTCCTGGGGTATTTGTTAAAATGAAAATTCCTGTACGCCACCCATATTTACTGAATCAGAATCTTTTAGTTTGTTAGAATTACGTAATAATCTGACATTAAGCCAAATTTTCTTTTCATACATTTATTCCAAAAAATGCTGAGCCATTCATTTGAAAAAGTATCCATTAAACATTTAACCTGTGCCAAGTGTTGGGGATTCAGCACTGAACAAGACAAAAGATGGTGTATGCCTTCAAGGAGCTCCCATTCAAGGGAGGTGAGACAGACATGTAAGTAAACAGGACGGTGAGTCAGCAAGCTAAGTTCACATAGTGAAAAAGTGGAGCTGGTAATGAGATACTGGGGGACGGGGATGGGGAGAGTTCGGTTTTTAATTTAGGGGGTTGCAGAAGGCCTCTCTGAGGAAGAGACGTTGAGCTGAGAAGTATGACAAGAAGGAGATAGTCATGCAAACATCTGGGTCTGAGGAAAGGAAAGAACAAGTGCAAAGCCTGAGATGGGAAATGCTTGACACATTCTAGGGACAGAAAGAAGAAAAAGAGTGAAAGCCAGGTGGCTTGTGCATCGTGAACAAGTCGTAAAAGATGAGTTTAGGAGAGAGACAAGTGGCAGATCATCCAGGCCTTGTGGGTCGTGGTCATTTGAATTTTACCTTAGTGTAACAGAAAGCCACTGATTAAGCATAAAACATGTCATCTAACTTCTCTTTTGAAGAGTGAACCTTTGCTGCTCTATGGGCCCAACGTGTAGGGCATGGATCACAGTGGGGGCAAGAGTAGAGCAGGGAGGTCCAATCAGGACCATTAAAGAAGTCCAAGTGAGAGACGATGGCAGCTAGGACTAGATAGTAGCGATGGTAGTGATGATGAGAGGTTGGATACAGGGGCTAATTTGAAGGTCGAGCTGACAGGTCCCATTGATGCATTTGGTGTCAGGGAGTAAAGGAACAGAGGGAGTAAGATCAAAGGTGACTCCTTCCTAAGGTTTTGCCTGAGCAACTGAATGGATGGTAAAATGCAGGAGAGGAGTAGGTTTGGGGTAGGTGGGGAAATCAAGACTTCTGTCTTAGACAAGTTTGAGAGGCCTAATGAGATGCACAAACAGGCAGTTGGACACATGACTCGAGGTCAGGGGAGTGATCAGGACTAAGATATAAAGTTGGGGTTCCGCAGTATAGAGTTGATATTTGGAGCCCATGACTGTATACGATCACCTAGAGAGAGTGTAGATAGAAAAGAGATACGGGGCCTGGGGCCTTCCCACACTTAAGATCATGCGAAAGAGGAATGGGTGTTGAAGACAGAGGTAAAACCGGGAGAGTATAAGCCTAGAAGTGAAAATGTTATGGTAAGAAGGGAGTGGTGAGTTGTGTCAAGTACTTCACATTGGATGAGGACAGTGATTTGGCAATTTGGAGGTTGTTTGTGGCTTTGATTAGGTTTGGGGGAGAGGTGAATGTTAAAAACCCAACCGGAGTGGATTAAAGAGAATGGGAGATGAGGAAGTGGAAATAAGAACCACAGAAAAAATTCCTCAGGCCATGTCTCTTTTCTATCTGTACTACGTAAAGGAGTATAAATTCCAAATTCTTGTAGTAACTGGAGTCTTGGGGTCAAAGAAGTATTTTCTTTTGTAGATTTTTATTCAAACATTTAAAAGTAGAGAGAATAGAGCATGCTTGTTACTCATTGTGATAGGCGTATAATAGCCCCCCAAAAATGTCCAGGTCATAACCCCTGGAAATATGTTACTTTACATGGTAATGGGGACTTTGCAGATGTGATTAAATTAAAGATCTGGAGATGGGGAGATTTTCCTGGATCATCCAGATAGGCAATGTAATCACAGGGGTCCTTCTAAGAAGGAGGCAGGAAGATCAGGGTAAAAAGCAGGAGATGTGACGATGGATCCAGGAGGTTGGAGTGATACAGTGAAGGGGTCACAAACCAAGGAAGACAGGTGGCCTCTAGATGCTGAAGAAGGCAGAGAAATGGATTCTCCCCTGAAGCCTCCAGACAGAGGGAAAATACATGAGAATGAGAAAGCGTGAGGAGTGTTAAAGAGCAAGGAATCAGCTCTCCTAATAATGGATGTGCTTGGGACACTTAGCTTCTTGACAAGTCTTGCAGAGTTAGCTTGCAGCTTTTTTTCTGGTCTTGAGATTCTCCCCACTGCCTTTTAGTGTTGAACTTAGCTTTGATCTTCTAGATTCCTGTAAGTAATACCATGTCAAAATAAATAGAACATCTTACCGGAAGGCCTTGCTCTGTTTCTAGTCCTTCCACTGAAGGTTTTTCCATACCTTTGGGGATAACATGAAGGCCTAACTTTGCAATAGGTTTATAAGAGAATATTCTGGCAACATTAAATGCAGTATGACTTCTGGGTAGTAAAGAGCAGTGACACAGCTTTTCTGGCCACCTTTAACCATGTGTCTTTGGCCATCCTTATATTTTGAAATTTATCCTAAAACCCAAGTTAGTTCTTGGTATATCAGTGTTGAGCCCTGGCCATACCTGTATCCTCTCAATTGGAGAAGAGAAATTATATCCTGGAATTCCTAGATTGGCCTGACCTGGATGATTTTGACATCCTGCTGTTACGGTCTCGCTCTCAGTATCTGTAGCAAAAATTTCCCCTCTGCTTCGGCTTCAGCCTCTTGTTCCTGGCAACTTCCTCTCTCTATCAACTCTCAAAGATGGTTCTTTGGGCTGTGAAGGATCAGCTCTAGACTAGGAGTCAGAAAACCCAGGCTCTAGTCCATGTTCTGTCGCTTACTAGCAAATCTCTTGCCTTCTCTGGGCCTTGATTTCCTCATCTGTGAAAGAATGTAGTAAACTTACTTGTTTGATAGGATTGTTATAGGAATTAAATGATATAATGTGAGTGAAAGTGCTTTAAACTATAGAGTCGAATTCAGATGTTATCTAATTATTTATTTCTTTGTAGAATCCTAAAACATTACCACAGCTCTTCATGTTACAGATAGGGAAGCTAGGGCTCAGAGAGAAGAAACTTATTCATTATGGTGGTTAACTTTATGTGTCAAGTTGGTTAGGCTGTGATGCCAAGTTCTGTGGTCAAAACCAGTCCAGGTGTCACTGTGAAAGTGCTTTATAGATACGTTTAACATTTAAACCAGTAGATTTTTAATAAAAGAGATCATTCTCCATAATGTGGATGAGCCTCATTCAATGAGTTGTAGGCCTAAGAGAAAAGACTGAGCTCCCTAGAATAAAATTTTCTCTCTCTCTCTCTGTTTGGGAATACACATATACACATACACACCCTACTGGTTCTGTTTCTCTGGAGGACTCTTACTAATATATTCATTCTTTCATTCATATGGCAAACAGTTATTGGGTATCTACTGTGGGTTTTGTTAGAGCAAATAAGACAGGGTCCCTGCCCTCAAGTAGGGAGCAGACTAGTGACTTCCCAAGTACAGTTTAGTGTGATCATTACTGTGATTTGGGCGTGCTTTGGGAGCTTTGGGACCACAGTGAAAGAATGCTCAAATGGGTAACCGAGACCTGTGAGGCAGGAGTTGCTTCCTGAATGATGCTTGAGTGAGTTTTGAAGGATGAATATGAGTTAGCAAATCAAAGAGAGGGACCAGGCATTTCGGGCTCTATAGAGTGTGGAAAAGAGTGACAGCATTTCCACGTGTGAGTTCCTTAGGAGTTCTGGGTGGCTGGAGCAATGGGAGTTGGAGAGAGTTGAGTGATGAAGCCAGAGCTGTGAGCAGGAACCATTTAGGGGAAAGCCTTGATCCTGAAAATCATAGGGAGCCATGCAGGGATTAAAGTAGGGTGACAGGGCTTCCCTGGTGGCGCAGTGGTTGAGAGTCCGCCTGCCGATGCAGGGGACACGGGTTCGTGCCCCGGTCCGGGAAAATCCCACATGCTGCGGAGTGGCTGGGCCCGTGAGCCGCGGCCGCTGAGCCTGCGCGTCCGGAGCCTGTGCTCTGCAACGGGAGAGGCCACAACAGTGAGAGGCCCGCGTACCGCAAAAAAAAAAAAAAAAAGGGTGACAGAGGTCTGTGTTTTAGAAAGATGCCTCTGGCTACTAGGTGGAAGCTGACCAGGAGGGGAAGTCCAGTGAGTAGCCGAGGGAGACCTAAGGCAAGGCGTTAGGAATGCAGCCGTGAGATGTGATCATTCACTCAATACATACTTGTTGAGCATCTGTTCCGAGCCAGGTACTTTGTCTGGCGATGGGGATCCATAATGGACGCAGACTCTGCTGCTGTAGAGCTTGGTGTGGAACTGAAAGGATTTGGTATTGACTTACAGGAGAGGAGGGGTCAAAGAGGACTTCAAGGTTTCTAGCCTGAAGTAAGTAACCACTGAGATGGGAGCATTGGAGCAGGAAGAAGTTCGTGGGTCAGATGAGTTCAGTTTTGGAGCTTGTAGAGTTTGAGGTGGTACAGCCAGATGAAACTGTCCAGGAGACTACTGATCTGTTATTTTGCAGGGCAAGAGAGCTTTGGGCCTGGGAGAAAGATTGGGAAGAAGCTGGGGGTGGGAATGAAGTCACACAGGAAGAACAGACGTCAGGTTAAGAACGTGGAATTGTATGCAAAAATGCTGTGTGTTTGGATCATGTGGGTTTCCCCCCTCCCTGTGAAGTAGATCCATAGCCGTCATGACAGTCTCAAAGGGGAGAAGACGTGTGCTTCCCCCTCACCCCTGCCAATTATGAACCACTGAGATAATGCATTTTAATTAAGCAACACATCCCCACCCCTCCCAAGAATCTGATGTGGCAGATCCCAGGACTGTCTTTGAGAAACTGAATGAGGGTAACAAGGATCCTCCAGGTAAAGTGCTCTGTAATTTCAGTGTGCTTTGCAGATGGGAAACTAGTCTCAGAGGTATTGGGGCTTGCTGGGAAAGTCAAGATGTAATCTCAGATTGACTCTCAGGTTCAGTATTTCCCCACGGCGTTGAGCAGGCTAAATGGAGTTTTGCAGGCCTTAATCTCATTCACTCCCACATTCCCATCTGAAGAGAATAGAATCTGCAATGAGATACCACTTAACACCACTTGAGTCATTGCCTAAGTCTCCCAACCTTTAAAATGAAATAATGATGGTTGGACTCTGTCTTCTCAATGAAGGACGTAGAACAAATCTGGACACTCTGGGAAAGTGTCTCCCTCTGCCCTGCTCAAAGGATTCAGAAAGCAGCCACAATGCAGTAATGGGACCAGCTTTGCCTTTCTGCCTGGAACAACCGAAAAACCAGGCAGAATATATGAAGCGTCAGTTTAAAAACACTGGGCATCAGGCAATAAAGGACAGTCATCCCCAAGAGACAGGAAACAAAGTGAGCCCTACGACTGCTTCAGCTTACTGCCTAGAGAGAGTTCCCAGGCTGCAGCACAAAGACAGGGAGTCCAGGCAGAGCCTAACAGAATCCATGCATTGAGGAGTTGGAACTTAGAGTTCAGGGAAAGCAAGGCAGCTAGAGTTCACAGGACAGAGTAGTAGAGAGGAGAAAGCTGCAGACACAGAGAAGTCTGGAGATATGCAGAGAGTGCCCCTCCAGTATTCAGCAGAGTACTGATCAGCACACGCATGTAGGGAAACTACCTCAGGCCAGGGGAAGAACCACCCGGAGGGATTAGAGAAAACAGTGCTTGATGGCCACACAGGGCTGGGAATACTGGAGAGCCTCATTATCCATGGGTATTGAATTCAGAGAAGTCTTACCTCAGTAGTGGAGAATAATTAGTCATAAATAGTAATTAGCCTAGACTAAACAGCTCTAGTCCTGCCCAGTAAGTCTTAAAAGCAAGACCTTAAAGGATCAAGTGTTACAAGTAACTTAACTGCATCCAAGAGCAGTATCAAGAATATTTATAGGAAATCAAAAATATCTAACAAACACCCAACAAATTAAAATTCACAATGTCTAGTATCTAATAAAAAATTACCATATATAGTCTAGAAATAAATCCCCAATTTACAGTGAATTGATTTTTGACAAGGGTGCCAAAATAATCCAATGGGGAAAGAATAGTCTTTTCTACAAATGATGTCAGGCACCTGGATAGCCACAAGCAAAAGAAGAAAGTTAGATCTTTCCTCATACCATATACAAAATTTAACAAAAAATGGATCATAGACCTTAATGTAAGGGCTAAAACTGTAAAACTCTTGGATGAGTATATAGGCATAAATCTTCATGACCTTGGGTTAGGCAAAGTCTTCTTAGGTATGACACCAAAAGCACAGTCGACAAAAAGTAAAAGATAAAGAAGACAGGTTAGACTACATCAAAGCTAAAATCTTTTATGCTTCAATGGGCAGCAGTGAAAAGACAACCTACAGAATGGGAGAAAATATTTGCAAAGCGTGTATTTGATAAGGATCTAGTATCCAGAATATATAAAGAATTCTTACAACTCAGCAATAAAAAGTTAAATTACTAAAACAAATGGACAAAATATCTGAGTAGACATTTCTCCAAGCAAGATATACAGATGGCCAATAAGCACATAAAAAGATGCTCAACATCATTATCAGGGAAATGCAAATCAAAATCACAATCCACAATGAGATACCACTTCACATCCACTAGGATGGTTATAATCAGAAAGAAGCGATAGCAAGTGTTGGTGAGGATGTGGAGAAATTGGAACCCTTGTATATACTCTACTGGTGGGAATGTAATATGATGCAGCCACTGTAGAAAACCATCTGGCACTTCCTCAGAAGGTTAAACATAGTTACCATATGACCCAGCAGTCCCACTCCTAGAGAAATTAAAATGTTCATCCATACAAAATCATACATGAATGTTCATAGCAGCATTACTCACAGTAGCCCAAAAGTAGCAACAACCCAAACGTCCAACTGAGGAACTGATCAACAAAATGTGATATATCCATACAATAGAATATTACTCAACAATAAAAAGGAATAAAGTACTGATACATACTACAACATAAATGGACCTCAAAAATAATTAAGTGAAAGAAATCAGCCACAAAAAAACACATATTGTATGATTTCATTTATACGGAATGCCCCAAACAGGCAAATCTATAGAAACAAAGTAGATTAGTGGTTGCCTAGGGATGGGGGGTCGGGGAGAAATGGGGAATGACTGCTAATGGGTGTGGGGTTTCTTTTTCAGGTGATGAAAATGTTTTTAAGGTGATTATAGTGGTGGTTGCATGACTCTATAGATATACTAAAGACTATTGTACACTTTGAAGGAGTGAATTGAATGGTATATAAATTATACTACAGTATAGCTGTTACAGTATATGAAAATAAAATTACCAGGCATGAAAAGAAGAAAGAAAATATAATCCATAGTGAGGAGAAAAATCTATCTAAATTTACCCAGAACTGACACAGATATTAGAATCATCAGAGAGGGACATTAAAAGTCATAATTGTGTTCCATGTATTGAAAGAGTTAAGTAGAGACATGGAGAATACAGAAAAAACCCAAGTCCAGCTCCCAGGGATGAAAATAACCTTGTATAAGATGAAAAACGCATTGTCGGCATTAATGGCAGTTTAAAATTGCAGAAGAAAATATCAGTGAATTTGATGACATAAAAATAGAAACTATCCAAAACAAAATATACATAGGGAAAAATAACTTCAAAAAGATGAGCAAAGCAGCTTCAAGCAGCCAATATGTGTGTAATTGGAAATCCAGAAGAAAAAGAGAAAAGGGGACAGAAAAAATGTTTAAGGAAATAATGGTAAAAATTTTTGCAGATTTGATGAAAGGAGAGCCAAGAAGCCCAATGTCCCGTAAGCACAAGAAACGTGAAGAAAACCACACCAAGCACCATATCATAATCAAATTGTTCAAAAGTAATGATAAAATCTTGAAGCAGTCAGAGGAAAAAAAGTGCCTCATATACAGAAGAGCAAAAATAAAGATGACAGTAGGTTTCTCATGGGAAACAATGCAAACAGTGGAATGACCTTTTTAAAATACTGAAAGAATTTATCACCAGCAGACCTAAAGTACATGAAATGTTGAAGGAAGTCCTTCAAGCAGAAGGAAAATAATATGAGGTGGAAATATGAATCTACACAGACACACAAATAAGGAGCACGTGGAAATAACTACATGCTAAATACATAATGGCTCTTTCTTACTATTTAAATCTCTTTAAAGGCAATTGTCTATTTAAATGAGAATAACAGCAATGTATTATAAAATGTATGACAATAATTGCACACAGAGGTCAGGTGGAGAGAAATGGAATTATACTGTTGGTACTATTAGGTTCTTAAAAGTGAACTGGTGGGCTTCCCTGGTGGCACAGTGGATGAGAATCTGCCTGCCAATGCAGGGGACACGGGTTCGAGCCCTGGTCTGGGAAGACCCCACATGCCGCAGAGCAACTAGGCCCGTGAGCCACAACTACTGAGCCTGTGTGTCTGGAGCCTGTGCCTGCGACAAGAGAGGCCTCAACAGTGAAAGGCCCACGCGCTGCGATGAAGAGTGGCCCCTGCTCGCAGCAACTAGAGAAAGACCTCACACAGAAACAAAGACCCAACACAGCCAAAAAAAAAAAATAACTATAAAAAAGAAAAAGTGAATTGGTTTAAAATCACTTAAAGGTAGACTGTGCTAAATTAAAGATGTATACTACATACTCTAAAGGAACCACTAACATAACAAAACAATTTTGTTTATAAACCAACAAAGTAGATAAAATGGAATCATAAAAAGTATTTAATCCAAAAGAAATTAGAAAAAAAGGAAAAAGGGGAGAAAGAACAAATGGGGCAAACAGAAAACAAATAGCAATATAATTTCAACCATATCAATAGTCACAATAAATGTAATGTAAATGGTCTAAATATCCCAATTAAAAGGCAGAGGAGACTGTGAGATTGAATAAAAAAGCAAGACTCAACTATATGTTGACTAAAGGAAACACATTTATATTTAATATTTAATTTAAATATAAATACACAAATAGGCTAAAAGTAAAAGAATGGGAAAATGTACCTTACTGACATTAATTAAAAACAAAACTGGTCAAGAGGGAAGAGATATGGGAACATATGTATATGTATAACTGATTCACTTTGTTATAAAACAGAAACTAACACACCATTGTAAAGCAATTATACCCCAATAAAGATGTAAAAAAAAAAAAAGAAAAAGAAAAAAACCAAAACAAAACAAAACTGGTGTGGCTAAATTAATATTAGACAAATAGATTTCAGAGCAAAGAATATACCAGAGATAAAGAAGATCAATTCATAGTGATAAATAGGTCAATTCATCAAGAGGATATAACAATCCTAAATGTTTATGCACCTAATAACAGAACTTCGACATGCATGAGGCAAAAGCTAATAAACCTGCAAGGAAAATAGACAAATCCACAATTCTGGTTGGCTATTTCATTACCCCTCTCTCAATAAATGATAGAACAAGTAGACAGAAAATCAGCAAGTTTATAGTAGACTTGAACAACGCTATCCACTGTCGACTGAAAAAAAGAAGCAGAACTTGAGAGCTGTGAGTTAAGTTTTATTGACATTTGGGGCAAAATAAGGACAGCAGCCTAGGAGACAGCGTTACTGATAGCTCTGAGAAACTGCTCCAAATAGGTGGGGAGGAAAGTCAGTATATGTGATTTTGGAGAAGGGGATGCAATCAAGCACATATTTTTTTGCAGAAGGTTTCTGCTAGTCTCGTACAGGTTACTGCTAGTCACAAGGAGCAGATGTCACCATGAAGGATTTTAGTGCTTTTCTAGATATGAGGAGTTGCAAGAATTGGGCTCATAAAATCCTCTCCTAAAAATAGCTATCTGAAGACCTGTTCTGCCAGTTTTTCCCAGAGCACAGAGTGCCTCATTCCTGATCTCCACCCTAAACTCCTTTCAGGGGGTGTTGAAGGTCAGCAGCTTTAGCGGCTCATAATTTGATCCTTGTAGAGGTAGATGGCAAGTGCCAATTTGTAAGTGATACCACCAACCTGATTTATAGAGTCCCACAGCAGCAGAATACACATTCTTCTCAAGTGCACACAGAATGGTATATTTCTACCAAGATCAACAAAAAAAGAGAGAGAGAAGACATCAGTAAAAGTGATAAACCTCTAGCCAAACCGATCAGGAAAAAAAGAGTGGAGACACAAATTACAATATCAAGAATGAGAGAGGCAGTATTACTACAGATTGTACAGCTATTAAAAGGATAATAAGGGAGTATTACAACCAACTTTATGCCAATAAATTCAACAACTTTGAAGAAATAGATAAATTGCTTGAAAGACATTACCAAAGTTCACTCAAAAAGAAATAGCTAATCTGAATATTCCTGTATCTATTAAAGAAGTTGAATTTGTAGTTCAAAACCTCCCCACAAAGAAAATTCCAAGCCCATATGGCTCCACTAATGAATTTTACCAAACATTTAAGAAAGAAATAATACCAATGCTACACAAACTATTCCAGAACACTGGAGAGGAGGGAACACTCCCTACCTATTCTATGAGGTTAGTGTTACTCTGACAAAGACATTACAAAAAAAGAAAAATGCAGGCCAATATCCCTCATGAACACAGCTGCAAAAATTCTTTTTAAAAAAAATTTTACTTATTTTTTATTGAAGTATAGTTGATTTACAATGTTGTGTTAGTTTCAGGTATATAGCACAATGATTCAGTTATATATATATATATGTATATATATATATATATATATATATATAGTTATATATGTATATAACTGAATCTTTTTCAGAATCTTTTCCCTTAGAGGTTATTATGAAATATTGAGTATAGTTCCCTCTGCTGTACAGTAGATCCTTGTTGATTATCTACTTTATGTATAAGTAGTATGTATATGTTAATCTCAAACTTCTAATTTATCCCTTCCCGCCCTGCAAAAATCTTAATAAAATTTTAGCAAATTGAATCCAACAATATATATAAAAAGCTTAATACATTGCAACCAAGTGGGGTTTATCCCACAAAAGCAGGATTAATTTAACATTTAAAAATCAATTTATGTAATTCACCACATTAACAAACAAATAAAACATAGGTCATCTCAACTGACACAGAAAGAGCATTTGACAAAATCTGACATCAATCCTGGTAGAAACTTTCAGCAAAGTAGGAAAAGAACGAAAATTTCTTACCTTGATAAAGGTCATTTATGAAAACCTACAGCTAACTTATCCTTAATGGTGAGATTGAATGCAAGTCATCCAGATTGGAAAGAAGAAAGAAAACCGTCTTCACTCACAGATGATATGATTATATATATAGAAAAGCTGATGAAATCTACAAAAAAGAAAATCTAGAATGTACAAAATTTAGCTGTATTTTTATATACTAGCAATGAAATATGGGGAGTTAAAATTTTAAAATATGACTTGCTGTCAAAAAATATGAAATAGGAATAAATCAGACAAAGGACATACAAAACTGTACACTATAAAACTATAAACATTATAGTTTTGAGAAAACTTATAGTTATGAGAAAAATTAAAGACGAACTAATAAAGGGAGATATGTAATCACAGGTGAGAAGACTCAACAATGTTAAGATGTCAGTTCTCCCCAAACTTGATCTGTAATTTCAATGCAATCTCAATCAACATTCGAGCAGAACTTTTCTATAGGAATTGGCAAACTGATTCTAAAATTCATATGGAAATGCAAAGGAGCTAAAATAGCCAAAACAGCTTTGTGGGGGGAGGGAAATGGTAGGAGGACTAACACTACCTGATTTCAAGGCTTATTGTAAAGCAACGGGAATCATGACAATGTGATATCGGCAACAAGACTGACAAATAAGTCAATGGAACAAATAGACCACAAATATATGAATTACCGTTTTTTTCTTAACGTAGATGCAAGAAAAATTCAATAAAGGATCGTCTGGGCTTCCCTGGTGGCACAGTGGTTGAGAGTCCGCCTGCCGATGCAGGGGACACGGGTTCGTGCCCCGGTCCGGGAAGATCCCACATGCCGTGGAGCGGCTGGGCCCGTGAGCCATGGTCGCTGAGCCTGTGCGTCTGGAGCCTGTGCTCCGCAAGGGGAGAGGCCACAACAGTGAGAGGCCCGCGTACTGCAAAAAAAAAAGATCGTCTTTTCAACAAATAGTGCTGGAACAGTTGGATTCCATGTGCGAAAAGAAAAACAAAAAGAATTTTGATTCATTACTTGCACCATATAAAAAATGAACTCAAAGTTGATCACAGACCTAATTAAAAAACCTAAAACACCAAGGTTGCCTCATAACTGGAGAGAGGTCAGGACAGATGTTCACCTCTGTGAAAAGACTCTGAAAGCACTCATGGACTTCCCAGAAGCCTCTTCTTCCAGATGTGATATGTATTGGATAGCCATTCCAAATAGGAAATACTGATACTTTAAGCAGTTTGTTTAGGCTATACTTACAGTTCTATCTAGGTCACAGCAGAATACCCTTACTGCAACTACACACCGAGTATCTGATTCCAAAACAGAGTAATTCAACATGGAGGATGAGGCATTGGAAACTTCTGGATTCTTTTTCTAGGCTTTAAAAATGCTTTACTGAACAAGTCTAATTACTCTGTTTCTTTGCCAGAATTTCACCACTGGTTAAATGAATTCAGTATCATTCACTTCAAAGTAATATTTTGAAGTTTAATTAATGAATGTCTTATTTATAAATCCTTACAAAGAATTGTTTGACTTCAAACCTTCAGGATGAAACCAAATTGAACTTGAATATTTTTTTGCCAGTGGCTTTTCAGATAAATGGTCTCTTTTTTCTCCCTGTGGAGAAATCAGCATAAACACTATTGGAATTTATCTAAACAAAAGAATGGAGCATTGTTAACATTCCATGATAAAATGGAATTTTTCTTGGAAAGGGAAAAAAAAAAACTAAAACTATAAAACTTCTAGACGAACATATAAAATAAAATCTTTGTGACCTTGGGTTAGGCAATTATTTCTTAAATACAACACCAAAAGCATGATCCATAAAAGAAAAAATTTGATAAATGGGACTTCGTCAAAATAAAAAACTTTTGCTTTTTGAAAGGCACTGTCAAAAGAATGAAAAGACAAGCCATAGACTGGAAGAAGTATTTGCAAATCGTTATATGATAAAGGGTGTGTGTATTCAGAGTATATAAAGAGCTCTCAAAACCCAACAATGAAAAAACAAGCAATCTAATAAAATTTTAAAATATTTACACAAACCTTTCACCAAGGAAAATAAGCACATGAAAAGATGCCCAACATCATTAGTCATTGGGGAAATGCAAAGTAAAATCACAATGAGATGCTACCACACACCCATTAGAATAGCTAAAATTAAAAATACTGATTATACCAAGTGTTGACAAGGATATAGGGCAACTCAACTTTCCTACTCCAATGATGGGAATGTAAAGTGATACAACCACACTAGAAAACAAGTCGTTTCATAAAAAGTTAAACATACACCTACCACATCCAGCCATTTACTTTCCAAAATAAATGAAAGCATATGTCTGTTGTAGGAAGGGAGACCCCTTTCAGGGCCCGAGAATGGGCTCGAATACTCAGAAATGAATTGTCCAAGGAGACACATATGCTGACAAAGCAAGAGACTTTATTGGGAAGGGGCACCCAGGTGGAGAGCAGGAGGGTTAGGGAACCCAGGAGGACTGTTTTGCCACATGGCTCACAGTCTTGGGTTTTATAGTGATGGGATTAGTTTCCGGGTTGCCTCTGGCCAATCATTCTGACTCAGGGACCTTCCTGGTGGCACACGCATCGCTCAGCCAAGATGGATTCCAGTGAGGAGGATCTGAGAGGTTGGTAGGACATATGGACTGGCTTCTCCTTTCTCCTTTTGACCTTTTCCGGATTCTTCCGATTGGTGGTGGCTTGTTAGTTCTGCATTCCTTACCAGGACCTCCTGTCGCAAGATAACTCGAACGGTTGCTGTGGTGCCTGGCCAGGGTGGGTGAGTTCAGTCAGTGGTTCCCCTAACATGACCATGTAAAGACTTGTGTATAAATGTTCAGAGAAGCTTCATTTGTAATAGCCCAAACTTGGAGTAACCTAAAATCTATTAACAAATGAATGGATAGGTGAAGAATGCATTTCTTCAGCCTGGAATTCAAAAATCATGGTACATGCACACGATGGAATACTACTCAGCGATGAAAAGGAATGACTATGGGCATGCTACGACATGGATAAATCTTTATATGTTTTTTTTTTGGCTGCACCTCTCAACATGTGGGATCTTAGTTCCCCAACCAGGGCTCGAACCCATGCCCCCTGCAGTGGAAGCTCAGAGTCCTAACCACTGGACTGCCAGGGAAGTCCTTGGATAAATCTCATAATAGTTATTCTGAATGAAAGAAGTCAGAGAGGCCAAAAAATAAGAGTATATGCTGTGTGATTTCACTTATATAACATTCTAGAAAAGTGAAAACTAATCTATACTGACAGAAAATCAGTGGTTGTCTAAGTATGGGAGTGAGGATCAGGGCGGGGTGAGAGTGAAGGATTACCAAGGGACACAAGAACTCTTGAGGGTGATGCACATGTTCACTATGGACATGAAACTATGTGATAGTTTCATGGGTATTCATCAATACATGTGTCAAAACTTATGAAAGTGTACATTTTAAATATGTGTAGCTTATTGTTTGTCAGTTATACTTCAATGAAGCTGTTTTAAAAAAACTCACTGAACTTATATACACTTAAGATCTGTGCATTTCACTAATGTAAATTACAACTCAATAAATATTTTTTTTAAAAAATGGAATCAAAGAAATCGCTTCTACCTGACCTGGAGTTGCTAGGTGACCCTCAGAATCCCAGTGACAGCTACCAGGCAGTGCCAGTTTGGGCTGGTCCCTTCCCTCTCTGCCTCTCTGAGAAGCAATGTCCTCCTATTAAAAGTCTGGCTGGGCTCTGAGCTCCTCGCAGTTCTCTGATGTCTGTGGTTTCGTTAGTCTAAGGATGAATGGAAAGTCCTGGGAAACAGTGATGGCAGAAGGTTAAACCAGACCAGATTTCCAGTCCAAACCCTGCGGTGAAGCCTGAGTCACTTTAAATTCCATTCATCTGTATCTGCATGTTTGCACAGCAAAGAACCTGTTGTACTTAAGGCACTGATCTTGGAGCAAGGACCAGGGAGGCTGGGAGATGGCAAATATTGACGCTCTATACCTAAGTTCTCTCTGCAGGCTGTGGCATTAAATCCCCTGCTCTGCTGATGTGAACCAAGGGAGGGGCCTGGCTGGCTGCCCTGGGCTCTGTGTCTTCCTGGACCTAGCTTATGGAATGCTGTTTGGGAGGTTGCTACAGCACCTGCTTCTTTGTGAAAGGAAGAACCAATAAAGCAGAAAAGAACAAACACCGTTCTTCTGCCAGCACCAGCCACCTCCTGTTTACAGGCTGCCTCCCCCTGGCCTGGACTCCAGCTTCCTCTTCTAGGGAGTCCTGGCTAAGAAAGAGTGAGCCATCAAGGAGTGGGGATGGTGGGCTCTGGGTTTGAGCCTATCAAGCTTTGATCCTGACTCCACCCTTTAAAAACTGTGTGATCTTCGCCAAGCAACTTCATCTCTCTTAGCCCCTGTGAGGTACAAATAACCAAACCAGGTTCCTGGAATGGTTGTGAGGGTAAGTGAAAATGGGATATAAGAGCTAAGACATGTACCAAATGCTCACTAAATATTGCCTGATAATATTTGTGGACAGGGACTGTTGCCTGCCAGTCCAGTAAAAAAAGAATGTTGCCCACCATCCCAATCCTATAAAGATCGAGCCATTAGGTACTGCAACCTCCCACCAATGGTGTACCCTGAGGGGAATTCAGGATGGAGAAAAACAGGAAGCATTCTGTGCTTTGAATTAAGATACATATGTAAAGAATAATCTCAATGAACGCAGATCCTTTCACTTTTCCATACATAGAAAAGTGCCAAAATCTTTCATTTTTGATGTCTGCTCTTTGTGATTAGCAGTAATCTTTTGGTGTTAGACTACATGTTTTTGTTTTTTCAGCAAAAACCTCCTATATATCCTGGTTCCTCCCTTCCCTCTTCAGAGCAGTTCCTAGAACTGTCTGAGAGGCTGTCTCCTGGGCTATAGTCCTCAGTAAGGTCCCTGGATAAAACTTAACTTGCAACTTTTAGTTGTGCATTTTTCTTCTGTTGCCATATTCATTAAAGGCCCTCTCCTTTCTTCTGCTTGAAGCTTTACTGTTTCCCAGTGGTATTCACCTTTTGGACATCACTTTTCCCCCTAATGCCTGCAAAGTAGTTTGATCATGACATCCTTATTCCTGCTGTACAGAGGAGAGCCTTCTTTGCAGCCTCTCCTCAGATGGAGGAATCAAATGTGTTTCTCCTGCTGAATACCTCTGCCAGAACCCAGAAGCCAAGACTCTTCCTCATACTCCAGCCATGGGGGACAACTTCACGTGCCCTTAGGTGCCCCTCTTCCACTGGCCCCTGTGGCGCTTCAGCCTGGTCTGCCCTGTCCCTGGCTCCTTCATCACCCTGCTCAGACATCACTGCCACTGGAAGCTTCCCAGACCTCCTGAGACATAGCATGAAATAGCCACCTGCCGTGGCTAAGTGCCCAGACTCCTGGTGTTGTCAAACGCAAGTCCATGTGCCTGAGGCACAGTGAGGCCAGACAAACGGAAACAGAGTTTGGAGCAGAGAAAGGTTTATTTCAGGGCCGAGTAAGGAGAACAGGCAGCTCATGCTCCAAAGACCCAAACTCCCCAATGGCTTTCAGGGGAGCATTTTTTTTTTTTTTGCGGTATGTGGGCCTCTCACTGTTGTGGCCTCTCCTGTTGCGGAGCACAGGCTCTGGACGCGCAGGCTCAGCGACCATGGCTCACGGGCCCAGCCGCTCCGCGGCACGTGGGATCTTCCCGGACCGGGGCACGAACCCGTGTGCCCTGCATCGGCAGGCAGACTCCCAACCACTGCGCCACCAGGGAAGCCCCAGGGGAGCATTTTTAAAGGCAACATTTGGGGGTGAAAGCTGCAGGATTCATGACTTTCTTCTCACTGATATGTTGTGAAGCAGCAGTGTGGTGTTTCAGGAATCCTAATCACCAACTTTCTGGTTCCGAACAGTCTGGGGTCTAGTGCTTGTGTCAGCAGGTAGTCGCCATCCTCCACCTGAGTGCTGGTGGGGGGGGGGGGGGGGGCTCTCAGTTCCTGTAGAACAACTTAAAGATATGCATCAGATTGTTATGTATATTCCTTGAGGAGGAACTAGAACTCTGTTTTCACTAAACTATTATCATTACTTTTCTTGTTTAACTGCTTTTCCTTTGTTTCTATATTCCCACACATCCCTAGTTAGTAACTGCTTGAATCTGCTCTTTGGAACTCAGGGAAGGCCTAGGAGACTAAGCAAGAAATGAGGGGGCGGGGCATGGAAAGGGTCCCCCCTCCCCTTCCTGGGAGGCCCTGCAGGGTTCTTCTCAGTTTCCCTGGCTCCCCCCTTACCAGCCATACACACTTCCGCAAGCTGCCTGGCCACTCTAAGCCTCATATAAACACAGTACCGCCCTCAGAGCCTTGTTGGAGGATGAGAGGTAAAGTTCCTACTTAGCATAGTGCCTGGCTCATAGTAAGAGCTCAGCAAGTGCCAACTGTGTGCACCCAGAAAGCTGCCTTTTGGTCTTCCCCCTGCTACTGACACACTGAATGGACTCGGGGAAAGTTGGTCTCAGCTTTGGTTTCTCCATCCTGTAAAATGAAGAATCTTAACCCCATGGGCCTGTTGGGGAACTGTTGACTGAAACCGCCTGCCTTGGCCAGACACGGTGATAAATACTCATGGGTTGTCTCACAACAAGAGGTCCCACCAGGAAGGACCCTGAGTCAGACCAAATATGGGCCAAGCAAGATGATTGGCCAGAGACAACCTGGAAATTAACCCCATTACCATAAAACCCGAGACTGTGAGCCACGTGGCAGAGCTGTTCTCTTGGGTTCCCTTACTCTCCTGCTCTCCGTCCAGGTGCCCCTTCCCAATAAAGTCTTTTGCTTTGTCAGTATGAAACCGTGCACCTCAGACTGGGACGTGAACCCACGTGCCGGGACTCGAACCTGGCCAAAACTCAGATTGGGACTTGAACCCACACTGCCGGGACTCCAACTCGGTCAAAACCCATAGTATTCCAACTGAGATCACACACCTGGTTTCAGGACTTAATGAAGCTCAGCTTCTTGATGTCTCATCACAGAAAGAATTCAGTGAGAGACAAAGTAATAGGTAAGAAGTAGATTTATTTAGAGAGAAACACACTCCACAGACAGAGTGTGGGCCATCTCAGAAGGTGAGAAAGGCACCAGGTTATGGGGTTGTCAGCTTTTATAGGGCTGGGCAATTTCATAGGCTAATGAGTGGGGAGGAGTATTCCAGCTATTTTGGGAAGGGTTCGGGGATTTCCAGGACTTGGGCCACCGCCCACTTTTTGATCCTTATGGTTGGCCTTGGAACTGTCATTGTGCCTGTGGGTGTGTCATTTAGCTTGCTGATGTGTTACAGTGAGCGTATACTAAGGCTCAAGGTCTAGTGAAAGTTGACTGGTCCTCCATCTTGGACCCATTTGGTTCTAATCAGTTTATGTCATGTCCTTGGGCTATGTCGTTCTTTGAAAGGTTGTGCCCTAACCCCTTCCCTCCTATTTCAAGTACACATGTCTCCTCAGACAATTCATTTCCAAGTGTTAGACAAGACGCCCACTCTCAGGCCGTGGAAGGGGTCCCCTTCCTGCAACAGGCCCATAGATGGGCTTGGTTGGGAGGGGAGGGCAGAATTATGTGCAACCCGTGGTGCCAGTGCCTCTGGGCATTTTTCTGAGAAAGCCACAGCCCAGTGAAGAAGCCCAGGAATGGATGACCACTGAGGTCTCCCTGTCTCTGTTGCGGGGACCAACTGCAGCACCACCAGCCCCTGGCAGGAACTGGGCCTCTCCTACACCTGAACCACCAAGGCTGACTGATCTTGAAACAGCAGGGAAGTGGGCAGGGCACAACCTATAACAGAATGACATAGCCCTTGAGGATACAACAAACACTGGTTAGAACCATTAGGTCCAAGATGGTGGAAGATTCAACTTCCAGTGGACCTTAAGCCTCGTTATACACTCATTGCAATATATCAGCAAATGCTAAATGACACACCCGCAGGCGCCATGACAGTTCCAAAGCTAACCATAAAATGTCAAAAAGTGTGCGGTGGCCCAATACTTGGAAATCTCTGCCCGTTTCCCAAAATAGTTGGAATAATCCTCTCATTCGTCAGCCTATGAATTTACCCAGCCCATAAAAACTAACCACCCCATATTTGGGGGCCTCCCGCCTTCTGAGATGGCCCACACTCGTCTGTGGGGTGTGCTTCTCCCAGGGCCATTCTCAACTTTTGAGACGGACCACATTCTGTCTGTGGAATATGTATCTCTCTAAATAAATGCACTTGTTACCTATCACCTTGTCTCTCACTGAATTCTTTCTGCCAAGAGACATAAAGAACCTGATGTTCGTTAAGTCCTGAGACCAGGTATGCGATCCCAATGACAAGACAGCGGGTTCAAATCCCCATGTGAGTTGCACAGTTCCAGCATGAGCAAACATAGGCTCCTTCATCCTTGGCCTCTCCCCAGTGGCCTTGTTTTCAACAACTGATGCTCAGGATGTCAGGAACATGTTGGTATTTGAACGCTGGAATGAGTTTCTGAAACTTTTCTTGTTCCTCAGGGGTCAGTCAGCTCAACTCTCTTGTCCTCTCTCAGGCTTCGGGGCCCCTGCTGTCCTCATTCTCCCTACTTCCCTCCCCTCCACACACACACACATGTTCCACCAGTAAATAGCCCTTGATCATCCTCTCTTCTCTGCCCACTTGGTCATGCCCTGGCATGTTCTTCTTGGACTTTTGTAATTAAAGGTCACTAGCTCCAGGTGACTTCCTCGCTTACCATGTTTTGATGACACCCACTGCCCTTAGGATGAAGTGTGACACACTGTGCCCTGCAGGATCATGTCCTTGCCCACCTCCTCACCTCCTACTGTTCTATTGCTTTGGCCATGTGGCCTGCTGGGCATTCCCATGCCTTTCTTCATGAGGCCCCTCAGCCGGAAATGCCTTCTCCTCCACCTGTACCACTGGAAATTCTCCTGCCCTCCAGAGCCAGCCCAAATGCCCCTCCTCTGGGAAGGAGCGGCTGCTCTGGATCAGTCTTCAGAACCAAGGATGCCCTGAGTGCGCCCGTAGTACCTCACTTGTGCTGCACTTGGAGAGAAACTCAGCCGAAGATGCCAGAGCCCATTGCTGAGCCTCCCCCAGGCAGGATCGCTGAGGCATCCCGTTCCGGGAACTGATCTTTAGGTCATCAGAGCCCCAAACACGATTGTGTCCTGGCTCCCAAAGGCCCCTCCTTGGTGCCTTCAGCCCAGCATTTTCTGCTGTCCCACCCCTCCTCCCAGTGTGAGGTGCCTCCTCCGTGGGATCCTGTGCTCCTCCAGTGTTGGACCCAGGCCTGCTCACTCCTGGGTGCCTGGCGCCCGGCTTGGCACAGAGCAGGCATACAGAGACTGTTTAGTGTGTGAGTGAATGAATTAACGTGGCAGTGAATGAACTAGAGCTCACCCGTCTCTCTTGGTGCCCATATTTATTTCAAAACTCACGTGAGACTGATACACAGAACTGATTTTATTAATTTCCAGTGGGGATATGTCCGTCTCCCTCAACAGGAGTCCCTTATTGGCCAGATTCCAAGTCCATCTTTCAGAATAAGGGTGGGACACTTTCTGACCCTCAAGCTACCTTTTTATTTGTTTTTTGTTTTATTTTGCGGTACGCGGGCCTCTCACTGCTGTGGCCTCTCCCGTGGCGGAGCACAGGCTCCGGACGCGCAGGCTCAGCGGCCATGGCCCACAGGCCCAGCCGCTCCGCGGCATGTGGGATCTTCCCGGACCAGGGCACAAACCTGTGTCCCCTGCATCGGTCGGCGGACTCTCTACCACTGTGGCACCAGGGAAGCCCCAAGCTACCTTTTTAAATACACTACAGAGACTCTGCCTCCACCCTGGCCAAGATAGAGTCACACTGGTAGATGGAAAGACTTTGGGGTTGGGACACCATGGATGGTATTTGAGTCCCAGTTCCAGCCCTTACTTTGCTGTATGATCCTGGTTATTTCTCCCTCTGGGCCACAGTTTCCTCATCTGTTTAATGGGGATAACCATCCTTGCCTGCCTGGGTGCTGTGAAACTGGAAATGTATGCCGAGAAACAACTCCTTCACTCAGGCTCCGAAACCAAAATACAATCCCTACTTGAAGGAACCTGGGCTGTTTTGTTGGGCAGCTGGTCGCGGGGTGAGGGTGGGAGTGGTTGGGAAGAGAAGGGATGGACGGGGGGTGGGGGAGGGGCTCCTCAAGCTGTTCTTCCTATAGCTCAGAGCTTCCTGGGGTGGCTTCCTAGGGGCAGGACGACAAGTACCCCGTCTCATGTGCATCTCATGTGATCCATCAGTGGGACCTGCTAGGATTACTGAGCTGAGAAAACACTGAGGCTGCATCCAAGCCCAGGAATATCTGCCTTAGGTACCAAAGGGGCAGGAAGTGGCATATACTTCATATATGTGCCATCCATAAGGACTAAAGTTCTCAGCTTGGTGTTTAAGCCCAAGACTTATCTTTTCTCCAAGGGGTGACAAGGTCAGTATCTGCAAGCCTGTCTTGGAGTGGAGGAGCAGATTTCCTCTGTGTGGCCCCAGAGGCAGGCCTCCGATCATGGAAGCAGATTCCCTTCGTCTCTGTTAGGAGTTGCCTAACATGGTAGTGAGCTCCCCATCACTGGAAGAATTCAAGCAGAGGCTGAAAAACTTGAAAGCAGGAGAGGCAATTCCTATTCAGAGACAACGGTGTGTAGATCCCACTACATGATCTCGAAGGCTCCTTCCTGCCCTTGTGTACTTGGCTTCATAGCACACGTGACAGGTTATCAGTGCCATTCCAATCAGCCTCCCACTCCGGACCCATTCAGGGTCCAGGACAGGAGTACTCATCCGACCAGTCAGAGCAATGCTGCACGTGATCACGGCAGAGGCTCCTGGGGATACAGCTGCAATATTTGAAGACGGTCGAGGGACAGCGCCACCAGCCAGGGCCGCAGGGTGGGCACACAGTCACTGGGAAGACAGAAGAGCAGCTGCTCTGTCCTGGAATGCCCCATGCACCAGGGCACTCTTTAGCTCTGAAACCTACCATTGCCTCCACAGCCCTGCCCCATCTGACACGGGTTGACTATATTCCTTATTTCCCTGGAGAAGAGAGAATCTAGACTCCCCAACTCATAGGCTGTGCGACCTCAAGCAAGTCTCTCTGTCTGAACCTCAGTTTCCTCATGTGCTCAAGGTCGTTATCAAGGAAGATAGGCAAAGTGCCAGGCCCACAGTCAGTGTTCAGTTACTAGTGGGCGCATATAGTCTCCCATCCTCCTCTCTCACCTTGATTCGGTCCCACCAGCCCATTTATGATTCCCTGAGGGCACCTTGCAGACCTCCCTCCTTTGCCCTGGACCCTGGGCCTCCAGCATTCTTCCCTGCCCACCCAGCCTCTGCCTGTTGAAGCCCTGTCCATTTTCTAAGGCCTGCTTGAATACTGCGTCTTCTGAGAAGTCTCCCTTGATGATTACTTCTCCTATCCAGCCCCTCCACAAAAAACCTCTCCGGGACCCCAGCACTTCCTTTTGGCATCATCACGGTGTGAGTCCTGGGGGTGGGACATATGTTTGACTCCTGACTGTGCCCCAGCAGAACCTGGCACCAGGCCAGCCCCCAACAGTGCTCAGAACATGTTTGTGGGTTGAACCTTGGGGAAGAAATTGAAAGGAAACTCTGGAGCAGTGAAAGAACTCGTCTTAGAGTCAGGAAACCTGGGTTTACACCCAAGCCCCCTTCCTATCACTCATCATATTAAGTCACTTCTCCTCTCTGGTCTCAGTTTACCTACATATAAACTGGGGCCAGCGATTCCTGCCTTCCTTTCCTCACAGGGTTGTTGGGTGGTGCAGAGAAGATGAAGGAAGCCCAGGTTCAAACCCCGGCTGGGCCATGTACATACTCCTTACATGACTGCCCTCTGGGTCCCAGTTTCCTCCTCTGCGACCCTGAAAGCAAGTTTCCCACCACAGAAGAATAACTCTCCAGAAGGAGCCCCTTGGAGTGGTAGTGAGCACCCTACCACTTGAAGCATTCAAGGAGGAGTGGAAAACTTCTTCCTAGGATGCAAGAAGGGGATGCAGGGGGAACTTTGGAGATTCTCTCTGTTTAACTTCTGCCCTCTGGCCACTGCCTGGCCACCTGCCCCAGCCAAGCTTGTGCCCAGACCCCTACCTGGGCTCAGTTCATCTGAGCAGTCCCCACAGTTGTTGATCCCATCACACTTTTGGTCTGAGTAGATCCAGGAAGCGGGGTCTCCGCAGTGAGCCACGAGGAAGCCAGGGAAGCTCTGGGGCATGTCTCCTACAGAGGGAGAGATGAGGCAGGAGAAAGTCCACATCTGGCTGCAGCTGTCTCAGGACTATCTGGAGGTGGATTGTCCTGGCCACCCTGGCAGCTGTCAAACTCGGGGTCACTACCCATCTATCCAGGAAGGGCAAAAGGAGGTTTCTGGGGGAGGAGGTCGTCAAGGAGAGAGGAGGGTTCTTTCCCTGTTCACCCAATAGAATGCCCAGAGCCACTTCTCCCTTGTCAGCTCTTGCGCCTTCCCACTCCACACCATTGCTTGCTTTATTCCTCCCTCCAGAAAAGTCCTCCTTGACACCTGTCCAAAACCATTCCAACTGCAAGTCCAGGTTCAAGTTCCTTCACCTCCAGGAAGCCTCCTCCGACTGGAACATAACAAGAATAAATATGAAGCCTTGCACTTGGGTCCCAGAGCTCAGGGAATGTGGGATCACATGCTTTGTGAAAGAGAGTCAGAGTATCTTTCTTGAAAGTGGGTTCTGTGTTAGACAGCAGTGTGACAGGTATACCAAAAATTAACACAAACTCAGGCCACATCATTAGAGGTATAACCCAGACTTGGGAGGGGAAAAGCCTTTGTTCCTTGGACTCACCAGAGCCAGCCAGAAAGAAGTATCATGGATGCTTCTGGGGCCAGTCCAGGGAGAGGGACATAGGCATTTGGTATGTGTTCTGTAGAGTGCTGGTGGAGTGGGGAAGACCAATCATAAGGGGGTGACTGGGAGTTCAGAGGGTGGCCCGGGTAAGAGGAGACTCATAGGGGACAAGAAAACAATCTCCAAATCCATGCAGTGCCATCATCACGGGAGACAGATTGAAATGTGGTTCTTGGGGGGCAGGGGTTAATGAGAGGGCAGAGTTGGAACCAATCAAGGATGCTACTGGGAGGCAGCTCTAAACTCAGTACAAGGGAGACGTTCCCGTGGAAAAACCAGGCAATGACGGGAGCAGCTGCCTCAAACTGTAGTGAGCTTCCCATCCTGGGAATGTGCAAGCAGAGGCAGAGGGGATTTGGGCATGAGCTGGGACGTGGACTAGATGACCTTTAAGATCTCTTCTGGTCTTGAGGGTCCATGATGCAATGACCCTACCCCCATAAGCTACCCCATCCCACCACTCCGACTCACCAGGCTCTCTCCCTCCTCTGTGGCAAGTGCCACGCTCCTCTCTCTTGAGAACTGTCAGGTCTCTAAGGTCTGGGACTAGACCTTCCCATTCATTCACTCATTTCATCATTTATTCAGCAAATCATTCTCGATACCTCTCTGTGCAGTGCCCTGCACCAGGCACTGGGCCCCAATATCAAGCAGATTAGGCTTGCCCCATAGGAGTTCACAGTCTGATGCGGGTGGCAAACATGCCAATTGAGAGTGACAACCAGTGTGACTAGGGCTGGGGTGCAGGGAAGCACAGGGGTTGTGAGAGCCCAAACGAGGGAACGTAATTTAGTTTGGGTGTCAGGGAAGGCTTCCTGGAGGAGATAGCACTTGAAATCTGCCTTGAGGGTTGTACACAGGTTCTCTGGGCACGGAGAGGCACAGAGTGGAGGCATCTCCTAGTGTGGGCACATGTGTGTGCGTGTGAGTGGGACAGGGCGGGGGAAGATGTTCCTGGCTGAGGGCAGCATATAAGCAAAGGCCTGAGGACATCAGGGTGCCTGGTATGTTCAGGGGTGGTCGAGCTTCAGTATGGCTGCAGGGAGAGCTGGAGTTGGGGGAGGCAACTCCCAAGGGGCCCTGGAGTAACTACTCACGGCACAAGGCCTCCTCCTCGTCCTCGCCGTGGGCACAGGTGTGGATGCCATCACAGACCCTGCTGGCTGGGATGCAGCTCCTCCGGTCGTGGCATAGGAAGCCCGTCCTGTTCATCTGTGTCACGCAGGGCTGGGCCCCTGAGTGGGCAGGGCGAGCCCCGGAAGGGTCAAGGGTGGTGTTTACAAGGGCATCACCAAGTTCTCCCCACTGAGCCCCACCTGAGCTGGGGTGAGAGGCTGGGGCAGTGGGGAGGACACTGGGCTCAGCGTCGGAGATGGGGTCCAAGCCCCAGCTCAACCACTTGCCAGCTGTGTGACCATGGGCAGATGACCCAACCTCTCTGTGCCTCAGGTTCCTTTCTGAAAGATAGGGATCATAGCACACACCCCACAGGACAGTTGGGGAGATTACATAAAAGCCTCTGTGTGTGGGCTTCCCTGGTGGCGCAGTGGTTGAGAGACCGCCTGCCGATGCAGGGGACACGGGTTCGTGCCCCGGTCTGGGAGGATCCCACATGCCACGGAATGGCTGGGCCCATGAGCCACGGCCGCTGAGCCTGCGTGTCTGGAGCCTGTTGCTCCGCAACGGGAGAGGTCACAACAGTGAGAGGCCCGCGTACCGAAAAAAAAAAAAAGCCTCTCTGTTTGAATAACCCTAGAGAGAATGCAGAGAAAGTCATGGTTTATTGAAAGACTGTCTCACGGGAAGTTCCTGAGGACAGTGCTCAAGTCAGTGAAGTGGCTTTCACAGTGGGGCTCCTGGTGCAGGTGAAGGTGTCAGAGGCAACGTCCTGGGGCTGGCTGGGGACCGTTATGCCACAATCCCTTACATCTGGGACAACTTTACGGGCTGCAAAGCGCCTTCACATTTTTATTCTATTGTTTCCCCAAAAACCTCTGTGAGGTGTCATCATTAGCCCCATTTCCTAGATGAGGAAAGTAAGACTCAGAGAGGTACGACGTGCCCGGCCACACGGCTAATAACCCAGGCTGCTGCCTCTGCTCTTTCCTGAGGCCGGGTCGCCTCCCCAGCGTCCAGGAATGGTGGGGACCATCTGAGTGTCCATCCTTCTGAGAGTCTGCCCTTCCATCCCACTGCGGGGAACACTCAACCCTGGGGCTTCCCCCAAAGAATTAGGGGAGAGAAACTGGCAGACGGACTGGGAGGTCTGGCTCCGCAGGCTGGGCACGTGTACACGCATGAGTGCAGGTTGGACGTGGGAGCGGGTTTGTGCCTGTGTGTTTGTGCACATGTGAACCACGGCTCATCTCCTGGAACTGCCTCAGCTAGTGTGAGGGGGTCGACCCTCAGAGACAGTTACATTGTCACACACACACAGCTGCTCACACAGACATACATCAATACACTCGCACATATACAGACGTGTACACACGGGCACACACACACAGATATGTACCTGCATACACAGACATGTGCATAGATACCTGCACACACATGTACACGCACACATAAACACACAGACACACAGGTACATACATGCAGGCAACTCCTTGCGTGCTCATATCTATCCCCAGTGCCCATGCTCAGGCATGTAGGGTACTTTGGATTTTACCCCCTACTCCACCTGTCCCCTTAGCACCTCCTGCTAGATGACAGAGCCATCTCTCAGAAAGGTAGGTCTGCTGACACCCTGCCCCCAGCTTAATCCCCGCCCATGGCTCTCTGGATGGTGACCTCCTTCCCCAGTGCAGCCGTTGAAGCCCTGGACCTCGGCCCCACCCACTGCTCTGTCCTTCGTGTCCACTGACCTTCTCCTCACATTTCCTCCCATCCCAGGGACTCTGCACAGGGTGTTCCCTGTGGTTTTCCTGCCACCGCTTTCACTAACCAATCCCACTTTCCCTTCATGCCTCAGCCCCCTTTCACTGCTCAAGGAGCCCTTCCTGACTCCTGGACTGGGTCAGAGCCCTGCTCCAGACTCTCAGAGCCCCCACTAACCCTGCCTTACTGTACTTATTGGATTAATATCCGCCTCACTCTCCAAACTGTTAGCTGCATGATGGCAGGGTCGGTGTTGGGGCTCACCACTGAAGTAGGGCCTCAGGGATATGCTGGACAGGTCCCTGTCCTCTGTAGCAAAGGCAGACATGCAGATGGATGGCACCACCCAGGGTGAGCAGACTCGGGGAAGAAGAAGTGTGAAAGTTATGGGAGCTGAGACAAGGCTCCTAAACCAGGCAGGCAGGGAGGTCTTCCTGGAGGAGGTGGCATCAGAGCTGGGTCCTCTCAATAGCTCATGCTTATAGATGTGCAAATGGAAGCTCAGAGATGTGTATATGTCAGTGTCTGTCTGCACATGCACCCTAAGGAACTGTCCAAAAGTCATTTCATGGAGAAGCCAGGCAGGGTCAGTTTTCCCCCATCTCTCTGTGTCCCCCTCCCCTTCCAATAAGTCTGACCCACCCTCCCTTGCCCACCCTGACCTGGCGTGCGAGGTGGGGGTCCAAGGATGGCGACCAGGGCAATCAGGGCTGCAAGAGTTGCCAGCAGGAGCATCAGGAAGGCTGAGAGGCAGGCCCCTCGGCACGAGCAGCAGAAAGGGCTCTGGTCTGCTGTGTGGGGTGGGAAACCAGTGATGGAGCAGCCAGTGCTGGGGCCCAGAGATTCCCTGCCCTGACCGCTGCTAGTGGTCCCTACCTACTGGGGTCCTGGAGGCAGAGGGCTCCCAAGTCCACCATTATGTTCTCAGCTCTGCCTGTGGGCCACCCCCACCAAATACCTGTCTCTGGCCCAGGTCCAGTTGCTGGTGAGTGGCAGTCAGGATGAGGGTCCCAGGTCTCTGCTCCACCCCCCTCACCCTCCTGTCCTTCCATGAGGCTGTCTCCTCAGGAGGAAGAGAGAGATGTACACCTGCGTATCAAGCCCCTACCATGGGGCAAAGACCAAAGCAGGCCCTTCATAGCCATTATTTGTAGTTTTCAAGACAAGATTTATTTTATAAATGAGGAGACTGAGGCTCAGAGAAGAAAAGGTTCAGGTCACCTTGTGTGGAGCTGGGATGTGAATCCACACTTATTTGCTGCCCAAACGGGTGCCCTTTCCACATGCCAACTGATTGCTCATTCTGGAGCCCGTCAGGATGCTGACTGGAATCCCAGCTGCACCACTTTCCAGTTGGGCCACACTGAAAAGCCACTTTACTTCTCTGTGTCTGTTTCCTCAAGTGGAAAATGGGGGTCATAATGCCCACCTTAGAGTTGTTGAGAGGATTAAGCTAGGTATTGTATCAGAACAGTGCTTGGGACATAGTAAGTGCTGTAAAGGTTTTAGCTACTATTCATGTTTATTGAGCATCTACTATGTGCCATTCTGTATCTGAAGTACTGTGGAAATAGGTGATGTCCTCCTCCTTTAACTGACTTCGATCCTTTAATATTTGCTTGCTTGTGAAATAATGAAACAAAGTCTTCTTGGGATCCTACTAGATGCCCTGCTCTGTAGAGGACACAAAAGCAGTCACAGCTCTGATCCCCTTGCCCTCCAAAAGCTTGTAGTTGCACTTAGAAGACAAGATGTAGACAGGTAAAAAGAAGAGTGTGGGCACTCCTGCTGTCCTCTGGGGCACAATTATCTCAGAGAGGGGGCAGGAGCGGGTCTGACGCATCTACGTCCCCAGCCTGGGGACATAGTAGGCAGGCACACAGTAGGTGCTTTCTGAATACTCTGATCTAAAGATCCAGGAAACAAGGGAAGGGCCCAATTCAGGTCAGTTCATGTCATTTCCATATAATCCATTCACATTTCCAGAGCTGCCTACTCTGTACTCAGACTATACCTGTACACCAGCTGCTCACAGAGCCAGGTGGCAAGTGTGGTTAAGAAAGCGTGAACAAGGTGTCATGGTGCTTGAAGGAGGGTGGGATTTCCACAGGCAGGCGAGGGGAAGGTGCGAGGAGAGGGCACTCCAGGCAGAGAGCGCCTGGATGGCATGTGGGGGACAGCAAGTGGCCCCGTGTGTCCGGAGCCTGGAGTGGGCATGCATTGGGAAGGGAGATGATAGCCGATTTATGCTGTAGGAGATGCAGCATAAATCTAAAACCCATATTCCCTGCAGCCTTAGTCCGTGGCTCCCTTGTAAACTCAGGTAACCAGGGAGACAGCGGGAAGGCTGGCAAGGAGCAGCATCCTGGTTGGCCAAGCAGCCACTCCTCAAACATTTGTGCAGCACAGGCCGGGTGGGTGGGGTCACGGGAGAGCCTCGGGGCCCACGGCCAGATGAAGGCTGCACTTCAAAGCCTGAAAGCCCTTAGGTGCCGATGCCCCAGGGGACAGATGGGGAAAGGAGGCCATTTTCCCACATCATGCCCACCGTGAGCCAGGCTTGAAATAAACAAGCGCCAGTGTGGAGCAGCAAAGGCACCGGGGCTCTGCAACCAGAGGGACCCTGATTCGAATTTGAACGCTGCCTCCCTCCTCCCATCCGTGTGGGATCCCAGCTTGGCTGAGCTACCTTCACCTCCCTTCACCTCAGCTGCCTCATCTGTTATTGCCCCCTAATAGGAGCCCCTCTCAGAGCTGTCCTGAGGGTTGAAACAGGCCCTGCGATGCCGGGCACATAACAGGGCCTTGATCCTTGATAGTTATTAGTAGTAGCTACCTCTCTGGGGCTGTTTCCTTAAACGATCAAATGAGGGCCAAGATTGGAAACACATAGCAGGTGATTAATAAATGTGTTCTTTCCTTCCTTTATTCCACAGAGGTAAAGCAAACTGTCCTGGTCACAAGGTGAGCCAGTGGCCAAGAACAGGTGCTAAATAAGTGTGTAATCCTGCCTATTTTATCCCTCAGAGGTAAAGAGAATCACCCAGGTCACCCTCTGAGCCAGGGACTTGACTCCAGAGCTCTTTCCTCTATAGGTTGCCAGGGGTACTGTATGTGGCTCTGTGCCTGTGAGCACACAGTAGGTGCTCCACACATGCTTGTGCATGGAGAGAATGAACCACCCTATTAAACAAATGGCTGTCATCATGGTTGGCCAGGATGCTGGGAGCAAGGGGACATCAGCAAGGGGACAGAGGTCTGAGAGAGCGGGAGCCTTAGGGAGCCCCCTTTGTGTCTCTGTAGCAACGGCCCAGCTTCAAGGGAGCCCCACACTGGGGAGGGACTGGCCCCAGGCCCTCCGTCATTTACCTTGCCTTCTGGGGAGGGCTTTGCTTCCAGCGGCAGCAGCATTGCCATCCCCCTGCCCAAGAGAACAGAGTGAGGGGTGGGCTGAGGTGAGGCGAGGTCCAGACTCAGGGAGCCAGACTGAAAAGTTTTTCAGAAGTGTCACCAAGAGCCTCGGGGGAAACCACGGGCCCTCCCACTCCAGCATGCTGAATGCCCCAAGCTCATCACGTCCACTTCACGTTCCCACACCCATGCCTGTACTGTGCCCTGGAATGCCTTTTCCTCCACTGTCCACTTGGCAAACATTCATCCTTCAAACCAGCTCAGGCGGCTCCCCTTGGAGAGGATCCCCCTGATGTCCCCTCCCATAGTGTCGATCATTCTCTCCCTTGGCCTCTTCTCCCCTCCCAGCACTTATCACCTGAACCGTGTACCTGGTTCACCTGTTGGGTCCCCGTAGAGAGCCTCCAGGGTGGTGGAGGACCGGAGTCACCTCAGTGTCTCCCCTCTTTACTGCCCACCCTTAGCCTGAGGTTGGCTCCCCCTGGTCAGGAGCTGTCTCAGGGCAGCTCTTACCTGGGGGAAGATCTTTTTCATGTCTCCGGCTCCCGGCTCCAGTCTCCGGGCCCTGGGTGGGTGCAGAGAACTCAGCGCAGGTTCCCTGCCTGTCACCAGGGGCAGCCTGGAGGAGGGATGACAGCAGGCCTCGCCTGGCCGCACCCTCCCTGTGGGCAGGCCCCTCCCAGGCTGCCTCCCATGCTGCGGAAAGGGCAGCAGGGCCCTGCTCCTGCCTGGCCCTTCCCCACTCTGCGGTCTGACAGAGACACTCCAAGGTTGGAGTTCTCATCCCCATGTTACAGGCGGAGAGTCTGAGGTTCATAGAGGGAGAAACTGCCCTCAAGTCACACAGTGTGGGTTTGGTGGGGGCATTAACCCAGGAATTTTTCAGGGTGTGATTTTTCCTCCACATCAATTATGAGACTGGAGGATGTCAGGCCCCGCAACTGCATGAAGATCCAGGCAGAAATACCCAGGATTAACGTTCCAGTGGCTAAAAAGCAGGGGTCATTTTTTTTTCATTGATGTTTGTTCAATTAAATATGTAACCTAGGTGGAAAGAATATGCATTTCCCACTAAAATTATAAAGCAAATATAATTTTAAATTATTTTCTTTAAAAAAGTGGCCGTGTACTTTAAATTTTTCCGGAGATGATGCCTGTGATGGGGGAGGGGTGGGGGCAGGTTGCTTCCCTGAATAATGCCTTCTACCAATTCAGCTCATCCCTCTGCCGAGGAGACCAACAACCTGGGAGCTTAAGGGTCTGGTTGGAAGCCCTGGACCAAGGGAGGAGTGGCGTCCACCTCCAGAAGTGAGCTTGGGGGCTTCAGGGAGGGTCCCTCTGTACGTAGGCTGCCTCTGATGCCCATGGGTTGCCTAACCTGTAACCAGCCTTTTCTTTTTTGTTGGGATATAAACTACCAAGTCCACGGGGATGGGGGTGGAATGGACAGACTCAGCGGCAGCCCTCAGAAGGCAGCAGCGCTGGGAAGGGCTAAGCTATAGGTCAGGGGAACACGATTCTCATGCGGGCCCTGCCACTGGCTCTGCCGTGGGCAAGTCATTTCCTTTCTCCGAGTCTCAGTTCTCTTGTCCAGAAAAAGAAGGAATTGAACTGGTTGAAGAGGATGTCTTAGTTTGGGGATCCCCATAATCAGACCTAAGCGCAGTTTTGAAGGCAAGCAGATTTAAGAGGGAGCAATCCCAGGAAACACCGGGGGAGCGAGGGAAGTGAGGCTCCAGTAACAGGAGTGTTATCACACTCATCCCACTGTGGGCAAGAGGAACTTTCTCTTGCTAAGGATTTTGGGAGAAGATGCACATCAGAGTCACCCCACCCGAGGGTAAGGGAACTGAGGTATGCATTTGCCAGTTCTTGCCAGTCACTGGCTGAGAACTGCTGGAGGGTATTTATTCCTGGCACCCCTTGGCCCGCCTTGGGCAAAGAGATGCCAGTGTTGGCAGCTGCAAGCTAGGCTGATGTGCCCTGAAATGGAAAGGGCTGAGGGGTACGGGCAGGACCCTAGTGGCATGTGCTGAAGGTGCATCGGCATTTCACCTTGCATGCCAACTCCAACTGATTGTTGAGAGTGTCTGGAACATGAGGTTCAGAAGGATTATGAGGTCAGGACTCAGGATTTTGTGATTGAATAGTGATGTCTGCCATGGGTATAAGAATGGAGAGTGGTATCATGCATGATGACCATTTTGCCATTCTGGGACCAACACATGTCCTTAAACTCTGGTTTTCCTTTTTTTTTTTTTTTTGATAAATTTATTTTATTTTTATTTATTTATGGCTGCATTGGGTCTTTTTTGCTGCTTGCGAGCTTTCTCTAGTTGTAACGAGCGGGGGCCATCCTTCGTTGCGGTGCACAGGCTTCTTATTGCAGTGGCTTCTCTTGTAGCGGAACACGGGCTCTAGGGCACGCGGGCTTCAGTAGTTGTGGCACACGGGCTCAGTAGTTGTGGCTTGCAGGATATACAGCGCAGGCTCAGTAGTTGCGGCGCACGGGCTTAGTTGCTCCTCAGCACGGGGGATCTTCCCGGACCAAGTCTCGAACCCATGTCCCCTGCATTGGCAGGCAGATTCTTAACTACTGCGCCACCAGGGAAGCCCTGGCCTTTCTTGACTGTGATTCTTTAGTGTTCTTTTATGAAAAGACTCTTCAGGGATATGAAATTTCCCTTCCTCTGGACTCCTGCTCCAGTCCAGGTACAGCCACACCTGGCTGTGCTGGCAGCATTGTATCTCTCCAGGGCTCAGGCTGTCACCAAGAACCCTTGAGTGAAGGGCAACAGGGGGTCCTGGAAAGATGGAGGAGAGGCCCTGGTGCCTCAATCCCTGAATTTCCTGGTGTCACAGCCAGGTTATATTAAGGAGAAAAAGGACTTGGGCTGCATTGTACAACCTCCACCTCCACCCTGCTGGGCTCCCTTCCCTGCTTGGGCCATGGCACACCTGGGTAAACTTCTAGCAAGAGTGGGAACTTTGGAGCTGATGGTCCAAATGGTCCCACCACTAGCTGTGTGACCTCTGATACGTCACTTAACCTCTCTGAGCTTCAGCTCTCCCATCTACCTCTCTAAACTTCTTTTCCACTCATTCCTGAAGAAAGGTGGTGCCCCAGTAGATGGACCTCTTCGTCCTCCCCACTCAATACCCAACACTGCACCAGGCCCCCTTGGCCCACCTGCTCCAAATTCTCCCTTCTTCCCCCCTCCCTTTCCCTGGGAAAAAAAGTTTCAAAAACTTAATACAGAAAACTTGGAAGAATAATGTATCCACCATCCAGAGATAAAAAACGTTAAAATTTTTGTCATTTTTGCTTCAGACTTCTCTTTCCATCAAGTATAGCAAAAATTGAAGGTCTCTTATTTCCCCAGTTGTATTATTCCTTCCCCCCTCCCCAGAGTCAACCAGTTTCCTGAATATGCCTTGCATGATTCCAATGGCTGGTTTTTACACACTCTCTAGACACACACATACACATACATCTAGAATCACAGTGCAGGGGCCCCTCAACTTTACCAGATATGGCCAAACTGCTCTTCCAGGTGGCTGTACCAGTTTGCACTCCCATTAGCAGCATGTGAGAGTTTCTGTCTCCCCAGTCTTGAAAGAGTCAGACTTTCCAACATCCATCTCGGTATGGTTTTTTTTTTTTTGGCTGTGTTGGGTCTTCGTTACTGAGTGCGGGCTTTCTCTAGTTGCAGCTAGCGGGGGCTACTCTTCACTGCAGTGCGTGGGCTTCTCATTGTCGTGGCTTCTCTTGTTGCGGAGCACAGGCTCTAGGCACGCAGGCTTCAGTAGTTGTGGCATGTGGGCTCAGTAGTTGTGATTTGTGGGCTCTAGAGCTTAGCTCTAGAACTTAGGCTTAGATGCTCCATGGCATGTGAGATCCTCCTGGGCCAGGGCTCGAACCCATGTCCCCTGCATTGGCAGGCAGACTCCCAACCACTGTGCCACCAGAGAAGCCCTCGGTGTGGTTTAATTTGCGTTTCTCTAGTAATTCCTATGGCCACCACCAATTGCTAACATTTATTGAACACCTATTTTGCCACATGCTGTACTACATGTGTTACGTATATTAACTCATTCAGTCCTCCCAACCACAGATGATGGGAACTATTATTATCTCCATTTTACAGATGAGGAAATTGAGGCACAGAAACAATAAGTTACTCGCCCAAGGTTCACAGTTGAAAGGAAGCATAGCTGGGATGCAGACTGGGGTGGGTGAAAAGTTCACACTCTACTCCTACCTATCCCCTCACTTCTCAAAAGTGTGGTCTTCGGACCAGCAGCTTCCTCATCATCTGTGAGAGATGGGGTCTCACCCCAGAACTGCCAAGCCAGAACCTGCATTTTAACAATGCTTTTCCATGTCATGGAAAAAGCCAAACGAACTTTTTGGCCAACCCAGTATATTGGTCATATGGATTTCTTCCCTGGTGAATGGCTTTTTCCTATCTGTTGCCCATTTTTCTATGGGTGGTTCATCTTTTTCTTATTGATTTATGGATTTATGTTGGATTTGAATCATTTGTTGCATGGATCATACATCTCTCTCCCAGTCTGCAGCTTGTCACTTGCTTAGAGTGATTTTTGCTGGCTCCCTCCACCTTTCTAAATCCATCTTTCTTGCCCAGAACCAGGCGATAATCTCACTTCATGAAGCCTTCTTCGACTCTCCCCCTTACCCTGGATTTACCTTTCCCTATATTCCTTATGGTCAAGGGCCCCATCTTACCCTGGCTGTGGCTAGCGGAGACCCTCTGCACATGAGATCAGTAAACCTCACCTTGAGTCAGGCAAACCTGAGTTTTTATCCCGATTCTGCCAAATTAATACCTACCTGATTTAAGATGGCAAGTCACAGCCTCTCTGTTTCCTCGTCTGAAGAATGGGGATAAGAATACTTACCTCAAAGAGTTGTGGTTAGAACGAAGCGAGTGCACATATGTGAAAGGGTTCTGCACCCTGGGAGGGTGCGATATTGTTTCTGGATGACTTGGTTTGTTTATAATTACAAAGAGATCTGCTCGGGGGCTGGGACTGCTTCTTAGTCCAGTGCCTGGCTCTGGGTTGGACAATGCTAAGTGGGCGCCACAACTAGATTGAGCCAGGGACCTGAGAGATCAGCTTCCATACCTGCCTAGAGGTGAGGCCAAGTCCCTGCCTCAATATTTACCACTCCTCCCCTGTGCCTTCCATAACTCTGAGAGCCCTGGCTGGCCACCTCTCCTCTCTGGGACTGTTTCCTCAATTCTAAAATGGAGATGTTAAACCCCATCCTGCTTTCCTAGAGGGATGCTGTAAGGACCCATTTAAAATGATAGAGTGCTATAAAGGGCTTTGCAAAAGTTATGGGGAATCAATAGATAAACTTCATCATGAAAGGTCTAAGTAGACACTTTTACAAGACAGCTTATAATATTGCTTAGGCCGATGATTCAAATTTTATCGATGCTTACAGACTTAAGTGTTATGAAATAATCAGATGTGGGGCTCCAATAATGACTGCATGATGGTATATCCTGAGGTAACATTATCAAGAGCTTTGGTTGAAACCTCTCATTTCTAATCAGTTGTTGATTTCTTGCCATCCAAGCCTTCAATTATTGCTGCAGTGTTGCAAAACAATTCAGGTACGAAAAACATACAAGAAACAGTAAAATGAACCCAAATAATTTAGAATTGAAGAGGCAAACAAAAATATTTTACTCTTAAAACGACGAAGTAAAATTAGACAACCTCTAAACCAGGGGTTCAGGGAACTTGGATGAGAAAAAAATTAAATATTTTCACTAATGTCTAACTGAAATATAGCATTTCCTTCAATTATGAACATAGGCAATAAATGACAGGACTGTTAGCAGTACTGTGACTTTATCATTAATAGAAATCAGATTTAGATATCACAGATGTTGCAGAGATTTCAAAACAATAGTTTGAAATTACTTTGAAATTCCAATAGATTTAGAACCACCAGTAGGCCTTATTTTATGTGCTAATAAAGAAGTACATATATACATAATTGCAAAATTTTGAAAATACCTTAATAACTGTATTTTAATATAGTTTACTTTGCAATCCTGCATACTTAGTTTTATGCATGTGAAAACATTATTCTGAGGAACAGTCCATAGGCTTCACCAGATTATCAAACGGGTTCATGGCATGAAAAAGCGTCAAGAACACCTGCTCTAAACAGATAAGTCATTAACATCACAGGAAGAGAATACTTAATAGTGAAATATGTAAAGCTGGCTTCAACAATTACACACTTCAGAAAAGGTATATAAACTGTACTTCAGAACTTACAATATTGCAAGGAGTCAGAAAATCCACACTAATTGTACAATCTAGCTTTCCACAGAAGGCTGCATTTCCCACTATCTCAATCTTTTATCTCTGTCACTGTACATACCTCCCCCAGACTCTAGTCTAGAACAAGTAGGCAGAGAAAGAAAGATAAAAAAGGTAGCTCATACTGCTGATACTCATATGCAAACATAACATGCTCAGCAACTGGAAATGTGCTGGAAGGGGCTCAGGAACACCTGGGTTAGTTGAGGCTGGGCCGGCAAACCTAGAATTTGAGGACGGTGATAAGTTGACCAAGTATTGTGGTTTAAAAATTTAGCCCAATGTGAAATCTGGTAAGAAGCTTAGGAATGCATGGGACAGCCTTCCCAGTTTGCTTGGCAATACTCAGATTGTGACTGTGGCCCAAAGACTAGGCTTACCATCCAAACAATAAGGTGGAGGAACAGACAGCCTTATACATAAAAGCTCAAAAATATACGTGAAGCACAATGAAATAGGATTACTGGGCGTTCAAAAACAAAAACAAAACCCTGGGAAGGGAATGGAATTTGCCATTTCTCTGTGGCTGGATAAGCACAAAATTTAATAGACCCTGGTGGTTACCGTAGAGCTAAGACATTGCTGGCCTCTGGACTTGCCCCTCTGGTCTATCGTGCACGCTGTTGCCACGTGCATCGTTCTAAAGCACTGCAACTCTTGCTTAAAACCTTTCTATGCTTTCCACCTTGCTCAGGACCAAGTCCAGGTTTAATGAGGTCCTTTATTATGTGATCTGCCAAGCCCTATCTATAGCTATACTTTTGTATGCTCTGTGTCTGCCTGCTAAACAATTATTGTTCCCCACCCTCTTGCCTCTAGGTCTTTGAGCATACTGTCCCCACTGCCTGAAACACTGCTCCTTATATTTTGTTTGGCTTCCCTTTTCCCTCTAGGTTTAAGCTTGGTTATCACTTCCTCCCAGAAGTTCGGGGTCCCCTCGCAGTACTCCATGCTTATCTGGTCACAACACTTACCACATTAATAATAGTCTGTCTCCCTCTTTAAAATCTGAGCGACCAGAGTTGGGCACTGGGTCTTGTTTGTTGTTGCAGTGCCATCTCCCAGCATGGGGCTTGGCACTCAGGCTCACAAGTGGTTGTTGAATGGTTAAACTGTGGATCTCTAATATGGTATCTCCGCAAAAATCACTACCGTGGTGTGGGGACTCAGCTGAGAATGTTATATAGACTGCACCAAAGGTTGGGGGGCCTGATTAGCTTTACCGAAAAAGGTCTAGAACCCTCTGATTCTCCACATGTAGTCCTAAGATACTTAAGAGCCCACAAAAATTATAATAGAACTATTTTATATATTTAAAAAATCATAATGGAAATGGCACATTTATCTAAGATAAAGCCACACAGACTAATAATAAGGGATAAAGTTTTTGCTTTTGGCTCAAAGTACCAGGTTTCACACGCTGATGAGCAGCTCAAATTCGCTGATAATACATCATATGAATTTTTGAGATAAGATTGATAGACCAGATAATCTGGTAATTTCTGATTTACAAAAAATATATCATATATAAAAGGTATTCATGAAGTTTTGTGAAAAGATTGGGAATCTTGGGCCTAAATCATTCATTATGGTGATTTCTACTGTGTTTGTAATTGCCTGAATCAGTGTATCTCTTACACCAGGGACCTGAACCAAGCAAGAAGGACCTTAGGAGTCTGGGAGGTTTGAACCAGAGACTCAAGGGTCTTGATAATTTGCCTAGAACCAAGGCAAGCTTCCCAAGAATATGCTGTGTGGTAGGAAAGAAGGTGATACCTGTCTAATGGAAACAAGTAAAGTTGGGTCCACCCAAAGGGCTAAACTGTTACTTTAGAAGGGGCCAGTTTCTTTGCTTTTGTTGCAATTTTCAAGTCACATATTTTTATGCTGTATACCTTTGGGGGGGGTGGTGGTCGTCGTTTTTCTTTTCTTTTTTTAAAAAGTAAAACTGGGGCTTCCCTGGTGGCAAAGATCCCACATGCCGCCGAGCGGCTGGGCCCGTGAGCCAAGGCCGCTGAGCCTGCGTGTCCGGAGCCTGGGCTCTGCAGTGGGAGATGCCACAACAGTGAGAGGCCCGCGTACCGCAAAATAAATAAATAAATAAATAAATAAATAAATAAAAGTAAAACTGTTTTTGAAAACATCAGTCTGGTTTAATCATGTGAAAATAAAAAGGCAGGACACAAATATTTGAGTGCCTGATAAATAACAGGAAAGATTGGGTATTTCCTCATACAAGGAATTGTCTCTTACAAACAAGAGGGGAAAGTTTGTCTAAACTTGGATCAATGCTTTCAAGAGGATTGAGGGTATCTTAGGGGTATCTCATTCGGGAAGCAAAGAGAAACAAAACCAAGGGAAGGTGGAACAGCATAGGACAATTATACAGTTGCTCTTTCTTATCGAGATATTCTTTCGCATTGTTTTGTTTTTATAAGGGAGGCCTTTCCTAATAGTGGGCTCTCTGACTCCTATAAATCTGCAGCATTTTGAATATATTCCCCTCAGTTGGCCTCACTGGGTGCATTGCAATTAAATGTGTGTCTGATTAATGAACATAAGTGTATACCATGGGTGGTAAATAAGACAACTGGGCTTATTTTTTTTAAGGTAAATCCAATCCATTTCTCATGTTTTATAACTGTTTTCTCACAAAAAATCAGAAAGAGACGACTGCCTGACATACTTTCTAACCCTCTATCTTCCAAATCTAGACAACCTACTATTTAAAAAAGCAAAACCTATATTTTGTGACCAAAGCCTTACTTGATTAGTTAATTGTATTTTCTTTTGACTCAGAGAAAGCTAATGACTAGGCTGAAGGCAAGTGTGTGACTCACTCTTTATTCAAACAGCACTAGTGCAGTTGCCAGTAATGCCCATGTGAGGAAAGTATTGGTTAGCAAAGTCATTTAACATTTCACGTCTAATGACACTGAATCACATTAAGACTGTGGTGTACTATGTTACTTGATGTCACTCTTATTTTTTTATCTGTATTATTGACAATAATAATAAAGGAATGATAATAACAGTTTTTGCAAAGTGAATTCTATACTTAATTGTGCAACATGAGAGTCTAATTCTTACTATCAAAATGAAAAGCTTGGGGCTTCCCTGGTGGTGCAGTGGTTGAGAGTCCGCCTGCAGATGCAGGGGACACGGGTTCGTGCCCCAGTCCGGGAAGATCCCACGTGCCACGGAGCGACTGGGCCCGTGAGCCATGGCCGCTGAGCCTGCGCTCCGCAGCAGGAGAGGCCACAACAGTGAGAGGCCCGCGTAACGTAAAAAAAAAAAAAAAAAAAAAAAAAAAAAGGAAAGCTTTCTCTGATAATATCTTTAACTTATACTTGATATGCTTTCTAACAGAGAAAAATAGTTCTTTGGAAAGATCCATCCAACAAAAAAATCTATAGCCTGTGCAAAATAACATAAAATGCATTTGTGAATCATTTTTGCTTTAATTTGCTCCCTGATCATCACATAGCAATAAACAGACATAGAACATTTCCTCATTATTTTCTGGGTTGGGTAGGGGTGAAAGGGACAATCTGGAAAATTAGTATATTAACTCAAATTCCAGCACATAATTATTCAAATAAAATTTTAATGATTTCAGTTCAATACAACTGAAAATGTAGTGTATTAAAGGGCATTTTCTACTAAATTTCAAATTACAGATTGTGGGCCATTGCTGAGTAGGAGTGTCATATCCTACTGAGTATTCAACTTATTAACTAAGGTGACTGACATGGTAGGAGGTGGGGAAAAACAATGATCAGCTCACAGAATTTGGCTAAGAAAGGAAACAAACAAAAACAATGCAAATAATAATTAAAACAGCACAGATATTAGTAAAATAAAAATACAATCCCAAATATCCATCTCTTAAATTACTAGAGAAAAATTACAGGTAAAATTACAGCAAATACAGTCGTCACAGATTTCGGTAACTTTATTTGCATTTAATAGTGATTTTTAAGTCCTATAGCCAATGAAACCATTTTAAAAAGCACTATGAGGAATGGAAATTTAGATGTCTATACACTTTTCTTAAAAAAAAAAAAAAGCTTATATTTCTGAATGAGCAAGATTCACTTTTGCAGGTAGAGGCCCTGCTTCTTCATGATCTTCACCTTTAGATCTAACAACCACAAGAGAAGAAGCTGGATATCTGTTTAGCTTTTGTTCATTCACGAACTCCAAGTCACCATAGATACTCAGCTTCTGCAAAAAACAATCAATGAACATTAGCAATTTGGATAATTAGGAACCTCTTCAAGTAAGTCTTCAAAAATAGCAATTTAATCTGTGGGTATCTGGTAAAAAAAAAATGTCTATAAACGTCCTCAAGAATGCTTTTACTCAAAGTGTTACAGATATGTGATTCAGTTCCCAGTGGATGGCCAAAGAAAACTTTTCCACATGTACTGACTTAAAATACTTAGAAGTTAACAACTGAGCATCAAGAAAAATTGCTCAGGTTTAAATGGAGTAAGTGTGGTCATACAAGAGCATGGATTCTGGATGTTTGATGCCTTAAGTGATCAATTCCTTTAAGATCTTAGCTCTCCAACCAAGTGGTCAAATGATCTGGGGTTAAGTTTCTCTGCTACTAAATGTTCTAAATTAACATATATGGAAAATGGTATGTACTATTTTAAAAGGCTGTGAGTAGAACAAAGAATGTACATGAAATACTTTAACACTGATAGAAACGTCTTCATAAACATATAAAAGCTCAAATTATTACTAACATATCCAAGAAGATAGATACTAAAACGAAAGAATGAAAGCATAACACAGAATCAGTGCAAATGTCATAAAATTCACTGAAGTATAATGGAAATGTCTAATATCTTTTGAGAGTAGGTCTATTTAGATATAGGCCTATCTCCTAAAGGAAAAAATAGAAAAGGAAAAGTTTTTACTAACAAACGGGATAGATTTTGTTGTTAATGCATATGGCAATAAATCTCTGATTCTGTAAGTTAAAAACTGAAGTGCTGACATTATTGACAGGGCAACTGACTATATTAAAAAGACAGACCGACACAGAAGTACCTGATGTTGGAAAGGTGCTTTTAGAAGATGCTGAATAAAGAGCACCTTCAAAAGTTTAAGTATCTACAATACCAATACATGCTACAACATGGATGAACCTTGAAAATGTTATGCTAAGTGAAAGAGGCCAGTCACAAGAGACCACACATATTGGTCGTCTATGGCTGGTGAAGATGCTTGGGAGGAAATGGGGAGTAACTACTAGCATGAGTTTCCTTTTTGAGGTGATAAAAAAGTTCTAAAAGTGATTGTCATGATGGCTGCTTACTTGAACACATTTCAGATGTGGTCTGCTGTCTACTGTTTCAAGGCAATAACTATCCTGCACCAAGGAGGTGGCCCAGTACCTGACACTTTTCCAGTAAGAGAATATTTTCAAGACAAATTCAGTGGTTGATGGATTGGACATGGATCTGATATACTAAGGCCTCCTTAAAACCCAAATTAACATGTGATAATTTGTTATGGGGCACAATGAAAGAAAAACTTTCACAACTCTATTTAACATTTAAAAACCTTGAAACAGTGACCAGGAACTGTTTAAATTATTTCAAACATCTATATGGAAGAAGCTATCTAGAAGATCAGGGAGAAAGAGTAAAATTTGTGCAGGGAAATGGATGGGAGCATATGGATAACCTCTAACCAGTATGTTTAGTGATTCTGTGGCTACTCTGTATTCTCAAATTACTAATCAAATACAAGGGTACAACAGAGGTATTTTCAAAAGTGTTACCTTGGGAAGTTTATTGCTCAAGTATCCTTTATGAAAAAAATTACTTAAGGAGGTCCAGCAAAAGTAAAGAGGAAATCAAGAAAGAAAATAACATACAAGAAACAGTAGCAACTGAGATGACTTAGAAAATGGGAAGAAAGCCAGAACAAAACAAAAATGGGTTCCATTAAGCAGAGATATATGGAAGATTCTCCTGGGAACACTTTTTAAGTATTCAAATATAAACTATTTGCCAGTGTTTTAATAGAACCAGTGTTCTACTTTGAATATTTATATAATCATAATACTGTAAATGCTGCCTAGTGGATTTTAATTTTTCAGATCAACCTATGAAAGTATATATACAGAAGAATGAGTATATTTTATTGTCAACAATCATAATAATTAATGAAAATTGAGACAGCATAAAAAGGGAGAAGGAAAGGCAGTAATGAGGAGTCAACAGAAATTTGTAAAGCACTCACTAAATGTATACAAAATAATAATATACATTATAAAAACCAGCAACTGGGGGCTTCCCTCGTGGCTCAGTGGTTAAAAATCTGCCTGCCAATGCAGAGGACACAGGTTCAAGCCCTGGTCCAGGAAGATCCCACATGCTGCAGAGCAACTAAGCCCATGCACCACAACTACTGAGCCTGCGCTCTAGAGCCCACGAGCCACAACTACTGAGCCCACGTGCCACAACTACTGAAGCCCGTGCACCTAGAGCCTGTGCTCTGCAACGAGAAGCCACCCCAATGAGAAGCCCGCGCACCACAACGAAGAGTAGCCCCCGCTCACCTCAATGAGAGAAAGTCCGCGCATAGCAATGAAGACCCAACGCAGCCAAAAAATAAATAAATAAAAGAAATAAATTTATATATATATATATATAAACCCCAAAACCCAGCAACTGAAGAGATGGAAGTGAAAGACAGTATAAGGGAACTAAACTCATCCTTTAGTAGGAGGACATCAGATAATGTCTAAAATTGATAAAACAAGAAATAAAAGATAAAATTTTTAAATGGCAACTGCTTGGAAAAAATTTTAAAAACTATTGACTGGTTTATCTGAGAAGTGAGGAAGAGGAAGTCAATTTTATGTCACACGTATTACTTCTAAAAGTTAAAAATAAACTCAATTAGTATGTATTTGGGCTTTAGGCCTGCCTTTGCCACTAACCAGTTATGCAATCTTAGATGTACATAAATCTTTTCTAAAACTCATTTTCTTAACAGAATTTAGATTAAAAAGCTATGGCATTTACATCGTTTTCTGATTGTCTCTCTTGAGACTTAATGCTTCTAAACAGCAAGATTCTTGGTCTTTTTTTTTTTTAGACAAATAATGTTTATTATAGTTTAAGACATGTTTCACCTACTATTTAAAAAAATTAACCTAATTTATTTTTGGCTGCGTTGGGTCTTCGTTGCTGCACGTGGGCTTTAACTAGTTGCGGTGAGCGGGGGCTACTCTTCGTTTCAGTGCACAGGCTTCTCATTGTCGTGGCTTCTCTTGTTGTGGAGCACGGACTCTAGGCACACGGGCTTCAGTAGCTGTGGCTCATGGGCTTTAAAGCGCAGGCTCAGTAGTTGTAGCGCTTGGGCTTAGCTGCTCCACAGCATGTGGGATCTTCCCTAACCAGGGATCAAACCTGTGTCCCCTGCATTGGCAGGCAGATTCTAACTGCTGCGCCATGAGGGAAACCCCCACCCTACTTCTTGAGTCATTGCAGCCTTTAACATTCAACTTTGTTCCACCTTCATGTTATTCTTCATTGTACCTCTAATCTCTTGAACAGGGCCTAGCACATCATATGTTATCCATAAGTGTCTGTGATTTACTAACATGAATGTTATTTGAAGTCTTCTAAAACCTTTCTTAACTAACCATTTGAAATCAGATGATCATGGTCTTGACAAATAAGAAAAAAGGATGCAAACAGATAATGAGATTAACACTGAGGCAGCAGTTATATTATTATTTGTGGCTTTGGCAATTTTCTGAGGCTGCCTGGTCTCTAGAAAGGAATATCCAATATTGCTGAACCCTGTTTTTATAAGTCAGGTTTGACCTGCCTGACAAGGACCACTACGAATGATAACTCTTTATTATCTTAAATAGACAGCTCAACAAGAGAAAAGCATTATTTCATGAAGTTTCAAAAAAACATCATAAATGTGAAAGAACAGGGAAAAACAGTGGAGAAAAAAGGATCAAAATCTTTGTAAGTCACTCAAAATGATACTGCTTTAAGATCAACAAATGCCAACTCTTTCTGGCATTACTATCAAATGGTATATGATGAGTACCTACTATATACAAAACAGGCTAAGGATAAATTATTTCAGAACTTTCCTAAATAAAAAAAATAAAGCTGCTCATAAGTTTCCAAGACCACATTCCTGGCCCTTATTAGCACCATTTTAAGCTTTATTTGTAGTGAATGAAAAGGAAGCTTTTAATATTTTATGTTTGAGCTCAAGATACCAGGTCCATACTGAAGAGAAACATTCTCTCAGCAGGTCTATGATTTCCTATAAACACATAGGATTATATATATAAATAATATAACAAAATATAAATAACATTGCTTATTGCTTGTATTTCTTAACACGGAGTCTCATGCTACTATGGAGAGGGGTCAGAAGTAACTTATGTTCCAATAATAAAATCAATGAAAAGGTTTTATGAAAGTAAAGTTTAAAATAGGTAGCTTTTGATTAAGAAAATCTGAATAACTTTCCTAATGCTAAACTCTCAGCTACTTTTACAATAAAGGAGAAAATACCAGGGAAGGAGTATTTACATTGCTATATTTTACAATAAGAAACAAAACATTAATATTGAAATAGTTTATACAGCTTGTTTTTTCTCCTTTTTGTGTTGGCTGTGCTGTGAGGCATGCAGGATCTTAGTTCCTCTACAAGCGACTGACCCCACACCCCTGCAATGGAAGCATGGACTCTTAATCACTGGATGGCCAGGGAAGTCCCAGTTAATACAGCTTTTAAAAAAATATATATATTTAATTAATTTACTTATTTTTGGCTGTGTTGGGTCTTTCTTGCTGTGCACAGGCTTTCTCTGGTTGCGGTGAGTGGGGGCTACTCTTCATTGTGGTGCACGGGCTTCTCACTGTGGTGGCTTCTCTTGTTGCGGAGCGTGGGCTCTAGGCACGCAGGCTTAGTAGTTGTGGCTCACGGGCTCAGCAGTTGTGGCTCGTGGGCTCTAGAGCGCAGACTCAGCAGTTGTGGTGCACGGGCTTAGTTGATTCACGGCTTTTGGGATCTTCCCGGACCAGGGCTTGAACCCATGTTCCCTGATTTGGCAGGCGGATTCTTAACCACTGTGCCGCCAGGCAAGTCCTATACAGTTTTCAATTGTGAAAAGAAATCCACTAAAATGGCAATATGAAATAGTTCTGGATGAGTGATTTTTTTTTCCTGCTTCTTTTTTATTTATTTATTTATTTATTTATTTTTTTTAAACATCTTTATTGGGGTATAATTGCTTTACAATGGTGTGTTAGTTTCTGCTTTATAACAAAGTGAATCAGCTATACATATACATATGTTCCCATATGTCTTCCCTCTTGCGTCTCCCTCCCTCCCACTCTCCCCATCCCACCCTTCCAGGCTGTCACAAAGCACCGAGCTAATATCCCTGTGCCTTGCGGCTGCTTCCCCCCAGCTATCTACCTTACTACGTTTGTTAGTGTGTATATGTCCATGACTCTCTCTCGCCCTGTCAAAACTCACCCTTCCCCCTCCCCATACCCTCAAGTCCGTTCTCCAGTAGGTCTGCGTCTTTATTCCTATCTTACCCCTAGGTTCTTCATGACATTTTTTCCCCTTAAATTCCATATATATGTGTTAACATACGGTATTTGTCTTTTTCTTTCTGACTTACTTCACTCTGTATGACAGACTCTAGGTCTATCCATCTCATTACAAATAGCTCAATTTCATTTCTTTTTAAGGCTGAGTAATATTCCATTGTGTATATGTGCCACATCTTCTTTATCCATTCATCCGATGATGGGCGCTTAGGTTGTTTCCATGTCCTGGCTATTGTAAATAGAGCTGCAATGAACATTTTGGTACATGACTCTTTTTGAATTTTGGTTTTCTCAGGGTATATGCCAAGTAGTGGGATTGCTGGGTCATATGGTAATTCTATTTGTAGTTTTTTAAGGAACCTCCATACTGTTCTCCACAGTGGCTGAACCAATTCACATTCCCACCAGCAGTGCAAGAGTGTCCCCTTTTCTCCACACCCTCTCCAGCATTTATTGTTTCTAGATTTTTTGATGATGGCCATTCTGACTGGTGTGAGATGATATCTCATTGTAGTTTTGATTTGCATTTCTCTAATGATTAATGATGTTGAGCATTCTTTCATGTGTTTGTTGGCATTCTGTATATCTTCTTTGGAGAAATGTCTATTTAGGTCTTCTGCCCATTTTTGGATGGGGTTGTTTGTTTTTTTGTTATTGAGCTGCATGAGCTGCTTGTAAATTTTGGAGATTAATCCTTTGTCAGTTGCTTCATTTGCAAATGTTTTCTCCCATTCTGAGGGTTGTCTTTTGGTCTTGGTTATGGTTTCCTTTGCTGTGCAAAAGCTTTGAAGTTTCATTAGGTCCCATTTGTTTATTTTTGTTTTTATTTCCATTACTCTAGGAGGTGGGTCAGAAAGGATCTTGCTGTGATTTATGTCATAGAGTGTTCTTCCTATGTTTTCTTCTAAGAGTTTGATAGTTTCTGGCCTTACATTTAGGTCTTTAATCCATTTTGAGCTTATTTTTGTGTATGGTGTTAGAGAGTGATCTAATCTCATACTTTTACATGTACCTGTCCAGTTTTCCCAGCACCATTTATTGAAGAGGCTGTCCTTTCTCCACTGTACATTCCTGCCTCCTTTATCAAAGATGAGGTGTCCATATGTGCGTGGGTTTATCTCTGGGCTTTCTATCCTGTTCCACTGATCTATCTTTCTGTTTTTGTGCCAGTACCATACTGTCTTGATTACTGTTGCTTTGTAATATAGTCTGAAGTCAGGGAGCCTTATTCCTCCAGCTCCTTTTTTCGTTCTCAAGATTGCTTTGGCTATTCGGGGTCTTTTGTGTTTCCATACAAATTGCGAAATTTTTTGTTCTAGTTCTGTGAAAAATGCCAGTGGTAGTTTGATAGGGATTGCATTGAATCTGTAGATTGCTTTGGGTAGTAGAGTCATTTTCACAATGTTGATTCTTCCCATCCAAGAACATGGTATATCTCTCCATCTATTTGTATCATCTTTAATTTCTTTCATCAGTGTCTTATAATTTTCTGCATACAGGTCTTTCGTATCCTTAGGTAGGTTTATTCCTAGATATTTTATTCTTTTTGTTGCAATGGTAAATGGGAGTGTTTTCTTGATTTCACTTTCAGATTTTTCATCATTAGTATATAGGAATGCCAGAGATTTCTGTGCATTAATTTTGTATCCTGCTACTTTACCAAATTCATTGATTAGCTCTAGTAGTTTTCTGGTAGCATCTTTAGGATTCTCTATGTATAGTATCATGTCATCTGCAAACAGTGACAGCTTTACTTCTTCTTTTCCGATTTGGATTCCTTTTATTTCCTTTTCTTCTCTGATTGCTGTGGCTAAAACTTCCAAAACTATGTTGAATAAGAGTGGTGAGAGTGGGCAACCTTGTCTTGTTCCTGATCTTAGTGGAAATGCTTTCAGTTTTTCACCATTGAGGATGATGTTTGCTGTGGGCTTGTCATATATGGACTTTATTATGTTGAGGAAAGTTCCCTCTATGCCTACTTTCTGGAGGGTTTTTATCATAAATGGGTGTTGAATTTTGTTGAAAGCTTTCTCTGCATCTATTGAGATGATCATATGGTTTTTCTCCTTCAATTTGTTAATATGGTTTATCACATTGATAGATTTGCGTATATTGAAGAATCCTTGCATTCCTGGAATAAACCCCACTTGATCATGGTGTATGATCCTTTTAATGTGCTGTTGGATTCTGTTTGCTAGTATTTTGTTGAGGATTTTTGCATCTATGTTCATCAGTGATATTGGCCTGTAGTTTTCTTTCTTTGTGACATCCTTGTCTGGTTTTGGTATCAAGGTGATGGTGGCTTCGTAGAAGGAATTTGGGAGTGTTCCTCCCTCTGCTATATTTTGGAAGAGTTTGAGAAGGATAGGTGTTAGCTCTTCTCTAAACGTTTGATAGAATTCACCTGTGAAGCCATCTGGTCCTGGGCTTTTGTTTGTTGGAAGGTTTTTAATCACAGTTTCAATTTCAGTGCTTGTGATTGGTCTGTTCATATTTTCTATTTCTTCCTGATTCAGTCTTGGCAGGTTGTGCATTTCTAAGAATTTGTCCATTTCTTCCAGATTGTCCATTTTATTGGCATAGAGTTGCTTGTAGTAATCTCTCATGATTTTTTTTATTTCTGCAGTGTCAGTTGTTACTTCTCCTTTTTCATTTCTAATTCTATTGATTTGAGTCTTCTCCCTTTTTTTCTTGATGAGTCTGGCTAGTGGTTTATCTATTTTGTTTATCTTCTCAAAGAACCAGCTTTTAGTTTTATTGATCTTTGCTATTGTTTCCTTCATTTCTTTTTCATTTATTTCTGATCTGATTTTTATGATTTCTTTCCTTCTGCTAGCTTTGGGGTTTTTTTGTTCTTCTTTCTCTAATTGCTTGAGGTGCAAGGTTAGGTTGTTTATTCGAGATGTTTCCTGCTTCTTAAGGTGGGCTTGTATTGCTATAAACTTCCCCCTTAGAACTGCTTTTGCTGCATCCCATAGGTTTTGGGTCGTTGTGTCTCCACTGTCATTTGTTTCTAGGTATTTTTTTATTTCCTCTTTGATTTCTTCAGTGATCACTTCATTATTAAGTAGTGTATTGTTTAGCCTCCATGTGTTTGTATTTTTTAAAGATCTTTTCCTGTAATTGACATCTAGTCTCATGGCGTTGTGGTCGGAAAAGATACTTGATACAATTTCAGTTTTCTTAAATTTACCAAGGCTTGATTTGTGACCCAAGATATGATCTATCCTGGAGAATGTTCCGTGAGCACTTGAGAAAAATGTGTATTCTGTTGTTTTTGGATGGAGTGTCCTATAAATATCAATTAAGTCCATCTTGTTTAATGTATCCTTTAAAGCTTGTGTTTCCTTATTTATTTTCATTTTGGATGATCTGTCCATGGGTGAAAGTGGGGTGTTAAAGTCCCCTACTATGAATGTGTTACTGTTGATCTCCCCTTTTATGGTTGTTAGTATTTGCCTTATGTATTGAGGTGCTCCTATGTTGGGTGCATAAATATTTACAATTGTTATATCTTCTTCTTGGATCGATCCCTTGATCATTATGTAGTGTCCTTCTTTGTCCCTTTTAATAGTCCTTATTTTAAAGTCTATTTTGTCTGATATGAGAATTGCTACTCCAGCTTTCTTTTGGTTTCCATTTGCATGGAATATCTTTTTCCATCCCCTTACTTTCAGTCTGTATGTGTCTCTAGTTCTGAAGTGGGTCTCTTGTAGACAGCATATATAAGGGTCTTGTTTTTGTATCCATTCAGCCAATCTGTGTCTTTTGGTGGGAGCATTTAGTCCATTTACATTTAAGGTAATTATCGATATGTATGTTCCTATTTCCATTTTATATATTGTTTTGGGTTCGCTACTATAGGTCATTTCCTTCTCTTGTGTTTCGTGTCTAGAGAAGTTCCTTTAGCATTTGTTGTAAAGCTGGTTTGGTGGTGCTGAACTCTCTCAGCTTTTGCTTGTCTGTAAAGGTTTTAATTTCTCCATCAAATGTGAATGAGATCCTTGCTGGGTAGAGTAGTCTTGGTTGCAGGCTATTCTCCTTCATCACTTTCAGTATGTCCTGCCACTCCCTTCTGGCTTGTAGGGTTTCTGCTGAGAGATCAGCTGTTAACCTTATGGGGATTCCCTTGTGTGGTATTTTTCCCTTGCTGCTTTTAATATGCTTTCTTTGTATTTAATTTTTGACAGTTTGATTAATATGTGTCTTGGCGTGTTTCTCCTTGTATTTATCCTGTATGGGACCCTCTGTGCTTCCTGGACTTGATTAACTATTTCCTTTCCCATATTAGGGAAGTTTTCAACTATAATCTCTTCAAATATTTTCTCAGTCCCTTTCTTTCTTTCTTCTTCTTCTGGAACCCCTATAATTCGAATGTTGGTGCGTTTCATGTTGTCCCAGAGGTCTCTGAGACTGTCCTCAGTTCTTTTCATTCTTTTTTCTTTATTCTGCTCTGCAGTAGTTATTTCCACTACTTTATCTTCCAGGTCACTTATCCGTTCTTCTGCCTCAGTTATTCTGCTATTGATCCTATCTAGAGTGATTTTAATTTCATTTATTGCATTGTTCATCGTTGCTTGTTTCATCTTTAGTTCTTGTAAGTCCTTGTTAACTGTTTCTTGCATTTTGTCCATTCTACTTCCAAGATTTCGGATCATCCTTACTATCATTATTCTGAATTCTTTTTCAGGTAGATTGCCTATTTCCTCTTCATTTGTTAGGTCTGGTGGGTTTTTTTTTTTTGGTGGGTTTTTATATTGCTCCTTCATCTGCTGTGTGTTTTTCTGTCTTCTCATTTTGCTTATCTTACTGTGTTTGGGGTCTCCTTTTTGCCGGCTGCACTTTCGTAGTTCCCGTTGTTTTTGATGTCTGTCTCCAGTGGCTAAGGTTGTTTCAGTGGGTTGTGTAGGCTTCCTGGTGGAGGGGACTAGTGCCTGTGTTGTGCTGGATGAGGCTGGATCTTGTCTCTCTAGTGGGCAGGTTCACGTCTGGTGGTGTGTTTTGGGGTGTCTGTGGCCTTATTATGATTTTAGGCAGCCTCTCTGCTAATGGGTGGGGTTGTGTTCCTGTTTTGCTAGTTGTTTGGCATAGGTTGTCCAGCACTGTGGCTTGCTGGTCGTTGAGTGAAGCTGGGTGCTGGTGTTAAGATGGAGGTCTCTGGGAGATTTCCACCGTTTAATATTATGTGGAGCTGGGAGGTCTCTTGTTGACCAGTGTCCTGAAGTTGGCTCTCCTACCTCAGAGGCAGAGCCCTGACTCCTGGCTGGAGCACCAAGAGCCTTTCATCCACACAGCTCAGAATAAAAGGGAGAAAAAGTAGGGAGAATTAGTAGAAGTATGAGTAAAGAAAGAAGGAAAGGTGGAAAGGAAGGAAGGAAGAAAGAAGCAAAGAAGGAAAGAAAGGAGGGAGGGAGGGAGGGAGGGAGGAAGGAAGGAAGGAGGGAAAGAAGGAAAAAAGACAGAAAGAAAGATGATACAGTAAAAATAAAATAAAGTATAATATAGTTATTGAATTAAAAAATATTTAGAAAAAAAAAAAAAAGGGACGGATAGAACCTTAGGACAAATGTTGGAAGCAAAGCTATACAGAGAAAATCTTACACAGAAGCATACACATACACCTTCACAAAAAGAGGTAAAGGGGGAAAAATCATAAATCCTGCTCCCTGAGACCACCTCCTCAATTTGGGGTGATTTGTTGTCTAAAGGAGGGAAGGAAGGAAGGAAAGAAAGAAAGAACGAAGGTAAAGTATAATAAAGTTATTACAATTAAACTTAATTATTAAGAAAAAGAATTTTTAAAAAAAAGTCATGGACGGATAGAGCCCTAGGACAAATGGTGGAAGCAAGAGTATACAGACAAGATCTCACACAGAAGCATACACGTACACATTCACAAAAAGAGGAAAAGGGAAAAAAATCATAGATCTCGCTCCTAAATTCCACCTCTTCAATTTGGGATCATTCCTTGTCTCTTCAGGTATTCCACAGACGCAGGGTATATCAAGTTGATTGTGGAGCTTTAATCCACTGCTTCTGTGGCTGCTGGGAGAGATTTCCCTTTCTCTTCTTTGTTCTCACAGCTCACAGGAGCTCAGCTTTGGATTTGGCCCTGCCTCTGCGTGTAGGTCGCTGGAGGGCGTCTGTTTTTTCGCTCAGACAGGACGGGGTTAAAGGAGCCGCTGATTCGGGGCCTCCGGCTCACTCAGGCCAGGGGTTGGGGGATGGGGGAAGGAGGGGCACTGCGTGCGGGGCCGGCCTGCGGCGGCAGAGGCAGCGTGACGTTGCGGCAGAGGCCGGCGTGATGTTGCACCAGCCTGAGGCCCGCCGTGCGCTGTCCCGGGGAAGTTGTCCCTGGATCCCGGGAACCTGGCAGTGGCGGGCTGCACAGGCTCCGCGGAAGAGGGGTGTGGAGAGTGACCTGTGCTCGCACACAGGCCCCTTGGTGGCGGCAGCAGCAGCCTTAGCGTCTCCCGCCCGTCTCTGGGGTTCGCGCTTTTAGCCGCGGCTCGCGCCCGTCTCTGGAGTTCCTTTAAGCAGCGCTCTTAAACCCCTCTCCTCGCGCACCAGGAAACAAAGAGGGAAGAAAAAGTCTCTTGCCTCTTCGGCCGGTGCAGGCTTTTCCCCGAACTCCCTCCCGGCTAGTCGTGGTGCACTAACCCCTTCAGGGTATGTTCAAGCCGCCAACCCCAGTCCTCTCCCTGAGCTCCATCCAAAACCAAAACCCGAGCCTCAGCTCGCAGCCGCGCCCGCCCCGGCGTGTGAGCAGACAAGCCACTCGGGCTGGTGAGTGCCGGTCAGCACCGATCGTCTGTGCAGGAATCTCCCCGCTTTGCCCTCCGCACCCGTCGCTGTGCACTACTCCGCGGTCCCGAAACTCCCCCCTCTGCCTCCCGCAGTCTCCGCCCGCGGAGGGGCTTCCTAGTGTGTGGAAACTTTTCCTCCTTCACAGCTCCCTCCCACTGGTGCAGGTGCCGTCCTTATTCTTTTGTCTCTGTTTTTTCTTTTGCCCTACCCAGTTACGTGGGGAGTTTCTTGCCTTTTGGGAGGTCTGAGGTCTTCTGCCAGCCTTCAGTAGGAGTTCTGTAGGAGTTGTTCCACGTGTGGATGTATTTCTGGTGTATCCGTGGGGAGGAAGGCGATCTCCGCGTCTTACTCTTCCGCCATCTTCAAGGTCCCCCCCCCCCGCTTCTTTATATATAACTTTATAAATTCTATACCAAGTATATAGAATTTTTATAATTAAAAATACAGTTGAGTGCTTCCCTGGTGGCGCAGTGGTTGAGAGTCCGCCTGCCGATGAAGGGGACACTGGTTTGTGTCCCGGTCCGGGAAGATCCCACGTGCCGCAGAGTGGCTGGGCCCGTGAGCCATGGCCGCTGAGCCTGCGTGTCCGGAGCCTGTGCGCTCCTCAGCGGGAGAGGCCATAACAGTGAGAGGCCCGCATATGGCAAAAAACCCCCAAAAACAAAAAAAACAGTTGAAAAAACATTATTACTTAGCTAAAGTGTGGTTTCAGATACAAAGTAAAGCCTAAAAGCAGTGAATTCAAATAAGTGTTTTCGATATATTTTTCTAGAAGATGTATCTTAGGAAAGCATAGGCTCTTTGAGGATGTCACCATACTTTTGATTGTTAAGGACAGGAAGAAGAGTTCTAGAGAGGGGAAAGAAAGTGACACCCATATGCAGATATCAGGAGGGAATGTAATAGCTGCCAACAGGACTCCACATATGGTTCTGATGCTTTAGGCTTTATGATCCAGGGGCCTGGGCATATGTGGGAACAACAAGGCGTTCTACAAACAACTTGGAAATAAGGGGAAAGAACTTCTCACAGAATTAAAGCTATACAATCAAGACAAAATTTATCACAGCAGAGACAACATCTACAAGGAAGAAAAAGACCAAGAGTATTCTGAAAGGGAGGGACAGATCCCCAGGTCTGTAAGATGTAACCAAAACCACAATGTGAAGCACTGTTATGTCTAAACACCACCAGAAGAGGAGATCAATTCCATAAGTAAGGAGATAAGAGAGGAAAAACTATGAAATGTCCATCTAAGAACTGTTTCAGTAAGAGAGTTTGAGCATCCTGGCTCAAAAACATGAAACATGTGGTCCCAGTGGTGTTCAACTTCCTAGTGTCAAAAGAGGTTACACAGAAGATGAGCTCCTGATACGAGTAACATAATCAACTTCCCTAGTGATGACTCCAGGTTAACTAAAAAACTTAAGGGTACTGGCTTTGGAGTCAGATGACCTAGGTTTAAATTCTGGTTCTACCACTTACTAGTTATGTGACACTGGGGCAATAATACATTCTCTCTTTCAGTTTTCATATCTGGAAAAGAGGATAATAATAGTAGCCATCTCACAGAGTTACTGAAAGGACTAAATGAGCTAATTCATATAAAATGCTTAGAACGCTGTCCAGCAGAAAATGCTCAACATTAGTCAGTAGTCCTGGGAACCAGAAGCCAGGTAGTGGTGATTTTATCAAGGTAAATTCCACCTGAGGCCAGTAATTCAATCTTTCCAGGAAATAACCACACCAATCTCTACGCGTATCTTTCTTTTACAAGGGGCATCCTAGAAGTAAAGAGAAGGAATTGTGCTAATGGAAGGAATAAAGTACCACAGTGTCAATAAAGATTTACTACTCTGCGTTTGTAGCTTTGTTGTCATGAGGATTTAGAGTGCATGGGGCAGTTCAAAAGCAAGTAATAGGCAAAGGCAATCCTATGTAAGATGTGTAATTTCAACTTTATCAGGAACAATAAAATAATTAAAATATGGATATCAGAACTAAACAAGAACACAAATAGGTAATTAGCAAGAGGATGTTCAGATCATATCATAAACAGATGAGTTCTACAGAAATTTACCCATTGTCTAACACTTCCACAATTCAATGTTCTTCCCAATCCTGTCTAACTTTATTCATTTGGTTTAATTTCCTAATTTAAGTTCTTTTAATCAAGTCAGCTGCTTACAGTCCTTCCCTGATAGTAGCTTATTCTTGTCTGTACCTGGGAATATTGTCCACCCTCCTGTCTCTGCCAATCCATACCATTCTTCAAATTTCCCTCCTTTCTTCTTTTCTCTCTTTTTCTATTGCATTCTGGAGGCATATGAGAACTAAAGTTTATTTCAGTTGGATCTGATGTCAATAGAATTTATTATCTTATGTTTAGTTATATAATTAATTTTCCTTCCTTGAAAGCTAAGTTGAATCATCAAATTAGACTTTTTTTTTAAGAGCTCAAAAGTCATTGTTTTTATTTATTTCTATTTATTTATTTAAACATCTTTATTGGAGTATAACTGCTTTACAATGTTGTGTTAGTTTCTGCTTTATAACAAAGTGAATCAGCTATACAGATACATATATCCCCATAACGCCTCCCTCTTGCGTCTCCCTCCCACCATCCCTATCCCACCTCTCTAGGTGGTCACAAACGGACTGAGCTGATCTCCCCTGTGCCATGCAGCTGCTTCCCACTAGCTATCTATTTTACATTTGGTAGTTTATATATGTCCATGCCACTCTCTCACTTCGTCCCAGCTTACCCTTCCCCCTCCCTGCGTCCTCAAGTCCATTCTCTACATCTGCGTCTTTATTCCTGTCCTGTCCCTAGGTTCTTCATAACCATTTTTTTTTTTAGAGTCCACATATATGTGTTAACATATGGTATTTGTTTTTCTCTTTCTGACTTACTTCACTCTGTATGACAGACTCTAGGTACGTCCACCTCACTACAAATAACTCTATTTCATTTCTTTTTATGGTTGAGTAATATTCCATTGTATATATGTGTCACATGTTCTTTATCCATTCATCTGTTGATGGACACTTAGGTTGCTTCCATGTCCTGGCTATTGTAAACAGAGCTGCAATGAACATTGTGGTACATGACTCTTTTTGAATTATGGTTTTCTCAGGGTATATGCCCAGTAGTGGGATTGCTGGGTCATATGGTAGTTCTATTTGTAGTTTTTTAAGGAACCTCCATACTGTTCTCCATAGTGGCTGTATCAATTTACATTCCCACCAACAGTGCAAGAGGGTTCCCTTTTCTCCACACCCTCTCCAGAATTTACTGTTTGTAGATTTTTTGATGATGGCCATTCTGACTGGTGTGAGGTGATACCTCATTGTAGTTTTGATCTGCATTTCTCTAATGATTAGTGATGTTGAGCATTCTTTCATGTGTTTGTTGGCAATCTGGATATCTTCTTTGGAGAAATGTCTATTTAGGTCTTCCGCCCATTTTTGGATTGGGTTGTTTGTTGTTTTGATATTGAGCTGTATGAGCTGCTTGTAAATTTTGGAGATTAATCCTTTGTCAGTCGCTTCATTTGCAAATATTTTCTCCCATTCTGAGGGTTGCCTTTTCATCTTGTTTATGGTTTCCTTTGCTGTGCAAAAGCTTTTAAGTTTCATTAAGTTCCATTTGTTTATTTTTGTTTTTATTTCCATTTCTCTAGGAGGTGGGTCAAAAAGGATCTTGCTGTGATTTATGTCAGAGTGTTCTATGTTTTCCTCTAAGAGTTTATAGTGTCTGGCCTTACATTTAGGTCTTTAATCCATTTTGAATTTATTTTTGTGTATGTGTTAGGGAGTGTTCTAATTTCATTCTTTTACATGTAGCTGTCCAGTTTTCCCAGTACCACTTATTGAAGAGGCTGTCTTTTCTCCATTGTATATTCTTGCCTCCTTTATCAAAAATAAGGTGGCCATATGTGCGTGGGTTTATCTCTGGGCTTTCTATCCTGTTCCACTGATCTATATTTCTGTTTTTGTGCCAATACCATACTGAAATTAGACCTTTTTTCTGAAACAAAAATCCTTTACCTTAACAGTATGTTTCTTGAGCCAGTTAAAGTTTAATTACCAAGAAAGTCAAGACAGTTTTCCATCTCTATCAGGGTATACCAGAACACATTACTCAAAATCAAAAGCTCTAGCCTTGCTGCTTCTAAAGCAGCAATTATTCCTTAACATTTGTGGCAATGTTAAATTTAAAATTTTAAGTAGTTCTACAAGTTTTCTTTCTCTCTTTCTTTCTTATAAGAAAGAAACTGATGTCACTGGGTTTTTTTCAGTCTCAAAGGTCCAGGGAGAAGAGACACTGTACTCAAACCAGGCGGCATACCCTGGTCATTATGGTAGTTAGCGCCACAGAAAACTGGAAAGTGATTCTTGTGCTGAGAACCTGTAATTCTCATGTGTGCCAATCTCGGTGTGTGATTAAAACCACCAAATCTTCTCTCATTCTATTAGTAGAAAGGCTTTGCGTTTCTAGCTAAACCAATAAGGCATTAAAAAAAGTAAATCATATGGCTCAGTCTTCAAAAGGCCTGAGAGTTAGAATTAAATTTACCTCAGAGGGAACATACTGCTCCACAGCTGTAGCAACGGTTGCACAACAAATCCAGAGCAATACCATCACGGAGAGGACAAGAGTCATGGTTAAAATCCACCCGGAGTTACTGGGGGAAAAAAAAAAATCAACAATTAGTTATGCTAAAATTGCATAATATAAAAAATAGGAGGCTCTTAATTACAGGCAATCAATCTTGTGTACTTATTTAATAATATAATTAAAACTTTATGTGTACTACCTTTAAAACTATTTTAAAAAACATACTTAGAGAAGAAAATATTATAATAGCTATTATATTAGGGTGATATGATGTCCTTTCCTCCATTACTCAAGTTTCTATAACATGGCTATGTTACTTTTATAAATTAAAAAATCAGACATACTGGCTTTCTGCTAAATATATGAAATTAAAGCAAATTACTGTTAAGGGTATTTTTAAATTACTAAATGAGATAAGGCAAATCAAAGTGTCCTATAAACTGTACAGTGCTACACAAATGTCATATATTATTTTGCAAGGTATTAAAATAATACTTGCTTTAAGAAAACCCAATATTCCAAAGAATTAAGGTACAGAATAGATAAATTATGAAATGATCATTTGTTTTATAAATGGATTCACAACAGGCTTCCAGAAGTTAGCTTCTCTACTACATTTCAAATATTTAACTTAGCACAATTACTTGAATTTCAACTTACAAGAGCATATCTATTATGAAGCATTCTGTATCCATTAGCACATATCTTAAAAAGAGATAGTTATATTTTTCTTATGATTAAAATATCTTAGGGTAGAAGGCCGGTTACAAGAATCAGCACCTGGAGTTTCTTCCATAAGTGCCCTATTGTTTACTAAACTATAGATTAAGATTTAAAGAACAAGTGAAGCTATTTTTAAAATGTTAGATTTAAAAGAATAACATAAAACATGACAAAATGTTAAAAGGCAATAAGGCATCAATAAGATGCCAGGTAATGCAGTATTAAGGATAAACTGTAGGGAATTCCCTGGCAGTCCAGTGTTTAGGACTCAGTGCTCTCACTGCCAGGTACCCAGGTTCAATCCCTGGTTGGGAAACTAAGATCTGTCAAGCCACGTGTCTTGGCCAAAAAAAAAAAAAGAATAAACTGTAACATAAGATTAGATAATTATTTAGGTTCCATAAAACGTATCAAACTGCAACAAAAATCCAAAATACTGAGAGAGAGAAAAACTGCCTTTTTTTCTGTACAAGGTCAAAAGCAAGTTTAGCAATGAAAGGAAGGGAAAATTTTAATTCTCATTTTCTTACGCAGTCTTTAAAGAGCTTATTCAGTAAAAAGTATTAATTTTTAGGTTCTAACAGAACCCTACTGATATCTGATAAAACCTCTCAAGAAACTATTTCTACTCTAAGAAATTACAGGAAGCATGTAGCGTGGGCTACTGAAGTGTTACACTTGAGACAGAATAGTCCACTAGAGTATATACACACTTGTTCACCTCTCTACTCAAGTGCTTGGTCTGGTATCTGACACAGAGTAGATAATTATCACCAAGTGCTATGGCCTACTGTCTCTTTCTCTCTCTCTTTTTTTTTTTTGGCTAGGGGTGGGGGGTGGTTGCAGGGAGAAAGCTCATATCACAACTCCTTGGAGGAGTAGAAGCATGCATACTTTGATAAAACCCTCCTCACCCTCAGAAGGCCTGATATTCCTTCCCAGGAGGGCACAAGGTAACAATTACCCTCGCCTGCCCACTTTCCCTTGCCACCCTTAAGAATCCTTGGCATGGGTACTTCCCTGGTGGTCAAGTGGTTAAGAATCCACGTTCCAATGCAGGGGACGTGGGGTCCATCCCTGGTCAGGGAACTAAGATCCCACATGCTGAGGGGCAACTAAGCCTGCGTGCTCTAGAGCCCGTGCGCCACAACTAGAGAAGCCCACGCCGCAACTAAGACCCGACACAGTCAAATAAATTATTTAAAAAAAAAAAGAGGGCTTCCCTGGTGGCGCAGTGGTTGGGAGTCCGCCTGCCGATGCAGGGGACATGGGTTCGTGCCCCGGTCCGGGAGGATCTCACGTGCCGCGGAGCGGCTGGGCCCTTGAGCCGTGGCCGCTGAGCCTGTGCTCCGCAGCGGGAGAGGCCACGGCAGTGAGAGGCCCACGTACCGCAAAAAAAAAAAAAAAAAAAAAGAATCCTTGGCATGGAGATAACACTCAGTATAGAACACAAAGCCCTCCTTTATCTGTAGCCCTTATCTACCTCCCCTAGCCTCCTGTGTGGCCATATAGATAAAAACAAAAATCCAACCCCCAAACCATTTAGACACACAGTCATCCCTTGGTATCCCCAGGGCACTGGTCCCAGGAATGCTGCCCCTTCCCATACCAAAATCTGAGGGTGCTCAATTCCCTTATATAAAGTGGTGTAGTACTTGCATATAACCTATGCATATCTTCCTGTATACTTTAAATCATCTCTAGATTGCTTATAATATCTAATAAAATGTAAATGCTAAGTAAATACCGTTGACCCTTGAACAACATGGATTTGAACTGTGTGGGTCTACTCATATGTGAATTTTTTTCAATAAATATTAAATTAAAGCTTAACTGAGATGGCTGAAGAAGCACGTATCGTAACATAAATCAAAGACTCCCAATAAGAACAAGGATGCTTTTGTGCTGTGAAAAAAACTACCCGCTCGGGTTTGATTAAAGTAGTATGAGAATTACCTTTTAAACAAACTAATAAAATATCCAAAAGTACAACTTTGGATTTGGTAGGGAAAAGGGAAAAGGTAAAAAAAAGTTTTCTACTCTTGAGCAGCTAATATAACTTTAAAATAATAAAAAGGACTGCATCTCTCTGATACAAGCCAGATTTTATCTCCTATATGCATAAGTGAAGATGAATACATACAGAGAGAGACATCTTAAAAAACCATCACGTTCTCCATCTTCAAGATAGTTCCTATGTGCGTGTGAACTTCTCATATGAAGATCTGCTGAAATAATAAGGTACAAGTTTATGATATTCTATATTCCAAAAGCTAGTCTCAAATGACTGCTTCTAGATATATACACTGTACAGATATTCAGCTGCTTTTGTAAATGTAATCTGACATATTTTATAATGAATGCAAGTTCCTCTGGCACATTAAAAATCAACTGGATATTATACAACATTATGAATTTCCTATTTTACTTTCAAATTATTGATGCTTTCTGTTTAATTATATTTCTGAATGTAATAATAGAATTTGGTTTGTTCAAATCTAAAGATGGCCTTGTGTTATGTGCTGTCATTATCCACCCACCAAAATAATTAAAAAGTTAATAAAATCAGTATCTAAAATAAGGTATGAGCTAGCACATTTTAAAAGGTAAGCAGTTTTAGCCTGATGTTTTCTATTCCTATAAGTTTAAATTCACTTCTAGCATAGAAATAAAAATAGAATAAAAACATATTTTCAGGGTAGTTTCACTATTTGGTTAGTTTGTTGGGAGATACCAGAATCTCTCATTAGTTCATACTCAAAACATCCTTCAAAGCAAACTAAATGTTTTTAGAATAGTGATTCTAAAGTGTGGTCCCCAGGCCAGCCGCAACAGAATCCAGGAATTTGTGAGAAACGCAAATTCTCATGTCCTATTCCAGATTTAGTAAATTGGAAACTTTGGAGGTGGGGCTCAGAAATTGCTTTAACAAACTCTACAGATCTTAATGCATATTAAAGTTTGAGAACCACAGTTTTAAAAATTATTTATTGACCTTCCGTTAGTGTAAAAACAATCATACAACCAATTCTAACACCACCAGATTTCACTGTTAATGTTTTTAATCCCAAGCTACTTAAAATAAAACTTACAGGACATTTTGCTTAGTGACGGTTCTTTCAAATTTGTAGGCTCCTGCTCCAACTGTGGTGCATACTGGATCTCTGGCTTAGACTAAAATGATAATGAAAGCAATTAAGTCATTTGTACTTCTTCTTAAGCTTTTCTCAGTAGGAAGTTCTATAACATATCATCTATACAAAGATTCAAATTGAGAAAAAGTAACAGAAGTATGGTATAAAAAATAAAACATGTTAACCACAATATATTTTAATGGCACTTGCTAAACATTAGATCCAGTGCCTTGCAAAGAAGCAGACTTACAGCATCATCAAGAATTTAGTCAGTTTAATTGCCTGACAACATAAAAAAAAAAAAAAATTACAACATAGTACATTAAGTATCATACCATGCAAAACTGAGTTCTAATTCTGGTTGATCAGGAATAATTTAGCAGACTGCCAAAATTTCTGGTTAAACACATATTATCTCTATTCTTTCTCATCTGAAACATTCCATTCTTCTCTAAATATGAGTAATTCATAAATTATAGCTCAGTGCTCCATACTTTATATCTCCTATGTAGCACTGATTCTCTGGAGTGGCATTTTCTCCATCATAGTCACACTTAAGTTGACATAAAGAGAGGAACAGAGCTAATCTCACATCTAATCAGGAATGAAGGAGGACTCCACTCTGAGAGTCAACTTAAGCTTTAACTTAAGTAGCTTTCAGACACAGAACTTATTCATGAACTTAAAGAGAGAAAACTCCTTCTGTGTTTTACATATTACCAAATTAAGTACAGGGTACCTAAGACTCAGGACAATGCTAAAAATCACAGACTAGCCTTATAATAAGCCACTCAATTGGCAATAATAATTAAAGGGTTTACTTTAATTATTACCTGAGAGAAAGCATCACAACATAATTTGTTGGCTGGTAAGTTTGAGGAATTTAACAACCAAATTAAAAGGAAGACAGCATGGTAGGGTGGTATATGAGCCTTGGAGCTAAAGTAACCCAGGTTTGAGGCCTAATTCTGTTATACTGGCAGTGTGACCTTAAATAAGTTAGACTCACAGTTTCCTCATCAATAAAATAGTGATAATACAACCTCATGAAGTTGTTTGAAGATTTGAGATAATATATGTAAATGCCTAGTACACATGAACCTTCAAAGACAGCAGCTATTATTATCATATCACATGGTAAATAATGAGGTAGGAGAAAAGTTACCTCTCTAGAAGGCAATATGCTTCTTCAACAAGCTCTCTTATAAGAGTTATGAGAAAAAGCACTATTAACAACTAAAAATTATGTTCTATTGCTTTTCCCTAATATCCATATGTGATATAAATACACACCATTATTTATATTCAAACTACATTAATTTTTCTTATGTTTCATATCTAGAGGTTTCATTTTTATCAATTTAACCACTCTAAAATTTAGCAGATTCAGAGTTCTTATACGATAAAGAACAACAGGCTTTAAATAGGTTTCCAATGGGCAGAGGGAGGGGTAAGTCACATTGGGTCCTGATGCCCAATGTTTTAATGTAGGTTAGGAAGTAATTATTATTTGATGATAAATATTTGTAAGGGACTAAGTACATGGCTCTATACTAAGACATTCATTTAAGACACATACATTACTACTGTTGGTATTTAAATGAATCTATGAAGCACAGTCATCACCTGGAATATAACTATTTTTCCATCATCAGCTTGAAGATAAAAAGTCCACGAAGAGGTTATGAAGCTCTGTGCAGAGTCCATCATATCACTCCAGAATGACCTTACCAGAGTTAGAGGGAAGAGTAGATGCATTTTTGGCATCAGGGACATGAGCTTAAAAAAAAAAATTAAACCATGAGAAATATATTATTTTTTTATATATGTATATTCAAGAGAGCAACATAATCAAATCCTTATTGGGACAGAATATAAACCATTAAGTGATTCTACCACAGTCATCAACATTAGAGTAAACTCTTCATTACCTATGCAAATTAACTATGAGAAGCTTAAAATCACAGGATCCTTTAATTTGCGACCAAACACACTTTAAGCTACCTGTCACCTCTATCAAAATAACAGGCTTTTGAATTAGGTCCAAAAATGTGGAGAATCTTAAGATTTGATTAAATAAGGATTAGCAAGTCCTCAAGAGGTAGAAGGGGAAGGGACAAATCATACTATTCTCATCTTTAATGCTTTCATGTAAAATAAACCATGCTATAATGAACACCAATGGAAAAAAAAAAGAATATATGCATAAAATGTAAGGTATCTGATAACAGGGCAGAGTGAGGGAAGTATTTATGGGTTGACTACATACAGTAAGCTACTGATGAGATTTTTACATTAATTGGTATCACCTCCCCTCCAATTCTGACTTCTTGACTTATTTAGGAGCAGTGGGCCCCTCTAGAGCACAAGTGTGGGATACAACTTGCTGAACTCTAGGGATAGCTTTGGTTCTGCTATATTCCAAAAGAGAGGCAGTATGGGGTATTAAGAGAGAAGAGTTTTTAGAATCAGAAGATCTGTATTCATGATCCAATTTTCCCACTTAATAGCTGTGAAATCATTCATTGATTAGTTCACTAAACAAGCATTCGTTAAGATTATAAATTTTAAGATTTTTAAACCATGTGTGTTTATTTATCACTGTATATCTGTGTTTAATCTGTATAGGACAGAGGTGAAACACAGGGTGAAACATGTGTATGGGGAAAGGCACATAACCCAAACTGGGGTCAGAGGTGGTTAAGAAGGCTTCGCAAAGGACATGACACCTGCTCTGAATCAAGAGGATTCACTGAGCAGATGGGGAGTAGAAGGGACAGAGGCAGGGAATAATGTCATATTACAAACATTAAGGACTGTTCAGTATGTACATAATTAAGAGAAAAGGAAATAAATATGGGTCTTAAAAAATTAGAAATTATTTTTAAAGTTACTCATAAGAGAAACACAAATTAAAACTGTAATAAAAGTTGTACATTGCCAAGGACTGGGAGGAGGAGGAAAGGAGAGTGACTGCTAATGGGTATGAGATTTCTTTTATTGATGATGAAAATGTTCTGGAATTAGGTAGTAATGATGGTTGCACAGTTTGTGAATATACTAAAAACTACTGCACCGAATACTTTAGAAGGGTGAATTTTATAGAATGAATTATATGTCAATTTTAAAATCTGATACAAATTCCATGGAGGGCAATTTTGCTCTATTTCTCAAAATTAAAAATGCATATACCTCTTAACTCAGCAATTCTACTCCTGTGATTTTATTATAGATATAAATGTGAAAAATATGCAACATCATTTATAAATTAAAAAAATTAGAAACAACCTACATGTCCACAAATAAGGGACCACTTAAATGATACATCCATACAATGAAACATGTATGCAGTGAAAAAAAGCGAGTAGACATTCTTTATTTATTACTTATATTTTAGAAAAGAAAGAATACATGTATTCTTGTATATATATAAATTACCTCTGCACTGGTAACCCTGGCTACATTAATGGAGCAAAATGGAGTGGCTAAGAGATACAGGAGTAGGAGACTTTTCACTATACAGCTGATCCTGGAACAATGCAGGGGTTAGGGGTGCCGAAATCTGTGTATATACACAGATTATTGTTGGCTCCCCATATCCGCCATTCTGCATCTGAGAATTCAACCAACTGCAGATCATGTAGTGCAGTAGTAATATGGGTCAACTTTTTTTTTTTAACCTTTTGAGTTTTGTACCATGTGGCTGTACTTCTTATGCCAGAGTTAATAAAATTAAAAAACTTTTCCCAGTATGTTTGGACAGAGTATGAGGGGTGGGGAATTATAAGAGATGATATAGAAGAGGTAATCAGGAGCCAGGCTGTGATAAGTGGTTTGGACTTAAACCTGTATGTAATGGGGAGCTACTGAAGTATATAAGATAGGAGAATGACATGACGAGATTCCCATTTAGAAAATAAATATCTGGACACAGAAAATAAATATCTGGACACAGACTAAAGGATGGACTAGAGGGGGCTGAAGTGGGAAAATAGATCGGAAGTTAATTTAGTAATACAGATGAGAAATAATGATGATTTGAGTTAAGGCAATAGCAGATGGGATGAAAAAAAGGAACTCTCAATTTTTCTGAGCCTCAGTTTTTTCATATGCAAAATGGGGATAATACTGTCACTGGACCTAGAAAAAAAAAAACCAAAATGAGATTATAGGTGTGAACATACATCTTAACAGTAAAGCATTATACAAAAGTAATTAATCAATTGACTTTTCTATTTGCAAACATATAATTTGTTTGTTGAAGACTAATTATAAAATATAACACTAAAATATGATCATGTGGGCAATATACATTTCAATACAAAGTGCGATCTAAGCAGGCGTTTCTGAAAGGCAGAATTGTTTCGTACTTGTTCTTGTCTCAATTCAGCGAATGGCAGCTGATTCTGGCAACCAAGGTGACAAGCATATTGCTCATCAGATTGGGAATATGCTTCTGTACATGCTGGAAGAGAAAAACAGTCAAATTACAAGGAAAAAAAGAGAAGGAGAGAAAGAAAAGGGAGAGAACATTGGCATCTTATAAAGAAATTTTATAAAGAAATTTATTATACTTAAAAAGTATTTCATCAATATGAATTTCCACATTTGGTAACAGTAGCAAATGTATTCTTTTAATAAAACCCCGTATCTTCTGCCTCCCACAAGTCAGATCTTCCAGGTATAAATCTATTAATTACATACTCAGGCTCTGGCTACATGATGACATTCATATGAGGTGATCCTCACAGCTAAGGTTTGCATAGTGGAAAAAACACTGAACTGACATCCTGAAATTCTGGCTTCACCACTTGTTGGCAGTGTATGTGACTTAGGTGGAGCTGTTTAACCTCTCTATTGATTTCTATAGATCTAAAACTGAACTACCACCACCTATTTCATGGGGTTGAACAAAATAATATACTTTAGTAATTTACACAAATATATGATATTACTGTTAGGAACTGAATCACTTAGTTGAGAAGCAAGGGTATTCACATGGCAAGGAAAAATAAAACAATCAGTCTAACATCCTAAATTCTGAGAAAACTGAACTTAGAAAATGTTCTACAGCAGGATTCTAAAGTTGGAATGAGTCTCTACCATATATACTCTTCATTTAGTTCACTAGAGCCATTTCTTTCTTGTGATATAACACTTTACCACTATAACAATTTTATTTTTCTTTCCACCCAGTCATGCATTTGTAATATACTTCCCAAAGGTGCTAGATAATAAACTGAACCGCATTATGCACATATAAAGATGGCCATTTAGGAGACTGAGCCATAAAAAAAGTTTATGATATCACAGAGGCTAAATGTGAGTACTGGCATAGTGATAGGGAGAAAGGTACCTCCTGCTACACTGAATAAACAGTGTAAGGTAATGAATGGAGAAAATTCCATTACAGTTCTTTAAAAAGCTAAATGTCATTTTTGTCCTGATTACAGGTTTACTTTATTAAACACATCACTTTTGGCAAAAGGTAAGAATAGTGGTTTAAGAGACGACAAAACTCTGGTTACTTCTTTTATTGGCATGACCCACAAAGAATACACTATTAAATACTGAGTCAAAGGCCTGATTCAGTAAAAAACTTGGAGCTAAGTCAGCTAGCCTATGAATGAAAGGCTTAGGAAAATTATACCATCCATTGAAAAGGTAGTGATGAATTATAAGAAGGGTAATTACTATTGCATTTGTCTAAACCAAATGCTTACTTAAACAAAGGTGTCCTATCCACAGCATAAAATAAACATTGTATCAATAAACAGATGAAATTTAAAGCCCATGAAATTTCTAGCAGTATCTACTAAAAGTTTAACTTCATAATAATTAAAGTATGCTGGATGAATAAACAGTATGCCTGTCATTTTCTGAGGAAAACACATAAAAAGCATAACACAACTCAAAGAAAACACCAATGTTATATACTGCTGATGTCATTAGCATAGCATCTTACCAGATTCACATTCCAATTTGGTCCGATTTAAATCAATTCCATCATCCACAAATTGACAAATTGAAAACAGCCTGCAACCTCTCTGACATGCGTACAATTCCTCTTCCTAGGGAGTTCAAGAACAGGGAGGATTACCAAAAACTAGCATTTTTCCTTCGGGGGGAAAATAGGTCAGAAAGAAAGCAAAGTTAATAGGGTTTATTGTAATTGTCCAATAAAAGATTTATGACTGAAAGAAAAATGATAGGAGCCAGGTAATACCAAGACCTTTGCCATACAAAGAAGTTTTAGTTCCTTATTTTTTAAATTTTTTTATTTTTTGCGGTACGCAGGCCTCTCACTGTTGTGGCCTCTCCCATTGCAGAGCACAGGCTCCGGATGCACAGGCTCAGCGTCCATGGCTCACAGGCCCAGCTGCTCTGCGGCATGTGGGATCTTCCCAGACCGGGGCACGAACCCGCGTCCCCTGCACTGGCAGGCGGACTCTCAACCACTGAGCCACCAGGGAAGCCCTTAGTTCCTTATTTTAACAGTGACATCCAAAATAAATAAATAAACTAACAAATAAATAATAAAAGTGATATCCAAGAAACAAACCTAGTGGGTTAAAAACATCACCCTTTTCCCATATTCCACAGTCATATTTTGGGGGGAAAAGTTGAAAATAACAGTGACATAATCAGAACTTTAATAGAGGTATAAATGAGTAAACAAGTACTTTAGGGACCAATGGTGTACTTCTGCCACATAAATATTTATACGAATCATCAGGCTTATCAGGAAAAGTATCACGACTAGCTTCACATGGCAAATAGTGCCATAAAGGCCCCCATAAAGTGAGGTATACATCTAAAAATATGCTTAAGTGAAAGGATTTTTTTAAACTTGGGTTTACCTGAACTGAGAACACAAACAAGGCCAACATGTGACATATGGGAAAGGCCACTGGAATCAGCCAGACTTGGAATAAAACCTTTTAGGTCAGTGTGTACAAGTTACTTTACCTATCTAAATCTCAAAAAGGAAATAAAATCTATAAATTATCTCCAAACCCCTCAATAATGCCAGAAGACAGCTATTCCTAGTGCAGTGCCTGGGACATTGAAGGTGCTCAATAAATGGTAGTAGTGTTAATCATAATAACTGGTTTTAAAAATAGAAAACAACAGTTATAAGCATCATTGTATATGTGTGAGAGCTCAAGATAGGAAAGACTCATCTCTGGAAAATGTGAACTGCTTAATAAGACTAATGACAACGTCTTCAACAGGCTTTTCTTTGGTTAAATGTATAGTATTTGAAACAAACCAGTACATGTGGGGGAGCCCCCTCAACTTACTGTGTAGTTCACTGTGTACAAACTGGCAGGCACCTAATAAGGAAGGAAACAGCATGTGCATATACCAGTTAGCAACCAATGGAATACAAAGGTATGCATTTCTTTTCAGCAGGATTAGTAAAATTTATGTAGCAGCAACAATCCATTAAGAGGAGATGGCTGCAGTCTAATATTAAACAAGTTTTATTACACAACTTTGATGGTAGTGCATTTTTGGACTTCAGTTCTAGCTGCATTTATTGTTACAGTGAAATTGAAAGAGTTAGTAATTAAAATAAATTTCATACCTGAGTAGCTTTTGCAGGCTTTGTAAAACAGTGGAAGAATTCTCTTACGTCTTTGGAGCACCACATATTTCCTTATATTGCATAGGGGAAGCATGAGCTCATTAGTATGAGCTATACTGCATACCATTTCATTTTCAGATATGTTTTCATGTGTTAAACCAATCCAATAAGCCCTCCAGTACCATTTTCAGAAGAGACTGTAGCATGGTGAAAGAGCCTAGGTTCAGGAACTAGGCCTGGTTAGAAGCTCAGCCTCACCACTTATTCTGTACAACCTTGGGCAAGGGAATTAATCTCTCTCAGCCTCAACTCCTTAGTTGTAAAACAGTGACCAATACTCATATGCCAATCTTGAAATATGATGAGTATTTTATTTTATACTTTATTATTTTATTTATATATCTTATATCTACAATGTCATTAATATTATGCTATACTAGTAAGTAGACATAACATTAATAATATATTTCATGAGCACCCATAATGTGCCAGGCATGGTGCTAACACTTAATGTATCATAGGATACCTGGCACAGAGCAGGCACTCAATTGGTAGCTATTAAAAATCATAACCTTATTCCAAGTAAGTGTTTCATGTTCTAGATAATATTTCATACCCTATGTATCCAAAGTGACTGGCAAGTTTATATAAAATAGACCTTCCCTAGTTTAGAGCACAAGGAAATGGTGCTCCCCACCAAACTGAATACCAGCTAAATAATTAGAAGGAAACTTAATGAATCCTCCTTAAAGAAGGAACCCTACTATTCATAGATTTTACATGCATATTCTTATCCTGAACTAAGTCAGGCTAACTATTCTCCCTCTTATTCAGCATTACTAATATACTGTATGTACCAAACTGGTTTTATGACATTGGGCAAAGGAAATAACTATCTATTGCCATGCGTTAGGCACTGTGCTAAGAGTGCCATGTATACTATCTTTAATCCTCACACTTGCTCTGCAAGGTGTGAGGTGTTTTTTTTGTTTTTGTTTTTTTATAGTTGACAAAATGAAGTCATGATAAGTTAAGTAATCAGCAAGGACGCACAGATAGTAAAAGTGAAGCTGGGGGTCTTCCCTAGTGCGCAGTGCTTGGGAGTCTGCCTGCTAATGCAGGGGACACGGGTTCGAGCCCTGGTCCAGGAAGATCCTACATGCCACGGAGCAACTAAGCCCATCTGCCACAACTACGGAAGCCTGCACGCCTAGACCCCATGCTCCGCAACAAGAGAAGCCACCGCAATGAGAAGCCCGCGCACCACAGGGAAGTGTGGCCCCTACTAGCCGCAACTGGAGAAGGCCCACGTGCAGCAACAAAGACCCAACTCAGTCAAAAATCAATCAATTTATTTTAAAAAAAGTGAAGCTGGGAATGGAACCCAGGTTTGTATGGTTCCAGAGCCCACACACTGTTAAAAAATGACCAGGCTAGCTCTATAATTATCTTTGTTATTAACATGACTTATGTCTCCTGCATTTGGACCCAGACAAGTTAAGCAATTATACTTTTGAAGAAAGTTAAAGGGTAAAATATAATAATTTTAAGTATCTACTTACAAACAAGTAAAGTATCCTACTTTCTTGCAACAAATAATTAATTCTGAAAAAGAGTCATTAAAATGAGAGTTCTATCTGCCAGTCACAAATACCAGACCAAGAGAGGCTACAGGACCTTGTAAATTCATCTAATTTCTTATAACACACACTGCTTTTTCCTGAACTGTAAAGCACAATAATTTGAAGGAGGACTGACGGACATCAGTGAAATAAGTAAATTAAATATTTGTAATAATATAACTTTATTAATAGAAGGCAGCATAATACAGCCAGCTTTAGGACTGAATTCCTATTACTCCACTACTTCCTGGCTATGTGAACTTGGGCAAGTCACTGAATCTTTCAGAGCCTCGATTCCCTCAATTGTAAAACCCAGCTTTGCAGGGTGAGAATTGGAGATAATGGAGGTAAATCTCCCATCACACTGGCTAACAGAGAGTAGACAGTTAATCAATTTTAAGGCCAGGACACACAGGGAGCCAGATGATTTAGAGTTCCTGAGGAGAAGAGCTTTACTGAATAAGTAAAAAACACTTAGATATCACATCAATTGTTAGAAAGTAGTGGATATTATAAAAATACCTAGAGGTTCCAGAAACGTTTATCCTTTTGAATTGTTTATTCTCGCAGCATATGTATTCAAATAACTACAAATTTGCTAGGAAAATCTCAGAAAAAACAAAACAAAACAACCAACACATCCAAACACTAGAAAGATACAAAATAAGTCTCTGCCCAATTCCAGGACAAATCAATATTAGTTTCCTCATACAATCCTCTTACTTATGAGAGGTTTATAAGAAGAGAAAAAAATAATGTATCCAGGAGCAGTACACACGGATTTGAAGGTCTGGAAGTCAGAATTCCTCATTTCTCTCTCTTGACTGCTATATTTGTCTCTGACTGAAAATTTGATAATCCCCTCTCCCACACTTTTTCTTGAAAACTGATAATCCTCAAGCAATGTAAAATCCAGCAGTAAACAAACATACAGGCAGTGACAGCATTTAGAACTTCAGAATTTCAAAAGCTTGAAAGCACTTGCCAATAAGGAACATCCTAAACCTGTCACTTTGTAGTTTGAGAGAGCAAAGAGGGCTAGCGACACAGTTAAGCATACAGCATAGGGAAGATGAAGGAAAAGCAAGGGCAAAAAGACCAGCAAAAGCTCTCATAAAGAAAGGCGGGGGAGGGAGGATGATATACTCAAATTATATATTTGGAAGGGTGGGGGAGTCACCACGCAATTTAGGATGTTGAGTCAACAGTTCTTTAGAAGCTGCAAAACAACTCGATTAGTGGAATGGAATTAAAGGAAAGGCAGCACCTGAGGGCGGACAAGGAGGGGAGGAAGGGTCACTCTGTCCATAAGTTGTGATCCCCTACTAAGGGCAGTCTCATTTCTTTCCCACTCCACTTATTCCCTCTGTCTTCTGCTGCACTGAATGGTAAGTTTTCTGAATGCAGCAACCTAACTGCTTTTTCTCTAAGCCATTCCAGTCCCAGTGTGAGCGCCTTGTACAGTTACTCAACACAGGCGGAAAGCCCTTCCTAAGCGTCTCCCAACTCCTTGATGTATTTCATACTATGGTGGAATTGTCTACTTGTTTGACTCCAGGAACAGACTGCAAGGTCCCAGCCCAGAGAGGCGCTCAGGGAACAGGGGTTAAGAGTTAACATTTTGTGGGCTGGCGTATCTGCAACTGCCCCCCTCCCCTCGCCGTCCCTGGAAGGTGAGGACCCCGCATTAATCATCTGGATACTCCTCCCCCTCCGAGTGTTCGTCTCCCCTGCTGCCCCGCAAGGCCCCAGAGGAAAGGGGTCGTGTCTTGCTTATTTTTGTGTCCCCAGCCTATTACAGGGTAGGTGCGGCACAAACTTCCGGTAATTACAGCAGAAGCGCGGTGCGGGTAAGATTAGGGGAAGAAAACAGGAGTTACACAGATGGGAGACAGCGGTTGAAGGGTGGATTCAACAGTCAGGCTTCCAGAGCCGACAGAGGTACGGGAGAGCGGAGAGATGGGAGGCCACGGAAGGGCTGTAGCCCGGTTTGGACGGGCCCTACCTTGGGGTAGGTGTGCAAGGGGTAGGTCAACTGACAGGCCCGGTGACAAGACGCCGTATCACCCAAGACCGAGTCAAAAGCTTCAGCCGAAGCGGTGCCCAAGCCTCCGGTCAGGGCCATAGTCAGCAGCAGCAGCAGCGGCGAGAGCCCCAGTTGGGCCCTGACCCAAAGGCTCCCCTTCGCCGCCGCCATCTTGTTTGCCTCTGTCACAGCACCTCAGCTTGTTGCTGTTTTCTTTTCAGGTTTCCTCCTCCTTCCGGGACCAGCCCCTTCCCAGTCCCGCGGGCCGCTGCTTCCGCCTTTGCCGTCCTCTCAGCTCCGCCCTGACCCGCCCGAAACTGCCGCCTCTCGCCCCACCTCTAGGTCTACGAACTTCTAGATTGGCGAGAGGAAGTGGGTCCAAACATCGCGAGTACTAGAGCGAAGCGACTCCTTAGCTTTGCGAGGCACGCTGGGGCATGTGGTTCTCCATAGGCGGGAGGCGCACTGTGGGTTGGGAAAGTTGGTCTCGGAGAACTACAGCCGCCCTAGGTGCGCCCGAGCCCGCCCCTTCGCGGTGTATTCTGGGGAATATGGTTTGGTTCACACCCACCCCCCCCTCCACCCCGCTGACGGCCGTTGGTGTTCTCCCGGCTAGCTGAGCCTCCGCTAACGAGAAACTGCAGCAGTGGAAGGAGGCGTCGTTTAGTTCTGACCCCCGAGGTCTAGGCTTGGGCCCTCAGAGGGTGCGTTCTGGAGAGGCCCAGCTGCTGACAGGGCTGCTATTCCTGGTGGGTCTCATCTCACATGACATCGTTGTTAGGCTTCCCCTTCCTGGGCTCCTGAGTGCTGAGGGCAGAGGAAGGTGGTGGTTCCCTTTGCTCTGGGATCAGAGCAGGACAGTCGTGGTTAGGGTCCTTTGACCACGGAGTAGTTCCTGGAGATGACTGGTTGCTGTGAGGACCCTGCTGAGATCTGGAGGAGGTTGTTGGTTATTGGTTACTAGGGGAACCCTTGGGGTTGTGGCTATGGTGCGGTAATTAAGACAGCTTCATTGAACCCGAGGGAACTCTAACCCTGCCACAACCCAACCTAAGTTGGAAGAGGCTTTAGAAGTCACCAGTTTCAACGCCTGGCCCAGTATTGGAAGCCCCTCTACAGTGTGCACTTCTGAAAGCTAGACACCTCCTAATTCAGGAAGTAGACCCATCATTGTATACAGTTTTCAGTTTTTAGGAAGATGTTTCTTTTTCAGGAGGAAATCTTTCTGTGAATTTCACCCAAGAGTCCTAATAATTCAGGAATGCTTCCAGAGTGTGTAGAACCCAATTGTGTCACTTTAGGGAACACACATCACAGAAGCTTTGATGACGTTTTAGAACCTGCCCTCTTTCTTGAGCAGAACACGGTGCAAACACGTGAAGGTAGTTGGAGTCCCCTAGCAATGGATAAATTCGTCCTTCGAACACCCAGAATCCAGAATAGTCCTCAGAAGAAAGCTCCTGGAGGAAAGATTTACAAGCAGGCCACGATTGAATCTCTGAAGGTGAGAGGGGATCTGGGAGTGGAGAAAATGTGCAAAGGACTTGATAGCCAAGAGGTCGGGAGGAGTTCTACTATAGAAGACCTATGAATTACTTATTTCTGTGCGTCCTCCCCAGAGTGTTCCTGACCACTCCAGGTTTGTTTCCGTCATACCTTGTTTATCAATTCCTGCACTACGTTACACTCTTCTAATTAATTTGGCTTTGTGGTATGTTTTGCTAGCTGGTAGGATAAGCCCCCTAAGTTATTCTTCTTTTGCAAAATTTTCTTGTCTATTATATGGAATGTTAAAGTACCAAATATGGTTTTGTGTTCCCTGTACAAACTCAGTAAGATTGGGTGATGATACCATACCCTCATATCCTATTGACCAGAACCGTATCACATGGCCTTTACAGCGACAGCTGAGATTGGAAGAGAGACTGTTAAAATAGACTCTTTGCAACCTCAAACTGTCTGATTTCTGTTAGCAAGGAAGAAGCAAGGAATAGATACAGGATAGACAACCAACACTGAATCAATGGATATAAGTACCCAATTAGTGGTAATTATTACTTCACTAAAAACAAACAAAAAACCGTTTGTAATTAGTTCCCTTTGTCTTCTTGAACCTCTCCTCCTACATTACTGACTTTTTCTTTTCGGTTCCCTTTATTGCTTCCTATTTTCTCAACTAGACTACTAATGTTTGTGCTCCCCAGAGCTTTGTCACATTTTATGTGTTTGGCCAGGGTGATCTTATTCATCTTAAGGCTTCCCATGCTGCTGACTGCCAAACTTGCACCTCTAGACTAGCTCTCTGAAGGTGAGAGTGAGATCTGGGGCTAGAGAAAATGTACGAAGGACTGTGATAACAAGGTGGCCTCCTGAGTACTTGACTGATATACTCAGTTGGATTTCTCTTCTAGATGTGCCACAGGCTTACCAGACCCAGATTAGAAAGCAGTAAAGGGGAGTATAAACAAAAGCTCTGGGTTCTAGGCCCTACTGTGCAGCTGTGTGATCTTTAGTAAGTCATTTCCTTCTCTGGGATCTCACTTTGTCCTCATCTAGAAAAGGTAGTGTTTGACCTATAGCAGTGTTTCTTCAAAGGAACACTGTTGTCCTTTGGGGCAAGATAATTGTTCATCATTTGGAACTGTCCTGTGAGTTGCACAAAATTTAACATCCCTGGCACTCAGACAGTAAATGTCAGTAGCAATGTCCCATTGTGATGACCAAAAATGCCCTACATATTTACAAGTACCCCTTGGTTGAGACCTACTGAGCTCTAGATGGTCTTTAAAATCTCTCCTAGTTTTGCAGTTTTGTGACTTCCTGGAACACATTCAAGGTTTTCAACTGTTTGTCAGGGTATCCGTGGATAACTGTACACAGTATTGATTCTCAGTGAGGGATGGTGGTGGGCAGGATTGTGATGTCAGACTGTCTGGAAGAAAAAGAGGATGGTAGTAATTGAACTACATGTACACTCACGTACAAATACCCAGATTCTAATATACCTTCACCTGACCCTTCTGCCCTTTGTGTCGCCACGTGGGCCCCAGTTGAGAATCACTGTGTGTGATGATGAGAATGAGCCAAGTGAAGATTATGGAATCAGAATAAACAATAGGCATATGGAATAACATTCTCTTTAAATGCAATAGTTTTTCTTCCAAACCTGTTTTTTATTCTCCTGTATTTATTTTATATCCATATACCAAGAAACTGGGACTAGAAACTTAGAAATGATCCTTAATTCTTCTCTCTTATATCTAGTTTTCAATTCTGTCTCCTAAAAATCCTTTTTTGCCCTTAACGTCTCCCACTTTAAATTCAAAATCTTGTTGAGGGCTTCCCTGGTGGCGCAGTGGTTAAGAATGCGCCTGCCAACGCAGGGGACATGGGTTCGAGCCCTGGTCCGGGAAGGTCCCGCATGTCGCGGAGCAACTGAGCCTGTGCGCCACAACTACTGAGCCTGCGCTCTAGAGCCTGCGAGCCACAACTACTGAAGCCCGCACACCTAGAGCCTGTGCTCCGCAACAAGAGAAGCCACAGCAATGAGCAGCCCATGCACCGCAACCAAGAGTAGCCCCCGCTTGCCTCAACTAGAGGAAGCCCTTGTGCAGCAACAAAGACCCAACTCAGCCAAAAATAAATAAGTAAATTTATTAAAAAAAAATATTTTTGAATTTAGATCAGTGCCATGGTCTGTTAACTTGTCTCTGTGCCCTTGGCATCCCCTGTCATTCCAGCCTCCACACTTACACCAGAGAAATAAGTCTTTAAAAAAAAAAAGAAAATCTACTCAGGTCACCTCCCTGCCTGAGGAAACCACTTCCCTTAGTGGTTTCAAATTACCTTTTGATAAAGACATTTCTTTACATGGTACCCAAGGCCCTCTTGTGACCTGGTACCTGCTTGCCCTGCTGCTCTTCTTATTTACATTCCATCCAGTGTCAACCACTCACAATTTCCCAAAGATGTTGTGTTCTGTCATACCTCTGTACCTTTGCTTATGCTGTCCTGTTTGCCTTGAACGGCTTTTTTCTCTTGTCTTGGAGGCAATATAGTATAGTAATTAAGAAAACAGACTCAAGCCAAACTACCTGTGTTAAAATCCTGGCTCTGCCACTTAAACTACCTGTGTGACCTTGGACAAGTTAACCTCTCTGTGTCTTTCCTCATCTTTAAAATGGGATTAATAATAATATCTATTTTATAAGGTAGTTATGAAGTTTGAGTGAGTCGATGTATTTAAAGTGCTTGGAACAGAGCCTGGCACATACTAAATACTATGTAAGTGTTTGCTGTTATCAGCTACTTTATGAAATCCTTTGTTCCCATGATCTAGTCAAGAGTTTCCTCTGCTATAAGGTCTTTCCTAACCACTCTCTGTCCCCCAGATACAGAGCCAATCTAATTTCTCCCTTCTCTAAGCCATCCCTATATCTTTACATGCTTCTACCATCGCACTTACTTGTGCTATATAATAAGTGTTTCTTTACATGACTGTGTCCCGCTACACTCTCAGCTTCTTGAAAGACTATGTCTTATTTGTTTTGTGGCCCCAGTAGCTGGCATGGGGCTTGGCATATAGAAGACCATGGTGCATTTTTCTGAATGACGAAATGGTTAGTTTTTTGGTTTTTGTTTTTGGCTGCACCCTGCGGCATGCTGAATGACCGAGTGAATTAAACTCTAAAAGCCTTGGCATGGCATATGAGACCCTTTCTATTCTGTTCTGTCTGAGGTGCCATCTCACCTCATCTCACATAGCTCCCCGTTCATGGGAATGCATTCCAGCCACACCCCATTTCCTGCTCTTCTCTATCTAAGCTATTCTCTTTCATGTCTCCAGGGTTTTGACTTGATGTTGGTCCCCTTTCCTGCATCTTTTACAGAATGAATTCCTACCCATTTGTCATCCCGCTCAAGTGAATCTTAGATTGTTTCATGAGTACAGGGACCTTGGGCATTTCATTTACCTCTCCACCCTTGGACCTGTCACAGTGCTTGGCACATACTAAGTGGTCAATAAATATTTGTTAAATAAGTGAATGATGAAATGCTTCCTGGGTCCTTTGTGGGGAATTAATCTTTCCCTCTTTGAGACTCTCTTGGCACTTGGTTAAAATAACTGTTGTAGCGCTTACCTTACTGTATTGTAATTATCTGATTACCTGTAGTTTCCCCAATCTGTTATGAACTGTTAGGACTGGGACTGCAGTCTCTTATGTTCTGATTCTGCTTTAAGACCTAACACAGTGCCTGCTACATTGTATGTAAAAATTTATTGAATAAACAATAATCATTATTTGGGGATGCCCTTGCTGGGTCTGGATAGTAAGCTACTCCACAAATGTTACTGTGAAACAACTTTATGCTCAGTACTATGCTAGGTACTTTAGGGAACATAAGAAAAATTTAAGATAAAAGTATGAGCCTTAAAAAGAAAAAGAACCCACCTGCCAATACAGGGGACATGGGTTCGAGCCCTGGTCCGGGAAGATCCCACATGCCACGGAGCAACTAAGCCTGTGCACCACAACTACTGAAGCCCGCACGCTCTAGGGCCCGCGAGCCACAACTACCGAGCCTGTGTGCTGCAACCGCTGAAGCCTGCGTGCCTAGAGCCCGTGCTCCGCAACAAGAGAAGCCACCACAATGAGAAGCCTGCGTACCGCGATAAAGAGTAGCCCCCACTTGCTGCAACTAGAGAAAGCCCACATGCAGCAACAAGCACCCAACGCAGACAAAAAAAAGAGTTAAGAGAGAAAAGAGCTCAGCATCTGTTTTAGTGGTCAGAGCACCTTAAAGAGATGGAAAGATTTGGCTAGGTAGAGGGAAGTAGCAACATACAACCATTCAGTAAGTGGTACTTGCTGTTCTCTTTCGCTTATGCATGCACACATGCTTACTTTCCTGTGTATACAGTGGCAAATTAAAAACAAGTTGAGTTAAATATGAATTCTAGAGAGTTAACTAGGTCCACGTTCTGCCAAGTGACTATTCCCACACACCACTATCATGTTTTTTTTTTTTTTTTTTTTTTTTTATGCGTTACGCGGGCCTCTCCCTGTTGTGGCCTCTCCCGTTGCGGAGGACAGGCTCCGGACGCGCAGGCTCAGCGGCCATGGCTCACGGGCCCAGCCGCTCCGCGGCATGTGGGATCCTCCCAGACCGGGGCACGAACCCGTGTCCCCTGCATCGGCAGGCGGACTCTCAACCACTGCGCCACCAGGGAAGCCCCACTGTCATGTTTTAATGACAAGAATCTGCTGAATATTCAAGCCTCAATTTCCTCATCAGTAACATCAGAAATAATATTTAACCTGCAGGGTTGTTATGAGGGCTAAATAAATAAATGCATATTGAAAGGGCTAAGCATTGTGCCTGGCACACAATAAAAGCTAATAAGTAGTTCCCTCTTTTCTTGTATGGAAAAAAAGAGGCTGTGTAGTAAAACTAGAGATGAGAATGATGATGATAGTAATAATGATTCCTGCTTACATTTATTGAGCCCATTTCTGTGGGCCAGGCATTGTGCTAAGTGCTTTACATATATTAACTCTTTAAATTCTAATAATAGTTCTGTGAAATGGATGGTTTTATCATTTATATTTTACAGATGAAGAATCTAAGGCACAGAGAGATTAAGTAGCTTGTCCAAAGTTATGAAGCTTTCAGTGGCAGAACTGGGATTTGAACTAGAAAATCTGGTTCCACAGTCTGTGAACTAAAAAAAAGTGGAGGTTTCTGAATGCCAGCAGAGGAGGTATAAAAATCTTGGAATATTAGGACCATTGTACTTCTGTTATCAGCATATTACAAGTAATTTTGCCATAGCCTTATCACATTCAATAAAAGTGACACTCAATAAGCTCATGTGGTGTACATTTGAATAGTAAAGGTTAATTTGGTTAATCTCTTCTTTCTCCCTAAGGGAAAGTGATTTCTTCTGTTGGTTGCAATAGGAGATTTTTTTAAATGCAAAGATTCTGAAAAGATGCTAATTATTTTAGGTTCTGCACTTAAGAATGCTTTATAAATCTTTATATTCCCTTTGTAGGATTGACTAGCCAATATGTTGTCCCCTGCCCCCACCAGTGGAATGGTGCCCGTTTTATTGCATATGAGCGAAGCATTTTCCTTAATTGGTTTTACCAAACCTGATATTCCAGCTATCCACAACTGTAAGACCAGATGGTATTTTGGAGAGCACCTTTTCTTTCTGGCAGTAACCATTCCACTACTCATTATAGCTTCCCCATTCATATTTTATTTCCACTTCCCTTTTTCCTCTAAATAATTCAGATAAGAACTTGCAGTATCCGTTTGGGGCCCCATATGTGGACAAAAATAGGGAAACATTCTTTGTATGTGTGTGGAATTCTCTGGAACGGGCTGCTATATTTTTCTATTTTTGCCCTAATATGTCAGATCTGAAGACTGTACTGTACTTAGTCCTTGAGGGTAGATATAACTTTGTTCAATTACATCTACTGCACACTGGGGATAGAGAGACAAGTAAGAAATTGTTCTGGCCCTCAAGTTGTTCATAGTCTAATGGAGAAGACAGCCTTGTAGATAACTATTTGCAGAAAGTACAGATGGGGCAATTGAAGGCTGTGCAGATTACAAACTCAAAAGGGAGTTTGGTCAGATGCGGTTGGAGAGAGGCAAGCAAGGCTTCATACAGGAGGTGATTCTTGAAGAGTCTTTCAAAATAAGTGGGTGTTATCATGTGGTTCAGGCAGAGAAAGAGCATCCGAGGCAGAGGATGTGAAATACTGTGGTTTGTTTAGGCAGCTTCAAATAGTTTGATGTATGTTGAGCCAACGGTGAGGCTGAAAAGGATGTCAGGAGCCAACTCATGTTTGTTAAGATCTTTTATGCCATACTAAAGAGCTTAGGCTTCTGTAGTTCCATATGCTGGAATGATCTGATATGAAAACCCCAACCTCATTCCAGCCATGTAGAAATGCTCGATAAAAAGTCTCCTGTACAGGGACTTCCCTGGCAGTCCAGCAGTTAAGAGTCTGCTCTTCCACTACAGAGGGCGTGGGTTCCATCCCTGGTCGGGGAACTAAGATCCTGCATGCCGCATGGCGTGGCCAAAAACGAAAAAAAAAAAAGTCTCCAATACAGAACTGAGCTTGAAAAGAAGAAAGAGAAACACTCAGGTGCCAGGAAGAAAGAGGAAATCCAAACCCAGAGCTGGAGATAACAGGCATACCTTGGAGAAATTGCGGGTTCCGTTCTAGACCACTGCAATTATGCGATTTTTTTTTGGTTCCCAATGTATATAAAAGCTACGTTTCCACTATACTGTAATCTGTTAAGTGTACAATAGCATTATGTCTAAAAAAATGTACACACCTTAATTTAAAAATTGCTGGATAATTATTGCTAAATAATGCTAACCATCATCTGAGCCTTCAGCGAGTTGGAATCTTTTTGCTGGTGGAGGTTTTGCCTCGATGTTGATGGCTGCTGACTAATGAGGGTGGTGGTTGCTGAAGGTAGGGGTGGCTGTGACATTTTCTTAAAATACGACAATGAAGTTTGCCGCATCAATTGACCTTCCTTTCATGAATGATTTCTCTGTAGCGTGCAGTGCTGTTTGATAGCATTTTACTCACAGTAGAACTTCTTTCAAAATTGAAGTCAATCCTACCAAACCCTGCTGCTGCTTTATCAACTAAGTTTATGTAATCCTTCATTGTCATTTCAACAATCTTCACAGCATCTTCACCAGCAGTAGATTCCATCTCAAGAAACCTCTTTCTCTGCTCATCCATAAGAAGTAACTCGTTATCTATTAAAGTTTAATCATGAGATTGCAGCAATTCAGTCATATCCTTAGGCTCCACTGCTAATTCTAGTTCTCTTGCACTTTCCACCACATCTACTGTTAATTCCTCCACTGAAGTCTAGAACCCCTCAAAGTCATCCATGAGGTTTGGAATCAGCTTCTTACAAACTCCAGTTAATGTTGATATTTTGACTTCTTGTGAATCATGAATGTTCTTAATTGCATCTAGAACGGTGAATTCTTTCCAGAAGATTTTCAATTTACTTTTCCATCAGAGGACCCAACTATCTATGGCAGCTATAGCCTTGCAAAATGTATTTCTAATCTATTTCTAGATGCATGTATCCTAGAAATGTATTTCTAGGACTTGAGAGTCAAAATTACTCCTTGCAGCAGAATGGATGTTGTGTTAACAGGCATGAAAACAACATTAATCTCGTTGTACATCTCCATCAGAGCTCTTGAGTACCAGGTGTATTGTCAATGAGCAGTGATATTTCTAAAGGAATCTTTTTTTGGAGTAATAGGTCTCGACAGAGGGCTTAAAATATTCAGTAAATCATGTTGTAAACAAATTTGCTGTCATCTAGGCTTTGTTGTTACATTTATAGAGCCCAGGCAGAGTAGATTTCGCATAATTATTAAGGGCCCTAGGATTTTCAAAATGGCAAATGAGCATTGGCTTGTACTTCAAGTTACCAGCTGCATTAGCTCCTAACAAAATCGTCAGCCAGTCCTTTGAAGCTTTGAAGCCAGGCATTGAAGTCCGAGATGTCATCATCTTCCAGTATGAGGCTGTTTTGTCTACATTGAAAATCTGTTGTTTAGTGTAGCCACCTTCACTGATTATCTTAGATGGATCTACTGGATTACTTGCTACAGCTTTTACTTAGGCACTTGCTGCTTCCTTGTACTTGTATGTTATAGAGACGGCTTCTTCCCGTAAACCTTATGAACCAACCTCTGCTAGCTTTAAACTTTTCTTCTGCAGTTTCCTCACCTCTCTCAGCCTTCATAGAATTGAAGAGAGTTAGGGCCTTGCTCTAGATTAGGCTTTGGCTTAAGGGAATGTTGTAGTTAGTTTTTTTGTTTTTTTTATGATTCTGATTTCTCTCCTCTCTTAACATAACAATTATACTTCTTTATTTTTTTTGAATTTTATTTTATTTATCTTTTTATACAGCAGGTTCTTATTAGTTATCCATTTTATACATATTAGTGTATATATGTCAATCCCAATCTCCCAATTCATCACACCATCACCCCCCCTCCCCGGGAATGTAGTTAGTTTGGTCTGTGCAGACCACTAAAACATTCTCATATAAGCAATAAGCCTGTTTTGCTTTCTTATCATTTGTGTGTTCACTGGAGTAGCACTTTTAATTTCCTTCAGGAACTTTTCCTTTGCATTTATGACTTGGCTAACTATTTGACGCAAGATGCCTAGCTTTTGGCCTGTCTCGGCTTTCAACATGCCTTCCTCACTAAGCTTAATCATTTCTAGCTTTTGATTTAAAGTGAGAGACGTGTTTCTCTTCCTTTCACTTAAACATTTAGAGGCCATTGTAGGGCTATTAATTGACTTAATTTCAATATTGTTGTGTCTCAGGGAACAAGGAGGCCCAAGGAGAGGGAGAGAGATGGGGAAATGGCTGGTTGGTGTAACAGTCAGAATATTTATCAGTTAAGTTTGCTGTCTTGTATGGGCATGGTTTGTGGCACCCCAAAACAATTACAATAGTAACATCAAAGGTCACTGATCACAGATCATAACAAATATAATAATAATGGAAAAAGTTTGAAATGTTGCAGGAATTACCAAAATGTGACACAGAGACACAAAGTGAGCAAATGCTGTTGGAAAAACAGCATCTGTAGACTTGCTCGTTGCAGGGTTGCCACAAACCTTCAATTTGTTAAAAAAAAAAATGCAGTATCTGCAAAGTACAATAAAGTGAAGTGCAATAAAACAGGGTATGCTTGTATATAGTTCCGTGCAAACCAGGTACAGAGTTTAGGGGCTGGGGTTTTAGGGCCAGTATGGGGACAGCAGATAAGGCTTCAGGCCACATGAAGCTGGGAGTCAACACAGGGCTACTATGCTTTTGAAAAGTGAACTAGAAAAATTCCATCCACCAGTCCAAGGAATCAGCGTGAAGATTGTATCATCTCAGGGTTTGAGTTCAAAAAGAGTTGACCATAATAAATTAGAACCTCACACTTATTACTATGTGTGTATATATATTTTTAACTTCGTGCTATCTGCAAAGCTGAAAAATTAACATGAAAACTGGCCCAGAACCAGGGAAATCCAAAGGCCTTGGCAAAGGCAAAGGTGAGATTTCCCTGTTAAGACACTTCACAACCTAGAGTACACAGGACTCCTGTGGAAAACAGTCTCCATTAAAGATGAATTCATGGTCAAAAATTACAAAACTCTACAATAAAATAAATTACCAGGAGGGAGGATGAGCAGGCAGATGTAAATAATAGAATTTCTACTCCAGGAAGCAGAGATAACAGTTGAAAAGACCTTAAATATGTTTAAAATGTTCACAGGATAATGAAAGTAATAGAAATGATAAGAATAGGATAGTATGAAAAGAAAACAGGTAGATTTAGAGGAAAAAACAGAATTTATCCAATGAAAAAGCATATTTGTTGACAAAGAAACACATTGAACAGGTTAAAAGTAGGTAAGTCATAGCTACGGAGAGAAATGCTGAATTGAAAGCTAGATCTGAGGAAATCACTTAGAATGCATCCCACAGAAATAGAAATATGACAAGAGACTTGAAGGACAGGCAGAGACCATGTATATTTCTAATAAGCGTTTCAGAAGGTAGAGACTTGTGAGGAGGATACTGGTATAGATTTCATTGAGTATCTTAAAAATTGTAAGGGCAAACACTAAAATGATAGAAATAGAATGTATAACTTCCAAACCATAAAAGAAAAAACAAGATTAAAGAAAACTCAGGCTGTTAAATAAAAGATAAGAAAAGAAGAAAAAAGCAAAGAGAAAGTATGTCCAGTGTATCAGTAATCATAATAAATGCAAATGGATTAAACATGCCTATTAAAAGATAGAAACTCTCAGATTGGATAGGGGAGGAGGAGCAAAATAAAGCAGCCATAGGCTATTAAAGCATAATGACCCAGAAAAAAGTTGAAAGTAAAGGATGGAAGACATATGAATGTATAATAGGCAGGAGTTCATTGAAGCAATGTTTATAATAGGGAAAATGTGAGGGGGGAAAAAGTCCCTAAATATCCATTAGGGGACTAGATTTTAAAATTCTAAGACATTGTATATAAAAATAATGGAATAATATTCAATACTATTAAAACAGATCAACTGGGTTTATACGTATCAGTATGGATAAATCAAGAAATTATACTGAGTGAAAAAAGCAAGCTGCAGAATACTATATTTACACCTTCTTCCTACTGAAAACATCCCTTACCTGGCTTCATCGATTTATTTGTCATACCATTTAACACTGAAACTATTTTATATTGTAACGGATCATAAAAAAGGGCTCTGTATCAATTTTGGCTAGGGCTCCTAAAGGCTGAGAACAAAGGAATAGCTATAAAATGGTGTTCCCAAATGTTATTCTAGACCATCTATACAGAACTTGTGAAGCCAGATAATGAAGACCAGTTTTGGAATCCTGAACCTATCACCTACCTTAGGCAATAAAGAAAGTTGAAGGTAAAAAAAAAAAAAGAATGTTGAAGGTAAAGAAAGAGAGGAGATAGAATTCCTTTGGATAAAGTGGGAGGGCTATGGTATTTTCACTTGGAGAACGTGACCTCAGTTCCTGGAGTTGGTGGACACAGAGACCAGACCTGTGCCTGGGAAAGTCTAAAAACAGGGTGGCAACTGATGCCACAAGAAGGAGAAGTGGCTGCTGTGGGAAAGCTGTTATGCACAGAGTTTTTCAGGGCAAAGATGTGGGCGTAGTGGTGCTAACTGGCCTGGAGTTGAATTAAAGGAGCTCAGTTCACAAGGATCCTTGGAAGGGCAGTGGGACCCCTACAGAGAGAGTGGGTGAAGCAGTTGCCAGAAACTGGAGACTTAGGGTGGACCTCTAAGCAGCTGGCTGGAAGAGGCCTTGCTAGTGTTGTGGGAACTGCAGGTGAGATCTCAACCATGGGAGCTCTCCACGGAACCACAAAAACATCTCATGAATATCTGCCAAGTCTAGAGAGCACTGAAACCTGATGAGCGTAGCATCACAACCAAAAATAAGGCTTTTGCTTTCCCTTACTGCTTCTTTTTTTCCCAGTTTCAAACCTGGAAGGGCCAAAGACCAAAGCAAACAAGCAGATGGGGGAGGAGGAGAAGCAGAGGTGGGGAAGTAGAGAAGTCCCCAGACATCCCCTTCTCCCACCACGGGCAGCTAGGCTAGACCCCAGCCAGGGAGGGAGTTGAGACTTTTTGGGTTGCTTTTTATTGAACTATCACATGCATGTAGAAAAGTAGACAAATATGTACGTCTTAACAGATTTTCACAGAGAGAACACACCTGTGTCACCAGTATCCAGATCGAGAAACAGGACATTTATCAGAGGCCCCTGTGCCCCTTCCCAGTCCCTACCCGGGCCTACCTCCCCAGGGTAATGTTGATAAAAGCAAGAAAAAAAATTTTTTTTGTGCAATTATAAAAGCGACTTTATTTTTTTGTCTCCCAGTTTACTTAAAAAAAATTCTTAGTTGAAATAATTTCAAAACTACAGAAAAGTTGCAACACAGTACAAAGACCTTCCTCATCCCTTTCACCCAGATTCCTTAATTGTTAATATTTTACACTTAATGGAAAGATTCGTGTCAACTTTAAGATAGTGGTTTCTTCTAGAAACGGAAGGAAGGGAATGAAGGGCGAAGGGTGTAAGGAGACTTGAACTTTACAGTGTTTTATTATTTTATGTGTAATGGCAAAATGTTAACTTTTTTCATTATAAATAGTGAGTTATTCTCTACCTTTTTATTTGTTTAAAGTTTTAAAAAATTCTTCAAACGAGAGGGTTTGAGTTTTACCATCTAGGAAGTAGGGAGCTGTTGAAGTGTGCTTTTTATTGTTGAAATAAATATGTCTTTATGACTTCTCTGCTCTCTGTCCTTGCCTATGAATTAAGATACTTAAGTGAGCTATAAGGTTGATTCACCTCAGCATCGTTTTTCTTTTCTTCCCCTCCTTACTGCCTCTCAGTGCTAAGTGCCCAGTGGTGTCTGACATGGTAAGATTAAAACTTGCACTTTTCCTAATAGATGTAACCCTCTTCCTGATTTGCAGTAAGCAGGAGCTGCTTTTAAGCAATTACCCATCATTTGGGGCCATCACATATATTGTGCTTTGGTTCAGGTCATAATCAATAATTCATATGTCAATAGGAGCCCCATTAGCTCAGGTGAAGGCAGATGTCTTTCTAATGAAAATGTTCCATTTTCCAAATGACTTTTCTTTTTCTCAGAGAGTTGTGGTTATAGAAGACATAAAAAGATGGAAAACTATGTTGGAGCTTCCTGATCAAACCAAAGAGAATCTAGTTGAAGCCTTACGAGAATTAAAGAAGAAAATACCCTCCAAGGAAGTGTTAAAATCAACAAGGATAGGTATGTTCCTTCCGAATTTTATAAGTGCTTATATTTTATCTCCTTCTTTCTCCTTTCCTCCCTCCCTCAGACATTATCTATCATATCAGTGCTTCTCAAACTATCTGTGGTAAGAGATCATTGTTTAAAAAATTCTCCATTGGTTGCAGACTAATACTCTTAAAATATAATAAAAATTACCAGAAAAATGAAATTAAAATATACAAAATGTAAGCCCTACTTTTTAAAAAAATTATACTCAACAAATGTAGAAGTACTTTGTCAAAGTTTTAAATGCTTGCTTCAGTTTCTGTACTTACTGCATGAACTTGTAACTAGCATGATCTGTGGATAACGTTTTGAGTGTGCTTGATGCTTGGGTGTGCAAAAATGAAGAAGACATGATTTGTGACCTCAAGGAACTTAGGGTTTGGTGGAGAAACAAGCAGGTAGACAAATGGGAGTAGTAAAATAGTATAGGTTAAAAATAAAAGCCTATAAATACTGTCCATGGTACCATTCTGATCTGTACAAGGTATATGCTGGCACAGAGGACAGAGTAGTCTTACATCTGGGGAATTCAGAAAAGGCTCCATAGAAGAGGCGACATTTCACTTAAATCTTGGCTTTTCCATCTTGAGTAGAAATAACTTCCAAAGCATGGTTTGTAAAAACAAAATAATAGCAACATTTGTTGCTACATCATTTATTACAGCATTGGAGATATTTTAAGAGGTAAGTCAGGAACTGCGTTGAATTACCATTTTAGTACAGTACACAACTGTGAATAATATGCGAGGGAGGGCCAACATGTGTTCCTCAAGCTGCTCCCAAGTCCCCGGGGAGTCCAGGGTAGTCGTTCACAGCTGCTGTTCTTGCCCTCACCAGTGCAGCCATTGCCTTCTCTGCCTCCCCTTGACCTCTTGTTCATGAGAAGCAGGAAAGAAAGCAGCTTCAGACTGGCGCTAACAGCTGGCAAGAGCTGTGTGAAATTCCCCAGAGGTTCCCCCAAGAGTCTTGAGAGTTGCACCCCTGTAATATAAACCAGAATCTGAGAAAATTAGATGCTTAAAGAACATAAAACCCTATCATTATAGCCAAGGAGAGTCTCCCATCTGCTGCTAGATTTTCTCTTTATGGGTTGTGGTCACTAGAGGGCAATAAGACCATTCATATGAGCAGATAAGGTATTTCCACCAGTAGAGGGTACTAGTGGTTAATATTTTATGACATGTATACATGTACATATGTGTATGTATATGTTCATTTTAGGCACACCACAAATACCACTTACAATCAGATCTTAAATATCAGCATAATAGTCTGGAATTGTCCTACAAATACAGAACAGATGACAATTTTAAAAAAATCATTTCTATTTGTCCTTTGAGTACCATTGTGAATATGCTTTCAAGAAAGGGTGTGTCTGATGTTCAGAGATTCCAATTCAAGAATCCTAATGAAACCACAACAAGGGGGTATAACTTAAGAGGAGCTGGAAACCATCCAACTTTTGAGTCTTGACCCTATCCCAGGCCTTTCCATAACCTGAGGTTGTGTGGAATATACGGGTTCCTTGGTCAGTTGCTAGCCTGAAGATTCATTTGGATCATTGCCTGAGAATGTTTACATTCTTCCACCTTTAGCCTCCTGCCTGTCCCTATCCTGTGGGCTGTAAGGGACAAATATTTACTGAGTACCTTCTTTGTGCTAGGAACTATGCTGGCATAATGATGAAGGAGACAGATACTGTCCCACCTTTTTGGAGCCTGCAGTCTAATGGAAGGACAGGCAATTTAACAAGACTTTATCATACAATGCAATGAGTGCTCTGATGATGAGGAGGAGTTAGCCCAAGGAGTATATGTGTTGGGAGTAGAAAAGATGTTAAAGAATGTGTCAGGCCTGGGTATATCACGTGAGCTGTACAGAGGGCTGGAGGTGGGAGCGAACATGGTACACTGCAAAAACTAAAAGAAGTTTTGTGTACTTGAAATGTAATAAGCTGGAGACAGAGTCTGGACCAGATGGAGAAGACTCTTTGTAAGCCATTCAAAACTGTTTGGTCTTAGCATGCATATTAGTTACCTGTCCCTGTGTAAAAATTATGCCCAAATTTAGTAGCTTAAGTGTCTGTTATCTCACACAGGTTTTCTGAGGGTCAGGAATCAAGGAGCTGCTTATCTAGGTGCTTCTGGCTCGTGATCTCTTAAGAGGTTATAGTCAAACTGTTGGCTGGGACTGTAGTCATCTGAAAGCTTGACCAGGGCTTGAAGATCTGCTCCTAACTCCTCACTTATGGGATTGCTGGTAGAAGGCCTCGGTTTCTCATCACCTGGGCCTCCCCATAGGGCTGCTCATGACATGGTGGCTGACTTTCCCCAAAATAAGTGATCCGAGAGAGAATAACGGAGATGGAAACCATAGTGTCTTTTATCATCTAATCTTGGAAGTGACATACCATCACTTCTATTATATTCTGTTGATCACACAGACCAACCTGGGTACAGTTGGGAGACAACTACACAGGGGTTATGAATACAAAGAGGTGAGGATCATTGGGGGCTATCTTGTAGACAGGCTATCACAGCATGTATTTCTTTTAATTTAACCTAGATATATTCTACCTCCTGGACCTGCAGATTTATGTTCATTTGTAGAAGTTTTACAACCATTATCTCTTCAAAAGCACGTCTCCTTTATTCTCTCTATTTATTTGTTCTGGCATTCTACAATTAGAAATTTGTTAGATCTTTTATTTTCCATGCCCCTTAGCTCATATGTCTCCTTGTCTCTCAAAAAATTCTGGGCAGTTTCTTTAGTGTCCCACTATTGTGGGACATCCAAGAGGAAATGTCCAACAGAATGTTGGATGTACAAGGCTAAAGCTAAGGAGGGACAGTAAATATATACTTGAGAGTCATCATCAGCATATAGTTAGAAACTGAGGCAGTTGCCTGGGGAGAGTATGTAGGAAAAACAAAGAGCCAAGTCCCAAATCCTGAAGCACATCAATATATGAGGCTCACAGGAAATGGAGAAGGTGTGAGCAGGGAAATGGGAGAGAACGCTGTCATGGAATGGGAAGGAGGGCTTCTGAGAGGGGATTCGTCAGCAGTGTCCATCGTTGTCAAAGGGCCAAAGAAGCGAATTCTAAAAATTGCACGTTGGATTTTACAAAGTAAGGTCATTAATGATTTTGGTAAGGACAGTTTCAAAGGCAAGGTTAAGGGCAGAAGCTTGAGGAATGAGGAGGAGGTAAGGAAATGAGCTGTGAAAACAGACAACTCTTTCAAGAAGTTTGGTATTGAAAGGAAAGAGAGAGGTGGCAATATCAGAAAGGAATGTGGAATTGAAGAAAGTTATAATTTTTAAAATACGAAGGAACCTAACCTGTTGAGTGACAGGTTCGTAGGGAGACCTTATCAGGGAGAATGGACCAGACTTGGTAAGGATTGACTGTGGAGATGAGGATGCCATGATGCCTCTCATTTTGTTGTCACCCATACCCCCTTTACTGGCTCTTTCTTTCTACCTTCGGATACACTTAAATCTTCTCCTTTAATTGTCTGCCATCTTTTCCAGATACCTTGTTTCACTTCTTCCTTTTATAGCCAAATTCCTTTAAATATGATTAATAATCACAACTCCCATTTCTGCCCCTTCCCCTCCTTCATTAAATTATTTCCATGCTGGCTTCTCCCACAAACACTATTCTTCTCTCTAAGGACACAAGAGATTTCATTCTATCCAAATCCAGTAGTCTTACCTCAGTTCTCATTTTCCCAGAACTGTGAACTTGAGACCATTGATTACTCTCTTTTCTGTCAATATGAATGATACTGAACTTGTTGCCAGTTCTTTATCTATTTTTTAAATGTTTATTTCCTTCAAGCCCTTATCTGAGTTTTAATTACTTATTTAATTATTTACTGAGTTATTTTTTTGTTTACTGTACAGTAACTCTATGCCAGCAAGGCCATGCAATATATTTTATTCACCAATGCATTTCAAGCATAGTGTGGCATATAACAGATGCTCAGGATATGTTCATCAAATTAATGAACATGACAGGGTCAAACAAGATTTTCTCCATGGCGCTTTCTAGCTTTCTTTATTCCTGTTTCTCGCCTTTCTCTGTTTCGTCCATCTTTGTCTCCCGTCCTCTCACAGGAGGTACTTTTCCAGAAAGCTCAGACCTCAGTCTTTGGCTGCTGCTTTAGAGCACTTAGCCAGAGAGGCCATCCACTTCTCCAGATTAACTGAGGCCTTAATTCAGAAAACTCCTGGGTATGCGTCTCCTGTCCTGATCCATTTCTGAATCTTAGATTCTTAGAAATACTGTTCCAATTTACATTGCTACAGTTTTCTTAAAATCTTACTAATTTACTGGGTAAAAATAGCATCTTGTTTTCATTTGCTGTATAGAATGGATTGTTTTCTATTTGTTTATTGGCACTTTGTCCTTTTTTTGTGAATTGTTTGTGTTCTTTGTCCATTTACTGTTGAGATCTTATAGTTTTTGTTTTCTGTTTCTGAACTTTATAAGTGTCAATGTCATAAACGTTTAAATCCATTTAGCTACCTCAGTTTATAAACAAGGAAATTCAGACTCAGAGAGATGAAGTGACTTATCCAGGGCCATGTAGTGAGTTAGCACCAGAGATGTAATGAGAATCCAGGTCTCTTGGGGCAGTGTTCTTTCTTGGTTAGCAGACTGCCATTGTGCCCTGAATCCCAGCCATATGTGCCTTAATTTTACTGGACCATCTCTATGGGTTCTGCCATCTGCTCAAGCTCACCTCTTTTAAATCAGAATTTAGTGCCTTTTCTTGTGTACTTCAAATGGGAGTTTTCTCCTAGTATTTTCATTTTAGTCAGTGTTTGCTCTGACATAAACTCTTTAGGTGCAAATGTCCAGCAGGCAGTTGGAGATGTAGGACTGAAGCTCAGATGAGAGACTAGACTAAAAATATGTATTTGGAAGACATTCGCCTGGAAGCATTTGCTTAAAATCACTTAAGTGGATGAATTCTCTGAGTAAAAGAAAAGATTAAAGGGCTGAAGGATTGAGCTGGGGAGAATATCCGTGGCAGGGAAATGGGAAGAGGAAGAGGAGCCGGTGAAGAGGCAAGAGTATAATTAGAGAGAGGAAGAGAACCAGGGCTGTGCAGTGACACGCGGGCTAAGGAGGAGAGTGGTTTTTTGTTTTGTTTTGTTTTGTTTTTTTGCGGTACGCGGGCCTCTCATTGCCGTGGCCTCTCCCGTTGCGGAGCACAGGCTCTGGACGCGCAAGCTCAGCGGCCATGGCTCACGGGCCCAGCCGCTCTGTGGCATGTGGGATCTTCCCAGACCAGGGCACGAACCCATGTCCCCTGTATCGGCAGGCTGGCTCTCAACCACTGTACCACCAGGGAAGCCCAAGGAGAGTGTTTTGAGAGGCAGGGGAAGTGAGTAACCTCACTGTTCTCAAGTGGTCTGGGAAGTTGAGGGCCAGCTGGGCAAAAGCCTTTGGATCTAGCACCTAATGGGGCCTCTGTGTCTGAATACCTTTATTATAAAGGAAACCAGTGGGCGGGGATATTAAGTAAATGGCTGATGAGGCAGTGGAGTTAGACCTTGCACTCAACCTGGTAGGCAGGCATGCCCCACTTCTGCAATACTGTAGGTATAAATATTCTGGGAGAAGTTTTAAGTCCATCATATTGATCTGATTTTCATTTATAATTGATTCACAACAAAAAACCTTGTACTTACAAAGTGCTTTCGCATCTACGACTTCATTTGATCCATATAACAATTCTATAAGGTAAATATTATTATTTCTTCATTTTACAAATGAGAACACTGATTTCCTCATTTTACAAATGAGAACACTGAGGCTTAGAGAGTTTAAAGTAACTTGCCCCAGGTCGGGAAACCAAATAATAAGCGACAAAGCTAAGGTGGACTTATGCCATGTCATGCCACCTCCTGAAACCCAAAGATGCACCTTTGTCCACGGCAAGCTCTTACTTGTCCTTTAAGACCCAGATGAAACATAATCGTCTTGGTGAAGCAAAAAGTGTTTGTTGAATGAATAAACGAGTTAGTGAGTGAGTGAATGAATGGGTTTGTGATTTGACTTGCCCAAGTTCATGGGATAAGTTAGTGGCAAGGAACTTTCAAATGGCCTTCTGTTCTTAAGTTGTCCCATAGATTCAGCAATCCTGAACTGCTGATAAGCTCCTGTGTTCATTATCTGTGAATAGTGCCATAACAAATCGCCAGAAAATTAGTGGTTTAAAAAGCACAGATTTATTATCTTACATTTCTATAGGTTAGAAGTTCAGTACAGGTCTCAGTGAGCTAAAATCAGGGTGTTGGCAGGGCTACATTCCTTTCTGGAGACTCTAGGGGAGAATCTGTTTCCTTGCCTTTTCCAGTTTCTAGAAGCCACCTGCATTCTGTGGCTTGTGATTCTCTTCCTCCATCTCCAGAGCTGGCAATGGTGGGTTGAATTCTTTTCACACCTCATCTCTCTGACCCACTCTTCTGTCTCTTCTGCCTTTAAGGACTCATGTGATTAGATTGGGCTTGCCTAGGTAATCCAGGCTCATCTCTCCATCTCGGGGTCCTTAACCTGAATCACATCTGCAAAGTCCCTTTTTCCATGTAAGGTAACATATTCAGAGGTTCTGAGGATTAGGGCATGGATGTCTTTGGGGACTATTATTTTGCCCACCACAGCCCTTCAATTACTCTGTGCTCTTTCAGGTTCTATGCTCTTATTCACTCTACTGCTTGTCAAGACTCTGGACGAGAATTGCCTCTTTCATGGTATTCCCTGGCCCGTTTGCCAGCCAAATTGACTCCTCTGTCCTTTTGGCCCTTGGTTTCCCCCTTCAATACTATCTTAGGACCTGTAACACTTTGGTGCACTGTTTTTGTTTAGGTGTCTTCTCCTGTGCTTAGACCTACCTGGAACTCCTTGAGTAAAGGGCTGTGTCTTGTTCAACATTCTATCCCAAAGTCTAGCACAGGGCCTGGTACTTACTAAGTATTTGATAATGTTTGTTAAATGAGCAAAAGACCGCTTCCTGCAGGGAATTTGTCTTAATGTGCTGGGATGCAGAAGCCCCGAACTCTTAAACCCAAGGGACTTGACCTAGATCATAAGACCAGCCAGTGGCACTGCTTGCTTTAACATAAACTTCATGGAGCAAATAATGACTTTTTGCAGATCATTAACTTCCTCGATGTGGCTACTGACCAACTTGTGACCTTGGGGAAAGGTCATGGAGCCTCATTTTTTCCATCTGGATCAGGAGGAGGTAGGACTGTATGATCACTGGAGGCAACAGTATAGGGTTAATACTTGAGCTCTGCAGCCAAACTGCCTGCATTTGAAACTTGTCCCTGCTTCTTACTTGCCACGTCCTGCACAAGTTTCTTAACCTCTTAGTTCCTTAGTTCTTTACCTGTTAAACGGGGAATCATTATAGCACCTCATAGGGTTGTTCTGAGAATTCATTGACTTAAATGTAAAGCATTCAGTGCAGTGGCTAACTGTCATTATTGTTATCGTGAAATTCCCTTTTTCATTTAAAGTTTGTCATTCTGTCTTGTTTTTTATAGAAGAGGGTTCCCTAGGCCTCCTCTCTCCTCTTTTCCTGCCCCAGACTCAGTACCTTCCCTGCTGTTACTCTTCCTTCTTTCACCCTCTTGCTTGCAAAGCTTGCATCCCCCAGGTCTCCTCATAGCCCCTGCCCTTCTTGGGGTGGTTTCCCTGGTGCTTGGAGAGCCTCCTGACCAGTCCAGGTGGGGCTCCTGTGGGAGTATCTGTGAGGTGTACTGCCCCCTGCAGGCCAAGAGTAGTGATTCCTTTGCCCTGGCCCGAGAGTCGAAGACTTCTGCCCTTTGGCTCTTCTGATTTAGGAATATCAAGAAGGTGAACAACATTATCTTAACAGAACTTTATTGGACACTCTCTGTGTGCCAGTCCCTAATAACAGAGAAGGACAGGGTGTTGGGCCATTAAGTATGCAGGCTCTGGGGTCAGGCTGCTGTGCTCAGATCCTGGCTTCCATGCTTACTAGCCATGAAGCCCTGGGCAAGTTGCTTGGCTGAGCTTCTTTGTAAAAAGAGATATAATAGTATTTACTTCAAAAAATTAAATGATATAATTCCTATAAAATCTGGAGTAGTAAGCAGGAGGGGTTCTTAGCAATGGGTAAGAATTAGAAACTTTTCATTCAATTCTTTACAGTATAGTTCCATTATTTTGTTTGCAATTGTGTGATTTTCCCAATCCACTGCATCCATATTCAAATGTTAGTACAAAGCCAATTTGAAAGCCAAATGTAAACTTTTTTTTCTTTGTAATATAACTGTTTGATTCAGTTCAGCAAACATTTCTTGATTGTTTTGTGGTAAGGCACTATGCTGGGAGCTGGGAATATATCTTGGAGTAAGGAGTAAGGTATGGGGCTCTGCACCCAAGATGTTTACATCAAGTTTAGAGGGAAAAGTAGGCATTTAAACCTTCTAGGCGGAGGGAGCAGTGTGAGCTAAGTACAGAAATGTAAGAAGGCCAGACAGCCTGACCCTATCAAGGACACGCAAAGTGCTTTCTATGGCTAGAACTTAGCACCTGGAGGCCAAAGGGGTAGGAGGGCTGGGACTGAGGAGAGGAAGGAAAGAGAGAGATATGGTGAGAGGTATGGCCAAAGAGGTTCCAGGTCATCGAGGGCTTGAATCTGTACTTAGAAATTAATTTGAGGACAGAGGAGAGAACCATTGAAGGGCTTCTGGTAAGGGAATGATGTGATTAAATTGTGTTTTTAAAAGGTTAATTTGACTTTAATATAGAGGATGAATTGGAGAAGGCCACTCTGGGGACAAAGATTGATTAGTAAGTCATTGCAGTAGACCTGTGGAGAGGTGATGAGGACCTGAATCAGGGCAGCAGGGAGAATAAAGAGGGACGTGAGGAAAAGGAAAAGATGCAAGAAATGTTAAGGAGCCTAGGGACTTCCCTGGTGGTCCAGTGGTTAAGGCTTCATCTTCCAGTGCAGGGGGTGCATTAGCTCCCCCACCTCTTTGATCCCTGGTGGGGGAGCTAAGATCCCACATGACTTGGGGCCAAAAAACCAAAACATGAAACAGAAGCAATATTGTAACAAAGTCAATAAAGACTTTAAAAATGGTCCACATCAAAAAAAAAAATCTTAAAAAAAATGTTAAGTAGCCTAAAATAATGGGTGAATGCTAGTGCCATGTGTGACAAGAAATACAGGAGGAGGGACTGAGGGGGATAATAATGAGTTCCATTTTCCATTTTAGAAATGTTGAGCTAGAGGTGCTTGCAAAATAAGCAGGCAGAGATGTCCAGTAGGGGACTGGATATTTGGGTATTGTGCTCAGTGAGAGCCTTTAGGCTAGAGATATGTATTTGGGAGTCATCTGCTTGCAGATGGTAGTTGGACCACAGGAGTGGGTAAGATTACTCAGGGAAAACAGGTGAAGAAAGAAGAGAAGAGGCCAAGGACAATGTCCGAGCTGGGGTTCACAGGTAATTAAAGGTTGGGCAAGGCATGTACAGCCAGCAGAAGAGATGGAAAAGGAAGAGGAGAATCAGTAACAGGTGATATCTCAAAAAGCAATGGAAGAGAATATTTCAGAAGGAAAAAGGCAGCAGTGACAGATGCCACAGAGGTATCAAGTAATGTCACGATGGAAAAGGTCCATTGGATTTGACAAGAAGAAGGACTCTCTGTGGGACTTGTGCATCTTCATTTCTTGTATATAAAGGTGGATCAACGGTGCCTGTCTTGGGGAGAGAAAAGGATAAGGTGGGGAACACATGAAGGGAAGGATCTCTATTCCAAAGAAACCTGAATGCACTTCTGGTATAGCATATCGTGCTGTTCGGATTGCTTACAGATTGAGCCAGCCCATGAGATTGTGAGCTGAACTGCATAGATACATACAGTCCCACTGCTCAGAGGAGACCCTTGTTAATAATTTCATTATAAATTCTTTTAGACTCTTTTTCTCTGTGTATAAACAAATATATGTGTTTGTTTATATATATATATATATATACACAAATGTAATTTTAAAAATAAATATTGGCTTATACTGTGCATGCTCTTCTGAGAACCTGAGTAAAGTAATCATCTTTCCATGTTACTACACGTAGAGCTATTGCAGTCTTTTTTTCCTGTATTTTTTTTTTTTTTTTTTTTTTTTGCGGTATGCGGGCCTCTCACCGCTGTGGCCTCTCCTGTTGCGGAGCAGAGGCTCCGGACGCGCAGGCTCAGCAGCCATGGTTCACGGGCCCAGCCGCTCTGTGGCATGTGGGATCTTCCCGGACCGGGGCACGAACCCGTGTACCCTGCAGCGGCAGGCGGACTCTCAACCACTGCACCACCAGGGAAGCCCGCTTATTGCAGTCTTTAATGGCTGCCAAGTATTCATTGTTTGAAGGGACTATAATTCATTTAACAAATTGCACCCTTAATGGTGAGCTTGTAGGTTGTTTTTAACTTTTTGCTGCTGTACACAGTACTGTAATGAATATTTTTATACATAAATCTTCTTTGCACACTTTGGCAGGGTGAGTGTAGGTTAAATTCCAGGGACCGTGTCTCATTCATGTCTGTATCCTCAGCACCAGGCATTAAGTAGGTGCTCTGTAAAAGTATTAAAATGCCCTGAATTTAGGTCTTTGAGGTCCTGCAGTGTCTCATTTACCTTTGGGTTTTTACCATCCACAACAGTGACCAACAGCACAAAAAATTGTTTTCTGAATGAATAATCTCAAGGATATGGAGAACTCCAGCCAGAAAAGGAAAATGTTGAGTAGTGACTTCAGCTTTAAGTGGCATGTGTTTCAGAAGCACCTCACTAAGCATTGCTAACTAGGAAGCACCTTGAGATATTTCTAATGAGGGCTCTGCATGCCTCCCCTTCACCTTCTTCCTTGTGATGAGTGTTGATGTACTTCTTTCCCTGGTCAGTAGAAAGACTAGATAAAAATTCCTGGGAGATAATGGGATAGAGAGAGAAGTTAAAGAATCTTGTCTTCCCTTCAAAGTTACTTCCAGGATGCTCTTCACAGAACCTTTAAAGCAGGGACAGTTTCTTGTTCAGCCCTGTGTGACTAGTACCTAGCATACCTAGCACAAAGAGTAGGCCTTCAGTCAACATGTGAGGAGTAAATAAATCAAGCAAGTGTTGAGCTATGCAGTTGGTGTGATCTGAGAAATTTTCTAAATGTTTTGACCATTTTCCCAAAATTGAATTCTTTTCCATTTCCTTTTGTTCATTGATGCCTCTTTTATTATATATTAATTTTTATATACAATAGGGTTTGTTCCTGAGCTTAATTAATTAATTACGGCCGCGTTGGGTCTTCGTTGCTGCGCACGGGCTTTCTCTAGTTGTGGCAATCAGGGACTGCTCTTTGTTGCAGTGCGCAGGCTTCTCATTGCGGTGGCTTCTCTTGTTGGTAGAGCACGGGCTCTAGGCGTGCAGGCTTCAGTAGTTGTGGCACATCGGCTCAGTAGTTGTGGTGCACGGGCTTAGTTGCTCTGCAGCATGTGGGATCTTCCTGGACCAGGGCTTGAACCCGTGTCCCCTGCATTGGCAGGTGGATTCTTAATCACTGCACCACCAGGGAAGTCCCCTGAGCTTCACTTTTTATTTCACAGATCTATCCATCTGTTGTTTTGGTGCCAGTCCATATAATTTTAGTGGCTTTATAATATGTTCCAATAGCATATAAGGCTAGTTATACCTCATAATACATAAGAGTATTTTATGCTATTACCCATTTGTTTTTCTAAAATAAGTCTAAAGCTATTTGGATGTATTCTAATAAAAGCAGCCTACTAAGATTTTTTATTGTAATTACATTAAATCTACAAATCAATTTCTATATTGACATCTCTGTACTGGTCTTTCCATCATATAATATGGTATATTTTCCCCTTTCATTCAAATTTTCTGTTATATATTTTAGTAAAAATATATGTATTTCCTCATCTGGGTTTCTCATTCCCCAACATTTACCAAACACCCACTCTCTCGACCCCCTCTCCTGCCCCTGTTTTCTACTGGAGATCCAAAGATAAACGTGTCACAGCTCTTGCCCTCAAGGAGCTCTCTTTGGTGGGCAAGAGAGATAACTGATCAGATAATTACAACTAATTATAATAGTTATTGTGATGAACAGGAGCATGAGGTGCTAAGGAAGCACAGAGGAGAGGTACCAGCCAAGACTAGGGGTTATTATATTAAGGAAGACTTCCTGGAGAAGGGGACTCCTGAACTGAGTCTTAAAGGCACAATGTAAGTTAACCAGATGAAGAGAGAAGAAGGAATATTCCAGGCAGACAAAATGCTCATTGGAGTATATGTTCAAAAGTAAAGAGGTGAGAAAAATATTGAAGTGTCTTAGGAGCTGCAGGTAGCTAGAGTATCGATGACAGTGGGGTAATAGCTGGAAATGAAGCTAGAAGGTAGATGGGAAGGTGGCAGATAGTGAAGGTACTTGTGTGACTAGATAAGAATTTGGATATAGGATTGAAAGATTTAAGTGGTGGAGTGTAATGGTCAGATTAACGTTTTAAAAAATATCCCTGAAAGAGAAACGAATAAAGTTAAATAAAGGCCACTCTGGCTGCAGTGTGGAAGGTGGCATTAAGGGTTCCAGACTTTGGCTGAGAGGCCAGTCAGGCTGCTGGAGTCATCTGGAGGCGACATGCCCTAAGGCAAGGTCAGTGGTGATGGGGATGGAGTTTAAGAGTGGTTCCAGAGCTATTAAGGAGATAGGCACATACACAAACAGCACGTGGGCATGCAACCCCCTCTTGTTAATGAGTTGTTAAGTGGTTTATGGTTTTTACTAGTTTAAGCATGATTTTCCCCCTATTATACTGACTGTTTATTGCTGACATAAAAAAGCTATCGATTGTTTTTAAAAGTATACCTACCTTATATTCTAATACTTTTTGAGCTTTAATTCTAAATGTTTACTTGATTTCTTTGGCTTTTCTATGTGTTTATTTTTATCTAAGTACTTTTGCATATGATATTTTTTGACCCTTTCCTCTTTTTCCATTTTTATTATGAAAATCTCAAATACTCACAAAAATAAACAGAATAGTACAAACCCCCATAGGCCTTTCACCTACATTCAGTAACTATTAAGGTTTGGTCGCATTCACTTTATCTTTCCCTTTTTTGTGTTTTTGTGCTGTTACTGAAGTATTTTAAAGCAGAATCTCAGACCTTTTGTCATTACAGCTCTACATACTTCAGTATGCATCTCTAAAAAATATGGATCTTTTCTTACATAGCTACAATGCCATCATCGTGCTCAACAAAATCAACAATAATTCTTTGATATAATTTAATAACCAGTGTATATTCGTATTTCTTGTTTATATCAAAATATATTTTAATTGGTTTATTCCAGTCAGGATTTGGATCACACATCACATTTGATAGTTTGGACTCAAAAGACTCTTTTAATCTTTAGCAATCCATAACCTTACTCCCTTTTTTTAAAAGTGCCATTGATGATTGAATGTTGTCCTGTGGAATGTCCCACATTCTGGATTTGTTTCTTACGCTGTAATTTAACTATTTCCTCTGTCTCTCATATTTTCTATAAACTGGAGGTTAGCTTTGAATGACTAGTTACTAGGGTTATGGTTCATCTTTTCCTTGGGAGGAGGGTGTAAGACTACTTCATAGGTAGGGCTGTGAAGTGCTCCCTCTATCTGATAGTGCCACTCTTAGGGATGCTAAGATTGATCGGTGGAGATGATGACACCTCATTTTTCCATTGTACGTTTCCCCATCAACTTTTCATTGACTGATTTCATCCACTGTTGATTGTCACCTGAATGAATTATTTCATCATGGGCCACAAAAATTTTTTAAATTCTGTCAATTTTATCACACTTATTAGCTGAATAAAGAATATTCTGGGGCTTCCCTGGTGGCGCGGTGGTTGAGAGTCCGCCTGCTGATGGAGGGGACACGGGTTCATGCCCCGGTCCGGGAAGATCCCACATGCCGCGGAGCGGCTGGGCCCGTGAGCCGTGGCCGCTGAGCCTGCACGTCCGGAGCCTGTGTTCCGCAACGGGAGAGGCCACAGCAGGGAGAGGCCTGCGTACCGCAAAAAAAAAAAAAAAAAAAAAAAAAAAAAGAATATTCTGTCAATAACTAGGACTGTTTGGTTGTCCTGAAATATAATATGTACTGAAAAGACAAGATAAATGCTTAATTCATTTTCTTTTATTGCAATTTTTGGATTAAGGAGTTGGTACCTTAGGTGTTCCATTTTAAGTATCTATTGATCGTGCTTCTGTTTTATGACTTATTTCATTGGCTAGCCCAATGATTCTCCCCCAGTGATTATCTTGTTGTCTCAGCCTTTGAGAAACAGGTCTTCATTTGCACAAGAGCCTTTACATCCTTAGGTGTGTGAATGACTTGCTAAGTGCCACACATTAGTCCTTCCAGTTCTGTACCTTTCAGAAGAATACAGAACAACCTTTTCTTTGGTTTCTGTTCTCTTGTTCCAGGTCACACTGTGAACAAGATGCGTCAACACTCAGATTCAGAAGTGGCTTGTCTTGCCAGAGAAGTTTACACTGAGTGGAGAACTTTCATTGAAAAACACAAGGATAGACCTTCTATAGAAGTCCGAAGTGATTCCAAAACCGAGACATTTAGGAAAAACGCCCAGAAATTACTCTCAGAAGCCTTGGAATTGGAGGTAATGTCCTGGTTGGAATGTGATGACTAGGTACTCTGGGTTAAATGACCTTCATATTTTCATAATGAATTTTCATAGTCTTAAGTGCTATGGCTTTATTCTAACTTTTTTTTTTTTTTAAAGATTCTGGATTTGTAAATGTTCTGGGGGACAGTATTGTATAAAGAGTACAGGCTTTGGAATTAGCAAGACATGAATTAAAACCCTGGCTCTAGTATGTGCTGGTTGTGACACCTTAGGCAAATCTCTTAACATTTCAGAGACTTGATTTTTTATCCGTGAAATGAAGGTTATAATTCCTACTACCTAAGATTATTGGAAAGATTAAATGAACCATATATACAAAAGAATAGGAGAGTGCCTGGTGGTTAGAAGTCACTTAATGAAGGTTGGTTCCTTCCCATTTAAAATTCTTACCCTAACAAATACCATATGATATCACTTATATATGGAATCAAAATATGACACAAATGAACTTATTTACAAAACAGAAACAGACCCACAGACACAGAAAACAAACTTATGGTTACCAAAGGGGAAAGGGGTTAGGGGAGGGATAATTAGAAGTTTGGGATTAGCAGATAAAAACTACTATATACAAAATAAATAAACAACAAGGTCTACCGTATATATATATATATATATATATATATATATATATATATATATATATACATGATATTCAATATATATATATATTACAGGATATTCAATATCCTGTAATAAACCATAATGGAAAAGAATATGAAAAAGAATATATAAAATTGAATCCGTTTTCTGTACACCAGAAACTAACACAGCATTGTAAATCAACTCTACTTCAATAAAAATAAATAAATAAAATTCTTTCCCTTTCCACTGAAGCAAAAATTCTGAGATGGACTCCATTATGGAATATCAATGGCAAAATACACAGCTGTCTTTTGAAAAGACTGTACTCCATTTTCGGCCAGCACTCATGCCTTTAGTTCTAATGTATATAGTCAATTGCACAGTCCCTATCATCTTCATGACCACCAGTTAGAATGGTGTTAGTGGTTTGAGGTACACATGCTGGAAGAAGAATGTTTGCTCATTAGCAATAGTATTAATCATCATCAAATAAATCTTATAGGTCAGTTAATATTCTGGAAAAATCAGACATATAACATCCATATTTTTTCCTCTTCTCAGGGTATCCCTAATAATGTATCCTTAGAATAACTTAATATTATTAACAAAAGAAGCAATTCAGAAGTCTGATTTAAATACCCGATCTGTCACTGCATTCTCTGAAAAAATATTTTAACCTTTCTATCTCTGTTATGTATCCACAAAAGAAAGGCAAATCGGCTTGTGGTATATTATTTACTTTTAAGAAATAAAGTTTGGGGTTTTTTAATACAAACTTATGATAGAAGATGAAAAAATATGGAAAGGAAAAATAAGATCACCATTGAACCTACCATCCAGACATAGTCTTGTTAACATTTTGGTGCATTTCCTGTTTGGTAAATTATTGTAGCTCTTTCTTTTTTTTTTTTTAATAAATTTATTTATTTATTTATATTTTTGGCTGTGCGCGGGCTTTCTCTAGTTGCAGTGAGCAGGGGCTACTCTTCGTTTCGGTGCACAGGCTTCTCATTGTGCTGGCTTCTCTTGTTGCGGAGCATGGGCTCTAGGCACGCAGGCTTCAGTAGTTGTGGCACGTGGGCTCAGTAGTTGTGGCTCGCAGGCTTTAGAGCGCCGGCTCAGTAGTTGATCCCACATGCTCCGTGGCATGTGGGATCTTCCTGGACCAGGGCTCGAACCTGTGTCCCCTGCATCGGCAGGCGGATTCTTAACCACTGTGCCACCAGGGAAGTCCCTGTAGCTCTTTCAATGAATACTGGGCAAGTTATGATTATCCCAGACTTATTAAGAGCCAATTATGTACCAACTATTCCATAAGACATTTTTATTGATTATTTAAATAACGTTGCAGAAAATTGACAATTATTCACATTTATGTTGTATTTTTAATCTTGATCAATATCAGCTAGTGTCATTTTGTATATACTTTTCTATATATTTCTATTCTTATATTTTTTAATGTCTATTTGATGGTTCAGTGAATTAATATACTGTGTTTGCTTAACTTTTCCCAAGGAAATATTAATATGAATATTAAGCCCTTGGAAGAGAGAAAAAAAAATATGAAGGTTGTAAGTCTAATTTTCTGGAGTATCGATTAGCCAACAAGACTCGCTATTTGATGTTGTAAAATAAGTTTATTTTTAAAATAAACCAAAATTATTGCAGAAACATAGAGTGTGGGTATATAATATGTAGTTGATGTGGTGGTAAATACCAGTTCCCTGTGGTATCTTTTTAAGTAAATGATAATAATGAAGCTTTGCTTGTAAGGATTAATGAGCAGTTTGCCTGCTATATTAAACTCAATAATAATTATCCTTTTAGTTTATCCATTAATTATCCTTTAGCTGGCACATCAAGTGGTAAGCACTCAAGTGTTACAAAGCAAAGTTTAAAAAGTGATACATTCGTTAGTGCTTTCCAGTGTAATTGGAAAAAATATCAGATTAAGCATAGTTGAATGGTTTTGTTCCCAAAGAGTAAATTTTAAAAATTAAAAGTGTGCATCTTAGCCATCTTCCTTGGCCGAAGAAAATCAATCTGTTTTCCCTGCATAAACAACATTTTATAGTATTTTTTTATCAGTTTGGTATGTCAGAAAATATAAATACAAACACTTTTTACATAAAGTTAACTCTTAGCACCCATCATCATCTGAAACATTTTCATATTAGGGCAAATCGGTGAACCATCTAATCCAGTATCTGGTCTTTGATAGTAACCAATGTTGAGTGCGTTCAAATCAGACATCAGATCTCCATAAATGTACTATATCAGGCAGTAGTAAACCATTGGATAAGTTATTGGCCTAATAACTAAAAAGCTTTTGCAATTTGATCTTAGCATGTGTTTTTTCAAATCCACTCATTACATTTTTATAGAAAATAATGTTTCTATGTTATTTGTTTGGTCTTATCCTTTAGTAGTGAAAGCCACAGATAAAGAATATACACACACAGCCCCAAAGTGCATCTCTTTATTACTCTACACATCTTGCTTTCCAGATTCATGGATTGTTTCCTTGTTCTTGGAATAAAGGAATAGATGAATAAAATCTCCATTGTTGAGACCCACACTCCATTCCCCTTTACTTTCTCCCTTCCAGATCTTCTTTGTTCTTCCCTGTCTTTTAGATCTTTCCTCATATGAACGTCCCCTGTGGTGTCATTCTCTTACTTCCCCTTCCTCATTATCCACTCTCCTTCCTACCTCACGGCCTGTGATCATTTTCCTATTATGTCATTTTAAAAAAATGAATCTGATTCTCAAAGTGAGCCTGTTATCGTTAAGAGTTATGAAACACTGGCTGGTTGGCCCAGTTGGTTGTCAGATGGTGCTAATGAGATCCAGGTCAGGGGTACATCCCCATATGGGACTGTTAGTTTTTTCTTTGTTTAATGGCCTCAGACTGTACCTCTGGCTTTGACCAGCTCTTTAATAAATGTATTCAAGTGGTCAAAACGGAGTGTGGGTATATATGTACAAATCCAATCATGCTATTGGAAAACTCATACAAAGTTTGCTTCTAGTGGGTATTCAGTTCACCAGATGTTTAGTTCTACTACTACTAGTGCCGGAGGAGAATGCAAACATGAATGAGTTGCAGTACTTATCCTAAGAAAGCTTACTGTCTCCTGACTAAGAGCCTGTAAATGACTGACTAAATACGAGGCAGGATGAAATATGTCTGAAATAGTGTTACTAGCAAGTGGTATAAACACACAAAGGACAGAACAATGAAATCTGATGGGGAAATCTGGGAAGCTTTCATGAAAAAGACAGCACTTGAACTGGCCTTTGTAAGAGTGGTTGGACTTTGCTAACTAGAAAATACATATAAAATAGAAACATATTTCATATGCTATGTATAGGATGTTACTAAAAGAGCAGAAAAGGAGGGAGGTATACATGGGGAAAGAGGAAATTCATTTCACAGATATTTACTGAGCACTTAATATGTGCCAGTACCTATGCTACTAGGCATGGGGAACTTAGAAGTGCATCCAAAATGGTACCAGCCCTGGAGGGGCTCACAGTCTCTGAGGGAAGTAGGCAAACGAATAGTCACAATACAGTGTGGGAAGTTCTGCACTTAAGGTATACACATGAAGAAGAGCTGCTTCCCTTGTTTTTAAAGAGCTTAACAGATGTGGCAGACATCACTAATTGATTATGGCAGCGTTTCTTCTGAGTCCAGAATCCTTGACAAAAGACCGCTCTGGGTGGATGTGTTTTATATCTTCACCCAGCAATTGGCAGTTTGTCCAGGATTGGACAACTGAATAACACATACTCAACTCACAGGTACAAATAGATAAGGAAGGCAAATCAGATTCTCTGTCTCTGGGAAACTGAACTGGGAAATACCAAGAAGCAACAGTGGGAGTTTTGAAACAGAAGATATATTGGAGGAGTTATGAGGAAGCAGAAGCTATGGGTAGAGATGTGTAGAATAGGGGGAGAGAATAAGGCAGTTAGAATTGATAGTAAGGCAAATGGAGAGGAGGAAAAACATTTGAAAAAGAGACCAGGCAAATCATGAGAGACACAGAGAAAGGATATGGTCCGTAAATAAATCCCTAGGTTTCTTACAGCATTCTTGTTCCCATTCATACACATGTATCTCATAGTAAAACCCCTTTTTCTCAAAGTCTCAGTAAGACTCTGGTCCTTTCACCCAAAAGGGCTTACCTAAATTACCAGATTAGGACCCATTGGGAAGGACTCTCAACTTGGGTATGTTTGGATTATCCAAAGGCAGTTATAAGGTAGGCATTCTTCACTTTGTTCAATGAACATGTTATACACAAGGATGCATGATGAATCATTTTCCCTTATGATTTACATTTTAATATTACAAATGTTTTTCTTCATTTCTTCATTCCGATTGGCCTTCATTTAACAAGAAGCATGCATGAGAATTGCTAGCTACTTGCTTCTTATTCCCATCACATTGCTGGTATAGCACCTATCCTGCTGCCCCTTGGTTTTCTGTGTACATGCCTCTCCTTTCTAGGCTGTGACTTCTTAGAGGGTAGGGGGTCAGGTGTTTTCTGCTTGGGTATCTCTAATCAGACCATACTCAGAGTAGCGACTCAGTAACTATTTGCTGAATGAAGTATGAATAAGTATCCAGTTCTGTGAATTTCAAGGCACTCTCAAGGTTCTTTTTTATATATACTACAGTTTGATGGAATGGCCATGACTTATTTTTGCAAATGTACACATACCCTTCTTCCCCTAACAACCACTCCCCTCAAAAAAAGAAAAAATTTAAAAACAGAGCTTTTTTTCTTGCCTGTCGTATTAAGTGAATCTCTAAACAGTCAGTGACTAACCATCCTCACACTGGGACGAGGAACCCTCATTGGGGTGAGGAGCCTCTTTTGCAAATGTTGCTGGACAAATGCTGGGCAGACGGCCAGCCACCCTTATAGCCTTGTAAAGTAGTCTGGTACCCGGGCTGCCTCAGGCTGGGGGCTAGTTCAGTGCCCACCCAGGAGGCCATGAAAAGCTCAAGGAGTCTGGGTTCTGGAGAGCCATGGCACCACGTCCACTCACTCCAGCACCAGCCTTGGAGATAATCAGTCAGTCATCAGGACCCCAAACTTCCCTGAACACCTTTTGTCTGTTACACCTAGGCAGATGTCTGGACCTGGATATTCATTCTCTCTCTCCCTTTCTCTTTCTCTCTCTCTCTCTCTCAGTCCTGTTCTGTTTCCTGCGTGGTCCTCATTTCTTCCAGGTTTCTTTATTATATTCATTTTGGTCTGCTGGTCTCTCTCTTTTGTTAGGACACTTATCAAATGTCTGGTGATCCTTTTTTTATTTTGGTGCATTTTTTCCTTAAACTTTTCCTTTTTAAAATATATGTATAGGGCTTCCCTGGTGGCACAGTGGTTGAGAGTCTGCCTGCCGATGCAGGGGACACGGGTTCGTGCCCCAGTCCAGGAGGATCCCACCTGTCACGGAGCGGCTGGGCCCGTGAGCCATGGCCGCTGAGCCTGCACGTCCGGAGCCTGTGCTCCGCAACGGGAGAGGCCACAACAGCGAGAGGCCCGCGTACCGCAAAAAAATAAAAAAAATTAAAAAAATAAAATAAAATATAAGTATAGTACATATATGGAAAAGCACACAAAAGATATATGTATAGCTCACTGAATTCATCACTAAGCAAGTGCCCACCTCACCTGGCCTGATCCTTGTCATTCTCCAGGTCTCACGTCAAATGCCATTCCCTCCTGAGGCCAGGAGCTGCCCTCCTGGGTCGGGTCCCTTTGCTTTAGCTCTGTGCCCCAGAACTCGCTCATATCCTCTTTCCCAGCCCTCGGTACACTTGCAGTCCCTGCTTCTATCTGTCTCCAGCCAACCCGTGCTCTCTGTGGAGTCAAGAGCTGTGTTGACCTTGTTCACTGCTCTTTCCTCAGCCCAGGCACGTAGTGCTGAGTAAGTATTTGAATGTGTGGTAGGGTGGGGAGGGAAAGAGTTGAAGGGAAAAAAGCAAGTGAGAGAAATTTGTTTCCTGTTTTCAAGGAACTCACTCTCAGGGAAGACAAACTCGAAAAAATAGATCATTATAATATGTTATGAAAATGACTAAGGGAAGCTCGGGACACTGTGGCAGCCCCAAGGGGAACTTTCAGTCCTTTAAGCTAGGATTTGCTTTTTTGCTTTTTGTTTTTTACTTAAGCTTTGACATATAAATAGGAATGAGTTTCCTAGGGAAATTGCGCCTTGCTGAGGAAACGTGTACCTGCGCAGGGGCGTAGAGGTATGTAAAAGCAGCTGAGGTTGTTCAGGCTGGGCCAGGGTCAGGACCAGGGAGGCGAATAGTGAGCGATGCACCTGGAAAGGAACGAAGTGAGGGGGTCTCTGACCAGCAACCCAGTCTGGCCTGGATCCAGATCATGTGGGCAAAAGTCTCAGACCTGTCCTGCTTTCATTAGGCCTGTGACTTCAGGAGGGCTTGGGCCTGAGCCAGACCACCCCAGAATTGCCACAGGTCCTATCCTCTAGGCCACTTTCTGCTTAGCTGACCCTGCAGAGGTCTCTCCAGACTCAGCTGGTCTGTCAGAAGGTTAAGGGGGCAGTGAGTATGGTGAAAGGGAAGAAACATGGGTGTTGGAGTTGGGGGCTCCGAGTTAGAGTCCCAACTCTGCCTCTTAATAGTTGTAAGATCTGGAACATTCCTTTACCTTTGAACCTGTTTCCTCATCTATAAAATGAGATAATAGGAGTTGTGAGCAGTAAATGTGAAAAGTGATTTATAAACTGCTTTACACACATATTAGGATCCAGACCCATTGTTTTTAAAATGCTGTAAGGGGTTAAAAGTCACTTTAAAAACAAACAAACAACAAAAAAAGTATAAACTGTTATACTGATTTATTATCCTTGGTCTTCGTTTCCTGGTTGGTAAAGTACAGGGCCCAGGGCCCAGAACCCATTGCTTGGTTCAAGCCAGTTTCCTGTTATAATGGCAAATATTACCACCCGGCAGGGGTTGTGAATGAGGTCCCTGTCACAAAGCACATGGCCTTGTTCCTTAATTGCCAGGGTGGAATTAATTTGCTCTTCCTGTTTCTTTTGTGACAGGAAGTAGATGTCTTTGAATTTCAGTTGATTAATGGAGGCCTCTGAGCAAAGTGCTCCAGCCTCTCTTGCTTTTAATCCTTATGCAATGCAAGGCCCTAATTTGATAATTTTGCTGTTTTTTCAGATGGATCACCTACTGGTTGAAAATATTGAACAGGAAACGTTTCATCTCTGCTCCCGCCTCATTAATGGGCCATACCGGCGGACAGTGAGAGCCCTGGTCTTCACATTAAAGCATCGAGCTGAAATCCGGGCTCAGGTGAAGAACGGCACGCTGCCAGTCGGCACGTTTGTACAGACCCACAAAAAATGACCTGAGGATGGTTCCAACCCTGGGCTGGGCAGAAAGGAAAATGGGCCTTTCTCTGCCATTCAAAGACTCTTTTGAGTTTGGGCGATGGCTGATGCTGGCGGTGCTGAATTTTCCCATGGTGCCATTCCTTCAGACAGAGGATACAGAGAGCCCTGGGAGACAGACCTGCAGGAAGTGCTTCATTAGCTGGAGTGCGCTGGTGCTGCCTAACAGGATGTGCGCTTGCTGTCGCTAGGAAGCGCAGTACGGTTGCCATCACCCAACACAGTGAAAGGGTGACGAATTCCGCTGTGAATATGCCAGGGACACCTCTAAACTTCCTCCGTGTCAGGCAGATGAAGTTACTACTTTATTTTGCCACCCTGCAGGTAACTGAAACTCAATTACCACAGCTGCTCACTCAGTTCCATCCCCCTGAGTTTAGATAGCTCCAGTGCCTCTCAGAACTCCCCTGTCTGTACTCTTTGCTCTACCCCAGGGGTGAGCCTGCCAGAGCCCGCCAACTACCCCTTCTTTCCAGAACTCACTTATCTGAACGTTTCAGCTCTCCCTGGAAAACCTGCGTTGGTCTCCAGAGCCCCCATGCTGAGGCTTCTAATGAGGAACTGTCCTGAAGCATCCCCACACCTTGGGGTTTATTTGAATATGTTGGCTCTCTTGGTTTAGGGCTCTGTAGAAGATACATAATGAAATTGCTCTTGAAATGAATTACTGTAGGAGAAAAATTATATACATATGTATTTTCAAATGAAATACCCGTATATAGACTTGCTTGAACAATTATGTAAGTGATATTTGCTTTTTTTAAAAAGTAATAATAAACTGGGGCTTTTTTGTCCCTAAAACCAAAGGTATGGCTTGTTCACTGAAAAGTGTTTTGGGTTGAGAAAGAGTATAGTTGGTGAAAATAAAGAATGATTGGACAGGAATCTGAGGGAAATAGCAAGACCCAAAGAAAGTTTTTTAGGTTAGGGGAGACTGGAGCATGTTTGTAATCTGAAAAGAAGGAGCCAGTAGAAAGGGAGAGATTTAGGGAATTCCCTGGCAGTCCAGTGGTTAGGACTCTGTGCTTCCACTGCTGGGGGCCTGGGTTCGATCCCTGGTCGGGGAACTAAGATCCTGCAAACCTCGCAGCGCAGCCAAAAAAAAAAAAAAAGGGGGGGAGAGATTTAAAATTCAGAAAAAGAAGAGATGGATTAAAAAGGAAGGACACCCTCTCTCTCACGCTCACACACACACTCAGCTTTTTTCTGACACTCTTTTGACAGTAAGTTGCATACATCACAGATTTTTACCCCAAATGACCAATAAACAAGAAATGATGCTTAGGGACTTCTCTGGTGGCGCAGTGGGTAAGACTCTGCTCTCCCAGTGCAGGGGGCCTGGGTTTAAGCCCTGGTCAGAGAACTAGGTCCCACATGCATGCTGCAACTAAGAGTTCACATGCCACAACTAAGGAGCCAGTGAGCCACAACTAAGGAGCCTGCCTGCCGCAACTAAGACCTGGTGCAACCAAATAAATATTAAATAAAAGAAAAATGATGCTTAACCTCAAAAATATTCAAGAAAATGCAAAATAAAGCAATAATACAATGCCATTTTTCACCGATAAAACTGGAAAACATTTTAAGTTAGGACACAGGGAGGGGGAAGGGTAAGCTGGGACGAAGTGAGAGAGTAGCACTGACATAGTATACACACTACCAAATGTAAAATAGATAGCTAGTGGGAAGCAGCTGCATAGCACAGGGAGATCAGCTCGGTGCTTAGTGGCCACCTAGAGGGGTGGGATAGGGAGGGTGGGAGGGAGATGCAAGAGGGAGGGGATATGGAGATATCTGTATACATATAGCTGATTCACTTTATTATACAGCAAAAACTAACACAACATTGTAAAGCAATTATACTCCAATAAAGATGTTAAAAAATAAAATGCCAACTTCTGGTGAAGATGTGGGGAAATGGTCACTTTTATACACTGATGGTGGGAATATGAATTACCACACCCTTCTTGGAAAATAATCTGCCGATATTTACAAATATTTAAACATATATGTACATTGACCCAGCAGAAAGTTTTCCTAAAGTAATACATACAAGGATGTTTTGTGCAGCATTATTTGTGTGTGGGGAAGACTGACAATGAGTAGTCATTAAAAAGAACGGGACTTACCTGGTGGCGCAGTGGATAAGAATCCACCTGCCAATGCAGGGGACATGGGTTCGATCCCTGGTCCGAGGAAAATCCCACACGCCGCAGAGCAACTGGGCCCACGTGCCACAACTACTGAAGCCTGCGTGCCTAGAGCCCATGCTCTGCAACAAGAGAAGCCACTGCAATAAGCCCGCGCACTGCAACAAAGAGTAGCCCCTGCTCGCCACAACTAGAGAAAGACTGCGCGCAGCAACGAAGACCCAACGCAGCCAAAAATTAATTAATTAATTAATTTAAAAAAAAGAATGAATGACTGCTGTATCCATTGACCTGAAGGGTTGACCAAGATGTATTGTTAAGTGAAAAAAAAAAGAAATTTATAGAGAAATGTCTTTAATAAGAACCCAGTTTCATAAAAAGGAAGCAAAAAAATCCTATATATGAATGTATGTCTTTGTACAGGATTATATGAACACGGAGAAATGTATGAAACGATATATATCAGGTCATTTCCATTGGCTGCCTTAGGGAGGAGAGGGGAGTCAGAAGATGGCATGAGAGGAGATAGGAGCTGGGGAAGAAAAAAGTGTATCAAGATGAAATCTGCCAATGTAATGATGTTGAATATACTTGTATGATTTTGTGTGTGTTTATGTTTATAATTTTGTTCTTTTAATGGATTAAGCTTATCAGAGATTTATTTTAGAGAAATTTAAAAAAAAGAAGCAAGGACAGAAAGAAAGGAACTAACATTGTCTACCTTCTAGGTGCTAGATACTTTTTCTAAGATAATTTGTTAGCATTTACATTGATCTTTATATAGATTTTTAAAAATCCTGTTGAATCATCTCGTTGTATTAGTAGGTATTGTTTCAGTTCTTTAGATTTCTTCTTTTATTCAGCAACCATTTGCTGAGTACCCATTCCATGAGGCCTTGTGGATACCTGGCTGGAGCTACAGATGAGACCCTGAGGCTCACCAAGCAGAAGTACCTTGTTCAGTTTCCCACTGCTAGTGACTGTGGGAGCTGGAATAATGATTGATCAGCACTGTGCTAGACATTTTTAAAAAGACCCAATTAAAGGGGAGAAAATTGAGGCTCAACAGTGGTTTAGTCACTTACTCAAGGTCACACGGATAGTGAATAGAAGATCTAAGATTCAAAACCCAGGTCTATGCTCAACATCACTAATCATTAGAGAAATGCAAATCAAAACTGCAATGCGGTTTCACTAGGGCCCATGTGTTTATTTTTGTTTTTATTTCCATTTCTCTAGGAGGTGGGTCAAAAAGGATCTTGCTGTGATTTATGTCATAGAGTGTTCTGCCTATGTTTTCCTCTAAGAGTTTGATGGTGTCTGGCCTTACATTTAGGTCTTTAATCCATTTCTTTTTGTAGTGAGGTGGATGGACCTAGAGACTGTCATACAGAGTGAAGTAAGTCAGAAAGAGAAAAACAAATACCGTATGCTAACACATGTATATGGAATCTAAAAAAAAAAAAAAAAATGGTCAGAAGAACCTAGGGGCAAGACAGGAATAAAGATGCAGACCTACTAGAGAACGGACTTGAGGATACGGGGAGGGGGAAGGGTAAGCTGTGACAAAGTGAGAGTGGCATGGACATATACACACTACCAAACGTAAAATAGAAAAGCTAGTGGGAAGCAGCTGCATGGCACAGGGAGATCAGCTCTGTGCTTTGTGACCACCTAGAGGGGTGGGATAGGGAGGGTGGGAGGGAGGAAGACACAAGAGGGAGGAGATATGGAGATATATGTATATATATAGCTGATTCACTTTGTTATAAAGCAGAAACTAACACACCATTGTAAAGCAGTTATACTCCAATAAAGATGTTAAAAAAAAAAACTGCATTGAGGTATCACCTCACGCCAGTCAGAATAACCATTATCAAAAAAGCTAGAAACAATAAATGCTGGAAAGGGTGTGGTGAAAAGGGAACCCTCCTACACTGTTGGTGGGAATGTACATTGATACAACCACTATGGAAAACAGTATGGAGGTTCCTTAAAAAATTAAAGATAGAACTACCATACAACCCAGCAATCCCACTACTGGGCATATACCCTGAGGAAACCATAATTCAAAAAGAGTCATGTACCACAATGTTCATTGCAGCTCTATTTACAACAGCCAGGACACGGAAGCAAGCTAAGTGTCCATCGACAGATGAATGGATAAAGAAGATGTGGCTCATATATACAATGGAATATTAGCCATAAAAAGAAATGAAATTGAATTATTTGTAGTGAGGTGGATGGACCTAGAGTCTGTCATACGGAGTGAAGTAAGTCAGAAAGTGAAAAACAAATACCGTATGCTAACACATATATATGGAATCTAAAAAAAAAAGGTCCTGAAGAACCTAGGGGCAGGACAGGAATAAAGAGGACATGGGGAGGGGGAAGAGTAAGCTGGGATGAAGTGAGAAAGTGGCATGGACATATATACACTACCAAATGTAAAACAGATAGCTAGTGGGAAGCAGCCGCATGGCACAGGGAGATCAGCTCAGTGCTTTGTGACCCCCTAGAGGGGTGGGATAGGGAGGGTGGGAGGGAGACGCAAGAGGGAGGGGATATGGGGATTTACATATAGCAGCCAAAAATTAATTGTTTGTTATACAAACAATTTGTTATACAGCAGAAACTAACACAACATTGTAAAGCAATTATACTCCAATAAAGATGTTAAAAAAAAAAACAGAAACAGGTCTATTTGCCTGTATATAGCCTCCCAGGTTGATTTCATCCACTCTCGTGGTTTCAGGCATCTTTTACATGCTGATGACAACTCCAGTTTGTATCTTCAGCCCATCCCTGTCCCCCAAGTTTCAGACCCTGGATGACCAGGATCAAATTTGAAGGGCCTTTTGAGCACTAGGCGAAGGCGTTTGGACTGATTCCATGCAGGAACTATGCACTTAGTTTTCTGGGTAAGGGGCTGTGTAGAAGAGAAGCTGGAGCAGGGAGAGAGACCGGAAGTGGGAAGCTTCATTTTTAAACAACCGAAAGGTTCTGTTAACTTAGGAACCCAGAGTAAGTTGAAGACAAATTGCTCTCTGGCTGAAAGGCTTCAGTGGTGATAGTTGGAAACTACAATGATTACAGAGATGTGCTTTGGAGATTTGGAAAGCAGACTATGTTATTTGTGGCTGTTTTCTCCTTGGTGCATGTGCAGAATTTCCATGAACACTAATGGAGCTATTCTAGTGCTTGCTGAAGGGAAGGAGGCTTGCAGACATCCGTGCAAGCTTGCCCACCCACTAAGAAGCACCTCTGAGTTCCAGCCTCTTAAAAATGAAAGGGTCAGCTCGTGAAATGAGGTGAGAGAAGTTCCTGGGACCTCTGAGTTGCCTGTAAGCCTAGGCATAGAAGCCAGGTTTCTAAATGTGTTCAGTTGCTAGGGGAAATTTGGGAGACTATATACCATTAGAATCTGCTCCAGCAGCTTATTGATCCTTTTCTTGTGGTCGTTAAATTGGAGGTCCTGGTCTTTGGAGTAGGGAGCTTGTCTATTTTCATTCACTCAACAAAAAAATGTTGCCCAAAAAAAAAAAAAATTGTTGCCCAGCTCCTGTGTTCCAGGGACTAGACTGGCTCTGGGGAAACTGCAGTAAATGAGATACAATTTCTACCCTTCAGGAACTCTTAGTTTGGTGGGGAGACAGACAGGTAGGAAAATAATTACAGTATAGCATATTAAGTGTTTACTGTAGATATTTAAAATGTTGAGAAAGTGGAGAAAGCAGTGATTAACACCATTCTAAGGGAAGGAAAGTCTTCACACAGTTAACGTTTGAACCACATCTCGAAGGGCAGTTACGAGATCTTAGCAGAGGGGTCAGTATGTGTGCAAAAGCACAGAGGTGTGAAGTGCATGGCTTGTTTCAGTAAAGGCAAATATAATGGGTGGTCGAAGCATAAGGGTCTTAGTAATGGAGATAAATGGGACGAAAAAAAGCCTGGAGGGCTTGTGAAAGAGTTTGGACTTTGGCCTTCAGATCATGGGAAGCCATGAGAAGTTTCTGAGGAGGTGAGGGACCTAATAAGATGTGTGTTTTAAAACGATAAAAATGTTCCTGTATAAACAGATATTTAAGAAAAAAATGTAATGAAAAAAACACACAACTATTTAAGGCAAAGGAAAGAAACACTTGAGATTCAGTAAATGAGAGATTTTTTTTTTTTGACAAATGAAGTTTAGAGTTGACCAAACAGATATCATTAGAGAGTCCCAAGTTTGAAAAATGGCAGAAAGCTGAGATAATGCATTTACTGTGTTCAGTGGTGAAGGAACAGGCAGCTGGCCTTCTTTCATTTATAGAATATCAGGTTTTTAAACTTGTGCTTGTCAACCTTGGTTTTCTTTTGCTACAGCCTTAGGCCTCAGAGCCTCACCCTGAGATTTGTAATGTGTTTTGGATGCGTTTATCACAGCCAGATGGGCCAAGGGCTTAGTTTGTTACTGCCCATTATTGCTATCGAAGGGAGTCCATCCAGAAAACAAGGCTTTGGAGCTTCGATTAGTTTAGTGACACTGCCTTGGTTTCAGAAGAGAGATGATTTGATTGGATGACTTTGTATTTTCTTTTAAATCAACCAAAATGATACAATTGCTGCCAGGAATAGGCTTTTACCCATAAGCTAAGGAGGTTGGTTGCAAGATCCAAGAAGACCAGGATGTCCAATCAAATGCTACTTTTTCATCTTGTTAAAAATCTTTGATTTAGGGAATCCCCTGGTGGTCCAGTGGTTAGGACTCGGTGCTTTCATTGCCGAGGGCACGGGTTCAATCTCTGGTCGGGAAACTAAGATTCCACAAGCCACACAGCATGGCCAAAAAAAAATAAGAAAAAAATCTTGGATTCAGGGCATATTTACTGAGTTCTCATGTGCCAAGCCCAAGGGTCAAAGGGATAAATAAAACAGTCTCTGGCCCCAGGAAGCTCACAGTCTAGTGAAGGAGACAGATAAACCATTTTTTAAAAGGCAGACTGAATTATGAATTCAAAAAGAGGAAATAAGCCAATTAACATATTAGAAGATGCTCAACCTCACTGGTAATCAGGGAATGGCAAAGATTAATGACATCTTTAAAGACCTAAAGGATGCAGGGATAGTGTTCCCTTTAACTCTCTATTTAATTCACTGGTCTGGCCCCTACAAAAATCAGATGGGTCCTGAAAGATGACAGTGGACCACAGCAAGGTCAACCAAGTGGTAGTTCTAATTGCGGATGTGGCATCTTTCCTAGAGTACATTAACATGTTCTCAGGTACATAGTATGTAGCCAATGACGTAGTGAATGTTTTTCTTTTCCTTCCCTATCAGAAAGGAAGATCAGAGTTCGTATTCACTTGGAACAGACAAAAGTATACATTTAGTCTTGCTCCAAGACTGTTAACTCTCCCGCTGTCTCACAACCTAGTCTGGAAAGACCTGCACTGCCTAGGTATCTTGCAGAACATCACACATATCTACTGTGTAAAGACATCAGCTAATTGGACCAGATGAGAAAAAAACAGCGAGTGTATCAGAAGCCTTAGTGAGACACATGCATTGCAGACAGTGGGAGAAAACCCTATGAAGGTTCAGGGGCCTGACATATCAGTGAAATTTTTAGGGACCTGTCATCTGGGATAGGCCAGGCACATTCCTTCCGAAGTAAAAGACAGTATTGCATCTACTCCCCCATTATGAAGGAAGCACAATGCCTGGTAGGCCTCTTTGGGTTTTGGAGGCAGCATATTCCTTCCATACCTGGGAATACTGCTTCATCCCATATACTGGATAACACAGAGGTTGCCCATTTTGATGCGGACCCAGAGTGGGAAAGGTCTCAGCAGCAGGTCTAGGCTATAAGACAAGTAGCCCTGCTGTGTGGACCATATGATCTAGCAGAACCCATGGTGTCTGAGGTATCTGTAGTGGGAAAAGATGCCTATGGAGTTTATGACAAGGCCTAGTAGGAGAGTCATAGTCTAGACCCCTGGGGTTCTGGAGCAGGGCCATGTCATCTGTAGCCAGGAATGACACACTTTTCACAACACAGCTCCCAGGGACTTCCCTGGTGGTCCAGTGGTTAAGAGTCCACCTTCCAATGCAGAGGACGCGGGTTCAATCCCTGGTTGGGGAACTAAGGTCCCACGTGCCGTGGGGCCTGGTTCGCTGCAGGGTTTTGGTAGAGACAGACCGTCTGACCACGCATCATCAAGTTGACCACGCAGCCGAAGCTGCTCAGCGTGAGCTGGATTCCTTCAGATCCACCAAGTCATAAGGTCAGACAAGGCCAGCAGCAATTCGTCATGAGATAGACCTGGCACAAGTGGGATTGGGCACAGCAGGGCCACAGGGCAGAAGGTAGCTGCATGAAAAGGTGGCCCAGACACCTATGTCACCCACCACATTTGCACCAGTGTGTCTTCCTCAGCTCACCTGTGATTGTCTGGGGAGCTCCTTATATCCAGCTGGAGGAGAAAAAAAGCCAAAATCTGTTCATGAGAGAGTCGGCTCAGTACATGTGAGCAAGCCAAAAATAGACCATTGCTGCACTGCAGGCCCCACACAGGGGTGTCCTTGAAAGACAGGGAAGGAGAAAATAGTTTCAGTGGGCAGAGCTTTGAATAGTCGTCCACTTTTTGGAGAAAGAAAAGGAACCCTAGGTTAGACTATTACTGGATCTCATGGGCAGCAGTGAATGGTTTGGCTGTTTGGTTCGGGATCTGGAAGGATAAGACTGGAAAACCGGGGACAAGGAGACCTGGGGTAGAGGCATGTGGATGGACCTATGGAAATGGGCACCAAGCGTGAAGGTCATTGTATTCCATGTTAACACCCACCAGACAGTGTATACCATAGAAGAAGCATTAAACAACCACGTATGTGCAGTCGATATCAGCCAGCCTCTGAGACCACCCCAGTGCTGGCAAAAGAGGTGCCTATAAACAGAGTAACCATGATGGCATGGAGAAAGGGCAAGTATGGGCCCATTAGCATGGGTTCCCTCTCACCAAGACTCATGTAGCTATTGCCGATGCTAAGTGTTCAACCTGCCAGTTACAAAACCCAACTCTGAATCTCAGATATGTTTCCTTCCCTTGAGGAAAACAACCAGCCACTTGACAAGTTGATTATATTAAACCCCTTCTACCCTGGAAAGAGCTGTGATTCATCTTCACTGAAATAGACATATATCCTCGGTATTGCTTTGCTTGTAGGGCTTCATCCTGTGTAACTCTCCAAGGGTTACAGAGTGTTTAATCTACTGGCATGGGATCTCTCATGACTCTACAGCAGTGGGCACACGGCCATGGAGGCAACTCATCCCTTCACATACTGCACTATCCTTAAGCTGCCAGCTTGGAACTATGTGTAGAAGGCACGGCTGAGATACCAGCTCAGAAACAATACTCTGTGAGGACAGGATGTCGTCCTCCTAGAAGCAGCATATATTCTAAATCAAAGACCATTACACAGTGCTTTGTCTCCAATAGGTATTATAGAATACATGGGTCCAGGAACTAAGGGATGAAAGCAGGAGTGGTCTCTTGCTTACCATCACTCCCAGGAAGCATCTATGCTTCCTGTCCCCGCAGCTCTAGGTTCTGCAGGTTTAGAGGCCCTGATTCCCAAAGAGGCAACTCTTCAGCAAGGGGAAACATCAAGATGACTCTTGAACTTTTCGCCGTGTCTGACACCTGGGCATTTTGAGCTCCTGGTGTCAAGGGACCAGCACGCAAAAAGTAGAGTCACCATTCTTTCAGGCATAATTAACCCTGATAATCCAGAGGAGGTAAGGCTGTTGTTAAGCACTGGAGAGCAGGGAGGTATATCTTTGGTACTCAGTCGATCCATTTGGAATCCCTTTGGTACTCCCTTGCCCAATACTTACAGGAAATAGACAAGTGCAGGGTCCATGGCCTGAGACGGATAAGGTGACCACAGGCTCAGACGTCTCAGGACGGAGGGTCTGTATCATGCCACCATGTAGGTCACTGAGACCAGAAGAGGTGCTAACGAAGGGTGAGGGGAACCTAGAATGGATAACAGAAGTGGAAGATGATGAGTGTCAGTTGTGGTCTCAAGACCAGTCACAGTGGTGAGGGCTGCAGTTTGTTCCACTAACTTTCCTCTGTAAGTTTCCCCCAGGAAAAAAGGCCCACCAGAATCCTGGAAGAGATGCTCCCAGAACTTAAATGAAGAAGTGGGGCTGGATGGCACAGGTGTGGGCTCTAGAAGATGCTGTTCTACGCTACCCAGACCCCCAACCCTACGACCGATGCACCCATTCCCCTTCAGCTAGCAGCTAGCGGGGGATTCCCTCAGCTGAAGAGAGTTACCTCACCCCAGGTCAGACCCCTCCCCCAGGGCAGGTTGATTAAGGGTTATAAAGGCCTATTTCCACTACCCCAACTCAGCACAGCTCTGAAGGACCAGGGCTTCACAGCTCTGTGGCACCAGCTGAGGTCTTACTACTGCGGTGGCAAAACTACTGCACCAGGTCTTACTACTACTGGTCTTACTGTTGGTCTCTGCCTAATCTTGCTCCTTTCCCTTCCACCACCCAAGAGCAACCCCTAATAACTTCCTGTATGCTAATGTCCATCTCAGAGACTCCTCCCTAGGGAACTGGGCCTGAAACATGTCTCTTCTAGTTGTTGGTAACAACTCTTAGAGAAGGCGTCAGCAGACTTTTCTAAAAAAGGACAGATAATAAAGATTTTAGACTCTGTGGGCCATATGGTCCTTGTCACAACTACTCAACTCTGCCCTTGTTGTGCTAAAGCAGCCATAGACAGTATGTAAATGAATGGGAATGGCTGTATTCCAATAAAACTTTATTTGCAAAAGCAGGCAGTGGGCTGCATTTGGTCCATGGGCCTTAGCTTGCCAGCCCCTGCTCTTACATGTGCACAGAGTAGGCAAGTACAAAGATTTTAATTGCAACATGGTTTGTGATAACAAAATTTTTGGAGCAAGCTAAATATACATTAGAAAAAGAAAGGTTAGAACTAACTGCTGAACAATCATCAACAGGAAGACACGGGAACTTACCAGAAAAGATACCCCACATCCAAAGACAAAGGAGAAGCCACAGTGAGATGGTAAGAGGGATGCAATCACAATAAAATCAAATCCCATAACTGCTGGGTGGGTGACACAAACTGGAGAACACTGATACCACAGAAGTCCACCCACTGGAGTGAAGGTTCTGAGCCCCACATCAGGCTTCCCAACCTGGGGGTCTGGCAACGGCAAGAGGAATTCCGAGAGAATCAGACTTTGAAGGCTAGCAGGATTTGATTGCAGGACTTCGACAGGACTGGGGGAAACAGAGATTCCACTCTTGGAGGGCACACACAAAGTAGGTGTGCATCGGGACCCAGGGGAAGGAGCAGTGACCCCATAGAGACCGAACCAGACCTACCTGCTAGTGTTGGAGGGTCTCCTGCAGAGTTGGGGGGTGGCTCTGTCTCACAGTGACGACAAGGACACTGGCAGCAGAAGTTCTGGGAAGTACTGCTCGGCGTGAGCCCTCCCAGAGTCCGCCATTAGCCCCACCAAAGAGCCTGGGTAGGATCCAGTGTTGGGTCGCCTCAGGCCAAACAACAAACAGGGAGGAGACCGAGCCTGCCCCATCAGCAGACAAGCGGATTAAAGTTTTACTGAGCTCTGCCCACCAGAGCAACAGCCAGCTCTACCCACCACCAGTCCCTCCCATCAGGAAACTTGCACAAGCCTCTTAGACAGCCTCATCCACCAGAGGGCAGACAGCAGAAGCAAGAAGAACTACAATCCTGCAGCCTGTGGAACAAAAACCACATTCACAGAAACACAGACAAGATGAAAAGGCAGAGGGCTATGTACCAGATGAAGGAACACGACAAAACCCCAGAAAAACAACTAAATGAAGTGGAGATAGGCAACCTTCCAGAAAAAGAATTCAGAATAATGTTAGTGAAGACGATCCAGGACCTCGGAAAAAGAATGGAGGCAAAGAGCAAGAAGATGCAAAAAATGTTTAACAAAGACCTAGAAGAATTAAAAAACAAACACCTAGAAGAATTAAAGAACAAACAAACAGAGATGAACAATACAATAACTGAAATGAAAAATACACTAGAAGGAATCAATAACAGAATAACTGAGGCAGAAGAACGGATAAGTGACCTGGAAGACAGAATGGTGGAATTCACTGCTGCAGAACAGAATGAAGAAAAAAGAATGAAAAGAAATGAAGACAGCCTAAGAGACCTCCGGGACAAAATTAAATGCAACAACATTCACATTATAGCGGTCCCAGAAGGAGAAGAGAGAGAGAAAGGACCAGAGAAAATATTTGAAGAGATTATAGTCGAAAACATCCCTAACATGGAAAAGGAAATAGCCACCCAAGTCCAGGAAGCTCAGAGAGTCCCATACAGGATAAACCCAAGGAGAAACATGCCAAGACACGTAGTAATCAAATTGACAAAAATTAAAGACAAAGAAAAATTATTGAAAGCAGCAAGGGAAAAACGACAAATAACATACAAGGGAACTCCCATAAGGTTAACAGCTGATTTCTCAGCAGAAACTCTACAAGCCAGAAGGGAGTGGCAGGATATACTTAAAGTGATGAAAGAGAAAAACCTACAATCAAGATTACTCTACCCAGCAAGGATCTCATTCAGATTCGATGGAGAAATCAAAAGTTTTACGGACAAGCAAAAGCTAAGAGAATTCAGCACCACCAAACCAGCTCTACAACAAATGCTAAAGGAACCTCTCTAAGTGGGAAACACAAGACAAGAAAAGGACCTACAAAAACAAACCCAAAACAATTAAGAAAATGGTAATAGGAACATACATATCGATAATTACCTTAAATGTGAATGGATTAAATGCTCCAACCAAAAGACATAGGCTTGCTGAATGGATACAAAAACAAGACTCATATATATGCTGTCCACAAGAAACCCACTTCAGACCTAGGGACACATACAGATTGAAAGTGAGGGGATGGAAAAAGATATTCCATGCAAATGGAAATCAAAAGAAAGCTGGAGTAGCAATACTCATATCAGACAAAATAGACTTTAAAATAAAGAATGTTACAAGAGACAAGGAAGGACACTACATAATGATCAAGGGATCAATCCAAGAACAAGATATAACAATTATAAATATATATGCACCCAACATAGGAGCACCTCAATACATAAGACAACTGCTAACAGCTCTAAAAGAGGAAATCGACAGCAGCACAATAATAGTGGGGACTTTAACACCTCACTTACACCAATGGACAGATCATCCAAACAGAAAATTAATAAGGAAACAGAAGCTTTAAATGACACAATAGACCAGATAGATTTGATAGATATCTATAGGACATGCCATCCAAAAACAGCAGATTACACTTTCTTCTCAAGTGTGCACGGAACATTCTCCAGGATAGATCACATCTTGGGTCACAAATCAAGCCTTGGTAAATTTAAGAAAATTGAAATCATATCAAGCATCATTTCTGACCACAATGGTATGAGATTAGAAATCAATTACAGGGAAAAAAACTTAAAAAACACAAACACGTGGAGGCTAAACAACATGTTACTAAATAACCAAGAGATCACTGAAGAAATCAAAGAGGAAATCAAAAAATACCTTGAGACAAATGACAATGAAAACATGGCGATCCAAAACTATGGGATGCGGCAAAAGCAGTTCTAAGAGGGAAGTTTATAGCTATACAAGCCTACCTCAAGAAACAAGAAAATTCTCAAATAAGCAATCTAACCTTACACCTAAAGGAGCTAGAGAAAGAAGAACAAAGAAAACCCAAAGTTAGCAGAAGGAAAGAAATCATAAAGATCAGAGCAGAAATAAATGAAATAGAAACAAAGAAAACAATAGCAAGGATCAATAAAACTAAAAGCTGGTTCTTTGAGAAGATAAACAAAATTGACAAACCATTAGCCAGACTCATCAAGAAAAAGAGGGAGAGGACTCAAATCAATAAAATTAGAAATGAAAAAGAAGTTACAATGGACACTGCAGAAATACAAAACAACCTAAGAGACTACTACAAGCGACTCTATGCCAATAAAATGGACAACCTGGAAGAAATGGACAAATTCTTAGAAAAGTATAACCTTCCAGGGTTGAACCAGGAAGAAAGAGAAAATATGAACAGACCAATCACAAGCACTGAAATTGAGACTGTGATTAAAAATCTTCCAACAAACAAAAGTCCAGGACCAGATGGCTTCACAGGTGAATTCTATCAAACATTTAGAGAAGAGCTAACACCCATCCTTCTCAAACTCTTCCAAAAAATTACAGAGGAAGGAACACTCCCAAACTCATTCTACGAGGGCACCATCACCCTGATACCAAAACCAGACAAAGATACTACAAAAAAAGAAAATTACAGACCAATATCACTGATGAATATAGATGCAAAAATCCTCAACAAAACACTAGCAAACAGAATCCAACAACACATTAAAAGGATCATACACCATGATCAAGTGGGATTTATCCCAGGGATGCAAGGATTCTTCAATATATGCAAATCAATCAATGTGATACACCATATTAACAAATTGAAGAATAAAAACCATATGATCATCTCAATAGATGCAGAAAAACTTTTGACAAAATTCAACACCCATTTATGATAAAAACTCTCCAGAAAGTAGGCATAGAGGGAACCTACCGCAATATAATAAAGGCCATATATGACAAACCCACAGCAAACATCATTCTCATTGGTGAAAAACTGAAAGCATTTCCTCTAAGATCAGGAAAAAGACAAGGATGTCCAGTCTCTCCAGTATTATTCAACATAGTTTTGGAAGTCCTAGCCATGGCAATCAGAGAAGAAAAAGAAATAAAAGGAATCAAATTGGAAAACAAGAAGTAAAACTGTCACTGTTTGCAGATGACATGATACTATACATAGAGAATCCTAAAGATGCCACTGGAAAACTACTAGAGCTAATCAATGAATTTGGTAAAGTTGCACGATACAAAATTAATGCACAGAAATCTCTTGCATTCTTATATACTAACGATGAAAAATCTGAAAGTGAAATTAAGGAAACACTCCCATTTACCATTGCAACAAAAAGACTAAAATACCTAGGAATAAACCTACCAAGGGAGACAAAAGACTTGTATGCAGAAAACTGTAAGACACTGATGAAAGAAATTAAAGATGATACCAACAGATGGAGAGATATACCATGTTCTTGGATTGGAAGAATCAATATTGTGAAAATGACTATACTACCCAAAGCAATCTACACATTCAATGCAATCCCTATCAAATTACCAATGGCATGTTTTACAGAACTAGCACAAAAAATCTTAAAATTTGTGTGGAGACACAAAAGACCCCGAGTAGCCAAAGCAGTCTTGAGGGAAAAAATGGAGCTGGAAGAATCAGACTCCCTGACTTCAGACTATACTACAAAGCTACAGTAATCAAGACAATATGGTACTGGCACAAAAACAGAAATATAGATCAAGGGAGCAAGATAGAAAGCCCAGAGATAAACCTACACACCTTTGGTCAACTAATCTATGACAAAGGAGGCAAGGATATACAATGGGGAAAATACAGTCTCTTCAATAAGTGGTGCTGGGAAAACTGGACACCTACATGTAAAAGAATGAAATTAGAACACTCCCTAACACCATACACAAAAATAACCTCAAAATGGATTAGAGACCTAAATGTAAGATCAGACACTATAAAACTCTTAAAGGAAAACTAAGGAGGAACACTCTTTGATATAAATCACAGCAAGATCTTTTTTGATCCACCTCCTAGAGTAATGGAAATAAAAACAAAAATAAACAAATGGGACCTAATGAAACTTAAAAGCTTTTGCACAGCAAAGGAAACTACAAACAAGATGAAAAGACAACCCTCAGAATGGGAGAAAATATTTGCAAATGAATCAAAGGACAAAGGATTAATCTCCAAAATATATAAACAGCTCATGCAGTTCAATATTAAAAACACAAACAACTCAATCAAAAAATGGGCACAAGACCTAAATAGACATTTCTCCAAAGAAGACATACAGATGGCCAAGAGGCATGTGAAAAGCTGCTCAACATCAGTAATTATTAGAGAAAAGCAAATCAAAACTACAATGAGGTATCACCCCACACCAGTTAGAATGGGCATCATCAGAAAATCTACAAACAACAAATGCTGGAGAGGGTGTGGAGGAAAGGGAACCCTCTTGCACTGTTGGTGGGAATGTAAATTGATACAGCCACTATGGAGAACAGTATGGAGGTTCCTTAAAAAACTAAAAATAGGGGCTTCCCTGGTGGCGCAGTGGTTGAGAATCTGCCTGCCAATGCAGGGGACATGGGTTTGAGCTCTGGTCTGGGAGGATCCCACATGCCGCGGAGCAACTAGGCCCGTGAGCCATAGCTACTGAGCCTGCGCGTCTGGAGCCTGTGCTCCGCAATGAGAGGCCATGACAGTGAGAGGCCTGCGCGCCGTGATGAAGGGTGGCCCCTGCTCGCCGCAACTAGAGAAAGCCCTTGCACAGAAACGAAGACCCAACACAGCCAAAACTAAATAAATAAATTTTTTAAAAAAACCTAAAAATAGAATTACCATATGACCCAGCAATCCCACTACTGGGCATATACCCAGAGAAAACCATAATTCAAAAAGACACATGCACCCCAATGTTCATTGCAGCACTATTTACAATAACCAGGTCATGGAAGCAACCTAAATGCCCATCGACAGACAAATGGATAAAGAAGATGTGGTATATTATAATAATGGAATATTACTCAGCCATAAAAAGGACTGAAATTGGGTCATTTGTAGAGACGTGGATGGATCTAGAGACTGTCATACAGAGTGAAGTAAGTCAGAAAGAGAAAAATAAATATCATATATTAACGCACATATGTGGAACCTAGAAAATGGTACAGATTAACTGGCTTGCAGAGCAGAAATTGAGACACAGAAGTAGAGAAAAAAATGTATGGACACCAAGGGGGGAAAGCGGCGGGGGTGGTGTTGGTGGTGTGATGAACTGGGAGATTAGGATTGACATGTATACACTGATGTGTATAAAATAGGTGACTAATAAGAACCTGCTGTATAAAAAAATAAATAAAATGAAATTCAAAAATTCAACAGAAAAAAAGAAGAATGGTTAAATAAATTGTGGTACATGCAGATTTTGGAATACTATACAGCACATAAAAAGAATGAGTTTAGATCTATGTAACAACATTGTACAATAGAAATATAATGTGAGCCACATAGGTAATTTAAATTTTTCCAGGAGCCACTTTAAAAATGTAAAAAGGAACAGATGAAATCAATAATAGATTTTGAGCCCTATACACCCAAAATATCATCACTTCAACATGTAATCAAAGTAAAAATTATTAATGAGATAGTTTACATTCTTATTTTGCTACCAAGTCTTTGAGATCTGATGTGCATTTTACACTTAGAGCACATCTCAGTTTGGGCTACCTGCAGATGGTCTCCTACTTACAACTGGCTGACTTAAGATTTTACGACTTTAAGATGGTATGAAAGCTATACATACTCCGAAGCTTGAATTTTGATCTTTTCCCAGGCTGGTTATGTGCGGTGGGTCCTCTCTTGCGATGCTGGGCGGCAGCCGCAGCTCCCAGTCAGCCACACGACCACGAGGGTGAACAACCAATACACTTACAACCATTCAGTACCCAGACAACCGTTCTGTTTTTCACTTTCAGTGTAGTATTCAATAAATTACATGAGCTCTTCAATACTTCATTATAAAATAGGCTCTGTGTGAGGTGATTTTGCCCAGCTGTAGGCTCATGTCAGTGTTCTAAGCACGTTTAAGGTAGGCCAGGCTAAGCTCTGATGTTCGGTAGGTTAGGTGTATTTTTATCAGGAAGCAACCCCATCGTTAGTCAAGGAAGATCTGTACATGTTCAAGCACTCAGTGTCCACTTGTGGCCAGTGGCTACTGTATTATGACAGCACAAGTCTGTAAGTACCGACATGAAGACACCACTGAGACATATTGTTACGTGCCAAAGGGAAGTTACAGAATAATATGTACAGTATGATGCATCTATATAAAGGGAAAAAAACTATTTCTATAGGAATATATTGAAAAAAAAGAGAAAAAAGATAAAGATGTATACAGCTATATACCCTAATTAGGGAGAGGCTTTGAATGGAGTGGGGCTGGTCTGGGTGGGGGGGGGCGGGACTTGCTCTCTCCTTACTGATTTTTTTTTAAAAAATTTTATTCGGGGATAATTTTAGACTTACAAAAGGTTGCAAAGATAGCACAGGGAGTTCCTATCTGCTCTCACCCAGTTTCCCCTATTGTTAACATCATACATTAATGTAGTGCATTTGTCAACATTAAAAATCCACTATCGATACATTACTGTTAACTAAACTCCAGACTTCATTCGGACGTCGCCAGTTTTTCCCCTCATGTCCTGTCTCTGTTCCAGGAGTCAGTCCAAGCTTGAGTTGCGTTTAGTCATGATGCCGCTCCAGTCTCCCCCACTCCATGACAGTGTCTCAGTCTCTCCTTGTTTCCCATGACCTTGACAGTTTTGAGCAGGGCCGGCCAGGTATTTTGTAGAATGTTCCTAAATTTGGTTTTGTCTGATGATTTCCTCATGACTAAACTGGGGTTATGCATTTGGGGGAAGAATACCACAGAGGTGAGGTGCCCTTCTCGTCACGTCACTTCCGGGGGTACATGATATCCTCAGACTTTATCACTGGTGATGTTAACCTTGACTGCTTGGTTGAGGTGGAGTTTGCCAGGTCTCTCCCCTGTGAAGTTTTCTATTTTACCCTTTCCATACTCTAGAGGCAAGTCACTGAGTCCAGACTCTACTCAAAGGTGGTGGGAATTAAACTCCACCTCCTGGGGGAGGGTGGAGTATCTACTTATATTATTTGGAATTCTCCCCTATTTATTATTTATTTCATATGAGTATGGACTTTATACTTTGGCTTGTAATCCAATCTGACTTTTTTTCACAGTGGATATCAACTCCTGTATTGTATTTTTTTTTAATGCAGAAAACATATAAACAATGATGCTGTGTGAAAAATAAATTCTATGACTGGTGAGACTTTTTTCCTCCAAAGCACTTCATGACTGACTTTGAGTAAAATAGTCATTGGCTTGTTGCTGTTCAACTAACAACATTAAGCAAAGCTATTGCAACTCTCCATGACTTGATTTCCGCTTCTGAATGAGGCAATGTTTCATGAGATGGAGTCAGAGGCCAAGAAAGGGATGATTTTTTTATGTTTATAGGTGTACAGGTGTTTTGTTGTCTATTAATAGACCTTAAGTTCTTAATGGCAAGGGTTATCGTCTCTTATTTATGTTGGAAAATGGACCCAGAGCTAATAGCCTTTGACAACATTGTGTAAACATAATTAATATTTATATCCCCTATCATAATCCCAAATAGTTCTCCTTCCTTGCTCTTTCATCTCTCTAAGTGGGATTTGGTTTTCCTGTTCTTCCTCAGCTTTTTCTCCAGTGGCTGAAATCCACCCCAAGGCCTGGCATTCAAGGCCCTGCCCTAGCAGGTGTCTGCTGGCCTCTTTGGCCTCATGCTTGCTCCTCTTATCCACCTATAACCATGGCCACACTGATGGTCTTATCACCCAACAAAAATGCTTATTGACTATCTCCCTCCTCTACGCCAGGCCCTGTGATGGGCCCCAGGCCACAGAGGTGAACCGGATAAGGCTCTTTATCACAGCTCACAGTCCAATGTGGGGACTGAGTCATTGACCTGTAGCAATCTGACATACTAGAGCGATGAGTGGAGGACTGTGGGAGCATCGTGGGGAGGGAGCTAACTGTGCCTGTGGAGGGGCCTGGTCTGGAGCCAATCAAAAAGGCTTTGCCAAGATGCTAATTTTGGAGCTGGGCTTTGATAGGTGTATAGGAGTTTACCAGGTAGTGAATGGGAGAAGTGGTATTCCAGGTACGAGGAAAGGTAGCTTAAGCCAGAGAAAGATCAGAGGACAGGGAACAATATTAAGTGTCGTGTGGCAGGAGGCAAAGTGCATGAAGAGGAAGAATGGCATGGAGTGAGACTGGAGAATGAGGTGGGGGCCAATCTATGAAGGGCCTGGATTCTGGGCTGGGAGTTTCTACTTGGAGAACTTTAAAGATTTTGAGATGAGGAAATACCAAAGTAAAATTATAGGTACAGGGGACTTCCCTGGTGGTACAGTGGTTAAGAATCCACCTGCCAATGCAGGGGACACAGGTTTGAGCCCTGGTCCGGGAAGATCCCACATGCCACGGAGCAACTAAGCCCGTGTGCCACAACTACTGAGCCTGCGCTCTAGAGCCCGCGAGCCACAACTACTGAGCCCACATGCCGCAACTACTGAAGCCCGTGTGCCTAGAGCCCATGGTCCACAACAAGAGAAGCCACCGCAATGAGAAGCCCATGCGCCTCAATGAAGAGTAGCCCCCGCTCGCCGCAACTAGAGAAAGCCCGCGCACAGCAACGAAGACCCAACGCAGGCAAAAATAAATAAATAAAATTTTAATAAAATTATAGGTACAGTATCAGGGGCTTACTGCGTGGGTAACTGTTAATTAACAAATACTGAGCACCTACTAATATTGACCACCATCAGGCACTATTTGTTTCCCCCTCCACCTTAAGGCGAGCTCCAGGGCAGGGACTGTGTCTGGTTCCTTTCTGGGTCCTCAGCATAGTCTGCTACAGAGCAGGAGCTCAGTCCACATGCCCTGGATGAGTGTGATTGGAAGACCAGGGGAGATCCTGGCCTGGGTCCTGCCTGGGACCTCCCCTTGCTGGCCTGGGGCCAAACCCTCCCTCAGCTGTGGATTTCTCTTGCTTCTGAAGTGTGTGCTGGGTCAGTAAATCTCTCTACGTTCAAGAGTCGTATCCCCTCCCGCCTGATGCAGAGAGCTAGTCTCCCTGAGGAAGCACTAAATGTTGGATTGCTTCAGAGCCAGAAAATGATCGCATGGCCCCTGGGAGGTTCACTTCAGAGGAAAGCAGCCCATGTGGCTTTCAGGGACATGATTTGAGGCCAGCCCACCAGGGAAAATGCCCAGAGCATTGTCCTGGGGGCCTCGGGGCCAGTACTTGAGCTAACCAAACATCAGGATTTTTAAAGAATATTATTTTGGAGAGGCTGTGTGGCAGAGGAAAATCAAAATAATCAAAACCCCAGTCGTCATGGACTGAGCTCCTGCTGCATGTTAGACACTGTGCTATGTACGCCACACTCTGTATCTTATTCACATTGTTGCCTCCAAAAGGTAACCCTGATCCTAACTCTTCCCCCATCTCCAGTGCCAGAGCCTCTTACCTGGTCTCCTGGGGGCACTCTTGTCCCTCCTGTAATGGATTCTCCACCCAGCAGCCAGCATGAATGTCTAAAACAAACTGTAGGTCATGCCACTCAAAGCCCTCCAGTGGCTCCCGTCACACAAAGTCCGTACTACAGCCTACAGGGTCCCACGTGGCACCAGGGGTCTCCATCTTGTCTCCTACCCTGGCTCCAGTGCTCTGGTCTCTGTCCCTCAAACTCGCCGACCGTGACCCTTCCTTGGGGCGTTTGCATCCGCTCTTCCCTCTGCCTGGCGCACTCTGACGGGCCCGGGTGACTCACCTCCTCAGTGAGGTCTCCCCTGGTCACCCTCTTGTTAGGTCACTCTCTGACACAGTTTTTTCTTCATGGGATTTAACCCCATCTGAACTTACCTTAGTCACTTATTTATTCATTTGTGTTTTCGCCTCTCCCATCAGAGCGCACGCTTCATGGGAGCAGCGACCTTGTCTGTTTTCTCTCCACCGGGTCCCCTGCACCTGGCCCAGGGCTTGGCCTCCATCAGGGTTCCGTACATATGTGCTCAATGAATGGCACCTCCAGGCTGGCCCACGAGGGCTCACGCAGCCCAGCGGTAGGGCCCTTGCTACCCAGGAAGAGCTCCTCTTGATAGAGACTGACAGATGGAGTGGAGGCCAAAGCCAAGGCGCCGCTTTTATTAGTGAGATGCTTTTGCTGGGAATAGGATTAGCATAAATACTGTCCCGGGCAAGTGGATAAGGGAAAAGCTCTCTTAGTTATGCTCCAGAACTCTCCTTCTGCGGGGCGAGTCCAGTTCATGGCTGGGGGTGCTGCTCAGAGAGGTCAAATGGGGTGGGTGTGAGGGTCACAAGCAGAATCCTTTTCAGTCCCCTCCTCGCTCTCCCCCTCCAGTTCCCTCTCCACACTGACCTCCAGAGCAACCTCTCTAAGAATGCTTAAAATCCAACCTTACCGCACCAGGGGGAAAGCCTTTTACTGGCCCCCACTGTGCCCGGGTGAAGGCCAAATGCCTCACAATGATAAAGATGAAGAGGTGATGATGGTAGGTACCACATAACTCTCTCAAAACCCTCCCAACGGCCCTGCAAGGCAGACCAGTCTCATTGCCCTCATTTGTCAAATGAAAATCTGATGGCTCAGAGAGGTTCCTTGATTTGCCCAAGGTCACTCCGCCCACCAGCCGCAGAGACAGGCGCAAAGCCCAGGCCTGTGGACGGATGGTTTGACACACATTCAAGGCCAGCCTCCCCCTCCAGAGAAGCTGCCATGATTCTGCAGGTACCCAGGTGTCAGCCTCGCCTGCTTCAGCAAGAAGCCCAATCAAAGGCAGGCATTTGCCCCGTGAAACTCCTGTTTTCTGGCTAAGAAGCATCCCTGGTTTTAGCCTCTTCCTCTTCAGCTCCATCAAGGTTTTCACCTTTGGTGGGGAGGGAGTCATTTTCCACAGAGAAACAGAGTTCATAAAAACTGCTTTATACTAACATGTATAATAACTATAAAAGCTAACATTTATGCAGTATTAATGTCAAGACTGTGCTAAGTACTTTATATGTATTATCTCACTTTTTGAAATTCTATTAATTTATTTGAAAAGGAACCCCCTACACATGATTAAAACAAAACAAAACAAGAGATTACAAAAGAGTATATGGGGAGAAGAAAGCCTCCCTCCCTCCTCTGCACCCGTCTCCCACTTCTCCTCCCAGAGGCCACACTGCACCACCCAGCTCCTTGATTATCCTGAGAGTCCCATCAATTACTACTATCTCATTTAGTCCTCTCAACAGCCCTTGGAGGTAGGTATTATTATCCTTGTATTACATATCAGGAAACAAGTTCAGAGACAGGAAACTACTTACTCAAAGTCACACAGCTTCAAGTGGCAGAGCTGGGACTGTCTCTAACCCTGTGTGCGTTCAACCCCAGGCCACCCTGCCTCCCACAAGAAGGAACAAACCGGAAAGTTGAGCTGAGAAGCGTCCACTGGGCAGTCAGCTGGACGGGCCCACTGACAGGCTTTTCCCCACTTACTGGTCTTGCAGCAAAGAATTCAAATTTGGGCCTCAGTAAAATGACAAATTATGACCTGTCACAGACCTTTGAGGTTACTGACCTATTATTCCAACCCTGAATAGCTCTAGTCATCAGTCCTTGCTGTTTCCTGCCTCCTTGTACCTTCAGGCCCTTGGTTTGCCCTTTGGAAGTGTCGGCTCTGACAAGCTGCTCAGTATAAGCAAGGCCAGGTGAAACAGTGAAAAACGCAACTGTGCAGCTTTAACCCCAGCTTGTACCTCAGCTCTGCCCCTGACCTGCACTGGCTGGGGCGGGTGACGTCACCTCTCTGTGCCTCAGTGTCTTCACTTGTAAGATGGAAATGATTACATCTAACTTAAAAGGTCTGAGGATCCTCAAGTGAGGTGATAAAGGCCGAGAAAGGCAAGTAGCAAAGCCTCATGCAAATGCTGTTACTTTTAATAACAATAAAAGCTGGAGGCAATCTGGTAGTCTAGATAAAAACAGCTGGCTACTTTCACAACTGCTGTCTGTTCACTTCTTTTCATCCCTCCCACCAACCTGCATCTGTCAAATCTGCTACAGCTTATAAAATCCTTTTGGTCTATTGTCTTATTAGTCCTTGCCCAAGCCCCGAGAGGCAGAATGCTACAGGAATGATCCCCCCCAGTTTACAGGTGAGGAAACCGAGGTTCCAAGAGGGGTAGTGCCTTGCCTGAGGTCACAGAGCTGGTGAGAGGAGGTCCTCACACCCGGCCATGTCTCTGCCCCACCCTTGCCCACAGGAGAGAGCCTGTGCCCCTTAGCCTGGCACCAAAGCTCATCTGGACCTGGGCCCTGCCCTCCCCCAGCGCATGCATCTCTCAGCACACCCCGTTATCTTCCAAGCGTACCATTGTTCCTCAAACATGCAATGACCTTTCTCAGTCCCTTGTCTTTGCATCCAGTGTTCCCTCTGCCAGGCTGCCTAGGGGACTCCGGCCATCCTTCATCAATTCCTCCTATAGTCCCTGTGATGGGTGCCCCACACAGTAAGTTATCACTGTTGTTATCATCACTACTGTATGGACCATTTTGCAGAGGGATCCAGCGCCCAGGCTTGGAGCCAAGCTACCTGGGTTTAAATTCTGGCTCAGCCACCAACTAGCTAAGTGATGCTGGGTAATTTATTTAACATCTCTGTGCTATATGTTCTCAACTATTCTCATGAGGGTAACCTCTGGCACTGTTGTGAGGAGTAAATAATATATGCAGAACAAGAAGCACAGGGTCTGGCACAGAATAAACACTCAGTATTAGTTATCATTGTTATTGTCTATTATTGGTATTCAGCTACGCCTATCCTCTCCCTGTCCCTGTGCTGAGCACAACAAGCTGACTCACACACAGTGTCTGGCTTCAGAGCCCAGGGGAGGAAAGAGGCGTGTGAACACTCCATGACAAAGCATTCATTCTGACCCAATCGCTGTTTTGCTTAAACCATCCTGTGCCCCTGTTCACGGGCCCTGAGGAGAAGAGCATTCTGCACCCACTCCTTCCCAGCCGGCGGTGGCCTGGGTCCTTGTGCCGCCCACTCTGTTGGGTGTCTCATCCATGGGGAATGGCTTTGTCAGCTCCCCTTCTCTCCATGTTAACCCCGGAGCCAGGCTGCCCCCAGAGCCAGGAAAGAGCCAGCCGCAGTACAATTTATCTCCTTGGGTCGCTTCCCCAGCTGAGATCTGAAGGCTGTGCCTGTCACAGTGACCCTGCAGGCTCAATTACAGATCTGCTTCTAGGCTAGATGGGGGGCAGGAACCTGCCTAGATTTGCCAAACAGCCCCACAGGAAAGCCACGGGCCCTATCGAACCTGGGACCTCAGAGAGCTTGGGGCTCATTTGGCTGCCTCACTTGTTACACATCAGGAAACTGAGGCCAGAAATGGGGGGGGGGCTTCCAAGCTCCTCTTGGAAAAATGGGCCCAGTGTGAAGTCTAATGTGGGCCCCTGAGTACCGTCAAGGGAGCTTATTTTACTGTACGTGAGTGTATGACTTCATTATTACCCAAATAGCTTTCTTTTTTAATTTATTTATTTTTGGCTGTGTTGGGTCTTCGCTGCTGTGCATGGGCTTTCGCTAGTTGCGGCGAGCTGGGGCCACTCTTCGCTGTGGCGTGCGGGCTTCTCATTGCAGTGGTTTCTCTTGTTGCGGAGCACAGGCTCTAGGCACGCAGGCTTCAGTAGTTGTGGCACGTGGGCTCTAAAGCGCAGGCTCAGTAGTTGTGGCACATGGGCTTAGTTGCTCCACGGCATGTGGGATCCTCCCGGACCAGGGATGGAGCCTATGTCCCTTGCATTGGCAGGCGGATTCTTAACCACTGCTTTACCAGGGAAGTCTCAATAGCTTTCTTTTTATATGACAAAATATTTTATATGGAACCATGCTTTAAAACTCAAACCTAAAGCAAGACATTGACTGCCATAAACAAAGACCATATTCTGTCCACACAAACACATTAAGGATGTATTAGACGCTGAATTGGACGATTGGGATTGACACGTATACACTGATGTGTATAAAATTGATGACTAATAAGAACCTGCAGTATAAAAACAAAAAACAAAAAACAACTAATACTAAACTTTCTTTGGGTTATTTGTATGGGAATATGTTAATATAAATGTTTCAGACATTACATGAAATTTCGAAAAATCTTATATGTTCTGGTATAATGTTATAAGTCATAATTTTAGTTATTACTTTAAAATGTATATCTCAGAAAAAACTAAATTTCCTTATCAATTGCATTATTATAAACTTTCATCAAATCTTTAACCGTGGTCATTTTTAAGTCTTTTGTCATTTACAGACAGTTCTGGGTGTACTCTGATACTTTTGCAAAAATGTTCCTATTAAAGGGCTTCATCTTCAAGGAATTCATGGAAAAGACTCTGACAAGTACAGGTTTACTGGTAACTGACTGTACTGCTGAACTGAATGAATAAGCATTTCCAGAACTCTAATGGAAAACTGATGAATTCATAAAAGTGCTAACAAAAGATCAAGATGAAAAAAAGATTAGTTACATGGGACTGAGGGAACTGATGAGGATGACTATAATTTTTGTGACTTTCTGTTTGGATAAAATAAATAAAAATAAATTTAAAAAAAGAATGTATTAGACACAAACTAAACATTGCCTGGCTTCACCGACCTGTGATTACAAAATGGAGTCCCATTTTTGTCCAAAGGACAATGATCTTGAGCCTCCTTCTACATAAGCGGGAACTTACCCTTCTCAGAGGGTCCCCCGGCTATTCCTGGGAATCCCCAAGAGTAGCCAAAAAACAGCCTGTTGATGGCAGTCATCATAAGATACTTGCCTGTTCCTCCTCTGCAGCTCAGGGCTACATCTTCATCAATATCCTCAACTAGTGACACCCTTGGAAGGAACCCACTGCTGCCACTGTTCACGGTGCCTCTGCCGTGAGGACTGTGTCAGGACTTAAAAGTGCCCCACGCTGCCTTTGTTCTGGGTGCGACCAACCACTGGGGCTGGGCCCCTTGGCACCCAGTCCTACCAAGTGCAGGGAATCGACCCTCACCCCCTTGTGGATTGAAAGCTTGTCAGCCAAGAGTCCTTGGTCAGGCCACCTCCCCTCTGAACATGAGCCATCTCAACAGTGACACAGAGGTGATAATGTCCACCTGGAAGGTTTGTCAGGAGGATCACATGAAGCCAATATACATGAAGCCTGGCACATAGTAGGTGTTCAATAAAAGGCAGTTACCATTATCATTATTATACTGTCTGAGGCTGGGTTTCCCCAGGAACTGTCCCTGAAACAAGGATTTGAGACGAGAGGAAGCACCTGCAGACATGTTGAAAGGTGAGACAAGGAAGGGAAAGAAGTGGAGGATGTTATCAAATAAGTTTCTGATAACCAAGGATTCCACCAAGGGATTCTGGATGATAGTGTAGAACGTGCCTCAAAGTTGTCCCAGTCAAGGAGCAAGGGAGCTGGGATGTGTATTCGCCACTCATTGGCTGCGATCTGCTGTGCTGTGTCTGTGTTGGTCTCTGTATGGCAGTTTGAAGCCCTAGAATGTCAGGGCATTAGACAGTCAAGTGAATCCATGGTAGAGACAAGAAACAGCTCTGGAACAGAGGAGTCCTAGCCCGCAGCCACTCAGTGAGGAAGTGAGAAGCCAGACCCAGAGCCCCGGTGTCCACATTCTTCCCTCAACTCCTACCACCGATGTGGACATCACCTCTGGGCTAGCAGCAGATGGGAGTGGGGGTCCTGTGAGCCATCTGGATTTAAGGCCAGCCCTCCCTCTAACTTTAGGTGCTCCTGTGGTCTCTCGGCCTCTCCCAGATGCCTTTCCTCTTCCCATCTGATGTGCCTGCGGCTTATGAAAAATCTCAGCTTCAGAGAAGAGAAGGAAAACTATTATGGATTCCTAGAAACTCTGGCAGAACATCCAGAAGCTTCTAGTTCTGCCTTCTCCACTTACCTGCTTCCCACGGCCACTTAAAGACAGGGGACCCATCAGTGTTCCCTGAGGTAGGGAGCTCTTCCCTATGCAGAGCCAAGGGGCCTGGGTCACATTCACAAGTAAGGGGGTCCTGGGGAGAGTCGGGGGGTGGGGGATGTGCAGCTAGTGAGGATGTAGTAGAGTCACTGCAGATTCTCCAGGAGCAGCTGTTCAAATGCCTGAGAGGGGAGGGGACTCAGCCAAGTCACTCAGTCAGATCCTGGCTTCCTGACCAGGGCCTAGGCTGACCAGATGGGACGTTGCAGCTCACCCTCTCCACTCCGAGCACCTCTCCTGCAAGGGCTCTCGGGATTGCCCCAACTTTGCACCGCTGCAAATCTGACTCCACGCTCACTGGGCGTTGACCTTCGCCTTCACCATGTCACTTGCCTGTGTCACCAGTGCTCTCCTCCTTCCTAAATATAAGTCAAAGCTGCTGGATCGTAACAGAACGATGGCTGGCTGCAACATCAGCCCTGCTGACCACTTCATCCTTGAAACACATTCCTCTCGATTTTTCCAATATCATATTTTTCTGGTTTCTCCTCCTGGGTCTCTTGGGCTTCTTGGATTCCTTCATTCATTCAGCTAGGATGTATGTGGTTACTTTTATGTGTTAGTCATTGTGCTTCAGCCTGGTGAGTCAGTGGTGAGCAAGATGGTCAGGACCTGCCTTCAAGAGCACACAGTATAACGGGACCCTCAGGGTCCTGTTCTGAGCCTCCCCACATCTGCTACCTCCCCACTCCCTCCTGTTAATCTCAGCTACAGGTTGATGACTGTCAGACTCCAATCTTTTGCCCAGACCTTCTTCTTGAGCTCCAGGCCCACACCTCTCACTGCTTGGAGGACACTTCCATCTGGTCCATAAGCAACTCAAACCTGCAAGGTCCAAACCAAATTCATGACCTTCTCCTCAAAGTTCTCCTCCCCTATAGCTTGTCTCACGAGCAATGAACGGGGGAGTCATTTTGAACTCCTCCCTCCAGCATCTTACAACCATCTGCCCTCTATACCAATGCAGCCCTTCTGTCTTCTCACAGTCAGTGACCTCGGTCTGCATCACAGACACAGCCTCCAGCCCATCTTCCTCATCCAGTCTTGTCCCCTCCAAACCATTGCATGGACACAGCTAGAGGGATCAAAAGTAAACCCAGACAGCCCAGAGGCCCATCAGCGGATAAATGGATAAACAATCTGTGGTTTATACAGTTGGCCCTCTGTATCCGCGTGTTCTTCATCTGTGAATTCAGCCACCTGTGGGTCGAAAATATTTGGGGGAAAAACATCCCAGAAGTTTCCAAAAAGTAAAGCTTGAATTTGTTGAGGGCTGGCAACTATTTCCACAGTACTTACATTGTGTTTACAACTAAGTCCATTGGATTAGATAATATAAGTAACCTAGAAATGATTTAAAGTACACGGGAAGACGTGCCTAGTTTATATGCAAATACTAGGCCACTTTATATAAGGGACTTGAGCGTCTGTGCATTTTGATATCCACAGGGGTCCTGGAACCAATCCCCACAGATACCAAAGGATGACTGCACCTACAATGGAATGTATTCATCCATAAAAAGGAATGAAGTATTGATAGATGCTATAGCACTGATGGACCTTGAAACCATTAAGCAAAGGGAAAAAAAGCAGACACAAAAGGTTTCATATCGTATGGTTCTATAAATGAAATGTCCAGAATAGATAAGAGTCCATAAAGACAGAGTGCAGGTTGATTGTTGCCAGAGGCTGAGGGGAGGAAGGATGGGAAGAAGCGGCTTAGTGGGTAAGGGGTCTTTCTTCGGAGCCATGAAAATGTTCTGGAATTGGATGTTGGTTACACAATAGTGTCAATGTACGAAATGTCACTGAACTGTGCACTTTAAAGTGGTTAATTTTATGTTATGTGAATTTCACCTCAGTAAATTATTTTTTAAAAGACCTCCTCACACACATTAGGATGGCTAATATCAAAAAAGCAAAATAACAAGTGTTGGCAAGGATGTAGATAAATTGGAACATGGTGCATTGTTGGTGGGAATGTAAAACGGTACAGCTGCTGTGGAAAACAATATGGTGATTTCTCAGAAAATTAAAAATAGAATTACCGTATGACCCAGGAATTTTTCTTCTGGGCATATATCCAGAAGGACTGAAAGCAGGGTCTCCAAGAGATATGTGTACACCCATATTCATAGCAACATGATTCACAATAGCCAAAAGGTAGAAGCGACCCACGTGTCCATAGAAGGGTGAACAGATAAGCAACATGTGGTCCATACGTACAGTATTCAGCCTTACAAAAAGAAGGAAATTCTGCAATATGCTACAACATGGATGAACCTTGAGGACATTATACTAAGCGAAATAAGCCAGTCACAAAAAGACAAATACTGTATGATTCCACCTATATGAGGTGCTTAGAGTGGTCAAACCCATAGAGACAGAAAGCAGAAGAGTGGTTGCCAGGGGCTGGGGGGTGGGTGGCGGGGAGAATGGAGAGTTCTTGTTTAATGGGTACAGAGTTTCAGATTTCCAAGATGGAAAGAGTTTTGGGGATGGATGGTGGTGATGGCTGCACAGCAATGTGAACGTATTTCATGCCGTGAACCGCACACTTAAAAATGGCTAAGATGGGGCTTCCCTGGTGGCGCAGTGGTTGAGAGTCCGCCTACCGATGCAGGGGACGCGGGTTCGTGCCCCGGTCCGGGAAGACCCCACGTGCCTCGGAGTGGCTGGGCCCGTGAGCCATGGCCGCTGAGCCTGCACGTCCGGAGCCTGTGCTCCACAACGGGAGAGGCCACAACAGTTAGAGGCCCGCGTACCGCAAAAAAAAAAAATGGCTAAGATGGTAAATTTTATGTTATATGTATTTTACCACAATAAAAAAATTCTTTTTTTAAAAAAATTATTTAAGTAAATCTGACCTTGTCAGTATCTTTTCAGTTCCCTGCAAAGGCCCCATTGTTCTGAAGATTAAGTTCCAGCTCCACAGCTTGGCAGCCAAGGCCCTCTATGACCCGGCTCCCTACCCACTTCTCAGGCCTCATGTTCTGCTTCTTGCCACACACATTCTTTAGTCCACATTCTAGTTATAGTTTGTCACACAAGCCAACCATTTTCTCTAACGCTCTGGGTGCCCTGCACATGCTATTCCTTCTGCCTAGGACACTTTTCCCCATTTCTTCAGGCTCACATGCCATCCTTTAAATTATGCTTGGGGATTATTTTCTCTAGGAAGACGTTTTTTGCTCCACCGATCCCTGGTCCAGGGCCTCTGGGCTCCCCTTCATCATACGATACTCATGTCACAATACCATCCATTTATGTGTCTATCTCCCCCTGGTCCCCAGGCTTTGTGCTGAAGGAAAACCCTGATGAAGTTTTGTTCATCTCTGTGCAGGAGTCAGCAGAGAAGAAGGAATATTAGCATGGAGATTACTGAGGCGGTAAGCTCTCAGGCTAGGCATGTGAGTAAGACAAGAATACAGGAGGTAGAGCCAAGCAGGGTGTACAGAGAAGGGAGCAATCCCGTCCCTGCCATTGAGCCCCGAAAGCTTTTTGGAGGTAGGGGCATTTGAGAGGGCAGCATTTCTACAGGCAGAGATGGAGGTCTTTGAAGAGCGTGGGTAAAGCACAGAGATGGGAACCCGCTTGGCAAGGAGGAGCAGAGAACAGCAAGTCATCTTAGGGCAGCGATTCTTCATAAGCCTTTCAGAGCTGCAAAAGCCTCCTTACAAATGAAGTCATGTGAGAAACCAATGCATTAAAACAGATGCAAGTGGATCTGCTCTGGTTGAAGTAGACTTGAGGGGTCTGAAAGCCCTATTCTTTCCCCCCACCATCGTCCCAGCCACTACACACACCATCGTCCCAACCACCACACCATCATCACAACTATCACATACATAAATACCACCAACACACACACCATTCTCACACACACACACACCATTACACACATATCCTCTTTCTCTACAGAACACAGTTAGAAAATCAGCAGCAAGCCCACGCACCTATGGTCAACTAATCTATGACAAAGGAGGCGAGGATATACAATGGAGAAAAGACAGTCTCTTCAATAAGTGGTGCTGGGAAACTGGACAGCTACATGTAAAAGAATGAAATTACAATACTCCCTAACACCATACACAAAAATAAACTCAAAATGGATTAAAGACCTAAACGTAAGACCAGAAACTATAAAACTCTTAGAGGAAAACATAGGAAGAACACTCTTTTTTGATCCACCTCCTAGAGTAATGGAAATAAAAACAAAAATAAACAAATGGGACCTAATGAAACTTAAAAGCTTTTGCACAGCAAAGGAAACTACAAACAAGATGAAAAGACAGCCCTCAGAATGGGAGAAAATATTTGCAAATGAATCAAAGGACAAAGGATTAATCTCCAAAATATATAAACAGCTCATGCAGTTCAATATTAAAAACACAAACAACCCAATCAAAAAATGGGTACAAGACCTAAATAGACATCTCTGCAAAGAAGACATACAGATGGCCAAGAGGCACGTGAAAAGCTGCTCAACATCAGTAATTATTAGAGAAATGCAAATCAAAACTACAATGAGGTATCACCTCACACCAGTTAGAATGGGCATCATCAGAAAATCTACAAACAACAAATACTGGAGAGGGTGTGGAGGAAAGGGAACCCTCTTGCACTGTTGGTGGGAATGTAAATTGATACAGCCACTATGGAGAACAGTATGGAGGTTCCTTAAAAAACTAAAAATAGAACTACCATATGACCCAGCAATCTCACTATTGAGCATATACCCAGAGAAAACCATAATTCAAAAAGACACATGCACCCCAATGTTCATTGCAGCACTATTTACAATAGCCAGGACATGGAAGCTATCTAAATGCCCATCGACACATGAATGGATAAAGAAGTTGTGGTACACATATACAATGGAATATTACTCAGCCATAAAAAGGACTGAAATTGGGTCATTTGTAGAGACGTGGATGGATCTAGAGACTGTCATACAGAGTGAAGTAAGTCAGAAAGAGAAAAACAAATACCGTATATTAATGCATATATGTGGAACCTAGAGAAATAGTACAGATGAAACAGTTTGCAGGGCAGAAATTGAGGCACAGATGTAGAGAACAAACATATGGACACCAAGGGGGGAAAGTGGCAAGGGTGGTGTGCTGAATTGGGCGATTGGGATTTACATGTATACACTGATGTGTATTAAATTGATGACTAATAAGAACCTGCTGTATAAAAAAATAAGTTAAATTAAATTTAAAAAAGAAAAGAAAATCAACAGCATAGTAGGTACAGGTAGAGCAATGGATGTAAGCATCACTCTGAGAGTGATGCAAGCTGGTCATCAGGGCCTGTGGGCAAGGTTGAGGAGCTCCACCTTCATCCTGAGGACAGTGGGGAGCCATGGTGGGGCCTCAGCAGGAAGATCTCCACTGCAGTGTGGGGATGGAGTAGAGGGGCCTGCAGCCAGGGTCAGCCTGCCCAGACAGAGGCCCTAAAGGACAGAAATGGGATCCTCGCAGCCCCTCCAGTGCAGGGTAGGTAAGGAGTGTCCTCAGGCCGGCATGGCAAGAATTCTCAGGACCCAGAACTTGGAAACAAGTCCAAGCTAACATTTTTACTCATCCTCATGCTGTGTCCAGACTCCATGGTCTGCCCACGGTCTAGATGAACTCCAGGCAATAGCTGGAGGCAGGGGAGGTTAATGATGGCAGTGTAGTGGCAGTGGGGATGAGAGAGACAGGAACAAACTGGAGACATGGGGGCACATGGAATTGACAGGCTGGATGTGGGAAGTGAGGGAAGGAGAGGGATCAAAGATGAGCCCAGGTATCTGTCGGGTGACTCACTGAGATAGGAGCACAGGAGGAAGAAGAGGCTCGGGGAACGTAATGATTCTATTTGAGACTTACGGGGTGGCTTTGCCTGTGGGGCAGCCTGGAACTGTCACCTAAAGCAGCGCATGAGGGGACTGAACCCAGGAGAGAGGTCTGGGTGGAGACACAGGCTGGGAGTCACCAAATACCACAAAGATGGTACCAAAACCCCCAGGAAAAACAAGATCATCCAAGACCCTACTAGGTGAGGGCAGAGGACTCCTCTCGCCCTTCAGACTTAGCTAAGCTCCTGGGAAGTTGTCTCCACTACACTGGCTGTTTCCCCTTTGACACATTCACTCATCTAGGAGACTAGCAAGTCCAGTTTGCCCAGGACTTCCCTGATTCTAGAACTGAAAGTTCCACATCCTGGGGAGCCCCTCAGTCCTGGCAAACCAAGGCAAGCCAGGACAATTGGTCAGCTTTCACATATCCCAGTTTTAAGGATTTGGTCAGTGTAATAGGATTTAAGAGTCAGGGGAAGGAGAAGGATGCCAGGAGGATTCAGGGTTGTGTTTGGGATGTTGGAGAAAACCCTCTAGGAGGCATTTCAAACCTTTTTCCTGCTGGAAAACTGGCACAACACGGATGTAGTGGCTGGGTCCGGCTCCAGGGATGGTTTGGCCTTCCTGGTCCCCCAGGCCACGCTTCCCCATCACCATCCGTCCTCCCCAGGGAGGCCATCAGCATCCTGATGATGCCACGGATCCCTCCTTGCGGCTCCACAAGGTGGCGCTGTGCCCAACGCCAGCCCAGGACTCTGCCGGGTGGGCAGAGGGGCCTCCCGCCCACCCTCTGGGCTGGCTCCCCCATTCTCTCCAGGCCTCGGGCCCTTAGGAAACGTCTGGTGGAGGAAGACACCCCAATGCACCCACAGTGCACACAGGGGTTTTCTCTTCTCTCTCACCAGGCATGTACACCACACTCTCCTGCCCACACAGGCTCCCCAAATACCCCAAACCCGACAGCCCTGCGGGAACATGCTCGGCAGAGCCAGGAGGCATCTGAGGGATCACCACTTCCGGTCCCGTCTAGTGATGCGCACACACACACGGGAACACCCCTGTACGTGAACACACAGAGCTGTCTCCTGCAGTCAAGTGCCCCTCCCCTCGCTTCCCTCTCAACCTCCCTTTCTCCACGACCCCCTCACAGCCCTTTGGTGGGGATCAAATGAAACGCTGGAGGAGATGGGGTTTCATAGAGCGAAGCAGGTCGGGCACACGTGAGAGTGCAGTGGGGGTGACGTTAGACACACCCATATATTTCCAAACACACCGGCACACGCAGCAACATGCAGCCTCTCGCACCTGTGACCCAGCCACACGCGAGGGGAATCCCGTCCAGCGCGCGTGTGAAGGCCAGCACAGGGACTCAGGCACCCAAAGTCGCCTGCGGCTCAGCACTGCAGGCCTGGTCTGCACACCCGACACCCAGCGGGCCCCTCCCTTCCAGGGTCCCTTTCAGCTTTGAAACGGAGTTGGCAAAGAGAGCCAGTGTCCAGGCAGTGTTTCCCCAAACCTCCAGACAAGCCCCCAGCCAGCCTCAATTTCAGCTCTGGATGGACATGTGCTCTTGAGACCTGTCCCCCACTGCCAGCCCTTGTTCTAGCTCCCTCCACTGGCTGTGTGACCTCAGGCAAGGCCTTCCCCTCTCTGGTCCCTCCTCTGTTCCCTGAGACTGGATTGCCCTCTACAGACCTTAAAGGGGCTTGGGGGTCCTGGTGAGAAACTTGGGCAGTGGGGGACACATTGCTCTGGAGGGTCCCATCCACCTAAATCGGAGCTCCCTTCCACCTCTGACTCTGGGCGACCTTGGGTGTGCTCTCCAGGGGTGACACTGTTAGCAAGGATTCTGGCACATGGCCTGGCACGCCAGAAGCAGATGGGAAATCTTTGCTTCCTTCATGATAGGGAACCAGTATTTTGTGTTGGGGTTTGTGCGGACAGGGACGACTGTAAAGAGAGCATTTCCACAACCCTGACAGAACTAGAGTTGCCTAAGGACAGGGAGCTGCAACCCAAGGAGAAGTGGGTGAGAGACTCAGAGCCCACCTGAGCGTGGGGCTGTGGCCTGGGCGTCCATGTTGTGTGCATCCATATCTGTGTATGTGTGTGTGTGTGTGCACATACGTGTGCAGGAGGACATCTCTCCGCATGCCTGAGAGTGTGTGCAAAATTTCTCCGATGAGCCTGTGGCTTGGGTTTGAATTCCAGAGATACTTCTGGGCTGTGTGACTTTGTCCAAGTTACTTCACCTCTCTGTGCCTCTGGTTCCTCATTTGTAAAATGGAGATTATTAGGATAATACAATTTAAATGCTCGCACAGGCCTCAAGGGATTAAAGAGAGGATACATGTAAAAAGCAGTTTTTAGCCAAGCACCTGGTGGCACACAGTTGGTGTTCAAAAAGCTGTTAGTTGCTATTTCATACGCAGCCCCAGCACTGTGGACTCATTCATTTATTCATTTTTATTCATTCACTGACTCCGTCTCTATGCCAGGCCAGCCCTGTGCTGGAGGCTGAGGACACAGAGATGAACCGGACAGGGTCCTTGACCTCCAGGACCTTCCAGAATGACGGGGGTGACAGATCTGAACACTGACAGTGACAGCAAAGCAGATGTTGAGAGAGGCAACTGGAGACAAAGGAAGGGAGAAGGGGGCCCCTGCGATGGAGGGAGAGCACCTCCCACATCCCCACACCCCCTGTGCACCAGCCCCCTTGGAATACTCCCTGTTCTGGAACTGTCCACCTGCTTTCCTACCTCCAGGCTTTTGCTCACTCTGTTCCCTCTGCTCAGAAATCCCTTCCCCCCGTTCTGCCTGGTGACTGCGGTGCATCTTTGAAGGATTCGGCCTCAGTGGCACCTCCTCTGTCCCACTCAGACCAAATGCCTCCTGGCTTTACCCACCACCCTCATCAGGGACGAGCCGTCTGGTCGATGTGTGGGCAGCAGGTGCAGCCTCCTGTGGCTGCTTGTTTCTAACCTTAGATCTGTCATTAACTCTCAGTGTGACCTTGAGCACATCACTTCATCTCTCAGGCCTTAGGTTCCCCCTCTGTAAAATGGGCAACATCTTGGAACTTCCCTGGTGGCCCAGAGGTTAAGAATCTCCCTGCCAATGCAGGGAACACGGGTTCGAGCCCTGGTCCGGGAAGATCCCACATGCTGCAGAGCAACTAAGCCCATGCGCCACAACTACTGAGCCTGCGCTCTAGAGCCCACGAGCCACAACTACTGAAGACCACATGCCTGGAGCCCGTGCTCCGCAACTAGAGAAGCCACCGCAATGAGAAGCCCACGCACCACAACGAAGAGTAGCCCCCGCTTGCTGCAACTAGAGAAAGCCCGTGCGCAGCAACAAAGATCCAATGCAGCCAAAAATAAATACATAAATAAATCAATAAAATTTTTTTTTAAATGGGCAACACCTCATTCTCAGGACAGGTGTGAGGATCAAAAAGACAGAATATTTGGAGAAAGCACTTTGCAAACTGTTAAATGCTGGGCACCCATCCAGGGGAGTTTTTATTCAAACAGCTTCCTTTCCTCTCCTGGGTGTGAGCCAGAAGGTGTGTACACCCCACAGGCTTGGGCTGTGACTACCTGCAGCTCAGGTGTGAGGCAGTTTCTGTTTGGGGTTTGTTTGTGTTTGATTTCAAAGACAGGGAAACTCCCTCACCCAGGTGATATGGGTGGGGCCTGGTCAACAGAGTTGCCAGGGGAATCCCAGGGGTTGGGGACCCTGATGCCCCCCACGGTGATCAGGTGGAAACTCACCCCCCAGGATGGAGAAGGGCCATGAGATTGCACTGCAGGGATAGAGTGTCCCTTGGAGTCAGGCGATCTGGGTGTGATTCTGGCTCCTCAGGGTAACCTTAGGCCAATTGCTTTCTCTCTGGGCTTCGACTATAAAGCCAATGCACAGGCTTTATGATTTGGGGAGCCCTTTATACTCCACAGGGTCTGGCAGCACCAAATGGGGACCAAGAGCTGACGTGGCCACCCAAGATCCCCCAGGCCTTGGCCTCGCTGTGTGGGGAGAATTTCGACAGCCAGGCTTTGTCCCCACGTGCCTTTCTGGGCTTGTCACCTCCATTCTCCGCTCCCACTCTGTGCTGTCCCACCTGGTGAACTTGGGGTTCCCTCGAGGCTCCCAAATCTCTGATCTATAGCCGTGCCCTGCCTGAAATGCCCTTTCTCCCCTTTCACCTGTTTAACACCTCCTCATCCCCCAGGACCCTGCCCAGGCATCACTGCCTTCAGGGGACCCTCCCTGCTTCCAGGCAGTGTTGGGGCTCCTCTTCTGGCCCCAGCACTCACCTGCTTTGTGTCACTGTTGGTTTAGGAGCAGGTTACCCACACCACTCACATTGCCCTGTCTCCCCAGCAGCCGTAAGTTCAGGGCCAGGCACCCAAAGGCATGAATAAATACCCCTGAATTGTCCTCTTGGTACAAACAGCAGGAGGACCATCTGGGAGAATCCATATGGTTCTGGTTTCGTGGAAAGATCCCCCAGAAGGAGCTGGGCTCAAGTTCCCCCTCCACCACCTACCAGCCAGGTGGTCTTTGGTAAGCTCCTCAGCCTGGCTAGCCTCAGCTCTCTCATCTGTAAAGTGGGATAGTCATGAAGAATAGGGTGGTTGAAGCACCCATGTCCCTGGGGGGCTCAGTAAGCAGGAGCAATTGCTACTATATCTCCATTTCTGCAGCAACTCTGAAAGAGATGGCGTCCAGGCTCTTTGCAGTGCAGCCCCCAGAGCTGTAGCCAGGGATGTTCAGTGCAGCCGTGGGGTCCAGGCCCAGGTGGAGCCAGGGTGCTGAGATGGCCGGAGCGGCCTTCTCAGAGCCTGGGTGGGCCTGGAGGAAGCCAGCAGAGGGCAGTGAGCCCACTGATTTTCCAGGAGGGAGGCCAGCTGGGGCGTCGTTGACTTTGGAGGGGAATGTAGAGTGGCCCTGGGAGGCCCTGAGGCTCAGTGTCCAGGACAGCTGGGCCTGGCTTCGGGCACTGTGTGCTTGGGGGCCTGCAGGGATGGAACAGCAGGCCAGGGTAGCCAGGGGCTCCTGGAAGGCTCCACCGGGAGCAGCCTTTGACGAGGCAGCCATGATGGGGCAGCAGCTTGTCAGGGCCTCTCTGGGACCTCAGGAGCCCCAAGTCATTTTGTAGCTTCAGGCTGGGACTGGTCAATACTTACCGAGTTCGTGCTCTGCACTAGGCACTGTGCCCATAGTGTTAGTGTTGCTGGACTCTGAAGTCAGAACTCCTGATTTGAGGCCTGGCAGCACCACTAACTAGTGATACGACTGTGGGTAAGACACCCACCCTCTCTGTCCAAGCTCCTCTCCTGTGAGGCCTAAACAAGTTGATCCACGTGACGCGTCTAGAACAATTCCTGCTGTCAGCATTAGCCTTCACCTAATGAGAGCTACAAGCTGTGACCTCAAGCAAGTTACTCAACTCCTCAGTGCCTCAGTTTCCCCATCTGTGGAATGGGCCTCATAACAGTACTCATGCCTCATAGCATTATTACAAGGATCAAAGGCACTAATTTATGGAAAGCGCTTAGATTCTTAGAAGAACGCCGGGCACAAAATGCTCAGTATTAATATCTAAAATGTGTTTTGTTACAGCTACAAGCATGAGTTACAGTTGTTACCTGTTTTTCTCATTGACTCTCCTCACCTTCTCTACTGTAAGGTCTGGGCTCTGCAGACAGACCTGGTGCCTGGGTTTCAATCCTCCTTCCACCGTTTCTTTGAGGAAATAATAATTACTGTTTAGAGAATTAAAGGAGAAAGTAAATGCAAAAAAAAAAAAATCTAGAAAAATGCCTGGAATAGAATAAACTCCAAAAAATGCTTCTACTATGATTCCCAATTCACAGATGAGGAAATTGGGATTTAGAGAGGTTACGGAAGCTAGTGGCAGAGCTAAGATGGGAATCCTCCTCTCAAGTCCAACTCCTGACACCACCTGTGCCTCATTCCTCTCTGGACACCAGAGCCTTGGTCCAGGTCCTGTCTTGTGGTGGGTGCTGGGGAAGTGCCTCTTGAAGGGGGCCCAGAGAACTGGTGGATGGACAAAGCAAGGTTGCTTGGCCAGGAAGCAGCAGAGACAGCCATGAAGCTAAGGTTCAGCTCACGGTGCTAAGCTGGTTTACCCCCCAACAACCTGCGTGGTGCCAACAGATTAAGAGACCTTCTACGTGGTGGGCTGTGTCCCAGGAGAAGACATCAATGACAGCTAAGAGCGGCCACGTGGCCCTTTTGGTCAAGTGGGTTTCATTCTGAAGCCAAGGACACAGGGGCTGCTTCCATCATTGTTCCGAGAGAAGCAGCTGGTGTCATCCAGGTGCCCTAAATAATAACTTCCCAGCTTGCCTTTCCAGCTTCGCCCCCCAGCATCCCTCCCAGCCCCTGCCCGCTGCACCCTTCCTGTCTCCCAGTCATGATGTGCTCCTTCATGCCTCTGTGTTGGCACATGCAGTTCCCTGTGCTTGGATGCCATTCCTCCTCCTCCGTCTGTTGAGCCTCCTGGCACCATGAGTCTCTCTGGGCTCCTCTAGCACAAGTTGAGTCAGTAATTTTAACCCTGTCTTGTTCCCAAAAGGCTTTGAGAGGAAAGTACTTTGCTTATTTCTGTGCTAGTCTCCACTTGTGGCTCCAGATCCACTGTCACTCTTCTCCACCCTGCTCTGTGAACCCTCTGGGTTCAGCCAGTGAGGAGCCCCCCGTCTCCCCAGAAGACTAGAGGGCAGGAGGAGCCAGGGGTCCCCTGGCTGGCTGTGTCCTTCCAAGCACAAGTCTCCTCTCCTCACCTTTCAAGCCAGAGGACAGTAAGGACCCCACTGTTAACTAGCCCCAGCTTCTGCACACTCCCCTGTGGTTTCTCTGCATCCTGCCCGCACATCTGTAAACAGCCCCTTTATTAAACACGCTTCAGATTCCTGAATTCAGTGGGCTATCTGCTGGTTCCTGCCAACCCTGACTGACATAGCTGATACAGTCCCTTTGAGCACTGTGTGCCTTACAGCTGGCTCATCCCCCCAGATGCGAGTTCCTGAAGGGAGGGGTCGTGTCTGAACCAGTCTTCATCTCTGTGCCCAGATGCAGTACACAGAAGACATGGGAAGTGTCCCTGACTCAGAAAGCACCAAAGTACCAGTACTGCCACACACGTGGGGTCGAACGAAGGGAGTTGCGTGAAATCGTCCATTCATTCACTTGTTTGTCCACTCATTCAACCACAAGTGCTCACTGAAGGCCACGTGTACCAGGCTCTGATGAAGACAGACTTCACGGAGCTGGCGTTGCACTGAGGGGAAGCGGGCGTAAACAGGCAAAAGCCAGCACACTCCTCACACCATTTCGGGTGACAGTTCATTCTGTGAAGGAGACAAAGCAAAGCAAAGGGGTACAAAGTGACGGGGTGGAGGTGCAGTTTTAGATACGTGGTTGGGGGCCCACTGGGCAGAGAAGGATGTGCAGGAGCCACGTCAGGGGACGCTCGGTGCAAGGACTTTCCACGCAGAAGGACCAGGAGCGAGCAAGGCTGCGGGTGGGAACGACCTCGGTCTATTGACGAACAGCAGGGAAGCCGGGAGACCAGGGCAGGTTGGGTGCAGGGGAGACTCCTAGGAATGGGTGGGAACTTGCTTTCTTGTAAGGCCCTTCCAGCTCTGGGATGTGAGAAGAGCCCAGGGCCGGCCAGCAACCACTTCCTGAAAGGTCCAGGAGGAGACCTCATGTGGAGCACACCCCCTTGTTCTCTCAGTCCTCACAATGACCTCATGAGGAGGGTTTTTCTACCCCCATTCCATACATGAAGAAACTGAGGTTCAGAGAGGTTAAGCAACTTGCCCAAGGTCACATAGAGTCAGAGAAAGAACTGGAAAGGAACCCAGGTCTGCCTGACCTGCAGGCCAGGAGAGGTTTTCCCAGGACCAGCACAGCCATTTGCCAAGGGCTTCCTCATCAATAATATCGGCCCTACAGGGACAGGCTGGCAGGAGAAACCAAAGCTCCAGGCTAGGGGAGGCACATCCCAAGGCCATACGTCAATAGGGAGGGACCTGGGGTCTAAGCCTGGCTTTTTCCACAGCCCCCTTACCCTCTGAAAAGGGGAAATGGTAGGTGAGCTGGAAAGCTGCGCCATGCCCGCCCCCTCCACCCCCCGTGCCCGATACATCCAGGGCCAGGGCACACTGGCTAATGGGTATCATTTCAGCCCTTTCATTTCTGGAGACACTATGCTGTCATAAAGACTGTCATTTCCTGCAAGATGATCAATGCACTGGCTGCCCGGAGGGCTGGGAACGGCAGTATCTGGGCACGATCGGGAAGATAAAACCATCCTCTCTTTCTCTGCCATTCCAGTCCTTTCCCAAGCAGGTACAGCTCTTGTGTTTCAGAGCATTGGCCTGGGGTCCCAAGAGGCCCCAGATCACTGCATAGTACCCCCAGCACAGGGAAGAACAGTCCCTCTTAGCCTAGTTTTAACATGTCATAGCCATGTGACCTTGGGCACAGCACTTTCCCTCCCCAAACCTCAATTTCCTCATCTGTAAAATGGGGGCAACTATGTCTGCCTCACAAGGTGGCTTAAGTGGGAGGATGTATCTTAAACCCTTGCCATGTAGGGGTGCTTAAGAATAGTAGCTACGAAAGTGATGATGCTGGGGGTGATAGTGATGCCTGCCACATTTTGGAAATAGGGAAATTGAAGCCAGAGAAGGAAATGGGCTCCCCCAAGGTCACACAGCAAGCCAGTGGCAAAGCTCGGCCTAGAACTTGGGTTTCGAGGCCAGAGCCTTTGCTCATTACCATTGACTCATAGGTCAATGGTAATGAGTGAGCTTTGTTGACTCCTTCCATGGGCGGGCACTGTCACGTATTATCTCATTTAATCCCCACAATGGACTGATGAAGTCAGTGTTATTATTATTCCTACTTTGCCGGTAGAAGGTTGCAGCTCAAAGGGATGAGGTGACCTGCCCAAGGTCACACAGCTAGCAAGTAGCGGAGCCTGAGTTCAACCCGGGTGGTCTGTCTGCAGAGGTGCAGCTCCAGCCTCCGTGCTGGGGCCCTTGAAGATCAGCTGCTGAGGGTGGAGATCGAGGCTCCCAGCTTTGTGCGCAGACGCCCTTGGCCCTGCCACAGGCTGGCCTATCGTCTCCCCCATCTGATGAGCTGCTGAGGACAAGGCAAGCCTAGGTCCCGCTGCCAGCCCAAAACCCAGCTCATGGGCCCGGGAGGCAGAACCCCACCCAAGGTCGTCCTCAGAGAGTGTATGCTGTGTGTCCAGTCCTGCCCAGACAGGGAAATTGAGACCTGGGAAGTTTATGAGGTGTTCACAACTCAGGCTGGTGAAGGAAGCCTGGCTCAGCGGCTGGAGGAGTCTGAGAGCAAGAAGTGGGTGGGAGAGGAAGAGGCTGGGGCCTCTGTTCCAAACACCCCAGAGTCTCCTGCTGGCACAAGACCCTGACAGACCTCTAATTCATCATGTTGCTATGCCCTCACAACAGACCTGGAACTTTGGTCCCATTCTGCAGGTGGGTATATCAAGGCTCATAGCATCAAAGTGGCTCGCTCAGGCTGACTCAATTAAAAAGAAGAGTGTGGACTTGAGCCCAGTTCTCCCAATGTGCAGGCTACTCTTTTTCCCTTGCTTGATTCATTTCTTGCTATATCAGCTCTTTTCTCTCTAGGTCCTTTCTCTGCAAATTACCAACTTATCTGCCCTCCCTGTCCCTGATTTGGCTACACTTGACTGTAAGCCTCTTGAAGTCAGGAATCTCTTTTGACTTGCTCCCCTCTGTATGCCTGGAGCCTGTCACAGCAATAGGCACAAGGCTAGAAACCAGTGGATGTTTGTTGGATTGTTGAAGGGATTGTAATTGGACTACAATCTTTTAAATTGATGTCAGTGGTTGGCACGGTCAATTTGGAGATTTTTGTTATTATGAAAGGACTCACTTGAGTGATTCATCATGCAAATATAAAGGTGAACAGGGGGAAGTCATGTATTATAAATGTATTTTTTGTTTATTTTTCATTAACAAGACCGCTCCACTTCTTTGGCCTCTCCCGTTGCAGAGCACAGGCTCCAGACGTGCAGGCTCAGCGGCCATGGCTCACGGGCCCAGCCGCTCCGTGGCATGTGGGATCTTCCCAGACCGGGGCACGAACCCGTGTCCCCTGCATCGGCAGGTGGACTCTCAACCACTGCGCCACCAGGGAAGCCCTCCACTTCTTGATATATAGGGCTCTGGGGTGTGCTGGACCAATTCGCATAAGGATGCCAGAGGTCTTCTCACAGGGAAGCATTGGAAATCCAACCCCTGGTCACTGTGGTGTGAACTTAGAAAAATGTGGGTGGACTGGAGTAGCTCTGAGTGAAGTCCAATGGCAGGAGAAAGTCCAGAGGGCTCAAAAGAGAGCTCAGCTGGAGGAGAAGGATGGGCTAGTAATCTGAACTCAACATCAGGGTGAGGACAGAGACACATGGGACTTCAATCAGTTTTTCAGTCAAGGATCATGGTTTATTTAAGGAAAAATACCAGCATGAAAGAGACACCAGTCCTCAGCCTCCAGCCTCACTACTGAGCATAGTATGGGCCTGCCTGTGGTTTATACTCTAGGGGTCTGTCCATCTGGTGGACAGGCATCCACCAGGATGTCCCAGACCAGTCTTCAACAGCGCCACCATGTGGCAGGGGCTAAAGCAACAGCACTAGGGGGGGTTTCAGCTTCCTTTCTCTCTGTTCCTGGAGTTTGGAGGCAGGACTAATCTGCTTTAGATAAAGTCCTCAGGGTTCCTGGATCAGTTCAGGAGAGTGGAGGCCCCTGGATGGATACCGAGCTTCCTGCTAATGAATGCTTAAGACGAGCAATTAGTCAGAAAATTAGGAGGGGTCTTATTGGTATCCTGAGCTGGTGAAGCAGTTATACAAGTTATAGAACAAGTCAGTTTTATCAACTCTGTCACCAGTGACCACAACTATCTATTCTGACAAATACACACAGCAGAGTTCTTTTCTATAGCAGAAAATCTTCAAAATTAATAACAACAACAATTGCACACACATGCATGGCATGCTATAGTTTACGCAGCTCTTATCCATCCTCTTCTCTGAGCCTCACGCCAGCCCTGTGAGATAAGCAGGGCAGAGTAAAGGTCCCCAGGAAACTGAGGCTCAGAGGGGGATAGTGACTTGCCCATGGTCATCATAAAGTCAGCAAGGCCTGGTCCTGCCCCTGTTGTGGGGTGCCCAAGCTGCCTCCCAGGAATGCCAGATGCCACTTCCCTACCCTCCCTGCTTACAGCAGCATCAGGACCACTATGGCAATGACCATGAGGACTCCAGCCAGGATGCAAAGGCCCAGGAAGATGATGTCACTGATGTCCTGGGCCACCATGGCCACGGGGCCCTCCAGTGCCTCTGCCTCGTCCCTGGGTGGTGCCTCCTGAAGGTGCTCTGCCGTGGCAGCATAGGGCCCAAGCCAGTGGGAGCCGGACAGCAGGTGGACAGAGGCCTCCTTTCGCCTCGGCTCACAGCGGACCTCGTATTCGTGGATATCCTCCTGCCCACCGGCTGAGAAGTCGATGTACAGCACGCTGACGATCACTGAAGTGTTATTTCTTCTCTGTGGGGGTCAAGGGGCACTTGCTCACACCTGAAGGGGCCAGGGCTGACCCTGTTCCCCTGGATATGTAGGCACTGAGTGCCAAGGGGGCACAACTCCAGAGCCTGGTTTCCAGTCCCAGCTTGGCTACTGACTCCCTTCCCACTCAGAGCCTGTGTCCCCACCTGTAAAAGAGGCACTACGACGGTGTCTGAAAAGACAATACATATTTGATGGGTCAGTGTTTGCTCTGGCTTGAAGGACGTGGTGTCTATGAAAGATAGTAACAGTAACAACAGGGACATTCGCCATGTTCCAGGCTCTGCATTTTAAGGGCATTACCTCATTTAATTCTCACAACAACCTTCTCTTATTGGTACCATCAATATCCCCATTTGCCAGATAAGGAAAATGAGGCCCAGAGGTTAAATCCCTTGTCTGAGGTCACACAGCACACAGTTGACAGGGAACGTATTCTCTTCCAGATCTGCCTGATTCTTAACTGTGCTCTTAGCCATCACACCTCACTCAAACCAAAGACTGTAGAACCAAAGGGGAATTTCAGGACATCTAGTTCAATCTCCCTTCCTTGGCAATTTACAGATGTGGCTACTGAGGCCCCGCAAAGGCAGTAATTTGCCCAGAGCTAGATCCAGAAGCCAAGTCTCCTGCCTCCCAGTTAGATGCTCTGTCCCTGGTGTTACTTGACTTTCCTTATGGAACCGTTTTGCCGAATTATGTCTGCAGCAATTATGTGTCCCCGTGGTTGAGTTCTGTTCAGCCCAGTAGCACCACCCTGGGGTTGGGAAGAGCCATTGAGGAGTGTGATGTGAGGAGCCTGTCACACCGCTGCCCTCCCCACCCCCATGGATGAAGGAGGCAGGACTTAGGACAACCTGAGACAGTGGAGTGTTTGGGCTGGGGACTGAGGGACAGCATTTTGACGGGCAGTCTGGTGTGGTCTGGATTGGGGGCTGCAGTGATGCTGGGCTACTCTTCCCACCCACCCTTAATCTAGAGCAGCCGTTACACTCCTCAGGCCGCCCAACTGCCCCTGTCCAGTCATGGCTCTTCTGAGCTGGGGCTTCTCTAAAAACCAAAGCTGCCTAGAACAGAGCAAACGGGCGTGATCTGCAGGAAGCTGCCATCGTTGGACACTGGGTGGTCCTTTTGGGGAAGGCAGTGAAGGGGAATCACGGATCTGGAGTTTCATGGACCAGATGACCTTGTGGGTCTCTCCCAACTCTGGGCTTCCAAAAAGCTCTGAGTCCGTGTCCCCAGAGGAGCCTCCTGCATTGTGCCCTCAGCCTGTCTACCACCACACCCTCTGAGGAGAACCGGTGTCCTGGACTTTTGTGACACAGAATCGGAAAAAGAAAGACAGAACCTGGGAGTGGAAGGGGACCCAGTGAAAGGGCTGAAGTGAATCCACATAATAAAGAAGGGAGGGAAAAATCACACAAAACAGGTGTGCGGGGAAGTTTCATGGGTTTTTGATGAGTGAGACTTGAGGAGGAAAGAAAGTCCACACAAATGTGGTGTTACAGTTATGAAATCAAGTCTCTGTGGTTCTTAAGAGATGCACAGATAGGCTGTCATGGCTTTTGGCCATTTGAACTGTGCATCTTTGAAAGCAACTCGATGCAGAGATTGGTCCTCATGCGTCTAGGACTTATAAGTGTTACACTAAGAATCCATGAGTCTGAGGCTCTCAGTTTTTATGTTACCATGATATTGATGCCAAGATTCTATGATTATGTGGCTCCAGGTTCTATTGGTGGTTCTGTGACTTTGAGACCTTGAGTGTCTGTGAGTTCTTTGTTCTAGATTTCATGATTCCTTGCTTCTGAGGTTCTCTGTCTCCATCATTTTATGACTCTATGGAACGTGGTTCGGCCCCCAGAGAAAACCCCAAGGGGATTTAGGGCATGGTGTAGAGGTGAGGGCAGATTATCTTGGCAGCTAAGCCTGACTCCCACTTCTCCTCTGCTCAGGTGAAAAGGATGATGGCCGCCAGGAGGCTGGGGAAGCAGAGGGTGGACTGGAGGGGCCAGAGGCATACATTCGGTTAATGTTGGGTGGTGGGGAAATACGGTTGCTGGAAAGCACGTGATTTCTGCCAAGACAGTCTAACGAATCCCCAGATTCGTCACCAAGGCTGGGGTGTTGTCCCCGATGGAGACCACTGTGCCTTCTCCGCCTTTCCCCTTCCCAACCTGTCCCTGAGAATCCAAACATCCAGGGTTCCTGGGCCACTACCAGGTGACTCTGAGGGCCCCAAGCCTGGGTCCTAGGCCTCCGAAATACAAGGTTAGTAGAAAAACTTCATTTGTACACCTCGCTGCCTTTGGAGGGAGGTGGATCCTGTCTCTTGAGGGGCCCCTTTGTTTTGCGGAGCCCAGCGATGGATTTGGATCACAAGGCTGGGGAGGGGGTGGGCAGCAGGCAGCAGCGCTCAAACAGGTCTGTGCATTAGAGGGGTGGGGACCGGGTGGCCCTGGGGAGCTCCAGTGGGGAGGGGGGCAGCAGGAAGGCCCCCAGGAACAGTCAGTTCACAGGACCTTGAGGGAGGGGCCTCCAGTAGGGGCTTTTGGTTGTCGCCAGCTTGTGCAGCAGGACACCCCTTCTCTGTCTCCCCTACCGGAGTTCTTTGTTGTGTCTACGCTGAGCAAGTTTGTTGAGGTAAAATCAAGAGGGGCTGAGTTCTGCATCCAGGCTGGTGGGGTGACCAGAGCCAGGAAGAGAAGCTGAATTCTCAGGTCTGGCAGGTGCCTCTCCCCAGGGATCAGAGCCCCTCCCTCGTGCCCGCCCTCCTCCCCCAGCTCCTACCTGAGACTCAGTGCCGCAGGTGTCAAAGCGGGCCTGGATCCGGAAGTTGCTGCCGACTTCCTGAGCAGCACAGCTCCGGCTGCCCAGGTAGACTTTGGTCCGTTCTAGAGGGGCCACTGCCTGCGCGGAGATCAGGATCTGGAAGTCCGTGCGGGAGCAACTCACGTTCATGGGGACCACTGAGGATGGATGGGAGTGGGGAGCTGGAGGCCATGGGGGCAGGCGGTCTGACCCCCACCCTCTCCAAGCCCCTATCCAAAGGGTGGTGGATGGAAAACCGAGGCCCAGAGAGGGGATGGCTCTTAAGCAGTCCTACGAGGACGTTTTACACGCGCTACTCCATTTAACTCCATCAAACTATGAGCTCCAGGACAGGCCCCCTGCCTACTTCTCAGCGCCCTCTGAGCCCAACACAGGGCTTGGCAGGTGCAGTGAATGCTGAATAAACGACTGACTGACCGAATGAATGAATATTCTTAATCATAATGAAAGCTATTATTGGCTGATCATGTTTGCCATATACCAGGCAATTCATTCAATCATTTAACAAGTATCTGTGGCCCACTAGGTGCAGGCACTATTCTAAACACCAGATACAGAAATGAAAAGAGAGAAACCAGCCACAAGTGCCTACCCTCTTGGAGCTTACATTCTAGTTGAGTGAGGAGGCAGTAAATACGTAAGAGACACCTAAGCGTCAGAGTAGTCTGAAGGAAAATCCAGCAAAGAAGAAAGACGGGGAGCGGGGAGAGCAGAACGTGTGTGGGTAAGGGTTGCAGTGGCTGCAGTTTGAAAAGGTGGTGAAGGAAGCCCCACTCTCCCTCCTCATCATGACGCCTTGAGGTGGACATGACTAAACGCATTTGAAAGTTTTGGAACCCGGAGCTCTGAAAGGTGGCTAGGCCAGGATTTTAATCATTGTGTCTGTAAGACCCCACAGTTCCTGGTCTCTCCACCTATGTGGTGGCCCCCTGCAGCCCCTCCCAGCCAGGCCTGTGTGACTCTAAGTGTCTGGGATCGTGCGAGCCTGTGTGTGTGTGAACGCGTGTGTGTACGGAGGCAGTGCTTGCTGGGGCAAGGGTGAGGGTAGGGGGAAGGAAGCTGGGTGGCTGGCGGGAGGAAAAGGAAAGAGCTGGTAGGCAGAGGCCTGGAAATCTCAACCCCTCTCCGGGAAATGCCTCAGACCTATTTCAGCCTCTGGTGTCTCGGCAGTCGGAGATTTATGGGCCCACCGTCTCCCACGATGATCTTGGTGATGCTGAACTGTGTGTCACTCCTGATTGATGCCGAGGCTGTCCTCCAGCCGGGAGGCCGCCTGCAGCCTGGGCCACATCTGGAGCCTGGCCCAGCACTAGTGTCTTGTCTGACCCTGGGCTCCCACAGCCATCGGGGAGGTGTCTCTGGAGGCACCAAGTGGGGAAGGAGCATGTCCAAGATCACACACAGCTGGGAGAGGACCCAGGCCCAGAAATAAGATCATCAGAGCAAAAGGGACTTCTCAGCTCCTTCAGCTGATGTTTTCATTTTACTGAGACCCGCAGAGAGAAAGTGACTTGCCAGCTAGCTGTGGCAGAGCCCCATGGCACCTGGCTCTCTGAGTGCACTCTGGGAAAGGGGTCGCTCTAACAGGGGGACAGCTCTCCTCCAGGTTTATGGATGGAGATGACTGGGGCCCACAGAAGGAGCGTCTGCCCAGGTCACTTTGCTGCCACTAGCTTTCTGCAGCTCTACTGTTTCCTTCACCATCGCTGGGCCCCCAAACTCCTCTTGCACATGGGTAAGGAAAGAGAAAGAAGGACTTCCCTGGTGGCACAGTGGTTAAGAATCCTCCTGCCAATGCAGGGGACACGGGTTCGAGCCCTGGTCCAAGAAGATCCCACGTTCTGCGGAGCAACTAAGCCCATGCACCCCAACTACTGAGCCTGCGCTCTAGAGCCCGCGAACCACAACTACTGAAGCCCGCATGCCTACAGCCCATGCTCTGCAACAAGAGAGGCCACCGCAATGAGAAGTCTGCGCACCGCAAGGAAGAGTAGCCCCCGCTCACTGCAACTAGAGAAAGCCCGTGCGCAGCCACGAAGACCCAATGCAGCCAAAAATAAATAGAAAGAAAGAAAGAAAGAAAGAAAGAAAAAGAAAGAAAGGAAGAAAGAAAGAAGAGGAAAGACTTTTTTTTTTGGCTGTGCCGTGTGGCATGCAGGATCTTAGTTCCCTGACCAGGGATTAGACCTGCGCCCTCTGCATTGGGAGCACGGAGTATTAACTACTGGACCACCAGGGAAGTCCCGAGGAAAGATCTTCTGAATGCAGACCAGGACTGAGACACATAAGGGAAAGAAATCCACACTCAGCAAGGATGCCCTCGGAGGCAGGCACTGTGACCTGTGTTACCTCATTTCATCTTAACGACCACCTGTCTAGAGCATCCATCAACTCCTCCTACAGGTGAGCACCATTGGATGGTCAGTAAATGGCAGCATTTGGATGTGGCCCCCGTCCGTCTGAGCTCAGTCCTGGGCCTCCTCCCCAGGCCCTGCTTAGCCACACAAAGGGCAAGGGTGTGAGTTCTAGCCTTGGCTGTGCCACCCACTGCCCGTGTGACAGCAGTGAAAGTCGTTTCCTCTCTGCACCTCTGTTTCCGCACCTGCACAACAGGAGGCTCTCGCCTAGTCAGGCAGAGGGCAAAATGGGTCCAGAGCACAGGCATTTCTGGGACCGTGGCCCAGGGAAGGGTGATGAGAGCGGGGGATAGATGATAGCTGCTGTCAGCTGGCAAATCTAACTAGCACTATGCAGGATGGAAAAGCTGAGTGCCAAGTTCCCTAGCCAGCTCTTCAGCTAGGCATGGCCATATGACCAAGTTCAAAATAATGAGAACAAGAAGAAGTCTTTTGAGGGCTTCTGAAAATGCATTTACTTTCCTGATGAAGGAACATTTGTGTCTGGCACCTCCCCTACCTTCTTCCAGCCTTGAACATGGACATGATGCCTGGAGTTGTGGCAGCCATCTTGTGGTCATGAGGTCAAGAGAATCCCAGCCATATCAGCTGGGACACTGTTGAGTCCCTGAACCAATACAGCAGCTGCCTAGCTCTAGGCTTCTTGTTATGTAAGAAAACCAAAGGTCATTTTTTCAAACCACTGTCAGTCAGGACTTATGACTGTACAAGCAAGGTTGGTCAGCATCTCCATGATTATATCAATTGTTTTCGATAAATAGTATTACCATATCTTGTGTATTACCCCTGGATACAGAGGATTAATCATAGTACAAGAGAGGCCAGGGGCCCATGGAGGAAGGTGACAGATAGGGAGGAATTAAGAATTGTGGATTTAGAAGCTGGAAAAATAGGGCACTGTAATAGTGAGAATAAGCAAGGGCCACATTGATATAGCCTCAGAGGTCCCAGGGCGGGAGTCCACAGTGGTGCAGCCAACCGAGAAGTTGGTGAGATGGAGGAAGGAGGCTGCAAAGACCAGGAACCCCGGCCTCACCTTCCCCCACCAGCACACCCATACCCTCAACCCCAGCTGACCTCCAATGTAGGCCACAGAGAAGCCCCTGCGGGTGGTACTACGGTCCGTGTGCAGCAGAAGCAGGAGCTGGTTGTGGCTCGAGGTGACCGGTGGTGGCAGGCGGTGGCCACACCAACTGCCCAGCAGGGGCGCCTCCTCGCTGGCCCCGTCGAAGGCTGCCAGATGGTCAAAGTCACAGGTCTTGGTCAGGCTGTTGGGCCCCTCCAGTTCCAGGTCCAGGAAGAACACTTTGACCCGGTAGCCAAGAGGCAGGCGGATGGTCCAGTGGCACCGGATGTGGTTGGGGTAGGAGCTGGGGTACTGTGGGCTGGAGAAGTTGCCCCGCACCGCCGTGTATACCTCCTGGCATTCTCCTGGGTTGGGGAGAGCAGGACAGAAGGAGCAATGGTGAGAAGGGTGGAGACTGTCACCCTCTGCAGCTACAGCTTGGGCAGTAGGTGCTATAGGGTCCTTAAACCACCCTGGCAGGTTGTGGGCACCATGGCCAGAAAACCAGACAGCTGATCCCAAAGCCTGCTTTAAACTGAAACTAGCTGAAAACTGAGACTGTCATTGCAATTCGTAAACCATTTCATGAGTGTTGACCCTGATAGGAATTCAGTAACAATGCCTAATACCTCTCCTCGGAGTTGAGTCCCACTTGGACTTGACAGACAAGGTGGTTCATGGCCTGACCTTGCCCTTTTTCTCCCTGCCCCTCATCCAGCCCTACCTTCCAGCCTCACCAAATATTTCCTAGTAGTACAAGCACACAAACCCTCTCTGTCCTCCGTGCCTCTGATCCCTCTGCTTGGAACACTCTTCCCTTTCTTCTGCCACTGGCTAACACCTTCAAAGCACTGCTCAGTTCTCTCCTTCTCCAGGAAGTCATCCATGATTCTTACTGTTAGACAGCACAGATCACAGTGCATTGTCATTGTCTGTTTCCTTCTCTATCTCCTCCACTAGACAGTTTAATTCCCAAGGGTTCATTCATTCATTCATACAGACATTAATTGAATACCCTCTACGTAGCAGGTACAAAGATAAGTCCATAGGAACTCACAGTCAAGCAGAGAAAATCAGCATGCAAACCAGGTACAGAAGTGATGTGTTAGATCATCGCTATGAGAAAACTTCTCTAAGGAGTTGAAGGAAGGGAGTAATTCTGAGTGAATCAAGGAGGCTTCCCAGAGGAGGTGACATGCTTGTGCCTTGGCATCGGCCAGACGGGAGAGGGTGTGCTAGAACATTTCAGGCAGAGAAAGAGCAGGAAGTGTAAGGCCCAGAGGCAGAAGAGTACAACCCCTCCCCACCCAGCCGCAGGCATGATGGGGAGGCAGGAGCCCAGCACACACAGGGCACTCAGGGTGTACCTCCGGCCCTCCTACCTGAGAAGTAGTAGGCCTTGAAGCCCCGGCCCCCGATGTTAAAGTCAGACTTGAAGACCACCTGCAGCTCGTGGCCCAGCGACACGAGCGTGGGGGGCCTGGAGCTGCCGCAGTAGTGGTGCCCATGGGCGGGGCCGGGCCCTCCAAGCACAGCCACGTAGTCGTAGGTGCACTGCTCACTGCCCTCCACCTGGAAGTCCACGAAGACCAGCTTGACGGTGGCGGGGCCAGAGGCTCGGATCACCCAGTGGCACTCCACATTGTTGGGGTAGTTGTTGGGGTGCTCGGGGCTGGTGAGGACCCCCGACAGGCCCGTCAGGACGCCACCACACACATCTGCAAGGGAGCCTGCTTGAACCAAACTTTCTCCCTCCTTGTGGCTCCCCCATCTCCTCCTTTGGGAAATGCCACGCCCACAGGTGTTCACGGGATTCTTGTCAACATCCACTGAGCGCTTGGTAAGTGACAGGCACAGGCCATCTTTCTAGGCCATCACCATAACCCCATGAGGAACGCACCATGGTTTCCCCCGTTTTACAGCTGAGAGACTGGAGGCAGAGAGAAGTTAAATAACTTACTTGTGTGAGTTGGGCTTCACCCAGACTGAGCCCGAGACAAGGATTTGAGCCCAAGTAGTTTATCTGGGAGAGACAGAGGACCGCAGATGGGCAGCGAGGGAGAGAGGGTGGGGGAGCGGGGGCATTCCCCAGAATCGAGGCTGAGGGCCGCTGGGGGTAGAGGTGACCTGCCAAAACTTCAGAAAAAGCCCTGAAGCAAAGAGATGTGGAGATTGGCAAGAGCCATTGCAGTGGCAAGGCCCCAAGGGACAGGGCAGGACCCTGACGACAGGTCATCCCCTGGTATCAGGGAGGGCAGGATTTGACTAACTTCAGAGTCTGTGCACTTGACCTTATCAGTCTCACTGTCCCCTCCTACCAGGCTAGTGGAGCATAGAGGCTGAGGTACCTGAGACCAGGAACATTATCAAATCTCCTGAACAGATGAGGAAACTGAGGCTTAGAGGGAGGATCTGAAGGAGTAGAGATGGGCTTGAAGTCTGAAGACAGGTCTCCTCTCAGCTCAGTCTTCTGAGGGCACTGTACCATGGGCAAGTAACTCAGCCTCTCTGAGCCTCATGGGAATATTAGAAATCATGAGACCTGTTCAGACTGATCCACAGGCTCAGACGCATGCAGAGTTTAATAAGTTTCTGGTGAAAGCCCTTTGGAGCCCAGTGTAGCCAGTACACCTGGGAGCTAGGTGATAATGAATGCCAGGACTAGCCGGAGGCCACCAGCAGGGAGGGGCACACTCGGTTGTGTCTCCTGAGACTCCAGAATCTCACTGCATGGCATGGCTGTGTGAATGGAGCACTGTGCCGGGCGGCTAAGGCCTTGACTTCTTGTCCCAGTTTCCCCTTCCCAGATGTGTGACCTTGGGAAGGCACATTCCCTCTTTGGTCTCAGGTGTATTGTTTGTCAAATGAGAGGGCAGGCTTTGACAGTCTGTGAGATCCCGTCTGCTGTCAATACCCTTAGCAGAGACTTTCAAAATGTGATCTGGGGCTCCACGGCTCCACGGTAGCCCCAGGGCATCTATTTGCAGACATCCGCTGTAAATGTCCTTCTTTTTCTGTATTCAAACTATTTTTTAATTCAATGAAAGATAGCATCCACAGTCACATATCTTATATGTAATAATTTAACTAATCGGAGGCCATCAATATTTACTTATGCTTTCAATGATTGGCTTATAATAAGTAAATGTTAAAAATACGAACTTATAAATGCTTACAACAAAAATGCTGCCTTTGGGGCTTCCGTGGTGGCGCAGTGGTTAAGAAGCTGCTTGCCAATGCAGGGCACACGGGTTTGATCCCTGACCCGGGAAGATCCCAAATGCCACGGAGCAACTAAGACCGTGTGCCACAACTACTGAGCCGTCGCACCACAACTATTGAGCCCTTGTGCCACAACTACTGAAGCCCATGCGCCTAGAGCCTGTGCTCCACAACAACAGAAACCACAGCAATGAGAAGCCCACGTACCGCAAAGAAGAGTAGCCCCCGCTCACCACAACTAGAGAAAGGCCACGCACAGCAACGATGACCTGATGCAGCCATAAATAAATAAATAAAATTTATTTTTTAAAAATGCTGCCTTTATCTCTTTTACGTATCAGGGATTAACATAAGGTTCCATTTGATATAAGGGTACTCCTGTTTTAAAAAATATTGGGGGGCTTCCCTGGTGGCGCAGTGGTTGAGAGTCTGCCTGCCGATGCAGGGGACACGGGTTCGTGCCCCGGTCCGGGAAGATCCCACATGCCACGGAGCAGCTGGGCCCGTGAGCCATGGCCGCTGAGCCTGCGCGTCCGGAGCCTGTGCTCTGCAATGGGAGAGGCCACAACAGTGAGAGGCCCGTGTACCGCAAAAAAAAAAAAAAAAAAAAAAAAAAAAAAAAAAAAAAAATATTGGAAAACATTGCACATGGTATAACTTTGATACCCTAAGAGTCTAAAAATCTAGGGATCTAAAACTCCACTGCTATGATTAGATCGGTCTGTGGTTCTGGTGTTTTACCATTCTACAATACTATGCTTCCAAAGCCAGTGGGAGCTGGCATCTGTCTTTGGAGGCAGAGAACTGTGTGCACCCTCGCCCCAGCCCTGATTGCTGTTGGTGAACCCTGCGCACCAGGAGCCTCTGTGGAGCCTACTGCTTGAGCTGTTGTGAGGAAGGCCTTTGGTTTTGGCCTTGGGAGAAGGTAGGAGGTCTGAGTCTGTGCAGAGAAGCCTGAGGAAAGAGGAATGAGTCAAGGAGAAAGAAAGGCAAGGAGGGTGAAGCCTCTGCTCCCCTCACTAGCCTGAGGGGTAGGCTCCAAGCCTGGCTGGGGGAGGGAGGGTTTAGGGACCACGATATAGGAGGCGAGCTCAGGAAAGGCTTTGGGAGGGAGAGCGTCACCAGCTCCACGCAGACGCTCATGCACCTTCCACTCCGAGGACATGATGGGGAGGGGGAGAGAATCCTGTGCCCGTGACATGAGATGCCACAGAGGGATCAGCAGCTGTGGCAGCACGGTGTCCCCTCCGGTGTCCCCTCCAGTGTCCTGATGCCATGTGTGGGGTGAGAAGGACAAGGATAGGAGAGCACGAGAGGCCTCATTCCTGAGCACAGTGAGACCCTCCGAGGACTCCCGGAATAACGGAGGGATACGTGGGGAGTGTTGCCATGAAGGTGGGAACACACAACCACCAAGACTACCAACAGAAAAAAAACCCACTACCAACAGAGGCTGCCTTTGCCCCGTGAGCTATGAGAGCAGGGGCGTCCAGGTTACAGAGCAGCCTACAAGCTAAGATGCTGAGACCCTGCCCGTCACCTTACCCCACCGTCCTCCCCCCATCCTCACCCAGGGCCACCCTCTCCACTGCCAAGTCCCCCTTGCCTTTCTGGTAGCCTGCGGAAAAGCCTCGGCTGGCCACGTGCTTGTCTGAGTGGAAGACCACAGACATGACGTTCCAGGAGGAGGCGAAGGGCGGTGGGGGCACCTGGCCGCAGAACCTCCCCAGCAGGTTGCCCTGGTCCCCGGGGGCCCCGTTGTAGATCTCCAGGAAGTCGAAGCTGCAGGTGTCATGGTACTCCAGGTCGAAGGCGTGGAAGGTGAGCAGCACGGAGGAGCCCTCAGCTACCACAATCAGCCAGATGCACTCCGTGTTGTAGGGGTAGAGCCTGGGGAAGTTGGGGCTGGAGAAGTTTCCAGAAGGTGCTGAGAGCACACCCCCACATTTGACACCTGTGGTGAGAGGCAAGAATGTCTCAGAGTCAGCCCTGGGGTCGTGGGTAGTGGCCCAGCTCCAAAGCGGGTTCTTTGGGATGGGATGAGGCAGCATGAGGTCATGGCCCTAAGTCAATTCATTTATTCATGTAGCTGTTCATTCATTTACTTATTCTTCAAATACTTGCGAAACGTGCTTTTATTCATTCAAGAAATACTGTTTGAGTGCTAAGCATTGTTTTAGGTGCTGGGGTTACAGCAGGAACAAATAGACTAAAATTCTGGTGGGGAAGACAAACAATAAAGATAATAAGGAAAATATAGAGCATATTAACTAGTGATAAGTGATCTGGAGAAAAATAAAGCAGGGAAAGGAGACAAGAACTGTCAGGTGGGACTATAATTTTAGATAAAATAATACCAAATGCTAGGCACTAGAGATGTGCACTGGGGAATTCGAAAATTAAAAATAATATTACCTGCTCCCATCCTGAGTGAAAATGTGCACAGAGTACTACAAAGTTAAAACTACATTCTTTTTTAGTATTATTATTATTTATTTATATTTTTGGCTGTGTTGGGTCTTTGTTGCCGCGCATGGGCTTTCTCTAGTTGCGGCGAGCGGGGGCTACTCTTTGTTGCAGTATGCGGGCTTCTCATTGCAGTGTCTTTTGTTGCAGAACCCGAGCTCTAGGCGCGCAGGCTTCAGTAGTTGCGGCACGTGGTCTCAGTAGTTGTGGTTCGCGGGCTCTAGAGCTCAGTAGTCATGGCACACGGGATTAGTTGGTCCGTGACATGTGGGATCTTCCTGGACCAGGGTTCGAACCTGTGTCCCCTGCATTGGCAGGCAGATTCTTAACCACTGCGCCACCAAGGAAGTCCCCAAAACTACATTCTTATATGTACATATTTGTTTATATTTTGAAAACAATGGAAGGAAACTAATAAAAATTGTTCTGTGACACAGGAAGATGTAAGCCAAGGGGAGGAAACAGGCGCGACTGCTAGACCTCTTTAAACGCAATTTATTTGATAATTTTAACTTTATAATCATGAGTAATTTTTAATATAATTTTTAAATTATCAAAAATATTTAAGCAACCCATATGCCAAACTAAAACAAATAAGCTTAACTATATGTCAAGTTGGAGGCACATTCACATGGGAAAAATGATTTCAAACGATGTTGAAATACACTATTTTGACTGTACCTTCCTAGTGGAATATATCCCAAGAACAAAATGAAACACAAAGAAATATTAAACTATATTCAGTAGACTTACTATTAGTGGTAATAGTGAATACTGTTATTTTACGATATTTTATATATTGGAGTAAAGGAAGTATGTTAATGTCAATAGAAACTAAGATTTGCAGTGTAAGAGGAGAGCGATACAAGTATAGAATTAAAAAACTAAGCAGAACTCTTGAGATCCTTAATTTGAATTGAAAACATCAGTACGAATTTGATTTATTTTTATTTCTAAAAATATTAATTTCCTAGCTTTGTTCATTAAAAGCCCTAAAAGCGGGGCTTCCCTGGTGGTGCAATGGTTGAGAGTCTGCCTGCCGATGCAGGGGACACCGGTTCGTGCCCCGGTCCGGGAAGATCCCACATGCCACGGAGTGGCTGGGCCCGTGAGCCACGGCCGCTGAACCTGCGTGTCCAGAGCCTATGCTCTGCAGCGGGAGAGGCCACAACAGTGAGAGGCCCGCGTACTGCAAAAAAAAAAAAAAAAAAACCCTAAAAGCAATGATATCCTTGTAGTATTTGTACCACTTGGACTTAGATTAGGATTATTATGTCCAACTAAATTAGATTAGCATCATTATGTCTAACTAAAATGAAGCAGGGCTCCTTAAAGAAATAGTCTAGGGCAGTAAATATACAAAATACACTTGGGATATCTTGTCACACCAGAAAGTAAAGAAACTATTGGAACTGCTGGGATTGTGTCAAAAGACACAGAAACCTTCTTGAAGGGGCTCCCACTGGCTAAAGAAGGTATAATTTGAGCTTCAAAAAAATTTATTGCAGGGACTTACCTGCGGTTCTGTGGTTAAGACTCTGTGCTCCCAATGTAGGGGGCGCAAGCTCGATCCCTGGTCAGGGAACTAAGAGCCCACATGCCGCCGGGAGTGGCCAAAAAAAAAATTTATTGCAGTGGGTTGAAACCCATCAAATATATAAAAATGAATGAATTCGTAATACAACTAAAAGAAATTAAAAAGGAACTTATTGGTTTCCTTTAGAGATTGCTCGGGCACGAACTCGTTTTCTTCTTGCTACATGAAGAAGGAATTAAGCATTTACTTTGCCTTTCCTGTTACAAACTATATATATCAGGATAACCAAATAGCTGATGAAGAAAAATTGTTATTTAAAGAAGACTACAGAAAGAATAACAACATTAGAAAAACATAACTTTGCAAACCTTAATGGAATCATCATCGTTGTCTGTTCTAATCACTGAGAAAAAAGGTAAATGACGAGAGGTAAAACCTAGTTGGTTGAGTAGGTAAATATTTTCTGTAAACTTCTTTCACCTTTGCTAATGTTTGAAAATTTTTATAATTAAAAAATGCCCCAAAATTTACCTTTATAGGGAACTTTATAATGGCTGGATGAGGCTAACAACCCCTGAACTCACTGACCAATCTCAAGGTCAAAGCGAAACACTGAATAATCGGTGCCCTGATGAAACACCTGTAACATCTTCTTGGGGGGGAAAAAAAGGAACCTTAATCTAATGGAGTCTCTGGATCTGTCTACAAGTTAGAGTGAATATGGAAGCTAGAGGAACAATCTAAATGACACCGTGAGGACACATTCAGTCAAGTCCAGAATGTGGGAAATTCTAATGACCCAGGTGCTTCAACAGTAAAGAAGGTGGTGGGGGGAGACACAACTGTTATATTAAAAAAGACTCAACTAGAAGAAAACATAGGAGGTAAGCTCCTTGACATTGGTCTTGGCAATAATTTTTTGGATTTGACACCAAAGACAACAAAAGCAAAAATAAACAAGTGGGACTACATTGAATGAAAAGCTCTGCACAGGAAAGGAAACCATCAATAGCGACTTCCCTGGTGGCGCAGTGGTTAAGAATCTGCCTGCCAATGCAGGGGACACGGGTTCTGAGTCCTGGTCCAGGAAGATCCCACATGCCATGGAGCAACTAAGCTGGTGTGTCACAACTCCTGAGACTGTGCTCTAGAGCCCGTGAGCCACAACTACTGAGCCTGCAAGCCACAACTACTGAAGCCTGCGCACCTAGAGCCCCTGCTCCACAACAAGAGAAGTCACCGCGGTGAGAAGCCCGCGCACCTCAACGAAGAGTAGCTCCCGCTCGCCGCAACTAGAGAAAAGCCCATGTGCACCAGAGAAGACCCAACACAGCCAAAAATAAATAAATATAAAGAGGAAGGCTTTCAACACTTCACCATTAAAAAAAAAAAAAATGAGTAGAGGACTTCTCTGGTGGCACAGTGGTTAAGAATCTGCCTGCCAATGCAGGGGACACGGGTTCGAGCCCTGGTGCGGGAAGATCCCACATGCCGCAGAGCAACTAATCCCATGCTCTACAACTACTGAGCCTATGCTCTAGAGCCTGTGAGCCACAACTACTGAGCCCATGTGCTTCAACTACTGAGGCCCGCATGCCTAGAGCCCATGCCCCGCAACAAGAGAAGCCTGTGCACTGCAACAAAGAGTAGCCCCTACTCGTCGCAACTAGAGAAAGACCGTGCAGCAACGAAGACCCAACGCAGCCAAAAATAATAAATAAAATAAATTTTAAAATGTAAAATAAAAATAAAATGAGTAGAGAAACTGAATAGGCAGTTTTCCAAAGAAGGCATACAGATGGTCAACAGGTACATGAAGGTGCTCAACGTCACTAATCATCAAGGAAATGCAAATCGAAACCTCTGTGAGAAGTCACCTCCCATCTGTTAGGATGGCTATTATGTAAAAGGCAAGAGAGTAACAAGTGTTGACAACGATGTGGAGAAAAAGGAACCTTTGTGCACAGTTGGTTGGAATACAAACTGGTGCAGCCTCTATGACAAACAATATGGAGGCTCCTCGAAAAATTAAAAATAGAACTCCATATGATCCAGCAATTCCACTTTGGGTATATTTCAAAGGAAATGGAAACAGGGTATCAAAGAGTTATCTGCATTCCCATCTTCATTGCAGAATTATTCACAATAGCTGAGATATGGAAACAACCTAAGTGTTCATCAACAGATGAATAGAGATACATATGACATGGAATATTATTCAGCCTTGAAAAAGGTTACTATTTGCAGCAACATAGATAGACCTTGAGGGCATTATGCTAAGTGAAATAAGCCAGACAGAGAAAGACCAATACTGCATGGTATCACTTATATGTGGAATTTAAAACGTCAGACTCATAGAAACAGAGAGTAGAAAAGTGGTTGCCAGGGGAGAAGTCGATTAAAACAGAGAGAGAGAGACTGAGAGAAAGAGAGAGAGTGAGGGAGGGAGACTTGAGTCAAATATCAACCAAAAGCAATGTGTGGACCTTGTCTGGATTCTGAGTTGAAAAAAAAAATTGCAATGGGATTTTTTTTTTTTGCCATAATGGGGAAAATTGAACATGAACTGAGTATTAGGTAAAATTAAAGAATTATTATATCATTATAAAAATATTGGGAATATCTATCTATCTATGTATCTGTTAGATATACTCTGAAATATTTATGGGTGAAATAGTGTGATATCTGAGATTGTCTTTAAGTTTCTCAAATCTGCCCCCCTAAAATGGGGGTAGGGGTAGGATAGAAGAGCCAAGAAAGGCAGAATGTTGATAACTGTTGAAGATGGTTGATGGAGACATTGGGATTTATTATACTATTTTCTCTACTTTGTGTGTGAAAATTTTCATAGTTAAAAGTTGAAAAAAATGACCTTCTCAATGAGGCTTTCCCCAACCATCATATTTACAAATGAAATCCTCTCCCCATCCCTGTACCCCTTCTCTCCCTTTTCTGCTTTATTTTCTCCATAGCACCCATCACTGTCAAATGTACTATTTATTTCCTTATTTGTTTGGTTCACTGCCAAGTCTCTCTCCACAAAACTGTAAGCTCTATGAGAGCAGGGATTCTCGTCTGTTTTATTCTCTGCTGTCTCCCAAGCACCTAGAAGAGCTCCTGGTACAAAGCAGGTGCTCAGTGTATATTTGCTGAGTGAATGAATCAGTGAACAATCTTATATCATCCTCACAATATCCCCATAAAATAGGCAGCGCAGGTGTTATTGACTCCATTTAACAGATGAGAAAACTGAGGCCCAAAAAGGGAAGTTACTGCTGTAGCTGACATCTCCTGATTTGTTCCACCCAGCCCTCATTCCTTCACCTCTTGCAAGAACATGCCCTCAATTTTAGACACTGCTCCCTTCCCTTGCCTCCATGTGGTAACCCTCCCTCGTCTTTCCCAGGCCCACAGGAGGACACAGAATCCTAGCTGGGCAATCCTGGGGCCCCCAGCACTGCCACAGCGACTGGCCTGTGGGGTGCGCCTGTGCCACCAGAGTCCTGCTGCTGAGTGCCTGGATGAGAACCCTTTCCTCCCTGGTACCTAAGCTGGGAGTGAGAGCCCTGGGTGGACCCTGCTCAGGGCCCATTGAGAGAGCTTGTCAGCAAATGGCAAGAACCATGTGAAAAGAGGAAATGGCCCAGAACCCAAGCTGCCCAACTCAGCTATACTCCCGCCTCCCTGGCACCAGCCACTGCATTTCTCTTCTTGCTTAAACTCATCCAGATTAGGTTTCTGTCCCTTGCAACCAGAAGCATCCTGGAGAATATACTTAACCGAAGTTCCTGTAAGAGACATATTTGCCAAGCATGTGCCCTGTACGGGCCTGTGCTGACTCATAACGGGCCCCTTCCTGGGGAGTTCCCAGTTGTGGGGTAAGATGGGGGGAGTTAGGCAAATGAGACAAAGCCATGTGGCGTGATTGTGCTGGGGCCACACGGGCTCTGGGGTCCAGAGGGAGTGGGGGCAGTCTTGCCAGGGCCAGCACTGTTGGGGGAGGGACACAAGGGAGTTGATGTTTGAGTTTGGCTAGAAGGAGCAAGAAGACTTTGTGAGTTGGGGAAGATTTGGAGGGAGGAAATGGCATGAATAAAGGCTCAGACTCACAATCACTTAGCCTACCCGAGCCTCAGTCACGCATCTGTGAAATGGGGATAACGACCTTGCTGGGCGGCTGTGAACACGGATGAGAGAAAGCAGTGCAGAGGCTACAAGATGCACACCCAGTTCACATCAGGGCTCCCTGCCTGGTCCTGGGGACAGGCCAGGGCGGGAGCAATGTCTGATTCATGCCTCTATGGCAAGAGGACAGAGGGACATCCTGTTCATTGCCTGTCCTTGTCCTTCCCCCAGCCTTGCCCACTGGACGGGAAAAGCCGTGAGAAGGTTGGAGCAGAACTCCTGGTGGCCCAGGAGGCCCTGTGTCCCAGCACAAGTAGAGTCCCTGTCCAGCAGGCACCCTGAACTCCAGGGTCACCCCAAGGCCACTGAAGCCCCAGTGGCTAGAAATGGGAACAGTCAGCTTCTCCCACCACCCAGGCATGGGGTGAGACACCTGGGTGCCCAGGCCATCTCTGCCACCAACTAGGTGACTGGAAAGTTATGTGTCCTTCCTGAGCCCCCCTTGAACCGGCAGGAAGACAAGGCACGGGCAACCGCTGGCTAAGCCCCCGCTCCACACACACCCCTTGAAGACGGCCCTGGCTTCCCAGACAGGCACACAGTGCTCAGAGGGCTGGAGCGGCACAAAGCGACCCGGGGCCAGGGTGCCAGCAGAGGGTTCTAAGATCCCCAAGGAGGGAGTTTCTGAGGCTGATGAAGGGATGCGGAAGTCTTCCTGGAGGAGGTGGTGTTTGACCTGAGCTTCATGGATGAGCCAGATGTTCTCAGGTAGAAAAAGACAAAAGGGACCTTCCAGGCAGAGGGCACAGCGGGTGAAAGCCCTGAGGGTGAAGCATCTCCAGGAGGGGGTGTGATCCTCTGCCAGAGTATGGGATGCCCGAGGGACTCTGGGAACCGAGGTTGGATGTTATATAGAGATTGGAGCCAAACCTGGGAAGGCACTGAATGCCTTTATAAGGAACTTTGATTTCACTTGGCTGGCGATGGGAAAGTACAGCAGGCTCTCAGGAGGAAAATAAGGACTCATTTCAACAACAAATCTTTCATCGTTCTCTGAGCCATTCCCTTCGTCCTTGGTAAACATGTAATCTTGGACAGGTTACTTAACGTCCCTCTTCCTCAGTTTCCTCCTCTGTAAAAAGGAGGACTAATACCCACTTTGAAATTGGTTGTGAAGATTAAATGCATTCATATGTGGAAAGCACCCAGCACATAGTTGGCACTTGATAAATATTGTCTTTCCCCATCTCAGAAGCAATACATCTTCAACTCGGCCAACTGCCCCCAAAAGGGCCTTCCGCTTTCTGGCCTTCCACATGGAAACCTCCTGAGACCCCGCTGCTACCTGCCACCCCTCTGCCCCCCTCCAGGTTTCCTGCCTGTCCCCAGCAGCTCCTACCTTCCATGGCTTGGGCCCTGGGGACTGGGCTCAGCAGTGTCACTGCCAGCAGAAGACAGAACTCCAGCTCTGCCAGCATCTCCTTGCTGGGGGGCCCGCAGGTCTGCCGAGCTCGGGGCAGGCCAGGACCTGAGGGTCTGGAGCAGGGGAAAGAGAGGTGAGGCTGAAAGGGCCTCCAAGTTAATGGTGGTGTGAATAATTCATCAGCACCTTGAATTAGTAAGCTGATCCCCAGGTGCTTCCTTCACTCCACCCTAAGGTGACGGATCTAGTGTCACCAGGTTGACACTTCGGAGGTCTGCACTGGCCGCACTGGATGGAGAAGGGAAGCAACTTAGGGCTGGGAGGGAATTTGGTGGTGGAGAAAGGGCACGAGTTTGGGGGCTAGGCAGACCTGAGATCATCTCCCGTCAGCCTCCAATTCGCCAGGTGACCTTGAACAAGTCATCCAACTCCTCTAGGTCATCTATCCAGTGGTACCATTCAGCCCTGCCTCTAGGACTATTGTGGAAATGAAATGTGGTAACATACACTAAAGCACACAGTGAGCGCTTGCTCTAGGTTTCCCTATCCCCCACCGATGGGGGAGTGGGACAGCATCCCTCAGACATGCTTAGATGAGCTCAGAGGGAGAGCGAAGGGAAGAATACAGCAGGAACAACAGAATGGGAAAATCGTATAGGATAACTCCTAACACAGTCATGGATCTGGGCCATAGTGTAAATTCTGGCCAAGGATATTAAATGTTCACCTTTTTATTGATCCACAAACCTGGCTTGAACACCACTGTGTGCCAGGCCCTGTGCTAGGAGCTGGGCCGCAGCAATACCCTCAGGGGTGCCGTGTCCGACAGGAAACAGGATCTTTCAATTTCCTCTAGGAGCCCTATTTGGTTCAGTCCGGCCCAAGGCTCATTTCCTAAGCTCCTTCTCTGTGCAGAGCCTGCACCAGGCACAGGGCATCTGAGGTGAACATGGCATGTTCCTGCCTCCCAGTGAGGAGTCTGGGCTCTGGCTTGACAGACAAGGGCTGAATCCAGGCTCTACCCGTCACTGCTGGGCTGCGGGGGCCTCTCTGAGGCCCACACGACAGGAGAGCAGTGCACTGCCTGCAGTTTGTGGAGAGGATTAGATGAGATAATGCAGGGGGAGCCCAAGCCAGTGCCTGGCTCAGCACATAGGAGGATTTTTATTGACCTCTGAGGAGCTCAGACGTTCATCTTCCAGACCACGTGTTGCCTCTGGCCCAACCTTTTGTCAGGAGGTCCCCAGGGAGCCCTTTGCTGCCAGCACGGGAGGGAGGCCACCTGGAAGGTGTGCAACCAAGAGCATCGGGAATGGTCAGGCCTGAGGGATGGGCTTACCGGTGGGGACTGATTGGCAGGAACAGAGAGGTTCTGTGTCCTGAGCCGTCTGAGGGGACTGGAGCTTTTATTAAACACCTACTGTGTGTATGAGTAAGGGCGCTAACCCAGTGCCTGCTGAGTACTGGCCATGGTGCTGAGCCTCCCAGACCTGTGCTTGTGTCCCCCCAGTTTCAGAGGCACATATCAGACTCTCCATCTTGCAGAGGAGGAAGCTGAAGTGCAGAGGGTTTGAGCCACTGTCGTGGGTTGAGTTGCTTCACAAGAAGACCCTGTGGCAGGGAGTTGAGGACAAGGCGTTTATCCGGGAGGTGATCCCCGGAAGCACAGGTAGGGGAGGGGGGCAGGGAGAGGGGAGTGAGAAGGAGCCGATTCAGGATATGTTAGCCAGCAGCTGACCACTGTGGGCAACCGAGCCTCCACCCCCAAGGGCACCTCTGGGAGATGGTGTTTCAGTGAGGCAGGAGGAGGCAGCGTGTTTGTCCACCACTGCCAGCTGCCCCTGGTGACGGCCGCTCGAGGCCATCCTCTCCCAGGCATTTCCAACCTGCCTGTGAATGCCCCAGTGTCCAGGGGTCGCAGCAGAAGCTTGGGAATGGTGAAGGCCACAGGGTGTGGGCAGGGCTGTGACAGCATCCACTTGTTATCCCCTGAATCCCTCATCTGTGAAGTGTTTGTCCCACCCCTGGAACAAGCGCCTCTCTCCCTGCACGCCCGTGAAGCCCTAGTCTCCTTTCCCTGCTGTTCTCCCCGCCCCGCCTCGCGTATTCTTCACCCCATCTTCCGCCTTGGGCTGAGATTCCAGGCTCAGGGTCATCCTGCCCTCCCTTCATGACATCTGCTGGACAAGCCCCTCTGGCCACACTCTCCACCGGGTGTCTGGACCTCTGGGCGCTGCTGGGCAGAGTCCCGTCACCATGCAGCCAGCACCAGCACCTGTACCCGTTGTTCATGGTCTCCAGCCTCGTCTAGGGTCTCAGCTCCGCCCCCCAGCCTTTCCATGTTTCCCCAGGTGACTCTCTCTGTGACTCTCCACAGACACCATCCCAGGCGGTCACCAGTCTCCCCGAGACAGTGCATCCCCACCTCTCCTGCAGATGACCCCCTCCCTTCCCGTGGAGGGAAAAAGGCAAACAGTAAAGCAGGAGCCCCTTCACCTTACAGACCTCACCTTGTGCTCATACATCCCTCCCCGCAGCCTCTGGGGAAGGTGTTCCCCCCTCCTGTCCGAGGCCAATCCCTCCAACCTGTGCCGGGAGCCCAGCCCTCCCACTGCTTTGGGCACCTAGCTCTCCAGCAGCTCTCGCCTCCCCCATATCCTCAGAGCCTCTCCTGCCCAGCTGGTGTTCTCCATCCACAGTTAAGCGCATGCAGGTCTCCCCACCGTGGCTGGGGATACAAACCCTTTCCGTGAGCCTGTGTTTCCCTCCAGCTCTCACCCTACCCAGCTGCTGGCTTTCACTGCCAGGCTTCTTGAGAGCAGTGTCTACGCTTATCTCTTCCATTTCTCCCCTCCTCTCCCTCTTCCAAGGTTTGCTGGGCTGCACTCTCCCGCTGCAGTCAAATTATGTGTCCTGGTCACCAACAATTTCTGGTCACTAGGTCCCATCAGTGTTCCCCCTTTCTCCTAAATAAACCACGTGTTTTCAAATCCTGTCTCAAGGTCTGCTTTTGGGAGAGCCCAAACTGGGGTGCACGCCCACTCCTAGAACATCACTGGCGAGAGGAGGTTAGCATGATTCATCCCCAAAGACCAGGCATTTCACTTCCACAGTGCTCCAGAATTTGGGTTAGCAAGAGCAAGGATGGCCGTTGGGCTGGCAACCACCATAGCGCCCCTCGGGTCCCCCACAGCTCCCAGCTGAACTTATCACCGCCCCTCCCCCAAACTTGCTTCTCCCTCGGGTTTCCTATTCAAGGTGGCGGCACAACTAACCCACCAAGCCAGAAACGACGCAGGAGCTGCCTCGACTTCCCCTCATCCCCATACTGGCAGTCACACTTGAGTCTGGTCACCACTCTAGGCTCTGACACAACTTCTGAAACCATCACTACCCCCTCCCCATCTCACCGGCCTGCGTGTCTCCGCTCTTGCCTGTTCCTTGCCCACCCCACCTACTCTCTACTCTGATCTTTCTAAAATGCTAATCTGACCAGGTCAGCCCTCTGCTCAGGATAAAATCCAGAGTTCTCTGCTTGGCATTCATGCCTCTTCAGGATACCCCCTGCCCTCCCACACATGGAGCACATCTCAGACTTTGTCCCCATCCTGAGCGTCACATCCCAGCTACCTGCATCTCTCTCACTTCTCCTACACACCATGCCCTGAGCCTGGATTGCCTTTCTTTCTGCTCTATCTTCCCTTGACAGACTCTTACTCATCCTTCAAAACATTGTCACCTCCTCCAGGGAGTCATCCTGACCCCACCCCAAGCTGGGAGCATGCCCCTCCCTGGGTGCACCCCTAGCACAGAGAGGACAACCCGTGCTCTGGCCGCCTGGTTTTTCTGTGAATACCCTCCATCTACTTGGGTTTTCATCCCACTGCCCAGCACAAACTTCACCCAGAGCACATCCTTTCGTCGTCTCCGTCCCACTGCACGTCCTCCCCCAGCACATGCTAAGTGCTCAGCAGCCATTCATAGATTGAACTGGTCAAGGACACACAGCTAGGAAGTGTCCTTGTCTATTTGAGCCCGTGTTCCTCTATGTCCAAAGCGTATGCTTTTAACCCCGCCCAGTGGAGTAGCAGGGTGGTCTGGTGTTGTGGTTAAGCCCGGAGCCCCTAGAACCCGGACCATATGGGTTCAGATTACAACTCTGGCAGTTACCAGATGTGTGACCTTGGACAAGTCACTTTGCTTCTACAGACATCTTTTCCTTGCCTGTGACATTTCTGCCAGGTGTTGTGAGGGTAGGTGGGTGGGGACCTCTGGCATGGGAGGAGTGCCAGCACACAGTAAGCTGGGAATGCGTGTCTTCCCTTATCCTGTGTTCCAACTGTGTGAATGCCAAAAGCTGCACAGAGGACTTCCCTGGTGGCGCAGTGGTTAAGAGTCCACCTGCCAATGCAGGGGACACGGGTTAGAGCCCTGGTCCAGGAAGATCCCACATGCCGTGGAGCAACTAAGCCCCTGTGCCATAACTACTGAGCCCGTGTGCCACAACTACTGAAACCCGCATGCCTAGAGCCCATGCTCCGCAACAAGAGAAGCCACCGCAACGAGAAGCACACGCACTGCAATGAAGAGTAGCCTCCGCTCGCCGTAACTAGAGAAAGCCCACGTGCCGCAGTGAAGACCCAATGCAGCCAAAAATAAACAAATAAATAAGAAAAATATTTTAAAAAACAAAACAAAAAAACAAAGGCTGCAAAGAGGCTGCACAGACCCGAGGTCTCACACATGTCTTTCTAACCCATCTCTCCTTGAAGTCACCTCTGGGTGGGGCCTCCCCTGCCTGGCTGCCCCTCCCTACAATCAGCAGCCTGGCCTCAACTGCTCTCCCAGTCCCCAGGGGAGGTGGTGGAGAAGGAACAAAGGCTGCCCGCTGCCACCCCGCCAGGGTCACTGGGGAGTGCCTGTGTCATCCACGGGACCATCACCCTGGGCAGTCGGGGGCCTTCCAGTGTCTTGCTGTGCAGACTCCCACGGCTGAGCCCTGAGGACCCACCTCAAACTTCCAGGGGGTGTCTTGGTGTAGAGAGGACCTTCCTTTCTGCAGCACCCTAGAGCTACTGGACACAGAGCTGTCCCTGAAAGGGCATTGTGAGTATGTCCGGGGGTGGTGTGCTGCCATGCTGCTTCTGTCACCGTGAATATTTGTCTGTCTCTGGGTGCACCTGTGTCGCCATCTGGATACGCTGTTTTCTTGGGCTCATGAGCCCACGTTAGTGTCTATGCGTGGGGCACCACGTACGTTGATCTCTTTGTAGGTGACTGTCCATTGCTGAGTGCGAATATGCCCTTTTGTGACTATAGCCACCCATGCCTGTTCCTTTGCACACGTCTCTGATGCCCCTTCAACACTCACTGGCCAGATGTTGTGCTGGATGGGATGGTGGGTGGGGACGGGGCAGGCTACAGTGCCTGCCCTCATGCAACACCACTTTCTCCACCAGCTGTTCTACCCCGTGAGCATCCGTTTCTTTGCCTATAAAACAGGGAAGCTACTGCTCTCAACATGGTGAGAATTAAGTGAGATAACTTAGTGGACACTGTTGATGTGCCACCTCTGTCACCCTGGCCCGGCTGGAGGAACACGCACCAGGGGCTTCCTGCGTCTCCCTGCCTGGGGGCTTCTCTGGCTGCCAGGCTGAGCCCACACCTGGGAGGTCACAAGAGCAGGGAGTTGGAACAAGCCTCAGTCCCAGAGAGACAATGGATGTTGGTGGATAAACACCCCAGCTCCCTCGTCCCTGGGTGGGGTAGTTCTGAGTCTTCTGTGGTCAGTGGCAGGACCCCGGTGGATGAGCTCCAGCCGTGCGTGGGAAAGCTGCCCATCAACACACGCTGTGCTGGCCTCCCTCCCCACTTCCTCGCCGTGCTTCCCTGGATCCCCTCCCACGTAAACTTCTTGCATCCACATCACCGCTCAGAGTCAGCTTTGCGGCACACCCAGCCTGAAACAGATGACTCAGACCTGGTGCTCAGGAGACCTTCAGCAGGTGCTACTTACCTCCATGCTCGCTTTTCCGGAATTGGACATCTTCGAGAACACAGTCGCGACTCCAGCTGAACCGTCACCTGCCCGTCAGCATCATCCAGGAGCAGGTGCGGGCCAGAGGCCTGGGGATGCAGGGAGCGGGAGGGGAGTCGGGGCCGCGGGCGCTAGGGCACCTACCACAGGCTGAGCCCCTTGGAAGCACAGGACTACAGAGTTGTACAATTACGTTCTTGTGTCCCAGGTTCTACATTCCATTGTCCACCCCACTGCTCAGACTCAGGGTTCTATGTCCAGCATATAGGCTTCCAGCCCCAATTCTGTGTGCCTTGTTGCAAAGACTCCCCACCATCACTCCCTCCTCCCCTCCCTCCATGTCCTCTTGTGGGCGGCCAGGCCGGAGGTGAAGTTCTTCTGGGTCCGGGCGCAGGAGTTGATACAGGCTCACCTGCCCAACAAGCTGGCCAGTGTGGCCTACCATCCGGCCCTGTGTGCCCACCTGTGCTGAGATCCAGGACCTGGTCAAGACTGTCACCCCACCCTGCTACAGGCTGGTGTGCTCTGTCAGCAACGGGAGCAAGGGATAGGACGGCGTGGTGGTCTCCAGCGGGTGCCTGTGGGACCCGCATGCAGACAGCTTTGCCATCTCCCACTACGTGAACCCCACGCTCTTCAGCATGGCACTGGTGCATGCCATCTATTTGGAGTCAGCCCTGTGGGATGAAGGGTCTGGGACCTTCATGGGGCCCTGTACTAGAGCCTGGCAGGGAAAACTCAGCCCCGGTCCCATCAGTCAGTGACCTGGGAAAGCAGCACCCACCCAGGCAAGGCCAGCCGCTTCTGCGGCTCTTGGTCAATGAAAAGAAAATGAGTCAGGTGCCTCTATACCTGCCCTCCTCGGGCCACCCAGACCACACACACCACTGAGTTATTTTGCCTCTGGCTGGAATTATGTCATCCACGTGCGGCTCCTGGCGGGCTGTACAGACCAGAAGCTCTGAGGGGCAGCTATCTATGTCTTTGATTAATAAAAAATGGGAAATAAATTAATAATGACTTAATACATGCAATTTGGGATCAAAATCTTCCAAAGCATGGGGAAAATAATTAAAAAGGGAGTTTTTTTAAAAAAAATAAATTTATTTCTTTTTATTTATTTATTTGGCTGCATTGGGTCTTCGTTGCTGCACGCGGGCTTTCTCTAGTTGCGGCGAGCGGGGGCTGCTCTTCGTTGCGGTGCATGAGCTTCTCATTGCGGTGGCTTCTCTTGTTGTAGAGCATGGGCTCCAGGCACGTGGGCTTCAGTATTTGTGGCTCGCGGGCTCTAGAGCGCAGGCTCAGTAGTTGTGGCGCACGGGCTTAGCTGCTCTGTGGCATGTGGGATCTTCCCGGACCAGGGCTCAAACCCATGTCCCCTGCATTGGCAGGAGGATTCTTAACCCCTGCACCACCAGGGAAGTCCAAAAAAGGGAGTTCTTGACAGTGAAAAGTTCGAGAACAAGTGCTGTCGTCCAGAGACCAGCATGAACCAGGCACTGCTGGGGAGGGCCTCCAGGGAGAGGAGAGGAAGGGGGCTGGTTCTCACACTCGCTCCGGGCCAGGTACTGTGCTTGGGCATCACATACGTTTCCCTCATCCTCACACAGTCCTGGGAGATGGTGGTACCATCTCCACTTTATAGATGAGTAAGTAAACTGAGGCCCAGAGAGGCCAAGTTACTTGCCCTGTATACCTACAGAATCACTAAGAGATTTGAACCTAGGTCTGCCTCACTTAAAAAACGAAAACAAAACACAATAAAACAAAACAAAAAGTCCAAAACTGTGGTGTCTGGGAAGTCACTCTGGTTTGAGTTTACGAGGAAAAGAAGAGGGACAAGCAGAGGGAACAGCATGTAGCTATGGGTGCTGGGCACGGTTTATACCATTGACTGTTGTGACTAATGAGGGCGCACGGTAGGTACTCGCTGTAGTTTCAAATGAAAGACTGAAAAGCTTGGAGGCATAAAAGGGCACAGCCTATCCTGAGGTGGGAGAGAAGGAATGAATGTTTTCCAGTCTCTAGTTTCTGAAGTACTTTGACCAGGAATATTTAACCTTATTTTAACAAATCTCTAATTATGTAACTATTTCAAACACAGAAAAAGATAGAACATTAATAAAGCAGACAACGGTGAACCCATCACCCAGATTTACCAGATGATCATACTTTGCTGTATTCATTTCAAATATTTACATAGTAAAGTGACACAGATAAAAGCCCTCATCCCATCCCATCTCCCTCCCTTCTCTCTGTCAGAGGTCACCACTATCCTTGAAGTTGGTGAATCTCCTTCCTGAGCATTCGGTATTATTTTGTGTTTTTAAACTTTCCAAATATGGCTATCTTACTGTACCTTTCCTTTTACAATTTGGTTTTCACTCAATCATTATGTTTTTAGGACTTAGTCTATGTTGATACATGTAAATCTAGTTTACTCACTTTAACTGTTGTATGGTATTCCACTGTGAGTCTACACAGAACAGTGCATTTCTCCATTTTCTTACCGATGAACATCTAGGTAGTTTCCATTCTTTGCGGTTTCAAACAGTACAGCAGTGAAAGTCTTTAAACACGTCTCCTGGTGCACCCTCGTGTCACATACAGCCTTTATAACAATTGCAGCACGTACCCCTGCGTGAACTTGGAGAATTGTTTAATGTCTCAGAAGCTCAGTTTCCTCATCAGTAAATTGGGGTAATAAAATAGCGTGCATTTTGGTGATGACTGCATGCTTCAATGTAGGTGAAAAGCCTTCTGCAACCTGTAAAGGACTCCATGAAATGTTAGCTGTTTATCATTCAGGTGTTTGACATCCAGGATGTACTGAGCACCCTTCCACGCTGGGGACACAATGAACAGGGACGACCCCTGATGTGCTCACATGCATAAGAGACCGCTTGATGGGTGCAGCAACAGAAGAACGCACAAGACTCTGCTCAGTAATCCAGCCTGGAGTATAGAGGCAGGCAAGGCTTCCGAGAGGCAATGACACTAAGCTAAGTCCTCTAAAGACAAGGAGGCTTAGGCGAGTGGAAGACGGGAGGGTGGAAGGCTGGCCCAGGCAGAGGGAGCAGCAGATGTGAAGGAACTGAAGGACGCAAGAGAACGTGCTTGGAACATAAGAGTTGAGGGGAGGGGTAGTAAGACAAAATGAGCCTGGAGAGGTAAGCAGAGCCACGATGCTGTACCCTGAGGGCAGCAGGGCGCCACTGAAGGATTTAAGCAAGGGAGTGATAGGCTCAGATCTGCGTGTTAGAAGAAGCAGTCTGAATAAGCTCTGGAGAGCTGCAACACTGGCCTCACACTCAACAACTATCCTACACTTAGATCTCATGTTAAGTATTGGGTTGGCCACAAAGTTCGTTCCCGATTTTCCACGACATCTTACGGAAAAACCCGTATGAACTTTTTGGCCAACACAGTGTTATCACTACAATTTAAAAAAATGGGTCTGGCCACAGTGTGAAAGGGGGTGTAGGGGAGAGGCCGGAGGTTGGAGGCTGAGGATGGGAATGCTGCAGGCAAAACATGATGAGGGCGGAACCAAGGCAACCATTGATTTTGCCACCAACACCCTGACAGCATCACCAGGAGAGATGGGCGGAATGGGCCAGCTCACCCTGATTCAAAGAGGTTCATGCTCACACACTCCACCTAGTCCCCTTCTTGGACTCACTTATCATCTTTCGAGGCACAGGACCCAGCCATGAGCTCTCAAGTTTCCGGATGGTATGAGCCCTTTGGCATCTTGGCACCCAGGGCGTGGCTGGGTCTTCACCAATGTCCCATACGGAACCCCACCAGCATCTAGACCGCACAGATCCCACACGGAGTGAGGGGAAGGGGAGGGTGACACATTCTAGGGTAAGAGGGGCTGTTGGTTACCACAGGGAAAAGACAGACATACAAGAACTGCCCCAGACCCCTCACTCCCTAAGTGGGGACCACCTACCACCCCTAACTATGAGTGAGAGGCCTCTACCCTCAGTGCAGTGGTGCATCCTGGCCTCCCCTAGGCCAGGCTAGAGCATTGCCATCCATTCTCTTAGCGCTCCATACTTCCCTTTTTAGCACACTCATCCCTTTAGAATTACAACTTTAATTTCTGCCTTCCTTGTCGGACTATAAGCTCCCTAATGGAGCCTCCCAGAACCGTACCCACCTTGTTCATTGTTCTTCCCTCAGTGCCTAAGAGACTGGCTCCTAAGAGGCCCTCCAGGAGTATTTGTGAGTATAATCAATAGGACGTACTGAGGGAGGAGAAAGGGTGGAGGAAGATGCATAGATTCAGGGGCCCTGAGAAAGAAAGTGCCTTGCTCAAGTCACAGGAGAGGCCGAATGAAATCACAGTTCCTGCTCGGGACCTCTGCCTCTCAGGGAAGGGCCTCCCCACTGATTATGCTATGCTGAAAAGAGGCTTTGCAACAGACCAGGATTTCCTGAAGTAGTCCATGGAATGCTGGTCTCAAAGTGTTCTCTAATTAAATAAGCTTAGGAAACTCTGGGTTAAACAAAATGGAAAACTTTTCTTCACCACTGGACTTTTCAGAGCCTTTAATATGCTGGTGTGCACGTGATTCCCGGTGAAGGTCACATGCAGTATTCCCCACATCTATTTGACCATGGAATTCTGTCTGTGAAACTTGGTTTCAAACCTTTGGCACCATCCCCCAACTGCTTGCCATAATTATTTATTGAACATGGCACAGCAAGGAGATTTGTTGCAACTTTTTGGGCAGTGCAGGAAAACCCTGTTTCACAAATGAAAATGACTCCAAGCTCCAAGATATAAATGGGATAAAAACAAAACTGTTCTGGTCAGGAGGGGGCCTGGAGATCCCACCTGGCCATTCCTTCACTGCTGTCATGCCAGGAACTGTAGTGTCCTGCAGAGCCCAGTTTAAAAATCACTGGTACAGAACTCTGAGGACAGAGCTGACATTAGAGACCTGGCTTCTGACACTGGCCTTGCCATGAGCTGTTTTACCTTGGCCAGGTCACGTGGCCTAGCTGGGCCTTGGTTTCCCCATTGATACAATGAGTCTGGTAGATGGGATGCTTTTTGGAGTCCTGAGCTTTAACCTCTGATATGATGAGGGCTGTGATTCTATGACTGCAAAATTCCAACTCTACGATTCTATGGTTCTTTGATTCTGAGATTCCACGGCTTAATATTCCAACTCTGGGACTGCCTGTAGCCAGCCTGAGCTGGTGCAGCATACTGGAGCCCAGGCTACAGAAAGCAGAACTCATGAACTGCGGTGTGCTGTCCAGGATTGCTAAGTTCCCTGCGGAGGGCATGCCCCATGAAGGATGGAGGGGGTGGGGTCTGGGGGGGGGGGTGCCTCAGAAACAGCAGCAGCTCAGTGGGCAGAGCAGGGAGAAGGACCCAGGTCTCCGGACTCCGGCTCTATCTTTAGATCTCCATAGCAACCATCACCAGGGCGCTGCAGCTGAAGGCATGGCTGAGCTGGCTGCCTGCAGGAGGGAGGGGCATTTGCTTTCACGGCTCTTTTGCTGGGGAAAGGACTCTGGGCTGGGCTCTTGAGCCAGGAAAAGGAGACTGAGAGTGAAGCCTTTTGCAGCACAAAAGACCTGGTGCCAAAATAAAGGTAATCTAGGGCCCCACCTTGTTCTGAGACATGCTCAGGTCGCAGAACCCACGACCTTCATTGTGTCAGGCTCACGGCACTGGAGGTACATACAGCAAGTGCCTCCTCTAGCCTCCGCTATGGTCATTCCCTAACCAGTGAGCACCTCATCTGAGCCAGCCCTGAGGTCACAAGAGACACACATCTCCAGGGAAAGCAGGCTTTGGCACAGGCATTACAGGGCAGGGCCCAGTGGGAGCCCCTCTCAAACCCTTGAAGCTGAGGAACCAGGAAAGCCCCTGCTAGTCCTTCTCCTGCCAACTCCTACCCAGCCAGGACCTGGCTCCCTCCAGGGAGTCCTCCCTGACTCCCGGCCCGATACTCTCCTCCCCAAGGTTCCTACAGCTCCATCTCCCTCCTCCCAGTAGGATGGCTGCTTGAGGGAGTCAGGAACCGCGTGGGGTGGATGAGAAACGGAGGTGTGCAGAGGTAAAGACATTTGTCCCAGGTCACCTGGAGAGTTAGCAGCAGTCTTCCATTCATGTCTTTGGATTCCAGTCTGTGTCCCTTCCTGCATCCCAGTGCCAGGCCCCTGGCCTGAGCTTTAGAAGGGAGGCCAGGCCTAGAAGAGGAAGTAGGAGTCCTCGGCCAGGCCTGCGCTCAGCAAGTACCCGGCCACGTCCTTGGTAAACTCAGCTGAGCCACAGACCAATGCAAACGGCTTTCTCCGACAGGAGCCGACCAGCTCTTCAATCAGGTCCTGGCCCAGGCGGCCAAAGTGGGTCTTGTCCCGGTAACTCCAGGGAAGCTGCTCTAGGGAGTTCTCCTGGGAGGATGAGAAACAGTGGGGGTGACTACTGGGGGTCCTCTCTGGCCAACAAGGACACTGAGGCAGAGGGGGTGGGAAGCCAACCTTAACCCAACCCCACCACGGGCCAGGCACTTCCTCACACTGCGACTCAAATCACCCTCACAGAAGCCTGTGGGTAGGTAGTTATCCTCCACAACAGCTGATGCACAGGGAGGAGGGATGCCTCTCAGGGCACACAATGACACAGGGGCAGCAGCAGGACCAGAACCTGGGGCCACTGCACCTGTCACTCTGGGGGGAATGTTTTCTCACCATGACTGTGGGTCTCCTAGCATCTTTCCAAGGTTATCCATCACCATCACCCTCGGAGCATAACTTTTGTTCATTTAAGATTTCAATTAGCTTGTTGAGTTAACAAATGTTTACTGAGTGACTCTGTGCCTGGCCCGGTGCTAGGCAATGGGGATACGGCAGCTGCCCTAAACAGACAGGGTTCCTGGCCCCATCTGGCTGTGTGTATCAGAGATCCCGGGCTGCAGTGCCCTAACCAAGAGAAGGGTTTATTTCTCTCACATGAAAAGGCTAGAGGTAGTATTCTGGGGGTGTGCAATGCCCCAGGCTCCTTCTCTTTCTGCCTCTCTAGACTTAGCTTGTGGCTTTCATTCCCAGGGCCACAGAAGAAAATCTCCACTACTTGGAAGAATATCTTTTAAGTAAACATTTTATTGGAGTATAACATATGTATAAAAATCGTAAAGTTTATATAGTTTGGAGAATTTTAACAAAGAGAAGAAATCATGTAACCAGCGTCCAAAACAAAACAGAACCCGCAACAGAACAGGACTATCATCTCTGCAGACCCTATTGAGATGAACTTCTGGTTCCTGGGGCCAAGCAGCGAGACAGGATGGAGAGAGAGGGGTTGGGGTTGGAATCCAAGCTTTGCCACCATTTTCTGGTGAGGAGCCATGACCTCTCTGAGCTACTGAGATGAGCACAGCGGATGGGGAAGCGCTGAGAGAGGCTCCATGAATGCAGGCCTCAAATCTCAGGCGCACTCACAGAGCTCATCAGACCCCGAGGGCCTCTGGGGGCAGTGCTGTGCTGCTGACCGGGGACACTCTCTGATGCTCTGCGTCTTCTCGCGTGCCCTTCGCGCTCTGACCTGCCCAATGGGCCCTCGAGGGCAGGAACGAGTAGGGCCCGTTGGCCTTGCCCTTCCTTCCCAGTGCCCGATCCCCCTAGGCCAGTTAGGTTCAGTGCGGCTGACCTTGACTGTGCACCCAGAGATGCATGGGGTCTGGTTGCTGCTCAAGTGGGGAGGGGACCCATAAACAATGATGATGCAGTGGGGTGGGTGCTAGGAAGCAGAGCCTGGGCCGTGACAGCAGAAACATCTACACCAGCCTGGAGGCTCAGGGAAAGTTCCCAGGATGGAATTACACCTTAGCAGAGAGATGCGAGGGATGAGTGGGCGTTAGGTGAAGAAGTGGGAAAAAGTGTGCCTGGCAGGGGGAACCATATGAGCAGAGACCCAGGAGCCAGAAAAGCACAGAGCACTTGCGACCACAGGCAGACCAGTGACACCAGAACGCAGCATGCAGCCGGAGTGGGCCGGAAGGCGAGACCATGGAGGGCTGGCACATAGCCTTGAGAGCGGAGGGGAGCTAGGGAAGGACAGGAAGCAGGGCAGTGATGTGGTCAGAGCTGCCCTTCTGGCTGCAGGATGAAGGACAAATCATCAAGGAGTGGCTGGAGCAGGGAGATCCTTGATGATGCTGTCGCTATGGCCCAGGCAGCACCCGGAGTGGAGGAAGCATGGACAGGCAGGAGGCACCTCTCACTCCACCATCCCTCACCTTCCCCAGCTATTGACAGCCAGCCCACTCGCCTGCCCAACCGCAGGGCACTGGCCTCATCAAAGCCCCAGCCCAGGGTAGAAGGTCCCCTATTGCTTGTGAACTTTAACTCTGCCCTCAAGCCCGGGCTCCAATGCCATCTCCTCTGTGAAGCCCTCTCTGCTTGCCTCCAGCGCCCTGAACACCCTCCACAGCACCTATCCCTGTGCTGTCTTACACTGACAAGCAATAAGAGCATGGCCTCGCCACCAACTTGCTGTGTTACCTTGGGCAAGGTTCTTAACCTCTCTGTGGCTCAGGTTCCACATCTATTAAAAGGTCATGATGGCAGTAAAAGCCTCCTAAGATGGTGGTGGGGATTAAATGAGTGAGTACACATGAAGAGCTTAGAACAGTGCTAGGCACAGAGAAAGTGCTTGATGAAGGGGAGCCCTTGTCAGCCATCTCCGTGGCTGTCTCCACATATATAGATGAGCACCTGGAGGGCAGTAAGAGGTCATCTTCATTTTTATTTTTATTTATTAAAAAATTTATTTTTGGCCGCCCTGTGTGGCATGTGGGATCTTAGTTCCCTGACCAGGCACCGAACCCCCGTCCCCTGCAGTGGAAGCACAGAATCTTAACCACTGGACCGCCAGGGACGTTCCATTTTCGTTTTTAAATCCCTGGCACCTGGCACATGGTGGGGGAAAGGAAGGCTGGCCAACCGCCAGGGCAATTCTGCCAGGTGCCTGCCTTCCTGCCACCTTCCCCGACCAGCTCTTAGGTAGGGCTGAGCGTGCTCCCGGCAGGAGTGGCCCTTCCCTCGCCCCTCTCCCCTCGGCTGTACCTTAGCCCTCTGCTTCATCCCTGACCTTGGGCACTGCTGTCGCTGCTAATGGTCACCAAGCACGACCCTCTCGGTGTTCACGCCATAGAACGTTCTGCCCCATGCACAGGCCTGTGGACTCTGGCCCCGGAGACCTCAGGACCTCTGGTTTCCTGATACCCTCCCCTACCCAGCCAAAATGTCGAGGATCATGTAAGTCTTTAGGGACACTCTAAAGCTGTCTCAAGAGGAAACTGATGACAAGGGTGCTCCAAAGTACAGGGTAATGAGGCGGACCCTGACCAAGAGAATGGAGGGGAGGCACCAGCAGGGAACCTCAACCCAGGGCGTGCAGGAAAGAGAAATAAAGCTACAGACCAGGCGAAGGCCAGTGAACAAAGATAGCTGAGGGCCTGGCTTGAGGTAAGGGGCAAGACAGCCCTCTACACTGCGGCCCTGTGGGGAGGGCCCAGAGGGGTGGCTTGAATGAATGGAGGGGGTGGGGAACCAGAGGGAAGAGGGCTCAGGAGGCAAAGCTGCTTCCAGCTAGAGTGGCTGTAACTTGGAGGATTTGAAAGCAGCTTTGTTCCCAGGTGGGAACAAGGTGATGTGGAAAAGACCCTAACAAATGCAGTGAACTGGACCCGGTTTACTCCACCAGCCATTGCCCGGGTGAGTGCCTACTCCATGCCTGGTGCTGTGCAAAGCATTGAAAGCGTGGTGATCCAGACACGTGGTCCCTGCCTCAAGGAGTTATCACAGCCAGAGGACGTCTGTGCCTGGCCCACTGATTCTACAACCAGGCCCCCCGCCCATACAACAGAGGATGCCAGAGGGTGGATGGCAGGCAGCAAACCATGGTGGGTGAGAGCTGGCGCTCTGGAAGCAGACAGTCTCGGGTTCGTATCCTGGCTTCACCCTGTCTGGCAGCACGACACCAGCTGGTGCCTTCACCTCTGAGCGTCAGTTTCCTCATCTGCATAATGAACACGGCAACACCTGCCTTCCTTGCCAGGCACACACTGGGGGTTCCACCAGTGGCAGGGATGACTATTACGGCACAGGGCAGAGAGCCCACAGCATGTCCTCAAGACAGGTGCAGGGGACAGTAGAGTCTCAATCAGGGAAGGAAATCATCCCCCTGGGCTCACCTGGCTGAGTACAAAGAAGGTGCGGACATTCCAGAAACGAGCCTGCTCCCGGAGGAAGGTTTTCAGGTAGATGCCCTCAAAGGTCTTGAAGCAGCCGACCAGGGTGATGAAGGTCTCATCCTCTGCGTTGTCTGTGATGCTCTGCAGGATGGGCACCATGGGGGCCAGGCCAGTGCCAGCAGCCAGCATGAGGAGCTCACCATACTAGCAAATAGGACGGTATATGACAGGGGTGGGCTGGGAAGGGGTCTGACCCCAGCCATCCAGTACGGGGGCTTTTCTTGGGCTTGTCTGAACTGGATGGCACTGCCCTTCCTGGGTGTCCCACCTATCTGAGTTCACCTCTCTACCTCCTCCAGAAAACCATCCTTGCCTGTGAAAGGCTACAGCTTATGAGGTCTATGGAACAGAAATCATGGAATCTGGAGGCTGAAAGGGAACCTGATGGTGCAGTCATCCTGCAAGTGGCTTGGCTGCCTTCTAAAGCATCCCCTCGGGATTCTGCTTACATACTTCTGCTGATAGGTAGTCCACTACCTCCCAAGGAAGTCTGCTCCATTACAGACTGACTCCCCTTGCCAGGGAAGGCTTCCCACCTGACACTGAGCTGACACCTGTTCCCACCAAAGCTTTGCTCTCCCACTGCCATCCCAGCCCTGCCCTCCAGGCTGCTTCCTCTGCCCCGGGGCAACCCTGCAGAGATCGGAGGCCCCTGGCTTGGACCCTGAGCCTGCTCATCTCTGGACTAAATGAGATACTATACCTCAGTGCCTGGCACAGAGAGCCAGGCAATCAAAGTGAGCTCCCCAGAGGCACCTGTTCCATCAGCTCCCCATCACCAAACCTGTTTCCTGGCTCTAGGCCTCTTTAAGATCAGTGCCTAGAAGGTTAGTGCCTGACCCGCACAGTGAGGTATTCACCGACATCCTTCTAGAGATTAGGCCCCTGTGCGCAGTCTGAGTGTTCACCAGCTTTAGTGACAGCCACTGCACACCACACTACTGCGTGGAATGCTTCCTGGACTGTCAGGAGTCTGGCAGATCTGCAGGAAAACCCCCAGTCACGCGATCTGGGCACGTTCTTTCACCTCTCTGAGCCTTGGTTTCTTCACTGGTAAGAAAATAACAGCACCTCCCCAGAATAGCACCTATCTCAGAACTGTCATGAGGATTAAAGAGATGACATAAAGTGCCCGGTATGGGACTTCCCTGGTGGTGCGGTGGTTAAGAATCTGCCTTCCAGTGCAGGGGACACAGGTTCGATCCCTGGTCCAGGAGGATCCCACATGTCGCGGAGCAACTAAGCCCGTGCGTCACAACTACTGAGCCTGTGCTCTAGTGCCCACGAGCTGCAACTGCTGAGCCCGCATGCCGCAACTACTGAGGCCCACGCACCCAGAGCCCATGCTCCGCAACGAGAAGCCACCACAGTGCAACGAAGAGTAGCCTCCGCTCACCGCAACTAGAGAGAAAGCCCACGTGCAGCAACAAAGACCCAATGCAGCCAAAAAAACCGAATACATAAAATAAAATAAATTCTAAAATAAAATTTAAAAAATAATCAAGTGCCTGGTATGGAGCATGGGGCTTAATACAATTAGATTCCTTCCCTCACTGAGCCCTACTGCTAGCCCATCATCCTGTCCTGTGTTCATGCTCTCCCAGCCTCCCAGTCACGGGGTGTGCCACGCTCCCCCTTTCTCCCATCACTGCTCAGGCTCTCCTCTGGGGAGCCCTCTCTGAGCCAGGGGCAGGTGAGGGGTCCTTCCTGTGTTCCCACAGCCCTCTGTGCATCTCTCTTCACACTTGTCACACTGTGTTGTTGTCATTTATTTGTGGGCCTGTCTCCCCATCAGACTGTGAGCTTCTGGAGGACAGGACTCATCTGACCCACCTCTGAGCCCCCAGGGTCCAGCACTGGCCTGGCCCTGGGTGAATACCTATGATAGTCTGTGGAATGTCTCAGGGCTGACGTGATCCATCTGCATTGAAGATGGCTGCAGAGTGGCAAGACTGGGCTGCATCCCAGCATCCTCACAGGAGCAGAGCCAAGCCGTAGCCACAGTTTCAGCAGCCAGGTGTTCATGTGTGACACACCATGTCTTTTCCCTCATGGCTGGGCCCTACACCCTCCCAGACAGGAAGTGCAGGGCTTTCCAGTGGGGTCTGTGGATGCCAAGGTAGTAAGGTATGCCAAGGTATGTCCAGGAAGATGGCCTGCAGGTATTCTTTATTTCTTCTTTTAGCTTCTTTATTTATTTTTTTTTATTTAAAAAATTTATTTTGCCTGTGCCAGGCAGCATGCGGAACATCCCCGACCAGGGATCGAACCTGTGCCCCCTGCCAGTGGAAGTGAAGAGTCTTAACCACTGGACCACCAGGGAAGTCTCTTTTAGCTTCTTTATATCTGCTGAATTTTTTTTTGGTAATGAACAGGTACTGCATTTGTAGTAAGGAAAATACCAATAATAGCTATTTTTAAATAAAACAAAAAGAATGGACCCACAGACATAGAAAAAAAACTTATGGTTACCAAAGGGGAAGGGAGAAGAGGGATAAATTAGGAGTTTGGGATTAACATATATACACTACCGTATATAAAACAGATAACCAACAAGGACCTGCTGTATAGCACAGGGAACTATACTCAATACTTTGTAATAACCTATAAGGGAAAAGAATCTGAAAAAGAATAGATGTATATGTGTGTGTGTGTGTGTGTGTGTGTGTGTGTGTGTGTGTGTGTGTGTGTATACATATATATGTATGTATAACTGAATCACTTTGCTGTACACTTGAAACTAACACAGCATTGTAAATCAACTGTACTTCAATTAAAAAAAAAGAATGGAGAGGAAAAATGATTTGTTCTTTTCCATTGTTTTTGTTTTGCTTTGTTTTCCTAATTATAAAGGTAACAGGTACTCATTATGGATAATTTGGAAAACATAATGAAGAAAATAAAAATCACCCATAATTCCACTACCCAGAGCTGCTAACACTTTATTGCTTTTTTTAAAAAAATATTTTTTCTGGGGACTTCCCTGGTGGTCCAGTGGTTAAGACTCTGCACTTCCACCACAGGGGGCCTGGGTTCAATCCCTGGTTAGGGAACTAAGATCCCACATGCCATGCGGTGAGGAAGGAAGGAAAGAAGGAAGGAAGGAGGGAGGGAGGGAGGGAGGGAAGGAAGGAAGGAAGGAAGGAAGAAAGAAAAGGAATTCTTTAAAAAAATATATATATTTTCTGTGCAATTTAACTTAGTTTCCTAACATTGTATATTCAGTTTACCTAGTGTTTGTCACTTGATCTTACAGCTTAAGCATTAACATCATTTATAAACATAATTTTAAAATCCAAAATAATAGTCTATCACGTATCTGTAACCCAGTGTACTTAACTGTTCTGTTGTTGGATGTTCAGTTGTCTCCAACTTCTTGCTATTATAGATAAAGCCGCAATGAACATGTGCAAGAGGCAGCATTTTGGATTCTTTCCATAGGACAGACTTCAGAAGTGGAAGCACTGGGTCAAGGGTGTGAAGATTCCTAAGACTCCCAGTGCATACTGTCAAACTGCTTTCCAGATATGCACCAACCGATGAGAAATTACTGATTCTTCCTGGGAATGTCAGGGGAGGATGTGAACATGCCGTGAAGATGAGGGGAAGAGCCTTTGGGTTGGGAAGCAGGGGGTTCCCAAGCAGTGAGACACAGGGTGTATTTAGGGAGTGGTCTCATAGTCTTGTAAATGGAACGTGAAACTGGAAAGATATCTGAGAGTCAGATGGCATAAGGACCCTAAATACCTAGCTCATAGTCTGAATTTTTCCAAGCAATGGGCAGGCAAGGATGGTTCTGGAACATGGGCAGGCAGTTTTGTTTCTTAGTGCCTATTCCCACCTCCTCCCATGTCCAACCCCAAGGATACTCTTGGGATTAGGTTTGGGCTCAAGAAGAATGGCACAGTGAGATTCTATGGCCTGAAACATGAGAACCACATTCCTGGAAGCTAAGCTGGGAGGGGTCTCCTGAGGACTCAGTGCGGGCACTGACCTGGTTTGGTTTATAGAAGAAGCCTCCGAAAGGTCCTCGCCAGAAAGCCGTGTCTCCTGCTTTCCAGGACTCCACATACTGGGACATCAGCCCTGTCTGGTAGCACTGGGAGGAAACGAAGGGAGACCTCATTAAGACAGGCACATGTTGCCAATACAAACCACATCAGCCTCGAAAGTGGAGCCCTTCCTGCACTCCCAGTGCTTTACACGTGTTGTGTCATTTAATCCTAATTATCCATGAAGTTGGTACTGTCGTTCCCTGTTTTCAGATGAGGCCAAGAAGCTTACACAGAAGGTAAATGGTAAGACTGGGATGAGAATCCATAAGACCTACGGCCTTAACTACAGAGGTCTCAAACCAAATAACTACAATGGCCATGTGGGTAACATAACTGAGTGAAGAACTGGGTATGAGATGATTGATGGCAACTAACAGTCTCAGCATCAGGGAGACAAGAGTGAGTGGTGGGGACTACAGTAAATTGGTGAGTGAATACTCTTTCTAAAGGAGGAAACCACTCTGCAAATTCCAGTACACAGTCCGTGGGGCCAGCGATGCCAGATCTTCTGACTCTCTAAGAGGGGCAGGAAATAAATATTTTTGTGAAAATTTTCCCATTTTTGAAATGTTGGCAATTAATTCAAAATTTTAAAACACTGTGCAGGCCAAGACCAAATATATTTATGGGCTGGAGTCCGCCTCATTTGCAATCTCTGCATATCCCTGCACTGTCTTCTGGCTGGATGAAAAAAGTGAAGATTGTGGAGGGGATTCTTCCATGGGGGAAGTGCACACTGCCCTGACCCTGTCAGGCACCAGGCTGGGGCTGCAGGGGAGACAGCTGGACCTTAAGCTCCATGGAGGCAGCCAGTGCCTGAGTCATGGAAAGGACTTAAACATCTGAATGAATGAATGAATGAATGAATGAACCCAGATTCAGGCCCTCCCTTTAAGGAGCTCACAATCTAAGAGGGACCTAAGTCTCAGACATATAAAAGGTAGAGACCACCCAACCCCCCGTGAGAAGGATTAAGTGCTAGGAGAGCCCTGAGGAGGTGCAGTCACTTCCAATGGAGTGGGATCGAGGACAGCTTCCTGGAGGGGAAAGCTAAGCTGGGCCTTGAAGGCTGGGTAGACTCAAACTCACTGGGGATGTGGGAAGGAGGGCAGAGAGAATTCTGGGCATCAGGTGTGGTATGGTCAGGGGTAAGACAGCCCAGGAAGGGTGTCTGGAGAAATTATAACCAGGCTTGAAGGAGAGACTGGGCTTTGGTCACCAGACATGCTTTTGAGCACCCACAGCTACTTCTGGTACCATCCCTGCCTTCCTGGGGCACCACATGCATAAAGCAAGGGAAGTCTTCCGCTTACCTGAAGAGGTCTGGGGAGGAGGCTACAGTTTTTCTCCTAAGTTGCTGGAGGCTGTATTTCAGCGCACACCTTGTTTTGCGGCCCCAGTCTCGGGAAGGCACAGCCCCAGGGGTGGCCTTAGGGGCCCTATGGCACAGATAGCACTCAAGGAGAAAGGAAGGATTTTTCTGTGCCTCTGGCACCCACACGGAGCCTGGCACAGAGTAAATGCTCAATACACACTTGTTAAACAGAACTGACACTGAACTTGTTCTTCCACTTGAGATCATATCACCCCAGGGACCTTGGGACAATGACATCATCTCTCTGGGCTTCAGTTTCTTCATCTGTAAAATGGGGAGAATATGATCTACTCTGCAGGGTGATTATGAGGTTGAAACGAGATAATTAAAATAAAGAGCTAGAAGCAGTACCTGGTGCCCAGAAGGTGCCAGAGAAATGAGAGCTCCTCCTTTCCATCTACATGGGAGGGTAAACCTTACAAAACCCGCCTGCCTTCCCAATTTGCAAAGACATTTCCAGATCTTCCCAGCCAGCGGCTTAGGGATAATTAAGCATCTCTCTAAAGAGAGGCTTTCCGGTAAACGAAGGAGAAAATCAGCCTTGCAGCTGGGAGAAATCCAGCTGCCCTGAAGAACTGTCTCCAGGCTTACCCTTTCAATAGCAACACACCCAGACAAGCAGCTTGGGGAAGCAGGCCATTTGGAGAGGATTTGTGGAATCTCCCAGACAAACAGTTGCGTGGAAAAGGGATCCCATCCAAGCTTATGTGTGAGGGAATAAATACTCCAGCTCTGAAGGCAGGCGGGGATGGTTGGGAGCCAGAGACGGTGCTGGGGACCTGGAGTCAGAAGGCCAGGGCTCACCTTCCAGCTGTACTTCTTACTACCTGGGGAGCCTCAAGCCCTCCTGGGGCCTCAGTTTGCTTATCAGTGAAATGGGGATAATTCCTGTCCTACAAGGGAGACAAAGGATGTGAAAACTATTCCTAAATATAGGTGTCCCCTAGGATTCCGTTTGGGAAATGATCTAGAGCTATGTATTAGGCTGACCCATATGAAACTGCTGTTTCTGTGAGTCGAAAATGTTAGCATGTAAGTAATTTCACGCAGTTCAACCTAATTGTTTTTGCACATAATTGGACCTTCATGACGTCTTATACATTTGTTGCCTATTCCTTGGGTCTCTGGGATATTTTGCATCCAGCCCACTTTGTTCATCTCATCTCTGCCAATTTCCCCACCCATCTCAGCTGCCCCTACAAGCAACTCTCCTCCCGCCACTCAGATTGGGTACAGTTCCCAGAAGACCCTGCTCTATTTCACCCCTCCCTGCCTTCGGTTATCCGTCCCCCTGGAATGCCACTGCTAACTTGTATTCCTCCCTCAAGGCCCAACTCAAATGCCCCGACCCCTGCCAACCCACCTGCGAGATGATTTCATGTTACTTTGGCCCCCAAGGTCCTCCATGTCCCATCTTTTGCCTACAAAAGTGTTCCAGGACAAATGACTAACAGTTCCCCAAATCATGCCTCCTTTGCCACTGTACGTGCCGATACAGCACTCAGAGCTTCCTTCCCACTCCTGAGCTTAAACATACAGCTCAGACACACAGCTTCCTCTGGGAAGCCCAGCTCACCTTCCCTGCAGCCCCAGCTGCCCTGAGTTGGGTTGGGGCCTCCTGTCACAGCATCTACCACCTTGTACTGTCCCAGTCTGGCCCCTGTCTGAGGGCGGGCACCGTGTCTGACTCTCCCTGGACACCCGTGCCCAGCACACAGTAGGTGCACATGACTTGGTTCCCCTTTTCCCGGCTCAGTGCTTACACTTCATCAATAGGGAAGAAGGTGAGGAGGAACAGCTTTACTTTTCTCAGTCCAAGCCTGTTTTCCATAAAATCTATCAGGAACATGCCCTCTGTTGGTGGACCAGTAGCCTCCTTTCCCCAGGAGAGGAGATGAGAAAAGGTCTCTTTCATTGTCCTTGCTCTTCCCTCAAGCCAGCCTTCTCCCATGTGAGCGCTGGCTTTTCCCATGTCACAGGGCAGTGCCCCACCCTGACCAAGCTGGCAAATGGAGGTCCAGTCCACAGCCTCTTAGAGCATCCGTGTGAGTTGGCTCACCTTGATTAAAACTTCAAAGTATCCTTTTGCGTTGGCAGGGCTGATGGGCGTATAGGCTCTCTGAATTTCTAAGCCATCTACTATCCCTCTGGGAAAGAGAAGCACTCAGTCAGGCAGTCAGCCAGTTATTCAACAAACCCTTAGAGTACCGAATCTGTGCCAGGCTGGTGAAAGTGAAGGTGGGGGCCCAGTCATCCCCAGTGGTCCTCATTGAGGGGCAGGCAAGATGGAGCAGAAGAAAAGAGCACTGGGCTCCCCCCACTGCCACGTGCTGGCTGTGAGACCCTGGGCAGGTCACTTAAACCCTCAGCTGCCCCTTCTGTAAAATGGGGACAACTGTCTATGCCCCTGCTGTGTAGCTCCACAGGGGTCACAGATGAAAAAGTGCTTCAAAAAGTACACTGATGGGCTTCCCTGGTGGCGCAGTGGTTAAGAATCCACCTGCCAACGCAGGGGACACGGGTTCAAGCCCTGGTCTGGGAAGATCCCGCATGCCACGGAGCAACTAAGCCAGTGCACCACAGCTTCTGAGCCTGTGCTCTAGAGCCTGCGAGCCACAACTACTGAAGCCCGCGCGCCTAGAGCCCGTGCTCCACAACAAGAGAAGCCACCGCAATGAGCAGCCCGCGCACCGCAACAAAGAGTAGCCCCCGCTCACTGCAACTAGAGAAAGGCCGCGCACAGCAATGAAGACCCAACACAGCCAAAATAAATTAAAAAAAAAAAGTACACTGATGATGTGAGCTATTTTAGGACATCACTGGGGTTTTTCCTGACCTCTCCTCGACCACAGAATGATCAAGATAAAAATAACTATATTTAACAAGCGTTTAACATTTATCAAACACGACCACATGCCAGGAGCATCAGAAGTGAAAGGATCCTCAAGGGTGCCCTAGTCCAAAGCCTGACCCCATGCATGAATCCCCTCCAGGGTTATCAACAAGGGGGCCAGGAGCACGATCGTGAGTAATAATAAGAGCAGCCATGTTGTAGTAAATGCCTATGATGCACCAAGTATACTATATGCAGTATCTCATTTATTTCAAACAATAACCAAAATGAGGAAACCAAGGCTTAGAGAAGGGATGTCACCTGCCTGAGGTCACACAGCTAGAATTCATCTGTAGCTGTGTCTGCCTCCAGGTCTGGGTTCCTTACCACTACTCAGAGCTTCCCTGGAGCACCTAAGCACTCCTCTCTTGAGCCCTACTATGTACAAAATTTTCTTCTTTGAGGTATGCAAAGATTAAAAAGGCCTGTCCCAATGTATCAAAAGTTGGGCAGAAATATTCAATAAATGCTTACAGAAAAAACAAGGAAATAACAAACAGAACATATGGCATGGCTCGGATGCAAAGGGCACTGTGACATTTGCTATGACAGGGGTAAAAGTGACAGGCACTCTCACCTAGGGAACCTCAGAAGGCCTTGAGCTCAGAAGGTCTTAAAGGACAAGCAGGCCACTAACAGGTAACAATGGGCAGGAAGTAAAGTAATTCCAGGCAGAGGGAACAGCCTGCAAAGGCTTAGAGGTAGGATAATGTAGGGCAAGCCAGGAACTGACGAGTGGACCTCGGGGATGGAACAAGGGGCACGTATGGGGGTGGTTGGGGGGGTGTGGAGAAGAACTTGCTGGGCAAGGAGGCTGGGGCCTTGGGTTACAGTGTCACTGGGGAGGCACTGTGGAGTACCAGAAGGGGGCTGAATGAGGAGGGATGTGGTCAGCTGCATGTGTTAGGAATGTCACTGGAGTGACAGAGAGGGGCCAGACTAGAGGCAGGTAGTTCTGGGCATCCCTGACTTATGGATGGAGGGTTGCTTGGGGCTGTGACCTGTCCTGTGGCCCCTCTTGTCCACTGGAACAGTGACCTTTAAGGACCGTCAGCCAGGCCACAGGCCAGAACAAGCTGGGCACAAACACCAGGGGTCAGTGCGAGGCAAGTACTGGCTAGACTTTCCGTCTCCTTTGATGGCTCTGCCTCCTCTTGCCAACACCATAAATGCTGGAGTTGCCAGGGTTCGGTCCTACCTCCCTCCCTCTTTCCATGCCCCACATGCTCCCAAATGCCATCCATAACAATATACCTGGATGATTCCCAGATCCACGTCTGCAGCTCAGATTTCTCTGCTGAGCTTCAGACCCAGAGAGTCAACTGCCTGGCAGTCACCTCCATCTGGAGGTCCCAAAGGGTCCTGTCCCTGTGTAGGTGGAGGTGGGGATCAAGGTGGGAGAAGAGTACAAAAGTAAGCTGGAAGGAAGAGGGAAGTTCAGATGAATGAAGGGTGTAACTCAGGAGGCGGGCTGTTTGGGTTTGAATCCTTATTAGCTGTGTGATACTGGGAAACTCCCTTATTTTCAACAACAGTGTCTTCTCTATCAACTGGTGCTAATCATATGAGGTTAATACCACAAGCTCTGGAGCCACACTGCTTGCTTTCAAATCCTGGCTCCAACATTTCCTAACTGTGTGATCTTGGGGAAGTTACTAAACCTCTCTGACTTCAGTTTCCTCTGGGGCATGACAATGGTGTCTACCACACAGGATTTTGTGAGGGATGAATGAGCTTATACATATGAGCACACAGAACTGTGCCTTGGATACTAAGTGCTAAAAAAGTGTTTGCTGTTACTGTTATTATTATTTATTATGAAAATGCATTATCTAGTTCAATTCCAAGAGCCCTCTGAGTCATGTATTACTATGTTTATTCTGAAGATGACAAATGGAGGTTTAAGGAAGGTTAAGCAAGTTGCCCTAGACCACACAGCTAGCAAATGGCAGAGCAGGGCTGCAAAGCCTGGGTCCTCCCACTACCTGAGTGTACCGTAGGATGAGGTGCTGGCCAGGCCGCAAGCCGAGCCGGCTGTTCCCAGGTAATGCAAACCGGACAAGGTAGGTGTCCTTAGTGAGTCTGTCCGTGGCACTGATGCAGAAGGCTAGGAAGGTCTCTGGGCTCAGCTTGGAGGGACAGCTCTGCAACGGGAAAAGATTCAACAGCTAGAAGCTGGGACTCAAGAGACATGCAAGCATCCATGGGCATCCTCCCCACAAGGAGAGGCTTTCAAGGCCAATAAGTTTTCTCTGTAATAGCGTAGTCCCACCTTACTTCCCTTTCAGGCTCTAAGAATGCCAGAACACTTTACCTTGAGCTCACCCTGCTCTGAAGCCTTGTATGGCTCCCCTCAGCCCCAGGATAAAGTGCAAGGTCCTTAACTGGACACTCAAGGGCCCTGTGGATGGGCCCCAAGTCTCATTTTATCTCCCAGGCATCAGACACCAGACTTTTCTCTGTACCCCCAAGAATACCTTGTGGCTTCCTACCTGTGAATCTTTATTTGCTCAAGCTGCGCCCTCTATCCAGAACACTCATCTCCAACGTATGATAGACCTACCCATCCTTCAAACCTGCTAAAATCCAGATTTGCACAATTTAGAAATTGATGGGACCTAATGGATGATCTAATCCAATGTCCTTATTTTATATGTGGGGAAACTGAGGCCTGAGTGGTAGTGACTTATTTGTACAAGGTCACACCATGAGCAGGGACTCAAATTCATGTCTCCCAAGTCTCAGGCCACTGTCCTTAATATTCCACCCCACCTCTACCTCCTCCGGGAAGCCTTCTCTGAATGCCACGACTCACAGATCTCCCTCTCCTGTAAAATGCCCACACCCAATTCACTCCTGGGACCTCCCCTCGCCACCTGCCCCATGCCCCATTCACCAGCTCAAGGCCAGGCTTTGAACCTGGGTCAGTCTGCTTCCATTAAGCTCACTCTTTTCTCTCTGCTGTACAGAGTCAGAGGAAGCTTCCGTGAGCAGGTACACTGCACAGGGCTGAGGCCAGGTGGACGCTGCTCCCCCTCACCTGTGTCTCTTCTCCACTCAGCAGGCTCCTGTCCTTGCTGGCTCGGGCTGCCTCCCAACTTGCTAGGTCTCGCTGGTAGAGGTCGAACACGCAGGGTGAGCAGCCACTGCCGCAGCACTGGGAGGGCAAGGGCTCCACTGGCCGAAGCTGCAGCCAGGCTTCCTCATCGTCGTCTTCCTCCCCCTTGTCCATTGTCAGTGGGCCTTGGTCAGGCAGGAGGTGTGGGCAACTGGGTGCTCTTCCCAGAGTAGGCCCAGGTCCTCCTCCCTTGCCAGCCTGGGAGAGGGAAAACATGTGGTTACACTCTGGTCACCTCTATTCCGCTCATTCTCCCTGAGGCCTGCAGGTGCCAAGCTCTGTGTGAGCACTGGGGACAGGGATGAATCAATCCTGGGATCTGCTGCCTGGTGGGGGAGGGAGGGAGACAGGGCACAGTGATCGGAACGGGCAACCATGGTTTCTTGACCTCTTCGTGTGCTCTGAGGACTGCTGGATTAAGATTACATAGAAAATCTCATTGAATTTTTAAAATATTTTAAATGATGAAGTACAACATTTATGTACAACTTAATATTTATAAAAGTTATAAAAATAAATTACAGATAAATTATAAATAAAAATAAATAAAAGAACCCTTTCGTAAGCACCACTCACTCAAGTAGAAAGAACCTTGCTGGCACCCCAGAAGCCACACATTTGTGTTCCTCCCTGATCACACCCCTGCTCCCCATTACCACCACCCTGACTTTTTTTTTTTTTTTTTTTTTGCGGTACACAGGCCTCTCACTGTTGTGGCCTCTCCCGTTGTGGAGCACAGGCTCCGGACGCACAGGCTCAGTGGCCATGGCTCACGGGCCCAGCCGCTCCGCGGCATGTGGGATCCTCCCAGACTGGGGCACGAACCCGTGTCCCCTGCATCGGCAGGCGGACTCTCAACCACTGCGCCACCAGGGAAGCCCCACCCTGACTTTTGATATAATCATTCCCTTGTTTTTCCTTAGTGCCACCTTTATTTGCAACCCTATCCACTATTTATCAGGTTGCTTAGTTTCTACCTTTAAACAGAATCATATGAATGCATTCTTCTGTGTCTGGTTTCTTTCACTCACCACTGTTGGTGAGTCACCTATCAAATTGTTGCATCTCATTTAATCTTTACAACAAGGCCAGTCCTGGAGGTGTCATTTTATGGATGGGAAAACTGGGGTCTGGAGAGGTTTAATAACTTACCCAGGGTGACAAAGGTCCCCAGATGATGGCACTGGGACTTTAACTCTGCTCTGTCTGGTCTCAGAACATATTGCTCTTCAATCACAGGAAAACAGGAGGAGGAGGAAGTCATGATGGTCCAGGTGAGAGGTAATGAGGACCTGGACCAGGGGAGCTTCAGGGAGGATGAGAGGACAGCAGTCAATTAGAGAAATCCTGAAGCAGTAGTTAACAGGACACAGAGACTGATGCATGTGACGTGAGCAGGGGAGGGGGATAGAGGGGTTGAAGGGACATCCAGGTGTCTGGCTTGGATCCGTGGGTGGATAGTGGGTCCAAGAGAAGTTGAGTTTTAGGGGAAAGAGGAAGTGGGGGAAATGGTTAAGTTCAGTTTGAGGTACACTGAGTGCCTGTGGGACATCCAAGGGCAAAATCCAGCTGCCAGTTGGATTAAATAGGTCTAGGTACCTGAGTCTAGAGATGGAGCTCTGGGTAACTGACAACAAGGGAGGGATGAGTGGGTAGAGGAAGAGAACAGGCTGCAGCCTCTGAAGGCCTGCTTGGCTTCCTGCTTCCTGCAGCACTCACTGCACTTGGTCCAGCCCTGGTCACTGTAGGTGCTCAATAAATGCACTTCCAGTGAATGAATCTCTACCCTATAGCATTTCACACTGTTCAGAAATTACATGTTTATGTGGTTTTCTCTTCTTTTGAGACTGTGAACTCCTTGAGGGTAGAGACCTGTTTTTTATTCATTTTATGAACTAGCACAGTGTACATTTAAAAATATGGATGTTATATGAAAGGAAGAAGGAAAGGAGCTTGGTTTCAGGGCCATTAGGTAAACATTGTCTGAAAGAAAGATCAGGGAGGAAAATTTAAATGGTTATGATTTATTTTGAGATGTTTTTGTGAGGGCAGTTTGGGATTTATCAAGGTTCTCTGTCTTCATATGTGGAACTATACAGTTTATATAGAAATAGACTTGGTCATCTCACCTGTAAGGAAACTATTCATTGAAAATTCCACAGGCAGGGACTTCCCTGGTGGTCCAGCTGCTAAGACTCTGTGCTCCCAATGCAGGGGGCCGGGTTCAATCCCTGGTCAGGGAACTAGATCCTGCATACTGCAACTAAAAGATCCCCCATGCCACAACTAAAGATCCCGCACACTGCAATGAAGATCCCACATGCAGCTATGAAGATCCCGCGTGCCGCAACTAAGACTCGGTGCAGTCAAATAAATAAATAAATATTTTTTAAAAATCCACAGGCAAATCAAAGTAAAAGAGGGTCTTCTCTCCCTCTTGTCTGAGAACAGAACTTAGGGGAAGTCTGATGTCCCAGAGCATTATTTGATGTAAATATCACTCCTCCAAAAGCTCCAGTCTTGGACTTCCCTGGTGGTGCAGTGGTTAAGAAGCCACCTGCCAACGCAGGGGACACGAGTTCGAGCCCAGGTTGGGGAAGATCCCACATGCTGCAGAGCAACTAAGCCTGTGCACCACAACTACTGAGCCTGCACTCTAGAGCCCGTGAGCCACAACTACTGAGCCCGCGTGCCACAACTACTGAAGCCCATGCGCCTAGAGCTGGTGCTCCGCAACAAGAGAAGCCACCTCAATGAGAAGCCTGCACACGGCAGCGACGAGTAGCCCCCGCTCGCCGCAGTAAGTCTGTGTGCAGCAATGAAGACCCAATGCAGCCAAAAATAAATAAATTAATTAATTTAAAAATATAAATAAAATTAAAAAAATAAAAGCTCCAGTCTTTGATTTCCTCCTATTCATTCCTGCCTCTTAGACACTTACTGCGCAGGGGCTGCTGAATAAGGTGCTGGGACACAGAGGTAACTGACACTCATCTCTGTCCTGGAGGAGTCATTCACTAAACAGATAAGAACCGGGATAAGATAGATGCACTGTCTCACTCAGTCCTCTTGACAGCTGTACATAAGTAGGCCATGCTCTTCCTCATTTCACAATGGAGAAAACTGAGGCCAGGAAGCAGGAGTGGTAAAGTTAGTGCACATACTTGGTCTCTTAAGACTCCAGGCTGCTCTTTCTCCCTGGATTTCTTGCTCTAGAGGGCGGAGGAGAGTGTCTTCATCTCCAATTCCCAGTGCCTGGCACTGGGCTGGCACACAACAGGGACCCAACTTGCCAAACTGCCACGGAATTTTATGGGCACCCTGGAGCTTCCCAAGGGCAGTAGCTTCATTCGTGCATAAAGTGCTAGAATCAAGGTGTGCGCCAAGTCTGTGCAAAAGCAGAGGAGCAAACCACCACACCTACTAGAAGACAGTGAAGTCCTGTTTCTTGGTTACCAATCACTTCCCAGGAGCCCTAACCTTTAAGATCTTTCCCACTTTTCCTGCTTTCCACACCCATTTACACTGGAGCTTCCCATGGGCCCAAACGATGTGCTTCCAGTCTCCCCCTACACCATCAATCAGCACACCTCCCACCAGCTCTGATCACAACAGTCCCCTGCTTAGCAAGCTTCAATAGCTCCCCACTGCCTACAAGATACAATCCAATCTCCTTGTGTGGTGCCCAATGTTCTTCTGATCAAAACTTGTCCAAATTCTCTTACCACTTACTATCATTGGTTTAAGAAGGGTAGTTCCTCTGTGTACAATAAATCTTTCTCTCACAGAGGAAAGGCTGCTCTTTAGAGGAAAGAAAACCTGGTTCTACTGCTGGTTCTATGATTTCAGGAAGGTTTAGCAGGTTGAGAACCCCTTGAGGGCAAGCAGGTATCTTATTCTTTCTGTATTCTACCACCAAGCACAGGCCTGGCATATGGAAGGCTCAGGTGAGTGGTGAGAACTCAGTTTACATATAAGGTCTGGGAGCCAGGCACAGTGCTAGGTGCTGGGATACAGCAGAGGTTAATAAAACAGGGGCTCTACCTTCACAGAGCTTGCAGCCTAGCTTGGTGTCACATCAGGTCAACCCATTTTTCTTGCATGTTATGTACCAGGTTTGTATTAAGAGTGAATGAGATCTGATTCCCTCTGTATGCTGACTTCTTACTCCCAAAAGGTATTTCAGAGATAAAGTGAGGTAAGTGAAGGAGCCCTATTAACTGTAAACTGCTGTACAGTGTGAGGGTTATTTAGCCTTCTTTGCCGTAAATTTACTTTCTCCATGTTTTACTAATCCCACTCTCCCTAGTATTTTGGAAATTAGTAGAGAAGCTGGCCACGTCAGTCATGAATTTTAAATACCAGGTTCACATCTTCTCTCAGCCTCTACCTTTTCAGTCTAAGAAGCCAGGCCTTGACATGTTGTTGCCTCTGCCTGGATAACACTCCTCACCCTCAGGCCTTGCTTCAAGGTCACCTGCCCTCAGAGCCCTCCCTGAACCACCCCCTTCTCATTCTCTAGAAGGTACCCTATTTGCTTATTCATCACATTATTATGTATTCATTCATTAAACATATATTTACTATGTGCCAGGCACTGGTCTAGGAGCAGGTTTCACAGCAGTGAAGAAACAAAATCCCTTGCACTCATGGATCTTATATTCCAGTGAGAGCGTGATTAAATAAGATCAAAATAGAAAACATGCTATGTTAGTGTTAAATACTGAAAAGAAAAATAACTGGGGGAAAAGGCATATGAAGTGTGTGTGTGTGTTGAAACTGCTATTTATTTACTTTACTTGCTTTCTGTCTGCATCTCCCACTAAACTGTACGCTCTACATCGCACATCTGTTTTATTCACCGGTGTAAACCCGATGCTCAGCAGTGCCTGACACTCAGTGGGCATTTGATAAATACGTGCTGCGCAAGGAGCAAGGTACACCTCCGCCGCTCTGGCCCTGCTTCCAGGAGGCGAAACGCGACATTCCGAGGAAAGGAACTCACTTTGGGCGCTTGGGAGGAGGCGTGCAGTGCAGCGCGGTCGGTGCGGCGCCGGCGTGGTGCAAGGGCCACGCTCAGGCTCCGCGTGAGAATGGCTGGAGAGGCAAGGAAATTTACGGCGCACCCACCGCGCGCCGGGTGCTGAGCTAGTTTAGGCGCTAGTTTAGGCGTTTCTATCGCTATTTTTACAGCGAGTGACTTTAATGCTCAGAAGGAAGTGCCCTGCCCAAGCTAGTTTAGGCGCTAGTTTAGGCGTTTCTATCGCTATTTTTACAGCGAGTGACTTTAAGGCTCAGAAGGAAGTGCCCTGCCCAAGCTCCAATTGCTCGTTAAGCGATCAAGGCTGTCCCGAGTTCAGGCTCGAAGTCCTGAATCTCTTCTCCTAGTCCCCCTGCCCATCACAACCACTCACCTACCCTCCTGCGCTTCCCCGGGGAGGCAGGCAGGGTTCCACCTGTGGGAAATTGCCGACGGCCTGCAGGGTGGGGCAAGACGAGGATGCCCTGACGATGATTGGTTAAAGTGGCTGCCACTCATAAAACGAGTCTCGGCGTTCGGCTCCTTTCGTTCCCAGCAGGCCTTGAGCGCGGGAAGATGGCGGCGTCCAGGTGGAGGTCTTGAAGAGATCGGATCGGTATGGCGTTGGCGTCGAGGTCAGCAAGGCTGGCGCTTGCTCGCCCCGGGCGGCTCGGTCTTGGGAGCTGCGGGGCCCCAAGACGCGGGGCGTACGAGTGGGGCGTGCGCTCCACGCGGAAGCCCGAGCCTCCTCCCCCGGACAGGGTGTACGAGATTCCTGGACTGGAGCCCATCACCTACGCGGGGAAGATGCACTTTATGCCCGGTCTGGCGCGGCCAGTCTTCCCGCCCTGGGAACCTGGCTGGACGCCCCCGAAGTTCCGCCGCTTGCCCCCGCTTCACGAGCACCCGCTGTACAAAGACCAGGCCTGCTACGTCTTCCACCAGCGTTGCCGCCTCCTCGAGGGTGAGGCCCCAGGACGGGCGGGAGGGGACGTTGGTCCTCTACCCAGCACTGACCCCGACCTTCTGTGGCCTTGGGCAAGACGTTGAAACTCAGTGGGTTTCGGTTTCTCCGTCTGCGAAGTGGCCCGATATTGATTCTCATCTTCTGTGAATTGTTAGGATTAAGTGAGATGTAAAGAGGAGTATGTGTGAGGAAGTATTAGAGTTTTAGTGGCTAAGTGAAAAGATCTGGTTTCTAGGCCTAGCCCTGCCCCTCAGCCTCTGTGTGATTTTGGGCAAGTGACTGAAGCTTCCTGAGCCTCCATTTCCTGTGAAATGAGTGGTTTTGACTAGGTGGTTCACATTGACCCAGCTCTTGCACCCTGGAGATGTAACTATGTTTGAGAACTAGTTGGAGGGGAATTATAGTGCAAAGAGACAACAGAAATGGTACTTAATCTGCAGGTCTATCGCCTCATTTCAGGTTAGTCAATCAAGTTAATTGGTAATTAGAATTGGTAATTGTGACAGAGAGGAAGTGATTTGCCAGTGATCTGCTCACAGGTGCACTGTGCCGTTACTAGTGAAGCCAGGGCTACACCTCTGGTTTCCCAGGTCGATGTCCTTTGTCAACGGTCAGAGCTGAGATGTTTTCAGGGAAAGGATCTGGGCCTAAAATCCATCTAGTCCACTTCTGCTCTCTTTCACTCTCACTAAGAACAGGTCAAAATGACTTTAGCCAAAACCATCTGTATGTATGTCTGGGGCAGTACGGGAAATTATGTTCCAGAGTCCCTGGAGGGGGTTGTTTATTGAGAGTACTCTTACCCATTTTTTCCTCCTCATTCTTCCTTAGTCCCTAAATCAGAGTGGGGTTAGGACAGGTCCTGAAAACACAAAATGGTCCAGGTAAGTGGGAAAGAATTTTCCAGTAAGTAATTAGGAAAGAAAGAGACCTGGCAGGATTTGGGGACTAAGCCAGATAATAAATCCTAGGTTTGAAAAAAACTTATGTCAACTGGCCAGCCTCTTAAGCTGCTCAAACCCATTCCTGAAAGCTGTATTTTTGGCCTTTAAACACTTCCAGTATCCTCACAGGGTGCTGTGAAGGACCTCACAAGACTTGGCACCCTTGAGTGACCCTGGTAACATTACCATGTGGATGAAATGCATTAGCTGTGTCTTAGAAGTTAAGGTTAACTTGTTTGACTAGGCTGAAAACATACACTATGCTTTCACCATATGCAGAGGGGTTCTGTAAAGTCTGTAATAAAACTGCAAGATACAGGGCTAGAGAAGCAGATTGGGGTAATGGAGAGATCATGGGCTTTAACATAGACTCAGGTTCTCCTCCCAGCCCCATCGCTTACGAGGTTTGGGACTTGTAACAAATTCCTTAGTCTCTTGAGTTTCATCCTCCATTCCATAAAATCCCATCCAACTTGTAGTTAAAGCTCCTGGCACAGAGTAGATGGTAATGTTCAGTAAATGGCAGCTCTTACATATTATTCATATACTAGTGAACCATAAATTCTTAGTATTTTATCCATTTTCAAGTTTAAGGAACGGTGGCAGTGTTGGGACTAAAAGGTTACCCGACCCCCAGTCCAGGGTTCTTTCTGCTGCACCACAAAATCCAGAAGTTAACATTTCTAAATATTTGTGTTTCTGATGTCTTATGAGCCTTAAAGTGAAAAGTCTCATTACCTTTCATTTATCACCACAGAAGAAATTGTCTGAGGGTGTTTCCCTCAAAGTGTGCTAAGTTTGCTTTAATCCCAGACATAGTTTTTCAAATGAAGATATATCTCTGAGTCGAGTGATGTTTTTTCAACTGGGATGAGTAGCCTGCACCACAGCCCATCCCGCTGAGAGTAAGGGGGTTAAATTAGTTTTTGGAGACTAAGCACTCTGAATCAGATCTTTTAGTTTATTTATACTCCTTCTTTTCCTGAAAAGTATTTTGGGCATCTTACAGAAATTTTGTAGCACAGCCAGATTAAATTAAAAATAGGTGAGAGGATCAGCACAAAGGAAAAATGAAACAGTGAATACAAAAAAATCCATTCTGTGAGGTTGTACGTGTCCAGGGGAGCCCCAAAGTTGACTCTCAGCTTGCTAGCAGTCAACAAATGGTACAGAGATGGAGTCTGCTGACTAGGCCAGTTGCCTGTTTCTATAAATAGCTTTATTATAGTGAAACCATGCACACCTGTTTACTGATTACCTATGGCTGCTTTCGTGCTACAGTGGCAGAGCTGAGTAGTTGTGATAGAGACTGTGGCCCAGAAGCTGAAAATATTTACTGTCTGGCCCTTTAAGAAAAAGTTTGACCCCTGGTATAGAGAAACTTTGTGAGTTATGCAATTCACCATGTCCAAAAGACAAAACAGTGCTCTACCCAGGAAAAGCCCAACCTTCCTGTACAGAGGCCAGGGAGAAGTTCAGAAGGTCTCAGGGAGGACCCTGCATAATAAATGGAGCAACATCCTCAGAATGATTCTTTTGACAAATACAGCAGTACATTTCATAGGGCTTCATACAAAAATCTGCTTATAAAATAGCTTGTTACAGAATCTCTCAGAGTCAGATGCGAAAGATAATCTAGTGCTCCCAAACTCAGGGCTCCTCAAGTTATTCATGATCCAGAAGTTATTTCCATTATTTCCAAAAGCTCTTTCCCTTGATAGAGCAGTATGCACTTAATCCTGGGCCCATATCTATTAAATGACATATATTTGGCAGACATGAGCTTTTCCAGCCAGGGACTAGGGTGTCGGTTAATAGAAAGGATCTAGGTTTTGAGAGGTTGGCATCTAATGATGTAGTCCTGTAATCTGGGGTCTGAATTCTGCAGGTAACAAACAAATCCTTGCCTGCAAGATTCAGCCTCATGATCTCAGCCATCTTAGTGGCTGTTTGAATTCCTCCTGAGGCAAGTACTCACTGCCTCAATCAACTGTTAACTGTCTTTGGATGGTCATTCCTGAAGCTGAGTTGAAATCTGGCTCTCATAGCTTCTGCTTTTTATTTTAGTTCTGACCCCTCAGATGTCGGAACAAATCCCATCTCTCTCTCAAGGCTGCTTTTTCCCCAAAATGCTACCCGGCAGGGATAAGCATCTCTTCCTGAATGACTTTCTTTTTTTTGGTTTTGGTTTTTTGTGACTGATGACTCTAAAGGTGTAAAGCAGGCTCTCTGGCTTACCAAGACCAAGTTAATAGAAGGCCTTCCTGAGAAAGTGCTTAGCCTTGCTGACGATCCAAGGAACCACATAGAGAATCAAGATGAATGTGTTCTGAATGTGATCTTTCACGCTCGTCTCTGGCACTCTACTGAAGACATCCCCAAGAGAGAGACCTACTGGTAAGTCTCCCCCAAGTCAATAAGGTTTCCAATTGATGGATCTTGGAGTCAGCCTGTTGCTTTACATCTCCAAATGTCTCTTCTTTTCTCCAAGCCCAGTCATTGTGGACAGTCTGATACAGCTGTGTAAATCCCAGATTCTCAAGCATCCTTCTCTGGCCAGACGGATCTGTGCCCAAAACAACACGTTATCCACCACCTGGAATCGAGGTTGGTCCTCCTGTATAGCAGAAAGCCTTTGTCTGTTCATTGTCTTTCTGCTCTTAGCCCCATCACCAGCTTATATTCCCTTCCCTGCTGCCATACCTATTCTCACTCCCATCCTTCATGGTTCAGTTTTGTGGCTCAGACATTGAAATGACATCCTCAGTGTCATTTCATTAGCCATAACCCAGCCTTTTCCTTTTTTTTTTTTTTTTTTTTTGCAGTACACGGGCCTCTCACTGTTGTGGCCTCTCCCGTTGCGGAGCACAGGCTCCGGACGCGCAGGCTCAGCGGCCATGGCTCACGGGCCTAGCCGCTCCGCGGCATGTGGGATCTTCCCGGACCGGGGCACGAACCCATGTCCCCTGCATCGGCAGGCGGATTCTCAACCACTGTGCCACCAGGGAAGCCCCAGCCGTTTTCTTTTTTAATCATTTCTTTTCAAGACTTAATTCAAACCGTATCTGTTGAGTGCCTCTCAGTGCCTAAAAGTTGAAGATAAGGAAGTAATAAAACATATAGTCTGCACTCCAAAGCTCATATTCTACTGCAAGAGCCTTCTTACTCCATTCATGCTTTTCTCATTTTCCAAATCCATTTTCCACATAGCTGCTAGAATGATCTTTCTAAAGTGCAGGTTGTCTTATGTCCCTTCCCTGTTTCAAATCCTTCATTGTCTCGCAATAGCTTGACCATTTATCGTGGTTTCCAAGGCTTTCTGTGATTTGGCCACCACCTGGTCTTTCTAGTCTTATCTCCTGCTCTCGTGCTCTCACCTCCATTCCCAGTTTACACTTAGCCACATGCAGCTTTTTGGCATCAGGCTTTGCCTTTGCATGTGCTGTACGTTCTGTCTGGAATGCTCTTTTCTTCTTTCCTCATTTGACTAAATTCTATGTGTCTGCATGACTCAGCTCAAGCCCCCTTCCCATGTGAATCCACAGGTTAGTTCTGTGCTCCTTGTGTCCATATGCCTACTTTTATCATAACACACATTATTACTATATTGTGATTATTTAACATCTGTCTGCCCCACTAAACTGAACTTCTGATGATAGAGACTGTGTCATATTCATTTTTGTCCACAGTGTCTAACAGTTCATGCCACACAAAAGGTGCTGACTGAAGGGATGGGTGAATTAATACCAAACCTCAGATGTTTTAGACAGGGATGTTCTGAAATCACAAGTGCTGTCTTTGGTGAATCCTGGAGCAGAGTAACCAGCTGTGGAGTAATTTGGGGTTTTCAGGACATCTGCTTGGTCAGGTTTCTCCAACTTGCCCTTTGAGTATGGACTTCCTGGCAAGGAGTCAGCTTTGTAGAGGTAATGGCACCACTAAGGAAGTTAGTGAACCTCATTAATAGAGGAGTACTTGTTGGCCCATTATCAAGTATTACCTCTAATTAAACTGCCCCATTTGGAGCTGTTGCTGGAGGAGGGATGTGGAGGGAATTGAATTGGAAACCACAGTAGAGTGGTCTGTGGGGAGAACCTAAAACCCAAGGTTAGGAGAGGTCCAGGCACATTTATCTTCCTTTCACATTATGTGTGAGGAAACAGGAAATATTTGAGAAAACTGTTCTTGAGGTGTGGGTATGATGTTTGCATACCCAGTAAAGGAGGACACATGCTAATTAAATGACATTGTTGTTGGCCAAACCAGTTTTTTTTTCCCACATCTTTATTGGAGTATAAATGCTTTACAATGTTGTGTTAGTTTCTGCTATACAACAAAGTGAATCAGCTATATGTATACATACATCCCCATATCCCCTTCCTCTTGAGCCTCCCTCCCACCCTCCCTATCCCATCCCTCTAGGTCGTCACAAAGCATCAAGTTGATCTCCTTGTGCTATGCAGCAGCTTCCCACTAACCATCCATTTTACATTTGGTAGTGTATACTCTCTCACTTCATCCCAGCTTCCCCTTACCCCCCACCCGTGCCCTCAAGTCCGTTCTTTTATGTCTGTGTCTTTATTCCTGCCCTGCCACTAGGTTCATCAGTACTGCTTTTTTAAATTCCATATATATGCGTTAGCATGCTGTATTTGTTTTTCTCTTTCTGACTTACTTCACTGTATGACAGATTCTAGGTCCATCCACCTCACTACAAATAACTCAATTTCATTCCTTTTTATGGCTGAGTAATATTCCATTGTATATATGTGCCACATCTTCTTTATCCATTCACCTGTTGATGCACATTTAGGTTGCTTCCATGTCCTGGCTATTGTAAATAGTGCTGCAGTGAACATTGTGGTAACTGTATCTTTTTAAATTATGGTTTTCTCAGGGTATATGCCCAGTAGTGGGATTGCTGGGTCATGTGGTAGTTCTATTTTTAGTTTTCTAAGGAACCTCCATACTGTTCTCCATAGTGGCTGTATCAATTTACATTCCCACCAACAGTGTGTGAGGGTTCCCTTTTCTCCACACCCTCTCTAGCATTTATTGTTCCTAGATTTTTTGATGATGGCTGTTCTGACCGGTGTGAGGTGATACCTCATTATGGTTTTGATTTGCATTTCTCTAATGATTAGTGATGTTGAGCATCTTTTCTTGTATTTGTTGGCCATCTGTATGTCTTCTCTGGAGAAATGTCTCTTTAGGTCTTCCCCCTATTTTTGGATTAGGTTGTTTGTTTTTGTGATATTGAGTTGCATGAGCTGCTTGTATATTTTGGAGATTAATCATTTGTCAGTTGCTTCATTTGCAAATATTTTCTCCCATTCTGAGGGCTGCCTTTTTGTCTTGTGTATGGCTTCCTTTGCTGTGCAAAAGCTTTTAAGTTTCATTAGGTCCCATTTGTTTATTTTTGTTTTTATTTCCCTTGCTCTAGGAGGTGGGTCAAAAAGGATTTTGCTGTGATTTATGTCATGGGGTGTTCTGCCTATGTTTTCTTCTAAGAGATTTATAGTGTTTGGCCTTACATGTAGGTTTTTAATCCATTTTGAGTTTATTTTTGTTTATGGTGTTAGGGTGTGTTCTAATTTCATTCTTTTACATGTATCCATCCATTTTTCCCAGCACCACTTATTGAAGAGGCTGTCTTTTCTCCGCTGTATATTCTTGCCTCCTTTGTCAAAGATAAGGTGACCATATGTGCGTGGGTTTATCTCGGCTTTCTATCCTGTTCCGTTGAGCTATATCTCTGTTTTTGTGCCAGTACCCTACTGTCTTGATTACTGTAGCTTTGTAGTATAGTCTGAAGCCAGGGGGCCTAATTCCTCCAGCTCTGTTTTTCTTTCTTAAGATTGCTTTGGCTATTTGGGGTCTTTTGTGTTTCCATGCAGATTGTAAAATTTCTTGTTCTAGTTCTGTGGAAAATGCCATTGGTAATTTGATAGGGATTGCATTGAACCTGTAGATTGCTTTGGGTAGTACAGTCATTTTCACAATATTGATTCTTCCAATCCAGGAGCATGGTTTATCTCTCCATCTGTTTATGTTATCTTTGATTTCTTTCATCAGTGTTTTACAGTTTTCTGAGTACAGGTCTTTTGCCTCCTTAGGTAGGTTTTATTCCTAGGTATTTTATTCTTTTTGTTGTGATGGTAAATAGGATTGTTTCCTTAATTTCTCTTTCTGATCTTTCATTGTTACTGTATAGGAATGCAAGAGATTTCTGTGCATTAATTTTGTATCCTGCAACCTTACCAAATTCATTGATTAGTTCTAGTAGTTTTCTGGTGGCATCTTTAGGATTTTCTATGTATAGCATCATGTCATCAGCAAACAGTGACAGTTTTACTTCTTCTTTACCAATTTGTGTTCTCTTATTTCTTTTTCTTCTCTGATTGCTGTGGCTAGGACTTCCAATACTGTGTTGAATAATAGTGGCGAGAGTGGACATCCTTATCTTGTTCCTGATTTTAGAGGAAATGCTTTCAGTTTTTTACCACTGAGAATGATGTTTGCTGTGGGTTTGCCATATATGGCTCTTATTATGTTGAGGTAGGTTCCCTCTGTGCCCACTTTCTGGAGAGTTTTTATCATAAATGGGTGTTGAATTTTGTCAAAAGCTTTTTCTGCATCTACTGAGATGATCATATGGTTTTTATTCTTTAATTTGTTAATATGGTGTATCACATTGATTGATTTGCGTATATTGAAGAATCCTTGCGTCCCTGGGATAAACCCCACTTGATCATGGCGTATGATTCTTTTAATGTGTTGTTGGATTCTGTTTTCTAGTATTTTGTTGAGGGTTTTTGAGTCTATGTTCATTGATATTGGTCTATAATTTTCTTTTTTTGTGATATCTTTGTCTGGTTTTGGTATCAGGGTGATGGTGGCCTTGTAGAAAGAGTTTGGGAGTGTTCCTCTCTGCAATTTTTTGGAAGAGTTTGAGAAGGATAGATGTTAACTCTTCTCTAAATGTTTGATAGAATTCATCTGTGAAGCCATCTGGTCATAGACTTTTGTTTGTTGGAAGATTTTTAATTACAGTTCCAATTTCATTACCTGTGATTGGTCTGTTTATATTTTCTAATTCTTCCTGGTTCAATCTTGGAAGGTTGTACTTTTCCAAGAATTTGTCCATTTCTTCCAGGTTGTCCATTTTATTGGCATATAGTTGCTTGTAGCAGTCTCTTATGATCTTTTGTATCTCTGCAGTGTCAGTTGTAATCTGTCCTTTTTCATTTCTAATTTTATTGATTTTAGTCCTCTCCCTTTTTTTCTTGATGAGTCTGGCTAAAGGTTTATCAATTTTGTTTATCTTCTCAAAGAACCAACTTTTAGTTTTATTGATCTTTGCTATGGCCGAACCAGTTTTTAGACAGATAGGATCATCAGCCCTGGTCAGTTACCATCACATTGCGCTGTGTAGTATTTGATTTGTATTTCTCAAAGCCCAAGCACCACGAGGAAGGTTTGACCCCATGGAGAATCCCTAGGAGGCCATTCTCCAGGAGTCTTTCCAGATGGCATTTGGCCTCCTGTGGGGACCTCTGTGAAGGGCATCTGGACACATTCACAGCGAGCAGTCTTGCTGCTCAGTCAGATGTCAGTTCATTTCCTCATATACCTATGTGTCCCTGTGGCAAATATGCTAATCTGACTTAAGTGAGGCTTTCTGACTGGCTCTATTTTTTTTTTTTTACTCTGACCTGTTGAGGGCAATCTGGCCCTCTTCATGGATTTGGTAGCCTTTCTCCTTAGCCTGTAGTTTCAGTACTTCTCTCTCTCCATCCCTCCTTCCTACCATATCATACTCCAGTTATCTGGACTTACTTCCCTAAGCTCTGCCATGGAGCAGCATGCTTTGTGCTTTGGAACATGTTACTCCTACTTCACTAGAACAGTTTCCTCACTTTTCTTTGCCTGGCAAACTCTGACACAGCAGTTTTCAACCAAGGGTGGTTTTACCCTCTAGGAGGGATTTGGTATTGTCTGGAGACATTTTCGTTTGTCATAACTTGAACCAGAGCTGGGGCTAGTAGTGGAAGTTCTATTGGCATCTAGTGAATAGAGGCCAGGGATGCTGCCAAATATCTACAGTGCATAGGACAGCCTCCCTCACCAAAGAATTACCTCATCCAAAATGTGAAGAGTGCCAGTGTTGAGAAGCTCCGCTCTTATCCATCTTTCAGAAGCAAGTTTAAAGGCATTGCTTCCCTCAGGAAGCTTCTCAGGTATTCCAGAAGAGGTCAGTTGTCCCCACCTCTGCTCTCTCTGAGTGTGGTTCATACTTTTGTTGTACTCCCTAGCCAGCTCCGTGAAAGCAGAGAGTTACTCTCACTCATTTCTGCGTCCCCAGCTTAACGCAGGTGCCTGGGAAGGTCTGAACCCACAGCCTCTGAGCCCACAGAGATCCCCAGGCCTCAAGGCTCACTGGAAAGAGAACACAGGAAGAAGAGCGCATTGGTCAGTCCCTCTCTCAAGAAACCCGGGATTAACACCTTAACAAATGTTTTTTTTCTTTTAGGATAAAAACTATTCTTAACTAATCCTTTTTCTTTAAATTTTTAATTTTATATTGCAGTATAGTTGCCTTACAGTGTTGTGTTAGTTTCAGGTGTGTATCAAAGTGATTTAGTTATATCTATTCAGATTCTTTTCCCATATACCTTATTGCAGTAGGTCCTTGTTGATTATCTGTTTTTCTTTTTTTCTTTTATGGAAAGAATTGAGGGAGGCTTCCTAGAGGAGGTGATGATTGAGGTGAGGTCTTTTTTATTTATTTATTTATTTATTTATTTATTTATCTTTGGCTGTGTTAGGTCTTCGTTTCTGTGCAAGGACTTTCTCTAGTTGCGGCGAGCGGGGGCCACTCTTCACTGCGATGCACAGGCCTCTCACTGTCGCGGCCTCTCTTGTTGCGGAGCACAGGCTCCAGACGCACAGGCTCAGTAGTTGTGGCACACGGGCTTAGTTGCTCTGCGGCATGTGGGATCTTCCCGGACCAGGGCTCAAACCCGTGTCCCCTGCACTGGCAGGCAGATTCTCAACCACTGCACCACCAGGGAAGCCCCTGATTATCTGTTTTATATATAGTAGTGTGTATATGTTAATTCCAACCACCTAATTTATCCCTACCCCCCACCTTTCCCCTTTGGTAACCATTAGTTTGTTTCTAAGTCTGTGAGTCTGTTTCTGTTTTGTAAATAAGTTCATTTGTGTCATTTTTTTAGATTCCACATATAAGTGATATCATATGATACTTGTCTTTCTCTGACTTACTTCACTTAGTATGATAATCTCTAGGCCCATCCATCTTGCGCAAATGGCATTATTTCATTCTTTTTTATGGCTGAGTAATATTCCATTGTATATATGTACCATTATTCCATTGTATATATGTATCTTTTTTATCCATTCCTCTGTTGATGGACATTTAGGTTGCTTCCATGTCTTGGCTGTTGTAAATAGTGCTGCAGTGAACACTGGGGTGCGTGTATCTTTTCGAAGTATGATTTTCTCTGGATATATACCCAGGAGTGGGATTGCTGGATCATATGGTAGTAGCTCTATTTTTAGTTTTTTAAGGAACCTCCATACTCTTCTCCATAGTGGCTGTACCAAGTTACATTCCCATAAACAGTGTAGGAGGATTCCGTTTTCTCCACACCCTCTCCAGCATTTATTGTTTGTAGACTGTTTTTTTAATTTACTTATTGTATTTATTATTTATTTTTGGCTGCATTGGGCCCTCACTGCTGTGCGCGGGCTCCCTCTAGTTGTGGCAAGCGGGGGCTATTCTTCACTACGGTGCACGGGCCTCTCATTGCAGTGGCCTCTCCTGTTGCCGAGCACGGCCTCCAGGAGTGTGGGCCTGAGCATTTGTGGCACACGGGCTCAGTAGCTGTGGCTTGCGGGCTGCAGAGCGCAGGCTCAGCAGCTGTGGCGCATGGGTTCAGTTGCTCCATGGCATGTGGGGTCCTCCCAGACCAGGGTTCAAACCTGTGTCCCCTGCATTGGTGGGCAGACTCTCAACCACTGTGCCACCACTCTGCAACCACTGTGCCACCACTCTGCAACCACTGTGTGAAGTCCCTGTTTGTAGACTTTGATGATGGCCATTCTGACTGGCGTGAGGTGATACCTCTTAATAGTTTTGATTTGCATTTCTCTAATAATTAGTGATGTTGAGTATCTTTTCATGTGCTTTTTGGCCATCTGTATGTCTTCTTTGGAGAAATGTCTATTTAGATCTTCCCATTTTTGATTGGGTTTTTTTTCGATATTGAGCTGCATGAGCTGTTTGTATATTTTGGAGATTAATCCCCTGCCAGTCGCATCGTTTGCAAATACTTTTTCCCATTCTGTGTGTTGTCTTTTTGTTTTGTTTATGGTTTCCTTTACTGTGCAAAAGCTTTTAAGTTCGATTAGTTTCCAATTTGTTTTGTTTTTATTTTCATTACTCTAGAAGGTGGATCAAAAAAGATATTGCTGCAATTTATGTCAGAGTGTTCTACCTATGTTTTCCTCTAAGAGTTTTATAGTATCCATTCTTACATGTAGGCTTGTGCAGGCTTCCTCGTGGGAGGGACTGGTGCTCGCCCACTGGTGGGTGTCGCTGGGTCTTGTCCCTCTGGCGGGCAGGGCTGTGTCAAGGGTGTGTTTAGAGGGGGCTGTGGGCTGAGGAAGACTTTAAGCAGCCTGTGTGCTGATGGGCAGGGCTGGGTTCCCGCCCTGTTGGTTGTTTGACTGGAGCCATCCCTGCCCTGGAGCCTGTGGGCTCTTGGGTGGGGTCAGGTCTTGGCATCAAAATGGTAGCCTCCAGGACCGTTCACGCCAATGAGTACTCTCCAGTACCTCTGCCACCAGTGTCCTTGACCCCACTGTGAGCCACAGCTGCCCCCCGCCCCCCCCCCCCCCACTTACCCAGGAGACCCTCCAAGATCAGCAGGTAGGTCTGGCCCAGGCTCCTATGAGGTCAGTGCTTTTTCCCCTGGGTCCTGGTGCACACAAGACCCTGTGTCCGCCTTCCAAGAGTGGCATTTCTTTATCTCCCAGTCCTGTCGAGTTCCTGCAATCAAGCCCCACTGCCCTTCAAAGCCAAATGCTCTGGGGATTCCTCCTCCTGATGCCAGACCCCCAGACTGAAGAGCCTTTTGTGGGGCTCAGAACTCTCACTCCTGTGGGAGAACCTCTGTGATGTAATTATTTTCCAGTCTGTGAGTTGCCCACTCAGTGGATGTGGGATTTAATTGTATTTCGAATGCACCCCTCCAACCATCTTGCTGTGGCTTCTTCTTTGTCTTTAGAAGTAGAATATCTTTTTTGGTAGGTTCCAGTCCTTTTTTGTCGATGGTTGTTCAGCAGTTAGTTGTTCCGTTTTTTTTGTGTGTGTGGTACGCGGGCCTCTCAGTGTTGCGGCCTCTCTCGTTGTGGAGCACAGGCTCCGGACACGCAGGCTCAGCGGCCATGGCTCACGGGCCCAGCCGCTCCGCGGCATGTGGGATCCTCCCGGATCGGGGCACGAACTCGTGTCCCCTGCACTGGCAGGCGAACTCTCAACCACTGCGCCCCCAGGGAAGCCCAACAGTTAGTTGTTTTGGTGTTTTTGTGAGAGGAGGTGAGCTCAGGTCCTTCTCCTCCACCAACTTGTTCTCGTGTCCCCTTCTATTCTTTAGAATGAAGATCACTAGATTAGGAATGATGTAACCTTCATTTCAACTCCAGTCCTGTTACATGCTTGTTCTGTGACTTCAGCCAGGCCACTCAGTCCTTTGGATCTGATGTTTCCTTGTCTACTCCAAGGCCCGGCAGAGGCAGAGGCAGAGGATGGCACCCTTCAAGTGAAGGAGGCTCACCTGCTTACATGATAAGCGCAAGGATGAATTTCCAAAGTTCTGTTTTCTGTGATGAGGCAGATCAGATAGTAAAGCTGTAAAAGACTTGAGGAGCATGGCAGGATGAAAGCTTTAGACTTTGCCTCGCTAAGGCTTTAGACCAGGTTAGACTAATCGTTTTTCTCCCCCTTTAGAGTCTACTCTTATTCAGGTCCATGGTTCCAGTGGAGCCCAACTGAATGCCAAGGATCCTCTGCCCCCCATAGCCTCCCAAGAGGAAGTAGAAGCTACTAAGAATCATGTTCTTGAGACCTTCTATCCCATATCTCCCACTGTGGGTCTTCAGGAATGCAGTGTTTATGATGTGAACGATGATACAGGTAAGTATCAAAGCCTTTGACTTTAGGCAGTGTGCAGATGAGGGACAAGCTTTCTCCAAAGAGAAAGGAAACACTTGAGTACTTAGTATCTGCTAGGCACCTCATGTGCATTTTCCCCTAAGAGCCGTGTAGCAGCCCTGTGAGATAGGTACCAGTAAACCCCATTTTATAGGCAAGGAAACTGAGACTCAGGGAGGTTTGGATTGGCTCAAAGGCTGACTTTACTTTTGACCCCTGAGAAGTATTCTGTTACATCAGTTGTAATGGGTAGCTTGAGGGGCTTTTGACCAGGCATCAGGTGTTTCCTTTATTCATAGTTCCCTTGAAAGGCACCCCCTCTCTGTGTACCCTGTAAACTCTGCCAACCTCCTGCTAGGATGGAGGAAGCCCCACAGTCCTTGAATGGGGCTCTTCATCCCACCTCCGTCAAACAAAGCACCACCACCTCCCCAGTGAGCCAAGACAGAAACTAGGGAGTCAGGCTGCGCAGGCCTGCAGTTCCTGCCATCCACTCAGTCATTAAGGTAGCACCTTTCTCCTTAACCTCTCTCCATTTCCACAGCTACACCTCAGTCAGTCCCTACTGTCTCTCATCCAGCCTATTACCACAACCTCTCGACAGGTTAGTCTGACCCAGGCTGTTTTCCTCTCTGGTCCCTCTAGTTCACAGTTCCAGAGTAGTCTTTTGTTTGTTTGTTTGTTTGTTTTATAAATTTATTTATTTATTTATTTATTTTTGGCTGCATTGAGTCTTCGTTGCTGCACGCGGGCTTTCTCTAGTTGTGGAGAGTGGGGGCTACTCTTCGTTGCAGTGGCTTCTCTTGTTGCAGAGCACGGGCACTAGGGCATGTGGGCTTCAGTAGTTGTGGCACACAGGCTCAGTAGTTGTGGCACACAGGCTCAGTAGTTGTGGCTTGCAGGCTCTAGAGCGCAGGCTCAGTAGTTGTGGCTCACGGGCTTAGTTGCTCCGTGGCATGTGGGATCTTCCCGGACCAGGGATCGAACCCATGTCTCCCCTGCGTTGGCAGGCGGATTCTCAACCACTGTGCCACCAGGGAAGCCCCAGAGTAGTCTTTATAGAACACAGATTTAATCCCATTGCTCTCCATGCCCACCTCCCCATTGCCTGTTGGATAAAGTTTGAACTCCTTAGCTTATCACATGAAGGCCTTCACATCTGACCTCTGCCCCTCTCTCCAGCCTCATCTTTGTCTCCTCCCCGACAAGCCCCCTGTATTCCAACTGTGGCTTTTCTCACCACCATGCTTTGGCACTTCCTTTTCCCTCTGCCTGCACTTTTGACCATTCACCTCTTTTTGTCTTCGTTTAATGACTACTCATCTGTCACAATTCACCTTAGGACTCACTTCTTCCCAGAAATGCTCTGCAACCTCGCAGTCTGGTCTGGGGCCTTTCGTCTGTCCTCACACAGCCCCCTGGCTTCCCTCGTGTCTTGACATGTCCCTCTGTGTGGATGTGATCAGTTTTCCTGTCTGTCTCCCCTCTAGACTTGGTGAGCTCCTCAAAGGCAGTGGCAGGCGCCACGTGGGCTCTGTTCCTGGTTCCTGTGTTAGAGCTTGGCAGAGAGTGAGTGCTGAGTGTTGGGTACTCACACGTGCGGAGGAACTGAGGCAGACAGGAAAGTCATGTCTCTTTTTCTTAAGTAGTGCTCTCCTCTGGGATTTTCAGAGCCCACACTTTTCCCAGCCTCTTTCTGCCTCTGTTTCACCCACTTTCGCTAATCCAGGTCAGTCACTCTAGAAGCCCCCAGCCTCCAAGGGTTTGCTCATGGCCATGTAGGGGAAGCAGTGGTGACCTGGCAGGGTTGTGGCTGAGATGAACAAATGCTGAACTCTGATGCTCAGCATAGTGTTGTGAGGTATGAGGCAAGTCATTTGTTACTAATAATCAAGTATTCAATTTTGCAAGTGATGTGCTTTTTAAAAAAATAATTACCATAGATTTCAGGTTATCCTTCTAATATCACTATCCTCTGTGTGCTTGAATGAGCGAGAAAGGGGTGGAGTTAGAGCTAGCCTGCAAGAATCACCTGGAACCGGTTGGCAAACATTTTCTGTAAAGAGCCAGATGCTATTTTAGGTTTTGCAAGCCACGTATGGTCTCTGTCACAGCTATGTAATAGACATATGTAAATGAGTGGGTGTGGGTGTGCTCCAGTAAAAATTTTATTTTCAAAAACGGGCCAGATTAGGCCGGCAGGTTGACGTTTGCCAGCCCCTGAGCTATAGTGATAATATCTACCTCTACTGAGTCTCTGTCGTGCCTGGCACTAAGCTGAGGTTGGGTGACTTTCCTGAGGCTTTCGGGCAGGCTGATTAATCTTTTCTACCCCTCCACATGATGGCATGTCTTGCAGGATTCCGGGAGGGTTATCCTTACCCATATCCCCATACCCTGTATTTGCTGGAGTCAGCCAATTTACGACCACACCGCTTTCAACCAGATCAGCTGCGGGCCAAGATGATCCTGTTTGCCTTTGGCAATGCCCTGGCTCAGGCTCGGCTCCTCTATGGGGTACGTATGTGGAGAAGATCACCGAGCTGCCTTACATTGTGTTGGTTTCCTGCCTTACACTACTCAAAGGAAAGGGGGCATGGAGGGATTTATTTTTTTGCTTGACTGAGGAGTTTTAGGGAGAGGCACTTCCACTCACCCTACAGAGATGAGCTGCCATCTGCTGGGGGCCTACGATGTGCTTGTCTTTAACATAAGATGCCTCATTTTTTGTATCACAATAGCCCACAAGGTTTCATTGTGATCGCCATTTTTCAGATTATGCCTCTGAATCCCAGGGAGGCTTGTCCAGAATTACACAGCAGTAAGTGGTGGAGAAAGGATTGGGACTAGGTAGACCCAACTCCTAAGGCTTCAGTTGTCTGTGCTCCAGCACACTGCCTCTGTTCTGTACTGTTGGAGCCCAGAGCATAAGGCTCCATCGGGCAGGCAGGAGGAAGTGAAGCAGGAGATGGCCCAGGCCTGCCTGCCCACTCAGGACAGGTTCTGAGGACCCAAGATACCACTTGGATGGTAGCCCTTTGATTCTAAGAGGAGGTCTCAGGGACTATAGATGTTATAGAATGCAGGCTGAGTGGTTGTCACACAGTGCTGTCCCATGATTGGAGGAAAGCCTGGCGGGGGAGCAAAGGCCTCCAGGAAGGGGATGACAATATGGGAGTCCCCAAGCAGGCCTGGGACACCAGATCCCTGGCTTTTTGTGTGTGTGTTGTGGGGCGAGAGGGGAGGGATGATGTTGAGGGCTGCTGTCGGGCTCTCAGGTATTGGTTAGAGCCTAAGGCCCTCCTGGAGGAGTGATGAACTTCAGAATGCTCTGTTTCCCATCTTACTTGGTCTCAGTGGGGTTGGTACAGTGTGGTTAGCCTAATGAGATAGAGAGTAGTATGGACCTTGCCTGTATTGAGCATCTGCTACATGCCAAACATTTAATTAGGGCTCTTTATAGCAGTGGTTCTCAAAATATGGTCATGGATTAGCAGCATGGACATCATCTGGGGACTTGTTGGAAATGCAACTTCTCAGACCCACCCCAGACATCCTGCATCAGAAGCTCTGGGGGTGGGGCCTGGCAGTCTCTTTTAACAAGCCCTCCAGGTGATTTTGGTACAAGCTCAAATTTGAAAACCACTCCACTAAAATTTGAGAACCATTGCATTATTTAATCCTTGTAGCAACCCCCCCGTGGCAGATACTATTAGCTTCATTTTACAGATGAAGAAACTGAAGCTCAGGGAGGCTCAGTAACTTCCCCAAGGTCACACAGCTAAGAGATTAGCAGCTGTCACATCTTTATGTGACCTTCTTGTGTCTTTCCAGTCCTTGGGAGGTTATCTTAATTCCCATTCTCTGACATACTTTCTGAAGGCTCTGGAAGGTTTGGTAATTTGCCCAGGATCCCACAGCTAATGAGTAGGGAAGCAAGCATTGGAGCCCTGATCTCTCCAACTTCAGAGGACATGCTGCCTCCTGACTCTGGGCAAGGATAGGGAGGCAGAGATAGTCACATGCCAGGTCCCAGGCCTGCAGGCTCATTGTAGCTTCTGTGCCAGCAGAGCATGGGTAGCAGTGCTGTCACTAATTGCCACCCAGTTGGGTAGGAGAGGAGGTCTCCCCCAACCCCTCCAGGTACAAATTATTCCTGGGGATGTGAAGTTGAGCAATTACGGGAAGAGCCTCTGTGTAAAAGGTAAAATTGCTGAGAAATTTATGTACTACCTGCAGTTTTATTGATCTGTAGAGGGAGGTAAGAGTCAATACAGAATTCTCAGCTAACACTTAGAGATACTTTTCTTTTTTATTTCTCACACAGCTAAAAACAGGTATTTCTAAGGCCAACGGTCCCAGTGTGGCCTACACTGAGGTCTGACATTAGCTATTCCTAATGTCAGATTCAGCCCTGGAGCGATGAATGTAGGCAGCATCTTTGAATCAAGGATGCTATGCTTCATGGGGCCTGCCTATTGAATCTTTGTCCAGTGGATAGCAGTCACCAAACTGGATTCCTGCAGGCTCAGTAGGGTGAACATATGATTTGTCATCCAGACTGGTATACTTTTGAGAATGGCAGAGGAGCTACTATCAGATACAATGGGACACTAGGTGTAGACCAGAACAGTAAGATTCCAAGTGATTTAATAGCCTGGGGTCTGATCCTGGGTAACCTTGAGCAAATTATACCACCTCTCTGAACCTCAGTTTCCTCATCTGTTAAGTGGGTATATACCACTGGATTTATGAGATTAGAGGTGACTTTATGTAAAACTGGTGTGATACCTGGCACATGAGAGGCCTTCAGTAAATGGTTGCTAGTAGTATTACTGTTAACAAGTGGCACTAATTGAAAGAGGTAATCAGCAAATGTGTTGACTGGTGGAATCCTGGGGCCGACACAGCTGGAGTGGACACTCAGGAATCTGACACATACTCAGAGTTGCACTGAGAGGCTGAAGCTCAGGTGAGATGCCTGCCAGTGGGCTTAGGGCATTCCAGATGCCCAGCCCTGAGGAGTAAAGTAAGGCAGATGGAAAGTGTGACTGGTCTAGCACTAGCCATTGTAGGTTCTGATGCCACACATCGTTGTGACTTCAGATGAGTCACTGCCTCACCCAGTCTGTTTCCTCAACTGTCAAATGGAGTGAGAACTGAATGAGATTATATATATTATATGAATTGACCCTCCAGGTTAACATTTGATAGACGTCACTGTTGTCACCATCAGGTTACAGCCGTGAGTTGGAGGGGTTCGCCGTCATTAACTTCCCAGCTCATCCTTCTGTACTGTGCAGCTTGCCTGGCAATCACCTCTCAGTGGCAGGCATTAGTACTTTAATGTGCTCAAGTTGAAGAGCAGGTACCCCAGGGCCACGAGGCATCTGAGGCCAGGCAGAGCCAGGCTGGGTGCGGGCGAGAAGGCCTGGCCCTGGACAGTGCCCTCAGCTCCGCATTCTCTTTTCAGTGTCCTGCGGGGGGAACCACTAAAGAGGGGTGGGGGTTTATTTCGAAGACCAGAACTAGAAATTGCCTGGTTTGTGCTGCTCCTTTCACCCCACCATTTCTGATTTGATTTACTTGTCCTCTTTTCCTCTCAGAACGACACTAAGGTTTTGGAGCAGCCAGTAGTCGTGCAAAGTGTGGGCACTGATGGACGTGTCTTCCAGTTCCTGGTGCTACAGCTGAACACCACAGATCTGGCCTCTGATGAGGGTGTCAAGAATCTAGTCTGGATAGACTCGGATCAGCTCCTCTATGAGCATTTTTGGTGTCTCCCGGTGGTCAGAAAGAAGGCAGTTGTGGTAAGTCCAGCCGCCTCTGGCCTGGTGATGGGCCCAGGGCCAGGACTCACCCTCCCCAGAGTGAGCCTGGCTTGGGGTTGACGGGATGCTTGTGAGTGGGGCCCCGGCTTTAGGGTCTTCACGCTCAGGACCTCTGCCTGGAGGGATACTTCAGCCCTGCCCATTACCTAAAACAGTGCCTTCCACCCTGGGCCCCAGCCCGCTCTTCACCTCACCTCCCGCGCTCCCCGGTGCCCACCACGCCGAGCTCCTTGTAGCTGTCCAGTACGCGCCGCTGCCTGAGTAGCTCAGGATCCCAGTAGGTGCTGTTCCCTTTACAGAGGAGGCTGCTTCCTCCTTGCTCCCTCCTCCCTCTCCCCCCTTTCCCTGTCATCTGCTTGTCTTCTAATTGTCATTCCAGGTTTAGCATAAAGACCCACCATCCCAATCCCAGCCTTGCTTAAGTACCTTGGGTGGGTTCCCATAGCCCCTGGGTCCCCCCAGTCACAGCACAGTCACGCTGCTGTTCTATAGTTATCTGTTTATGTGTTCTTCTCCTCTGTTAAACCGAGCACTGAGATCCTCAAAGGCTGAGTCCATGAATGATGCGTTCATTTCATTCCTCCATGGCATTGTCGCTCACTGCTGCACCTTCAGTGCTCGGCTGACAGAGAGCAGGCCTGTGTTCTGTGTAGTGGGCAGTGGCAGTATCTAAATAGAATCATGATGTAATACCAGGCAGTGATAAGCGCTCTGAAGAGACAAAACAGGACTGGGGGATGAGACAGAACAGAGCGGGGTGCTGCTGGATCTGTGGCCGACGAGCCATGTCCCACACAGGGCCTCAGTAGATTTGTTGAAATGTAGTTGTTGAGCCTTTGAACATTATCTGTATGTTAGTGGAATGATGAGTTCTCCAGTGTCTGTCAGTATTGTCTACCCCTGAAATGCCTACTGGTCTGGTCCCTTCTCTTTGGCCCCAGACACCATTCATTGTCCCTCACCTGTGCGGCCACACCAGCCTCCTCCACGTCCCTCTGCTCTTAGTTGTGCTCTCCCTCTCCCCTTCACGTCTTCAGGTCCTCTTCTTTCAGCCTCTTCCTTCCAAAATAGTGACTTAGTGCCAGGCCTCTGCTGGTGTGGTCATGTGACTCCTCCTTACCTGTCTCTTCCCACACCCACCCCACCTCCACCATCACGGACCCTGGGCTCCAGCCTCGCCGTAGCTCTTCCCACCTTCATTTGTGCCTCCAGACCAGTGCATATACTGGCCTCTCTGAAGTCTCCTTTCTTTTTTCTTTCTGGCCCATTCTGTTGTACTTGCCCTTTAAGACTCATTCATACATGCTCTCTTCCATGTATGGAAGTCAGTGTGTTAGTTATTTTCTCCCGTTTTCTTAGCGTCTTTTTCCTACTTCTATTATGAGGCCCATCACCTTGTATTATCACTATTGCAAACCTGGCTGGAAGCTCCTTAAGGGTGGGAGCCAGATTCAAGTCATTATTGGATTTCCAGCACTGGGCACAGCTCTGATACAGAGAAGGTGCCTGATGAATGTGTGTGGAGGGAGTGAGGGATATTGTCCCTGGGAATCAAAAGGGGCAACAGAACATTTGTTTGTGGTGGTTGAGGTGAGCAGGATTAGGGATCAGGGCAATGTCAACAGACGATTTGGCTGAAAGGTTCTGGGATGCTTCGTTTCCTCCTCGCTAGTCCAGCGCCCCCGGCATCTCTTGGCACCAGCTCCCCAGCGCTCCTCCTTGGTCGTGAGAGAAAGAAACAGTTATTATCCAGGCACTTAGGATTTGCATGAAACCTACCTTTGTTTTAATTGCTGCCATTCAACCTAGTAGCAGGATCCTAATGGGCTGTGTTCTTTCCAGGAACCTGTTGGGCCGACTGGTTTCCAGCCAGAGACATTCAGGAAGTTTTTAGCTCTGTATTTGCACGGTGCTGTGTGAGCCAAGGACCATTCTGAGGCCTGGAGCTCCCTGTGCCCCTCTCCCCCTGAGGGTCCTGGGTCCTGGGTGGTGCCTGGGGCCTGCTCGGAGCCCAGTGCTCCTTTGGCTGGTGGTCTCACTGACAATAAAGAGCCCTTCTGGTGCACTGGAGCCTGTGCTTGTTGTGGGGGTGCCATCAGGAGGGGCACCCACAGATGCGTGCGGGCCCTTGCCATGAGCCTGCCTCCGCACAAGTGCTGGCCCTGGAGCCTGACCTACCCCAGCTTTGTCCGTGACCCATCTTGTGACTTTAAATAAGAATCTTCATCTCTCTGAGTTTCAGTTTCTTCATCTGAAACTTGAGGCTAATATGACCTACACTGTTTGCTTCATATTAGGTGTCTGTGATGGTCGCTAGGCTCTATGGCATTACTTAAATTGTGGACACATTCCACAATGACTGCAGAAGATCTGAATAGAATATTCATTGTAAATTTCTCACTAGTACCTTGGTTAATGGACTGAGTACATCCCTGGTTCAGCTGGCCTCTGTTCAGATAGCATCAAGTCCTGCTCTGGGCCAGGCAGCGTATACACAGCATCTTGTTCAGTCCTCACAAAACCCTTGCAAGGTAAACGTTTCCATATTCAAGAGAAGTGTTGAATTCCTCCTGTGTGCCGGGCAGCATTCTGGGCCCTGTAGATGAGGGGGTGCAGATAGTGTAAGGAATTGCTGAAGGTCACGCAGCTGGTGTTGTAGGTCGACTCCCCTAGGAAACCCTGAGATGGAGATTTGCAGGTGAAAGCTCGGGGAGAGCCTTGAGGGTCAGCACGTGCGGGGAGTGACGATAGCAGCACCGGGTGGAAGAGGGACTGAGCTCAGTGAGTTTGCACCTGAGGCCTTTGGCTGGTTCGCGGCTCCGTGGGCCCCCTGGAACAGAGTTGTCCTCATGGAGCCGAGGTGCTGAGCCTTTCTACAAACACCAGTGACTTGTCACCAGTCACTGGATAACACTGCTCCCAATTCGGGAGAGACCTCGGGTGAGGTGGCTTTGTTGGGCTGAGTGCGATTCCCGAGGGACTTTACTGAGAGCAGGCAGCCAGGACACTTCCTGCTGTGGGAGGATCACTCTGAAGAGGGGTCCAGGAGCCCATGTCACCTCCATCCATAACAGTGCTGTTTCCAGCCCCGTGTCCCTGACTCCCAGGTTGTACTCCTTCCACTTTACAAGGTACCTTTTAGGCTGGGCAGGGCAGGGTTTACCAGGAAAAGGACAGATTGGGCTGGTGGTGGTGTGTGTGAAGGGGTTACTGGGGAAGGCGGCGAGTGTGCAAAAGCAGGGGGTCGAAAAAGATCCTGGAGCACTGGGGAGTGGTTGGAAATGGGGAGCGCAGGGAGGGCGGGGGTGAGGCTGGAGGGGCCAGCTCTCAAGGGCCTTGAATGCTGGCACTTCAGGCTTCCCCAGGTAAAAGTTGTCCTCCCACACAAGGCAACTCTGGTCCTTTTCCCTAAGGGTAACCACAACTTAGAGTTTCTCATGTAGCGCCATTAAAACGTATATGTATAATAAGGATGTATATATGGACACTGCTTAGTGTCATCCTATTTATAGACCATTCTGCACCTTCCTTTTTTCACCTAATACCTTGGGATCGCAGATCTTGCCCCATCAGCACATATGAGCTATATTGTTCTTTTGAGCAGCTGCATTAATACCTGTCGACGGACATTCGAGTTATTTCTGGTGGTTAGCTATTACAAGTAATGCTGCAGCGAGCATCCTTGTTCACGTATCTTAGAGTACTTCTGCCAGCGCAGCCATTGGATAAATTCCTAAGCAGAATCGCTGAGTCAAAGGGATTTTTTAAAGAACACTCTGTGGGCGTGTGGAGGGCGAGTTGGCAGGGCGACTGTACCGAGTAGAGCTGGAGGCCATTGCGGTCATTCTTGGATGAGTGATGGTGGTGGCTTGAAGCCAGGCTGAGGGGGCGGAAGCCCCCTTGCTACTGGTGGGAGAGTGGGGAGTGAGAGGGCGAAGCCAGCCTGGGTCTTGAGCGTGTGGGTCAGAGGCTGCAAGTAAGTGGGCCGTCAGCAGGTGACCTTGCAGCTTGAGGACTGCCCTGGAAGGGTGCCAGTGTTACAGGGCAGGCCTGGGTGCTCATCCCAGCCCCTGGAGTGAGGACAGCCCTAGTGGTTGGCCTTCGTCTGTCCCCTTGGACCTTGCAGCTAAGCTGTGGAGCCTGGCACCCACTGCTCTCTCCCTTCAGGCACCTTGCAGCTGGTCTGCAAAGTGAGGCAGGCAGGACTGGCGTTTCTATCCTCCGCATGCAGGTGAGGAGACTGAGGCTCAGACACCACGTGGTGTATTGTGAAGAACTGGGAAGTTCATATGTGATGACAGCTGCTTCCTCCATAGAGTTGTGCCTACCTCCCCAAATCCCAAATGCCCACCTACCTCATCCTCCCCACCCTCTTACCTTCCTCGTTAAACACAGGGAGGGAGGAAATACAGGATGATTTTCAGGCCCTATTTGGCCTTAGACTTGAGAACAGAGTACTCACCTAGTCAGAGCAAGTCTGGGAGAAGGAAGCAGGAGGGTGGACGGGGATGTCCCACTATTAGTATAAAAGTCGTCCTATAGGGACTTGGACTTTTAAGCAACAGGCATTTGAAGGCAAAATTTTGACAATGGCATTGTGAGCACATGTGAACGTGCTCTCATTTGGTCATGTATTTAAGTGTCATGTCGATCCATTAGAAAGCTCAGTTCATTTCTGGCAGGCATCAGTGGACTGGGGAACGCCATTTCCAAGAGTCTCCTATTCTACCTTCCACTCAGATCCTGAGTTTCCTCATCTGCAGAGTGGGAATAAAGCACCTCCCTTTCAGGTTTTCCCTACTTTGGGATTAACAGGCTGCATTTGACCAGGAGGTTTCAAGTATATGGCTCTAGAGGTTTTCAGAAGCTCCGTGAAAAGGTGGGATTACTTCGGGGGGCCCTTTAGGCCGTCTCTGTCCTCTCCCAAGGCTGACTCAGGCTGGATGTAGGGCAGGTGCTCGCCAGAGGCTCTGTGACTTGCTGGGCTCTGTCCTTCAGCAGCAGGCCCGAGACTGGCGTAGGAGCAGGCCAGGGTCACCTCAGGCTTTAGACAGCATCTCCCTGCTTCATCTTTTGTGGCGGGACAAAGTCCCTTAAAGTGTGTATGTGACCTGGGTGTCTCATACCGTCTTCCCTTTAACATGAATACACAAATCACTGTGACTCATGGGGCCTACCTGCTTGGCTGCTGGAAGACCACCCTGTTATAGGGACCCTCTCCCCAGAGATGTCTGGGAACCTGCAGAGAATCCCAGTGTCCACTCCTCAGCTCAGGATGATAAGCTCTCAGCTACTTGGTTCGTTCCACGGGTGTCTGTGAGCATCTGGTATGTGTTAGGCATGAGGCAAGGCCCCAGGTAGAGAGCATTGAGCAAAACAAGGTCCCTACTGTCAATGGAGTTTACATTCCAACGTGGGGAGACAGTGCAGAAAGAAAGGTATGTCAGAGGATCCGAAGGCAAGACTCTGAGACGGAGAGTTGTGGCAGCAGGCTTACTGGGGCGCACTCCCCAGAGACCCATGAGCAAGGGAGGAGGGCATGACTGGGCAGGGGGAGCTGAGACCCCCGCGGGTCCTCTAGAGAGCTCGGTATCGGGTGGCCCTTCAGAGCCATCCCAAATCGAGGCCAAGTGGTCCCACGTCAGCCATTGGCCACTGGCCACCGCCTGGGAGGAGGTGAAACCTTGGGTGAGGCAGTCCCCTGGGGACCAGGGCAGCACCCAGGAAGGGACACCGAGCCACCAGCAGCTGGGGACGGGGTGTGTTAGCCCTTACCTCACAGGGTGAGGCCTCTGTGAGAAGGTAGTGTTTGAGTAGAGGCTGAACGAAGCGTGGGACAGGCTGGGAAGGCGCTGGGAAAAAGGCGACCGCTCTGAGATGGGCGTGCGGTTGGTGTGTTTGTGGAGTAGCGAGGAGGCAGGGAGGCCCTGCTGGAGCAATGGCTCTGCCACCAGAACCCCACCCCGAACCCAGCCTGCAACCGCCAGCCCGCCCTTCTCTGCAGAGCTCGCAGAACCGGGCCTGGGGTGGTCTTTGGCAGAAGGAATACGAGTCACATCAGCAGAGTCTATGGAGATCTCTCGTGGAGGTCATGGAACAGCTGAAAAGCTGGGAGGGACTTAGAAGTCAGAGTGAGCTGGTTCCGACCCCATTTCTGCTCCTGAGAAGGGGTTTGTTTATCTTTCCCTCTGCCCTCCACCTGAGAGCCCGGAAACCAACGCCCCCTTGTCCAACACAGGTAGCCCCCTCTTCTTCGCCTCCGCACTGGCTCACACACTTCCAGCGATGCGGAACTTTTTACCTCTCGAAGCAGCCTCTTTCACTGTGGCTGCTAAGCATTCTCGCACTCAGGAGGAATGTCTTCCTTTAGCTTCAGTTCCGGGGTCCCAGCTCTGACTGCTGGGGCCTCACACCCCATCTGCTTTCTGAGCCAGGGGAGATTTGAAGCTGGGAATAATAGGCCTCAAAGCCAAATAGCCCAGTGTCTACCTCCCACTGAGCCTCTAAGCCATTTCTCAATCCACAGCGTACCTCAGCCACCTGCTCCAGGCTGTATCACAGAGCAGGGACCCAATGCTTCAGCTGGGCTGAGGATGGCAGGGTGGAGTGAGGCCAGCCTCTCCCCTGTTCTGGACACTGATTTGGCTGTTGCCACCTGAGATCCTCAGTCTATCCCATGCCAGACAACCTGGCCATGTCTCCTCATACCCAAAGCCTGTATCCAGGGGGCGGGCTTGTTGCCCCGGGCAAGAGTCTAGCCTCTCAGGAGCAGCGTAGCCACGCCCAGCTTTCTGTCACCCACCCCACAAAACACATCTGTCTCCTCATCCTCAGCTGGGCTGATGGAATCCAAGAATAGGCTAGAATTGGGGACTGAGCCCTGAGGTTCCCCACTACAGACCTCTAGGGGGTCCAGCAATTCAGCTCCTTTTATAAGTCCCTAGTGTGTGCCAGGCCTTGTGCTGGGAGCCAGAGATACAGAATGAGACATGGTCCTCCAGGAGTTCCCAGCTGGCGGGTGGGCAGTGACAGAGTAGTCAGTCTCCTTTGGATCTGCTGAAGCCATAAAGGCCACCTCTTTCCCCACACCTGAGCACCTGCCCACAGGTGACAGCATGCAGTGGGGAGGAGTGCAGGAGTGACCGTACTCAGCAAGCATCCACTCACTGTGTGAGCACTCCCTGAACACCTGCTGGGTGCCAGGCCTCGTGCTGGGTCACTCACTCTGGGGACAAACACTCAGGCATGGTCCCAGGCTTCGAGGAACTCCCAGTCTGATGGGGGAGGCAGACGTTGAACCATTACAGCATAGGGGTCGTGGGGGCTCAAAGAAAGCCTTCACCTCGGCCTACAAGGCTTCCAGAAAGGCGGCCCACGTGAGCTGGATTCTAAAGTGCAAGTAGGACAGGCGTGCCGAGAGGGAAGAGCAGGAACAAAGGCCCCAGTGGGCAGCGATCCCTGAGGAGTCCTGCATCACTGGAGCGTGCAGTGCTGAGGGTTGAGAACAAGCAGGAGAGGCCCGCAGGACCTGAATGAGGTGAGGAGCGCGCCCTGGATCCCAGGCCGTGTGCGGCACTCTCCTCTCTGCAGCTTTCTTCCCTTGGTATCCGGGCACCTCACTCTCCTCACTGCCTCCTTTGCTAGCTCCTCCTGTTTCCCGGGGCCCAGTCCCTGGGCCCTTCTCCGTTCACTCTGCAGATGAGCTGTCTCAGTGGCTTTCAAGAGCATCTGAAGGCCAACAACTCCCCATGTCTCTAGGTGGGACCTGCCTGTTTGACTTCTTTACCTGGATGTTGAACAAGCGTCACCTCAACCTGCTCTTCCCGCAGCCCCCCTCACCTCGGTGACGGGCATCGCCAGCCTCCCACAGCCGTTTTGTTCCCCTCTGTATCGCTAGTGTTAGGACAGTCCTGGCATGTAACAGGTGCCCCATAAATATGTGAACGGATGGATGGAAGAGCTTAAGGATGCTCAGAAGTGAGTGAGTGAGTTGGATCTTTGTGGTATTGGAAGGGCTGAGATGGAGGCAGGAAACCAAGGTGGTAGCTGTATGTCCCAGGTAACAGATGCCAAAGACTGGGGCTCCACAGACACCTGGGAATGGATAGGAGAGTACCAGCACAGGGCAGGATGGACCCTCTTTCAGCACCCCGTCGCTTGGTCTGGTCTTCTGTTTCCAGCGCTCCCGCCCAGTGAGCCCAGGGAAGCTCCGGCTCCACTCAGTTCAGGGCAGAGCCCTCACAGAAGCCTGGGATGTACTCTGGGCTCAGGCCCCTGGAGTCTGGAATCCTCAAGGGACAGCAGAGGCTGGGAGTCAGAGATTACCCAGGGTCACCCAGGGCATCAGGCTGAATGGCCCCAGCTGAGCCCAAACTGGAGTCCTGCTCTGGCTCTGTGCCTTGGTAGTTGCTGACCCTCCCCTTCCAAGCCCCCTCCACACACACCTGTCCCCTGCCCCAGGCAGGCCCTGCCGGCATCAGCTAGTTTGCCTCAAGGCTCTCCTTTTCTGGATCCAGGGAGGGGTGCCCAGCCAGGAAGGACAGGGCCTTCACTTTGACCCCCAGGCTGGCTGGCCTCTAGAATTAGGCACTTGTGGGTAGTGATGAGTAGTAGGAAAGCAGCTGCTGAGCTGGGGCCTTTGGCCTGGCTTGTCCACTCCTGCCCAAGTGTCAGTGATGGGCTAAAGCCCTCCTCTGTGAAAGTATAGGAATGACACCCACCTTCTGCCTCTCACTCCGAGACCCTCATCCTGGCTGCAGAACCTGGATCTGGCCCGTCCCTGCTCTCAGTCAGGCCTGGACAGGGCCAGGGTGGTGAAAACACTGGGGGGAACAGGAGCCTGTCCTCTCCTCAAAGACCTCTTGCTGAGAAGGCCTACCTCAAACCAGCCCTCATCAGGGCCATGAGTGTGGCAAAGGCAACTCTGGGGGTGCTGGGGGAAATCACAGGCTGAGGGGTGTGTTAGGGTGCCTGGTGTTCGAACCCCGCCCCCCACAGAGGTGGGCAGTGAGGCACACAGCAGGCTCTCATTACAGGCTGGGGGCCCTTTCCTTCCTCTCTGCCGGGGCCCCTGTGACCTGGGCTCCCTTCTCCAGGCCACTGCTCCCACCTGCGCCTGAGGCCTGCTCTGGGGAGCATAAGGGCAGCGAGGGTATGGAGTGGGTGCTTGCCCGTCATCTCCACCTTCTTTGCTCAGCACTGGAGCTGGCACGTGGCAGATGCTCAGTGCTGGTGAACAAACACCTCTTCAGGACTGTCAGTGCAAGTCAGTAACAGCTTGCGTCTCCTCATCTGTCCAACAGTGATGTTTTCCCAGTAATTCAAAGACATCTGTGCTGAGGAAGAGCCTAGGAAGCCTTATTCCCCGATGAGGACGGAAGGACAGATGGAATTTTCTAGGCCCTCCCAGCTACTCCTCATACCCATTTAGATGCTCCCCAAAAGAGTAGTACCACCAACAGCTAACACTGCTGCTCTTACTACGTAAAAGGCACTGTTCTAAACACTTTACAAATGTCAACTTATCCTCACAACCACATGATAGGTAAACCATTATCCCCATTTTATAGATGAGGAAACTGAGGACAGAGGTTGTGAACTAACTTGCTCAGGGCCACACAGATCCTGCAGGATCTGAAACTGGTCCCTTCAGACCTTGTAAAGGCGGGCTAAAGCCACATTTGCTCAGACATCGTGTGTTCCCTCCCCTCCTGCTGCGGGCCTGGCCCCAGAGCTCCAGGGAGGCAGAAAGTTCTACTTTCTAAATGTTGTTCAAATCAGCATCCACAGCTGCTGACTTGGTGGGCTTGCAGTAGTTCTTGCCTAGACAGCAGCTGGGACTGGGTCTCCCCGAATCTGTCCAGCCCCACCCAACCATCTTCCAGGATGTGGCCTGCACCGTTTTCAAACATTCAAGTCAAACTGTGCCACTCTCCAAATCTTTCAAGGGCTCCCTGTTGCCTTGGAGGTGAAAAAATAAAACTCAATGCCCCTGTGGCCCGGCACCCTAGGACCTGTGAAGCAAATTCCACCTGAAGGGAGAAAGCAGGGCATGGGTGCAGCCCATGGGGCCAGCCTAGCCGATGCTGACTCTCCACTGAAAACAGCACACCGGGAACCTTATCCAGAAAAATATACTCTGGCAAACCAAAATGCGTTTGTGAGATGAGAAACCCCAACTGCCTTTTAGAATGTCCCCGAATGTTTGAAGTGAGACAGTGTCCTCCCAACCATCTTCCCCAACTCTCCACAGAAGATTAACATGCCCAGGAAAAGAAGGCCGACTCCTGAAACAGCACAAACCAAAATCTTGCCCTGCAACAGGAACAAAAATTCTGCCCAACCAGTTGCCTGGCATTTTGTAATCAGTATAACGAACTCCAACCCATGTTCCCCCCAAACATGTCAGGAAGGGCTGCGGAAAAAAGATGTCCCTTTAATAAAACGTTATCAACATATATCGTACACAAACTACAATGTATCATAATTACTTTTTTTTCCTCTCTTAATTCAGAACCAGACTACAAGGTAAGAAAAAACACAGAAACAGCTACAATGTTCCCAATAATCCGCACAAGGTCTTTTTTCAGGCAGATGATATCTCACATAATATGATATACATGGATCAGAAAGGGAGGGACGAAAACAAAGACCAGCTACAGGGGGGGAAGAGGAGGAGGAGGGGTGTAAATGTACAAAGAATTCTGGTGTCTTCAGGGCAAGACACAGAGGTTTCGATGGGGGGGTGGTGAGGTGAGGGAGGCCACAAGTCACCCCTCCTGGGAGGGGACAGGCTCCACTGTCGCATTTGTTGGTTTTCGAAAATAAAAACAGGACCGGAAACAGCACATCTGTTTGGTTGCTGGCGTCCCCCCTGCCCCCCACAGCTATTCCAAAGTCTCTCTGTCCAGTTCCAAGCGCACACAGAGCAATTCTGGTCAATATCCCATTTTTGAAAAAGAAGAATCAAGAGGGGAAAAAAAAAAAGAAAACCCAAACTCCAGCCCTCTACTGCCCGCACACAGGAGGACGACGATTCGAGGAATGAGAACGCGGAGGTCACAGTTTCCATGTCCCAGGTCATAGCCATCCTGTCGGGGTGGCCTCCCCCACTCCGCTCCAGGCCACCACCCCGCTGGCAGGATTCTCACTGGGAAGACTGGGGTGGGGGCTGAGGAGGGGGCTGGAGGGCGGGACGCTGGGCGGGGAGAGGTCCAGAAGAGAGAGGAAGCAGTCCTGGGAACACAGTGCATGCCACTGGGTCGCAGCACAGCTCCACTGGGGCGGGATCCTGAAAGCGGTCGGTGGTCTGGCCCCTCCGGCCACGTAACGGGGGAGGGGGTCTGGGGTCGAAGCTGTGCAGTTGCTGTCGCCACCTCGCCAGGAGATCAAGCAGAAACAAGACAGGTTCCTGCCCTTCCCTTGCCCGTCAGCACAAACCAAAAACCCCAAGTGGAAAAGGGTGACTCCTTTTTTCTTTCCCAAAAAGGCCGTTTGAAAGAAACCACCGATTGTAAACTGCCCAGTTTATTATAATTATTATTATTATTTTTAGATGGCTACAAAGACAGGTGAGATCTCACACCTAGACTAGCTTTCCTGGTGGAAGGGCTTGGGTACAGACAGACAACAGGGCTTGGGTTTTTGTTTTTTGTTTTTCGTTTTTTGCTTTTTTTTGTCCTTTTTTTTTTTTTTTAAAGAAGAAAGCAAAGAGGTTGATTGGGGTGGGGGGGGCTTGCTAGAAGCTTCCATTTTTAAAAATTTTTCCCCCAAAAAAACCCCCCTGAAAACAAATTAAAAAAATCCCAACAACGGTAAAACCCCCAACAAAAAACAACAAAAATGTGTCATGTACATAAAAGGTCCTTTTGGGAAAGGGCAAGGGGTGGGATTTTTCTGGTCATTGACTTGAAATGTATTTTTGAGTTTTGTCCTTCACGTTTTATGGAATAAAAAGTTCGGCCTTTTTATTGCATGAAACTGAAATTGAGAAAGGTTGGGGGAGGGGAGGGGGAGGGTTGAGGGGGAGCAGGAGATGCCCCTCCCCCAGCTCCTGGGTAATGACACCTCACTTCTTCTTGCATAATTTCTGGCACCTTCCCGCCTGCAATGCCGGCTCTCTCAGCGTCTCAGAGAAGAGGAGGGGGGATCACACACTCATCGTCATGCTTGGAGAATACTGGAAGGGGAGAAGCAGAGAAGGGGGGTCATGAGGGCCAGGGTGTGGGAGAGCCCTGTGGAGATCTGACTGCAGAGCTGGACTGGGACTGTCTGGGCGTGGCTGGGCTGAGACACCCATGATGGCACTGGGTGGGCAGGGGGCCAGCAGGCGGGACTTAGGAGCCACCTCTTGGCACCAGCCTGTGTCCCTGACTCCTCTCCCCGGCCCCTTTCCCTCTCCAAATCACCCCTTCTTTCCAAGCAAAGCAGCAGCGGCCCCTGCCGTCCCCTCATGGGGCCACAGACTGCAGAGAACCGGGGTCTGACGAGCCGGAGCACAGACAGGGTGCCCTGGGGTGGGAGCCGGCCTGGGGTTCTCAAAAGCTGCTTAACCATGACATCGTTTCTTCAGATGACACTGTAAATAGAGGCCCAATGTGAAAAAGGAGACGGCCAGCTCCTCTGCACCGAGACCCCCAGAAGTCACTGGGTGCGTGAAACTCCTTCCCCAGGACGGGAGGAAATAAGACTGGGACAGAGACCCAGTGGGCCAGAGCCCAGGGCTCGTCCAGCCACGTCAGCTTCTTCATTGCTGGAGGCGCTGCGCCTCCGTGTGGATGCTTCGGGAAGGTCAGACTCAGGTAGCAGGGGTCAGCGCCAAGCGGTGGGGGAGGGGGGTGGGGGAGGTGAGGGCTCTGCACTTTGTGTGGAAAAGTAACCGAGGTGAAAGGCCCACGACACAGCTGCCAGGACACTGGCCCAGCAGGCAGGTCTTGGTCAGGAGACTGAAACTTAAATCAACAGTCCCCAGCCCCAGGGGATACGGTGAGGACCCAGGGGTGAAATGAGGGTGGTGGCAGGCACACTTACATTGTCGTTCTGGAAGGAGTGGAGGAAGTTCCCTCCTAGCTCACCGTCGTCTCGAGGGGTGCCTGGAGGATTGCTAATGCCACTTATGTTGTTAGGAGAATTCTGCAGAGAGAGCAGAGGAGGTAAGCCCCCGTGCCCCCAGCAACCTGCCCCTCCCAGATGCGGGAAAGGCTTTCTGGGTGGTGCTGTTAGGGAGGAGACATGGAATACACACTCACTTTTGGAAGTCCATCTATGTCACCTGACCCTGAAAGGAAAAATGAATCCAGTTCAGTTTCTTGCCCACCCTTCTGTGCAGGGGCCTCCAAACCCTTCCACCCAAGCCCAAACACCTCTGCAAAGAGGATCTTCTACTTAGGCAACATCTTCCTCTTGGGATCTTCCCGTGGGGACCCGGCCTAGGGGAGCCAGGAGCCAAGGCAGAGGAGGCTTCCCGGGAGGGTCGGGCAGGGGGCAGCATGATGAGGTCAGGGCGCTGACTCACCTAACGAGCCGTTCATGTGGTGTGGCTCCATGCCGCCCATGCCCCCCATCGGGCCATCCGAGCCTGGACCCATTGGGAACTGTGGGAGAAGCACAGAGCGTGGCAGCTGAGTGGGCCCTCGGCTCGGCTGCAACCCTCGCAGGGCTCCCATGCCCAGCTGCATCCCCGGGGAGCTTCCATTCTGGCGGGGCCACTCTCACACACTCAGGCATTTAACACCAGGAGGCCGGAGCTGGTGCCTCCCCTCGGCCCTAGGAATTGTGCAAGGCAGAGGCGCTCATTCCTATGCACCACGGGAGGAAACCCACCCAGAGAGAGAGAGGGACTGGTCCAAGGCCACCCAGAGACAGCTCTCAAACCAGGCCTGCTGGATCCCATCCCGGGCTCTTTCCATCCCGGGGCAGCGTGCGGGGCTCACCAGTGAGAACCTCACCCAGACGGAGTGACCAACTGCCAGGCCAGGAAACAAAAACATTTGTGCTTTTCCTCCCCATTTTACAGATGAGGAGACTGAAGCACAGAGTGGACCATGCTTTGCGCACGATCTCCCAGGTAGGAGAGATGGAGAAGCTGCGGCTGGACCGTGGGCAGCCTGGCCCTGGAACCATCACACTAGCCTCCTCCAGGCTCTTCCTCAGAAATGTGTGGGGAGCTGGGGCGTGGGTGGCAGGACTTCTCTCGCTGGGACTGTGTGGGGGAGCTCACTAATGAGCAGAACTGACGGCGCAGACAGACCAGACACCAGACGTGTAATCTGCTCTACCCGCCTTCTCAAATCTGTCTGGAACTAACCCCCCCATCTCAGCAAAGCAGCAACCAAAGGCCAGAGGTCACATCGCATGGCCACCAAGGGATGGCTGAGCCCAGTCTGGAGAGCCGAAGCCCAGGGATACAGACTGGATGCCAGGGTGGACAGGGGACGAAGTGGCAGAATGGAGGCCTGTGCCGGGCACTAAGGACACAGAGCTGGGTCACACCTGGGCCTCAGTCTGAAGGAGGAGCACAGCCACGGACACCCAACTTCCCCACAGGATGCTGAGATCCAAAGAGAGCTGCAGACAAAGCACGGCTGCAACTTCAGAAAGAGGCACTGAGGAAAGGGCAGAGAAATCAGAACAGGCTGCATGGAGGAGGAGGCAGAGCGTCAAAATAATTGAAGGATAGAATCTGGGCAGGCAGAGATGGACCATGGCCTTGTTCTCAGCAGGGGTCCTGCCTGAGCAGAAGTAAGAGGCCTCCTAGCAGGTGCCAGCACGGAGTGGCTGGAGCAGGAACTGATGTGACGAGACTGCAGGGGAGGGGCTGCGGCACCAGCCGCTTCCTCACCCCGCCTCCCACTCACACACCCCGTGGGTGCAGGATCCTGGCCTCCCCAGTGGCCTCCCAGGGCCACTCGCAGGCATTGGGGCACATTTTGCCATCTGGCAACCAATTTCATGCTTATGAACCCAAGTGATAGGAGGATGAGGGTGACCAACTTTTTAAGGAGCCAAACCCAGACACAGTCACACCAGAGCAAAAGAATCCCGAAATTTGACAATAAACAGTTATGCACATGTGTCATTACGGAAACATACATATATTTAAAAACAGGTATCTTAAATAACATATTATGTGTATTTCTGTTATTCTTTTTAACAGCTTGAGATATAATTCACATACCATACAAGTGACCCATTTAACGTATGCGATTCAGTGGCTGTTAGTGTATTTATGGAGTTGTGCAACCACCACCACCATCAATTTTAGGACGTTTTCATCACCTGCATCCATTAGCAGTCACTCCCCATCCCCGCCCCCCTTGAATCCCCAGGCCCACTCAACCATTAATTTATTCTGTCTCTACAGATTTAGCTATTCTAGACACTTCATACAAACAGAATTATATGTGACCTTTGTGGCTGGCTTCTTTCACTTAGCAAAATGTCTTCAAGGTTCATCCATGTTGTTGCATGTATCATGTACTTCATTACTTCTTACGGCCAAGTAACGTTCCACTGTATGTATATACCACCTTTAATTACCCATTCATCAGTCAATGGGCAGTTAGGTTGTTTCCACTTTTTGGCTATTATGACTAGTGTTCCTGTGAACATCTGTGTACAATTATTGTGTGGACATGCTTTCATTTCTCTGGGGTAGATACCTATGAGTGGAATTGCAGGGTCACAGGGTAACTGTTTAACCTTTCGAAGAACTGCCAGACTGTTTTCCACAGCATCTGCACCACTCCACATTCCACGTTCCCTCCAGCTATGTGTGAGGGTTCCAATTTCTTCCCATCCTCGCCAACACCGCTCATTATAATGTCTTTCTGATTCTAGCCATCCTAGTGGGTGTGAAGTGACAGCTCACTGTAGTTTTCATTTGCTTTTCCCTAATAACTGACGCTGAGCATCTTTTCATGTGCTTATTGGCTATTTGTACATCTCTGGAGAAATGTCCATTCAGATCCTTGGCCCATTTGCTTTTAAGTTTATTTTTTGGCTGCGTCGGGTCTTAGTTCCGGCATGTGGATCTTTCGTTGTGGCCCGTGGGCTTCTCTCTAGTTGTGGCACGCAGGCTTTTCTCTAGTTGTGGCACGTGGGTTTCTCTCTAGTTGTGGCACGTGGGTTTCTCTCTAGTTGTGGGGCGCAGGGTCCAGGGCGCGTGGGCTCTGTAGTCGCGGCATGCGGGCTCTGTAGTTGTGGTGTGTGGGCTTAGTTGCCTCGTGGCATGTGGGACCTTAGTCCCCCAACCAGGGATCAAACTGGCATCCCCTGCATTGCAAGTTGGATTCTTAACCACTGGACCACCAGGGAAGTCCCCTTGGGCCATTTTTAAGTTGGTTTGTTTTTTTATTATTGAGTTTTAAGAGTTCTTTACATATTCTGGATTCAAGCCCCTTACCAGACATATGACTTGCAAATATTTTCTATGGGCTGTCTTTTTACCTTCTTGACAGTGTCCTTTGAAGCACGAGTTTTAAATTTTTTTTTTTTGCGGTACGCGGGCCTCTCACTGTTGTGGCCTCTCCCGTTGCGGAGCACAGGCTCCGGACACGCAGGCTCAGCGGCCATGGCTCACGGGCCCAGCCGCTCCGCGGCATGTGGGATCTTCCCGGACCGGGGCATGAACCCGTGTCCCCTGCATCGGCAGGCGGACTCTCAACCACTGCGCCACCAGGGAAGCCCCTCGAGTTTTAAATTTTAATGAAGTCTAGTGCAGCTACTTCTTTTCTTTTGTCACTTGTGTTTCTGGTGTTGTAGGTAAGAAGGCTTTGCTAACCCAGGTCACAAAGATTTATTCCTACATTTTCTTGTAAGTGTTTGATAGTTTTAGCTCTGACGTTTAGGCCTAGGGTCTACACTGAGTTAATTTTTGTGTATGTTGTAAGGATGCAGTCTAACTTCATTTGTCTGCACGTGGATATCCAGTTGTCCCAGCGCCACTTCTTTATTCTGTATTACTTTTCCGTTGCTTAAATGCTGTTAATTAAAGAACAGCTGAACTAGTTAACAGTGGCAACAGGACCAGTTAAACAAATGACGTGTGGAAAAAACACAACACTTTTATAATATTTCTGTGTTCTGACACAGCAAATTATTTTAACTCTTTACTGGATATTTAAATGTTGTAGGCTGTATTACTGTGTATTTATTTAACACACACGTTAAGATTTTTTCAAAAGAGAACCTAAATACAATAGGACTGATTAAACAGATACTACCTATATTTAGTTTCTAAAAACTGACACTTTTTTCTGTCCTGTATCACAATAGGATATTTTTGCTCTGCTTTTTAAAAATTTTTTTAAAAGATTTAAAAAAAAGTTTTACGTACAAAAAGCTAGCATTGTTTCTTTCATTGGGTAGATGTCTTGGATAATCCATTCAAGGAAGTTCATTCAGTCCTATATCCTCTGTGTACTGATGGGAACACTGGTGGCACCTCCTGAGGCCACGTTTCAGGACCAGACCATGCTAGTGTGAGAAGACATGGCCAAAGCAAGAGCCTGGCCGATTTTTTTTTTTTGTGGCGGGGGTGGTGTCCATTAGAGCTGCTGGGGACCTGTCTTGCTTTCAGGGGTCCAACAGGGCAAATGGCGCTTGCTTTTCCACTAATACTTCCCTGAACTGCCTGCAGGTTCTTGGGCATCCTTCTTTCCTTTCATGTAGTGGCAAATCTGAATACAGAGTCAAATGGAAAATGTACCGACGTGCCGCTCTGCTCTTATCAAGCCCTGGTGTCAGTCCAACGTGGTAACACCAGACTATCCTCTCCACAGACACGTCTGCATGGACTTCCCTGGTGGCACAGTGGTTACGAATCCGCCTGCCAATGCAGGGGACACGGGTTCAATCCCTCGCCCAGGAAGATCCCACATGCCGCGAAGCAACTAAGCCCGTGCGCCACAACTACCAAGCCTGCGCTCTAGAGCCCGTGCGCCTAGAGCCCATGCTGCACAACAAGAGGAGCCACCGCAAGGAGAAGCCCGCGCACCACAACGAAGAGTAGCCCCCGCTTGCTCCAACTAGAGAAAGCCCGTGCGCAGCAACAAAGACCCAAAGAAGCCAAAAAAAAAACAAAAACAAAAAGAACACGTCTGCACATGGAGTGCTTAGGATTTTGCTTACGTGCTCAGGTTTCTGGATCTGTAGGAATCGCTCCCAGCTCTCCAAAGATGTCCAACCACTTTGTATCTACAAGCGGGTTTTGGAAGATCAGCTGCTTGTCAGTCAGGCCCTTCTCATCTAGGAGCTCATCAGATGGGCTATGCCTGCCTACGATGGCCATCATTTCTAAACATTCTGAGCACACTGTATATCATTATCGATTAAACCTCTCTTAGGGAAACTGGCTTTAAAGCACAAAGGTAATCTGAACTTGTGAGATCTAAGTTGGATTTTAAATAAGTTACAGTTTTAATAAAGAAACTGGGAAAGTTCTAACTTGGCTGCCCTTACCGGTGACACTTTGAGTCCTCAAGCAGCCTCACTGCCAAAGGTAAGCCATTACTTTGGCTGTATGAGGCTTTATCACAACCCCCCACGAATCTGAACAGCTCAAGTGCCGTCCACTCAGCCTCATCTAGGCTCCTCATGGCCTCTTTAAAGACCATCAAACGGTTCTGGAGAAGCAGCAACTACATTTCTATTTTACTGTCATTCCTTTCTGCATTCTCATCTCATCGTATTTCCAAATCAGAGAAGAGCATCACAGCAGGCTGACATTTTAACATCTTCTCTGTGGCCAGCAACAGCCATCTGTGGGCGTGTGTCCAAGGCTCTCTCCATTTCTATAAACTCAAAAATCTCACTGAGTGCTTCTGCACGTTTTGAGCAAACTGACAAGCGACCAAAACGTTTCATTATGAAAGCTGGATTATCAAAGGTAAGCACATCTCCCCCCTTGACAGCGGTGTCGGGGACAAAGTGTGTGGGGCATTTAGCAGGTAAGAAGTTTATAGACTAAATGAAACTTGCCAAATTAACTGCAGTGTCTGCCAAATATGCAGATAAACGAGCGAAGTCTGGTTTGCATTTGGACAAGGAGAATAACAATCTTTTATTTGTTTTCTGCAGTTTCATTAACATCTTCTTTGTAGAAGTCAAGATTATGATTTGAAGCTCCAGTTTTCAAGTCAAAGTACCTAAAAGCTGGGGAGACTTTTGTTGCCACGGTGTGATGAACCATGTGATATGACGAAAGAAGCTCCCTGATTTTCTCGAAGATGCAATAGAATCAGCTGTACACTGTAAAGGACCAACACACTTGGCATCAAAATTCCCCCTTCTGTTCACCCACAGGACTTCGTTGCAGCCTCTGAGTCAGGAAATGCAACCTTCTCCGTTCATGGAGCCATCTCAGTTCATGGACCAACATGGCGATGGTGTTCATTCAAGGGCCAACGGTGTTCATGCCCCGGCCAACGTGGCAGCCGCTGTTTTGCACTGAGCACTGGTCTCTTTGGAGGATGCACAGAACTTCTGATTGATTCAGAAGGACGTGCCTATCTCGTCCTAGACTGTGCAGTTCTGTCTACAATGCGCTCTCCCACCCTTTTTCCACCCACATCCCTTCTCATCTTTTCGGCACACTTGCCGGTATGTTCTGGTTTGGTTATTTGCCTCCCTGACCCAGTTGTATGTGTCCTCACACCTGTCATTAAAATTCATTCAGCGCCCCCCCTTTTTTTTTGGAGGTGTCGGGGTCACGCTGGTGCTGGTGGTCTCATCGTTCTCATTTTCATTATCTGAGCTCTTAGAAAACATGATCGTGATACTCACAACGTGAAAAATAAAAACACTATCTTGACACAAACAGTTAAGCCGCAAGCAGAGTCAAAGGTGGACTCCGCCAGGGCCCGGATGCAGCGCACTTGAGTCGTACCCCTCGGAATGATGCAACACGGATGATCCATCATTGAGAGCCACAGACCACGACTGCTGGCATCCGTGCTCAGGAAAATATGGTGACGGCAACCATGGGAAGTGGGGAGTCTATGCCACTTTCATGTGCTCAGTCCTGTCTTTGGGACCACTATATGGGTCTTACACTTTTCTGCCCAACCTGCATCCATTAGCAAAACCCAGGATTTTTGTGTCCTGGGAAGTCATCTCCCAGGACACAGGGCTTTCCATGCTAAAATCCAAATTGGCTGGCCACCCTAGGGAGAGGCAGGGGCTATGGGAGATGCTGGCTGCCCAGGAGAGGGGGAGAGATGGTGGTGGAGCAGCAGTTGAGGAGCGAGGTTCCCACACTTCTCAGTCCCAGGACCCCGGGTAAGGTCCCTCTCGGCACCCCCAGGAGGCAGGGCAATGACCCTCACCCAGAGGCTGCTGGAGGATGAAACACGCGCAGTGGCCAGCACAGGGCAGCCCATAATCAGGATTTAACACATGGGGTGATTCAGGAGGCACATCAGGAACCGAACTGGCAAAACCAAACTGTGCATCCCTAAGGGCCCGAGCCAACCCTGGGGTCACAAGCCCACCCTCTGGCTCTGCAGCCCACAAACTACTGATTTGGTCACGTGACAGCCTCCTTTCCAGACCCTGAGCTCCCGGAGGGCAAGGCCAGTGGGACTCACCTCCCCCGCCTGGCAAGGAAGGGTTGTCTGTGGGTCAGACCAGCCCTGTCCTTAGGGAGCTCCCAGCCGGGAGAGGGAGACAGGCCGCCACTGCACAGTCCAGTCCTGACATGGGCGCGGGAACACGAGAGGGAGTAGGTGAGCAGGAATCAGAACAAGTGGAATTTGAGCGACAACATCATTACAGGTTGGGACTTCGAGAGGCCAAGAAGGGAGGAAGTGGCTTCTAGATGAGGGAAGGGCCCTAGCAGAGGCAGACAGGTTACAAGATGGGGGGGTCTGAGGGCTCCCAGAGGCACACAGCAGGCAGGCCCCCGGGGGCCTCCCCCCAAAGCTCCACAGCCAAGGATATGGACCTGAGACACCGCCCAGGTGCACAGACAGTCAGCCGAGCAGGGACCGGCCCAGGCCCACCTGCAGCCTGCAGCTCTTCCCCGTCAACAGCCGGCTCGGGCCAGCAGGGGTCCCCACCGTGAGGCTGGGCGCCCCACTCTGACCAGAGGTGTGCGAATCAGCCCACCCACTTCTCTCCCACCCGCTGCCAGCTATGAAATGGCAACCAAGCTGCCCAAGAGTCAATCACTTTTCTGATGGTTTATTTTATCCATCTTTGGTAACAAATGGCTGTCATCAGCTAAGCTTGCTTTCCGCTCAGCCGACGACGTCAGTCGGATCTGTCGCAGTACCTGATGTGTAAATTATTAGAAGCTGACTTACGTTGGACCGGCTGCCTCCAGGCGGCACCGGGTTAATCATTGTGTAGATGTTGTCACTGGAATTTGTTGAATCTGTAGAACAGTGGAAACCCGCAAGTCGGGGTGATTAATTCACTTCTTAATTAAAACAAACTCATGGCACTTGAACTCATTCTTTTGTATTTTATCACCTAAAATTTCCTCTAAGTACCATCATTTTCTGGCTAATTTGTATTTAATGAAGATTCACAAAGTTTTTAATCGCAGAAAATTTAACTGTGAAAACCACTCAACCCTGAAAGGAAGGATTTCAGGGCGCCTAGATAGCAATGTGGACATGGCAAAGCCGTCTCCCCCATCTCAAACCAAATCTGGTCCCCAGACACTGCCTGGCAATGCAGGGGCGGCCAGACCACCACCTGTGCTCTCCCCTCAACCCCGCCCGGCAGTGTTAGTCAAACTGGGAAAGAGAAACACCACAAGCTGATGGGGCCACCCTGCCAAGCCGATGGGGCAGGAGAGAGAGGCAGGGATGGTGCTGGAGACGCAGTAACATATGGAGTGGTTTAATGTGACCCAGTCTGAATGTAGGTCATGCAGCTCATAAAAATGCAGCAGCAGAAAGAGGGAACAGGAGCGGGAATATCACGGTCGCCGCCAGAGCCACCCCTGCCACTGAGCAGCTGCCCTGCTACAGGGAGCTGAGGGGATGGGAGAGAGGGACTCCTCCGTGTCCCCAATTAGCCAGCAAAGTCTCCTTAGGAAATCAGCTAACATGTTTATATCAGGAGCAGGCACCAGTATTTCTCGGGCAGAGATCCAACTACCTCTCACTTTTTATTTTGGGGGTGGGTAAAGATAGTATGTTGAATTCCTTCTAGTTGACGGTACGCTACTCTTAGCTGGGAAAAAACACAGTTGTGATGCTGTGTGTGTGTGTGTGTGTGTGTGTGTGGTGTGGGTGTGTGCACATGCCCTCTTCTGATTAAAGAAAAGGGGAAAAGGGATCTTCGATACAGAGGACCAGAAGCCAACAGCTCTAGACACTCAAGAGGCATCCCGCTGTAGAGTCCTGGTCCCAGGATGCCAGGACCCAAAAGCCCCTTCTCAGTCATCTAGAGAAATGACAACCAGGACAGGATTCTCTCTGACCAGCAGGAGCCGAAAGCTGTGAGACCCCTTGTTTCCAGATCTCCTTGCTCTGCCCTGTCCTTTCACTGGAGATGAGGAGTGACCCGGCTGAGGCCACATGGCAGGTTGGTGGCACCGGGGCCTCCTGCCCACTAAATCCCTGGTGCCAAGATGCCGGGTGGGGGGCGCACTGCTCAGGAAGAGCGGCTTGCAAGCCCTGGCTCTGCACCCAGGCCCCTCCAGGACTCCCTACTCCCTCAGCGGCACCCCTCCCCCAGCCTTCTTACCTGCAGGACTAGGCATGATGGGTGTTCCTGGAGGGCCGCCACCACCAGGGGGTCCCTGGAGATGAGATAAAAACTGACATCAGAAACCCATGGTAAAAAACCCATGGTGATGACACACGTGGGGCCACACACGTGAGGCCACTGAGCTCCAGCCAAGCCAGCAGCCAGTGCTCACCCGGGGCCCGGGTGTTTAAGGCTTGGGGGAACTGGATTCCCCCTTTCCTTTCTTTAAACCAAGAGGTAGCTGTGGGCGTGCGTGTGTGCTCATACCCATGGGGACCGGTGAAACCAGAGGCCTGTAGTGGAAGCTGACTGGCCTACTGGTCAGTCCCCCGAATGGGGGTCCCAACTCTGGGTCTTGTTTGGGGACTTCTGGGCCACCAGAAAGTACAGATACCTGAATATTGACAGCAAGTTCTAGCACAGTTTGGAATCTGTGCTCAGAATATGGTGTGAAAGGAAAGAGGCAGGGCCCCCTCACCCCACGTACTCTTGTACACACACAGTCACATGAGGTTAGACATGCAATGCCCCAAACCTGCACACACTTACCACGTAGGTGCCGGGTGATGAGGAGGAATATGGAATCTAGAAACAAGAGGGGGACGACACCTCAGAGACACCCCCTCTGACAGGCAATGAGTGCTCTACCTTCCAAATCCTTTGGGGGACACAACCCCACTCTTGATGGGAAACACACTGAGCCACCTGGTTAGTGTCTCTAGGGGGGCCAGGGATGTGAGCCAAGTCCAGTTCCTATGCTGAACCGATCCTTAGAGCCTCGGCAGGGAGCCTTGGGGGGCCAGAGGCGCGGGAGACCCTCCAGTTCTAGGACAGGAAAGTGAAAGCTTCCCCCACCCCCGGCCTCCTGCCCGGGACCGTCTGTGCTAAGCCCCTTCCCGGCTCCTTCCTCTGAGTGCTGGAAGCCAGCTCTGCCAAGAAAGAGGAGGTTGGCAGAAGCCTCCGCATGGACAGGGCTCTGAGCCCAGCTCTCAGCTCACACCTCAGCTTCTGCAGAGCAGCGGGGAGAGCCCGATGGCCCCAGCACGATACTCCCAAGCTTCACCTTACAGGTGGGCTTCTCCTTGAAGGCATCAGGTGGAAGCCTGCTGCATCCCACTCCCCACGACACCTCCAACCTGGGGACAGGAACCACCCTGCTCCCTAGAACCCAGTCCCTAGCAGATAGCGCCTCCCCCCGCCAACCTGGGTACTCACTGAGTTAGCACTGTTAGGATTGGGCCAGGGTCTGCCAGCTCCCGGGCCCCTGAGAGAGGGAGAGAGAGGTGGAGACAACGAAAAATGATGCTATAAGCACCAAGGGGGTGGTGCCAGCAGGGTCAGAACAAGAGGGCTGAAATCACTAACAGGAAGACTTCATACACTCCTAGAGTTCTTCTGGGGTAATAATGTGTAGTTCCGTGGGTAGAAATCTACAGATTCCTATAAATTATGTGTAAAATTTGTGAAAATAATATTTCCTCTGCACATGCATTTTCCTAGAAAGGGAATACAGAGATTCTCATAGGGATCAACTACCACAAAAGGGCTACACCACTGAAGTCCCTGAAAGAGTGATCAACCGTACAGGACTTCAAATCTTGACCCTGCCACTTAGAGCTGTGTGAGCCTGGGCAAGTTACTTCACCTCTCTGTGCCCTCAGTCACCCCATCTGTCAACAGGGGATAATAATAAGCACCTCACAGGGTTATCATGAAGATTAGGTGAACGAATCCATGTAGCAAGCTTGGAAGACTACCTGGCACAGACAAGCGCTATATGGGGGTGCATGAGGTCTCATCACCGGCATGCTCGACATCCTCACTTTACTGATGAGAGACTGAGGTCCAGAGAGGTGCCAGTAACTACTCCCATCACACGTCTCTCAAGGGGAGCAAAGGGCGGGGAAAGCCATGGGCTCTGAGCCGCCAGCAGGGTGGTTGGCCTTACATGTTAATCCCGGGCATGGCGGGGCCAAGGGAGTTGGGTGGTGGTCTCATGCCGCTGCCGTAATTCTGCAACGATAACCAAGCGTCAGTCTATGAGAAGGAGAAGGGGAACCGGAGAGAGAAGGAGGGGGAAAAACAAACAGAACATAAGCGAGAGGGTTAGTCTGTGAAAAGGATCTGATGAGAAAGTAATACATTCATTAAAAAAATGCTGGGTGGGGGCTTCCCTGGTGGCGCAGTGGTTGAGGGTCCGCCTGCCGATGCAGGGGACACGGGTTCGTGCCCCAGTCCAGGAGGATCCCTCATGCCGTGGAGTGGCTGGGCCTGTGAGGCATGGCCGCTGAGCCTGCGCGTCTGGAGCCTGTGCTCCGTAACGGGAGAGGCCACAGCAGTGAGAGGCCCACGTACCGCAAAAAAAAAAAAAAATGCTGGGTGGGAACCAACTGACAGGACCACAAAGACAAGCCAGCACAAAGGGACAGTCCCAGCTTTAGATGCAACTTCAGGGGCTTCAGGAAGGGTCTCCCAAAAGCACGCAGGCACCCAGGAAGGAGCTCATGATGCTGGCTGGCACCTGCCCTCAGGACTCAGGCAGGAGAGGGGACGAGACTCGGTAATAGGACCAGCTGGTGACCACCACCCACCTTAGAAATCTGGGGAGAAGAAACAGCCAGCAGGCTGGGGGCAGGGCTGAGTCTGCATGTGGGAGGGGAGGCACACTCCCAAAAGGCCTGTCCCGCGGCCGGGCGTCTGCAGACCCCACCCCGCCCCGGGCCTGGGCTGTCCCTCCATATCGTCACCCGATGCAGGTGTCAGCACGTGCGGCCCTCAACAGGCACAGCACTGGAGGAGCAGGAGGGAAAACTCTGTCTCCCTGCTCAAGGGAATCACTGTCCCATTTAAGAGAAGAGTCTACACAAAACCTGGTAACTTGCAGGAGTCCCAACTCAGCTCGGCACAACCCACCATGGCAGTGGGATGGGTCAGAGCCACTGAACCAGGCACCCAGGCCTTTCACCTGGCTCATCTCCTTCACCACTGCTCCCCGACTCGCCTCTTCCAGAGCTATTTTCTTCGCAGGAATAAATATCTTGCCTCCCTTCTCCACCTGGCAGGCTCCTACACATCCTCCAATACCCAGCTCAAACAGCACCTCCTCTGTGAGGCCTTCCCTGCTCCATCCCATGGGGTTAACTGCTCCATCCTAGTCACTCCCAGAGTGCCTTGTAATGTCCTCCCCCAATGGCCTACAGCATTCTGGCTTATGATCGTGGCCACGTGTCCATCTCTCCCACTGGACTCTGAACCCCTTTGGAAGGCGGGAACTCTATCCTACTGATCTTCATATCCCCCGTCACTGCACACGTCAGCTGGCACAGACTGGGCGCTGGATTGTCAACGGAGTGAAGAAGTGAATGAATGGAAAGTAACATGAGGCTGGTTGTAGCCTGAGCTCTGCCTTTGTAGGAAAAAGCAGCAGGCTGGTGGAATTTTGATGGCAAAGAACAGCCAGCATTGGCCAATTTTAATGAGCACATAACACATACAGTCTCTGGTTTGGACCTTGTCACGATGCCACGAAGCTGGTATTATTCCCATTTTATAGAAGAGGAGACTGAGGGTCTGGGGGGAGAAAGATGTGCCCAAGTTCACAGTCAGCTAATGTCTCTGCTGGGGGTTAATCCTGGATCTGCAAGCCTCAGGGTCTGCTCTCTACACCACACATCTGGGAGGTGGGGAGGAGGGTGGGAGTGGGGACACAACAGGAGGCTCAAGGGCCAGAGCTGACAAACAGAGCCACCATCAGGCTGGTGGCAGGTTCTCCAGCCAGGGACCATCTTGGGACCACCTCCTTGGCTTGGTAACCCAGAGAGGGGTTTGGAGTGACAGTGTCCAGACAGGGTGTGCACAATGACTGCAGCAGCGCCAGGCTGGCTGGCAGACAGCAAGGCCTGCAGTCGGGGGAGGGAGGGGAGGGCAGCCGCGGAGGGCTCCTCTGGCCGCCGGCATCCCCCGTGCCTGCTCAGGGCTGAGTCCCTGGGCCGGAAGACACTCACCTGCCCTGGAGCAAATATGCCGCAAGATGAGTGAACAAAGGGGCCAGTCCCTCCCTACGGACGACGCCACGCGTGGTGAGCAGAGCCACAGATTTGAGGTCAGAACACAGAGAGCCTGCCCCAGCAGAGCCTGACTCTGGGCAAACCACAAAAATAACAATGCTTCCTCCGTGCCAGGCTGTGCTATGGGCTTAGTATCACCTACATTTAACCACCACAACCTCACTACTATCCCCACTTTAAAGATTAAGACACTGAGGTGCAGAAGCAGAGTGATGGCCCCTCGTGCAGCTATGATCATGGCTTCAGAACTGCAACCCCTCCATTGTGCTGCCTCGTCCATAAGATGGGGACAAAGAGCCCCCACCCTAACAGGGCCGTGTGAGGATCAAATGAAATGATGGCTCTGAAGTGCTCCCTCAGCCCTCAGAGGTGTGTACTGATTTGGGATGTTGGCAGAGCAAACGCCAAAGCCTTTAATGCTGCCTTAAGCATGAGGTCTTAAAGGGCCCTTTCTAAGCCCACGTGCAGTTACTAAATCCCCTGTACAAATCTCAGCCTCGCTTCCGCTGCTCCAGAACAGGAAGCTCACCACCTCCCCAGGCAGCCCACTCTTCCACTGTGTGCAGCCTGGCCAATCAGAAAGGTCTTCCAGATAGAGAGTGAGATCTCCTCCAGGGGCTGCAGCTGCGTCCTGCTCTCTCTCACGCCCGGGAGAGCAGCCGGCACTGTGGGGATGGAGTGGAAGGCTGGCGCGGGGGCCGGCGGGGGCCCAGGACGCGACAGCGGAGTGTGGCGAGGAGGAGATCAAGCAGGGTGCTCACTCCTGAAGGACATCTGGACATGCAGCCCCTCAGGGGAGGCTTCGGGTGCACCACCTGCTGCCCTGACCCGACCCCCTCAGGAGCCTCCTGAAAGCCAGCACGGCCGCTGCCCAGGAGGCAGCAGGCCTGCCAGGTCCTCCCTCCTGCAGAGGCCCAGACCCCGATGGCCACTTACATGCCCCCACTTCATAGATGACAAGCTGGAGGCCCAGAGAAGCCAAAGACTCACCCAAGGCCATACAGTAAATCAGGGGTGAAAGTAAGGCTGAAAGTCAGGTTTTGGAGGCAAGTTTTCAAATCAGAGACCCTGGCCTTTTCACAGAGGATGGGAGGGCTTAGAAGCACAGCCTCACGGACTCAGTAGAAACGGTTCTCTCTTCTCCCAGTGCCCACCTGCTCGCAGCACTGGGTTCTGAGGTGTGGCCATAGCCAGACACCCCCTCTTCCTCTGTCCTCAGCACTACTCTGCAGGGATGGGGCAGCTGGGGACCTGGGAGGAGTCGGTGCAGCCACAGAGCCGGCCACATCCACGGGAGTGTGTGCATGAGTGTGTCTGTCTACCTCCCCACACCCACACCTTATCCCGACGAGGGCGCCCCGGACCCTGGGCAGGGGGGCTGATCCGTGGTCAGGAACTATAAAGGGTCAGGCCCCACCCTCTTGGTCTCAGTTCTGCGCTCTTGGGCAAGGTCCACGGTGATGCAGAAAGGCACCCTGCAGCTGGCAGGGGCTGGGGCCTGCTTCTGCTTCCTGCAACTCATCGGCACAGGGGCTCTTTTTTGATGTTGCCTGGGGCCCCAAAGAATAGTCTTTTAGGACAGACCTGTCAAAGGGGTCTCCAGGTTGCTGGGCAGTTTCCTGGGCTTTGGGCCGGCCCTCCACCACCTCTAATCATGTAGCAGCCTGGCCAGCCCCACTGGGAGGTCTCCGAGGAGCCACCGGGGAAAGTGCCTTGAGTGGCTCTACTCACTCCTCACCAGCCCAGGGTGCCCTGGCCTGGTTTACGATCCTTCCATCTCCTTCTGGGGCCTCTGCTCAGAGGCACTGAGCTTGGACTGTCCTGGCTCAGTGGGGAGGTGCAGCTTCTCCTGGTGGCACAGGACTGTCTCTAGGGGTGGTGGATTATCCTTCGCCTGAACGTTCTCAAACGCAGACAAGCCAGGTTGGCGATCTGATTCTAGGCTGTGCTGACCCCACCCCAACCGGAGTCCCAGACGCGCTGCAAGTGGCACCCGCGGGAGCTCTCAGAGCCCTGCCAGCTTCAGCCTCACCCCAACGGGATTCGCTTTTGAAAAACTGAGCCAGAAGTTCTCACCTGACACAGGCACAGGCATAATTCGTTAAAGAGAGAATACGATTAAGTGGAAATACTACCTCCTTTTCGCCACTGGCTGCTTCACAAAACCAGAATAAAATCTGCCTGAGGAACTGAGGGCAAAGGGCAGGGTGATGCCTAGTCTGCTGGCTCCTTTGTGACATTTAGGCCAAAATGATACACAACCTCAGAAAGTATGTTACTCCATTCGGTTTTGAAACCTATAAAGTAGCCCCAAGACCACACTGTACCTATTCTTTGTTCAGAAAGTTCTAGAGTGGTCCCACTAGTAGCAATGTTATTCTCCACTTGGAATAACAGGCTGAAGGTTTCCCACCTCTGTGTCCAGTCTCAGCACGGCCCTGTGCATGCAGTGGTGCTTACTAAAGACTGCCTGAAGGGGCTTGGTCACCTTTCTTAACAGTCCAGGCATGGCAGAGACAGGGCTCCCTCCCCGGGCCCAGTTCTAAGGAGGGAACGGGATCCGTGCAATGCTTTGCCGAGCCTTGTGCTGCGGTCTCACAGCTGTTGTTTCACGCAGCCCCACGGTGAGCCCTGTGAGGTCATCACCCGGACACCCATTTTGCAGATGAGGGACTGGAGGCCCAAAGAGGCTGAGCTGAGGCTGGGACGGTGTTCCTAGCACTAAGCTCATCCCTCTCCTGTCCACTCTGAGTGATCAGGGCAGCACCCTCAGGGGACAGAGAGAAAGGGCTTGGGGGGTAGGTCCTGTCCTCTCCCTACCCTCAGCTTGGGGGTCTAAAACTTCCAGGCTCTATGATGCCCACTCCTTGGCCGACCCCAGAACCTGCAATCCATCTCATACGCCAATCTTGCCCAGGCCCAGGCTCACTCAAGGCCAGGTCTTTCTGCCCCCAGTGAGGGGCTGGTGAGGACATCCAGATTGCTCTAAGGGAGGTTTGGCTCTGGAACTTAATACTGCACCCTACCCAGAGGGGCACACGTGATATGGGAAAGGAAGGAAACAGAAACACTAATTAGAAAAGATACATGCACCCCTATGTTCATTGCATCATTTTTTACAATAGCCAAGATACGGAAGCAACCTATCCATTCATCTTGGATAAAGGAAATGTGGTACACACACACACACACACACACACACACACACACACACACACACAGGAATATCATTCAGCCATAAAAAAGACTGAAATCTTGCCATCTGTGACAACATGGATGGACCCTGAGGGCATCATGCTAAGTGAAATAAGTCTGATAAGGAAAGACAAATACTGTATGACTTCATTCATATGTGGAATCTAAAAACCAAAGCAAATGAACAAACGTAACAAAACAGAAGTAGTAGTTACAGATACAGAGAACAAATGGGTGGTTGCCAGAGGGGAGGAGGGCGGGGGGAGGAAACAAATAAGTGAAGGAGATTAAGAGGTAGAAACATCCAGTTGCAAAATAAAATGAGTCATGGGTGTGAAATGTATGGTGTGAGGAACACAGTCAGTAACTATATAATATCGTTGTATGGTGACACCATCAGAGTAACTAGACTTATTGTGACAATCATTTTGAAATGTCCAGAAATACTGAATCACTATGTTGTGTAACAGGAACTAACACAGTGTTGCAGGTCAATTGTACTTCAAAAACAAATGAACTCATAGAAAAAGAGATCAGATTTGTGGTTACCATTGGCAGCAAGTGGGGCTGAGGAGGTCGGGGGGAGGATTGGATGGAGACAGTCAAAAGGCACGAACTTCCAATTACAAGATAATTAAGTACTAGGGATGCAACATACATCACGATAAACAGAATGAGCACTGCTCTACGTTATACGTGAAAATTGTTACGAGTAAGTCCTAAGAGCTCTCATCACAAGGAAAAAACATTTTTTTCTATTTCCTAATTCTGTATCAATATAAGATGATGGATGTTCACTAAACTTATCGTGGTAACCATTTCATGATGTATGTAAGTCAAATCATTATGCTGTATACCTTAAACTTACACAGTGCCGTATCTTAATTATAGCTCAATAAAACCAGAAAAAAAGAAAAAAAAAAAAAAAAAAGGAGAGATGTTTTCAGAGCCCCTGAGGTTGGCTGGGTGGAAAGGGTCAGCTGGCCTCACCGCAGGGCTAGCCTCTCCCTCCCCTCTGGGCACCAACCTCCGAGCCTACGAGAGCTCCACCCCTGTACCCTGCTTGGTGAGGCCAAGAGGGCCCTTTTCAGCAAGACCTCAGCCTTCAGGACCACCCTCTTTAAACGTGCCGTGAGAGTGTGACAGACTGCTGCTCAAGGACATGGACATGACGAAACTCCCACTAAGCCAGGAGGAAGTCCTAGACTTCGGGACACTCTGCCCTCGGTCCGTCTGATAATTACCCATTCCCAGCTTCTGGAACCTCAGTATTACTACAGACTTAACAAGCTGTTAATGGCCTTTGCCAGAAAAAAAAAACAAAAAAAACACGAAGCAATCACCAAACCCAAGCAGCTCGAGTCCTGAACACTGGTTTTAAGGCCTCAAGTTGGAAAACATGAACTGCTTCCTAAGAGGCTACCCTGAGCCAAGCATCACACCAAGAACTTGAGCCTCCTCCTTTCAGCAACCATACAAGGAAGTACTGGTCTCCTGCCCATTTTACAGATGCACAGTCTCCCAAGAATCAAGAGGGGTGGGTGGTGGAGTACTCCATCCTCTTGTGTCCCCTAGACATCCCCCCCCAACCCCCCAGACATCCTGGAAGTCCAAGGCCACTGCTGATTTCCACACCAAGAGTATCTCTAGTGTGTGGCTGAGGAATCTGAGAGTTTCTGACTCACTTGGCTTTCAGACCCTGCCACCCCTCCCACGGGTTCCTGCGGAGGTCAGCTCAAGCCGGCCGCCTGGCAGGAAGGGGCCACTCTGGGAGCTTAAAAAGAGCTGGTGAAAACACAAGCTCTGGGGGATTTGAGGAAAGAAAAGAAAACTAGAGCTGCAATTGGTGTGGGCTTGCTTCCTTTTAGGATTAAGGGGCCAACGAAAGACAAGGACCTCCCTAAAAATCTTTCAACGCCACAGATGCTGCAGCCATCACCGAGAAGAATGCGGCAGCTGGGTGTGCTGTAAATACAATTCCAGACAGAGTGGAGGGCTGTGGGGTGTGGCAGACGCCTCTTCCTCCAAAAGGGAGGCATGTGTGCGTGAGTGGGGCCATGACCTCACGCCCAGGGAACCGGAAACCTGTGCAGGGGCCCAGAGCATCCCAACACTGACAAGCAGGAGTGGAAAAGACACGCAGGCCTCCAGGCAGGGCAGCAAAGAAGGGAAGGAACACCCTAGAGCAAAATCCTCCTGCTCTCACTGTGAAATGCCCCTCTCCTTACTCAGACTTCTGGCTTTAGATAGTCAGATACCGGAGAATTCCCAAGGAGGGCAGAGCACAAACTCTCTGCCACGGCGCCGGCAGGACCCAGAGCCACGTTCAAACACTCAGAAGAGCGGGAGCCAACTGTGAGAAGGTGCTGGAACAGGGATGGCCTGCCAGACCCCTGCCTGATGGTGCTGTGGGACCCGGGACCTGTGGGTATGGAGCTGCATCCCAAGGAGCGACCACTGTGTTGCTGCTATAAAGGGGTGGGCAGGGCACTTGAGATCATTTCCTCTAGAGGTTTCTAAACTGTCCTTTTTGGCAGTGGAGCCCCTCTGGGCAAAAGAAAGCTTAGGCAGGAGCTTGGTATATGAAAATGGCAAAAGCTCTGAGTGGAAGGGAGCACCGGGGCCCTGGCCGGCCTGGCTCCTCGCAGCTGGGTGGTACCACCAAGAACCACGGCTACAGATTCACCCCCCCACTGGACTGGGGGGGACGCTGAGGCCTGCTGGGGCCACCGAGGTGAAAGTGATTCGTCCAGAGTCAGACAACTGGTGAGCTGCAGGCAGAATAATGCCATAACCTGCCTTGGGTCCCAACAAACTGTGACGGTTGAGCCAGCTCAGGCTCACCCTACCTCCCAAAGGTGGGAGGAAGCTTTGGGGACCCACACCGCTGCTCGCGGACATAGACCCCTGCCTTCCAAATTCCCTCAAATTCCTCCCATGGAAGGCTCCCAAATGCTCCTCTTCCCCAGCTCGCTGGGGGTCCCCTCAACTCTGCCAGGTGGGCTGCCCAGCTGTGGGCAGAACGGGCCGCTGGGGCCCTGGTCACGCCCTCTCCCCTCACCCCTCCAAGCTGCGAGACGTGGAAAGACTAACAGGCTTGGAAAGAGGAGAGAAAGCGGGTGCACACAGATGGCCGGGAGATGGACAGACAGACAGGCGGTCAGTTACCTGTGGGCCGGGCCCCATAGGCCCCATGCCTCGGGGAGGGTTCATTCTCTGCATTGATCCTCCCATGTTGGGGTGCCCTGTGTGACAGAGCGGGTAAGCCGTGAGTGGCAGGAGGTGGAGGCAGACAGTGGGGGGGGGGGGGGAGCCCTTCCTGGTGCCCCCCCACCTGTGGCCCACCCTGCCTTGTCTACCTTGTTGCCGCGTGGGATCCATGGAATTGGGCAGCAGTGGCTGTGTCCCAGGAACTCCTCCCGGAGGCTGAAAGAGACGTAAGACCCGAGGTGAGTGGCTGCTCCCCGGAGCTGGGGACAGAAGGGAATGCACCTGCCTGCCCAGGCTTCCCACCTGACCATTTAGGGCCACTCATGGCCTCCCCGAGACCGCTCCTGCTGCCCGCCGGCTGGGGCGTCCCCGGGCAGCAGCAGTCAGCTCCAGCTGGTGTTATGGAAAACTGCAGCACGGGTGGGTCAGCATGGGTGCTTCATCTTTGGGAGAGGAACCACGGCCCAGGCGCTGCCGTCTTGGCAGGTCTGTGTACCTGCCAGAGCCCAGGCACACTCTGGCCGGGCCACCAGCCACACCCGCCTCAGAGGCAGCCCTGCTCCCTCCCTCCCTTTTACCACCCAAACTCCAGCTGATGCAGTTTAGGCCGAACCCTGTCTCTCCTTTGCCTCGTGGAGAGTGGAGATGTAACTCGTTTTATCCCCAACTCCCAACTGTGGGGACCCGCGAGACCCACTAGCTAAAATCCTGCCACCGTGGGAGGTCCTTCTTCAAGGGGGCAGGGGAGGAGGTGGCTTTTGAGATTTATATGAGGGAGCTGAGGTCCAGAGGCCTGAGGGCCCCCAGTCAGCCCCCAGTCACCTGCCAGCAGAGCCAGGAAGAACACCCAGGACTCTGGACCCCAGGGGCGGAGGAGAAGGCCTCTAGGAGAGGGTGAGCGGGAGGCTGAGTGACAACCTGCCACCCAAAGCCTGGTGCCTGTGGCGCGTGCTGGTGTGACTACTACAGAGAAGATGAGGACGGGGCCAGCGGTCTCCTGAGTGAACGCCTGGCACACCGGCTACGAAAACCCCTTCAAAGCGATTTGAGACTGAAGTTATTTCAGCTGCAATATGAAAAAAGAGGAAAGCAGAGCTGGGGGACGGGGAGGGAAAGGGAACTTCGCCTTTAGAACCCCACGCCTTAGGACTAAGCACAGGCCCTTGGCTTGGAGAGGAAAGCCTCTGTGAAAGCTGGGCACCTGTGCCGGGGACCTCCACCCCCGCCCCCTGCTTTGCCCGGGTCCCCCAGCCCCGACTGTGCTGTGGGGATGATGGCCGAGTGGGGAGCGGATGGCCCAACAGGAAACTCCAAACCAGTTCTGGAATGAGGTGGTGGGAAACAAAGGGACAGCTTCTCACTGTTTAGCTTCAGAACGGGGTGTGTGCGTGTGTCTGGGGAGGGGGAGGCTTCTGGGAGGGCCATGCAAGCCTGCGGGTACTTGCTGCTTGAGAAGTGGCATCCGGCACCTGCTGCTTCCATCTGCCTGGGGCTGCGGAGAGTCTCTCTCTGTGGCCCTGGGTTTCAACTGTTCCGACCTCCTGCTTTCTCCCAGCTCTGCTTCCTCCCCCGAGTTCCCAAGCTCTCAATCACCTGGCTGGTTTGTGTCTGCCTACTTGGGGGTTTGGGATATTTCTCAAGCCTGGTTTCAGGACTCCGAGAGGACACAGGAAGACCTGCCACTGAGGCTGTTTGGTCTGGGGGCTCTTGGGATGTTGAGGTGCCGGGAGACCCCCCACCCCGGGCCTTGGTAAGTCCCCATCTAACTCTGATGGAGCGGCCGTAGGGGGTTGGACAACCACTTCCTCTCCAGGTAGCCCAGTGTTGACCACCAGTTCTGGCCGGAGGCTCTTCCTTGGGTTCCCCTAACCCTGCTGTGTGTCAGAACTCAGGAGCAGAGCAGGGCTTCCCGGAGGCCCAGAAGGGACCCAGGAGTCACTTCCTTCACTGGAGTGACCCTGAAATGAGGCAGTCTGGGCCTCCTCTACCAGGGAAGGAGGGAGTGCAACAACCAAGGTAAAAGGGGCCGCACTGCAAGGGCTGAAGCCCTCAGGCGTGAGAAAGGAGAAAAATAACGGCTCATATATGGGACTGCAAGCACAAGCCGTGCACACACCCTTGGGGCCTGCTGGGGAGGGAGAGAGATGCTCTGGGGCTGTCCCACAGGCTCCTGAAACTAGGCCAGCGCCTCGCTTACAGCACCATGAGGCAGGCGCAGGAAGTGTCTGCCCAGTGAACGGACAAATCCCACCAGAATCTGCTGGGTCATTCAGCTGCGTGCCTGAGTCCATGGGTTGGGTGCGGTAGGGGCTCCGCTGGGATGTGATGTCAGGGCTGCCTGACAACCCCAGACTCTAGCCTTCCTCTCCTTAACCCTGCTGAACCCCACTGCTCACCGCCCATCCATCTACCCTGGGTTGAAACACCACAATGCTCTCTGTACAAGGCGCCAAACCCCTAGCCAGGGAGGCAGATGGAGGACGGCCTTGCAAGGCTTTAGGGCCAGGTCAACGACCCTGAGCTCCCGGTCTCCCTAAGTACCCTTCTCATTGCCCTAACCCAGGAGGTCACGTGGGCCTGAGCTGCTTCTGCTTCCTCCTCCTGCCCTGGGGAAGGCTGAGCTAATGGGTGGCATAGAGGCTTCTGTGGAACAGCAGCCCCAACTGAGGCACTCTCCAAGAGATGCCCAGGGGCAGTTCCTGGGACAGGGACACATCCCCCCTTGGAGGAAAGAAATGTCTTGAGTCCACAGGAAGCTGGAAATCGGTATAGATTTCCAACGGGGGAGTGGTGGGGAGGTTGGCCCGATTGACTTGTAATGCGAGGTACAGATGATGGATTTATTCTCCACGTGCCCTCTTGGGCACTTGCTCACGCTTAATTGATAAATAGAAACAAACGTCTCCTCTCGTGTCCCTTAACTGCTGGAGGAAGGGCCACAATTATGATAAGGAAGCATCTGCTCCGCCCCTGGGGCAGAGGCCAGTCTGGGCTAAGGAGAGCCCTGGGTGGGCAGGAGGGAAAGTTGCTGCTGGGGTCCGTGCATGTGATGGCAGAGAAGGCCCACTCGATGGCCTGTTAAAATCAAAGGCAAGGGGCAGCACTTTTACACCTATGAAAGCTAACTGAACCTGGCGAGGTGGAGAGGAAACAGCACTGGGCCGGGAGCTGCAGACTGACATGAGCCCAGCTCACTGAGACGCTTAAGGAAGTCACTGCTCCACCCTGACCCTCTGTTTCCTCATCTATGATATATCCTAGGGTCCCTCTTTGCTCAAAAAGCTGGGTCTCTTAATTATTGTCCGAATTTTTCCCCTTTATGTCAGAGAAAACAGGAAAGAAAAGATTTTTGGAGAAAAAAAATTAGTGGAAACTGGTAGGCTATTTAACTTTAAAATTGGAGTCCCCTGGTTATGAGCATCTCTCCAAAGTCCCTGTATTGTCTCACTCAGGAGTTTTCTTGCAGAGTCTTGAGAATGAAAGGGATCACATTCAGGTAATGCCAATCTAGCTGGTGACCTAACTCCCAGCTCCAAAGGAAACAAGGGCTGGATGTACTGGCACTGCTGGTCAGACTTTCTGAAGGGTTTCTGCAAGGTCACTCTAAGAATTATGTATACAAAGATGTATGGGCATGGAAATAAATTTCCCTGATTTTTTATTTAAAGTTTAAGTCTGTCTACCCTAAAAAGAAGATAATTCATCTTTACCTCTGCAGCTCTCTTCCTGCCCCTGGATGGGCTGAATCAGGTAGGGCAGCTGGGGACCGATTTCTCCAGACCACCTCGAATTGCCAACCCTAATGGGCCAGGATAAGGCCCACAACTCCAGGCTGAAAACCCCTCCCCGTAAGCAGACCACTTTTCTAATTACATGAACAAATCCTTTCTTATTCTGAGTTGGGTCTGGGAAGCAGGCAGACATTGCTTAAAAACTTACAAATGTCCTCCTTGCTGCATCCAGGCTCCAGATCTAAGCATTCCTACTGGCCATTTCTCCTCTTAATAGCAGGATTATATTTACCAGCCTTGGCAATTCTCAAAAGCTTCCAGGAAAAAATGCACGTTGTCAATTAACTTCATTAAGAAGGAAGACCCTTTTCCAAGAAGGGGCTGGAAGGGAGGGGCTGGGGCGTTACCACCTTCTCTAGGATAGTGGAAACCCTGCATTCCCCGCCTGCTGCTCCAGAACTGGCTGCCCAAAGCCCACCGGTAGAGGCAGGTGAAATGTTGAGAGGGGCTGCATGGGGACCTGTTTATAAGCCTCCCACATTAAAACTGTCCCTCCACCTCCCAGCCCTTCTCTCAGATTGTGATCTGAGTCCAAGTCCAGCCGGGTTCACGGGTGGCCGAGTGAAGGGAGAGAACATGAAAAGGTACAGTACCTGGTTTCCCATTCTGATCGGAGGCCGGGGGCCGCCTGCGTATCGCGGTGACATAAAAGGCTGCAATTACAGGGCATTAGTTCAATGACAGCCTGCACTCAGCGGTGACAGACAGAAATGTGCTCCTCTCCACAAAGTCCAGTTTTGTTACAACTAGTCATCTTTTAAACTCTCTTCCTCCCGGTGGCCTCTTCCCTCCGGGCAAAACTTCCTTTGGGTGGAGGGAGTGATAGGTGCATATACCCTGCACCTGTTGGCGGAGATCTACTCTGGATGCCTGCCGGGGCAGCAACTGGGACCCGGCACAGGACACGGAGGAACGGTTACAGCAATGCAGGGCAAAGGAGGAGACCTCTGCTCTTGGTAAGGGCAAGTGAAAGAATCGGAAAGGGACTTGTACAGAAAATTTTCAAGCGTGCAGACAAAGCTGGACGCGCGGTCACACGCACTCACAACACCGACAAAGGGGGTGGGGAAGGGGAGCGCCGGGGAGGAGGTACACAATGAAAACAGTAAGGGTACAGCGGGCGCCCTAACTCAATGCGGGGGGTGGGGGTGGGGGCGCGGGGGGAATGGGCAAGAAAGCTTTCTCAGCAGCGAGAGTGCACAAAGAAAAGGCCAGGGATGCAGCTTTGGTTACAAACAATGGTTAACCAAACTCAAAAACCAAACCAAAAGTGAGAGGAAAAGACAAAAACGCAAAGGCCGCTGACAAGGTCACAGAAATAGTTTTCCTTTTCTTTTGGTTTCATATCCAAGCGGGATGTGATGTCCAAGGAATGAAGACTATCTTTAGGAAAAAAAGATATATTTTGGGGGGGGAAAAAATCTCCTTGGTCAAATCTCCTCAAAGGCAATGGCTAGAGCACATTTTGATTTTTGTTTTTCCTCTGCTGGCTCTGTCCTCCTGGTGCCCCGCGCCCCCCGGCGGGCGGGCGAGCCACAGTGCGTTTACCTGACTGTGGGGTCCCATCATGCTGCTGGGATTGTGAGGTGGAGGCTGTGCGTGCGGCGAGGGCTGTGACCCCGGAGGACCCTGTGAGGCCAGACAGTAGAGGCAGGTTATAGATCACAGCACATGGAGAAGCGCAGGAGAAGCTTAAAAGAACAAAAATTAAACCAAAACGAAGGGCGGGCGGGCGTGCAGGCGGAGGGCTCTGGTTGGCGGGGAGGTGCAAGCTGCTGCTTGGGTCGCCGGCTCAACGGTGTGAACGGCGGGCAGGAGGGAGAGAAGCTGATAAAACACATTCACAGGGGACTTACAGGCACGACAAATAAAATCAAGCTCCTTTGTGGAAGCACACGGGGGGCGGGCCGTTGCAGCGGAGTTTGCCATGTTAAATACGTTGATTGAGATGGGGGCGGAGCGCAGGGACGCACAGAAACTGACCCACCCTGCAGGGCACCCATGAGCCGCCCCCGGGGAGGGGGGCTGCGGCTGCGGAAGGACCGGGAGGCCCTGCCCTCTGGGAGCTCCCGGGCTGGGTAGATGGAGACGGGTCGTGGGCCAGGACCGGGTGACCAGTCTACCGAGGGGAGGGGCCCTGATGGATGAATGGGAACAGACAGGAGGAGCGAGGTGGTGCCAGAGACTGAACACATGGGGGACAAGAGGAGGAGACGGTCACCGGGCGCCCACTCAGCGCACTCATTAACACGCCTTCACTTGCAATTGGTCCCGTGACATGGGTTTCGCATTCCTATTTCCACCAATGACGAAACTGAGTCTCAAGGGATGAGGAGATTTGGCCATGGCCACATCACCGGTAGATGGTAGAGAGAGGAGGAGAAGCCCAATGGGTCCAAGGCTGACCCTGACCCCTGCAGCCAGACCTGAGCGGGTGTGTGCGGGAGCAGTGGGACGGGGCTCTCCATTCCAGCCACCCCCATCCCAAGCTGACCCCTGAAGCCCTGGGCTATGCTGGCCTCGACTCCCCACAGAAGAGATGAGCAGATGAATTCCCTTAAACCACGGAGTTGGTCAAACCGTGGGCTGCAGCTCATTAGTGGATGGTGAAATCAATTCAGTGGGTTGCAGTCATTGCTTTTAAAAACACGGAACACGATAAAAAGCAGAATAGAGGGCTTCCCTGGTGGCGCAGTGGTTAAGAATCCGCCTGCCGATGCAGGGGACACAGGTTCGAGCCCTGGTCCGCAAAGATCCCACATGCCGCGGAGCAACTAAGCCTGTGTGCTGCAACTACTGAGCCTGCGCTCTAGAGCCCGCGAGCCACAACTACTGAGCCCGCGGGCCACAACTACTGAAGCCCACGGGCCACAACAAGAGAAGCCACTGCAACGAGAAGCACCCCGCGCACCGCCACAAAGAGTAGCCTCCGCTCGCCGCAACTAGACAAAGCCCGTGTGCAGCAACGAAGACCCAACACAGCCAAAAATAAATCAATAAATAAATTTTTAAAAAAGAATAGAAAATATTGGACAGCCTTGTGTGTTTTAAGGCAGATACTTTTCATTAATCTCTGTTTATAAATATACGTGTGTGTGTGTGTGTGTGTGTGTGTGTGTGTGTGTACACACTGGGTCACTGTGTCAAATGTATTTTCTACTGCAGGTCACAGTCAAAAAGCATGAAAATCCAGTCAGGGAAGTGCCCTGCTACCCACTCGGGACGTTGGGAGTGGGGGGCCGGTCCTGCTGATGAGGGCACACCCTAATTCACTCTTTGCACTGGGGGCTGTGCTGCTACCCTTGGAAATTGAGAAAAATTCAAAACACGCGTGGGGGATGAGTGTGGTTTCATTAAGAAAGAGAGGGAGAAGGGCTCTTTGAGAGACCCAGGCAGGGCTTTCTTCCTCAGCCTCCTCCCTCGAAGCCAGGCTGCGCAGCCTGCTGCTGGCTCCGGAAGCAAAGCCCGGAGCTGGGAGAGGGCGGAGGGGTGGGCTCGGGCCGGCGGGCAATGGAGACAGACAGAGGTGTGCAGAGAGAGGAGAGGGCCGTGCCCAGGACAGGCCTGGAGCTTCTCGGCCAAGTGAGGGGCTGCTCACTTCCCAAAAGCTCCGCGGAGCAGATGTTCCCCTACCTGCCACGCTACTAATTTCAACAAGTGTGTGTCTTTCTAGCGGCTGCCAGCAGCGGCATGGTTTGTTACCATGAGCAATTTTCTTAATTAACAGACATTAATTAGCCATTTAGCAATTTTGCAAGCATTTGTTTAGCGGCTTTCCTAAACATGAATACCACTGTGATAATGGCACTGATTAGAGGGTCCCCTAATTAACAGTACAGGGAAGGAAAATTGAAATCACATAAATTAAAAAGGGAGGGGAAGTTAATGAAGGCGGGACATATTTGCACCTGCAAGTCTTTTGTACCATGAAACTTGGGTGCAATGTAAACAAAAGAAGATAATTTGAAGCCAACCCCCAAAAAAAGGAAAATGAAGAGAACGGAGGAGGAGGGTTCAAGGGTGAGGTCCAGTCTCCAAGAGGGGGCAAAGGCCTTCTGTCGGGTCCTCAGTTCTCGGCAGGAAGGAGTGCCTCCTCCCTCCCAATCCTTCGCCGCCCGCCCTGGTAACATGGTGATCCTCAGGGCCAGCGGTGTGGCTCGGGCAGGTCCCTCACACCTGTGCACCCCGGCAGCCAGGGGAGATCAGGAGCAGCTGACTCTCTGAGTGATCAGAGAAAAAGTAAGCAAAGCCCCTCGGGCACAAAGCGGTCCTTGCTGAGCGCCAGCACTCAAACCCGAGTCTTGTCGTTCCAAGCTGCCCCTTGGCCCTGCATTCCGGCTGCCTGGGCCCCCGGAGGTCCAGAGGGCAGTGCTGGCGTGTGTGCTTCACCTCTGCACCTCCCCCAGAAGCTCTCTCTGCAGGACCCTGCTGCCTGGGCCCTAATGAGTGGGCAGGGAACAACTTGGCCTCCCTGCCGCTGCTTCAGGACAAATGACAAGGAGTAGCAGTAAGGGAGTGTGGCTGGTCCCTTACTGCTACTCCTCTAGCTAAGGCTAGAGGCCCTAGCCCAGCAACTTCTCTGTCCCGGGGGGAGCTGTGGGGAGCAGGCTGGTAAGCCCTGAGAGGGGGCAGTGGTTCTGAAGTCTCTCCTCTGACTTGGAGCTGGGGTTTGGAGTGCCGAGGACACGGGAACCCTAGCCCAGGCCAGCCGGTCACCCAGAGAGAAAAGCCCACCACAGTCTGGACACAGGCGAAGATACAGCTCAGCGTTCACCTTCCCAGGGCATGAAGCTCCTCTCCCAGGCCCAGTCAGGGTGCCCAGGCTCTGCTTATGTACCTCCCAGCACGGCCCCCAGCACTACTGGGAACGTCACAGCCAGAAAGCTTTTATTACGTGGAGCCAGACGCCCACCTTTGCCAATGGGTCACCCACATCCTCCCCAATCTCCATCCTCTGTATCTCTGCTACCTCCACTCAGCCTGACAGCTCTCCGTCACTGTATCTGTGTCCGGGTTCTGTCCCTGAGACTGGATGCAATAGCGCAGGGAGGGCCCTGCACACTTGGCTTGTTCTCAGGAGCTGAGAACGGGGCTCCACAGTGGGAAAATGTTTGCTCGTGTAAAGATGATGACAGACGTGTTGCCCATCTCCATGAGGAGGTATGGCATCTGCTGCCCTGTGCTTTATTAAACCACAAAAACGTGTTCTTCTCTTTCTAGTCTGCATTCTCAACAAGAGACTGACAGGTAGGTTTAGAGAAAACAGACCTTTAGTCTTTTCAACTTGTTACCCACTCGAGCAAAAGGCTATGTAGGAGGCAGACAAAAAAAAGAACTTGTTTTAAGATTCTGACCTTTGTTGGGATGTTGGCTTTTCTCCTTCCCCAGATGCTGCACAGATCTGGCAGGCAGGTGGAGAGGACAGAGGTGGAAGGTGAGAGAGGGCGGGAGTCTTAAAGCTGGTAATACCGAGTGTTTCTCACACAGGACAACTCTCCCCCCTCCCACCCGCCCTCACCACTTGCCAGTGGGGCCTTCCTGGCTTCTACTTGCTGAAAGCTTTAGAAGAACCCAAAATAGGTGCATCTGGAAGCCTGCTTGGCCAGGATGACCCTCTGCATCCAGCTCCATTTAGACCATCTCCCTCACAGACCTCGGAGGCTTTTCATCCTAGGTGCTGCCCAATCAACCCTCCTGACGTGCCAGAGACATGGATACGGCAGACATCTGAGGTGAGCAGAATATAGGGCTGGACCAGGCTGGGGGGTCCCACCAGAAGCTTGGGGAGAACCATACCTGCCCAGCAGTCACCTGTTTGTTGGCAGCCCTGAAAGATCATCACTGCTTCCAATGCTCTTCGTTCATGGGGAAGAAGAGAGGCGCAGGACAGGGGTATGATTTGTCCAAGGCCACACAGATGAAGCTGGCAGCTGAGCCACATCACCTAACTCCAGCCCAGGGCTCGCTCTCTTCATGGTATCACGTCCCCATCCATGCAGACAAAGAAACAGGGTTTGGAAAGAACTGGGTTCAAATCCTGACTCTGCCACTGACTGCGCTTCTCTCATGAGTGAAATGGGAACGATTACAGTAATAATAACGAAGCCACACCTGCCACACGGTACAGATGGCCTTCACTTGCATCAGCTCATGTCATCTCAACTCCTCACTGGAAGGGCTCTTAATTGCTCCATTTTATATAGCCACAGAACTGAGGCTCAGCAAGGCGAAGCCACTTGACCTGGATTACAAAGCTATTAAGTGGTGGGTCCAGGCTGATTCTAGAGTCCTGGGCCGCCTAGCTGGTCCACCATTCTACAAGCCCGTGAGCAGTGCTCCTAGAGGCTGAAGGACTTGTGGGTGCATCCAGCCACTCACCCACATACATATCCTGGGTGCTGACCTTCCATGTGTCTGGCCAGCCCATGCTGGGGTGAGGGAGGGTCACATAAGTGCACTGGACTCGTCTTGGCCCTGAAAGCTCCCAGGCTAGCTGGGGAGAAGGATGAGGACACAGTGACAAACAGGCTGGAGTGTTGGTTTAAACTGCCATGGGTTCCAAGAGAAGGTGACAGGTAAACCAAAGCTCAGGGAGGCCACAGAACGGAGGCCAACAGGGAGCTGGGATGAGAACTGGGGGCCCCTGGCGGGTCAGAACTCTTTCCATCGTACAGTCCTGCCTCCATGGGGTGACGGCAAGGAGACCTGTGCCGAGGGGACACCCCAACTCGGGAAATCCCTGCCACTGAATCTGGGAAAAGGAAGGTGACTTGCCCACTTCCTGTCTGGGCCTTGCTCTGCCTCAGACCCTGTTAATGGACTTGCCATTCCCCTCAGACGTTACGGAAATACGTTAACTCCCGCACTTCCTTATTCTTTTTCCTGCCACTTCGGCACTGGGTGGCAGCCTCCGAGAGCCACTTAGGCAGGGCCCGGGGAGTCTCTGCTATGGACCATTCCACTAAAACCCTAGATGCTGACAGTTGAGTGAAAGTGCCTTTGCCATCATCGACGTGGTGGGGAGCAGAGTACAACAGATCCAAGGTCTCTGCAGAAAAGCACCTCAGAACCGTCTGCAGGACCCACCTATGCACTCCCCCCTCCGAAGCTATCCTTGAGAGACATGCTTGTGCACAATGGGGAAAGCTTCCTGGCATCCATCCCAGCTCCTCCAGGACATGCTGTGAGTATGGTTTCCTCATAAGGAAAATGGGATATTCTACAGGTATTGCAGGGAGGTGGTACAGCTGACGGTGCTAGGCATAGGTCCCCAAGCTTCCACAGTCCCCACGCCTGATGCTCCAGAGCCACTCACAGCCCATTTACAGGGAAAGCGAGAGCTAGACTTACTCTGTGGGATCGCCCTCCTCAGCCTGTTGAAAGCCCACACATTCTCCTTTGCGAAGCCTGGCCTATTCTACCCAGCCAGGTGCACTCCGAACGTGGTGCATCCTCTTTGGACATCCTGCCTTATTTGTGGATGCCACGCGGGCTCCTCCAGGGCAGTGACACAGTCCCCACGTGGACGTCCAGGGCAGGGCCTGAGCAGAGCAGTGAGGCGTGGCCAGCAGGCGGACCCCTCAGCCACAGTCTGCCAGCCCCTGGGTGGGCACATCTAACACTTTTGGGTTCCAAAAAGGAACCAGGAGGAAACGTTAGTAACAACAGGAATGACCACGCTGGTTCTCTGAGCTAAAGACTCTTGGGAGTGAGGGAGGACAGTGCCATAAAACTAAAAACCAAATAAAAAAGAAAATCTGTTTTTTTTTTTTTTTTTAAGGAGAAAGGTAATAAAAGCTATATGCTAAGTTTAGTATTTCCAAAACTCACGGCTCCTTCGCCAAATGCCATCCCATACTCCCCAAAGCTGCCTTCAACCTGCCTGGACATCATGGACTCCCAAGAGAAACAGAGATGAGACTGAGTCCCAGGTTTTCTGGGTGCAGAGGTGGGCCAGTGGGGAGAACTCGGCTGTTAGAGCCCATGGCACTGGGGCTGGAGTCCTGCCTGACAGCCCCAGGCACGGGGCTGCTCCTCCGTAAGGAGCGAAGAATCCAGGTGACACTCTCCTTGCAGAAAAGCTGTGAGAGTGCTCTGGGAACAGCTGAACACCCCGTCATTACCATCAAGGCCAAATCTGCCTTTAGTCAGAAGGCCTTTGGGGAAAGGGGACTTGAAGTTTTAGGTTGCTAAGAAACAAAACGCTCCACACATCCCTGTTCCCCCCAGCCCCCGACTCCTGGGGATACTGGCCAGTGGTCTGACAAGAATGCAGGGGTGGGTTTCATCAACTGGCAGCAGGAAACGATGACCCGCATTACTGGTGACCTGTGCAATCCGCCCGTTGGGCGTGTTACTGTAACTGAGTGAATATAAAATTACATTAATTATACACATGGCAACAGGCATGCAACAGACAATCCAATTTGCTCCTTGGACACGAATGCTGACAGGAAATGCCATAAGCCCATTCTGGGGAGAGGGCCAAGGTGTGCCCGTGTGCCACTGACATCCCAAATCTGTCAACACGATGTGCCTCCACCCATAGCCTCCCTGTGGCAGGAGGCTGACCACCTGGCGGGGTCAAGGAGCTGCTGACATGCAGCTCATCTCAGAAAAAGTTATTTCTGCATTTCGATCCATGGGAACGAACTTGTCAGTGACTCGGACAGTTGCCTTCCTATCCTGCTTCTATCTGTCCCGTCTGGGGAAGAGGCATCTTTACGTGTGTATGTGGGCAGTAGAGGCTGGAGACAGAGCTAAAGTTACCAACTCAAGGCTACAGGGGGCTGAGCTGGGCCACATCCAACCGTGGAGCTATGGCCAGGCTGCAGCACAGCCCTGAGAGCTCACAGTCAGGGGGCTGCCGGCCTCCGGGAGATGAGCCCACAGCAATCACGGCCCTCCGTGGGCACCAGGTAAGGTAGGTCTGACAAGTGGTGGTGGCCCATCTTCCTGGGATGGTGGGGAAGTTGCCAGTGAGAGGAGCAACAGTATACGACGTGTCTCCCTTGGAGTCACCTCGGCATAACCTCAGGAATCCTCAAAGCCACTGGGGACCACTATGTGCAAGGATCAGCGAAAGACTCATTGATTTCCGGCTGAGCAAAGGCCCCAGCTGACCTCCCCTCCTCCCCATGCCTCTCCGAGGAGCCAGGACAGTGCTGGGCAGGTGGCGAGGGCGAGAGGACTGTGCGCTTGTGAATCTGGCTTCCCGGGACGGGCCGCCAGGACACCCCGCAGGAGGCACTCAGATCATGTTTTACTCAAGAGGTCCCATGGAGACAGAGACGCAGAATCAGCAGGCGACGGTTTTCAAAACAAAGGGAGGAAACATGGCAAATGAAAGTACAGGCGGCGTCCAAGACCTAACCAGAGGCCCCCCCAATGCTGCTCCCTGAGTCTGCCCCAGCCCCGCGCACAGACGGGAAAGCCAAGCCCCAGGGACGTGGGCTCACTGGTCCCAAGTCCTGGCTTGGCGCCCTGCACCACACCCAGAGTGGAGGCTGGGGTCAGCAGCCGCACAAGGACCCCAAGAGCACGGCCACCACTGTGGCTGAGCTACAGAAAAAGTCGGCAACCTATGGCTCAGGGCCAAATCTGGCCTGTCACCTGCTTTTGTAAATAAAGTTTTATTGGAACACAGCTACGCTCATTTGTGTACCGTCTGAGACTGCTTTCATGCTGTATCAGCACAGTTGAGCAGTTGTGACAGAGATCAGATGGCCCACAAAGCCTGAAATATTTACTATCCAGCCCTTCACAGAAAAAGTCTGCTAACCCTTGAGCTTAGTAATGGTTTTCAAGACTGAAGAGGGAAAAAACTGGAGTCTTTTTAAATTCTCAAGGAAAAGCAAAACAGTGCTAGATCTACTTTCTGATTTTAACCTCACAATTCTTTAATAAGATAAATGAAGCAAAAATTAACCCCATTTTACAAAGGAGAACACTGAAGTCCAGCGACACAGCATTATTTACCAGAGCCAGGATCTATCCCACTGACGACAAGCGAATGAGTGCCCGGATCCGGGGTCAGCAAACCTGAGTTCTGGTTCCCCCACCAACACGCCATGTGACCAATCTCTGAGCCCCGGTTTTCTGGGCCATTGGTCTTAAACAAGATGATCTTTCACTACTATAACACAATAACCAGCATTCATGACCAGTTGTTTGGTCCCAGAACATCTTCTTGCTAACCATCTTCCCTGCGTTCACTCTTGCCACAATGCTGGGGAACACACTCTTCCCTCGCTCGCCCGCACAAAACGTTCTGGGGACTTGATTCCAACCCTGAACTCTTTCAGCAGGTTCGTGCTGTTTGACCCTCGCCTATGCAGTGAATTCAGAAGAATTCTCTAGGGTTACCTCAGGAAAGGGTTCTATCTACCTTGAAAGGCTGTGCTTGGGGTGGGGGAGGGGCAAGGAGAGGCGACACTGCTTCCAGCCGTTGCTGCTAAACCCTTGAGGCCTCCCTGCTGAAGATTCTTTGTATGTGCCTCTGTCCACAGAACTCAGCACTCTTTCCAGGGACACAGGAAAAAGCATTAATACGCAGAACTTATGGGCAGAACCCACGTCCACCTGGCAGTGCACCCAGCCACTGGGTCCCAGCACCCTGGGCTGAGTGTGTGCTAAGCGCTGGAGACACAAAACAAAGCAGTACTCTGGCCTTCCCTGAGAGAGTCCCAGGCAGTGTGGAGAGAGCAAGGTGTAACTGTGACCGCAGCAGCATTCCAACAGAGGCAGGTACCAGGTGTGCGATTACAGAACCATCACATTGCATAGGCAGGGCATGGAAGGATGAACAGGCGTCCTCTGGCAGAGCAGAAATGAAAGGGGCTTCTGGGCTGAGATCGGCATCTGTGTGGCAGAGGCAAGAGTGGGCGTGGTGCTGGGGGGGGGGGGGTGCCTCTTGCACAAGATGGTGACCCTGGGGCTGGGACCTTCAGGCTGAAGAGTGGGGTCATTCACCTTTGGGAGCTCGTGCAAGGGAGTGGTGATCAGACCTATGTCTTGGGAAGCACACATCCATCCCATTCCTTTCCAAAGACGTTTCTGTGCCCTTCCTTGAGTTAGAAATAAAGACCTGTGGCCACTGGAAAAGTGAGTTCACAACTGGGGTGCTAATTCGCATCTCTTGCTAACTACACATGGAGTGTGTACCTGCTCCGCCACTGAGCCACACTACAGCCCTGAACAGCCAGCCCTCTTTAATGCTGGCGAGGGTTTCCAAGACCCAGTCCCAGCCATGTGGGTTTCTGGCCGACATCCGGATAGCACACTCTCTCCTCCCAGACGTCTACTGGTTGCAGTAGAGACCGGCTCCGTGGGTAAGTGGGAGAGGCAGAGACACACCCAGGATCCAGAGCCATGCCAATCCCGCAGAACACAGGGAGGACACGCCTACCTTGCCAAGAGAACCAAATCTCCCCGCCAGCCCCCAACAAAAGACTGCCTTTTGCGCTGAAAGTGGACAGGGCTGCAAAGACGCATCCCGCTCCTGCCTGCCAGCCTCCACGCCACCTCTTGCCAACACTCAGGCTCCACTGTTCATCACGGCAGCACGGTGAAGGCGAGGTGCATGTTAAAAAGGCACTGCCTCGTCCACCCAGATAATTCCTGCTCGACTTTAAGCTCTCCCGGCACACGCGTGCACACAGCCTTCCTGCCTTACCCCCTTATGCCTAGACAGACGATCCAAAAAGTACAGATTCGTCCTACCAACTAGGACAGGGAGACCAAGGCTGTGGAAGCTATAAATCCAGATGCCAGAATTCAACCCCAACTGTCCACTGGGCAGAAGAGGACTGAGAAGGAAAACAGGAAAGTTGGCCACGGTTTCCCCTCTAGTTTTATGGCTTCCAGGATGAATGGGTGGTTTCTCGTGCCTCTTCTCCCCTGAGAAGCTTGGGGAATGGCCCAAGATCTTGTCTTCCTTCCTTGGCTAAGGAGAAGCAACAGGATGGGGTGAGGGAAAGAACCAGGACACTGGGGAGAGATGGGCTGAGGAAGCCCGCCCACTGTCACCCAGGCAGTGGGCTTTGAAACCTGGAGCACCTCAGTGGCAACACGAGGGGCAGCCATGTGGAAGAGCTCTGGATTCATGGACCAGGGGCACGTCTGCAGTCCCCTCCCAAACTCCCTAACCTCGCCTGTAAAACAGGCCACCCCACCTCCCCACAGAGAGCCACAGATACCGAGCGTCCAGTACTTCGTCCAGTGCTGGGGACCAGCCCTCACCACAGGGCAGCTGCCGATACACAGAGCTGTGCTCAGATCCTCCCCGCCCCAAGGAATCCTTCAGGAAGCCCCTCTTTCCCTGACTAGACCTTCCTATTACCCCACTCTCAGGGAGCTGCCCCCTTGCCCACTAACATGTAACCCGTCCGAATCTGAGCTAGTCTCAGGCTGGACTCACGGCCCTCACCAACCCCACCTGATGTGGGGTGCTCTTCAGCCAACTCCACAAAAGCCATCTGGCCCCTGAAGTGCTCCATTACTTCTTCTGCCCCCCAAAGCCCTTGATGCCCCCAGAGGACAGGGCCTGGGCTTCTTCTGTTTACCACTGCACCTCCCATGTCTACTCCTTCTAACGTTACATTTTTCTGATGGGCAGACTGAGGCCCAGAAAGATAAAGGCACTGCCCCAGAACAGACTGCAAGTCTCCAAACTCTTAGACCCTTTCCATAACTCCAGAATAAGTCTCTCGGAGTTAGATATTATAATTGATCTGAGGAAGGGGCACTTAATCAGATTCACATTTTGGGTGTACATTTTTTAACCTTGAGGCATGGACGGGACAAGACTTTGTCAAAGTCTTCTTGAATAAAAATGACCCGATATTGAAGAGGCTTCAAGAAGGGGAGGGGAGAATTCTGCAATCTGCAGAAGAGGCCCTGCAGACGTGCTGGGCGGGGCAGGGCTGGGTCTGAGAGCAAAAGCTCTGGCCCTTGTCCCAGGAACCAAGAGCTGGTTCAACAACGGGGTGAGGGTAGCAGGGGCTAGATCACAAAGAGGTCTGGATGTCGTAAAAAGAGCCTTGGACTTTATTCTTATAACGAAGGGATACCACTGACAAAAAGAAGACCACTTGACGGAGGGGATGAGCCACTCCACTGACCTGCAGGGAGCCCAGGCTGGAGTCTGCCACGCAGACCAGGAACACCTGGAGCCAGGGACTGCCTTGCCTCCCAGCCCTGGGAGCCCAGCAGGGCCAGGCGGAGAGCTGTCCCTCCTGGATGTACGTGGAACGGATGCCCAGAAACCAGCCCCTGGAAAGGAGCCCTTGTGCAGACACCTGATCTGCCTTTCATTCTGAACACATTCCCAAACTCAGAGCCGGTGAAGCAGGTAGAGCTGTTCCTGTTTCACAGGTGAGGAAACTGAAACTCCAGTGATACCCAGGTGAGTCACTAGTGACAGAACTCAGGAGTACAGTCAGCCCTCCATATCCACGGAGGCAGAACCCGACGACAGGGAGACAAACTGCACTTGGCCATTTGATATAAGGGACTTGAGCATCCACATACTTTGGTATCGGTGAGGGGTACTGGAAGCAATCTCCCCGTGGGTACCGAGGGACAACGGCAGAAGCAAAGACCCAGCCCCCTGGGGGAAGAGCTGACAGTAACTCACAATAGCAAGCTCACCCTGATGAGCTTGGCAGGAACAGAGCCAGAGGCTTTTGGACATACAACCTGCTTTCCTGCTTCCACCTCCCCTGTCAGCTCCTGTCGGTGGACCAGGGACAAGGAGTCAAGGTGGCAGGGCCCAAGGGGACCGCCACGTGGGCAGGGTTAAGGAAGGTGACACGTGAGAGGACCAAATAAGACCCGGTGCTTAGCAGGTGCCAAAAACGTCAGTCTAACCGAAGGGTTAAGCACTAAAAAGCCAATCAATCTCGAGAATACCCCGAACCTCTCCCACACTTCACTGCCACCAAGGCTGTACTGAGCCTGAGATTCCTTATGGAAAAAGAAAAAAACTCACGGCGACACTTGCTCTTGGTTGAGCTGAAGACCTACCTCCATCCTGGCCTCTAGCTCGCAGAAAAGAACAGCCCAGGACACCCCTGCCTGTATCCACAACACAGGAGCCAGAGTGTTTACCCGCGCCAGGCAGGGCTTCACAGGCATCATTTCGTGGTGTCCTCATATCCGCCCCAAGAGGTAGGGGGTATATCTTCACCCCAACCTGTCAGGTGAAGCAGCTGAGGTTCAGAGAGTTTAATGGACTTTCCCAAGGCCACCAACGTGCCAACCCAGGCTGCATGACCCCAGGGCTGTCAGGAAGCACGTTTAGAGAGGGTGAGGGAGGGATGGGACACACGGGGGCAGATGAACTAACAGGCATGTGGGAGCTCCAAGGGCCCAACCGCTGGGCTTCTGACCATTGGTCAACACTGGGTCACGTTTCCACGGCAGTAATAAACCATCACTGAACACGAGTATACTTGCATGTGTATAGTCAATCCTCACCAGCGCTCTGAAAAGGAAGCGCTGCAATGCGCCGAACGACTGCTTCCCAGCACAGCCGAGGAGATCAGTGCCTAGAGAGCTCAGATAACCCGCCCAGAACACGTCACCAGGAGTGGCAGTGGGCTGTCTTGCTCCAAAGCCCCTGCTCACAGCCACTGAGCATTGACAACCCTCTTTGACCAGGCCTCTCCTGCAGCTGGGTGCCCTCTGCTCCCCTCCACTGCAGACACAGCTGAAGTGGTGTCCCCAGGGTCAGGGAGCCCCTTAGAGAGCCCAGCACGGAACAGACCCTTCATGAAAGCCATGGCCCCACCGGTGCTCTTAAAAAGTCTAATCCCACCCTCTTGGTCTTAGCAAGAGATGGGGCTTCCTGGAACCCAGGGGTGGGCCTAGGCCAGGGGCTTCACTGATTCCAAGGCCTTCGTTTAAGGGAAGGAGCTTGTCAGGGAAAGGTCAGCTGGGGAGTTAATCTAGGCAGAAACAGGACATGAACCCAAAATCCACACTACGGGTCTCCTGCTATGTCCCCAGCTCTTAGAAGAGCACCTCAGCAAGGTGAGAGAAAGCCCTCTGACCACCCGGTCTGGGCCCAAGGCCCTGGGCCCAGCCCAGCCTCCCCAAAGGGCACTTTCCTTTCAGGGCAGCATGATCTTATTCAGGGGGTCTATCTCAATCCACGTAATGCCAAGGTGTGTTAATTCCAGGATTCCGCTGGAATTCCCTTCCTCAAACCTCTTCTGCTACAGGGCTGAGAAATTTGATTTTTTTTTTTTAAAGGAAAAATAACCTCAGCATGATTTGTAGAGAAGGAAGCAAGAGGTGAGGAAGGTCTACCCCACCCCCTGCCCCCTACCCGTGAGAGGTGGGGAAATCTTCTGGGGGAACGGAGGCACCCATGGCAGAGCAGCTCTCCAGCACGGGGGGAGAAATGCAATTCTAAGAGAAACCCAGGTCCAAAGGGGAGAAGGATAAACCAGCCCAAGCTCTTAACAAACCAGAGGTGAAGGCGCTGCTGACACCAATCCTTGGGCATCAGATCCATAAAAGTCAGAGATTCGGGCGTCGGTTTAGAGCTCAAGAGAAGAGGCCCAGAGCGGGGGGGTCGTGGCCCCGGGGTTCTCCCGGGGCAGGAGAAGCAGCAGCTGAGCACGGCCCCCGGGCCTCCCACGTCTGAGGGTCCCTCCGGAGCCTCTCCCTGGAGAGGGATTGGAGGCAGGACGGGTCTGGGGCAGCAGGGGCAGGCGGCAGGGCTGGCTGCAGCCCACGCGTTCCTGGGTGTGGGGCCGGCTCCACGACAGGGGGCGGTCGAGGCCCGAGGAGCCGCCGGGTGCTTTGTTACTGAGCAAACCTCCCAGGCACTGACTGCTGATGCATAGCTAACAGGGTGGCAGACACTGATTTATGTTCAACTTTCCATTTCATCAGCGAGAGTGGAGTTCACATTTTGGGGAGGGGGAGGCGGTCTGCGTGTGCAGACGCAAACATGCCCACGCGTGCACTCAGGCACAAGCACCGGTCACGGCGGCAACTTTTTCCCCCCTTTTTAGGAGGGAGGGCGAGGGGGCGAGGCAGCCTGGCACGTCAGGAGTAACCTTTTGTCCACGGTTGCTAGGAGCCCCGGCCGGTCATCTGCCGCTGGGCAGACGTTAGGCACCAGGCTGGTTGCCGGGCGGGGCGGGAGCACAGACTGACCTTTGTGGAGGTAGTGTTGGCAAGAAAGAAAGTCCTTTTTCCCCCTCTCTCCCGCCCTGGCCTTTCCGCACAGGCCGGGTGAATGTGGGGCAACGTCTGCGAGTGGGTCCACGGCAGGGAAGGGAGGAACAGCCCGGTGCACAACGCTTCAGAGCGGCAGGGGTTCATAAAGGCCTCTTGGGCACCCCTCGCTAGAGTGATGAGCAAACGAAGGTCCAGACAGGGGAGGGTGGCCCCCCAAGGACACACAGCAGTTTGGCAACAGCGGAGCTGGACTCAAAGCAGGTGTCCACCTCCCAGGGTAGGGGTCTTCAGGCTTAAAGGCTGCCCCTGGCTTCATCTCAGTAACGGGAGGAGCGGGGGGGGGGGGGGGTTCCGCTGTTGCAGGCAGCGAGTCAGTTTGGAAGAGGCGGGGGCTCGGGGTGGGAACAACAAGCCCTCCCACCTCCAGCCGTGGCCCAGGGCCCGGCGTTTGCGGCGCCCCGCCTCTGCTCTAATCCTTCTCAGCGGGGGTGACCCTGCCTTCTGTCAGTCTGGAGGCAGACAGCAGGGCGAGGGGCGGGGATGAGGGGGTGCTTCTGTCCCCCGGAGGACCCCACGTGCTCACCCGGGACACAGCTCCTCTGTCCGCTCCCATGGACCAGTGCACCTATCAGATCCCCTCCGCCCACAGGGAAGCAGACAGGGCAAGGGGCTGGGGTCAGAGAGCCGGCCCAGAAAGGGGAGGAATCTGCTCCCCAGCAGACAGGGAGTTCATCAGGAAGCTCCGAACACCACCACCCCGCCCAGGCCTCTCTTCCCTGAGCAGCACTCTGGCCAAGCTGAGCCTCGCTTTCCTCATCCAGACAGTGGGAATGCTAGCAGCTCTCAGGCCTACCTGACAGGCAAATGAGATCACAGACGGGGCACCTTCGCTGATCTGGAGGGTGTCCCACCAGCAACTATGAGAGGGCTTCGGCCAGTTCCACTTTAGGACCCGGGAGCACGGCTGGGGAGGCCAGGAAGGGCTAGCCTGGGCAGCCACGGAACCACATACGGGGTCTCGTCCCCTGCAGAGGGAAGGCTCCAACAGGGTAGCAGGTACCGGACACTCGGCAAGAGGCTGACTCTCAGCCCCACACCCGCCTCCTGCTCTGCCCTACCCCGCACCTCAGTCCAAAGCAGGTCTCCTCCTGGCCCTGCTCTCCGCGCCCCCCGCCCCAGCTAAAACATCCAGCAAGGGGTCACCCGTCGAGGGCAGGGGGCACCAGCCACCGCACTCAGTCACCACTCCAGCTCAGGCCTGGCCACCTCCCATGGGGACCACAGCCTGGGCTTCACACCTCCATGCTGGCCATCCTGCCATGAGCCCAGCCCCTCTAGGCCACTGGTGCTCTTCCTGGGACCGTGTCACTCCCCTTCTTAGGGACCTTCCACGGCGCCCCTCTGTCTTTAAGTTCAAGTCCTTCATGTGTCTGTGTGGACCTCCTGCCATCCCAAACTTACCCTTTCACATCCACGCCCAGGCACACTGGCTCCTCTGTGTAATCACCCCTGCCTCCTTCACCAGACAGTCTGTGTGAGCCACTGAGGGCAGGTTCCCTGGCTGCCTCCTTAGTCTGCAGTGCTCAGCACGGCTGGGTGGCTAGGAGGCCGCTGAGCCCTTAAGAGACCATGTCTGGCCGATGAGCCAACAACAAGCCGGGGCCAGGCCTCACATGGTTCTAGCCTCAGATTCACCAGCTGTCCAGTGGGGATCTGGGCCCTCACCCGTCAAGTCCTCCCTGGTAGCAGGCTTTGAAAGCCACAAAAACAAGGTGGTTTAATTCTTCCCAAGTCTCCCCTAGTCCCAGACTTGCCCTCATCAGCACAGAGTAGTCCTTCCTGTTGCAGCAGCTTTCTGGCAGGAAGAATGTCAGCTCACTCTGCTGCTGCCTGCTTCCCGCTGGACAGGAAGGCAGGAAACGGGCCAGCTCTTGCGAACTGCCCGAGCTGCTGCTGCCGGCATGTTCTCATCTGCTGGGCTTTGATCTTCCCTGGAAACACATCACCCCACCCCAAGGCTCACAGTCCTCAAGGATCTCTGCTGGGCATCTAGTCTCTGCTTGGTTACCACCAGTGTCAAGGAGCTCACTACTTCATCATTAAATGAGCAGGTGGTAGAAATGTCTTCCCTACAAAGACTTCAAGTGGTCTCCCTCTCCTTTTCTCAGAAGGATCTGCGATCTACGGGGCTGACCTCACAGAGGCAGGGCTGAATATCTTCTATATGGCAGAACTTCAGATACTTCAAGTCAGTCATCAGAGACCTCCTGAGGCTGCTTCTCTCCCAGAGAAACCCCAGCTACTCCAGTGGGAGATAAGCAGAGAAGTGTATCCTATAATCTCAACAGCAAAGGACCAAGGTCATGTGTACCTCTCTCTCTCTTACTTCTGGATCATTTCTCTGCTTCCTGGGCTATACACATCATTTGTTTCTTCTCCTCTCTCCCCCTGTAACTGATGGGGAGGGGATATCTGGGACAGACCTCAACCTACTTCAAAGGTGGGTGGGCTGACCCAGCAGAGACGAGGACTCACTGGAACAGGGGACATGTCAAGCCCTACATGTCCCCCACCGTGGCGGAAAGTCTCTAGGCATGTTCAGAGCAGGAGGGGCTGGGCTTGGCAAAGGGAGCTGGGTCCCCCAGGGCTGTCTTTTCCAGAGAAGGCACAGTCTGTAGACCTACGACTTCTGCTGGCATTTGAATGGAAACATTGGCTCCTTCTGAGAGAAGATGGCTAGAGTTTCTCCTTCTCCTTCCATTATTTTTCCCCCCTTTTCTCTTGTTCTCTATTCTCTCTTCTTCTCTTAGACAATCAGACATGTATCTACATTAGGACCCTGACTGCTGTGGAAGAACACGAGGATCAGGAACCAGGAACCTGGGTTTAGGCTCTGATTCCAGCCCTCGGTTGATAACTTTGGGCAGGTCATTCACCTTTCTGAGTCTCACTTTCCCAATCAGCCATGCCTCCTCTGCAGAAACGCTGTGATCAGAATGAAAGCAGGCTGCATGTCCAAAAACACTTCATAACTGAAAACAATTATTGGAATTTAAAACAAAACAAGAACAAAAACAGCCTGTACCCAATGCTCCCTTCTCCGTGACCCCCTGCCCTCCTGCAGTTCTCCAGCTCTGGACCTAGAAATCCTCATTGGATGGCGCCTCCCTTCAAACCACCTTAGGGCCAAGGAGCTGGGGACCCACCCAGACCAGTAGGCCTGGCCAAAGCCAAGCTGAGTTTGCCAGATGTGCAGCCCAACTGACTTCAGCTGCGTGAAAAAAAAATGCCACTGCTTGATTATGTAAAATCCATCTGGATCCAAAGCAGAAAATCCAAGTGGGAAGGGCCCTCAGAGACCATCTGGTCCACCCTGCTTTGTCTACTGCTGAAGAAACTGGGGCCCAGAGATGGGGAGCAACTTGCCCAAAGTCACTCAGCAAGCACATGGACAAGCAGGGGGCTAGAACACGTGTCCTTGGGCTCCAGAACTCCAAGTCCTTCCCTACTCTCCACACCACCACCCCTGGACCCGCCTAGCCTGGTCAGAATGCCGGACCTAGAGCCTGGGGGCCGGTTGGGCTCCACTCCTAGTAACACGAGCAACGCAAACTCAGTTCAAACACTTCCTGGGTCCCCAGTGCACACCAGGTGCTGGGGGTGCCAAGATTGAGGCGGTCTTTTTGTAAGGAACACAAAGAATTAGAATGTCCTTGCTACGGTCTCCCATGACCCGTAGAACCCCACAATATTCCCCAATAGTGAGGTGTGGCCAGGTCAGGTCCCAAGACATCTCCCCGTCAGCCCTCAGCTTGCTACCAAACACATCTCATGCCACAGGACCACGGGCACTGTCCGCCTCGGAAACCCCAACACCGAATAAGGAAGAGCAAACAGATGGGACCTAATGTGAAGATGGCCAAACCTTCTGACCCCAAGTGGAGCCTTGCAGCCTGGCAGTCAGAGGCCTGAAGCAGTAAGTCCTCTGTGTTGCTTTCTAAGGGGCCAGGAGTGGGGGTGAAAAGCTGGTCCCTCACACCCACCTTGGAGCCCTCAACTAAATTTAGCACCAACTAGGGTTGGAATCCTGACCAGAAAACCAGGCTGGCCACCTTGGGACAGGGTTTGGCCAAAGCTGGATCAGCCAAGCCAGGCTGGCTCCTTGGTGCAAAGCCCCTCCTGCAGCAGAGCTGCCTGCCAGGCCGTGACCAAGCAGGGGAAGAAGTGCAATTGTTGGCAGGAGATAAAACCCTCGATACCATCTCTATTTCCCTTCTAATATCAGAGTGGCTGCCTGCAAGGTGCGCGAGGGTCAGGGCCAGCAATCAATAGCTAATACTCCTGTTGGGAGCCGGCCTGCTCCGGAAATGGGCAGCCACTACCTCCTTCCAGAGAGATATCCTTTCCCCGCAACAGTGACCCAGAATGAGCAGTTCAGCACCCTGACCAGGAAGGACCTTGTCCACCTTCATCTGACTGATGGAGAAATGATGCCCCTTGGGGTGGGAGTAGGGGTAGGGGTCTAGCCAAAGTCACTCAGGAAGCAGAGAGGCTGGGACACAGCCCCCTGCTCAATGATCCAGGAAGCTCTTGATGGTTCACCCTGCCTGGGGATCAGAGAAGACCTCAAGTCAAGAGGGTGGGTCCAGGAACTCCCCTGGCGGTCCAACAGTTAAGAATCTGCCTTCTAATGCAGGGGATGCAGGTTTGATCCCTGGTCAGGGAACTAAGAACCCACATGCCGCAGGGCAACTAAGCCTGTGCGCCACAACTACTGAGCCTGTGCGCCACAACTAGAGAGCCGGTGAGTGCCGCAACCACTGAGCCCACATGCTCTGGAGCCCGCGCACCACAACTAGAGAAGCCCACGCCCCACAGCAATGAGCCCGCACGCCGCAACGGAAGATCCTGCATGCTGCAATGAAGATCCCACGTGCTGCAACTGAGACCCGACACAGCCAAATAAATATTTAAAAAAGAAAAAAAAAAAAGGGGGTGGATCCGAAAGTTACCTCTGTTTGATGGTAGCTGGTAGTGGCTAAATAAGGACAGGAATCAGTCTGGGCTTTCTGACCACACACCCCTGAACGTCACGTGGGAGGGCCTAAGAAGTATGTCTGGAATTAGGCCTTAACCATGGACAATTGTACCAAAGCAGGAAGTTGGGAGCTGCCCACATATCAGGCAGGCCTCTCCTTGCCCCAGACTCAGGCCAAAGAAGACGACGACGGCCTATTTAAAAAAAAATACAGCTGGCTGTTGTCCACCTCTCCTGCCACAGTGGCCTGCACTGGGCACCCAGATGCCAGCAAGCAGCCTCAAGAGGGATGCACACAGGTGGAGCCTGGTACCTGGGTGAGCTCTGCCCACTAGGCAGGAAAGCCACATCCGCACTGCATGAAGGGCAACCATGGCATCACTGGTGAGGATATGCGAGCCTGGGAAAGAAGCCCCAACCAGAGAGAGCACCATGGGAAAGACCACCAGCTGGGTGCAGAACACCAGTCCGCAGTGGCCAGGAAGATGGCTGCCCCTTGGCATGGATGACCCTCTCAGTCAGTAGCCCCTTGGGTTCCTCCTCTGGGGGAAAGGGAGAAGCCTGTCAGGCTCCTGTCTTTCTTGGGTTCATGGATTTCCAAGGCTTTGAGCGTCTCACTCTCTCTTGGAAGTCTGGCCCCTCTTCCCAATGTCTGTGGCCTTACCCCAAGCCTCACCCGAGGCAAGGCCTGGTCTGGTCCAACCTGAAGCCTATACACCCATTTCCATCCCTGGGACAAGGTCCCAGTGTGGACCATATGCTAGGAATGCATATAGACACATGCATGGCCATCCAATGTCTTGAGTTTCCATCCCTAAATCCCTCTCACTCCTCTCACTGCCATCTTGGTAGGCGACCTGCTGTTTCTGTTGGAGAACACCCATATTTCACTGATTCCCTTTCCTGCCTGGTAAGTAGCATGTCCTAACCCTCCCCTCCTGGGAGTTAACATCAACCATGATGTGAGACCTTGCAAAGCAGAAGTGTCTTCCAGGTCACCTCCCATCCTGGGAGGAGGTCACGTTAAAATCCCCAAGAGGTGCCTGTCCCATTTTTGCTAAGATACCTCCAGTGCCAGGGAGCCCCTGCCTCCTGCGGCCCACGGCTCACGGCGAGATGCACACGGCGCGAAATTCTGGCTGTCACCAAGCCAAAGGCTCCTCAGACTCTGCCTCACTGGTCCCAGTTTTGAATTCATGAGCTACACAGGGAAATCTCTGCCTTCTCTTCTAGACAACAGCTCTTTCCATATTCTTATCTGGAGGAGCTAACCTTTCAAAAGGTGTGAGGAACTCAGGCAGATTCTCAAACCCGGCCGGAGACAGGTTGGAAAGAATGTCACACTCAAGAGCTTCATCGTAAAAGTTCCTTCCAGCCCCAGACACCAATCTCTCTCTGACAGCCTTTCCCAGTCTCAGTCTGGTTTAAATCCAAGGAGTTCCCGGAGGGGACAGCGGAGATGGAGGAGGAGGCAGGGTGAGGGTGAGCCAGGTGCACCCACCCCAGCAAATCAGAAAGCCACCTCCCCACACCCCGCACCCAGACAGCCCAACAAGGTGTCTTTCAGAGAAGACCAGGCTCTCAACCCATATGAGAGCTGCTCCTGCCTTGGCGGGCAGAGCACGGGCACAGATGCTTGTGGGACGCCGTCTGTGATCACACTTGGAAAAAATCAAGTGGTTAACCAGAGAGAAAGGATTCCCAGACCTGCCAGGATGGTGGGTTTTTTGTTTTTTTTAGATTACGCCTAAGGTTTGTAGTTTGGACAGGCAAAGTAAACAATGACAACGACAGCAGCAACAAAACAGAAACAAAGAACAGTTTACTTGTTTAAAAAAGAAAAAAAAAGCCTTTTGTTAAAAGACAGCTCTACACGGACTTGGAAGCAGCCCGCCGCAGCCCTGACCAGGGGCGGGCTGTGTCGTGAGTGCGAAGCTGGTGTGAAGAAAACAAACTCCGGCAGAAGTGACAGAGCACATGCAGGAGGGTGTCTGCTCTCCACCTTTCTTTTCTCCCCTCCTCGGTTTTTGGAAGGGGTGGAGAGAGGGACGGGATGGGAAGGGTCTGAACCAGCATAAAGCAACTGTATTTAGACCATGGCAAACTGAGCTACCACTTACTTCTCTCTCTCTCCCTCCCTCCCGCCTGCCCGGGGCCTGGCCTGGAGTGAAAGAAGCAAAGGATGGAGGCCCAGCACGTACCTGAAAGAAACCTGGCGGGATGGGGCCTCCCGGCATCCCATCGTTGGGGGGAATGTTGCCAAGCACCGGGCTCGGGGCGGCGGCTGCGCTCTGTGGGGAAGAGAAGGTGGAAAGTGAGAGGCTGCACCCACATCGAGAGATGGGGAGTTCCCACCCCCACCCCACCGCCATCTACCCACGTCCTCCACAGACTCCCCCGCCCTGCAAACACCACCTTCCCAGGTGTGTCACTCAGTGGGCGAGGGATGAACTCTCTGAGCCTCCATTTCCTCATCTCTAAAATGGAAGGACAATGCCTACCATGTGCACACACCCTGCCAAGCAACAGTAGCTGTTATTAACCAAGGATGCCCTGGCTTCCCCCTTGGCTGCTTTATGAAGCTCCTTCAGGGCAGGCGAGGTGCTTCATAAATGCCTGTGCCCTCTCCAAGAGGCTGGCATGTTGTACAGAGGAGAAGATCAATAAATACCCACGACGTAATGAATAAACAGACAGCCCAGCTGGGAAACGTCCCCTGAGAGGGTGGGGGCAGACAGGCATGTTTTTGGCACCGTCTGGGTCCTGGGTGCTGTAGATGAGGTAGGCCGCACGATGGGGAGACTGTCGTTACTTTTCCTTTTAAATGCTGCTATTCTGGCATTTACCTGGTACATCTGCCTCAACAAATGCCTCCCGGGGTGAACAGACGTTGCTCTTCCCAGCCTGGCCTCCTTCCAGACAATCTGTGTCCCACCTGTTCACGTGGCCGGCATGTCTGTGCCTGGCCCTGTGCTCACATGGGAGGGTGAGGCTGATCAGGAAGCCCCAGGCCTGACTGGCCCACCTGGGCCCTGCTCCTCCCCACTGACTCTACACCTCCCAGGGGCTCCTCCTGCAGGAAGCCCACCTCCAGCCTTGAAGGTTCCCACACCCCACCAGGACTGAGCCTCTGAAACTGCATCACCAATCATCTCCCAGGGGTCTGACTGGTTCTCTGGGATGAGAGCGAGCCCCTCGGGGTCAGGAAACGAAGCGAATGCAGCCTGCCATCAACACCTTGAAGGAATCACTTCTCTTGTCCCCTCCTCAGCCAGAAAACAGGACCCAGAACTCCTAACTTTCAACTTGGGTGGAAGCGAATAAGGGAACATGTGAATCCCCCAAACACACTGCATGCAGCAAGAAAACGGACAGCCCTGGGAATCAATACATTGGGGTTCAAGCACTGTTGCCTGTACTAGCAAGGGACGATGATGGCAAGCCACTCTGCCCTTCTGCACTCGTTTCGTGTCACTGTGGTCCTGCCTGCTCATAAGGGTTGGGGAGGATTAAGCAATGGGATGGGCTGTGTTTTGTAAGCCAGGAAAGCTGGTAATGTGGAAGCAAAGAGGATTCAGCAGGCCCACAGTGGCTGTTTTAACAGACCCCAGGTAAAAAACAGGGTGGGATGGGGCTGGCTACTCCGGCCCAACCTTTCAAAATGATTCAGCGTACAGAAAAGCAACACTCCCTGTAAAGAGATTCTGCCAACTATCCTGTAATGTGTTACGAACACCCCAAAACACCAGGATCAGGTCTTCCCGTTCCCACCTCCTCAGCTTGGAGGAGAAGCCACACGTAGCCAGGCCGAGCCCCTGCCCCAGGACTATCCAGTATGAGGGTCGCCTGGGGGAATATGCCAGGTTATCCATTAGCTGCATTGTTCGTTTGTGGCTGGTGGTTCTGTGAAAATGCAACTTTTCATGATTTACAGCCAACGATTACTCCCCAGCAGCACAAGCAGAAAAGTTTTTTTTTTAGATAGGGTGAGGTAAACATCCTCCTATATTTTCTTCAAGTTCTTTCAGAGACCGGTTTTACGTTTAACTCTAATCCTTCAGGAACTTATTTTGGTAAAGAATATGGATTTTACTCCTCAGTCAGTTGGCTCAGTACAATTTTTCCCACTCATCTGAAATCAGAGACAAAAATTCTTACACAGGCATCGGTCTGTTTCTGAGCTTTAAAAATTCTGTCCTGGACTTCCCTGGTGGCGCAGTGGTTAAGAATCCGCCTGCCAATGCAGGGGTCACGAGTTCGAGCCCTGGTCCGGGAAGATCCCACATGCTGCGGAGCAACTAAGCCCGTGCGCCACAACTACTGAGCCCGCGTGCCACAACTACTGAAGCCCGCGTGCCGCAGATGCTGAAGCCCGTGTCGCCTAGAGCCTGTGCTCAGCAATAAGAGAAGCCACCGCAATGAGTAGCCCGTGCACCACAATGAAGAGTGGCCCCCACCTGCCGCAACTAGAGAAAGCCCGTGTGCAGCAACGAAGACCCAATGCAGCCAAAAATTAAAAATATATAATATTTAAAATTCTGTCCTAATTCTGTCCATTCTAACGATCAGAGTTTTACAATGTATTTTATTATCTCCTTCAATTCTTTAGTGGAACTTTTCTTGTTTATTTTTACTTACTTACCCCCCCAAACTTCCTATTGTTTATAAAAGTCATCTTCCTACCAAAAGAGTTCTTATATATATAAAAATTTGGAGGAGAACTGACACCTTTCCCAAACAGAGGCACCCTCCCAGGATGTGATCTTTGTCCAGTTATTCACATCTTTGTTGAAGTCACCAGTCAAGCATGGTGACTGGACCAACGACAATGATCAGAAAGGCGGGTGAGTGTAGGTGATACGTCTGGGAAAACCAAAACCCTCTGTTGCACTGACTAAACGTTTTATTCGGCAAATGTGGCACTGACTTGTTCTCAGGGTGAGGATGAAGAAGATGGAGCTCCTGACAACAGTGTGAGAAGGATGGAGTGGATGGCCCAACCCTGGGCGGGGTGGATGGCGGGGGCCATCTGGCCTGATGCTCAGAAACGAGCAGGGTATTTTCACACCATCTCTCCCTGAACCCCCAGGCGGCCTTCTGAGGCAGACACAAGAACCCCTAATTTACAGACAAGAAAACAAATATCTACATGAAGAGCAGGCTGAAGGTGGCCTTTTTCTATCTGTCCTCCTTAGAGCCCACATCTACTCTTCCTCAGCCTTCAGCTCAGAAACTATGCTTTGTTTTTAAAGAAAGACCTGGAAAGCTTCAGCAACTCAGTTCTTTAAATTAGCATTTAACGTTTAATATAAAACATTTGCCTATTATAAAACACAGCAAAGTAAAAAGAAAATTAGTCACTGTATTTTGTTAAATAATGTCATGAGCACTTGTCCCCCTCTCATTAAATGGCCAAAGAAAACATGATTTTTCAATGAGCCTAATATCATTGTTCAACCAATTTAATTAACAGGGCATTGCATCCATGTCTGCTAACTTAGTAGATACAAAATCATATCTCTTTGATCTCCGGTATTTTGACTTAATCTTTTGGATCACTAACCTTTTGAAACGGTTTACACTGGCCATTTAGTAAAACAAATGGCAAATCATTCATGTCCTTTGCTATTTAGTTATTTGACTTTTTTCCTTAGTGATATACAAGAGCTCTTTATATGTTAAGGGTATGACATATAGATATCTTACCAATTTTTAAAAAACCTCTTAAATGAAAACTTGAACCTGGGCTCATGACTTACTAGGCTCCCTCACGCCAAGATCTCATTTTCCTATGAAATCAGGAGTGAGCCCATGGTCCTTTGAATATCAGGGCTGGAATAACCATGGCTCTAGTAAATGGATAGTATAATTCATTGACATCTGGGTGGAGGATGGACTTTTGCTATCCTCCAATGAAAGGAAGCTCATGTTAATGGTGACTCAAACATCAGGAAGCTGAGGAGATAACTTATCCTTTAAAGGCTCTTCCAGCTGCAAAATTAAGCAGCTCTGCCGTGCTTAACTCTGTGTCCTAAAGTATGACAGTCACTGCTATTCTTTGATTTTGAAGTGAACATGTGCTCCTAATGGAAAACTTTCGAAAGAGCAGAAAAGGACAAAGAACAGAATGAAAGCAGCAACCAGTGTTATAGGGTGACAAAAGGGTTAAGAAATAATTCTTGCACATAAAACCCAATCCAAGGGACCCCCCACACACACATCCATCAACATGACACTGCCCTCACCCCACTCCTCAAGAGCAGGGGCTGTTTTACCCATCTCTAAGACCCAGCACAATGTGAGGCATACAGCAGGTGTTCAATAAATGATTACAACTTTTTATTAGTCAAAGACCGGCTCAAACCTGGCCATCTGAAGCCGAGGCCTTTCCGGATTGCTAGGAATTGGCCTCTCCCTGTGGTTTCCAACTTGGAGTTAGAACTCCATTAAAGCACTCAGCAAAGCGTCTCATGTGAGTTTTCTCTAAAAACACAAAACCCAAACCGAAACCCCATGACATTCACTGAGGCCTACACATCGGGGCTGCGGTAGGTGCCCAGGATGGAACTCCCCAGCTGGAGCAGGGGAGGAAGGAGTCAGAAGCCAGAGACCACCTGCGTGGGCTCGGGTCCTGGCTGGGAGCCCGTGGGCAAGTCCCTTCTCTCTCTGGGCCTCAGCCTTTCCACGTGTCAAATGGTGGAATTGGAGACGGTGATCTCTAGGGCTCTTCTTCCAAGGTGCTCTCCCCAGCCCAGTCCATACACCCAGGGCGGGGCAGGGACTGGAAACAGCAGTTCCTGCATGAACAGGAAGACCCTGAATTTTAACTCTTCTCCATTCATTATAGAACACTTAGAGGTCAAAATTTTAAAACCGCCTAGAAACCTATTGTTATCGAAGTTTGCAGATAACAGCTGATGACACTTGGGCTCTCCCCTGCACCAACTGCACCCCCTAGGAGCCCCCTCACCAATCTTTACCCGTATATGCATACGTGCATACATGGACTAAAATTAAAAAAGCAGAATCATATAGGGCACACAGTTTGGTAACTCAGGCATTTTTTTAAAACTAACTAAAATTCTTTTCTAAATAGAAAACAGGCCTTGCACCGAGCGGTGTGGACCACTCCAGCCAGCTGCCTCCTCCAAGCCTCCAGGATACTGTCCACTTGGAAAGCCCGAGGTGCCTTCAGACATCTGCCTGAAGCTGTGAAAACTCCCCTCCCTGTAAAGTATTTTATTTTTGTTCACAGCCAGGAAGACTTCCAAGGAGGGCTCATCCTACAACTTTCTCCCTAAAGAGTAGCGTTTCTTTATGATCCCAGGGCAGTTACACAGCCACCGGGGCTTAGGGGTTCCCTGCAGCCCCTCAGCTCTGTTTGTGTGCTCCAGACACACATCAGCTGGTTTCACACATGCCACTCCACCTACAGGCCTCCCTTGCCATCCAAATATGGTTGTCAATAGTGAGGGGAGATCCAGACACCTCCCCTGGAGGTGTGCCCCAGAATAAGCACGTTCTCCCCCCACCCACCCTTCCCCCCCGTAGAGATGCAGGGCTCAAACCTGGGGCCTCAGGATCTGAGCTACTGGAAGGAGGCTTGAAAGCTGTGCTAGGGAATCTGGACTTGCTACTCTAGGCAACGGGGCAGAGTTCCCAGCAGAAGAGGCCCAGGACTTCTGAGAATCCCACCTGACCCCACCTTACCCTGTGCCAGGCATCCCAATGCACCACTGACAACCCACCCACCACCACCAGAGTACCCAAGGCTCCACAAACGAATGGAGTTGGCAAGTCCTGGATGTGGTGCTGGGCCTTTTCCTCACTCCGTAGCAAGGAGTCCCCTGCGGCTCAAGGATCAACAGGGTCAGTCCAGAGGGACCAAGTGACAAGCTCCCAGGAGCCTCCCACCTTGGATCTTGTAGTACCTTGTGGGAGGTGACAAACATTCATGCTTCCTTCAAGAAGGGGAGACCTGGGGGATGTTCCCTACAAGATATTACCTTCCAGCCTTACCCCGAGACCCCCAGTTAGCCTCACTCACAAACTAGCATGTGAACCCCCCCACCCATTCTTATTCTCTTTTTAAAGTAGTTCTATGCATACGGAACTCCTGGAGAACTGAATAAAAACATGCTCAGAGTGAACGGCGGGACTCCTGCCAGGTTGGCCAACCCCTCCTGACTGGTTTACAAGGCTGCAAAATGGAACTTTGTTCTGCAAATCCCCTCCCTCCTCGCCCCACCCCAATACTCAGGCATGTAGCAGCACGGGGCCCACATGTGAAACCACCAAGTGTAGCCTTCCTTGACTGAAACTCAACACAGGCCACGTGGCCAGCACTCAGGACACCAGAGGCACGTGGTGTGTGGTGTGTGGCTGTGTGCTCGCAGCTGGGCAGTGGAAGACTCTCACGGGGGCGGGGGCACTCCTGCACTGAGAAATGAGGCCCTTTGAGGGATGCTTGTGTCCTGGGGAAGGAGGGATGCTTACACAGGTGTCATCAAGACAGAGGCTTCAGCATTCTGTGCAAAATATTGAAGTGACCTGGGGCCCTCTGGGCCAAGTTTCCTAGAGGGAATTTTAGCAGTATCAACTGACTGAAGATGTAGCTGAGGGAATGGAGGGAATCTCATCACCCAGACGGAAAGGCCAAGACGGACAGAAGCAAGGTCAAAAGGGGAAGGTGGGCTTCCCTGGTGGCGCAGTGGTTGAGAATCTGCCTGCCAATGCAGGGGACACGGGTTCGAGCCCGGTCTGGGAAGATCCCACATGCCGCGGAGCAACTGGGCCCGTGAGCCACAGCTACTGAGCCTGCGCGTCTGGAGCCTGTGCTCCGCAACAAGAGAGGCCGCAATAGTGAGAGGCCCGCGCACCGCGATGAAGAGTGGCCCCCGCTTGCCACAACTGGAGAAAGCCCTCACACAGAAACGAAGACCCAACACAGCCATAAATAAATAAATAAATATTTAAAAAAAAAAAAAAAAAAAAAAAAAAGTACATTATTTAAAATGAAATATTTATAAAAAAAAAAAAAAAAAAAAAAAAAAAAAAGGGGGAAGGTAAGGAAGAGGCCTCTTGCTTTTGTGTGCAGACCACAGAAGGGAATGTGTTTGGAGAACAGAGGCTCTAATTCTGCAGCTTGGAGAAAACACAGAGCTGTTGCTATGTGAAGAGACAGAACCGGCCGGCATTAAAAATAGGTTCGGATGACACACGGGAGTGAGCGACACAGGGTCCCTGCCTCCAAATAGCCAGGGGGTCGTCACGTGCATGAAGGAATGGGCAGACATCTCTCCCGTCGCCGAGGGATGGCCCTGGGTCCAGAGGTAGATGCTCTGAGCCACAGAAAGCACAGGAAGCAGTGGGCCACGCCACCTCGGGGTGGCTCAGCGGGGACAGGGCACAAGCGCACTCCAGGTCAGAGTACCTGGGTTTCATCTCTACTTGGCCACAACAGAGCCATGGGGACTGCCTCAGCCTCCCCTCTGAAAAGGGGAGAGCCATGTTACCCAGCACTGCCTGGTGTTTTCTGGGGATTATTAGGAGAGGAAAGAGCCCTGGACAGAGGGTCCTGGGATCAGGGTTCCAGCTCAGGCTGCAAACCACCTGCTGTGTGACTAGGGCTAGCCTTCCTGCCCCCGGGCCTCTGCTCAGCTCCAAGCGAGGCGGCTGAGGTCCTGCTGCTACAGCGAACCAAGTGGGCATCACATTGAGCTCTCAGCCAAGCAACCCGAGAAAGGGTGACAAAAGCCCCAGCTCGCACAGCCAGGCCATCAGGCCCAAGTGAGGGCTGTCCTGACACCAGAGCTTCTTCCCCTAAGTCCCCATCTCACTTCTGCCTCCCCTGAGCAGAGAGGATGGATGCAGGAATGCAGAGAGGGCAGAGAGAAGCAAACACCTTTTTATCCTGATCCCAGAGACCAGGGGAGAGGGAGGGAGGTACGGATTTACTCCTCAACACCCCTGGGAAGGTGTCACTGCTGTTTACCGGTAAGAAAACAGGCCCAGAGAAGTGCCTTATCCTAAGTGTTCTAACTTTAGTCTCTCTGTCCCTCCACCTCCAATTTCGGCCTGAGAAACCCAAATAATGCACCCCCCTCACTCTACCACCCACCCCTGCAGTTCTCAAGGAGAGTTCTGTGTGCTTTTTGATGCTTATGAAAAGAAACGACAGACATCATTACAAACATAAGGTAAGCACAAGGCATTCTCTACATCTGAGATCATCCACATGTTTTTCTCTTCCCAAGGCAGACTGGCCTTCTAACTCTGCTCCTTCTGGCAAATATTCCACTGAGCTGGCCTCCACTAAGGGTGTGTGTGTGTATGTGTGCACGCGTGTGTGTAGGAATGCAAGATCTCGGTGAAGAGTCTGTTGGGTCTAATAGGCAAATTACCCTGGGAAGAGAAGGAGAAACAAGGGAGGTGGGGAGTTTAAAAAGGTTACGAGTGCTTTATACACGTCCATGTGTTCAGCAGACACTGGCTCCTGGGCCGCCAGGGATGCACTGTGCCTGCCGCGGTGGGAGATGACAGAGGCTCAGCTCTGCCCTTAAGGTCTAAGGGATGAAATGAGTCTCCGGAGAGAACTGAGGGACGTGGGAAGGTGCTCCAGGGGCAGGCGCCGCGAGGCGGGGATTAGGGGGATCAGGGAGGCTTTACGGAAGAGGTGGCATTCAAGCCAGGGCCTTAAAGGACGGCAAGCCTCGGAGATGCAGGAGGTGATAGGGAGGTGAGAGATTACTGCTGTCATCTTAGCCCTCCCCTGGAACCAGGCCTTCTGACAGCTTCTCCTTCAGAGCATAAATCCCTCCAGGCCTCCGCCCTCCCAGAGCTCCACTCCATCTCGTTGACGGGGTGGGCGTGGGGCTTACCCACTTCCCCGCCCCCCCCCCCCCCGCCCCAGAGGGAGGCTCTTCCAAGGAAGCGGGGCCAGCTGCCCACCCAGCTCGCCAGCTAACCTTGGTGCAGCTCATCGCCATTCTCCCAACAACCGGGCAGGGACTACAGATGAGAAAACAGAGGCTCAGGGACTTGTCCAAGGTCACTCAGCTCGGAACAGGCAGAACTGGAAGTCAAGCCCAGACCTTTTAGCCATGTTCCAGCTTCTCTGGTCTGTTTTGAAACTGACACTTAAAGATGCTGCCCAAAGGGGTGGGGGGAGAGGTCCAGGCTCTAGGCCCAGTCCCTCCATTCTCCAGCAGCCGGGGTACACAGGCACCTCACTTTACCTTTCTGAACCCTTCTTCATCGTCTATTAAGGGGGGGGTCTCTACGCTGGGCAGGGGTGTGGGGAACCTAAATATGACTCCTCAGATAAGGGGCTCAAACTCCTGAGCCAGCGACACAGCACCAGATGGAAGACAGGCACACTTGTTTTTTATGATTCCATGAACATGGGGCAGGCCAGGGCACAGAAAGGGTCAGGGCCATCAGAGGACAACGTCCTCGGCTCGACAGAACCCGGTCTTCTGAGGAGCGACCTCTACTTTTTTAAAAAATGAAACAAAGGCACCCTAGTGGGAACATTTCCAAGAGGAAGAGGAGCTGGCTTCTCTGTGCTGAGAAGATCACGGCCACCAGCCCACCGGGCCCTCCCCATCCATCCCAGGAAGCACTCAGCTTCTTCTTGGAATTGGATCAGAGGGCATCGCTTGTATGAGAGGTGGAGCCCCATGTAATTAATACCTGGTTATGCTGTGGATGCCGGCCAGAGTGCCCTCCCCCGTGTGCAAACACCTCCCCAGCTGGGCCGCGTGGCAGAGGGCGCGGGTCCTAGACATGTACACGTGAGACAAGGGAGATTAAGGGCTATAGGTCCCCCCTGCAAATGAACAGTGAGGAGTGGATCAACAGCACGCTGTTTGTACAACGCTGATTTTCTTCTTAAAGAGAGATGAGCTTCAGGCCCTGGTTTACACCATTAGCAAAACACACACACACACACACACACACACACACACCCCACTGTCTTAAAGGAGCCTCTTACAACTGCAAACATGTCACAGTGGCCAGTGACAGCTCCTTAACAAGAACACTGGCAGCTGCTTCTGCAAAGTGGAAAATTCCCTGGCATGGGCCTGCACACATGCTCAGTTCCAACGACAACTTAATCCTGCCAGGACTGAGGTGTGCAGAGAACAAAAAAACCACCCACTTTAGAAACTTTCTCTTTTTAAGTTTAAGAGAAATCGTTAAAGGTGTGGCCCCTGGAACACCTTTCAAGAATGGGGACCCACACTTTGCTCAGCTGGCACCAGATTCAGTAGGGACAGAGTCACCTTCCCTCGGCTCAGCCTCTGTTCTGACAGGACAAGGTGCACAGTCTGAAAAGTTCACCCGGGTCCCCTGACCTCAAAGTGGGGAAGTTTACACTTGGCTGGGGAGGGGTGTGTAAACGAAGGAGCCGGGAATCCTTGGGCTCTCCTGATGGGCCAGGAAGGTCTGCAGGCGCATGGGCTCAGCGCCGAGCAGATGCCGCCTAAGCCTTTAAAGCGAGTACTAATTGCGCTAATTTAGCTAACAGTCTCTGTTTCATCCCCCATGCCAGTCAACCAGGGTCCTTTGGTACTGCTGGAGAGATGCAAGCTGTTGGCCTTACTGTTATTTTGTCAGCCACTGAACGACTCGTTGGAGTCATTAATTGATTTATTACTGCTGCCTGCTCAGAGGGTTTAGCAAATAAGGATGATGTAGGTCACAACACAAAGGAAACTGGACCGAACAAGGCCACGAGAAGCTGGGCGCTTAAGAGTCTGCCGCTGTCCACTTGGGCAGCCCTCCATGCCCAGCTGACACATGGGGGACAGAGCTGCTGGCTCTCCTGCCTGCAATCCGGGTGCCAGCCTGCCTCCAGCTCAGGTGTCAGTACTGCCCAAGAGGCAGAAGGTGGAGAAGCTCATCTGGAGGGCTCCTGGGCATCTGCCAGGCAAGGTCACCAGCAACTGGGTAGCAACAGCTGGGCCTGTGGATCGGCCCTCCAGGACACGGGGAAGTCAGGGAGAGGGCCCCAGCCGGGGTTCTACTCCTCCGGAGATGGCATGCTCTGGCCACACCTTCCCTCTCTCCCTGTACTGCTCACAGGAGTGACAGGACAGCAACAGCTGACAGTAACACGTAACTCCTAATGCCTGGCCCTCTTGTACTTATCTCTGATCCCCTCAAACTCCTGGGGGCGGGGGCAGGGGGCAGGTGGCATTATCATCCCTATGTTACAGAAAAGAAAACTGAAGCTCAGAGAGCTGATCTGCCCATGGCTCCACAGCAGGCCAGGAAGTTAGCAGTCCTGGGATCTGAACCCAGGTCTAGCTGACTTCAAAGCCCACACTGCTTCCCCTCTGTCAAATTCTTTAGCTGACACAAAACAGCACTACAGCTTGACAGCTCTGAGCCCCAAAAACTAGCTAGGTGAATGAGAACAGGGCAACCCCCGCCCCCTTCTCGGAGCCCCAGGTGCAGGGTTAAGGTGGGTGAGCCCTGAGGCTACACGAGGAATGAGATCACAGAACTCAGTCCCTTCTACTCCCCACCCGCTGCCCTGGCCCCCTGTGATGCTGACGGGTTGGCTGTGCCATCTACACATGCCTAGCGCTCCCTTCCTTCTGTGAAGGCTCCTGCCTTCCCTATGGTTTCCCCTGCTGCTCTACCTGCCCCTCAAACCTAAATGCAGCAGGTACAGGAAGTCTTCCCAGGACAAGGCCAGTCAGTCACCCAGTAGGTGCACAATGAAGGTTTGCTGCACTGCACGAGACTGGAGAAAAGTACCCGTGTCTTGCCCTGCTCCCAGTCCCCGGGGCTCTGAACAAACACAGGGAGTGGTGTTGAGACGAGGGAGCCAGGACGGGCATTTACAGAACTGTTAACACCCCCAACAAGAGGATTCACGAGGTCACAGATCCTGGACACGTCTGTGTGTGCACGCGTCTCTCTCTGTCTCTGAGGCAGGAACGGTGATAGCTCTGGAACTCAGTGTCCCTAAGGAGCCAAACACAGCCAGTCTGACTGACTCAAATTCTGTGATTACAGGTATCAGCCCCTCAAAGACAATTCATATCCCACGCTGCCTGGCGGCATTCTAGAACAGAGCCTACCCTGGCAAGCTTGCAGGAGGCCCTCTAAGGGTGGTGGACTGTTTGATTTGCTCCAAAAGTTATGCCGAGGGGCTAAAGGGGTAGGTCCTGCATGAACTAAGATGCACGCTACTTCAGTCCTCGACACAGCCCGGCTGGCAGAGCGGGTTTTTGCGGCCTGTTGAGGCCTGGCCAGAGTGCTGCAGGGCAAGGTGGGGCTGCCCTTCGGAGGTCGTCACAAAGAGGTCCACAGATATTTGTTGAGTGTCTACCAGGCACACAAGGCAGGGCTTTCTTGTTAGCATCCCCGCAAAATGGGGCCAGAGCGTGCAAGGGCACACTCAGCCTTTTGGATCCTAGTGAGAAAACTGATAAGGGGGTAGGGCCAGGAGCCCAGCCTGGAAGGACCAGAGATGACCTGACCAGTCAAAGGCTTCAGAGGGGCCAGGGGACTTTATCTACTGCGACTTCTGACCCAAACTTGGCTTCTGAAACATACACGAGATTTCCCACAGTGGTCCGCCCCCAACTCCCCCCATCAATCCATACGGTAACGAAAGCACAAAAGAAGGTCTTTATATAGAGAGACCTTCATCAGGGTCCAACAAATTAGATCCTTTAAGTCCCATTGGAAAAAAAATAACCTATCACTACTCACATATATTTAGTACTCTCTAGCTTACAAGGCCTTTCTTTCACCCAAAGTCACTTGATGGATACGCTCAACCACCGCACCGCACAGGCCAGCCCCTCTCTCTGGAACACTCGCCTCCACTCTCTCCCCCCGGGTGATTCCTCTTCCTCCTTTATGTGTTCCTCATCACTGCACTTGTCACATCTGACTGTTAATTCCTTACTAAATTAGCCAACTGTCTTTGCAGGGATGGGGGCCGGAATGGTGTGCACAGCATAGAGAAGGTGCTGGCTCAGTAAATATTTTTTGGATGAATCAAATTCTTGCAGAAATCCTGCTTATCAAGAATAGTCGCCACATCCACAAGGTCAAACTGCAAGACTAGCTAACTCAGTCAGCAACTAACTTACCATTTGGCTACATCCATACAATTACCTTCTCCCTTCCAAACGATGATCACACACACACACACACACACACACACGTACACACACGCACCCCGCCATCCCCACACACATTTTAGAACAGGCTGTTTCCTGTCTGCAGAACCCAAGCTTTGGGTGTTCAGAAAACCTGGACACAGGTGCTGCTTGGCCTTTCTGGCAAATGACTTGGGTGGCCACTTCTCCTAGAGTCATGTCAGTAAAATGAGATCATCATTATACCTCCCCTCCCAAGACAGCTGTGGAGACAGCTTAGGTTAACATCTGGGCAAAGCATCTGTAGTTCCAAGAAGGACAAAAGCAATGCGAGGGAGTGGGGTGGCCTCTAGGAGCTAAACTGTCATTGTCCATCCTTCCCGCTCTGGAAGGAAGCCAAGCCTGGGCCCAGTGGGCTGGGGGCAGTTGAGGGTACCGCGTTGGTCTTCAGGAGCTGCTGAGACCTAGCCACCTCTCCCAGCCCTCGGAGTTGAGCCTCCCTTCCATCTCCAAAGCAGAGCCTGCTGTTTATTCTCAGACAGGGTGGATGCCCTGGTTCTCAGCCTCCCTGAAGGCAGATGTCTGCTCCGCTGGCCCACGGAGAGCCACTTTTTCCACAGGCTTCTTAGAGGGGCCAGAGAACTGGCCCACTACCTCAGGGCTTGGGGACAGGTGGAGGTGGGAGGGGCCCCTCCTGGGCCTGGGCGGAAGGTGAGGAAGACATCAAGGCAGAGTTCTCACCCTGAGATGCCTTTCTCTGTGTCCTAGAAAACGCACCCCACAGACAGAGGCTTAAGCCTCTGCCGATCCGAGGACTGCCCTTCGCAGTTGGACCCTCCAAGCCACAGGTTTCAAAAAGACGTGGTTCTTGGAATCAGAGACAAGCCACAGAGCAAGCCCTGAGCTCACTCAGTAGGAATGCGTCTTCCTCCTCCTCCTCCTCCCTGATTCAACCCCTCACTTGACAGGGCAGAGAAAAGAGGAGGGTAAGAGGCAGAGAGAAGGTGGGGAGGGTGGGCAAAGACCACCCCCCCCCCCCGTGACACTGTATGTGCTACTTTTACTTTCTCTGCTCAACAAGCTCCTCCACCACCTTGCCTTTATCTGCCTACAGAACTCCTAGTCACCTACCCATGCCCAGCTCAAATGTCCCTCCTTCCCAGCCCAGAGCAAGCACAAAAGTCCCTGAGTAGGTTTGTGAGCTAGAACTCAATGTTAGAAGATACCTGCTTCCACCTGCAACTCTCTCAACAAGGCGTCCAATGGAACATTCAATACCAATGAACTCCTAACCAAGGGCTGCCATGGTAAAGTGAACAGAGCACTAGACCCAGGGGAGGAGCTTCAGCTCCCCAGCTCCCTGGCTAATTCAGAGGCAGACACTTCACTTCTGTCTTGAGATACTCTCCCCCGATACAAGACAATACCTCTACTGGGGTTGACATGAGTTAATGCAAACAAGGAGATAATGGAAGGGTTATGATCTCATCTCAGCCTCTCTCTTCCTCCCATTCCAACCTCCCACTTTTCTCGTTCCCCAAGCTTCAACCATGAGAAGCACATGTTGGTCCCCAGCCTTTGCACATGCCATCCCTCCAACCAGAGTGCCCACCTCCCTGCTGGTGTCTGCCATTCCAATCCATCCATCCACCCATCCATCCTTCATGCTGCCCTGGGCACCGGACAGGATGTTGTTTTCTTCTTCCAAGTCCACGTGAAATTCTGTGACTTCTCCAACACTATCTACTTGGCCTTATTACATGGACAAAGGCTATCTCCCTGCAGGACTACTGGTTCCAAAAAGTAGAATCCAAATATTTACTATGTCTAATAATCAATAACCACTGAATGACTCGGGGCTGTGAGAGAGTTTTTGGACAAGGCTAGGTCTGGCTCTTCTGGGAAATTTCTTCTTGCTTTTTTCCTTTATAAAGATGCAACTTTAAAGAACAGAACATACTCTCATAAACCCAAATGTCAAAAGGGACAAAGGGGTCTTATCTTCCAAAAGTTTCCATGTTTCTCTTCTCAAGCAATCACTGGAGAAGAGAAACATGGAAACCTTGGAAAAGGGTTGAATATGAATCTTAGTTCTGTTCCTAGCTTGAAAGGTGCAAGTCACACAGACATGGCAGGACCATCCTTAAAGGATGATGACCAAGCTTCCCACTCTGCTGCAAATCTGGTCTAAAAGAGTCTGATTTTCTTCTGTCTGGTCTTCTCCACTGAAGACAGGAGTTTTCAATCAGATTTGGGTAATCCACAGGCCTCCAGAAAATCTGAATCTAGAACCTTATAACAGGAAGGAATCCCCCAGCCCCTCTGCTAATAGACACAGCCTCGGGCCCACGGACCTGGGTGGAGGGCAGGAGAGGTCTAAGACCTGGGTGTCCCAAGACGTCATGCCTTGGCAGTCTTACCTAGAAAATGGGAATAATACGCCCTGCTTCACAGAGTTTGTGAAAGTAAAGTTTCTGCTTCCCCCAGAACAGTGCCAGGCCTACATCCATCAGGTGCTCAATAATTACTCTGTTGAATGCACACTCCTTCTAAACTCTCCTCTCCACTTTTTCTCCACCGAGGAAGGCCCATGCCCTGTAGGGACCAGGTGGGAACCAGAAGGAAGACTTCAGTCATGGAAAGGAAAGACTTTAACCCTACAATCAGGCCCTCCAGTGCTGGAACCAGTGTGAGGCAGGTCTCTTCAACCTTAACGTGCCCATCTGTGAAATGGGAAGTCACCATTCCCCGCCTGGCCTACCTGACAAAGCAGTGTGAAGAAACAAACAGGAAACTGGGTGTGAATGGAAGGGCAACTGCATCCCCTGCCCCCAGACAATCCAAGGGGCTGGAAAGGAAGGAGGACACTATGGTGACAAAGGTTTGTGGCTAGGAGTCACTGGCTGGTTGCCCCCATGAGTCCCTTCCCCTCACCTATAAAACAACGGGGGTGGATTCAACTCCTGGTTCCCAAACCTGGTTGCATATCAGAATCACCTTGTGGGGAGACTTCCCTGGCAGTCCAGTGGTTAAGACCCCCACGCTTCCACTGCAAGGGGTGCGGGTTTGATTCCTGGTCAGGGAACTAAGATCCCATATGCCACGTGGCGCAGCCCAAAAAAAAATCACCTGGGGACTCTCAACCACGCAGCCGCTGCTCTCCCCAGGTTGTAGGGATCCAGCTTTGGGGAGCTCCTGGATCAGATGTCCCAGAAGATCCCTCCTGGGTCCGGCCTCCGCCCTGACCAGCCGCCTGTCTGGGGGTGGCTAGCCAGATGGGCAGCCTCTTCTGCCCCTCACCCTCCCCAGCCAGGCTCCCAGGAGGCCTGCAGGAAGCCTCGGGATGCAGGTCGGGGCTTAGACAGCCGCCCAAACAGGTATGGGCCCAGATTTAATTGGCCTCTTGGTTAAGCTTTCTAATCTCATTAAAGCTGCCTCCATCATGCAGACCATGGCTCTGAATTTAATAACAGAAGAGCACTGCCCTGCCCCACTGTAAGCTGATCAGGTCTGGGGAGGTCCGAGAGGACCGCTCTGGACCCAAGGCCCCCAGCTGCAATCGGACCCCTCTGGGCCCTACCATGCCATGCTGCCATGTGGATGGCGCACACTCAGACTGAAAGAAGAAGGGCACACTGCAAAGGGGGCAGGAGGGAAGGAAATGGGAGAAAGCGCTTAGAGCAGGGGTGCAGGGCCAGACCTGCCTACCCCACCCTGGAGAGCCGGCGCTGTCTCCACGACTTGCAATAAATACAAACCACCAAGTAATTGTCTTCATCTTATCAGGGCGCAATAATGGCGTCCACCCCACACCAGGAGACAGCAGCCCTTCTGGGCAGAGTGCAGGCCTCACAGCTGCCACCCCCCATTCGTTCTGCAGCTCTCAACCCCGACTTCATTCACAATGGGAGGGAGAGAGCAGAGGCCTGGGGTTTGGGGTCCACATGGCTTCTCTGGAAGAGAAGGCCTGTGCTGCCCCCCATCCTTACCCCACCCACCCCGTCCACCTGAAAGGAGGTACGCACAGCCCTTCCCCGACAAGTATGTGAGGAGGGCTGAGCAAGGAGCCAGCTCTTGGACATCGGCTCCGAAAACACCACGGTCAACGTGTGCAAACATCCCTGTGCAAATACACATCGCCCACTTCTCGCTCATCTCGCGCTATCTAAATATATCCCAAGGAAGTAGCTTGGCAGTGATGAGAAATTCTGCAGTGGCTCCAAAGTAGCAACAACAAACACACACACACACACACACACACACACACACACACACACACACACAGGCGTGCTCTGCTCTGTTCTGGGTGCCATGCTGGGTCAAGGACAGGCGTGGAGACACATACACACACAGGCGATAACCGCCCAGATTGTGTTGGGGGCTCAGTCTTAGTGGTCAGTTATTATTAATGTTTAACAGGGAAGACGAGATCTTAGAAGGGAAGGGACTCCGTGTAGGTTCCAAGCTGGATGAGCACAGATGCCCTGTCCAAGGGAGATGCTTGGGGGCACACCCAACCGAGTACACACACACCCATCCCTACCCCCTCTGGAACTCACGTTAAGACACTGGCATTTCCCACTCCACATGCCAAGAACGGAGCCACCCTGCCCTGCATGATCCTCCAACCCCTGGAAACAAAGACGGCAGTCATGGGGGCAGGCTAGCACACTGCAGGCACTGGTCCCATGCCTCCCCCACCCCTGCCATCTTCACCAAAGGGGAAATGGAGCCCCACAGTAAGAGACACACACTCCCAGGACCAGGCCAGGGTGCTCCTTATTCCACCACGCTTTTGCTCTTTGGATAATCTAGACAGAGGTGGCTTTTAACTATTTTTCAATGCCCTCAGCAAATCCAAGCTGTTTACAATCACCCCTGAGCCCACCATCTTGGGTACAAGGGCACCAAATTATTAGGAAAATGTGTGAGAGTCGGGGGGTAATCCTCCCAATTCTCCATAGGCCAGTTCTCAATAGGCCAGGCTGACTCCCAGCTTCCACACGATACCCCAGGCCATGTCTTCCCCACCCCTCAACTGGACTCGCTCCTCAAGGCCGGATCAGTGCACCAGCCTCCTCGCTGGTGGATCTGCCCCAGTCGTCCCCTTATCCTTCCTCCTTTCTCCAAGCAAACCTAACTGGGCCACTAACAGGCAGGCTCACAACCTCAGAGGAACCTGCTCCAAGCTTCGCGCTACCCAGCTGGGCCCTTCACAGCTCTGGCTCCGCGCCCCCCCCCAAGCCTTCCTTCTTGAATGCAGCAAGTCTCTTCAAGCTTCCAAGCGTTTATACAGGCTATTCCCTTACCCTGGAATGTTCTCATCACACTCTTCCCTTTCAGTCATCATCTTCTGCTTCTTTTTTTCTCTTGGGGACCCACACAAAATGCCACCGCACCCAGGAAGCCCTCTGGGTCGAGCCAGGAGAGCCTTCTCTTGGGACATGTAGTGACGGGACCCTGTGCAGCAACATCAGCATCGGCTTACATCCGTCTTTCTCACTAGACCATCAGATTCCAGGAGGCAGACGGTCTCTTAGGCATCTCCAGACCCAGCTAAGGGTCCGGCACACCAAAGGCATATCCAGGCCAACACAACTTCCAAAAGAAACTTGAAGTCTCAGAACCAACACCAGAGACACGGTTTACTCCAACTCCAGCTTTTTAAAGTCAGGAGAACGAAGGCCCGAGGAGGATAAGGGAGCGTAGACATCACACCACTGGCTGGCAGCGCTGGACCGGTGGCTGGCCAGGGTCTTCATCGACTCCTCCAGGTCGGCCAAAAGCTCCTACAGCAAGACCCAACTCAGGAGATGGCTACCAGGATGAAACATCCAAGAAAGAGGGGCACCAGACAGGTCGAGAGGCAGCACGGGAAGAGCCGGCTCAGGGCTCTGGAGCCCAGCAGCAGGGAACGCACAGGGCAGCCTGGAGGCCCCAAGCAGAGACACTGGCTCAAGTGTCCTGAGCAGGTGCTTAACCAAAACAGGAGGAAGGACTGAGGCCAGGACCTGGCACGTGGAGCACTCAACAAACATGTGCTGCTGCACTATTAATGGCACGAACGACCAATTACACACCAGCACGACGCAGGATACCGCGCAGGCCTGCACCCAGTTCCGGGATCCCAGAGAAAGGAGGATTATCTCTGCTGGGGTGTGGGGCAGTCTGGGGCGGTGACATCTGATCAGATACCATCTGTTATTTTTCTCTAATTGTTCTACATGTGTAAAATTTTGATTCTAAGCTAGAATCATGGACTCCAAGAGGCCGAGACCACGGCTGTTTCCCCTGCCTTCCCCAACCCCTCTCTCCAAAACACCCATTCCACAGCAGGGCTCCTAGTAGAGACTGAGGGACCCCGACAAGATGGACGGCCCTTCTATTTCAAAGAGGTAAAACCAGCACTGGTTCCCCACAAGCCTGCTTTACCTGCAAAAGCTCCCTGAGCCCAACGAGAAACCCAGCAGCGTCCACGGGCACTACCAACACCCCCATGTGCCCTGTGTCCCTGGAGTGGCATGAAGGCATGGGCACTCCTAGGCTCTACTGAACACTTCTCTGGTCTGCCGGGTCTTACACACTTACCTACATCCCCCCTGAACAAGCCTGCACGATAGGAATCACCATTCCCACTTGACAGACTGGGAAGACAGGCTCAGACAGAGGTCCCTTGACGAGGTCAGTGGCAGGCCCACACGGAGTCTCTTACCACATCACACAGCCCATAGGACCCATTCTCTGCGAGCAGCTGCCTGCAACAAAAGCCTCACCAGGATCGCCTGGTATGAATTAGAGCCCACTCAGACACCCAACTTGCAAGAACACCAGATCAACTTTGCTTTCCCAGCACCAACTAACCTGAGGGGCACCCCGTACCAGGTGGGGTCATTCACACAGACCATACCGCACTCCAGTTTCTACGGCCGTTCCCACCTTCTCACTTTCCCGAGGCCTCACTCCCACCCGCCCCCAGCCACATCCCAGTTTCCAAAGAAGCCCAGAAGAACACAAACTCCAATTATTCCCTTTCTTGTTTGAATAATGGCCACTTCACAATTCTCCCTTCCGCGCCAGGACCCTCACAGCTCTGAGCGGGCGTTCAGGCCAGGGAGAGAGAACAAACGGGAGGGGGATGAAAAACACACACAACAGTAAGCTCCAACCCAAACAGAACTAATCCATTCAGAGCCAAAGGAGGCCAAGCAGATGGGAAGCTGGCATCCCCCGGCCGCCGTCACCCCGGGTTCCGGGGCCTTCACCGCAGTGCTGTAATTATAAAGGGTGACCCAGCCACATGTTCCCGGGGCCGTCCCCAGCTCCCAGGCACCCGTAGGCACCGCATTCATCTGGTTTGGGTTTAGAGCCCTTCCCGAGCCTCCCCCAAATCATACATGCAAGGCAGCAGCAAAACACCCCAGCCTTAGGACACTTCCACGGGAAGCAAGGAGGCGCCGACTTTGTGCTTTTCACTCCGGATTCTGCGACACTTAGGACTCTGGGCAGGAGGCGCAAACCACCCCCCACCTCCATTCTTCTAGCCTGGTGCCCCCGACCCTTCCCACGTGCGTGACGACATCTTCCTGTGCATGTGTCCGTGTGTCTGTTTTCCCCTCCAGCCGGTACGCGTGAGGGCACCTCCAGTGCGTAGTACAGGGCAAGGCTCTGCAAAATGTATTCAGATCTTCTAAACAAATACAGATCAAAACTCTGATTAAACATAATACGGACATTTTTACTCCTTTAAATCTGTTCCCTTCTCTAAACCGTAAGCATCCTGAGGGGAGAAATCTGTCTCACTCATCATGATCTTCCCAACAGCTGGCACTTCGTGGATGCTCCATATTTACTTGTTAAGCAAAGGAGGACCGTGCACCACTTTGAGCACATTCAAGATCAACCAGTGAAGGGATACCCACTAAATCAGAGGATGTTAGGGCTGAATGGGGCTTAAATATCCCTGTGTTACCCTGCTTGTTTGTAAAAGGAGGGAGAGTGACTTGTCTGCAGCCACAAACCAAATCAGCGTGGTAGATGCAGGACTCGAACCTGGGCCCTGATGCCCAGCCCTCTCTGGCTGGGGAGACAAAAGCCACGAAGACGGCGCAGGCTGCTCAGAAGGAGCAGGTAATCTGGCAGGGCAGACGAGACAGACACGTGAAACAGTGAACAAGGTAACTGCCAGCCTCACAGTGTTATACCCTGATATAATAAAGTACATGCCGTACAACAGAATTAGAGACAAGAGGGAGGCACACCGCACTAATTACACAGGACAAAGAGTTAGCAAACAGGAGCTGCAGGGGTGCCAGTGTCGTCACAGAGGGCTCTGGAGGCCAAGGGACAGAAGGTAAGCTTGGGGTGGGGGTGCCTCCACCAGGAAGCCTCTCCTGATTACCAACTCCCTCCTTGATGCTCCTGCTAGCTCCTGTCCTGAGCGGGCCCATCTCCCTGTCCCTCATGGCCCTTGTGTAGGCAGTTCGGTATCGACCACCTTGATAGTCAGCCCAGGGGCCAGGGGGTAGGTCCTGGGACCAAGCCAGCCCCTGGTAGTCACTCAAGGGGTCATTGTTTCAGCAAAAACCATCATCAATACTATGTGCTGGGCACTGTGCTGAGCCCGTGAATGCACCGCCTCATTCAGTTCTTCCGACAAGCCCATGAGGTGAGGGTGCGTGCTTTTGCAGATAACCAGCTCAGAGAGGGGACGCCACCCTCCAAGGCCATAATACTAATAAACAGCAGAGTCAAGAGACAACATAAAACAAGCCCACCACTCTACAAACCTCGTGCTCTTAACTCCCCACACATCCACAGGTCTAGCGTGGAAGCCCCAGCCCCAAGGGGCTACTGAGTACTTGAAACGTGGGCAGTTCTAACTGAGATGTGTAAAATATGGACCAGATCCCAAAGACTTGGTATGAGAAGAAAGTATGTAAAATAAATTCAATTATTTTTATACTGATCACTTCTTAAAATGACGATATTTTGGACATGTTTGCTTATGACTAAATATATTCTTAAAATTAATTTCACCTGTTTCTTTTCACCTTTTTCTACGTGCCTACCAGAACATTTAAGACGACATCTGTGGCTCCCATTCTATTTCTATTGGACAGCACTGCTTCCAAGATGTTTGCTGAATGAATGACGATGTAGACAAGAGAAAAGGAGAAAGAAGAAGACAGGGCAGGGCGAAGCTTGGAGTTGGGGTGGAGGGACTCTGAGCCTGTGCAGGATGCCTGGGCAGGGGTGAGATCTGAATATAACTGGGGGAGGGCATGCTGGGGTATGTGGGAGCCGAATGACAGAAGGCATGGGAAGTGGTCAGGGCTCTGACCTGGGCCTTCTACTAAGAACAGGCAGCCAAGCTGTTTACCGTGCGGAACTGGGAGCTGGGAACAATGACTCCATGTGACTCCAGGGGCCTAGAACCAGTCACCCACCTAGCTGTCTTCCAGAAAACAGCAGCAATGCTTCAATTTCCTGAGCTAAAGAGCTCTAGAGCGGGTCTCCCCTGAGGACCAGGAAACACACATTCTAACTGAGCACCAGACATGTAGGCCACAGGGGTGCTGAAGAGGCCTTTCAGAGGAAGCGGGCCCTGAATGAGGGTTTGGGAAGTAGGCGTGGGCAAACGGTGCAGCAGGTGGGGCTCCAGAAAACCAGATCATTCCAGGCAGAAGGTCCAGCATGTGCAAAGGCCACATGCACAGGGGGCAGGCAGCAAGAGGGCAGCCGGGCCAGAACTGGAAAAGCAGAGTCCCGAGGGGTCGCTGGAGCCAGACCCCAGGATCTTCTGCTAATAGGGAATACTGCTGGTACAAGGCTGAAGGTTGAACTTGGGGATGCTCTCAGAGAACAGGCTGGTCCTCACTCATGGGAACAACCCCTGGGCCTGAGCTGTCCTCTGCTGAGATGGGCCTTGGTCCACTATAGCAGCTGCTGAGAAGGCGACACAGAAAAACCCATACCACCACCACTGTGAAGGGGCGAGGATGTGTGGGACCTGGTGCCGCTCTCAGTGGAGGACTCTTAGGCCAGCACGTACACAACAGGAGAAAGACAGGGCAGAGAACAGGGCTGAGTGCATCTAGGGGGAGGTGTGGCAACGGGAGCACAGCTAGAGGTAACATATCACAGCTTTGATTACGGTTGCAAGCTGAGAGACTTCAGGCTGTTTACCGAGTAAGAAGGGAACTGCTACCTTACTCCACAGGGTCCTTATGAGGAACCAAGAGATTCAGTAAATGTAAATTACCCAGCACAGACCCAGGACCTTCCCTTCCCAGTGTCACTGGTCCCCCACATGCCTCCCTTCCCTAGTCAATGGGGTCACAGCAACTGCCTAGCACAGTGGGCAGCACACAACAGGCATTCAATAAAGAGTCAAATTTCTATTATCAGATGTCACGGCTGAGGAACAGCAAATTAGATCTAGTTAGGAGAGCAGAAAGTTACCTTAGTGAGAAAGCACAGGCCGATGGAAGGTTCCTAAAAATGGAAGAAAGCTTCAAGCCGGAGGCCACTGGCTTCCTTTGCAGGCTAGGCAATTGGGAGATACAGAGAAGCAGCAAGGAGTCTCAAGTTTGGATATGTTTATAAAAGATGCACATAGACAGAAGGAAACTCTCACTTGGTCTTAGGGCACAAAGAGGGTCATTACCATCTGGTTCTCCATCTAGCAGACCTTTTTTTTTCTCTCCCAGTTTTGTCCCAAGCCCAGTCACCCTTACCTGCTAGCTGTTTCCTCTCTTCCGTCTATCTTATCTTCTACCAAGATACCCTCCCATCCTCCGCATGTGTGCAAACTCCCTAACCTTCAAGGTCCTTAGAAACGCTACGTTCCTCAGCAGCCTCTCCCAGACTCCCCCCTACTTGAATGGATTCCCCGCTCCCACCCTGTCCTCAACTCCTGGCAGGCACCCTTCTGTCCAATCTGGCAGCTCCTGGGTTCCTTTCTTATTCCTCCTCCTGGAATGGGAAGCCCTCCCAGGACAAGACCAAGTCTTGCTTGCATAGAACCCAAGGAGCCTTCCCAAGGAGGCAGTGCAAAGGGAAAGAATGGGAGGAAGACGATAATGCACATCTTGGTGTGATAAGCCCCAGCCCGGTGTCGGCCATGTGTCACAGAGCGCATCCACTGGAGGACTGGGGGAAAGCTACAGGCCCAAACAGGCATAGAGTTTCAGGCCAGGACACCAGGCTCATTATCGGCAAACATCAGGTTATTCGAAACCAGGCTGTGTAACAGAAGGAGAGTGCCACGGCCACAGCAAGGCCTCACCCGACCATGTTCACCCCTGACCTGGGCTATCCCTAGGATGAATGGGAAAGATGCTGGATGGGCAGAGTGAGGCCAGCACCCTGACATTTCTTGAGAGCTGTTACTGGTAGTATCATTACATAGATGATAATCACAGTACATGTTTATTTGGTGCTTCCAGGTGCCAAGCACTTATGATCACTTCTCTTTATCAACCTTCCCACCAACCACAAGATATATTGATAAATACTACAGAAGATCCATTTCACAGAGCAGGAAACTGAGGCTTAGCTTACCGAGGATCACACGGTGGTAGCTGGCAGAGCTGGGGTCTACCTGACACCCACAGGCTTTTCCACTGGGGCCCACCACTGTTACTGACCTTGACACTCAACCTCCGGTCTCTAATGCTGAAACAATGAAGACTCAGACAGGATTCCAGCCGTTCCCTGTCCCCACAGCCCCCAGGATGAACGAAGCCCAGGCTTTAAGAAGCCACACGGGCCCTGCTACCTCAGGGTACCCTACACTCCCATCACATTCTCCTCCTGCTCTTCCAGCTCCAGAATGGAGGGCACATTGCCTCCCCACCATCCTGGCTGCTCAGCAAACACCCACTCTCAACTCCTAAGTAATTACCTTCTCCACCAATCTTTATACCCACCCCACCTCTCCCCCGACCCTGCAGAACCAATCATCCCCATCCTCCCTGCCCGACGTAGCCTGGCCCGGACCCTGCATGGAACCTACACCACTGTACTGTGTTCAGTGCTCTGTCTGCCTTTACTTGATGGTGGGCTCCTGGAGGGCAGAGATCCTGTCTTCATTTATCTTTGAATCCCTGGTTTATAGAATAAACTAAGCAGGGACTTCCCCGGTGGCGCAGTGGTTAAGAATCCGCCTACCAATGCAGGGGACACGGGTTCGAGCCCTGGCCCGGGAAGATCCCACATGCTGCGGAGCAACTAAGCCCGTGCACCACAACTACTGAGCCTGCGCTCTAGAGCCCGCAAGCCACAACTACGGAGCCCGCGTGCCACAACTACTGAAGCCCGCGTGCCTAGAGCCCACGCTCTGCAACAAGAGAAGCCACCGCAATGCAAAGCCCACACACCACAACAAGAGTAACCCCTGCTTGCCACAACTAGAGAAAGCCCGCGCACAGCAACGAAGACCCAACGCAGCCAAAAATAAAATTAATTGATTTTTAAAAAAGAGTAAACTAAGCAATATTTGAAAGCACATCTCCTCCCTCCCCAAACAAACAACTCCCAAGCCCCTCACCAGAGTTGCTCATCAACAATTAACAGAAGAGTAGGATAGGCCACTGATCAGGAGGGCAGGGATTCACTGCTAGGTCCATTCTGAAAATTAAGAATACATAAGAAAGGGAATTTCCTGGCAGTCCAGTGGTTAGGACTCTGCACTCTCACTGCCAGGGGCCTGGGTCTGATCCCTGGTCAGGGAACTAAGATCCCGCAAGCTGCGCAGTGCGGCCAAAAAATTAATAATAATAAGAGAATATCTGAGAAAAAGGCAATCTCTGCCAGTGGCTTGTATAAGAAAAATTCCACTGATCTGGAATAATTAGGGATAGGAGATGAATGGCTGGTCTGATTACCACCGTAACACAGTTATACCGCACTTTTGATAGACTGTATGAGGCACACACAGTGCATGTAAGCACACAGAACACACCGATTTTGAGCAGCGGAAGATCATCAAGCAGATTTCCTCATCTTATCAACACCACTAGTTTGCTTGGCAAACCTGCCTTCCACTATCGGCCTGAAGGAGTGAGGCGTGAGCTCTGTCTTGAGAAAGGTTATAAAATTTCTACGCGACCCCATCAAACTGAGCGGCCCCCAAACAATACACATTTTTGCAAGTAGCCTAATGAGAGTGGTTGCTGCTGCCGGGATAGGCCAGACGGAGTCAACGCCAGCCTGCGCAGACTTAACCACGACGTCGGAACCAGGTAACCAAGGAAACACCAGCATCCTTTCTCTGCACAGAGAAGGGAAACGAAGGTGGTTCTCAAAACAGTCAGCCTTGAGTTCCACTGACATTTTGGGAAATGTTCCTACTAGGATTTGAGGCCGACCGCGCTGTGAGAAATTACTTGTCCCTTACACACGTACACAATGGGCTGAGAAAACGCCAGGTGGTCAGAAAGTTGTCTTCTCTGCCGCTCACTGTTCCTGACACCACACAGTAACTCAAAGACCCTGGAGTGGTCCCGAAAATCCCCAACTCCCCAAATGCCCTATGCTCAGAAATAACCAAAAGCCTTAGCTGCTGCCAAGAAAGGAAAAAGAAAGAAAACCCCAGGAACACACCAAATCCATGTCCAACTCCTTTGCCCCTTGGAACAAAACCCAATGCAGGCGCACACAAAGCGGGGGAGGCCGGACAAAGGAGAGGCCAGGTCACACTCGACAAGGCGCTTTCTTGTCGTTTCCAAAACAGAACTGTCCTCTAATAAAATGCTCTTGTTGCTCGGATGTTGACGTGGGAGGGAGGGGGGTACAAATCTCAAAACAAAAGGCAAGCCGTGCGGGTGGGGAGGCCCCGAGCAAGGGAGCCGCTCCCTCTCCCCGCACACTTCCCAGCCTTTGAATGCCCGCAGACCTCGGCCCAGAGCTGGCAGCTGTCTGTTATTATCCCGGCAACTCCAAGGGCCCCAGCACCAGGGAGCGCATCCCGAGCAGGTGAACGCCATCTGCCCGGCTCTGATGAGATGCCCGTCTCCGTGCCTGCTGCTGCCAGCAGGCCGCGGGGACTTCAGGGAGGCCCAGCCAGCCTCGCACCCTCTCTCCGCCAGTTCTTCAACACTCAGCCAGGCTTTCTTCTCTCTCCCCGGGGTGGGGGGATGGGGGCGGGCTCAGTCACTACCTGGCATTTATCGCAGAGGGGGAGCTCTTTTAAAAAACACTTGGTCGGGCTTCCCTGGTGGCGCAGTGGTTGAGAGTCCGCCTGCCAATGCAGGGGACACGACTTCGTGCCCCGGTCCGGGAAGATCCCACATGCCGCGAAGCGGCTGGGCCCGTGAGTCATGGCCGCTGAGCCTGCGCGTCCGGAGCCTGTGCTCCGCAATGGGAGAGGCCACAACAGTGAGAGGCCCGCGTACCGCAAAAAAAAAAAAAAAAAAAAAAAAAAACACTTGGTCACTTTGTCACAGAAATTTCTAAAGGCATTGAGAGTATGGAGGTTTTGTGGGGGGCACGGGGGTTAGTTTGCACAGAGTTGGGTATACATAGGAAAACAGAGCGCACTGACACACCTTCCAGGGGTTAATTTTAAGAAGGGTCTTTAATTGATCTACAAAGAGAAAAAAGTTTTCTACCTGCCTTTTAAAAAGCACTCCTGCATTAGCTAAAACATCCCCAACACACCCCAGCCCATTTCCTCCTGCTCCCACTCTGGCTGTTTTAATTGGGGTAAGTGGTTCCCTGATGCGATCTGCAAACTACTAGTCCAGACCTCAGGGAGAACGAGAGCTAGGTGGAAAAGCAGGGCTGGGGTGGGCAGTGTCCCGGGATGGGAGTCGGAAGGCCGGGGACTGGGCCCTGCCTCTCCTACTCCTGGGAAGAGGAGAGGTCCCCCCTTCCGGTATTTTCACTGTCTGGTCTGTCAGACAACTGAAATGCCTGCAACACGTGATGGGCAGGGGAACAACTGCGCTTTACAGGACGAGGCAAGCTGAGGGAGACGGTGAGCCTGCCTGCCTGTCTGGGTCTCTGCACTGAGGGCTGATGGCAGCTGGAAGGAGCCAGGTCCCCATCCTCATCTCTCCAGAGTCTAGAGCAGTTTGAGGTCTTCCAAGCCACACGTGCTGGGGTCTGTTTCACCGACACCCACCAGTGACAGATCTCTCCCCCTGCTCCCGCCACACAAGGTGGAGACAGGCACGGGGAGAGAACGGGCCACCCCAGAAGGGGGCAGCAGAGTGACAGTCTGGCCCTGGGCAGCCTGAGCTCAAGGCAGAAACCCACCCACAGCTCTGAGTGAGGACCAAGGTCCTCTTAGGCTGGAAATACCCATGGGAAGGGCCGAGCCGGAAGCACACTCTGCTCCTCAACAAAAGCCAGAGGGCAGCGAGGTGGTGTGGAGAACCTGGAGAGCAAAGTCAGCTCCAACCCCCACTAGACTCCCAGGCCCTGGGGGATGCGGGGGCCGAGTGAAGGAAGACAAGCACCCTGCCTAATCTGTGGGACTGTTATGGGGCTCACCAAGGAGCAAAGGCCTTGGACAACTATAAAGGACGGTACCAACGAGAGCCTCAGTCGAGTCTACCCCGCCTACCTCATAGGGCCCTCATCAGGAGCACGTGAGCCAGACAGGCAGCCCACAAGGGAAGACGTGACGACAGCTGGCCGTGTCACCACCACCGTCACAGCGGTTTCTCAGGGAGGGGGCTACACGTCAGCGGGCTCAGGAAAGCAGCCCCACTGCACTGAGCCCTTCTGCCCCCAGCCCCACCGCCCTGTGCCGTCGACAGCTAGAGAATGAGCCAAATTATCATCGCTGTGAAAAAACAAGACGACGGCACAAAGAAACAGTCCTTGTTGTTACTCGACCAAAGCCCAGGGTTCTGTGGCCTCACATCTACAGCAGCCAGGCCTCCCCACAGCTGGTGGAGGCGCTGGTACACGTCTGTCTTAGCCTAAACCCAACTGCCTCTCTCCAGCACTCACTGGCCAATTGGTCTTTCTCATTCTTGTGCAACAAAGGAGCGGCCCACAGGAAAAAGGACTCCAGCACACAGCACCAGCTCTGAACTTTGTAGTATTTCAAAGGAAAGGGAGAGTGCTTGGGGCAAGTGGTCAGAGGGGGCTTCCGTTCACAAGGAGGGTGAAGCTCACGATAAGCCGTGAAGAATGGCGGGATTTCACAGAGGACCAGAGAACCCTTTCCATGCACTCCTTCACAGACCCCACCCCGAGCCCAAAGGCGAGAGACAACCCTCCCTGGGCCCTTAAGGCTGTCCCATCTTATTGTCCTAGATCCTGAACCCAGTGTTCAGAGAGACCAACCCCCATGCCAGGGGCGTGCCAGGGCTCACGACCTGCTGGTCCCACCTGGGGACAGCACACAGCTGAAGTCCCTGGGTGTCCCCTCCCCTCCAAGCTGCCCCTCCGGTGGGGGGGGGTGATAGTCCAGTTTCCTGGAAACTCCTGCCCGTTGAATCCACTTTGGAGAGGCAGTCCCAGGGCGGGCGGAGGCCTGGGAGGGGCTGGGATGGGAACATCCTGTCTGCATCAGAGTGGGGGGGGGGGGGGGGGACACAGGGACTTGAGGGCTGCACACGTGTGCTTCAGGCTTTTTTTTTTTTTTTTTTTTTTTTCCTACATTGAGCAGGAAGTGTTCATTCGACTGACAAACAAGCATCTGGGGGTCGTGGTAGGGTCAGGGCGGTGAAGCCAACCTCTGATTTGTGGAAGTGAACAATCCAAGACAATAGGTGTGTGACAGCAGAGAAATCGGCTCCAGATGCAGGCCAGAGCCAGCTGCCCAGGGACCAATCAGGTAATCAATCCTGTTGATATGTTTATTCTCAAAAGGACTGGGGGGGGGGGGGGCGCTACGGTCACTGCCACATCAGACAATGGAAGGCAGCTGGGAGCGGGGCCCTGTGACCCTCCGTCCTCCCGGCGCAGTCTGCAGGTTGTGCAGTTCTCTCCTGCCTCAGGTTCCCTGCTCCACAGCCAGGAACTTGGGGAAGGTGGGGGGAGCGGGGAGATGACCACACCAAAGCCTGCTGTGTGCTGCTTCCTAACATCCACAGTCAAGTCCCCTGGGGACCTATACGAACATGCTGAGGCCTAGAGGGCCCCCTCTCCCCCACGGCTGCAAACTGCCCATCACCTCTGTGCAGAGGTCTTAAGTCGATGATACTTAAGAGTCAAGGTAGCTAAGCTTTCCCAAAACCAGCTTTCCCAAACCTCAGGCAGCTGGTAAGCACAAACTCTGGGATTTTCACTTTTCAGGCCTGGAAGGTACCAGAAGGGCCAAGATGGAAAATGGGGGCTGGGAGGGGCCTTGCCATCCAGTTAATAAGTAGCAGGGTTAGGACCAGCACCCAGGTTTCCCCTCCTATCCTAGGGCTCTTCCCAGGAACCCAAAGAGCACCCACCCCCAACATGTAACCCTAGACCCAGTCCGCAAGGGGAGATAGGATCACTTGGTTCTCTGCCGGGGGCAGGGGAGGGTGACCACACAATGACAAACCACGCCAACCCAATGTGTGAGCTCTTCTGAGGACCTACCGTGCAGCACAAACTCTGTGCAGAAGCAGAAAGAATAAAGGACTTCCCACTTCGCAGACCCACAAGGAAAAAGGGCATAAGCACAGTTCTATGCATGACAGTGTGACCAAGAGATGTGGCCTTTGGGCCTGAAACCTCTAACCCTGCTTCCCAGGACAAACATTCTATGACCTTACATTTTTCTTGAGATCCTTCCTAAAAAGGACCTCCAAGGGCTCTGGAGAAAAAGTCTGCAGAGTGAGCCTAGTTAGGTAGCAAGCACCCCAGCAGGGACTGGGGTTCTGGCTTCCAACGTCCCTTCCCAGCATGGAAATTCCAGGTGGTCGAAAGCCAGCTGGGTAGAAGCACTGGACGAGGAGGGAATACTTGTTGATTTGCCCAACCTTCCTTGCTGGTAAGTAAGGGAAGCCCCCAGTGCTCAGGAAAGGGAGAAGGGAGTCAAAACTCTGAAGAACAAAAGAACGGCAGTGCTTGTCACTCCGGCCCTGATCATCCATGGCACCCTCTCCAGCCATCTGTCACATCATATAGAAACTCCCTGTGTGATTCTGTCTGCCTGGAGAGACTGCTGGCTCTTATCCATCTCCCTATCCCCACTGAGCCTGGTGCCCAGGAGGCCCCATACACAGTTGAACAAAATGATGAACCAGGGCACTCCCAGAGCCTTCTCGTACAGAGCAAGCACCGGCTGTGCCCATTCCTCAGGGCCACGGCTCTCCTGGTCTTCCTCAACCTCTGAGAGCACAGGCAGCAGCATGAGATCACGCCTTGCTCTACCTTTGTTCCCACCAGCCGCCTGTCTCTCCTCTCTTGGGCAGCTGTGAGTCCCTGGCAGTCAGGGAACAGAAAGGACCCACTCACCATGCTCCCCTTGGCACTACGAGAAGCACACCGCAGTTGGACTTGGTGGTTGGTACAAAAAGTAGGAAAGTCCGGGTTATAACATTTTTCATCTAGGGCAAAAAAAGACCTTCCTTTAAAAACTTCTTTTATAATCCCCAATACAAGTAAAAATGCAGTTAGAATACCCATTTATCTGTTTGAGCATCAGTATACATGAAGATGATCCTTTTGAAAATAATCTGGCAAAGTGACACAAGGATCTTGAAAGGAGCAGTCCATACTTTCTGACCTAGTAATTTCCCTTCTGGGAATTTATTCCAAGGAAATCATTCAAAATGAAATGCAAAGATGTTCACTGCAGTGTTATATACAATGGTGGGGTGGGGAGGGGGAGGACAGGAAGGAATATCCAGTAATAGAGGAATGGTTAAATAAAGCCTATGCAGCCATCAGAGGATAATTAGGAATAACTGGAAACACGCTTATCGAAAGAAAAAGCAGCAGGCCACAAACACATGTGCAGGCCGGGAGAGCGTTTTGTCCAAGTCTAGAAGTTGTGATAAGATAATGGTAGAGTCAATGTTTTCCTTTCACTTTCCAAACTTCCGCTGAAGTTGTCTTTAAAAGACAAGGGGCATCAGACCTAAGGTAGGAGGAGAGCAAAACCTGGGTCTCCATCCTGCTCCGAGCCATCTACCTCATCTCCAGGCTGGCTGGGGACTTCAGCAAGGGGAGAAGAGGTGGGGGAGACTGTGAACCATGACAAACGAACCTGGTTTCAAGCCCTGTTAACATGACACGTCCAAGAATGACATTTAACCAACAGGATCCTTCTGGGAATATTGAAATACCCTCCAAAAACCAAACCAGGCAGGCAGTCTTTATAAATAGTGTGCAAGCGTGTACAGAGAGCCATCATTTTCAATATAGAGAGACAGAGACACCATTCCGTTCCCCAACAGCAGCAGTGGCCAACTTTCTACACCAATCAGCCATCTGGGGCTCAAAGGGAAGGTGTCAGATTGATCACCAGGGTTGGATTAATTTTTTTTTTTTCTTCTTAAATCCCCTTAACTGAGAAAGCAGCTTGAGCCAATTCTGCTTTTCTCACAGACACCAAAACACCAAGCTACAGTTACACCAGCTCATCTTCACACCCCCAGAGTTTGGGGGAGGGGGAAGATGAAGCTTTCCAAGCAGCTCTCTGCAGAGTCTCACCTCCTGGTGGAGAAGCTAGAAGCCCGGGCTTAAAGGAACAGGATGCTGGGAAAGGACCATGTCCCTAGCCTTCCCCCGCCCCCCAGGTCTCCTTCTGATGAAGAAGGTGGCAAGACCTCCCAGAAGCCTCTCCAGATCCCCTACCCCCAGTCAGGAATCTTTCCCCCCTCCTCTGCTCTCCTACTGCAAAAATTTTCTAGACTATTATACTATTTGCACCAACCTGACCTACACACCAGTTAATATATCCTTAAAACTTATTGAGGGAGTGATGGGAAGAGAGAGAGAGAGAGAGAGAGAGAGAGAGAGAGAGAGAGTGTATGTGTGTGTGTATACACATATATATATGTATCTCCTGTCCCAGGATATACCTAGCACCTTCCTCCCATGATTTCATTTTCTCCCCTCAGCAACCTGATGAGTATTTCCATTTTATAGATGAGCCAACTGAGGCTTGCAAACGCTGCAATTCTGTGGCCGAATCCTTAGTGTTCTAGGTTTTCATCACCACGCTGGCTGCTGCAGACCATGCTCAATGGAGAAGAGCAGGGGACCAACCGGTTTTAGCACCGAGTCTGTGTCAAGTCCTTCTACCTGCATTTTTTCTAATCCTTGTAACAAGCAGGAGAAGCAGGGACTACATCCTCATCCCCCAACCTCTAGATGGGAAAACTGAAGCTCAGAGATGAGCCGACTTCCATCTCCCAGAGCTTCCAAGTAATGAGCTGGACTTGAGTCCAGGTCACGGAACTAGATCAGAGATAAAGCCCACGTCCCCCCACATGGCGACTGCTTAATCGTGAAAAGCTCCTCCAGGAACAGGACTGTAAACTCCTGTGTAGCTCCCAGCCAGGTCTACACCAGCCACCATGTAGGTATGCAGATGTGCTTTTGTTGGGGAGGAAGGGAGGTAAAAACCAGGGCAGGGGAACCCTCGAGGTCTTCCCCCTAACAGGGGTTCTCCTGGAAGGAGGGCACTGCCTCATGGCTCAGCTTCCTGCTGAACCTTATAACCGCTTGGAACCCACTCTTAGCCCAGCTGTTGGAAAGGTCCTTAACATTCCCCCTCCCAGGGCAAGTCCACTCTCTGTGTTACTGCCTTTACCACCCAGACCCCGCCTGAGTTTGTTAATGATCAACCCTCCAGGCAGGCGCCAGCTTTCCAAAGGGACAATGACCACCTCCAGGAAAAATGGCCAAAAGCAGGTTCTGCGTCAATTTATTAGGTTGTAAAACAGGGTACTGAAGAACACTGGCGGGGGCGGGGGCACATGGGCGTGGTGGCAGGCAGCTAAGACATGCTGCTTCCGGTGTTTTTATTGTTCTTTTGTTGGCCCTTCTCTTTGAAGGAGGCAGGTGGTCTGGGAGGTCCAAAGAATGAGCCAACCACAAAGACTAATGCTGGGGAAACTGGTCTCAAACTCAAGAGTCTGGAGAGACCTCCCAATTTTTCAGGCTCTGACAGGAGAAGGGGGGCTCCCTCGGTTCCCAGACTCCTCTGCAATGCAACAACCCCTGCCTCCTGCCATCCACCCATGCACTGGGTACCTGCTTCATCCCAGGCAGGTGGGAGGGAGCAGAACTCCAAGGTGACTCAGACATGTCCCTGGCCTCCAGGGGCTTCCAGTCCAGGGGAGGAGAGATTCAACACAAATACCAGTGACTTATGGGGGGTGGGGAAGGACCAAGTAAAAGTTATGTGGAAGAAGAGCCAATTTCTGAGGCAAGAAATGCTGGCACTGCCAAAAAAAAAAAAAAAAGACCAAGGAGGGGAGAGGTCCGACTTCAAAGAAGCCAAAGACAACACCAAACAGGTTTTAAAGTTAATACCCGAGTTGCTGTGTAGTCAGTCAGCGTCATGAGCATCATTCAGATGCTAAGAATCTGGGGCAGAGACACAGAGATGGGCCCCAACTTCAAGGAAACTGGGCGGGGGAGACAAACATAAATACCTTCGATCCACAGAGGTAAGCTCCAGAGGCTGTCTCGGTAACTCTAGCAACTAGCACCACACCTGGCATACAGGAGGCATTCATTCAACCAGTGAATTTGTGGAATGAATGAAGTACAAAAAAAGGAGCAGCTTATTCTACCTTGAGGAGGCAGAAAGGATTTGCTGGGAAAAGAACCTAGAGCCCAGTTGTCAAGGGATACTTGCCCTCCAAGCAAGCAAAAGGAGCATCGGGCATCCTGGGCAGAGGGGACTGCATGTGCAAAGGTACTGTGGTGCGAGGGAATATGGAATGTCCAGGGAACTCCAAGGAGTCCTTCTGTTCATGCCTGAGAGATGAGGGATGCCGTGATTAAAGGAGAGACTTCTGCTTCCTCCTGAAGCAGAGGAGACAGAGATTCCTTGAGATATACAGACACAGGTGTAGCAGAGCCAGATGGGCATTTCGGAGAGAACTCTGGTGGCACTTGGCAGTCCCTATTCATCCCAGTGCCTCCAGTTTCCAGATGAGGAAACTGAGAACTCGGGTAGGACCTCACCTGCCTGAGGTCAAGTGGCTGGATGGTGTCCATCTCTGGCTTCCGTCCAAGGGGTTCCATCCTGAAAGCTCTCACTGCATTACCCAAGTGTACCACAGATACTGTAGTGTAGCCCTTGGGCCAGGGGCTTGCAAGGGTCTTCACCTGCCTGAGCCCCAGCTTCTTCCTCCTGTGCAAAACAGGGGAATCGACGCCATCCCTTGAGAGCTGCTGAGCACATCAAATGAGGATGTGTGCCACTCCAGCACGATGACTTGCACACAATGAGCCCTTCGAGGACAGCAGACTAGACTCCTTCATTCATTCAAACATCCTGGAGTGTCTACTCTGTGCTGTTCTGATCATTCAGGGCAGGATAAGTTAAAGGCAACTGAAGTCCACCAGGGTACAAATAGATAGAACGGCCCTCACAGTGGAGGACTGGAGGGGGACAGGGGATCTGAGCCCTTTTGTCTATAAAGTGAGGGAGTTAGGTAAGCAAGGAAGAGAGTAAAACCATAAAGTTTTATGCATTGCCTGATAGCTTGGACATAAAACCAGAAAGCTGGTTGGGAAAGGGGCTGGAAAAATGGAATGCCAACTGCTCTACTGTGCCCCTTCCAAAGCTCCAGGACCAAAAACTCAGTAGGTCCACCTGACATCCAAGGCTGCAGGTGGGGAAGGGAGAGGGCACAGCTGCACAGGTGTGGCCCTCATTGTAGCCTTCCCAAGGAGCAGTTTTTAAGATCACTGCACAAGAAGGCTCTGGTCTGGTCACGTGTCTCTGCTCTACCCCCATATCCCTGGCTGCCGGGACAGGTGGACTGGGCAAGAAAGAGTAATACACAGTTCCGGCAATAGGGGGTGGTAAACAGTGTTGACGAGGACTAAAGAATCTCGTGGACTTGAGATCTTAGGCGGCACAAGGCAAGGAGAATGCATCAGTGGGTTGAGGTGTACGTGCGTGAGCAGCCATGGCCAGCAGCCACCAGCGTGGACAGGGGCCAGCCTTCTCTGATCCAGGTCCACACTAAGCCACTGCCCCGGGTCCAGGAGGCAAGCCCCTCAAGGGCCCACAGTGTAGCTCGTTCTTATCACCACCACTAATAATGCATCTGGCACACAAATGTAAGATGGCACCTACCGAATACCGAAGGATAATGGCCAGGCCAAGTCAAGCTGGGTGTCCACTAAACAGATGCAGAAGACAAGGCCCTTCCTCCCAGGATGAAAAGAAAAAGCAGCTATGAGCTCCAAGCAACAAGTCAGCTGTCCATACCCCACCCCCAACCTCAGTACCCCAATCAACTCAGACAGGTTCAGGTAAAACCAACAACCCACTTATGCCTCCAGGTCAACTGGCATTATCAGGTGGCTTTGAAAGTCCAACGCAGCACCTGTCACAGGGCAGACACTCCACACAATCACTGGTTTCCTCCAAAACTGCACCAGATACCTTACTGGGGCACTGGGAATAAAAACACACAAGATCCCTGCCTTCCGGAACAATACTGATAAATAATGACTTACACTCCCACACAGTCTGTTCACTGAACTCTAGCCTAAGAATTTCAAGGAACTCAGGAGGCGACTCCAGGCTCCCGGGAAAAAGAGATGGCAAAGATATTTGAATTATTAGGACACTCAGGAGTCAGGAGGGTGGCTGTCAGAGGGGAGAGGTTCTGGGTCCTTTACCCTCCCCCATCCCAGGCCCCAGATCCAATGATCAGCCCTTGAGCAAGTCAATTAAGCTCCCAGAGCACCTAAAACAACTCTTTAGTTGGGAAAGAAAAAAATCTAGGCCCCAAAACTCTGCCTCTAGGGCTTAATTAGCTTTGCAAAAGGCCAGGAGACGCACAGATAATAGGTACTTTCGCCGAAGGGGGAGGAAAAAGTAAACTACTCCAAGAAACACAGACCAAATCCGTGGCCCCAGCCCCCAGGACCCCTACAGCAGGTGGGGCTGGGAGTCAGGCCCTGGAAACCAGTTCCTCCAGCAGGGCGGGATGCCAAGGTGTCCTGCTGGAATGAGGCTCCCCCTCTTCCCTGGAGAAGGGGGTGTTCCAGCCTCCTGTCCTGGCCTGCTCTCCAGACCCTGTCCCAACAGGCAGGAGAGGACTGGTCCTGGCCTCACAGCCAAGCTATCTGCCTTCAGGCAAGCAGAGGGCAGGGAGAAAGCCTGCAGAGGCCGTAGGCGCTTGGGGGAAAAGCTCCATCTTGGATACCAGTGACAGCAGAGACATACATTGAATTCACAGAATTCTCACCTGTCCTCGAGGTGAAAAGGACTGACTCTGGAAGGAGCCAGGGAAGGCCCTGACCTACGGAGACATTCCAACTCTGCTTCTTCTACCTGTACAGTGAGACTGCAAAGACTGGGGGGAGGGCGGTGGGGACTTACCGAAAAAGAGGACTTCCTCCTTCAGGCTGCCATGGGCCCATCTCAGCAGGATGAGCAAGTGGGGTGTGGGAGGTATGCTGTGTGCCCCCCATCAGATTTACAGAGTATCATTTACAGAAAGCCAGCATTGCGCCAGATATTATCTTAAACATTTTACAAGACTTGACTCATTTAATCCTCAAGCATGCTTGCAGAATGAGCTTCATCCCCATTTTACAGATGCAGGATGGAGGAGGGGGAGACGGGGGACCTGGAGACCATCGCTGTTCCTTGTCTTCCTTTTGCTCAGCCCAGGCCCCCTCTCTTCCAAGTCACATATCTTTTCTTTTTCAAGTGCCCCTGAATTCCTGAGGTTACTGACCAAGAAAGCTGGCATTCAAACCCAGGTCAGTGGGCTCCAAAGTCCCAGCTCATGGATATCATCTTCTTCCAAAAGGAGGAAACCTCTAGTTATAGGAACCAGAAGTGTGGATGGACCAACAAGGACCTACTGTATAGCACAGGGAACTCTGCTCGATATTCTGCAATAACCTAAATGGGAAAAGAATTTGAAAAAAAAAAAAAAAAAAGATACATATGTATGTTAAAAAAAAAAAAAGTGTGGATGGAATCTCATTAGCCTTTAGGGCCCTCTTCAGCAATCAGGGATGAATCAGTGAAGGGGTCTGCCCCCCGCAGACAGTCCTTGACAGGGTCCCATCCCCTCAGCAAGACTGAGCTCAGCTAAGCCTCTGTGCTCCCACTAGGGACCCACTGCAAGTTTCTGTAACCGATCCTGATGGCAGCCCCAAGCCTCAGTCAGAGAACACTTCACTCAGGGATCCCACAGGTCAGGGTGGCCTAAAGAGCAGCAACCCCTGAAGAGTGCTGTCCATCCCCAGGACACTCCCCGGAAACCCCTGGAGGCTGCAGCTTCACCCGCCCACGTGGCATCCCATCACCAAGACGATCGATCGAGGCAGGCCTGCTGGGGAGTGAGGAGAGGAGAAAAACAGCCTGATTTACAGAATTTACCAAATGGGTCCGTTTTTCACCACGTTCCAGTCCTTTTGAGAAAACTTCAGGTTTTTAGGAGGAGTAGATTAATGGCAGGGAGTTAATGAGGCAGTGATATATCCTGCCTGAAATTTTTTTGAAAAGTTCTGCGTTGAGGCGTTCAAGTCCAGTGGACCTGCTGTGATTCAGGATGGCGGCCCTTGAGAACAGGCAGGCCCAATACGTCAGTAAATCTGCTAAACGAGGTCGTTTCTGGAGGGTGATTTTCAAGATATATGGCCTGACGTGTTGCCAAACTTCCCAGCTAGCTGAGCCCCAAATATGAAGACAAAAGGAGAGTGCCCCCGCTTCCAGGATGCAGCAAAGTACGTCAGAGCAGACGGCAGGCACTGTGGAACCAAGGAGTGCTGGACTGAAGTTCTCTGGCTTTCTGCTTTGGTGGGAGAAGGGGGTTCAAGAATGAAGGAGGTTCAGAGCGTACAGCCAAAAGGGAACTGAGTGATCACCTACTGCAGCTCTACTGTATCAGCGGGAAAACAACGCCCTGGACACCAGCACACACGGCAGCCACTCTTTCAGGCCAGGACCTAACTTTACATAGGCAACGGCACCCCACCCTCCCCTCCAAATCCCAGCCAGACCCCACAGCCCAGGTGAGCCTCTGATCTCATGGAGAGAAGGCAGGATGGAAACATGTTTTTCTAGCTCAAGTATCACCAGGATCTCCAGCCCCTCTCGGATCTACAGACACTGCCTGAACGCGGGAGCTGAGGGCGGGGGCGCTCCCCTCTGACAAGCCCTGTGGGGTAAGGTCACACATACCTTACCAAATCTTCCCATGGGTCATTCACTGTCACTCATGATACTCCCTTACTTTGCAGCTCCCACTGATGTAAGAGTCCGTATCAGATCAATTACGATGCCATCATTCCCCATTACCTTTGCTGGAGGATTCAATGATTGGATTAATTTATAATCTGCCTTCCTGGTTGTGTTTTGCCTATTGCTCTCTTTATACCAAAATCACATGTAAGTAGAACTTAATCGAACGGTCCAAAAAGGCATCTGAATTTGTCTTGACTGCTGATGTCAATTCATTAGAGGCATTACTGCTGCTTCTCTGGTTTTCTCCACACTCCTCAACCTTGCTTTGAAATCCCCAGAACCAAACCTCTCATCTGTGGACCTAACACAGTGGCAAAGATAATCCAAGGGAAAGTCCTGCTTGACATCAGAGGTTGCGCTTTCGGGTGGATTTCCCGGGCCCATCCCCGGGCACCTGTGACCCCTTCATGCGATGGCTTTGCAGGCACAGACTGGGAAGCGGCACAGTGGGCCAGGTGCTACCGCTGGGTCCCTTTCAGTGGAGATGGTGCTGCTGGTGGCTGCCACAGCAGCTCGAACTCAAATCTCCCTCCTGGAGCTCAGGGTAATCTGATGATCGCAGTGGATAATTAGAGTCTCTTATCAAAACAATTAGCGGATGAATGAACAGCCAGTCCTGTCTCTGACACAACTGCACAGGGGCAGCAATGAGAGGGGAAGGCGGAGGCAGGGGAAATGACGAACTCCAGCCTCCCGTCATCCTGCCGGGGCCTCTAGAGCAGAGACACAGTGCTCCAGGCCCACCTCCAACTCCCCCAGCACCTCCCCCGCATCAGCATCTGCCTGGAATGCCCTCCCCTCCCCAGTGCCTTCCCTTTTTTAGCCAGGTCAGGCTCCTTTCCCTCCTCCTCGTGAGGTGTCAGCAGCACCCTCCTCCCTGCAGAAAGTCCCCAGCAGCCTGAGCTGTGCCTCTGCTCCCGCAGTCCCCATCACAGAGGCTGTGTTCTCTATCTGACGGAGCTGGGACACCCCAGGGCAGGACTCCGAGAGCTCTTACTTCACGCAGCTCTTGGCACAGGGAAGGGGCTCCATAAATGTTTGTGGAGCACATGAGCAAGCCCGGCCGGCCTCTCCCTCACAGCTGACGGAGAAACGTTCCATGGGAATACCCAGACCGTTCCACCCAGTGCCCCCGTCTGCAATTTCATTAGCTAATGTTTAAAATTCAAAGCTCCTCCATCATTCCCGTGTCTCCCCATCTGTAAACAGGCCTGGGAGTCTGATACCATTTGTTTCTACCGGTGAAAACACACAAGGATTAGCCGGGAAGCCCTCTGGAAACATAATCCGCAGTAGCCCAGATCGTATGGTGGGAACGATTTGCCCCAAGAGTGGGTCCTCCCTGTTTGGTTTTCAGATTCAGAAGATGGGGCCGAGGAGAAAGTGGGGGATGCTTACGGGGCTTTTAACAACGGGCAACGTGATGGAAAAGCCTGGTGGTTTTTAAGCAGACGCCTGCTTCGAATGGGGGCGCCCTCTTGGGTCCGGCCTCTCTAGGATCCTACCCAGCGTCACACCCAAAAGCGATACTCCTGGAGTGTGCTGATGGAGTGAGGTGCCCCCCCCCCACTTCCTAACGTTCAACAGAAAAGGGAAGAAAAAGGAAAGAGAGAATAAAGAAAAAGGCAGGGGCCAAAGCAGAGTTCTCCATCTGCTCTGTTTTCCACCGAGTTCCTTTCAAGGCCTGGGTTCTGCTAAGCCCTCGAAAGCCAGGGCATCATCTGTCCACTTCCCCTTTGCAATCTGCCGCCCTGCCCGCTCCTGACAGCCATCAATCACCCCGTAATGTGCTGACCTCAAGGCTCAGGGGACGGAATTTTCAAGTCAAATGTAGCCGTTAACATAAACAAAGCATCGCCCTGGGTTTCTTTCTTTCTTCCCTTCTCTCTCTCCCTCTCTCCCCTGTCTCTCTATGATTCTGCAGCTGCTGCTGGGGACTCGGTAGGCAACAAAAGTGAGGGCAGACAGGCAGAGTGGATTGGCAATTCTACTTTTCTGAGTCATAACAATTATGACGTCGTGATAAGAACATTTTCTATGAATTTTTAAGTACCGGTTATCCTGTTTGGCAATTGTCCCCGGGGAAAGGACAGCAGATTCAACAGGACTGAAGGCTACAACCCAAATGTCCTGAGCAAGGCAGACCTCGGCCGGGGTCCCTTCGGCACCCACCCCCCACGTGCCCCGCTAGCTGGGGCTCACTCTGCTTCTTCAATAAAGCAGTTGTCCTTTAAGCACATTTATATGCAAAAGACTTCCACATACCAAATATAGTTCTGTATGCCAGCGTTTATTTTTAAACATGAGGAAGAGTCGCCCATAATAAAGCTCATGATGAATGTTATGCTCCTCAAAATGGTTTTCAGGGGAAGAGGAAGAGCAACTAGAGGGACTAGAGAGGGAGAACGGGGGCTTTTACCCCAGGGTCTCCCCCTTCTGTTCCACAGCCACCTCGACCTCATATCCAGGCAGATCCCACGCAGGAAGATGCCTCCCACCCTCCCATCCTCTCTCCCTGCACCCTGACAGCAACACACAGGGGACCCAGCAGGGGAACAATGAGCACAGGCAAGGTCCTCAATGCCAAAGGGACGGTCCTCAGAAATCTAACCCACTGACCCAGAACAGGGCAGGCAGCCCTGCGTGAGCCCGGTGTCTGGCCAAGCTCTGTTCACGTGCTGCAGTCAGGACCTCTGAGTCACCAGTGAGGCCCACTTGAGATAGTAAACCAAGGTGATGAAAAGCATCAGACTGGGCTCAGGATACCTGGGCTGGGCTGGGCTGGGCTGGGCTGGGCTCTGGTTCTGGCTCGGGCGGCTGATCTTCTGTGTGACCTTGGCCAAGTCACTGGGCCTCCATTTCCTCATCTACATAATGGCGGGAGCTAGGGTAGAGAGACCCCTCCAGGTTCCTTCCAGGCCTAACCTTTCATGACTACCTGTCAAACCACAAGCTCCCCTGGCAGCTCTCCCGCAGGCACAAGGCTGCACTGGCCACTGAGGTTTCTAAGTTCCTCAACCAGCCTAACAGTGTCATGACATCCACACTCACATCTTGAAAAACCCTGGGGTTCCCCTCTAATTCTTTCTGGGACAAAAATCACCAGCGAGGCTGCCAGGGTATCCTGCTAAAAGCCACACACAATGACAACAGGATATAAACCTCACGACCGATTCACCTTCCAGCAGCATCTCCCTCACCTGTGGCCCAAAGCCCTTCCAAATCTGAACTGAGCTTAGAAGGCACCATTACCCCAACCATGGAAGTGAAGTGCTGGCCAAAGGCACCACCACAAGAATGGGGCTCCCCTCACACCAGGCCCACCTTCCTCAGTTCTACTGCCACAGGAGCCGGTGCACGCCCGTCTCAGAGGGCAGGGGCTGGAGCATGCATTTTCCCTCTTTGGCTCCTCTGGCTGGTGGGTTGGGAAGTGAAAAGGGTCCCCTGATAGATTAAGTAGCTAGAAGCCAGTGCCTGTTCCACAGGTCCAACAGAAAGTTCCAAAAAATATTTTGGAAACTCTCTGTACACCTTTAAACTGGGGAAATAAACTATCTCCTGGGAAGAAAGGGACTTTGAAGCCCAAACAAAATTCTGCTCGTGGAAGAGAGATGGACACACCACACCATCAAAGGCGGGGTAGGGGTGGGGGTGGATCTGAACACACCTGTGACCCTGAGGATGAATGACAGACTTTTTTTGTTAAAGGCTGTTCAAGGCAGACACATAAGGAAACCTGCATATTTATCTCTCTGACATTTTAAAATATGCTGCAAAAAGCTGAATCTTAAATCAAGATGCATTTTTCAAGGCATGTTGTACCAGGGACAAATCCACTTCCTTTCTCCCTTCAAGGAGCGAGGATTACTGTATATGACTGAGTCTGGGCTTCCTGCACAATCAATATTGAGTTATGTTTTGGAGGTGGCAGACCTGCCGGCCAGGCTGGGGCTTGCAATCACACGTGGCCCATTATCAAGGGCCTCTGCCTCCCCCGGGGCCCTGAGGCTCAGCCCAGGCCCCATGCTACAGGGGAGCTGAACAAAGCCTCAAGGAAACCATAGGCTCTGTGAGGGTTCACCGGAAATGGACATTTTCCAGACCCAATTCAGGGATCCAGCTCCCCATCAATTGTTCCAAGGCACCATCCCAAGCAGGGAGCCCCCAGCTTCTTAGAATCTGGATGCCACAGCAGCAAATGCTCTACACAAAACAGCTGCACCTCCCTGAGACCTGGGGGAAGGCCCTCCTCACCTCACAGTTCCCGTCAGGCTGCTAGGGCTGGGGTGGGCAGGGGAGAGGAACCCTGGATTGCTTTTCAGGTGGATTTTGGTCAAATGCTCCATAAGCTACGGCGAGAGCCTTCAACATTCACTAAAGGGCTGTACATCGCAAACAATCGGGTTTACACCTGCTGCCCTGACACAATGATGCATGGCATGGCCTGTTATGAAAGTATCCTGGCTTAGGTATCATTTGGTCCCTAACGCACATCCCCACCCAGAGCCTTGAGCAGAAGGAGGAAAGAGACCTGCATTATTCTCCCCTTAGGCAGTCCCCAGAGCAGAGAGGACAGGACTGAAAATGCGTAAGCAAGTGCTCTCAAGGGCTCTCATCAGACCTGAGCCAGAGGGAGACCTGGGCCAAGCTCCACTGTCAACAGAAAAAAAAACCAACATCGATAAATATAACTGCTGCCACCATGGAGGGAGGCTACCCCAGGGGGCACTAGTGCCAGGGGAAAGAGGATTAGGGGTGACCATGAGGGACTGTTACCAGCCCCCTCTTACCTTACACCCCCCATCTTAACCTGCAGTTCAGAGACGAGTTAATAACACACCCCAGGCATCATCCACCGGCCTCGCTCACCTCCCCCTGCCTACTCCAAGGCCCATTCCTGTTTTATTCACCCTTGTGGTTACCACAGTCTTCCTGGCATTGAGTATAAGAAGTTACTATAAATCAGCCTCCCAGCAGTCCCTTGGGGCAAAGGGGAGCAAGGACAAACCCTAGTCCATGGGGGAGTGAGGGGGGGGAGTCCTCTCCCTCCACTTTCATCTCACTCGCCTCCCCTGGCCATCCTCCACCAGATTGGACAGAGGTTTTCAGAGCTCCCTGTCTATCACCCTCGAGGTGAGGACACAGGCTCCTACCTGCTGACGCAGCCCCATCTCAATACAACCCACAGCTCCAACCTTGTGCCGTCAAAACATTCCTTCCCCGAGCCCAAATCTGAGGGACACAACGGGCCCAGAAATCCCCAGGACAGGCTCCCAGCCACGCCAACACCAGGCAGCGAAGAGATACCATTAAGAGATGGTCAACAAGGGGCACCTTGAACCATGCCATCTCTCTAGAGCACCCAACTCTGGGTGGGGGCCGCCACACTATGGTGGGGACAGGGTCTTGGGAGGCCTGTTACGGCAGAGCCTAGGAATAATGCGGAAACAGCTCATTACAGTCATGAAGGCAGTGCTAAATGGTTTATTAAACCTTTCAAAGAAAAATACATCCATCAGTGCAAGTGCCCTTGCACTGCACAACAAACATCAAGCCCTTGAAAATTTCCTCATTCTAAGTAGAAATAAAGGTTTATACATGTATACACACATAAGCATATGTCCCGATATAATGACCTCCATATGTAAAGTCATCTGCATAGAAAGAAACACAGGTACATGGAGAGACAAAGGCATGCTATGTGGGCAAGGGCATGTTATATTCTAGAAGTGTGTGCATGCACGCACACATACTTAAACCAGATGCCAAATCATTTCCAGATGCTGCAGTCTAGGATATCCTTTGTTAAGGAAGAGGAGAAAAAAGCTTGCCCTTCATGGCCAGATACTTGGGTTCAGGTTACATGAAACAGGATTAGTTCAGAAAAGAGTACAACTTCACAGCCAAGGCAAAAACCAAAGAATGAAAACCATGTAAACAGCCAACACAATTGCAAGACTGAACACAGTGACGAAAGGCCAAAGGCTTCTGGTTTTACGCTGACACCCCTCCCTGCACCTCACACCTGTGGTGCCATGTGGAGTAGAGACCTCTCAGGCCTAAGAACAGGGCTTGAGTTCCTCTCACGACAAAATCCAGCGGCATTCGATCCAGGTGAAAGGCTGCACGATTTGATACCTGCCTGTGCCCAGTTGACCCAGGCCATGCCCATCAGCTGGCCAACCCTCCTCTGGCGACCTCTCTACTCTGAGTGGTCACCACCAAGGACAAACAGTGTCCATGCCCACAGCATGCATGCAGAGAAAGAAGTAGCAAAGAAGGGACAAAGAATGGCGGGGTCCCTTGCCCCGATCACCCACCAGCACCCAAGGCCAAGGCAACAGTCCTCCGGTGAAGCCAGAATTCTAAACGCATGCATGCCCTGTGCCTCCCAACACAGGCCTTATCCCACTAGTCTATGTCACCTGCCCTTCCCAAAAGCCTCCAAACGCAGGTCCATGTGGGTCACACTCACTTTCATGAAAATCACTAGTCAAAGACCTGCAGGACTGGAAGGCCACTGGAGGTTATCTAGTCCAAACCATCTTAACTCCCAGATGAGAAACCAGGGTTCAGAAAGGTTAAGCAACTTGCCTAAGGTCACACAGCTCACAAGTAGAAGAGCTGGGATTGGATCCCAAAGCTGCCTGGCTAAGGCTACGCTCCCTCCACTTGGCTAAATTCCTATAAGCCAGCCGCCACTACCAGTCCTAGGAGGCAAAGGAAGTGACAACTGGGATAATCGGACACTGGCAGTCAAGGAAGGCAGTGGAAGCAGTGGGGGAAAGGAAACCCGTGTGGCAGTCACAGTCACTGCACCAGCCCTGCAGAAGCACCAGCAGAAATGAGATGCCAGGAAACCAGAAGTGGAGGAGGGGGCTGCAGGGGGTAGGAGACCTGGGTCCTAGTTCTGGTTCTGCCACTGATGACCTGAGAATGCCTTGGCCAGGTCAAGCTGCAAATCTGGGCCTTGTTCCCTCATCAGTAAAATCAGAGGTCTGGACCAAATGGTCCCTGTTTCAAGTCACCAGGACCTGATTATAGCGTCAGCCATACTCACTGGTTATGTGGCTTCCAATAAGTCACTCCGCTTCTCCATGCCTCCATTCCCTGACCTGACAAGGAGGTGCCAGGCTCCCAGGGCTCCTTGGGAAGTGCTCTGAGGAGACCATGTAAGCCGAAGGGGTGCTCCCAACTTCCCTGGAATCAGGACAAACCAGAGCCAGTGTTCCCAACTCCCCTGGCATCAGGAGGGACTACAGCCAGCTGACTGGCTTCCCTGGCTGCAGCCAAAGCTGCAGCTGGACCAGGAGCCCAAGTGGGAGTCAAAAGCATCAGAGAGCCCGGCTGAGTGCCCACAGGGGACCAGAGGGAACAAAGTGTGTCACTGCTGGCACACAGGTCAGGAGGCGAGCAAACGCAGGCACACACCTCCTCCCACGCAGCATTGTTCCCGGTGCCTCCGTCAGCAATTCTGCTGGGCTTGACAGCCGGGGCTTCCTAATAGGGCAGGCTGGACCTGGCAGACACCCGGTCACTTCCCCTCCAGCGGTCCACAGGGACGCACCACTGCCTGGGGTGGGGGACGTGCCAGGAAAGCTGGGCCTGTCCTCAACAAAAGGCTGGGAGCCAGCCAGCTACATGGGTGGGCCCTGGTGGGGTGTCTCTCGTCTCCCACACAGGTGGTCTCCTCCACCCTCTCGCCTCTGCAGGAGCCCAAACGGGTGAGGAGTCACCCAGCAGCAGGGAGCTCACTGCCTCCGCTCAAAGGGCCTACTCCACAGGCACCTGGTATCCAGATTTAGGAGAGCTGACCCTCTCGCATTTACACACTCACCCGCAGGCCCTGGTCTGCCCTGGATCCAAACACAGCAGCCAGTATCCTGCAGATAGTCTGCCGCAAAGAACAAAGAGCACAGTCGGCTCTCTCCCCACCCCAACCAGTCTCCCCAAGCCTGCAGGGTCTAAAAACTAAGAACACTTATCCATGCTAGTTGGGTCTGATTCCCAGCTCAGCCACTTAGAAGCTATATCATCTGGGGCAACTCACTTAACTTTGTGTTTCAGTTTCCTCCTCTGTAAAACAGAGATAATAATGGAGTTGAGGTACACACACACACACACACACACACACACACACACACACACACACACCAACTGTTTAGAATTGTGCGTGGCACAGAGCAAGGACCATACAAAAGTCAGACGTTATTAAAACTGCTTTCAAGCTAAATGCCATCATTTCCTTCAGCGTTTCTTCATTCAGAGTCTCCAGCTGACTGACCATCTACTGACCCTCTACTTCACTCAAAATAGCACAGGCTCTGGGTTCCAGCTGATTCTGCCACTTTTTTGCAGTGTAACACTGGGCACAGTGTAACTTCTTTTTTCCTCTTCCGAAAAAAGAAGATCCTCTGACTTACCTCAAAGGATGAATTTAAAGATGGAATGATATGCGTGTAAAACACCTAGCTATTATTATGAATTATTAACAATAACATCATCCTTCTCCTTATGGACACAGTCCTCATTCAGCGAGCCTGAGTCACTTTCTTTCAGTGATGGCCAACTGCGGGCACACAGAACCGACTGTCTGGTACATTCGAGGGTCACTTTCTTGCTCACCATTCAAATGAAGCTTCCTCATCCTGCGCCTGTGAAGTTGGGTTGTTTTTTTTTTTTAACCCACCTACAGGACTTTACATTTATGCCTATTAAATTCCATCCTGTTGTTTCCAACCTGGAATGGGAGCGGGAGGATTCACTAATCAGCTCTGACTCAACCAGCACAGAGGCGCTGTCCCTGGAAGAGCTGAAAACACCGAGAAATGACAGGGCCCAAAGAAGCCAGACTCTCAGAACTGAGAAGGTGACAGCCACAGCTGGGAAGGTCTTGGCCAGCTCTGCCCTCTGTTTGTCCAACACCCGGATACAAGAGACAGCTCTTATTACCAGGGTTCTATCAAGGAAGTGGGGGGAGGAGGGGTACCATGCTTTCAAAAATAAAGCCACATGTGCAAACTGTTGTCATAAACACGGCCCCCTTGCAAGGCATCTCCTGCATTCCTCCCCACACAGTAATGTGTTTCATTTCTTCAACATAAACACAATCAGATTTATTGCATTCCAGCAATATTTCCAGGATGGGGACTGAGAAAGCTGCGTATCTTAGGAATAAAAGGCACTCACGCATACGTGGGCAAAGAAAAAGCAGAGAAAGGGCAAAAACCACCGTCCAGACTCTGGGGCCAGGCGACTGTGCACCATGCAAGAACATTTATGCAATCAGCCCGCAAAAGCTGCAGGAAACAGAGGCCAATTTAAGGTTGGGGTTCAAGGTCATGTGTCGGGCCAGCCTTAAAACCTGCCCACCACAGGCTACAGAGCTTCACACCGTTTAAAGTCTATCTCCCCGATCCCAGACGCATCAATTCACAAACCCTTCCTGGGACCCTGAGAGGGCCAACAAAGCGTGAGCCTCATCTCTGCCTGTCCCCAGGAGCCAAGTATGCACGTAAGATCCAGGAAGACAAACACTCTGTCCCCTGGAATGTGGCAGAAAAGCAGTTGGGGGCGGGGTTCTCTCTCAAACTTTCAGCTCTTACTACTTCTCCCAGGCTGGATGAGGCAGCACCCACAGAGGGATTCCTGGAGAATGCAGGCAGGAAAAGGAAGCAGTTGGGGGAAGGGCAGGAGAAATGAGTCTCACGAGAAGGGAGGAGCCAATGTGATGTCATGGGACAAGCATGGGCATTGGAGCCAGAGAGACTACTCAAATTCCAGCTTTACCACTTCCTGTGTGGCTTCGCACAGATTACTTAACCTCTCTGAGCTTCAGCTACCACATCTTTCTGCACATCTGTAGAAAGAAGGCAATGACACTCCAGGTCCCAGCCAGGTACTTCTGCACCTTTGGTGAGCACTAGCTTTTTAAACCTCTCACCATCCATTCAGAGGGACTATAATACGGTAGGCCATCTACTTCCCTTTTTACCTACCAGTCTTAGCATCAGGCACCGCAAACACGAGTTTAAACAGATACTGACTGACATGTCCCCCCCCACCTACTTTGGGGGACCCACTCAACCCCCTTCTGAAACCTCAGAGACTCTAGCTCCTCCCCTCTGCTCTCACTAAGGAGAAGGGACTGGACTCAATTGCTGTGCAAGCTCAGTGGGCACCGCCCAGCTTCCAAGTACCTGAAAGAGACAGCAGCACTGGCCAGGCCCTCCCAGGCCCAGGAAGACAGTGGGTACCTGACAGATGCCCCCGCCTCTGCAGAGCAGCCCGGTTCAGCAGCTTTTCAAAGTCAACAAAGTAAGGTTTTCAAATCCTAAAAGGCTTCTCAAGCCCCTTCTAATCTGCCTGCCATTTTGTTTCGTCTGCTCAGCTCAAGTCAAGGGGAACTTGACATTTGGAATACTAACTGCAAATAATCCCACGCCAAAGACAGGGCCTGGCATGCTGCAGTGTCAGCATGTGGCTCACAAGGATGGTGGGAACACTCCAGACATTCCAGCTATTTGCAGAGGGTCCCAGAAGGCACATGTCGGGTCCGGTCCCTGTGGCCACCTGGGCGGGGACCACCCAGAACTGTCAGCTACCCCAGGGGCAGGGCTGCCCCTAATTCACTGGCTTCCTCAACACCCTGCCCTGGGCGTGGCAGAGGAGAGATGCTATGCAGGATGCTACGTTGGCAGAACCTATGTTGGATGAATGAATGCATACACACAGAGTGGAAGTGGAGAGGGCACTGAACCAGGACATATTCTGCAAACTCCAGGTGTGAGCCCTGTTCTGAAGCAGCCTCAGGTGAGCACTCTGCTTCATGGTACTTCCACTTTGCAACGGACCCCACAGCTGGTCTAAACAGTGAGATCCACCAACCACCCTCCTCCCCCAGGGCCACAAACCCCAATCAGCAGGATACGCAGGTAGGACCCCATGCCTGTCCCTGGCATGCACACTCAAGGCCCTGTGCGCCAGCCAGGCCAGGGCTCAGGGTTTGTGGACCTGGGTGTCTTGACCCCTGCTGTGCGATAACCCACTCAGGCCCGCCCTTTTAAGAGGAAGAGGGGCAGGAAGTGCCAAGAGGCCAGAGGAGGCAGAGACTTCAAGGGCAGGCTTTGCGGGGCTGAGGCTGACCTCCCATCTCCGACCTCTGAAGCAACAAGGGCTCAGCTGACATACAGTGCTTTTCAAAGGCAGCGAGCCCTTTGGGCATAAAAATAAAATTCCAGGACCTCAACTGAATAAGATACAATGACTATAACCATAATGTCACATACGTATACCCTCGGCCCTCCACAGGCACAGGCTCCTCATCCACGCGATACGCAGGTTGTCTGAATCTGCGGAAATGGAACCTGCGGATACGGAGGGCCAACTGTAGTAGGCCCTTTTATATAAGGAACTTGAGCATCCATGGATTTTGGCATCCACCAAATCCACGGGATCCTGGAACCAACCCCCGCAGATACTGAGGAACTGACTGTACAAATAAAGCTCAACAGCAAATAAACCCATGTACACACGTGAAACCTCCTGTCCCACAACGCATTAGGTCAACTCCTGCAACTCATCACCTCCTCCAGGAAGCTGTCTCTGACCATGCGTGTGATCTGGGCGCCCCTCTTCTGTGTTCCCACCGGCCCTGTTCCCCCTACTATGATAGCACTGGATCCCCAGAACCTCCAACAGAACCTGGCACATATGCTCGGCTTGCATAAGCTAAAGCAAACGTTTATTTATTGTCCATTTCCCCAACCAGACTATAAAACCCTTGAGGGGGACTTCCCTGGTGGCGCAGTGGTTGGGAATCCGCCTGCCAACGCAGGGGACACGGGTTCGAGCCCTGGCCCAGGAAGATCCCACATGCCGCGGAGCAACTAAGCCCGTGTGCCACAAATAGTGAGCCTGCACTCTAGAGCCCATGAGCCACAACTACTGAACCCGCATGCTGCAGCTACTGAAGCCTGTGCGCCTAGAGCCCGTGCTCCGCAACGAGAAGCCTGCTCCGCAACAGGAGAAGACACAGCAATAAGAAGCCCACGCACCACAACGAAGAGTAGCCCCCGCTCACCACCACTAGAGAAAGCCCGCACGCAGCAAAAGACCCAACGCAGCCCAAAAAAAAAAAAAAAAAAAAAAAAAAAAAAAAAAAAAAATCAATCAATAAAAATAAATAAAATTTAAAAAAAATAAAATAAAACCCTTGAGGGATAATACTTTATTTGACTTCACTTTGCAAGTACCTGAAAAAGATCTAGCATGTACCTCAAACTGGAAAACCATCTGTTGAATCAATAAGGGAGGGGATGAGCCTATGGCCTCTTACCTATGCTGCCCCCTCCACTCCAGGAAGGAGTCTGAAGAGCCCTGGAAAATCTAAACCTAAGAAGACAACTCCAAACTACCCAGGGTGACGGCACAGCCAAATGGGTCCCTCCGCCTTTAGCGAAATCTATGTACCCAAGGGGCATGAGCTTGAGTTTCCATACAGACCCAGGCAGCCAAGGGAATTCTCGCTTCCCGGCTGAGGCTAAACAGGGACCCAACCACAAACATCCAGTAATACTGAACATGACGTGAATGGTGTAAAAATAGCTCCTGTATCTTGTGCCCCCACCCTTCTACCCAGCAACACAAAGGGCAGAACAAAATGACACCCCTAACAAGCCTCAGCTTGTTCCAGCACAGACAGCCCCAGCCTCCTACATCTGGACCAGCTGCTGGGAGCCAACTGGGGATTCCAAATTACATTTTAATTACCATAATTTTTCACAGGTACCTGAAACCAGGCCGTGACAACCGTGCTAGAAATCCCCAAGTATGACGCGTGAGGTTGGTGTTACAAGTCAGTGTTCTACGCACACACCTTTTCTCCCGTGCCCTTCATTTCATGGGGCACTTTACAGTTTGCAGAATGATTTCAGGGCCCTTCTCTCACCCAGAGGCTCTGGATTAAGACAACATGGTTTAATTCCAACCTCTGAAGTACAGTGCCCTCTACAGAGACCTTGGATTAAAGGGGGGTGTGCAGATTGGGGTTGGGGAGTGCTTTCTCATCCCACAGGGTTACTAGGAATATTAAAGACCAAACAGAAACCATAATGAAGATTTTTAAAGAGAAAGCATCTATTTAGAGTACTTCACGCTGGGCAGATAGTGGATGCTTAACCGACAGACGTTCTCAGTGAGGACGTGTCTATACAGCTAGCGGTTAGGAGAGTGAGCTCTGGAATTAATCTGCTTACATTTGAATCCAGGCTCTGCAACATTTTAGCTGTGGGATCTTAAGCAAGTTAATTAACCTTTCTGGGCCTTAGTTTCACCAACTGGAAAATAAGGACAATAGCAGTAATTACACAGGCACGTTGAGTCCAGTGAAATAAAAACAAGTGAAGTTCTAGCAGGGTGCCCAGCCCCAGCACATAGTAAACACTCAAAAAAAAAAAAAAAGTATTTACCAGGGGAGAGGGGAATTGCAAGTGTCTTAAAAAAAAGCGAAAGGCACAACATACGGTTCAGCTTTTAGCTCCCCACTCAGGCACACATCATAAGTGAATTCTAGAAGAAAGGGTGGTGAGGGGAGCAGGACTCTGTGGCTCCCCTGCTCTAGTTCTGTCTGAAAGCTCACATCTTTCTCCCCTGACCCTGAGGATAAGTGCCTTCAAGGAAGGGACTGTGTCATGTTGCTTGTTGGTAAGCCCTCGGGTCCCTGACATGTGACTGGCATAAAACTTCGGCTCGGTCAATATTTACAAAATTAACTGAACAAATTAATTTATCTCTCTTGCCTCTGTGCATTCCTGATATCAAAAAGAAGCAGGCTACACAAAGAAAATCCTCGAAAGGTGGCTTGTCTCTTCGGCCGCGGTAATATACGCCAAGGGAGTAGACCTCCCCGGGCGGCCCGTGTGCCAGAGCGCCCGCCCGACCATGCAGCTGTTTGCTGCCACAGAGAAGCAGAGCGCTTCCTCAGAAAGGCCCCAGGGGCGCTGCTCTCAGAGGTGATGAGTGGCATCAAGCCCACCCATGTCCCCACATTGTGGGAAGCCCCACACCCACTGAAAGTCAACGGGGAAAGGGGACAAACGGAAAAGTGGCTCCCACTGAAACCCCAAAAGAAAGCCTACAGGCAGTGAGGAGCAAGGACACGTTTTATTTTTAGCCACGAATGATGGAAAGTTACTCCCGGAATGGTGCAAATTCTGCTTCATCACCCTCAGAACCTTCCCAGGATCCCCAGTGGCTTCCCAGGGAAATGGCGACTGGTAGGAGGAGAGAGGAATTCCTGAGGCTCCCTCAGCAGAGGAGAGGGAAGACACAGAAGAAGGAGGTGAGCCAGGTGGAGGAGGAGAGGGGGGTCTCCGGGAACCACTGTTCCCCTGAGCCCAGATGGCTGGAAGCAACGGAGGCTCCTACAAGTGGTCACAACTCCCCTGGCTAGTAGGAGGCAGGGGGTCCCCACCAGAGCCAATCCAAAACCCAAGGCTGGCACCAACCCCCGCTCGCTGGGAGGCACCGGGCTATGGAATCGGAAAGACTTGAGTTCCAATGCTGCCTCTGCTGTGTTCTGAAGCAGGTACCAAAGTTCACCGAGCCTCCACTTCCTCTTCCACGAACTGGTGTCACCACGTGCAGCAGTAAAACGATGCCTGCCCAGTAGGTAGCTGGTGCTTGATTAATCACCTTTTAACAATGAAACCGGGGCCCAAGTAAAAGCCTTCACAGGCTCTGCTGTGTGACCCTAGCCAGTGGTTTCTGTTCTCTGACCCCACATCTTCCCACCCACCAAGAGAACAGGCAACCTTTGAGGGGCACCAGCTCGGGGACCCCGCACCCTAACTACTGCTCTGTTGGCAGAAGTCTCCTCCTTTCAAGGGTTGGGGGCTCCACTCTGAAACCATATCCTGACCTCAAGTGGGCCCACACCTCTGGAAACATTAGAAAATCACAGCGAATTCTGATTACGACGTTTATTCCTTCTACCCTCACCCAAACCGTATCTATGGGCCAATGGAATAGACCCTGACCCGCCATCCACCCATTCCGTGAGGATTTACTGCTCCTTTTCAGTGCCAAGCTGGACAGTGAATACTTAGCAAACAGGACAGACTAGTCCCTGCTTTCCTCAAGCTTCATTACTAAATGCTGTAAGATGTAAGTTAATTCTTTTATTATGCTTGTGGTAAGAGCTACAGAGGGGAAAGTATGGGAGACTCGGGGGTCTGTAACAGGAGGCCTGACCCAGCCAGGGTCAAGAGGTGCCCTTTAGGCTGAGATCTGAAAGATGAGCGCAGGTGCTAACCTGCAGCCCAGGGAGAAGGCAAGAGATGGACACCCCTTCCAGGCAGCAGGCAGAGAGAACAGCATGTGCAAAGGCACTTCTGAGAAACCAAGAGGCGGCCAGTGTGGCTCGAGGGCCAAAACAGAGACCAAACTGCCCAGGCTGGGGGCTGGCAAGGCAGGCTTTCAAATATGGATTGCCTCCACGCTCCAGCCTGCCCCACCCCCAAAGGGTTTCCTGGAACCTCTGGATTTGGGGAAATTTCCTCTGCACAGACGTCAGGAGAGATGCAGATGGTCCAGGGCACAGCAAGCAGGGCAGTCCCGAGCTCCAGAATCCAGGCATGGCATCCCAGCCTGGAACTGGCATGGACTTGGAGAAGGACCCTCTTCAAACACCCTTTTCCTGTCCCCATTCCCACTTGTTTTGCTTCTTCTCTTACTTTTATTTAGTTTTAAACTGGGGGGGCCTGCTTACGGTCAGGTTAAGCATTTTAAAAAGAAAAGCTTGAATGTGCTGTGGCCCTCCCTCAGAGGAGAGGGTGGATCAATAGCCCTCTTAGTGTTTTATTTCCTCTACACCCGCAGCCGGAGGGGTGGGGGCGGGAGTGCAGGCCTGGAGCACGGCCCTGCCAGGTGGGCCTGAGAGCAAGGCTTACCCCCTCCCTCTCCTCACTGCCTCCCTCTCCCAGGGAGCATCTCCCACCCGGCCCTGCACCACCCAGAGCGGAGAACCCAGGAAACAGGAGGAGAGCCTCGGCTAAGAGAGAGCACTGGACAGAGCCTGAAGACTTCAGTTCAATCTCAGCTTGGCCTCTTAGCAGCTTCAAAATTTTGGACAAGAGCCTTAACCCCCCTGTACCTCAATTTGCTTAAGGAACAAGTGGGGATCTGTCTAAAAAAGGAGTGAAGTAATGGGAAAAGGGATCTGTGAGGCTGCTGGCCAAGGCACCCAAGGACGCCCCACCCCTTCTCTCGGGCTCCCGGCCCCCCAGCCAGGTAGACGGCACCCTCCCTGGAGGAAAAGATCCACTGGTTGTCACAGATCCTTCTTGCCCACCTCACCCCACCCCCCCCCCCCCCCCGCCCCGGGTGAGCTGGCAGGCTTTGAGCTCCGTCAAGTGAAAGCCCTCCCCAATGCTGACAGATGGGGAGTCCTAAAATACAGCGTATGGATCATGTTTCGTGACTGGCAAAACATGCCAGCCAGGACACTCTGAGAACCCGGCCGGTTTTCAGGAACAGGATTTTACACATTTCCCAGGATTGGCGGATCTGCGCTCGCCTCCGCCCGCCCCACAAACCCCGGAGCCCGGATCCTGCACTGGGAGGATACTTAGGACAGGTGGAGGCCGTGGGGGAGGGGGAGCCCCACTACCAACAGGTTGGCTGTGCCCTAACCCTCTGCCGCTTTTAATGTCGTTGATACCCTTTACTGAGCACCTACTATGTACCTTGATGCGAATCAGGCGTTCGGCACTCGTTCTAAAGCCACACAGCCGGGGTTCCAACCCTGACTCTCACTTTATGGCCCTGGGCACATGGCTTCGCCTAACTGAACCTCCGTTTTCTCATCTCTGAAATAGGGTTCGTAAGACTTCCCTCACTGGGTCACGGTGAGCACTGGGGAAAGAACCGAATGTGAGCAGCTACAACCACCACAGTCCTTGTCACAACCGCAAAACTGTCGGGTAACTATTGTTGCCACTGTCCTACAGATGGCAAAATGGACACCGAGAGGCCATGTCAGCCAGCGGCGGGCGGGGTGGGGGGCGGCATGTCTGCTTCTGAAGGGCCTCAGAGATGGGTTTCAAAGGGTCTGCAAACCCCTGGGCTTATTATGCACAGTTGCTTGTACATGTGAACGTGCAGTACCGGAGGGCACCAGAGTTTATCAGTCTCACAGGGCTCGTGGGCCCGTAAAGGTTACAAACCATAGCTCCATACAAGCTTGTCTGCTCGACACATGAGGTCCGCCTGGCAGTCCTAGACTCCAGGATTTGGAGCAAGGATTACACCCCATTTCCCTCTCCCCAAGGGAAAGAAAGTAGTTCTTGGCAACATCAGTTACAAGAGCTCCCAACCAGAGAAAAGAGTCAGGAGAACCACAGGTAGTTAGGTGTGTGGGCAAGACCCCTGGAAGGGAAGCCACATGCTACACAGGTTCTAGAGTCTCAAGATCCATCATCTAGAGTCTCAAGAGGTACCTCTGGTTAGGTGTTAGGCTGAATCAGCCAAGTGGACAGATACTACCTCCTGAGGGCAGGGACATGTTTAGGAAATAAGCCATATCAACAAGACATAAATCAGGGCTTTAACAACATTAATCTTGGAGAGTATAAGTGCCAGAATTTTATGTTTGCTATCTAATTCTCTTCACAATGAACATATATCCGTGAACTTTTCTGGAAATAAGACATGAAACTAATCTACTTACAAAGCTACCTAGGTAAAGCGCACCATCAGGCTTGGCCTAATAAATACTTATGCTTCTGCCCGAAGCAGGTTCTTGAAGGCCCCCTCTGGGAATGGGAAAGCTATCATTCCGGGGGGCGAGTGGGGAGACTAAAGCACATTCCAGATACTTCTGTGGGTCCTCTGTGGTGTGGTCATTCAGGGACACACAAAGAGTTCTGCCTCTCTGTAATGATGGCTAGAAGGGATGGCGGATCTAGCTGACCTCACATATTCTGATGGTCTGGTAAAGAGGTGACAGAATTGGGGGAAATGCCTAACTAATTTTTCTCTCTTTTTTTTTGGTTGGGAGGGGCAGGTCAAGGAGGGGAGGGATGGAGAACAGAACACGTACCCCTACCGCCTAAGCCCTCCACAGCAGACAGCGCTCTGAACCGTGCACAACCGTGAATTTCTTTTGGTGCATGTGGTTTTCAGTCCCAGTGTCTTGAGGATACATATAATCCAGACTTCCTATGTACATTACATTGGTTTTCACCAACACAATAGCTACAAATGCTTTCTGCTCCACTCCTGTAGCCTGTGTGGAAATCCTTGGCAGACCAGGGAGATTGTAGAGTCATGGGAAGAATCTTCCGACTCAGTGTCAGGTCCTTCTGCCTGAATGGGAAACTTCTGTGAGGGAAGACAAGGCACTGGCCTGAGCCATCAGATGCTGACCCACACGGCAAAAACACAGGAGCCACTATAAAAAAACTTCCTTACTGACCCCGCCCAGTATCTGCCATTCCAATAAAACCGTTCCTAGCTCCCAAGGCTGCCTGAACAGGCAACACCAAGAAGCACACTTCAAAGACCTTCTAAGTCCCACCCTCACTGGCAGGGAAGAAACAGAAGCACCGAATGTGAGCAGCAGAAACAAAAGGTGGTGGTTCCTGGCTACCTTCCCCATCTCCTTCTGCCAGAGGGCGGGGAGAGTAAGTCCTGGCTTGATCGAGGTGGCCTCAAAATTAATAGGGCAGGAAGGAAAAGCTTGTCGGTGTTTCTGAGGTCATCCCCGAGGCACTTGCATGAACATTTCCTTTAAGCTTTCTTTTAAAAACCCTGTTTCCACAGAAGTAGCCTCTCACTGTAAGGGCCAGGAGGCATCTCATCTCTGTGCAGGGCCAAGCCCGGAACCTGGCACATAGTGGATTCCTTACATAAATTTACTGGACTGGCTGCAATTACAGATTCGCCTAGTATCTTTAAGACCCCTTAAAATTGGAATTTGAATACCTCCTCTGGATACAGGCGCTGTCGCCTTGTATTGTGGGTTGAATTGTGTCCACCTAAAAGATATGTTCAAGTCCTAACCCCCAGTACCTATGAACGTGACCTTATTTGGAAATACAGATCATCCTCGACTTTCAATGGGATTACGAGAATATCATTAAGTAGAAATGCACTTAATACGTCAAACCTACCGAACATCAGAGCTTAGCCTCGCCTACCTTAAACGTGCTCAGGACACCTACTTCAGCCTACAGTTGGGCAAGATCACCTCACACACAGCCTATGTTATAATGAAGTGTTGAAAAGCTAATTCATGTAACATATTGAATTCTGTACTGAGAGTGAAAAGAGAGTGGTGGTCCAGGAATGGAATGGTGGTCAGTGTTATCTTGCTCACCCTTGTGGTTGCTGGGCTGACTGGGAGCTGCGGCCACTGCCGCTGCCCCGGCATCACAAGAGAAGATCTACCGTCCATCACTAGCCTGGGAAAAGATCAAAATTCAAAATCTGAAGTATGGTTTTTTACTGAATTCGTATCGCTTTGCCACCGTTGTAAAGTCGAAAAATTGTAAGTCGAACCATTAACTACTATGTTGTAAGTCTGTAGATCCTTTGCAGATGTAATCAAGTTAGGACGAGGTTGTACTGGGTTAGGGTGGGCCCTAATCCAATGACTGGTGGTGTCTTTATAATATAAGGGAAATTCAGGCACACAGACACACAGGGAGAACGCCATGGGATGACAGAGGCAGAGATCGGAGAGATGCAAGCCAAGGAACATGGAGGAGTGCCAGCAACACCAGAAACTAAGAGAAAGAACAGACTCTCCCCCAGGGACTTGAGAGGGAACGTGGCGCTGCCGACACCTTGATTCTGGACTTCTAGCCTCCAGAACTGCAAGAGGATTTCTTCTGTTTAAAGCCACCCCATTTGTGACAGTCTCTTACTGCAGCCTAGGAAACTTATACACCCTGAATTATTTCCAACCCGCCAACCTCCAGCTACGACTGTACCCACCCCTCTCTTCCTCCTCTGCACTGCTCCCAGTTCAGGGTAATGTGAGCCACCTTGACAACCGTGCAACCACCCTTGACCTTCCACCAACACCATCTGGGAAAGGTCAGAGTCCCCATTCCCCGTCTGGGTCAAAGTGACACAAGGTGACCTTTACTCGGTGGTGGGCTCTGCCCCTTGCCCTGCCAACTGAGAAGAGCCAAGGAGTGTCTGAGGCAATGCACAAGGTGTTAGGAAATACAGAGAAGATGTGGGGAGGGGGTGGAAAGTAGGTGCAAATTAGGAGAGTCAGCAGAAAGGGAGAGAGAAAAGGAGAAAGTTCAGAACAGAGCCTGCAGGTCAAGGGCACAGACAAGAGGCAAAGGAAGTAGCCCATCTCCCCTGCTCCCCATGGCCAGCCACATGCCTCCCCCACTCGCCTGATGCCTGTTGGAACTTTCTACTCCAACAGCCTGCCAAGCAGGTTAACACCCGGAGAGCAGTCTACCCACACAGCTGTTGCACTTTGAGCTTCCCCAAAGAGAAAGCCAACCCGATTCCGTCCAGAAGCTGGGCTTTAATTTGTTTTGCATTTTCAATACCTGGAACTTGAAGGGGCCAAGTCAACATCAAGTGGCCAAACAGCTGTCTGGGCAGAAGAATGGGGCCCAAGGTTCCACACATCGCCTCACCTGTGCCCGCTTAAGGAGAAGAGTCACCTGGGGTCCCGGGGCATCGGGGCAGGCGCATCCCAGTCTCAATCCCCTACCACACTCACAGCTCACGTGGCAGTACCAATGTGCCTCAAGTGGAGAGAGCAGGAGACTGACGGCAGTCACCGGGGAAGCAAGTGGCCTCTAAATCTCACCTCCACTTCTATAAAACCACCAGCAACAAAGCATCCTCCAGCAGTGGCAGTGGCAGCGATGATCGATAATACAGATCTAGTTGGTTAGAGACCACACCAAGACCTTGTACCACAATCTTCCTGGGCTCTGGCACTCACACGCAAAGCCAGTCTACAAAATAAAGCCAGCTTCACGGGACAGGTGCAGCACTGGAAAGGCAGCCTGACATCTTGTTGAGAACCTGGGCTGGGCCAGAAACCCAGCTCCACTATCTGCAAACTGCACACCATTCAGCTGGCCAACAAGGATTTATCGAGCACCTGCTGTGTGCTCTCTGAGGCCTCATCTGCAAAAATGGGGTGACAATACCCACCTTAACAGAGCTCATCCGAGGATGGAACACGATGGCAAACTTAAGATGCCCCGCACAATGTGGGGTATAAAAAAAGAGCCACTATGAAGGAGAGATGAGAATTGTTACAGTCCTATCTTCCAAACCAGCTTGAGACCCAAGGTCCACAACAGATTTCTGTACCATCCACTAGAACGTCAGCCCCACGAGCACAGACAGGGGTGTCATCTGTGCTGTTCCCCACCGTGCTCACAGCACCTACAACGGTGCCTGCCACACGGTAGGCACTCAGATGTTTGTTATACGAATGAAAAAACTGCTGGTTATCCAAGGCAGAAGCATCAAAACTGCCATGACACACTGAACATCCTGGCGATGAAAGGACAGAATACGAGGTTGTAAACAAGCAGTCCTGCCCCCCCAGCCAGGAACAAAAGGCCCTGGCGCCCAGTGGTTCCCTCCCGGTGAAGCCAAATTAGAAAGGGAGCCCAGCACTGCACTGCCTCCGGAGAAGCATGCTGGCTCCTCTTGGAGAAACCAGGTAAAGATTAGTGCTGCCTTCACTGTATTCATAAAATGAGGGCCAGAAAAACATATCAAAATCTAGAGATGGCTCCACTGCAGTCAGGGTTCACGGCAATGTCGTCTACTTTAACCTCCCTCTCCTCTACCCGTTTCCATTTCAGGTTCAAACATATCTGGCGAGTGTCCTGGAACACATAACACAAAATGGTGCCACCTGGAACCCCCTGGCACATCACCCACCCGGGGGCCCTTCCGCCGTGGCTGCTGGCTGTCACTCCAACTCTAGATCTGCCCCAGATTAAACCTTACCAAACCCCAACCCTGGGTACTTCACTGGAAAGGCCTTTGCCATATCCATCCCTGCTGGCTGTGCCCCACATGCCACTCCCAACCTGGGGCCATGAAGACCCACTCAGATGTATCCCATGTGAAAAAGGCTTTGTGACAGAGGGACAGTGTACAGGCTGATCCACTGCCTTCCTCGAGCGTGTGACTGGAGGACCAGATGCTTTAGCCTCTCTGAGCTCCAGTTCCGCCATTCCTAAAAATGGGCATATATATTATAGCAAAGTACCTCCCAAAGGGTTGGTGTAGGGGACTCCAGGTAAGAACACGAGAAGGGCCCCTAAACGATTCCTTTTTACAAGTGCAGTACAAACGCTGTTCCTAGGAACTCTAGTCTTCTCTTTCTCACCCGTGTAAGAATGGACAGAAGTACAAGCTAGAAAACCATGCCAAGCAAGAGGCAGCCCTGCAAAGCAGTAGTAGTCCCATTTTTCTCAAGTGATTAACAGGTCCAAGAAAGGCTGGAGTGCGATTTACAAGGGCCACAGCCAAGAGAGATTTATAGGCGTATATGGCCTTCCATGGTTTTCGGAGACTGTGCACAACCCTCCTTTGGCTGAGGATCTCAGCAGCAAGTAATTTTCTAATTGATTCATTAGCACTCCAATCAACTACTGCTTTAGACACAAAGGGCCCTGCTTGGGTCTGAATGCCTGAGCCAGGGATGCTGAGCTGAAAGGAACACTCCGGCTCCCCGGTGAGCTCAGCCCAGGGGCACGGAGACAGCCCCACATAGAGACCCTCTAAAAAGCACACCAACACCGAAAATGACTCAGAGACTGGAAACAGAAACAGAGCCTACACAGCTTCTTAAATGTTACTTTTCGCAATGAGAATTTTCTGACTGGAACATGATTATGCAAAAATGCTAAGTGAAAGAGGAGGAAAAGAGCCTGAAAGGAAATACTCCCCCAAAAAGTTAGCACAAAGTTAGTCTTGGTGGTGGAAAGACAGGTAACTTTTTCTTCCTTCTCCTTTTCAAAATGAGCATGTACGGGACACATAATTTCTTCAGTTTTCTCAGGTGTAAAACCACAACAATTATGCCCGATTCCCAGGGTTACTGTCAGGATGAAATTAGATCATGTATGAAATAACCAGAACCCAAGAGCTGTGGGCACAGGACAGAGCACCAGACTTCCCCACCAGCTCTGCGACTCGTGAGCCCACCTGCCACTCTCGGGCCAAGAATCAAAGTTATGCTCAGGGAGGTTACAAATTACTCCTGTCACCTGTGAATTGTTGAAGCTACAAATGCTAAAGTTCACAGATCTCAAGAGCAATACTGTAATAATTTAAATATAAATTAAGCTTTAAAAACAGTCTTCCTTCATTGTTCCATACTCCTTTGGCATGTGGGATATTCATGTAAGACAGGGTTCCTCAACGGACCAGGGCATTAGGAAGGAATCTCCAGCAGATACCCTAAGGGAATGATCAGAAACTGTGCTGGACCCTCGTGAGATTTGGGACCTGCTTGCTGCCTGTACATCCAGCTGTAGAGGAGTCCTCAAACAAAACATGGCATTTTGGAAGGACTCCTGACTCAACCCAGCCTGGATGAGAGCACGCTCCTCTACCCAGCCAGCCACCCACTCACCCATCCACCCAATCTATCTATCCACCCACCCATCCATCCAAACATCAAGTTTATCCTCCATAAGGAACTCCGGGTGAGCCAAGCGCTGGGAACTCCCAGCAAACTAACAGTCTTCCTTATTATGAAAGACAAAACACATCAAGTAGCCTCAGTCTGCACAGCCTTGGGCTAGACAGGGCTCAAGGTACATAAAAGGACCAAAGGCCAAGAGACACGACTTTGCTCATCAAAGCCCAAAGCTTCAGAACTAGCAAAGGACGCCTTAGGAAGCCTGAAGGGAACTGATTCAAGCCCTAGTTCCCCTAGCAAGGAATTAACTTGTTACCCTATGAAGTGACATCCTCCAGAAAAGCCAAATGGGTCCAAATTCCTTGGCTGGTAAGCAAGGTGGCTTCTTCAAGTGACACAGTGAAAAGAAGTCAAACTTCCACAAAACATCCCTAGGGAACCTTTGTCAGAAACTGTCCCACCAGGTCTCCCCCACTTCCTATGAGGCTCCATTTCTTCTCCAAACCCTTTCCCCCCTTCCCCTCACCTCCCACTCTCTAGAGTAGAAAGTCACCCATGTCGTGTCTTACTATGGCAACGTTAACACAACAAGGCAAACATAAAATGTGGGTGGCTACCATCTGATGAGTCTCATCTCGCTAGGACCCGTAGCAGGAAGCAGCTGCATTTCACTCCTCTTTTTTACCATCCAAGCATCTACCATGATCAGCATTGTACTCACTACTATTATTACTGTTAACAGAAATGTGCGGACAGTATAACTGCTCTGAATTTCAATACAGAGGTAAATTCTTTGTCAATTTTTCCTACTCTGAAACGGAAGATGGGGACTTTCCTGGTGGTGCAGTGGTTAAGAATCCGCCTGGGACTTCCCTGGTGGTGCGGTGGTTAACAATCCTCCTGCCAATACAGGAGACACAGGTTCAATCCCTGGTCTGGGAAGATCCCACATGCCGCGGAGCAACTAAGCCCGTGTGCCACAACTACTGAGCCTGCGCTCTAGAGCCCACGAGCCACAACTACTGAGCTGGCACACCACAACTACTGAAGCTCGCACTCTTAGAGCCCGTGCTCTGCAGAAAGAGAAGCCACTGCAATGAGAAGCCCGCACACCGCAATGAAGAGGAGTCCCTGCTTGCCACAACTAGAGAAAGCCCACACACAGCAACGAGGACCCAACACAGCCAAAAATAAATTAATTATTTTTTAAAAATAAATAAATAAGGGCTTCCCTGGTGGCGAAGTGGTTGAGGGTCCGCCTGTCGATGCAGGGGACATGGGTTCGTGCCCTGGTCCGGGAAGATCCCACATGCCACGGAGCAGCTGAGCCCGTGAGCCATGGCCGCTGGGCCTGCGCGTCCGGAGCCTGTGCTCCGCAACAGGAGAGGCCACAACTATCAGAGACCCGCGTACCACACTAAATAAATTAATTAATTAATTAATTAAATTAAAAAATGGAACAGAGGATGGCTAATGGTAGAAGAACCTCAACGAAACCCATGAGGCTCAACCAGGACCCCCCACAGCAGAGCAGAAAACTCATCCACCTGCACAAAACATAAGCAGACTCTGAGGGGCACTCTCTGAATGGCAAACCCTAGAACTGCGGGAGAAACTTGAGATCTGGGTGAGAGTGAGGAGTTGACCCTCAGGAGCCCCAGGTTGCTGGCGGCCCTGCAGGTAATGCATCCCCAGGTGGTCAACCATCCCATGTGGCCCACCATCCCATGTGGCCCTTGGTTTCTTCATCTGTAAGGAATCCACTAAGGTTCCCCCAACACGCCTGCAATGATGAAGGCAGTTCTCCGAGGGCTTCGACCAACTTTGGAGCGGAATACACAGTTTGTTTTATCTATTTTGCATCTAATGAGACCTCGGCCCTCTAATTAGAACAGGGCAGATCCATTCCTTCCATAGAAATCAGACCCATTGTGAGAGGAAGAACTCTGGGCCAAAATCTAAGCCAAAGTGGGAAAGATGCAGGTCACCTTTACTTTTACATCCTAAAGGTCCCAGAAATCTTCAGCTCAAGCCACCCCTCCCCCCCCACTTCACCCCATGACTTACACACACACACACAGAACTAGCCCAATCCCAGAGGCTTCAACCTTGAAGACCTCTCCATTTAGCTGTTCTGAGATGCTTCCACCTGTAAAGGCCCTGTGTACTTGCTACACTCGCCACCACCACCACCCCAAGCCAAGAAGATCTCTCCCCATAGGAAAACTAGAGTTTGGAGGATCCAAGTGAACTACACGCAGAGTCGGAACCCAATTCCAACCACCCTCTCCCAGGCTCCATGGATGTCAACAAAAATGGGCAAGGTCCTGATGCTGCCCCCAAGGTATGGGCTGACCCCCATTCTCCCCTACGCTGCAGCTCAAAGACAAAGGAGGTGGCACTCAACAAACCCTTATTGAAATGTATTGAATTAGATGAAATTACAGATAAAAACTAGACAAAACCCTAAAGCCACATTCTACACTGAGAAGCCAGTCTGAGGTACAGCAGAGCAGAGAGACTTGGCCAAGATGCTTTTTCCATCCACGGAAATGGACCGAGGGACCCAAGGGGCCGAGGATGCTGAGGTTAATTCCTGTGTTTTACAGACAGGAGACTGTGCTGCAGAGGGGACCAGAGATGAGCTGGACCCTGTGCCTCGGCTGTAGGTGGCAGACCATGTCCCCTCCCAAGAACACTGGTGCGTCCCAACGCCAGGCCAGGCTGGCCAGCAAGGGATTGTGAATCTCCCATCCCACTGCCCCCAGCCCCATCCTCCGAACCCAGAAAGCTGAAGCCCGCAGCCAGTGCGTCCTGCTGTCCATGGATACCCCTGGTCTTACAAGGGGGCATGTCCCTTTGCCATCTGCAGTGTAGGTGTACCTCCTAATCCCCCAAACTCCCGCCCATCAAGAATCACATTCTGGCCCAACCTTTCCCATGCACCTGCCACACACATGGGTGGGCAGCCCATCAAGGGCACGGTACAGTGTGGGGCAAGTCCTTGCCTGAGATCCCAGAGCCCTGAAAATAGACACACTCTCGCCTCTCTGGTCCTCTGCTTCTGCATCTATGAAGTGGAAGCAGTGATCCTCCAAACTGTCCACTGGGCCTTTAACCCGCAGACCTCTCTTCATTCAGAGAGCTCACGACTGCGATGGGAAGAGGGAGTAAGTCACATAAAATTCCCTCACAAATCCCAGGAACCCTCAACCTCTCCAGAAGGGAGAAAATTCGGAGAAGCGAGAAACCCAGGAAGCCACCAATTGGCAATACCTCAGAACCTGGGCATAGGCTAACATAGAACTCTGCATGTTCTGTGTTTAGGAAGGTCTGGACTTCTGAACACGCCATCTACACGTACCATTTATCGGGCCCATGGATTTCCGGGTAATTACAGGCAAGAGGAAAAGGGGACAAACAGAGCAGACCCCTCGGAGAAAGGCGGGCTGAGAAATGTGAATGCCTCATGCCTTTCCAAGCCAGAAAACCCCTCCCTGTCCTCAATATAAGGTCCCTCTAAAAGTAAGGGGCAAGGTAGGCAGAAGCCCCTCACACATCCGGAGCCCCTCACGCCAGGACAGTGATCTGAGCTGCCCCTTCTCCCAAATGCGGCAATCCAACCAACATTTGCCAAGTGAATGAATGAAACCAGGTATTCCATTCTGCACCTCTCTGCCCCAGGCACGGGGCCGGGTCCACAGCAAACACGCAGCTAATGTGCTGAACTGAACCAAATCTCTGGACAACATCCAGCTGAAGGTAAATAAAAGAGGAGGGCATCAAGTGTAGAAATTGCAATGGGAGTCTCCCCCTACTTTAAACAGCCCCCCCCCCCCAATCTAAGGAGGATTCTTGGCAAACTGAAGTTCTCCTAAAATCCTCCTAAAAAGTCAGTCCCTCTCAGGGCACTGAACAACAGGCTTCAGTTTACACGGTGGTGTTTCAAGAAGGCAGCTATTGTGTGCAGAAAGCGAACCTGAGTGCACACCCTTTTACCCACACCCCCCTCTTTGTGTGAGGGACACAGTCCCATGTTAGGGCTCCTGGAACCCAGCTCCCTCTCCTCTGCCCACCCGGCCTGGCCAGACCCCCATTAATGCACTGCTCGTGCCATCAACACTGTTGTTTTGGAATGTGCCAGTAATTCTAGTGGCAGGAACAGCAAGCTTTAAGCTCAGCAGAGAAACCAGCTGGAGAGGCAGCCTCATGAAATAATGAAATGCCAAACCAACCCCTACATCTTCCCCAGTCTTTCAGGTCACCTACCAGATTAGAAGGCCTGTTGCCACGGCAACCATATCTTGCAAGTGCCGGCTGAACTTCCCCATAATTTTTAACCCTTTAACTAGCTTGGAGAGGGTGGTGTGCGGGTGAACCCAAATGGCGGGAGAGTTGGCCTGCTCTAGGCTGCGCTTTTACAAATTAAAGCAAGAAAAAAGAAAAACAGCAGAGGGAGTGCAAGGGGTGCGGGTGCGGGGCGAAGGTCCCCAGTTAAGCCAACAGACAAACCGTGGAAAGGAAGCGCAGCACACATCCACCTTTCCTGTCCACCTCCACGCCACAAAAGCGTCGCGATGCGGTCGCACAGCAAACTTTTCATGCACCTGGCAAATCATCCAAAGCGCAGGAGCCGAAAATTAGATGGGAATAAACAAAGGCAAGATGGGCCTCCGCCTGCCCCTCCCGGCCAGGCTTCGCGGCCTCGCCGGCAGACAACTGCGGGCCTTCTGGGGTAGGCAGAAGGCGGCCAGGAGCCAGGCGGATGGGGACAGATGGCCAGGCAAGCACTGGCACTTTCCAGTTGTCTGATAGGCGCCTGCTGCCAAACAAGACCTCCCCAGCCCCCAACCCCACACACAGCTTGGGGGTGCAGTGCGGGCTCTGAGGGACACGGACGCCAGGCCAGGCCAAGCGCCAGGGCTCAGGGGAGCAGGCTTCTCCCGCCCTGACACCCACATCTGCAAGCCCTGCGAGGTGCGCCCCGGGGGCCCCCCTGAACTGCCCCGTACTCCCTCTCCATTTCGCAGGAAGTCTTCTTCCCCGCCAACCACTCAGCCCTCTCTGTGCTCAGAGACCAAAGTTCCTGAGGTCTTTCAAGGATGTATCTTTAAAATGACTTTCCTTGGCCTATCGGATTTGACGGGGACACTGAATAACACCGCCCAGAGGCAGAAAAACGCTGGCCATGGCTTCACCACTGCGGGTGAAGCCCCCCAGCTCACACCTCACCTTCTTGGGGGTAGGGGGAAGTTGGGGGGAGCGAATGGGCCTCCTGGTGGGAGCAGAGGCTCCTGACTGACTGGCCTAGGGACGGACCAGTGGGAGGCCTGTGTGGCTCCCCAAAGGACCAAGAAAAGGCCTCTGGGAAGGAGGGGAGGCAGAGAGGAGAGGCAATTTAGAGGCAAGAGATGTCAAAGAGGACAGGAGGAAGGGAGGAAAGGAAGCAGGCAGCCAGGGAGCGAGGAAGGTTCAGGGGCAAACGGGGCTCCAGAGAAAGCCCTGGCAGTGGTGGCAGGGGGGCAGCCCACCAGCATCTCCCCAAAGAGCCCGGCACGGTGCCTCCCCCCACCCCCCCCGGCAGCAGGCCCCTGATAAACGAAGCCACTGGGCCGCACACAGCTCACAGCCCTGCTCCCAACAGAGGGCTCGGGATCCACTGAGAGTGGGGCAGGGGGACGTAGGGCAGGCTGGGCCATGCTTCGGTAAGGTTGTGGGGAGAGGGAGAGGGTGCTGACACTATTAGCAGAGAAAAAGGAGCAACTTCAACCCCGCACACCCCTCCACACCCTGTTGCCTGGCTGGCCTGGCCACCTCCACCTCTCACTCGTGCAGGGGGACACCTGGGAGCAAGGCCAGTCCAGCGAATTACAGTCCTAATGTTCTCTCTGCCAAGTAATTAACGAGACGTACCACAAACGGCCCGGCGCCCGGAGAGGAGTGATGACTTTTATTAGCATGTTCACGGGTCACCCAGCCCTTCTGCATGCCGAGAGGTCAGTCGGGTTAAAGAGGAGCCGAGGAGAGGCCATGGGGTGGGCGTGAGGGGGGGCCCTGCCCTTGGGGAGAGGGAGGGCGCAGCTTCAACTGGAGTATTAGCCTCAGGCTGCACGCTTAAGAGGCACCTATCTGGGCACCATATTACACATGCGACACTGATAAAAGCAGCTGGGGAGGGACCCTCAAGGAAGGACCCTCCGCAGCCAAGGCCGGTGGGCAACCAGCGCTTACAGGGGACCTCCTGTACCATCCAGGCATGGGACAGTCCTTATCTTAGGGTCTCCTTCCCTAACCTACTCGAGGGCAGGGCTGTGACCGTACCTTTATATCCCTCTGTAGCATCTAGGACAGGGCAGGAGCTCCAAGAACATTTGCAAAGTAAATGCAAATGTTTTTCCATTTTAACCCACCAGATGGGAAGGCTGCCACCAAGCTTATGCATTGTTTGGTCTCATTTATACAAATCCTTTGGTTCATTCAACAAATCCTTATTGGGCACTTACTATGTGCTGGGCACAGTGCATTCAAAAATGAAGAGTCACACACCTGTCTGCCCTCAAGGAGCACCTCTTATCTGACAGCTCACCGTCCTGCTCTGACAGCTCTCCACTCCCGTCTCCTGCACGGTAGGCTCTCGGTATACAATGGATACCCTGAACCCTTTGATTCTCATTACGTATGCCCCTAAGGCCTGGCCAGCACGCCAAGCTCGGGTGGAGAGGAAAACAAGGGCAGAGTCTCAGGGCTTCTGTGCACATCCCAGTCCCACTGCTAACCAACCAGAAGCTTCATAAGCAATTCTACAACTGCTAAACTAAAGCCCCAATCTTTTAGGGAGTGCAGCTGGGGGCTTACTGCAGGGCAGAGAGAGCACCAGCAAAAGAGACAAGCCTGGCTCCCAGCCACAAAGGCTAACCTGCTGTGTGACAGGAGAATATGGACAGGTGGACTTTGACCCTCTGGGCCTCGGTTTCCCCTGCTGGTGAACCGAGGAGGTTGTCCAGTCTGATCTCTAAAGACATCCTAATAAACAACAACAGTAGAACAGTACGATCCGGATGGACAGGGCTCCGGGAACAAAGGATGCAGGAGGAGGATTCCAAGCAGGGCCGGCATCCTACTGGTACGTCCCCACCCATGTGCTCAACGACACAGGGAAACTCTACCCACGGCTCTGAATAATAACAGAAGTAACATTTAGGTAAGGTTGGGCATTATACTAAACCTCACTTAAGAGGCAGAGCTGCTGGCATTTGGGAGTAGGAGACAGGCCTGGGAACGTACTTGATACCTACCACAGAGTAAAGCGGATGGATCACAGCCAGCTCTTGACTCAAGAGCATCTTCGGCCCCTGCCACACTTTTCCCTCTTGCCAACTGCAGATACTTCGAGGGTGCCCAGCCAAAGCGTAGGGGCTGGAGGTCAGTTCTGGAAGCTACGCTTTCAGAAGAACACTGGCAAGCCAGAAGCCAGGCGAGATGTCTTCCAAAACAGAACAGGAGCTATTTTAAATGGAAACCCATTGGTGGAGGCGGAGGAGTTTTATGGGAAGAACAGAGAACATGAATGAGTTGCTATAATTAACCCCTCGAAAGAGCTGTCATAAGGAAGAGGAAGTCTTTCCACTTGATGGTGGTAATACCAAGAATACAGACTTCTAACCATTCTAACCATCTAAAACTGAAATGTGCTGTCCTGTCAGGTAATGAGTTCCCCGTCACTGGAGGCGAAGCAGAGGCTGTAGAGGAAACCTGAGCCAAAGAGACTCTCATATTCAGAAGGGACTTTAAAGGTTATCAACTGATAAAATGCTGATGAGAGAAAAATACAAAGGGGATCATTCAAGTCCTTCATGTTTTAAAATAGCTTTTCCTTTAAAAAAAAAAAAAGAGTATAGGACTCCTAAGGGGATATGGAAATGTTCTTCCTGCCTCTCACTAACCTGCAGGAGGGCTTTTGATAAACAGAAGGTTTCCCCAATATCCTCGGTCAAACTCCACCCACACTTCTTCCCGGCTGCAGAGGTCACTGTGTTTTTGTGGCAAAAGCTGCAGGTGGTGACGGAGATGCTGGATAAGTAAGAAAAGCTCCATTATGTAAAGACTCAAATGTTTACGCCGCTTCTGTGGAGCAGAGAATCAGATCAGCAAACAAGTTCGGACAGCAGACCCTATGTAAGAAATGTAGTGGGTCAGCATTCATCATCCTAGGAGGATGAGCTGGCCCCGGTCCTCCCACACCAGCAGCACCCAGCCTGGCCTGCTGATGTGGACGGCAGACCACAGCAAGCACTCACCACCTACCCTGGAGAAATGTTCAGATCACAAATCAGTGATCACCACGCAGGCAAAGGGGGACCTCCGACCACTACCAGGTTTCCAAGAGAATCAAGCGCGGTATCCTAAGTGGCAAATCCTGCAGAGCTTTGTTTACCTGCTGAATTCTCAGGACTTAGAACAGGGCCCAGCACACAACTTGCGCTCTGTAAACGAATAAGTAATCCAAGTATCTCTTTTTCTCTTGTTTTGGAAGCAATTACATAACTTCTTTTCTCCAGCTGATTCACCCATCTCTTTGCATTCAGCTCAAAATATTGCACTAAAATTATTTTGCCTTCCCCGAGTCCATGGCGGGATAAAGGAGCTAGCTATCTAGAAGCTTAGGGAGAAAAGTTGTGGTGTGGGAATATGGAACGCTCAGTTTGAGCTCCAAAAGGGTAGGAATTTTTGTCTGTTTTGTTCACTGCTTTATCCTCAACTTTGTGGTATAATACTGGCACTCGGTATGCACTCAAGTATCTAAAAAGAATCAGCAAGTATATCCACTGTATGATCCTGACAACTCACTTTTCTCTCTAGGCCGTCTTTTCTCAACCATAAAATGACAGCGCTAGCGGGGCTCAGGGGTCCCCAGCCAGTTCTAATGCGTTTGAAAGTCTCTGATCCAGGTAAGCTGGCCTAGGAATGGCTTTGATCAGAGAAAGTCTGCCTGGGTCCTCGCCCCCGCTTCCCCCCACACCCCGTGTTTCCACAAGGGAGGAAGCTAGGAGGCAGTGTGGTCCCACAGAAGAAGCACAGGCTTTAGAGCCCAAATATTTCAAGTCCCAGCTCAGCTTGGGATACGGAAACCTTAGGGATGTCACTGAATTTCCCTGATCCTCAACTTCCTCTTCTGCAAAACAGCGGCCATGCCTAGGTACCTCTGCAGGTTGCAGCCTGGATTACACGATGATAATGCATAGAAAAGCACCTTGCAAGGGTTAAGGTTAGCAGAGAGCGAGGCTCTACAAACCCTCCCATGAAGAGGCACCCATGTCACTTCCAGCTCTAAACCTTACAATTTACTTCTACCCTCAATGGGAGAAGCCAATTCAAGACAAAGGATGATCAAGACCAGTCCACAAAATATCATTATTCAAAGATTCATGATCTGTAACTTGACCTGTCCTAATGACAAAGACATAAATTTTTATATAATGGTTCATCTTGAGCTTTTTGCTCCCTTCTCAGAAGACTGAACAGACAGAAGTTTAAAGCAGAGAAGGAGAAATATTTGGAAAATTGAACATCCTGAAAAAGAAGACAAGAGCCCTTCTGAAGCTGCAATTCAACCCACACTGGTGGCCAGCAAGGGATAAGCAGAGACTGATTGCTCCCCCCAATAGAGCTAGGCCCTCCCAGGAGGCGTGGCATTTCGGAAGAGCCTCTAGGATAGCTTTGGTCCCAGTGTGGCCTCAGAGAGGAGGTATGGAGCCTGTTCTCACAGAGCAGGGGCCGTCCTACCCTCCTCCCCACAGCCTGGCAGCCACGCAAACAAGAAAGGCCCTCATCAGTGGTATATATCAACACAGCATCTATGAGCAGCAGAAGTGACAGCCAAAATCAAGATAACTGACCCTTCTGGACATACCGGATGCATTCAGGACCACCACACCACAGTGATGCTGCCGGGCAATGTTTGTTATCATTAAAAAGTGAAACGCCTCATTTTTAACGCTCCCTGACTGGGAGGTGTTACCATCCCCCCCACCATGGGTTCAGTTCTCCCTTCCTCACTAAAAGAGGGTATCACCAGAAGTTCTCCTGTAAAGAGACTTGGGGTCGGGGGTGGGGGGAATAATTAAAAGAGCTCAGGAAAGAAAGGGGTTCAAGTTCTGACAAAGGTTTCTCAGGTGGCTTAAGGCAAAATTTAGAATTTACATCTTTTCATTCGCAGGCCGGCATTTTATTTAATCATCTTCATCCAGGTCTTCATCTCCACGGTAAGGACAAGCAGAGTAGACCACAAATAAACACACCCACAAAAATATCCTAGCGAGGAAAAAACCCTCTCTCTTTTCTCACTACTCACTCATTTCCTCACTCTACACCGGGAGCTCCCAGGAGCACACGGGGAAGTTACTGCCAGCACTGCATCCCCTAGACACTCCGAGCACCAAGTAGGTGCTCAATTAAGAACAAACTTCCTAGGAACTTCCCTGGTGGCACAGTGGTTAAAAATCCACCTGCCAATGCAGGGACACGGGTTCGAGCCCTGGTCCGGGAAGACCCCACATGCCGCAGAGCAACTAAGCCCGTGCGCCACAACTACTGAGCTTGCGCTCTAGAGCCCGCGAGCCAAAACTACTGAGCCCGCATGTCACAACTACTGAAGCCCGCGCGCCTAGAGCCCATGCTCCGCAACAAGAGAAGCCACTGCAACGAGAAGCCTGCGCACCACAACGAAGAGTTGCCCCCGCTCACCGCAACTAGAAAAAGCCCGCGCGCAGCAACGAAGACCCAACACAGCCAAAAATAATTAAAAAAAAATTTTTAAACCAAAAAAAGAACAAACTTCCTCATGGCCAAGGAGTGCAGACTCTCTACACCGACAGTCCTCATGTCCCCAAAACAACCTGGCGAAGAGTGGGGGTCACCAGGGGTTGCTTTGTGGAAAGAGTGACTTAGCTAATGAATGGGGAGGGGCATCTGGGCTCAGACCCACCCCTCCCCCTCTTAAGGCCACAAACAGTGGCAGCCCACTTGGTGAGTGAGGACCCAACAGGTGGAAGCTCCACCCCACCCCTGCTCCTCTAGGTGGCCCCTGCATAGGCACAGGCTCCAGAGATCCAGGGAAGAGGTTATTCCATCGGGAATGGCAGGTTTCCTACCCCATAAGCTCCTGGCCTTGAAAGCTTCAGGAAATAGCAGGCCCCCAACTCTAATTTTTCATAGACCAGATAGGGGGTTTTATTTCTTTAAGTTCTAGTTTATCTTCTTAAGCTGTCCAAACATTCGTCAGAGCATCTCAGCCACATGCTAGGCTGCCCCAGAAGTTAGTAGTGCTTTTAGTGGGTGAATTTTTTTTCCCCTCATTCTCTTCCCCAGATAACAGCAATACCTCATATTTACAAGAGCTGTACGCTTCCCAGGGGTCTTAATTTTATTGGATGGGGGTGGTGGAACAGAGTGAATTGTCTCAAAGTGGGTTTGCATAGCACACTGTTGTTTTACTTAGACTGCATATTTACACGGGGAGTCTGGAAAGAGGGGCGTGGCATAATCCTCCCAGCCACCACCTTCAGGATACACCACTCTCTGGAGGGCATTCCTGGGAAGGGAGGCACCAGGCCTTAGGAAGCCCCCGCCAGCACAGCACCCCTGAAGCCCAGAAACTGTTTGCTAAGACACGGTTCTGTTTCCACAGGGAAAATGATAAAGACACTTTGCTTATCACAGTGAGATTTTCAATCCAGAACTGCAAACTGTCTTTTCAATCTTAACTGCATGCTGCCTTGTTTTATCAATCTGGGAAAAGGGGATTAAGTGTTCCTTCTCCCCAACACAAAGGAGGACACACAGGGCCTTCAGCAATAATGTGAATAATGAGCATTTCTTCACCTGGAAGAAAAGTATTTAGCACAACTCAAGGAAATGAGAGACAATCTTACGACCAAATCAGCCATCTGATACCACATTGAACAGTTACAAAGAAGAGGGATAACCTTTACTTAGACTCCTTTCCCCCCACTAACCAATTTTCTCTTGCTCTCAAAGAAAGAGCCTCTTAAAAAACCAAGAAGTTATGTTGGTTATGTGGGGGAGAGCACAATACAACTGTCCCTGAAACCACCTTATGCACCACCAATTTTTTTTAATGTCAATAAAACCACAACATTGACAAGAGCAAAAAACAAGGTTTTTTTTTTTTCCTCCCACTGTACAGGTATATCACAGGGAAAGGTATATTATTTTGTAATAGTTTCCTTAATCGGACTTAACCTGGGATTTACCAAATCTTATAATCCTTCAGGAAACGGAGATTTGCGCAGAGGTAGGCACACCTCCTCTCTAGAGATGTCTGGATGGGCAACCTCTCCAGCTACCAGAAGAGGAAACACGGGTGAGAGACCAGGTTCCTGGCAAGGTCAGCCCTCAGGAAGGCTCAAGCGGTTGGTCCTTAATTCAAGTACTTCTTTCCTACAGACTAGCCTGGTGTATGAGAAGATGTTATGGCAACCAAAGAGAACACGTCAGAGCTGGGGTTGGCAAGCTAAGGTCCATGAGCCAAATCTGGCCCACCACCTATATCTGTAAATAAAGTTTTATTGGAACACAGCCACACCCATTCATTTCTGCACTGTCTGTGCCTGCTTTTGTGCTACAATGCAGAGCTCAGTGGTGGTGCCAGCGACCATACAATGTACAAAGCCTAAAATATTTACTATCCGGCCCTTTACAGAAACAGTTTGCTGAACCCTACGCTCCAGAGTCAAATGCACTCCGTTATAAAGGATATAGTAGTAGACGGGATTCAAAGAATGCAGACAGGTAGTCCAGCATCCCCACTTTACAGATGTAGAAATTGAGGCCTGGAGAGGAGGAGGTACCTGCCAGGGTCCAACTGCTGGAAAGACAGGTCCCACCTGCTCTTCAGCCCAGACTCCATTTAACACAAAGTGTGAGCCTTCTTAAAACAAAACACCAGAAGCAGGGAAAAACATAAATAGAAAACCAAATCCTACAAACAAATATTAATGCTTGACCCAAGCTTAACATCAGAAATGTGAAAAATGGGGAGGGGCGCACGACAACATGGGATGCACTAAGCAAATTAATATCCAATAGGACAGACTATTTTAAGCCCTTAAGAAATACCCCTTCCACATACCCGAAGCACATATGCTAATCCAGCTCAGGCACTCCGCCTCTCCGCAGATAGTGAACTTGGCAGTACCAAACCCAAATAGCCTTTTTTTTTTTTTTTTTACCAGTTGTCTACAATTTCAGTTTTTTCCTGGTTCTCACACAACTCAGCCCTCGAAGAGACCAAATTAAGTGAGGTTTGTGCTCAATTTTAACACCCCCCAGTAATCAAGACCTCTCCCAAAAGGAGTGCCCAGCATTTCCCCCAAAACAACTGTGGAAAATCAGGCAGAGAGGGAAATGCAGATGGAAAGGACCCCCCTGGGTCCCCTCACAGAAGGGGCAGGAGGGAGGAGGGGCCCAGAGGGAGGGTCAGAATCCACATCCTCCATTTCCAGACCTTTCCTCGAATCTGCACCGGGAAAACACCAGACAACGTGAACGGTGCATGGAGATGGAGCAACATCACAAAGTTAAAATTAATTAGCTGGCATGTTGACAGAGGCTCCATTGTGCTGTGCGGTGAAGCAATCAAAGTGCAAGGGCATCACACACAATGCTGAAAGGGCCGTGACAGCCATGGGTACAAGAGGTGAGGACATACTCTGTCGTGTCACCAACATGGCACCCTAGAGGAAGGCGAGGCATACTTTCATACGTGTGCGTGCGTATGTGCAATGGCTAGTGGAAAGACAGGTCTGGAGTTAAGATTTTCTTAAATTACTTTCAAAAAAGCAATAACCAAAATGCCGATAATAGTTACTCTTCTATCGGAGAACTTGAAGTGAAAGACAACAGCTCAGGAACTGCGCAGCCCAAAGCTTGCCTGTAAGCTCCCGAGTGGCCTGTGGGAGGAAGCCAGGCGTTGGGAGTGGCCACTGCCATGGAGGATGCCAGGGAGGGCAGGTGCCCTCCACTCAAGTGACGGAGCCAGCGTGGGATGAGGCCCAACGATGACAGGAACTGGGGACTCTGGATGCCCCCTGATCTGCTTGCGATCACCCCATCCAACCACGTCATGAACCACCACTCCCATGCGCCTGCACACCCTGCTGTTTCCCAGATCTGCCAACAGCGGCCTTGCTCCCCAGCCTTGTTCACACTGTTCCTATACTGCTCTGGCCACAGTCTCCTTGAAATCCGGTGGGCTGTGCGAACCAGCTGTTAAGAGCATGGAATGCCTATGCTCGAATCCCAGCTCAGACATTTACTGCTGTGTAACCTTGGGCAGGTTACTTAACCTCTCTCTGCCTCAATGTCCTCATCTAGGAAACTAATTCTAGTTCTGACCTCATAGTTACTGGTGTGGGTTAAATGACTTAATTTACATGGAGCACTGAGAACACTGCATGGAACAAAGCGAGAGCTAAATAACATTACTAATGTCCCCACCCCTCCTTCTTGGAGGGCACTTCCTCCAGAATGCCTTCCCGAATTCCTTTTGTGGGTTAACTGCTCTTTTCTGGAGGCTGGAGCTCCAAGTGTCGCTAATACCTCTCTGATGGCACTTATAGCTTATTTATAGTTTATTTACAAATAAATAGAAGACCTTGAAACCATTCAGATTTAATTCTGATAAAACTTTAGTAGAAGTGTTCAATTTTCCTGGACAAAAAGCATGGTAAGAACTGGCTTTGGGGAATTTCCTGGCAGTCCAGTAGTGAGGACTCCGCGCTTTCACTGCCGTGGGCCCGGGTTCGACTCCTGGTCGGGGAATCGGGGAACTAGGATCCCCCAAGCCACGCGGCTCAGACCAAAAAAAAAACAACAAAACAGAAAAGAACCGGCTTTGGATTCAGACAAATGTGGCTTCCAGTCCCAATACCACCCCTCTCTTTACAGCAGAGGGAACCTGTTCAAGTTTCTAAACCTCTTGGAGTCTTGAATCCCTGTGCAGAAAGGGACAGGGACCCAATTTACCTTGGATTTCCATGAGGCTTCACTTGAAGTCCTGCTCCGGCACTCAGCCACAGGAGGCCAGAGTATGGCTGCCTCCCCCTGGTTGTGAAGGGTTAATCCTAGTCTATTCCTAATCTATATCCATGAGTCTGTCCCTCTCCAAAATGATCTACTTGGGCAAAAGAAAGGAAGAAAAAAAGAATGCCACCAACCACTCCTGCCCATAAATCCCCACCCCCAAGACTCCCCTTCTGAGAACACCACCCCTCACTTCGGAGTCAGGCAAGATTCAGGCAATAAAAGTGGCGACAGAAACCTTGCAAGTGAGGTCCCCGATGCCCCATTGTCTCTGCAGTCCAATCTGTGCCTCTCACGCAAGGTTTCAGGGATGTAAAAAGCATTCAGATAAATGGGTCTCCACTACCGAGCTCTTACACAGGGAAAAGCATCTAAATCTAAATCAATTAATATGTATGAAGTCCCCACAGAGCCATGCCCCGGAGACAACATAGTAAGGGTGAGAGCACAAAGAATGAGCCTGATCCCAGCCTTCCAGTGCCAGACGGGCCAGACAGGGCAGCACAGCCAACGACAGGAGGCCGGCTCTGACTTCCCAAGCACTGGATCCTGGGCTAGGCCACCTCTGCAGTCGGCCCCTTCCAAAGGCACTCATGAGTAACTTCACCAGGGACAAAGCCGGGAAGTGAAACTCAGCTTGTGAAGCAATGTGCTGGCAGTTCTGACAGGCTTTTGTGTTTTTTTGTTTGTTTTTTAAATATTTATTTAGGCTGTGCCAGGTCTTAGTTGCGGCAGACGGGATACTTGTTGCAGCATATCGGCTTGTTAGTTGTGGCAGTTGCAGCATGCGAACTCTTACTTGCGGCATGCAGGCGGGATCTAGTTCCCCAACCAGGGATCGAACCTGGGCCCCCTGCATTGGGAGCACGGAGCCTTACCCACTGGACCACCAGGGAAGTCCCCAGGTTTTTGTTTCTAAAGTGTGCTGTATATACCGTATGACCCAAACACTCCACGTCTAAGAACATCATCACATGTATGTGCACAAACACTTAGCCACAAGGGTGTTCACCACAATGCTGTTTACAATGTGAGAAAATTGGAAACAATCTTAATGTTCCACAGTGAGGGACTGATAAATTATGTCACATCCAAGAAGCAGAATACTCGGTGATCACTGAAAAAGATGGAAACTATCTAATGACATGGAAGTGCAAAGGCTTACAGGAGTCCTTCACCCAACAAAACAGGTGCTTAGTGAAGAAAGACAGACGGCTCTAAAGGATGGAGATACAACCCAGGAAAATGTGAGTGCCGACTGGACCCACAGTTGTCCATATCTCGAAAAAAATCGGGGACTAACTCACAACCCAGTCATCTCCCAGCCTGCACTATTTATGAAAGTTTTAGGATTCCTCAACGAGATGAGGTCCTGTGGTCAAATAACTATCAGACTCGTCGTATTTTACACTGTTTATCCACCCTCTATATCCTCTCCCACTTCTGAGATCTGCAATGCATCTTAATGCACTGCAAACTCTTGAGAAGCCCTACATTAGAGAAACTGCTGAACCCTGCATTTCCCACAAGATCCGGCTGCAGCAGGCCCTTTACTGAAACATGTCTGAACATCGCACTACAGAGCTGGGGAAGGCTGACAGCTTGACAGCACCTTGGATGTGGGTGGGAGGCCTGGGGACGCCCGTGCCTCTCACTTCCTGGGGAATCTTCAGCCAAGTCATCTCCTTATCCTGGGCACAACCTCTCCATCTGGGAGCTGACTAAATCAGAGGGCCACGGGGGCCACAGGGGGATGCATAAAGGTGGGAAGCTCAGCAGGCAGGACCCTTTGCACCCTCCTCCCCTTAAACTGTTAGATGGCTCTGTTTTTCTGTTTTATTATTTGGCCTTCCACCTAAGATTTCATTTAAAGAAAGGGCTCTCCAGTTAAAAAGAAAAAAAAGTAAGTTAAAAACTCCTGAAGCCTATGTCCTGTAAGGTTCCTCTAACTATTACAGTTGACTTTCTTTAAATCTGTATTTCAGGTGGGAAAAAGTCCTCTCAAAGGGAGCGGACGAGCCAAGCCAGGCTATCTGGAAAAGGCGAGGGTTTGAGCTGAACTTACTGCAAAAGAGGCTCTGCGGGTTTAGGGCTCGGATGAACCAAGGAGCCTGCCTATGGGCAGGAAGGCAGGGAGCAGTGGTGACACTGCTGGGGGAGATGAGAGGGACTGTGCAACTAAGTGGATGGATGAAAAGGCATCTTGAAAACCAAGGTCAAGAATATCCATGTGGAGGCTGACAGCAAGAAATCAGCTAACGTTTGAAGAGTTACACGATCAAAACAAGAGAGCCACTAGTTAGGTGACCGTGGCGCACAGTTTCTGTGACTCAGCGTGGAGGAAAGGCTGAGGAGGAGAAGCACCGCGGTCACCTGTGCTCACGGTCCAGCTATACGAGGGCAGCTGCAGAATCCAAGGTTCAACATGAATGAGGACTTCAAACTCAACCTAAAGCTCGAACCTGGTACGTGAAGATCACCAGAACAGGATTAGAACTCAGACTCGCCCACCTGTCTCAGAACTTGACCTTGTCATTCTGGCCGAGGTAGGATTCCCACAGATGGTACCTGCAACACCATGCCAGCCACACACACCCCGACTTTCTCATTCCTCCACTGCTCGGATCGCCACATCCTAGGAGGGTCTTGCGTGGTCTGAAAGGTCATCCTGGGAACATCCGAAGAGAAATCATAATGTGGAGTGGAACTCAGGGTGTCTGGAAGAGAAGGGCATCCGTGCTTCCTCCAACAAGGAGGGTTCAATCACATTTTGGCAATTGGCCCATCTCCCCCGTCCGTTCGCTTCTGGCTGGCCAGCGGGCACTCCAATGCAAGCAGCTCTTCTCCAGTCAGACACCACACGCCCTACGAGATCCTCCAAGGCCCTCCTGGAAGCTGGTGCTTGGCTCTGTCAGACAGGTACGGGGCTTCCAACTGGAATTCAGTGACGCTCTGCATCCAACTTTCACCTATCTGGAAACTCGAAGAGCCAGGAAACTCGCACGACATCACTGGCCAACTTCCAGCCTGGAGTGTGACACCGATGACAAGGAACTCATCTCGCATGCCGGTGTTGTTTGACTGATGATGACTGACTAAAATGCTGTATTGAAAAGGATTCTGAACACGGGTCGGAAGGAAGAGAGTTACTGTGATCCACTTGCAAAATCTGACGTGAGTGAGGAGCATCGGCCTGTGTGCCAAGCATCTGCCGTCCGTCCTGGATGCCAGGACTAGCCTTCAGGTTGGATTCTGACTCTTAGCTTCATTATATACTTGGACCTGTGACTCTGGAAAGTCACAAAAGCCACCTACCTGCCTTTTCATCAACGACACGGGATAACAAGCCTGGCCCATCGCCCCCGGAGGACTGCTGGAGGGAGGGTGCCAACGGGCTCACGCATAGGAGGCTGTTCTTAAACATGTCCAGCGCGGGGGATTATTATATTTAAGGGATTACAGCTCCTCTCCACAAGAGTGGCCCCGAGGCACTACACGATCCTGAAGAGCTTTCTAAATCAACAGAGAATTAGCACAAACGTGGTGGCTGCGAGCAGTGGCAGCCCTCAGGGAGGCGAGCCTCGAATCTCCCCTTGGGAATGGGCTCAGGGCCTGGTTCTCTGCTGTGTCACACAGGACCAAGGGATGCTGGGATCCCTGTGTCTTCACCGGTTCTTCCCACTGCTGCTTGGCACAGGGCTGTGGGCACACAGGGCCCGAGATGGGAACACGCATGGCCACAGGGCCCAGTTTGCACACCGATGGGACCAAACCACCTCCTCCCAGCAGGGTGGGGTGGGAGGAGAGCAATGATATGGCTGCCAGAAGACCACCCACAGCGGCACCAGAGGGCCGGAGGTGGGGGGGTGGGGTCTCCAGGCAACCCCTAAGCTATGGACACTTCTCCCACTGCTTTGTTTTCATAACCACATGGGTCGCCCTGCAGGTAAACACCGCACTATCTGGGCCGGAGCAGCCTGTTCTTGGAAGACTTAGTACCCAGGGTCCGGACTGGGTTTAGGGTGTGCTCACACACCAGCACACAGGACTCCTGTGCTGCTCATGGAGCAGAGACACTCTCACGAGCTCAAGCGCCCAAGTGAGAGAAAAAGCGTGTGTGCACACCACATGCCGTGAGCATGCTTCACGTTACGCAACCAGCGTGCTTTGGAAGGCCGTCTCCGAGGAAGCCCTGTTTTGCTGGAGCCTTCCCGTGAGGTACCACAGGACCACAGGACCACAGGACAGGGGTGCGAAACGCCCAATTGGGAGTCTCAGTGTGTCTGCCAATTACTGTGACTTTGGAGGCATTATTCACCCACGAAGCTGTTTCCTCTGCAATAAAGTTGTGGCACAGGACTGATGAGCGGACCATCAATAGTAATTACTAACATGAAGAGATAAGACAGAATCATGAAAATGACTACTGTTTCCAGGGGCTATGGCCTCCCAGTGCTGTGCTGGGCACTCTGCCCACGTTCCATCTAATCCTGCCCCAGTCCCACAGGCTCCCGAACAAGGACAGCCAGCAGGGGCTGGGGAGGGGGCTGCCGGAAGACTGAATATCGGCTACCTTGCAACCATGGCCTGCTCAAGCAGCTGGGGCTGACAGCGAATGTAGCCCATAGAGCACACTCCACCCAAGAACCTCATCTCATTTCACGGACATGGGCGATTCTCATTTTACAGATAAAGAAACTGAGGTGGGGGACTCCTCAACCTGCCCAACTAGCGGGTCATGCCACTAGTTAACGAGCTTCTATCTCCCAACAACCAGTCCTGGGTCCTGTAGGGCAAGGCAGTGACTCAAGCAGCCTGTGTGTGGGCTCTGGAGCCTGAGTCTCGGGCGTTGAACACTAGGTCTTCCATGCTGTGTGAGCCTGGAAAACGTTTTTAACTTCCCTATGGCCCAGTTTTTGAACTACAAAATGGGATCACAGCTGCCTCACAATGTCCGTTATGGGAATTAAATTACTTCACACATGCAAACCACACAGACCAGGGCCCAGCACAGGCTAAGAGCTGAAGAAATGTCAGCTGCTATCAACGTCCACTGTCCACATCTTTCAAGACGAAGCTCTGCAGCTGCCTCGGAGGCCCTCCTCTCCACTTTCTCCTGTGTTCTTTGAGGCCCAGCTGTAACGTCCCCTCCAGGAAGCCCTCCCAGCCCCTGAAACAGCCAGCGACACCCCTTTCTGGGCTGCCTTCAGATTCTGCCTGTGTCCCCTTCCCAGCACTGACCATGACCTGGCTATTCAATCATCAATTGATCCGTCTGCCCTTCTGGACGACAACCAACCTGATCCTCACCCAGCTTTGAATCCCCTGGGTGTCAAGCCTCTGGCAGGACCTAGATGTCACTCAATAAACGGTAACCCACCCACCACAGGTTGCCAATTCTTCTTAGAGTAGCAACCCTTTACTGAGGGCTCAGGGGTGTCAGGCGGTGCTAAGCGCTGCTAATGGACACCTGTGCCTTGATCCCTGTTTTATGGATGAGTAAACGGAGGCTCAGCGGGGCCAAGCAATTAATGCAAGTCCACAAAGCTAGAGAACAGCTGGACTAGGACAAGAGCAAAGTCTGCCTGACCCAAGTAGACCTTACTTTAGCCTTTACTTTGTCTTTGCTTCTCTTCAAATTTCTTTTGTGTGTATAAGGGGTCGGGGTGGGGGGAAGGCATCTTTTTGCACAAAGCAAGGCGTCCCTGCATGTAATTTCCCCAGTACTGGGAACAATTAGTAGCAAGACCTCGCCTGTGCACTGGATGACTCTGGTATGCCCCGGCCCTCCGCACAGTGTCACCAGCCCTAACCCACTGACACAGACACTCAAATGTCACCTGACTGACTGACAGCCTGGCTTCCACCTTCTTCCCTCTTCCCCTCGAGGGCCCCCAGAAGCAACAGGGGAAGTTGGTTGCTAATGGTAACGGCCTTGGGAGCAAGGTGAGACCTACCAGCCCGCTGCTAAGGGCTGGAGGGAAATTTTCAACAGCCTCTGGGGCCCCTTTCTGTCACTCAAGGCAGCCTCTTCCCCGCCTGGGCCTCAGTTTCCACTTCTATAAAAAGCGGGTGCCGCTCTCCATGATTCTGGTTATAGAGCTGAGAAGGGTTAAGGGAATCCAGTCAATCAGGCCTCTGCGGGTGCCCGGGATGGATTTAGATGGCCCGGCAAGTGTTTTTAAAAAACAGGAATGCCTCTCAGCACCCTAGCTCAGCAGACCCCCTCCCCCACCGGCCTATTTATACCCAGGGGCTGTACACCAAGGTGCCCAGGCTGAGTACCCTGGGCTGAGCCAGTTCCAGGATGTGTGGGATTTGGGACCACTGGAGCTGAAGTGACCATTAATTGCTTTCATTCTGTCATCTCTACTAGACTGTAAGCCTACTCGACAGGAAAGACAGGCTAATACTGATGCCTGCCCTGAGAGCCGGCACCTGGGAAGTTCCCAAGAAAAGCTGCCTGAAGGGCTCAAAGGTCCAATAGGCATGGGGCTGGGAGCCCACCTTCGGAGAGTGCCAAGCCATCCAAGCAGCTTTCCAGGAGCAGCTAAGAGGCAGGGGAGTGGGAATGTGTGCAGGCATCGGGTGGTGGGCAGCAAACGGGGTGTCTGGAGCCAGTGGCCAGAGCAACCAGCTGGCTGGCAGGCCTGACCCCTCACTCCTACAGCTACTCACCAGGGGGCATAGGCTCCAGAAAGATGGCCCCTCTGAGCAAACACCCTGGGAAAGCTGTCTCATCCCAGTGACCTTTGTTATTAATCCCGTCGACAAACCACAAAGGGGCAGCGTCATCAATTCCTTCAAGCACCACTGGCCCTACCCCTCCCACCCATCAGTTCTTGACCTGTCCAAGCCTTTCCGGGATTATCAATGCCAATACCTACCGTTTTCCGGAGTGAAATTTGTTCACCAACCACCCTCAACCCACCCTGCAATGGATACTTACATTCTCCCCATCTCACAGGTAAAGAAGCTGTGGCTCAGAGAAACCAAGCAGTCAGTGAAGCTGTACCACGTGGAGCAAGCTTCCCCATCCCTCTCCTCCATCCTCCACCCGGCCTGGCATCAAGGATGCCAAGCAACCCCACACTCCCCGCAGGGGACCTGCCAGGAATACCAAGTACACAGCCCCAGCCCCGCAGGAACCCAGAGGGATTTGAAGCTGATGGCTCAAATACCATCCCCATCCAACCCAACTTGGGGTGTCAGGGAGCTAACTGGCTGCTAAGGCATGAACTTGCTTTAAAACGTTTTCAGTCCTCACTGTGTGAAAGGACCATAAACTGAGCATAAATACAAAGATCAATCTTGGGGTGGGTGAGGGGGCACCTCCTGGGAGATGTCAATGGCAATAGGTACCTACCTCCTCAGTACAACCTAGGAGTCTGACCTCACAACAGATAACCTTGTCCTGAGGCAAAACAAACAGGGAGGCAGCGGATGCTGACCCCGCCTGCCCCTTCAGGTCATCTTCCCGCACTGCCCAGCAGCTTTCCGCCACGTGGTTCTCTACTTGTTTGGGGCCTGCTTCTGTCCCTATGTCTCCAGATGATGGGGAGGACGCTCTGGTCAGAGCCTGGAGGGCTCAATGTGCTCAGCATTATGGCAGTAATCATCATGGGGCATCTCAGCTGAGTCTCTTGACAGCCTGAGCAAGAAATGTCACCACCATCTTACTGATGGGAAAACTGAGGCCCAGGCAGGGAGACAGGCCTCCCAGAAGGCACCTGATACACAGATATGCTAAACAGAAAAGCCCAGAAGTGGATGACAAACTGCTAGGCAGTATTTATTTTTGTTTGGGGTCACATGACATGTGCCCATTCATTTACTGGTTTAGCAAACATGCGTGGTGGACCCACCACATATTACTGTTTAGGGTCTGCAGGGGTGAGTCTCGCATCCACGCTGGTACGCGGGTCTCTACCTCATCTCTGTGGGATTCCCTGAGGCTTGGTTGAAGCTGCTACGGGACAGCCCAGCTACCAGCCCCCTTCCTTTCCAGCAAGTACCATGCTGTGGGTCACAGGAAACAGCCCCGGAAAACCACTTTATGTGAGGGGACACCAGACATGGTCTCCCTCCAAAAGCCTCCAGCCTCCAGGCAGAAAAGATGATGGGGGCAAGAACTTGAGAGCTCACACAGAAACCGTTTTTATAAAGCACCACTCTTTAAAGAGAGACGCGCACAGCCAGAGGCCTTCCTTTTGGACTTTATCTTAACTTGACAGGCGTCTGCGGTAGCCCTGCCGGCAACTGGAGACGGGGCAGTAAAACCCTGTCCACTGGGCAACAAAAGCAAGGCCAACCCTGTGCCATTAGCGGGGGTACAGGTGGTGCTGACCAGGCTCAGGGGCCTGGCACGGGAAGGGGCAGGGGAGGGGATGGAGGGGAAGAAAAGGGAAAGAAGCAGGGCAGGGAAAGGAGGGGTCAGGGAGGGGAGAGGGAGGAAAGCGCCTTTGTGCTAGCCTCCCATCCCCCATCACAATGCCGAAGAGCAACAGTTATGCAAATAGTGACCCCTCCCCGCAGCCTGAGCCATCCACCACTCCTAGCTCTGGGTCTCTAGGTTTGTCTCTGCTGTCTGTCAGTCTCTCTCCCTCTCCCTCCCTCTCTCCCTCTCCCTCCCTCCCTCCCTCTCCCTCCCTCCCTCCCTCTCCCTCCCTCCCTCTCCCTCCCTCCCTCCCTCTCCCTCCCTCCCTCCCTCTCCCTCCCTCCCTCTCTCCCTCTCCCTCCCTCCCTCTCCTCCCTCCCTCTCCCTCCCTCCCTCTCTCTCTCCCTCTCTCTTTCACACACACACACACACACACACACACACACACACACACACACACACACACACACCCTGAGGCCTTACCCATTCAAAAAAGAAACAGGCCCCTGCCCCCCACCCCCTCCTGTAAGACCTTTAGTCTTTTGAAATTAAGTTTACCCTGATTTTACCCTTGCCAGCCTCTTTCTCCATTTTACTTTCTCACTTTGGGGCCAGGAACAGCTAACCCAGGGACCGAGTTCACAAATGGAAGAAGGGATGCATCTCTCAAAGCTTCGCAAAGTAACTAAACACACGGCCCGTTTCCGTTTCGTTTTGCCAATTCTCCCAACGAAATACAATAATCTGAAGAGGGAAAACTGGCTTCAAGGTGGCACCCTCCACATGAGCTCAGTCTGGACCCCTGCCATCCACCGGGAAAGTCGCAGCCAGGTGACAACTTCCGGCCTGAGCTGTTAATAACCCCCCTGCTCTTTTTTTCATGAGATACACACTTCTGATTGTTTCAGTTTCAGATTACCGTCAGCATCTAAATTGGGAATCCCAGCTCCTCCACCAGTGGCGCATCAGAGGTGGATATTCAAAGCAGGACTTATTGACAAACGGCGATGCAAATCTGCCCCGTAAACCTGGGCACGCATGACACACACACTGAGGCCACTGTCCATCCCAGGAGCTTCCATCCCGACCAATAACTGGGAGGTGTGAGTGTCATCTGTCACCCGCAGCCCCAAGATGGCAAACAATGACTACTACAATGATGACAGACATCTGTGGGCACACGCAGAACCCAGTGCCTGTTACACCTCCAGCTAAGCTTTTGCCAGCTTTGAAATAAAAATCATTAAAAGACAAAGCCTAAATGTTTTCTGAGTCCCAACTACAGACTGGTAAAGGCTTCTCTTACCTCCTGGGCACAGGGGCCCCAAACCAAGGACTTTTAAAACATTCCACTCTGGGAATGCCAGAGGACAGGACACAGGGACGATTAGAGGGGTCCACAGGCCTCACCTCACCCCATTGCTGGGTTCTCATCAGCTGAAATTGCAACCCCTTTCCTTTTCCCCTGGAAAGTTCCCATTCCCAAAACGCACAATGGTCCATCTGGCTTTCCCCACAAGGGCTGCCCCCAGGCCTCGCCTGATAAGCCCTCAAAGTCACTCTACAAACCAGAAGGGCCAGAGTGCTCCAACCAGTCCAACCTCCAACGATGCGTCTGCTGAGTGCTTGCTGTATACAGGGCACTGTTCTGCGTTCCTCACGTACTTAACCCTGAGAAGCGAGCCTTAGGCACTGTTATCCTCTGTTTTTTACAGAGGAGGACGCTGAGGCTCAGAGAAATAGCAGGGTCACACAGGGATGCTCAGGAAGGGTGCCCCCCTCTCACCCTCCAGCATCAGAACTGGGGTCTCCTATCTGCTGAAGCATTTCTAGCAATAGAAACTTAGGAGAGAAATCTTACAAATTCAACTGTCTAAACTTTATCACGAGTCCCTATGGCTTTCGGATAAAATTCCTAGCGACAGAAATCATAAGTAAATTTGAAAACACATTATCTCAAACAACTTAGATGGAGTGTGGATGATACACATTAGAAAGGTGGGTCAGAAGATAAAAAGTGGCTGTGGTGACAACATTTAGGATACTGATGCCAAAAATGCATGTGAAAACTTAGAAAAATACTTTTTATGCAAGTTGAGGGCAGAATACAATATTTCTAAATTTACGCATTACCTGCTAGGACATATTTTAAACATGTGTAATTAAATTAGGAACTCCAACATTCTAAGTAGGGAGAACCACACCAGCAACAACGAAGCCACACCGACCAGCCACAGTTCTGCTCTGCATCACAGATGCACACAGACTGCAGCGACCCCCTCTGCAGGCCTCAGGCCCCTCTCTCTCTCCTGCGCTGGGCCACACCACCCAGGAAGCCATCAGGTTAGAAACCAAGCGCTGAAGTTCCCATTTTCATCATGAAAAATGAAATCAAGCCCATCCTTTCCCATATACTCAGCAAATTAAGTTAATGGATAGTTTTTCCCCAACGTTGTTCTTCTCCCCCAATCTTTGCTTAACCCCCCCAGGTGATTGCTAACGCTTGCTTAAAGATGATTAACACAATCTTTTAACAAAGGTGGGTGTTTCCGTACCCAGAAGTGTAGGTTTGGCTCTTTTAAGAGTTCAGCATGTCCTTATTTCTAGGGGCTGCACACAGAACTCATGAGTGAAAAGGCCCAAGACCACTCAGAGCAGGAGAAAGAGGGGCTTCACCAGGGAGGAGGGTCCCCCAGCTACAGCTGCAGCCCCAGACCGCCCTAACTAGGGCAGCAGGTGCCCCCAGTAACACTGCTCCCTCCGAAGGGGCTGCCAACAGCCAGTGGCAACCTTCAAAACTAACCACCACCTTTGGGGGCCAAGGCCCCTGCCTGGCTCCTCTGAGTCCTCGTGATGACAGCCAGGCCAGGACCTACCAGCTACTTTTGTTTCATGGGGAGCAGAGGAGGCAGGGGCCTCAGGCGGGCTGGAGGCCCGAGTTAAGTTTCGCTGGTGAGTGGTGGGGGCACAAAGGAAGGAACCTGGTTGGGGGGGGAGGGGAGGCCTCAGAGCTGGAGGGCTGGGACAAAGGCAACAAGAGACAAAGGGACAGAAAAAGGGAGCCCGCTTTCTCCTCTGAGGAAGGAACTCTCCACTGAGCCTAGTATTTCACTCACACATCCCTAGGCAAGAAACGCATGATCACAGGTTTTAGGAGGTGGTGGCTTCAGGTGTCACTCCTCCTGCCTCTGCAGTGTGTTGGCTTTCCTCGTCATCGCCTCCCTCCCCGCCCTGTCCAGACCCCCTCCTCAGCCCACTTGTTCAAAGTCAGCAAGGCTGCCTTTGATCGGCTGCCTCTCTCCAGCCCTGATCTGCCACCCTGAAGAGAGACAAAGAATTATTTATTTGGAGAAAAGAAAAACCCTCAAAGTGTCAGCCAGTGACAGACGTGATACTCTCTACAGGAGCAAGATGGCAGGAGCAAGGTGCCGGCTTTTCTAGTCTGCGGAGGCTTTCACCAGCAACACACACCGGGGCCCCTCTGCACCCTCAGATGCTTTCTTAAATCCCACGTGCTCGGTCCTTTGGGGTTTTTCCCCTTTACACCACTGCCTACCTCACTGGGAGGTTGTAATGATTAATCTGTAGTGACGGTGAACGTGCCAAGCACCAAGGCGAGGTCTGCAATAAAGATGGCAAAATCTGAAACGCGGGCAAGGTCAGACCAGAAAGACCCTGATTGTCTGGCTCTCAGTGCCACAGTCAGGGAAACCTCGGGGCTGTCTTCCTTGCAGCTCCTGATTTGTTTTATTTCAATTTGGGTTTGATTTTGATTTTAGTAAGGGAGAGACAGGACGCCCCCGCATTTTACATTAACAAAGCAGATCTGACATCCACACTGAGGTCAAGCCAACCAGCCAACCAAGGGGCCGTTAAAAGGGTGAGGCCAGGAGGCTGTCTGGAGGGACAGGAGGAGAGAGCCAGGAGCCACTGGAGCAGCCCCCTCCAGAGACCACAGCCTTCCTATGCAAACAAGCTTGGCTCCTTCCCTCCATGCTGCTGCCCACGCCAGAGCCCTGCTTCTCTGGACACCACTCCATTCACCCAAAGAGTGGAGGACCTGCGATGCACCAGGCACGACACGTGGCAGTACGGTCCCCGCCCTCCCAAAAGACCATCACTCATAATGCATCAAGTCCTTCACGCACGCTGTTTTAAACCAAGACTTTTATGAGTACCGACTGTGCGCCAGGCACTGGGGGCTCACGCATTTGTTGGGGCCTGGGGAGGGACACTCCTAGGCTCACAGTGGGGACAATGGGGCTTGAGGAGTAGTAGAGCCTGTACCCAGAAGAGGAAGAAGACAGCCGGGCCAATCCACCAGAGAGAGGCTGGGAGAGCTGCTCCAGGTTCCTCCCTCCTGTGTGGTCTGGTCTGGGGCTGGGCTGGACGGCCAAGCTGGTGGTGGCCATGGCTCCCTGCGTCAGGGTCAGGGTCAGATCCTCACCCAGAGCAGCAGATGCTGCTGTTCTGGAGGGGAGTGGCGCTGTCTGTGGCCTGGACAGGCTAAATCACCCCTCCCCCGACCCTTCCCTTCACTGTCACAGCAGCTCCTCCCCACGGTTCCTCCTCACCTCTCCCCACCCACCGGCCCAATGCTGAGTCCCATTTACACCCTGGTCAAGCCCCAGCAACTGCCCCGCCAAGTAATCAGACCAAGGATCAGGCCACAGTCGGCTCTGGATCAGAACCAGCTTTTGTCCTCGTGAAAAGAACTCTGCGGTGACACAATGCTCCGAGTTAAAAAACATTTTCAGGAAGAAAAAAGGGAGTAGGAAAGAAGCCATGTGTATCTCAAGTCTGAGAGGCAGTTCTGGATGGGGCCAACACGGCTTCCTGAGAAACGGCGGCCCAGAGTGGCCCCAGCCCGTGACCCTGGCCCTCCCCAGAGCGGGATATTCTAGGATAAACTCACTGACTCACCCACCGGAAAGGGTGGCACTGTGGCAGGCACCTGTGCCTCAGAGGTGGCCTGGGCCTGGCTGCAATGCCCAGCCCCCAACCGCAAGGAGAGGGATTGTGTTTTTGGTAAAACCTAGGAAATTTAACTCAGGTTGGAGAGAATGTAGACCCCTGAAAGCTTCCTTAAAACCAGCGTACCCTTCATTCTTTTAGTTTATGTCCTTGTGGATCTGTGTTTCCAGCAACCAATTCTTAAAAAATTTTCACTAGAGTAACAGCCGTACATGAACATTTTTACTCCGACTCCTCTCCCGTCTCCAAGGTACAATCAAATCATCACTTTCTCCAATCTCTTAGCCACACCTTGACAGGGTCCTGGATGGCTTGGCTCCGTGGAGCCACACACTAGACACCGGGACCACAAAGGTATCCTTTACCATCACTTTACAGACAAAGAAGCAAACACTCAAGTTATCTTCAAGCGACCAGTCCAAAAATCAGAGCCGGCCGGCACGACACAGGGGGCTGGGGCAGGTGGAGACAAGGGCGACCCGGCTGTTTTCCGGTTGGGGGCAGCAGCGGCAGCCGAGGGGAGGCTAGAATGCATTCCGGTGCCTTCCTGGGGGAAAAGCCCATCTGAACCTGCAGGATATGTCTCCCATTTAAAGATGCTCGGTTAGCATCTTAAAACACATGAGCCCCAGATAAAAGGCAAGAATAGTCTGTAAGCTCTCTGAGGACAAAGAATTTGCCCATGTCCTTTTGTCTGGAGCCACATCTCAGGGGCACCAGCTATTCAAAGGAAAGACTAGATTGACCGGATGAATACCTGGGAAAAACAAGTATGTGCACTGACCCCTCAGTGAATTCTGGATAAAGTGTTCTCCTGAACTGGTATCATTACGATAGCCTTACTAGAAAGGGGTGATTTAAAGGGAGTGAGCATTTCATGTCCTAGGAAAAGCCTGAATGGCCAGCTCGGAACCAAAGAAGCACTCCCCCCACCCCGCCCCTGACAGGGTGTGGCCAAGAGCTTCTCCGAAGCACAGATAGGAGCCACTCGCAATTAGAAGCCACACTGCTGCTGCACAAAAAACCACAGCCCAAGTCTTGAGCCGCCCCCTGGAATCTTGTTTATCCTCCATGGCTAAGCAAACACAAGTCTTCTCAGATAATGCAAAGGTCAACTGTAGACTTGTGTGGGCTGATAAAATCGCCACCAACCCTGAATTACAGGGGGTCAAATCAAAATATTCCTGCACAGATAAGCAGGGGGAGTTAGAGGAATCAGAACCAGGCTGTTTCCCATCATCTGAGGTTAACATCCCTCTAAGACTCCAGCTGAGTAACACCATTCAGGATTCCAGACCACACCCCTGCCCACCCACTCCTCAATCCTCTTCACAAAATGCAAAAACTGGGCAAGAGAAGAGTCACAGGGCTTTCAGTCTGAGAGGCCTCAGAAGTTGGCAAAAGTTGGGATAATTCAATACTGGTCATTTTTGCACACATCTCTGAGGACACTTCACGTCTAAGGCTCCATCAACGTCAAAAACCTATTTCAGAAAACACAGGCAGGGACTTCGCTGGCAGTCCAGTGGTTAAGACTCCACGTTCCCAATGCAGGAGGCACGGGTTTGATTCCTGGTCGGGGAACTAAGATGCCGCATGCCACACGGTGTGGCCAAAAAGAAAGAAAGGCAAATGCCAAGGCCAGGGCTCAAAGCAGGCAGCCACACTTGGACATGTTCTGAGGGCACTGAGGCTTCAGGGAGCCGTTCAAACACAGAGACAGGGCCCTGGGAGGTGGGGGTTCTTCCTGGTCACTCTTCCAGTCCACAAATATGAACTGGGTATCAAGCCAGCAGGTGTCAAGCCCCCAAGTTTATAGGTCCTAGCCCATGGGCTCAAAGATGATTGTGAGAATTTTCTTAAAGTTAGGTGATGTCAGGGACTTCCCTGCTGGCGCAGTGGATAAGACTCTACGCTCCCAAAAAACAAATACCATACGCTAACGCACATATATGGAATCTAAAAAAAATGGTTCTGATGAACCTAGTGGCAGGGTAAGAACAAAGACGCAGATGTAGAGAACAGACTTGAGGACATGGGGGGAAGAGGAAGCTGGGACGAAGTGAGAGAGTAGCACTGACATATATACACTACCAAATGTAAAATGGATGGCTAGTGGGAAGCAGCCGTGTAGCACAGGGAGATCAGCTCGACGCTTTGTAACAACCTAGAGGGGTGGGGTAGGGAGGATGGGAGGGAGGCTCAAGAGGGAGAGCATATGGGGATACATGTATACTTAGAGCTGATTCACTTGTTGTACGACAGAAAGTAACACAACATTGTAAAGCAGTAATACTCCAATAAAGACTTAAAAAAAAAAAAAGACTCCACGCTCCCAATGCAGGGGGCCCAGGTTCGATCCCTGGTCAGGGAACTAGATCCCACACGCATGCCACAAATAAGAGTTTGCATGCCACAACTAAGGAGCCCATGTGCCGAAACTAAGGAGCCTACCTGCTGCAACTGACACCCAAGCTCAACCAAATAAATATTAAAAAAAAAAAAAAAAAAAAACAGGTGATGTCTAAACTGAGACATGAACAATGAATAGGTATCCCCCAGGGAGAGAGAGAATGGAGAGAGGTGCTCCAAGCAGGGAGAACGCCTGTGCAAAGGCCCTGAGGTAGGTAGCCTGGCCCTTCCTTTCCTTAACTATAGCCTGGCAACATTTTGTATCTAAGTCTTAGGGTTCACACTCCACCCTAATGACAGAAATACACAGTCAAAATTTTTATTTTCAAACACAGAAACATTCCAAACTACCCAAATTTTTTTTCCAACATACAAGGTCCACCAACTCCTCAGCTCTCCCTGCTGACCACCTTTCCATTTCTGCAGTGGCTTCTTGGGAGCAGGAGCTTCTCATTCCTGAACAGCTCACACAGACCTACAGTTCAGGACACACCCTAGCTCCTCACTGTCTAATGGTCACCCCAGCTGCCCGTCCATGTCTCCAGAGCAGGCCTGGGCAGGGAAGCGGGAGGGCATGCTTCCTAATCCAAAGAAAAGAGCGAATCCGATCTGTTCTGGACAGCGTAGGCCAGGAAGGAAGTAGGAAGTCATCGCAAGTGCAGGAAGTCCTCGCTCATCCCTAGATGAGACCAGAGCACAGCCCCGCAACCGGCACTCCGTTCCGCGAAGGGAAAGATGGTCTGGGGGCAGGGAGCAGGGGTGAGAACACGGCTCTTGGCCCTACACATGCTATGCACTGGAAACACACAAACACTTCTAACTTAAAAGCACTTGGAAGCTCCATCCTCACCCCCAGTCCCCACCAAAAACAGACCTTGGGAAGAAAATGAATCAAGTTTTACAAGCTTCCCTCTTTACCCAGAGCTACAAATCTATCAGTGGGGAAGCTTTTAAAATAAACTCTCTCCCAGCACTGTCACTTCCTTTCTTCTATTTGCTACAATCCACTCCCCCATACATACACACACACACACACACACACACACACACACACACACACACACCCCACCTCTTTAACCTTGGCTGTGGATCCCGAGTCTGATAGAGAAATTCCAAATTCAGAACACACACCAATCCACCGCTTGTAAATACTTCCTGCTTTTTATTCTGTTCCTCTCATTTACTCATGCGTCTAAACATACCCAGCACAGCTCCCTAAGAAGGAATACCTTCCCAAGAACCCTGGCTACCTTTCAGTCTCTCATTCAGGCATTCCAGAAATACTTACCGGGCATCTTCTAGGGCACTCTGCACCACTGCCACAAAACAGTACTGCAAGTTGAGTGCAATCTCCATTTTACAGATGAGGACACTGAGGCTCAGAAGTAAAGCAACTGGCACAGGTCACACTGTGGTAAAGGCCCAGGTAGGGATTTGAACCCAGGTGGCTTCACCCAGTTCTCTGCACCCTGGTTCCCAGCATCCCTGCCATATATCCATCAGACACAAAAAGCAAAATTGCTTCCTTTAAAAACAAAGAGAAAAAATGACTCATTCTAGATCACTAGCAGCTCTAATACTAAATCTTGAAAACTGGTGCTTGAAAAAGGCCATTTTAACTGGTGCTTCCAAAAAGGATCATGGAAAACCCAGCCAGCAGAAAGTCGAGCCTGTGCTTCAACACCGATGACACCACTCGTGTGGCTCCTGGACGCACAGGGTCTAGGGCGGCTTTCCCCAGGACAAGGAGGTTGACCAAAGGGCTGCAAGGAGCTGGCAGCCCAGTGGCCGAGGTTAACCTCTTGCTGACCCCAGAACTTGGGGAAGGAGAAGCGAGGGCTGGGTGGCCTTCCTGCAGTGATCCCTAGACCTCCTCTGAGACTTGAGGTTCTCCAATTTACGCGACCCACGGGCCTAGCACCTTACAGAGCAGACCATGTCGTGAACTCCCAGGAGCTGGGGGGTAGCGGGGGAGAAGGGACGGCCCCTCTGCAAATGAGGGGATCCAGGCTGTACATTGGGGTCTGTGGCTGGAAGCGGCTCAGACCTCACTCCCAGTTCCGAGGCTGCTTACAACCCATATTCCAGCCTCACAGCGGAGGCAACAACACAGCATTCCCCCAGAACAACAAAACAGAAGAAGGGCTTGCTCCATTTTAAAACTGCCCTACCCAATTCGTCCTCAACTCTCTGGCTGGCTTTCTGTACCCTGAAATCCATAAACAGGCCCTACTTTCTGATTCCATCTTCCTCCCCGGCAAGAAGCCCCTCTCCTCTCTGGCCTCTGTCTGTCCCCAACCACTACCTAACAGAATTCCCTTCCTGCCTGTCTGCTGGCAACCCTCCTCCCCCACCAGCCCCCAGCCCATTCCCGCCTGGACCCTCCACACCTGGGCACCTCCTGCCCCAGCTCTCAACTTGCCTCAGTTGTAAAGGAGAGCAGTAAGAACTTTCATTCCTCCTGTCCCTCCCACTGGGTTGCTCAGCATATCAGAAAGTACTTTATAAAAAGTCTGATGATGTTATTCACATGTGCTGGTGGTGTCTCTGCGGTCCCACTGTGCTTCATACACACAGTAGTGTCCTCACTGGATTCTGTCTCCTATTGTCTCTCGCCTCCAGGACGCTGGTCAGAAAACCCCCTTTAGGTGAGAGACTGGGAGAGACACTAAAAAGAACTCTAACTCAATGACTGAATTGCTTGAATGTGAAATCCAACTTCTCATTCAAAGCAAAAGCAAAGCTGCCAAACACTGGGCCATCCTTCCTTCAAGAAAGGAAGGATTTCCAACTAACCCTTTCAACCAAATCCAATGTGGCCTCTTAACTAAAATCCCTCTACTCTACAGAAGGGCCTTCTCGGATTATTTTCCTTCAAAAAAACATAATTTACACATCGAGTGTCTTTACTTTCCAAACCATTCAAAATTAGGAAAAGGGGGGAGAAACACGTCTGTTTCTCTTTGAAACTGTCAAAATTAGCATTCAGTAATTAAAAATCACACCCTTTCTCTTAATAACCTAACCAGCATGATACAATCAGGTTGTGCCAACTCTTTAATCCAATTGACTAATTACAGATTTTAATTTAGTCAGTTACTGAACAACTGTTGACAATTTGTTTTCATTAGGGACAGAACAGAATAAATATTTAGGCTTCTAGTCACAGAGACTCCTGCGATCAGCTCTCCACCGTGACCCCAACTTCGGAGTGAGCTCTGGCTCCAACAGCACCCTGAAACTCAGGTAAGCGCGTGGCTGGGAAGCCACTTCTCAGCTCCACCCTGCGCCCGCACAAATCCTCCCCCGAGTCGCCCCTCTTAAGGCAAAATCCTGAAGTGCGAGCAGCGGCCTCGATCCCCAAAGTACAGGCAATTCCCAGATTCACACACGTCACTCAAGAAGGGGCAAACACTTAAATGCTGTGAAGAAAAACAAATTCAACGCTACATGTCACTGGCTTTTAAGCAACAAAATAAGTTAACAGTCAAAATAGGTTTATCTGCATTCATCTCACTGGGAAGCAAACTGTCACTAACATCTTTTTTTTTTTTTTTTTAAAGACACATGTTTACGGGTTTCTACAGAAATGATTCAATTCTTTCTAAGAACATTTCTTTTTCCCCAAGGTTCCTCATCTCTCAAAGTCATCCTAAAGTTTATTAAAATAACGGTGTGGCTCAAAGACTAGGAATGGGGCCCTGGGTTCAAATTGTGCTCCGTTATTTAATGACTTCATAACCAAGGCTAATGACTTCACTTCTTGGAGCCTCAAGTTTACTCATCCAAGGAGTGGGATAAAAACAGCCCCTGCCTTGTAGAGTTATAGGACTAGATGGCATGCCCATGCACGGCGCCTAGCCCAGGGTAAGTGTACAATAAAGGCTGGTCACTGCTACATCAGAAATCGCTTCTGTATCCCTCCCTGTCCCCATGCTACAAATGGGGAAACTGAGGCCCAGAAAGAAGACAATGGCCACTCAAAGGTTACAGCTAATAAGTGGGGGAGCTTGGTTGAGAAGAACGATTTCTGGACTCACAGTCCAGTCATCCATCTCCTCCACTGGATGCCAGCTCAGAACAGCAGGGAACATGGTACTTGAGTGTAGGGGTGGGGGCTCTGGAGCACCCTCCAGAGGTGGGAGCTCTCCACCCAGGAGCTTACACCTGTGGTGTCCATTTTCCAACCCACATGTTTCCTCACAGGGAAGCCTTGCCTAACTTTGGTAGATGGACCTAAGAGCAAACTCTGACCTCTGACCCTCCTGACTCTCAGGGGAGAACATGAGGGCCTTTCTTCCACCAGAGCCCAACTCTGGCCATTCTAGAACACAGCTAGAAGGAGCCACCTACACTGCTAGGTAGGTGGGGGAAGCACAGACGTTAAGTCAGAGGTTCCCAGCCTGAGGACTCCAGCCAGGTCTCTCAAAAGCTTCACGGACTCTGGAGTCGGGCTGATATATTTTTTTTTTAATTCAACACCAAAATCGGGTCTACCTCAACTGAAATAAATCCCAAATTCCCAATTTTTTCTGAGCTGATGAAATGCTCTAATCAGCAACTATATAGCTCTTGTTTTTCCTATATCTTCAGTAAAATTAATGGTCACAATGTATATAATCTATTTGTAAATGAAATATTGTCAAGCATGGAGTCCACACAGGGTGGTAGGGGATTAATAAAAGGGAGCCTTAAAAGTGAAGAGATGGGGAAACTCTTCCTTAAGGTATATGATGAGCCTGAAGCAAAATATCTCCTTCCTGGGTGAGGTCACTGAAAACCCACCCAGCCCCTCTGCCTCTGGGAAGCACAGCACTGATAAGGAACCACACGACCCACAGACAGGGCTTCAGGTCATCTGCCCCCTTGGGACCGCTCCCACCTAGTCCTGCCACCTATACCCACCAGGGCTGGGCAGTGGGTCACCAATTACTTAAGCAGCAAAGATGCCAAATCTGGTATTAACTCTTAGGGAAACAGCACAGTAGAGCAGTGCAGAGCACTTTAGTTTAAGTACACCTTCAACATTCCCAAATCCCTCTATTGCCTCAGTTCCCTTTTCTACAAAATAGGAAAAAAAAACAGAACTTAGGGACTTCCCTGGCAGTCCAGGGGTGAGGACCCCGTGCTTCCACTGCAGGGGACACAGGTTCGATCCCTGGTCGCGGAACTAAAATCCCTCATGCCACGCAACACGGCCAAAAACAATAATAATAATAATTAAAAGGAAAAAACCCCAAAAAACAGAACTTGACCCATGGGGCTGCTTTGAGGACAACATGAGATAAAACCCAAAGCACTTAGAAAGGTGCCTGACATACAGTTAGCACTCAATTATTGTTTGTTGTTATCAGTTCTTCCTTCATGAAATGGGAGGAATGTCCTGTCCCCTACCCAGTCTGAATAGGGTGAGAATAAGAACACTTTAAAAAAAATAAAAACTTGGCACATAGTAAGTGCTCACTAAACACGAGTTTTCTTCACTAGAGAGTCATCATTATTAAACCACGACGCTGTAGTTTAGTAACTCATCCCTCACCAGGAAACCACCACCCCGACTCCCAGCGGCTCACACCCCCTGGAAGATCTTCGCTCAAATCGGGTGAGGCCACAGGCAAACACGTGATCTGTACCTGCTCTCTTCCCTTCCAGTTCCCTTTGACAAAGATGCTGCTAGCAAAACAATGCTGAAGAAAGTATGTGTCGACAGCCCACTACGTTTAAGTTCATTTTCCGTAGCTTGGGGTCAGAATCGACTGAAGCACTCCCGTGATCAGGTTTTCTGCGATGCCCTCCCTGTGCTGCGCGTCAGCCCGCTGACGGAAAGTCACTGTGGTATTTAAAGTGGCAGCCATCACGACTAACTCAAATTGTATTGGCTTCCCCGATGCTGAAATGCTCTGCTGAAACCATCAATTGGCCAATTCGGAGATAACACGGTGGCTGAAATTCCCTGTCATGCTGTAAAATCCCCTTTTGAAGTGGCTCCGCAGCCCGGAGACCCGCAGGGAAACCTGCGCCCAGAGCTGTGGCCAGAACCGCTCGTGTAACACCAGTGGGCACTGCCAAGAGGAAGGGCCTCCAGAGAGAGGATAACATTTTCTCCTGGAAGCCTTCTAAAAGACAGCAGAACAGAGCGGCCGCGTGCACACGCCCGGCACCAGGCCTGCCCACTGGGCCGTCTGCCCCCTCAGCACTGGCCGCACGGCCAAAGCCACGTGAAGCCCACGACATCTCCCAAAGAAAGCTGCAAACTCCTACCGAAGGGCACAGAGGCAGACCCAGGCGCCAACCTCCCAGGTGCAGGTTTTCTAAAGTCAGTGGCTGCCACAGGGATCAGGGGCCCATCCAGTCACAGATTTGCTACCACTCTACCCCAAGCTTCAGTTTCCCCCTCTGTAAATCGAGAGGCTCTTTCTTGATATACGTTCTATGATTTGATGATTTGTTCACATTTGAAATAAACCACAGTTTACAAACCATTCTTATATGCTCTCACCTGGCTTCAAAGAAAATCTTGAGAGGCAAAAAAAAAACAAAACCAAGCCTTGTTTCACATCATTTGTTATCACAGATAAACCAAGCCTCAGAGAAGCCAAATGACTTACCCAAGGCCACCTGGAAGAATCAGAACCTGAACCCCGGTTATCCAAGTCCAAATCCTCTGTGCTGTCCATGACACTGCCTTAGTCCCATCACCAACCAGCACAGGGCCATGCATGCAGCAGGCTCACAGGAATAACTGCCCACCAGCAGACTGCTATCCTGGGCCAGTGTGCAAAGCCACACTCTGTCCATCCCAAGAACTCGCAAAGGTGCAGCCAGCATCCCGGGCAGTGGGGAGGGCTGCCACCCTAGAGCCTGTTCTCTCAAACAGCCTTTTGTGACTGGGAGAGAAGGATCAGAGGAAAGCCTCAGACGGGGGCCCCAGGGAGCAGCTGTGCTTCTTAAGGTCAGAGGACTGTAAAACAGAAGTGAAATGTCAGGCGCTTCACCCAAACACACAAAGAGCGGGGGACACAAAGCCTGCCTCGGAGCTGTGCAAACAGCTGTCACCAGGAGGGGACAGGGAATTTTGAAAGCTGGGCCAACCTGGGTCAGACAGGATGCCCTGAGACCTGTTCTCAAGATTCTTGCTGCGACCAGAGTCTGAGCCCTGCAGATGTTCAGACAACAACCACCACAAGAGGCTGGAGACCACCACCACTACCCACGCCCCTGCCGCCACCTCAACTGCAGACAGGCAGAGGGAGCTGCCACCCAGCAGAAACAAGCGACAGACTTCAAGTGGGAGCCACTGCTTGTTCAGCACTCAGCAAGCATCTGCTGGGCACCTCTCACAGGCTCCATGAACTTAAAAATATGGCAGCAAAAATGAAAGGCAAAGGTCCCCAGGAACCACCAGGCACCACCTGGAAGCAAGGCAGGGAATCAATTCTCCCAAGAACCCTCAGAGGTGGGAATGACTCTCTCCTTATTACCCATCAGGAAACTGAGGTCAGCAATCGCTTGCCACTTGGACAAAGTCACACAGCCTATAACACCCAAGATTCAACTTCAGCCTTTTCTGGGTAAGCGGCTTTCAAAGTTTAGACTGAGGGCTTCCCTGGTGGCACAGTGGTTGGGAGTCCACCTGCTGATGCAGGGGGTGCGGGTTTGTGCCCCGGTCCGGGAGGTGGCTGGGCCCGTGAGCTGTGGCCGCTGAACCTGCACGTCCGGAGCCTGTGCTCCGCAACGAGAGAGGCCACAACAGTGAGAGGTCCGCGTACCGCAAAAAAAAAAAAAAAAAAAAAAGTTTAGACTGAGACCCACAACAAGGCAAATTTTACATTGAAAACCCAGGATACATGTTTATTTATAGGCACCCATAATTGCTGAAAACAGAAGTTTCCCGAAACAATGCTTATGTTTACTCTGCGATACAGAGTTTCTTTTTTTGTTTTGATTTGATTTTTTTGGTTGCGCTGCTCTGCTCGGCATGCAGGATCTTAATTCTCTGACCAGGGGTCGAACCTGTGCCCCCTGCAGTGGACGTGCGGAGTCTTAACCACTGGACCGCCAGGGAAGGCCCAGAGTTTCTTTTTTTTTTTGTAATTGCCAGTTCGTGACCCACTAAGTTGATTTCACAAAGCACTAACGGGTCATGACTCACAGTTACCATTCACCACGTGTCCATCTCCATTAAAACGCATATTTAACATACTTGATCCCTGGGCAGGGATCAAACCCTTCTCACTTCTCAAGGCCCAGAGCCTAGCTCACCACCCTCAGGATTTACTCAAAACTCTGCAACAGGCCCCAGGAGCAGGGGTAGCATAAAGGGGGTGGAGATAAGAGCTTCTGCCCTCAGGAGCTTTCAGTCTAGAAGAGGGAGAGGAAGAGATACAACCTTGACCCCCATCACTCTACTTCCAGGCAGCAAATAGCAAATGAGTAAAAGTCACAAAGCTCCCAGGGGGAAGACAGAAGAAAAGGTGGGTGTTCCCCTAGGGGTGGTCCTAGAAGGCCTGGTAGAGGCAGCCACATTCCAGGTTGGCATGTGCTCTACAGCAGGGCTGGAGCAAAAAATCCATCTTAAGTACCAAGGAGAAACACCAGGGACGGGTCAGAGGGGCCTAGGGAAGTTCCAGTTCCCAGAGCAAGGGAAACGGCTACAAGAGTAGGAAACGGACACTGACTGAACACCACAGGCCAGTGCTGGCCAGGAGCGTCCACGCGTCGGCACTTCATCCTCACGAGCAGCGGGGCTGGTTTGGAGGCTGCATTTATGAACCCCACCCCCAGTCACTCGCGGCTGCTTGAAGAAGGTGGATTCAAACCCAGGGGTCCAGAGTGCTAATCAACCAACAGATGGGTCACGTATCCCAGGAGCACACCTCTCACGCCAGCATCATTCCGCTGCTGCCCCCGCTTTCGGCCATCAGAAAGCCAGGACTCATACCAGGCCTGAAATGAGATAATAAGAATGAGAGCACAGGGGGTTCCCTGGTGGTCTACTGGTTAGGATTCGGTGCTCTCACTGCCGTGGCCCAGGTTCAGTCCCTCGTCAGGGAACTGAGATCCTGCAAGCCGCGTGGCATGGCCAAAAAAGAAAAAAATAGCACACGTTTATGGCACTTATGCTGTACCAGACACAATATGTATTGTGTGTGTGTGCACATGTGTGTGTGTGTTTAATGTGTGTGTACGTACATAAACTCATTTAATCCTTGTAACAACCTCATGAGGCAGGTATACTTTATTAACCCCATTTTCCACCTGAGAAAACTGAAGCACAGAGAGGTTAATTAAGGTACCCAAGTTCACACAGCTTGTAAGTGCAGCAAGACAGCATAGGGCAAAGGAAAGAGTTATGGAATCTGATACGGTTTACAGGTTTGAGTCCTACTGATGACTTCGGGTGGGGCATCTTTCCCCTCTGGGCCTCAGGGTACCTCCTTGTAAGACGTGACCTCCAATTCTACCACCTGCCACCCTGCTACCTACACACACTACATTAAATACCTTTCCCGGCCACCACATGGGAATGGGGCTGTTTACCTACTCCCACGACCAGTCGTGATGTTCTGCATCCTGGGCTCTCCAAAGAGAAGGCCTTTTAAGCACACGAGCGCATCCTGGGCAGCATCTGTCTCCTCCACTGGACACGGAGCAGAGCGGGCACTCAGTAATTGGACTGAATCAACACCTCAAAACTTGGCAGTGTCTTCTGCTCCCGGTCTGGGGGCCAGCTGACCAAGGCCTCGGGCACCCAGAACCAGCTTCCCGTGGACCTGCAATGGCTGACACACCCCTTCCTCACCTTCTCCTTAAGGGCCCTTTTAGGGACTCCTCACTCAATCCAAAGGTCAAGTGAGGCCCGAGGCCAGCCAGGGCAACGTATGTACCAAAGAGGACAAAGAGGGCTTCCCTGGTGGCACAGTGGTTGAGAGTCCACCTGCCGAAGCAAAGGACACAGGTTCGTTCCCTGGTCCGGGAGGATCCCACATGCCGCGGAGCAACTAAGCCTGTGAGCCATGGCCGCTGAGCCTGCGCGTCTGGAGCCTGTGCTCCGTAACAGGAGAGGCCACAACAGTGAGAGGCCCACGTACCGCGCAAAAAAAAGAGGACAAAGACAAGACCCTAACTGCGGGGCTTTCGAGGCTGGTCATCCCTGCAAACATTGACACAGCACTGCCCCACACAGGTAACCTTCCCTGGACAGTTTTCCATGCCTTTCTCACAGTTACCCCCCCAGTGGGCTGAGCAAGTATGACCCTTGTGCCCACCTTACAGCCAAGAGAACAGACCTTGAAAAGTGGCGGCCCCCCGCAGCTGACAAGGGGTGTGAAGCCGAAATCTGCATCTAGGTTTCTGCACGTGCCAAGCTGCATGCTCTTCCCATTCAGCAACGCGGCAGCCACACACGGGAGTGGGACAGGACCACTCTGTCCGACACAGATAAGGGGCACAGACGTCTCAGGGGAGCACTTATCAGTGCCAGCCTATGCCACGACCGCCTGCTCTGGCCCTGGCAGGGGTCTGAGGGGGTGGGGAGACAAGACACTGGTATTTGGGGGAGGACTCCATGACATATCAGAGGAGCCCAGGCACCAGAGGGCATCATCGGGAAATTAATGTATCCAGTTCCCTAGGGTCAACTTGCTCTTCCAGAAAAACATGCTGTTATCTCCATCATATTAAAAGGTTCTGGGGGAAACTTTGGGGATATAAAAAGAAAGGAGGGCTTTCCTAGTGGTGCAGTGCTTGAGAGTCCACCTGCCGATGCAGGGGACATGGGCTCGTGCCCCATTCCGGGAGGATCCCACATGCCACGGAGCGGCTGGGCCCATGAGCCATGGCTGCTGAGCCTACGCTCCACAACGGGAGAGGCCACGACAGTGAGAGGCCCGAGTACCGCAAAAAAAAAAAAAAAAGGAAACAAACTCACCAAGCAGCACTGGCCACAGAGAGACAACCATTTTACATATATAATCCTACTTAACCCTCACAACAAACCCATGAAGGATTCACCATTTCCCCGTTTTACAGATGGCGAAACCAAGGCTCCAAAAGTCCACCCTGCCAGGAAATGACAGAGCAGGAATTGGAACTCAGGTGTGCATCCCAGCCTCCAGTCAGAACCCAAACCCTTCAAAATCCACAGGATTCAGGGCCCAAGGGGGAGAAAAAAGCATAACATGAGAGAGAAACATTCCTAAAACTCATCTTGCCAAGGCTACAAAAAACCCCATTACCCTGGCGAATCAAAAACAAACAATCATTATTGTCTATTTGCTGTAAGCTCCCAGCAACATGTATTAAAGAAGTTTATGTGAATCGTCTAATGCACTTGTGCCGTGGTCAGAATTATTACCAAGCTAAAAAAGATTAATTTTTCTAAATACTCTAAACCCCAGACACTATTATAAAGGCTACAGCTAGTGTAACATTTCTGTTATCTTGGCTGACAGGCCCTCAAGCACACACACCTCCCCTCCACCGCTCCCTCTTAAGCTCACACACACACACTCACCCACAGAGGCGGGAAGGTCAAGAGAAGGGGCGAGGAGGCTCTGGCCCGAGGTCCCCACTACAGAAGCAGCTTGCCTTGGAAAATCGAGCTGGGTGTCTCCCGGCTCCCTCAGAGCAGTGAATGGCACACAGCTAACTCTTGGTCCAAGTCTGCAAAGGCTTAGCTAACAAAGATGGTATTATGCACAGACTGGAGCGCACGGCTGGTCTTAGAGTTCAAATGAAGTGACCACTGCCAAAAACTTTGTTTGGGTCCCCCCTGCTCCCCCCGCCCCACCTCCCGCCTTGAAATAAAGGGCAAGGATTTGCAATTTGGGGTCTTGCAGCCACTTGAAACCCATTAAGATGGCCACACTGCCCGGGTTCTGGCAAAAAGCAATTCCAGTTACTCATTTAGTGTTTAATTAGCTACCGATAGAGGAGGCTGGCAGCCTCGGGGGTTAAGAGGAGCTGCAGCAAACAGGGTGGGAGCCCGAAGAAAGGCCACAACACACAGTCTGAGCTCCAATGGGGGGCTGGGGGGAAACAACCGTGTGTATGTTTTGTTTTTATAATCTGCCACACAAGGGTGCCAAGGGTCAGAGCCAAAGGCAACGCCGTGAACTTGCCAGGACCTCTGGGCAGATAGCTAGAGCAGCTTATCGCGGGGGAGAACACACCCCCAGCTCCTCAGAGCCCAGCTGCAGCCTTCTCCCGCTCCTGTCCACGCTGCCACCCTCTCACACCCCTGCCCCCAAAGGGTTCTGGCAGGCGGGGACGCTCCCCGCCTGGCAGGAACCTTAGCTCGGCACATCCAAGGAGAGCCCTCTCAAATATCACTTTGCTATTTCAAACCCACCAAGGACGCTGGACCCCTGCCACAGAGCCACAAATACCTCAGCTCCCATCCACGCCCAGGACTCTGCGGTGCTTTCTGACTTTAACCAACCCGCCTGGAGACACAGGCTCACAGCTGGGAGTGGAGGGGGGTCAGCTGAGTCCTGCTGGGGGGAGCACAGGGGTAAGAGAGCCAGCCCCACTGAGGCTGACCTGAAAGGGACCGCAGGTCTTCAGAGCAGGGAAACAGGCCCACGACTCGCCAAGGTCATGGGACTCCACATCCACTTGGCACCCCACATTCTTCACTGGGGATCACAGAGGGGACAGCAGCCATGAACCTCCTGAAATCATGTACAAAGTCTCCCCAGTGGGGACACACGCGTTTTCTGGAAGGTAAGGCCATAGCTTTTCTCACATTTTCCCTGCCAAAAGAGCCACCGCACCATAACAAACTCCCTTCTCAGAGGCCAGGTCCCACCTCTGCCAGTGACTCTGCAGTTCACCTCTCAGGGGGCTTCAGTTTAATTCTCTGCTAAATTTACTTCTTCAGTGACTATACCTGGGCACACTTTGGGTCAAATGATAATATCTTCCCTCTGTTTTGCAGGAATTCTGTATCAAATGAGGGTTGTCAAAAGCTCAGAGGTGGAATTTGGAAGAATGGGGTCTAGTCCCAGCTCTGCCACCTCCTGGCTACATGCCCTCAGACAAGCCATCGAAACTCTAGGCCTCAGTTTCTTCATCTGTAAAATGGGAGTGAGATTAAATAATAAAACCTGACCAACAGACAGCTGTGAAGCCAAACCACAACCATTACTGAAAAAGCGTTTTGAAAAGTACAGCAATGTGAGGGTCACTGCTCTCTAGCACCTTCAACTCAGAGGCACTGAGCTAGTAGGAGGGACTGTCCACTCCACATAAGGCCAGGACCAGACAGACATCAGCATCTAAGAGAACCCAAGGGCTTCACCAGAGAACCTCTGCCCTGGCCGGAGGGGAACAGCAAGGAAAACACAGGCAGGGTCCCTGCGAGCCTCTTCCCATGGCCTCTGGGCTCTTCTGACTTCAGGTAAACCAATTTCTCAGAAAAGTACATTCTGGGTACCAAACCCTGCATCGCTCTTCATTACGTGTGGTCAACATCAGGGCGCTCCGGCTTATACACAATGAGCCAAGCAAACTGAAGTTTCCAGGTGTGTGGAGGAAAATAGACTGTGACTCAAATAAAAACTCACCAATTCAGAGAAAATTTAAACCCCCTCTCCCACCGCTGAGTCACCTGCTTCATTCCCGGCCCTGTAGCCTGGCTTGAACTGACCCACCACCAGGAAGGGGAGACCACTGGCCAGGGACACAAATTCATTTCTCTAGGAGAGCTGAGACCAGGATCTTCCCGGATGAGGACCCTCCCAGCCCCACAGGAGTCCCTCCTCACCCATGCCCCACACACACTCACTACTCACTACCCACTGAGGCCCAGGCGGGTATATCTGAGCTGCACAGACAAACCGTGAGAATCTTTGAATCTCCTTGATTGAAAACAGAAGGCCAGTTACCGCGTGCTCTTATTTACACTCCACTTTATCTTCTAAAAAGGATTTAAGGTAACTAGTCAACCCACATTAAAATCACCTGGCTCAAGATGACCGAGCAAAAACGAGTCACTAAAAGAACATCTTCCAATATTCTACTCGCTATCCAAATTACCAAAATGCCCAAAAATTAGTATTTTTTCTTACCCATAGTTCCTTAATACCTTCATTCATTTAGCATGCGTGCCTACTATGTGCAAGGTATTGTGGGAGCTACAGGAATGAATAGCTCTTAGATGAATTGTCTCTGGCATGGAAAAAATGAATAAACTGTGGTTAGAAAGACAAACCTGAATGAGAAGTTAGCAGGAATAGGTGCAAACGGGTGACATTTGCCATGGACCTGTGCGGCCAAGTCTCGGCAGTGTTAGGAACACAGATTCTGGAGTCAGTTATGACCTGAGTTTGGATCCTAATTCTTACAACTATGACAACCTCTCTGTGTCTCAGTTTCTTCATCTGCAAAATGGAGTTAGCAACATGTCTTCTCTCCCAGGGCCCCTGGCAGCTTGAAATGAGAGCCTGAACCTAGAGTGCCCAGCACAGGGGCCCAGCACATGGAAAGCCACCAACAAAGGTTTGTACAGGTGGTTTGTATAGCCACTGAGATGAAGGAGTGATCAGAGTGTACAGCAAACTATCACCAAAGTCCTCCACAAAGAAGCTGAAAAGTGGACAGGATGTGACGGATAAGAGAGGCATTCACCCCAGACAAAAGGAAGGGAATCCAAAGAGGCTTCAGCAATAACTCTAGCAAGAAAGATGAGGGTGAACAAGATAGTAGCCATGAGAATGGAGAGAACACATGAAAATTTGCGGAGAACAAAGAGAAAAAGAGGGTTCCTTTTCATTTTCTTAAATATTTTTTCATTTTCCCATTGCTTCTCCTTCACCCCTGCAACTCAATACTCACCCCGCTTAACTCCTTCACAATAGAGACGTTCCCTCCCCATCCCCATTCATCACTCCATCCCTCCTTTCACATGACCTGACTCTCAGGCCACGACACCAAGTGGATCCCAATCCAGGAGAAAGGGTTTTGATCCCAAGATCTGTGAATCCTGGGCCTCAGTCACTGTGATTTCAGCTCTTGGTAGCTTCTTCTAAATGTCTACACCAACCTCAGCAATCTCTACACAAGTCTGCTGCCCTTCCTCAGCAAATTACTGAAAGAAAACCCATGTAAACTTTCACTACCACCATACTGTTCCAAGATGGCAGACCAAACCACAAATTGCCAAAGAGAGTCTCACGTTATGTACTAGAGAGCCAAACTTAGTTAAAAATTATTAACTTCTCTGAAAGATAGCACAGACATCCTATATCAAGAGTGACTGGAAATAGGTACGTCCCCCGCCCCACTCTAAAATGAAACCATTTTGCATAGCTGTCAGATACAGGCCACACAGGAATTGGCCATCCACAGGTTAAAACACACACACACACACACACACACACACACACACACGATTTTTACTAGGTAGAAAAGTCAAATTCACCAACTATTTTTATATGGCTAATGTAACTCTTAGCCTCTACGCCAGGAAACCCTGTGATCATCACCACCGATTTTCCCAGAAGAACCACATCACAAGTGAACCAGCCCTCTCACCTTGTACTACTAAAAGTTCACCAGGCTATAAGTACCATTCAGCAGCTTCTCTTTTTCAACCCTGGAGAGGGCACAAGAACTGGTCAATTTCCTCAGCATTCCACTCCAAGGGTATTAACCTTACAGTCATAGCAAAATTTCATCGCACTGAATGTTCTCAAAACCAGGGAGCCCCCAGGGGAAGTCTCTTAAGTCCTCATATTACAAGGAGAAATTTTCACCAGAAAGATACTTGTGGCATGGGATCTGACCACTTGTGAAACTCAACCAAAATGGGTTCTGATCTCCCAGGCCAGTTTCAAACTGCACGCAGGGGATGCAGATGGCCCAGCCAAGTGGGTGGGCTCTGATGACATTCGAAAAACCAACTTCCATGCCCTAGAGCTTTGGGACCATTTCTTCCCACCTCATGCAGAAGTGCAAAATCCAGTAAATGACCCCTTAAGTGCACATGTGTGTGCACACATACAGGCACACACACACACTTAACCTTCTACAAGACCAACAGGAAGCAAAGGAGGCTGGGAAGATCTTCGGACACTTCCCCTTCCATCCCCCCGCAGAAGATCCTAACCTGTTTCATCTGATCATAAGTCCGACTCCACCCCAACTGTAGTCCAATTTTTTTTTTTTTAAGGGGACCTTGGTGGGATATGGACATGTGACAGACACCTCTCTTACAATCTTAAGAAACTCATCCAGGGAGAATGAATGATAGAGTAGAAAGCACTACAACGTGATCAAACTATCCTCACAAGAACATTTTCAACACAGGTTTATGGACCAGCCAAGGACCTCAAAGTACACACTGTCTTAATGGACAACACAAGCCCCCCCATAAACAGACACATGCACCCCCCTCCAAAAAACATAATTTGGAAGATCCCTCCCTGGAAAGTAACCTAAGAATCTATTTCACCAAATTCTCACTCAAACACACCTTCTACTCCAAAACACAAGTTTCATAGTTACTTTTCATTTTTCTTGGTTGTGGTCAACTTCTTCATAAACCAGCACCAAAGAGGCTCAAGCCCCACCATCCTCCCAGGTGACTGCCCAATCAGAACATAAACCCCACATGGTTGAGCCCCGCATAACACCATTTAATTCTCCAGATAGGTATCTACACTCTCCTGCATAATTATAACATTATGAAATACCATTCACCAAGTTAGACCGCTGCTGGAGGAGAGTACGGGGCGAGGGCAGCAGGGAGGTGGGCAGGACAAAAAGAAAGGCAAGGAGAAAACAAAGACCACTGCCAGTTGGCTCTGTATTTGCTTTTGGTACTAACGAAGTTCAAGTTATCCAACCCTGCAATTATCGCCAGGATTAAAAATTTGTTACTCACGTAATCATGAAAGGCTTTTGCTTCACTCGAATGTTCACAAGTGTCTCGCCTTTCAGGAGCTGCACAGTAAAGGTCCCAAAATACGCTGCAAGTTGAAAAATAAAATAAGATCAGGTTACTAATTATTACTTGTGTGCCCAACAGCAAGTGTACAATGCACGGTGCTAACAGCACCACGTCTCCCCAAGGCTCAATCCCACCTTCCCAGTCTTCATTGGGCACACTCAGCCTAACAACAAAATGGACCCAACCTCTTCTGACAGCCTGGCATTTGTAATAAGAGTAACAGCTCTCATCCATCAGACACCTACTATGTGCTGGATGCCTCACGCCCATGACACTGCTTGTAACTACCACAGCACTGTAAGGTAGGTGATTTTATCCCCTCGTTATACATGGGGCAACTGAAGCTCCAGCAGGTTAGGGTAACCCACCCACTGATGCCCAGATGGGAGACAGGAATCTGGATGAGAATCCATGCCTGTCTCTTCTGTGCTCCGGTAACCACCCCCCACCTCCACCCAAAATGGCTGCACTTCATAAAAAGGTTAAATTGTCAAAGTCAGGACTATGACTCATACGCACAGCAAACTGGGTGACTCTGGCAATAAAGGGAATCTACAGGTTCTTCAACCCAGAGCCCACACCCCCATCTCCTGCCAACCCACCCGACTCTCAACCAGGCCCTCCCCCAAGGTGTTCTCATACAGAAACCATTCCCCCCCTGCCCACCAAAGAACATATATCAATTAACCAAAGGTTATGTTATGGATAACCAAGTATCTCGTTCTTTCACGTTGAAAGAGAGCCCTCCTCAGACAACCACCTGTACAGCAAAAGGAGGGGGGCAGATTTCCCTGCCTAACCCCCCTCCATGATTCTTGTATGGTCACCCCAACACTTTGCATTATGTGAAAACAGACATACAAATCCTCTGTCAACCAGTAAAACCCTATACAAACACAGGGTAGTCACTGCTATCAACAAGGGGCCTTAGAAACCCTCTCCAGGTCAGGAGCCCAAGGCCCAGGGATAGGAACCCGCTCGAAGGGTAAAACGTGCACCAGAGCGGAAGTCTGACTACCAGACCAGTGCTCCTGTCACCATCACAGCCAGCCCTGCCAGTCACCTGACGAGCACCTCACTCCAGGTGCGTGAAGAACGCAGCCTGGCCCTCTTCAGATCAGCTCCACCACTTCCTGCCACCCCAAAAGCCACAGTCGGTGTCAAATCACAGAGCCACCACTGCCTGCGCCCAGCACGACGCACTCTTAGTTCCCGGAGCTGAGATAAGGCTGGAGAAGTTGCGGGGGATTAAGGATAGCACAGGATAATCGGGGACTTCTGCTGACTGCAGAGGGAGGCTCGAGAACATTTCTTTCTGTGCTCTGAGGCTGCACACATCTGACTAACTTCCTCCACACACTGAAGATTTCTAACACTACAAACTCCCCAGTCCCTTCTGAGTAACTTTTACTCAAAAGCCTGAATTTCTGCAAAATCCATGGTGGACAGACCCGCCAGCGCCAGCCCCACACTCCTCTCCAAAAGCCACCCCAGAAAACCTACCACCCACTCCTACAGACAGAATCCTTACACCACACCGAATGCCTCCAACTCCGCAGGTCCGAGGTTGGCAAAAGCAATTAAAACCTCATTTTCTCCGTGCAGTTAGAACAGACACTTCATCCCCATGCATTTCAAAGACACTTGAAACAGTTACCCCAGTGAGCTGGCGGTCAGGTAAACGCGCTAAGATCCCAAGACAGGGCACTCCATTTTCCTGAACTTCACCAAAATATCAAAAGCCACTCCGCTCTCTTTTCCTTTTGAAAAGAATGTCAAAGACTCCACCAATCGGTCCCACAAAACACCCAAGTCTTACAGCAACTCCTTCCCGTTGACCCTAAGCCTCCCTCCTGCGGGCTGCAAACCGGGAGCAGACCGGCGGTGGTCCCACCCGAACAGGGCCCAGGGGCCTGGGAGAGGGTCACAGACAAGAGAGAGCCCCCATCTACCAACTACAGGCACTCTGCCAGATTCTCAGTAAAAGGAAACTTGGTTTTAGGGATACTTAGAGTAGTGGGGGGAAGGGGGGAGGTCCAGTAGGTCTGAATCAGTATCTTTAAAGGAAGTGGCAGCCCCTTCTTGCTTTCTCAGGGTGCCTGGAAAAGGTCCCCATGGATTTCTCTCTCAAGGTTTTGAGCTCACAGAATAAAAAGGAAGGGGCAGGCCAGTTGTAAAACAGACCTGGTGCCCCTCCACCCACCCCACCCCCACTCTCTCTAATTAAAGCAACGTGCAGAATTGACAAAAACCCATGCAGGTTTTTTTTTCAAGCCCATGCCCAGCGCCTCAGAGTGAGATGTAAAAGTACAGAGTTTCCATGCAAACACCAGGCACGATTAGTAGGGTTCTCAACAGTGGGCAAAGAGGAGGCAGAAACTTAGGCACCGACCTCGTCTGCCCTTTTCCTCCTTTGCCAGTCCTGAGGGCCCCACGGCACCCTGCTCTATGCAACGCTGGGGACTAAGGCATGGAGGGACCCGCTCCAGATCTCCCATCTTTGTTCACTTGAAGCCGGGGGCTCAGAACAAAACAAACACACACACACACAACTATCACACAAACTTACCACCACCACGAGTGCAAAAACCCAGGCGGTTCTCCCAACGTGATGTTTTTTTCCCATCGAATCTAGAAAGGAGAGAGCAGAGACAGCTTAGAGGAGCAGAGAGAAGGGGTGGGCTAGGGGCTTCCCAGAGCCAAAAGGCTGTGAAGACCAACTAACAATAAATACCAAAAGGTGATAAAAATTCAAAATGGTGGCCACAGTGGCTGCTCCAGAAAACAAAGGCTTTAAGAATAGTGAGGAGGAGGGGTGTCAAGAAATTGGATGATGGGGGGAGTTCCACTCACCTCCGACAAGAAGGTCTGTGCAGATTTCTGTGCTCCTACGTGCAGTAAATATTCGTAGACGTATAAAGCTAACCTGGAAAGTGGGCAGCAGGCAGAGAGAGAGAGAGAGAGAAAGCGTCAGACCACACCGGGCGCTCGCTCCTGGACCTTGCCAATTGGCCTCCAAGCCTGTCCTCCAACCCTGTCCGTGCTGTCCCATTGTGGCCCCAACCAGAGGTGAGCAGCTAGCTCGGTCCTGCCTGGGGCCACGGGTACGAGCAGTTAGGGGGTAGGTATGAGGAAACACGTTTACTTCAAGCCGCGAGGACTGGAGAGCAGCCCCCGAACTTGAACTTCCAAGTAGCGTCGGGACCAAACCCACCTAGGTCTCTCAAACTCGCAAGCAACCCAACCCCCGAGCCTCGCTCCTTTTCCCGATCCACTCCTTGCCACCGACCCACCCTCTCCCCACGTTTGAGAGTCCGGGGAGACTCAGTCCTGGACTCTGGAGTGCTCCGCGAGCTCTGGAGAGGGCAGTAAAGCGCCGCCCTCACCACCTCCCCCCAAAACAACTGTCCCCCAAGCCTAGGGCCAAGCCGGCGCCGCCGTCCCTGCCCAACCCGGCGCCCCGGAGGGCGCGGGGCCGGCGGCGAGGCCAAGGGCAGGGAAGGGAGAGCGCTCCCAGCCGAACAAAGCCCCCGGCACGCACTCCTCACGCCGCGGGCGGACAAAAGGAGCCTTCGGGGCTGCAGAAGCCACGCGCCCCCTGCCCGCGCCCGGTGGGCAAAGTGCCGTCCGCGCGGCGAGCGCCCCGGCTGGAGCGAGCGCCCAGGCTCGCTCGCGGGACCTCGTCCATCCCTCACCGCGGGACCCCGCGCCCGGCACGCCCCAAGGCCACCAAGTGCCCCCTCCCCCGGCGGCGCCCCCAGACCCCAACCTCCGCCGGCTCCCAACAATGGGCTCTCCCACGCCGCCCGCCGCGGCCTCGGGAAGGGGCCAAGCAGGCGGCGCCGGGGCCCGGGGCTCAGCAGCCCCCGCCCGCCCACCTGCCTCCCACCACCCGCCCGCAGCCCGGCAGCGGCGCGGCCGCCACTTGGAAAATAGGGCTTACTTTTCCCGAGCCTGCCCGTCCGAGGGCACCGCCGAGCCTTTGCCTTTGGCAAACATGGTTTGCAGAGAAGAGGGCGCCGAGCCTCGCCGCCGCCGCCGCTACCGCTCCGGCTGCTCCCGAGCTGCCCCCTCGCTCCCGGCCCCCTCCCCGGCGTTCGCTCGCTCGCTCGCTCGCGCTCTCCTCGCCGCGGTCCCCTCCCTCCCCCCCAGGCGCTGGCTCCGCGCTCTTTCCAGCTGTCAAAGCGTCAGCCCCGGCCGCGGCCCCATCGCCCTGGAACTCCTCCCGCGCCGGCTCGGCCTGGGGTGCCGGTGCCGCCGCCGCCGCCGCCGCCGCTCTCCCGCCGGCCCGGCTGCCCACTGGCTCGCTCGCGCGCCCGCCCGGCTCCGCCTGCGCCTCCCTCAGCGCCTCCGGCACCACCGCCGCCGCTGCCGCTGGTCTACTTGGAGCTCAACCGAACGTGGCTACCCGAGCGAGGGAACAAGGCGGGCGTCAACGTCCCGTGATTGATATGCGCCTCGGCCAATAGGCGCGCGGGGGAGGGGCCGGGGCGGCCCGGGAGGGACGCCCTGTCAGCGCCCGACCGCGGCAGTCCCCGCTGCGGCCGCCACCGAGGAGCCGCTATTCCTGCTCCTGCGGGCCAACGGGGTGGGGGTGTTGGGGGGGGTGGGGGGTGGGGGCCGGGGGCGCGAGCCTCTGTTTTCTCTAGATGTGGGGAGGGGACGGAAATCGGGACAGGGGAGATCTAGTCCCCCGGCCCCCGCGAGAAGAGGGTCCGACGCGCGCTCTCCGCGGCTTGGACCGCTGGGGGGGGGGGGGGGGGGGGCGCTGCGGCGTAGTCGGAGGGGAGGGGGCGCGGACCCCTGAGCGGAGCACCGTCGGCCCCCCCCCCCCCGCCACGTCCCTTTCCCTTATCTGCCCCTCACCTCCCCCAGCCTCAGCCCTGCGCCGGCCCAGCCTTTATCTCCCCCTCCCCCTCGCCTGCCCTCCCCTTGGGCTCCGACCTCGGCCCCCTCCCCAGACTCCCACCCGTCCCCCCCTTGGCCGCCCCGCCCCCGGTCCTCCCTCTCGCCCAGTCTGGCTTCGGAGCGCCGGGCCTGGGGCTCCACGCTGAGAACTGGGCGGCTCGAGCCGGCGCCGAGGCGCGAGGCTGCTCCTTTACTAGATCATTAAAATACTTTGGAAAACCCCAAAGTGGAGTCGGCGCGAAAATGGCCCTTGGACTGCTTTGGGGAGCCTGGGGGAAGGGACTGAGGACTTTGGCCAAGAGAACGGAGAGTGATTGCTCCCAAATTTCCAAGGTCTGCCCGCCCTAGCAAGTTAGCCCCTCGGCTTCTCCACGAGAGATGGTGCCATTCCGGGGTAGGGGGGCGTCACTTGGGCGCCCCGCTACGCGGAATGCGCGCCACAGAAATCTGCGAACTTCAAATAAATGGAGCTAAATTGGGGAGCGGGGGACGAGAGTTAGGCGTGGGGGGAGGGGAAGCTTCCATTGTCAGTGACCCAGGTGTACAATGGGAAATTGAGAGGGGGGCTGGCAGAGTGACCCAGCTATTTGCTGCTGACTCCTTTCTGCCCACGGCGAGAACCCGAGGACACACTGAGTGTACCTCACTAGAGGCTCTTTAAGACGAGAAACCAACCAAACGGGAAGACTCCCCCATTTTCAGACTGTTTTTAGAGCGCGGTTCTCTTTAAATGTGATAAAACACTGTCGGCACTGTCTCTTTAAAAGAGTCAAGCAGAAAAAGCTGTGTAAGCGCTGATTGGCTGCCTGTTTGGATACATCTTTAGGGGAGCCTTGAAACTGTTAGCCTAGGTTGATTTTTTTTTTTTTTTTAACAGCGCTGTTCCAATAAACAAGTAACGCCCCTCCCCCTAACATGCCTCGCACCAAACAATTAAAGGATAGGTCAGTGTCCTGGGGAAACACGTTTCAAGTAGGAAAACTCAGAACTAGATTCAACAAAATCAAGTATAATTCACTACCATTAAAGTTTGCTTATTTTGATTTGTCGAAGAGAGAAAAAGGGGCTTTAAAAAGAAATGCCCCGCAGCAAACGGATCTGCATTGGTTCAGGAAGGAGACTCTGGGTGCATATTTGGAATAATGTTCTGCTCAGTGTAGCAGCCTCCCTAAATTAGAATATAGCCAGGCCCTACCACCGCTTCTGGACGCGCTGTGTTCTCTGTTGGGACCTAGCGCTGGAAGGGGAAGGGGTCAGAAAAAGGAAAACTGAACCCTAGTCTCTGGTTGTATGTGCTAGCTCCCAGTTTAAAGGTTGTTTTGTGAATGAGAGAAGCATGGAGGTTGGGAGGGAGTTGAAATACAACGATAGGGGAGAGAAGGAAATAATTACAGTTATTTTTCCCCCCAGGCGTTTTAATTTAATAGGGCTAACTTAAGGTACCTTAGAGCCCACACTAATTAAATTGGCCTGCTCATACCCTTCCCCTGGACTTCTAATTTTGATGGGCTAGGAATGGCCAGGAATGGCTCGTCAACAGCCTGACTCACAAGAAGCCTGACTCATCTTGGGTCTGCAAGGCCCACAAATTATGAGTGTCATGAGTGTGGGTTAGGTCCCAGCTCAAGGAAAACACTGCCCTTCTCTGGCCCTACTGCATCACAGCTCTACCAAGTTGGCCATGCTGTGTCAGAGTTAGGGCTGCAACACAGGTATATCTGTTTGTGCATCATTTTCCTCATCTGTCAAATGGGAAGGGGGATCTTTAATATCTCTTGAGAGTCTGATGTTCTATGATGCTAAGATTTCCTTTCTATAGTTTTCTTTCCCCACACCCCACCCTGAAAAAAGGACAAGCACCTCCTTTCCGAGCAGGTGTGGCATGCATTTGGGGAACCTGTGCCAGGCTCTCTGTCCTTATGGTCTTCCCTTTGCTGAGGCTTGACCCAGAATCTTGGTAGGTTCATGGTGGACCTAAAAGAGATAGTGGGAGGGCCCAGGCAGAGCGAGAAGGAAGGGTGCCATAACCTCCCAGCCTGCTGGAGGGAGGGGAGCTGATGGGTTCCCAGGAAGTAGGACCACTGAGCAGCCCCAACTAGGTGTGCAGTTGCTAGCACAGTGATCCAAAATGCACTCAGATCAGAAGCAAACACCCTACCCCAGAATGGCACTTTCTCTGGAGAAGCCAAGGGACTAACATGATACGCGGGCAGACCTGGGAAATTTGGGTGCAATCACTCTCTCTTCACTTACCCCAAGTCCCCCACCCATTCCCCCAGGCTATCTTTCCCCACTGGATCCCCCAATCCCCACCTTCCCCACCCCACCCCCACATCTTCTGGCCCGGAGTGCCTCCCACCCCAGCCCCCTTCTTTGCTCATTCTTTAAGGCTTGCATCCCCTCCAATGCCTCCTCCATAAAATCCTCCCGGCTTTTCACTCCTGGAGTAAAACCCATCCCTCTAACCCTCTGCTTGGTCTCATTTTGCTTGAACCTCCAGAATAGCTCTCCATTCATTCTGCCCATTGTTGTGGCCATTTGTTTACTGTCTGTCTCCCCAGCCAGAGGTGGTTGGGGGGCTGGGAGGGCAGGAACTAACTCTGAGTCATCTGTGTGTCTCCAGCACCCAGCACAGGTTCAGTACCTGTGTGCAGTTAGCACTCCATGTACGCACCAGGGGCCACGGGGAACAAGAAAGGAAAAAGTGAGCTCATCCCCAAAGTAGCTCTGGGACGGGTAAGGAAATAAGAAATGCACATCAACAACAATAAGATTAGATAAGGCCACACCCCCAGCTCAGCCCCACAGCCTAAACTATAGCAGCTTGCAACTACTGTACTTTCAGTTCCCAGAATACACCAAGCTATTTTACACATCCACCCTATACTCATTCTTTCTTCCTCTCCCTCTCTCTCTCTATTCCTCCCTCCCTCCCTTCTTCCCTCTTTCCTTCCCTTCCTTTTTTTTTCTTTTAGGACATGTTTATTGAGCATCTACTATGTACCAAGCACTGTTCTAGGCACTGGGTAATAATCTAGGCAGAAATCCTTACGCCATGTTGCTTACACTGGTGTGAAATCCTCTGCCCTAAAGGCTCTTCCTGTGACAGACTTCTAATATTCTAAAATCCAGCCTGGGAAAGCCTTCCCAGGAAGCCATCTCTGGGCTCCTGGTCTGGGCTAGGAATCCCCTGGTGGCCCCTCTGCCTCTCCCTGACCATGACCTATTGCTGTTGGCCTCTGTGCATGGGTGTGGTCCTGTGTGCATTTCCCCCAAGGGAATGTGAGCGCCTCTCCTCCGGGTCAGGGAATGCTCATCATTCACCTGTGGACCTCCAGCGCACAGCAACAGTGGTGAAAGGAACAGAGCAAGTGAGTACCTGAGTGACCAGAAAGTGGAGGGACAGGCAGGTGGGGTGGAAGAGGGGAAGGAGAGGTGAATTACAAGCTTAGGCTAAGATGACCACTCCTTCACTCAGGTGCCAGAAACTGGGGGGCAGAAATCCTGGGCTCTGGGATCAGGTTGGTGGGGGCCAGGCCTCCAGAAGGTGGCACTTAAAGGAATGAGGCTTCAGGTCCATGGGCTCAACCCAGGAGGTTGTGCTTGCCAAGAATGCCAGAGGATCCCTTTTCCTCTCCCTGGTTTGCAGCTCTGTTTCTGTGTTCCCCACGGCCGCTGGGAGTCTGGGGGCTGCCCCATTGTCCTCCACACCACGCCCAGGGACGTTCGAATGGATGCTGAGCACGCAGCCCATCCCCTTCCTGCCCGCTGGGTCCTGGGATTTTGAGGAGGCACCTCGGGTCCATACCTTGGGTAACTCTGCCCAGGGAGGCTCAGGCCCAGGCTGGTCAGCCCCAGTTTTAGCAGAAGTTTTCTCAAGGGCGTTGGGGGCTTCCATGGGAGGAGTGCAAACTCCAGGGCCTGGAGGCTCGGCTTCAGCCTGGCTCAGGGCCTCGCTGGTGGACCTTGGGCAGATGATATTCTCTCTCTGAGTCTTTCTGTGAAATGAGGATGTTAAATAAGGGAACTGACGGGGAATCCTTTGCTGGGCTGTCCGTAAGTGTTGGCAGAGCCCACGGTTCTGACGCCTCTGGACAATGGAGAGTCACTACTGTGAAGGTTGTGTGGAGGCTCTGAGGAGGTAGAAATTGGGGTAACATTTTGTAACTCGAAAAAGATTATTACTCCTGATGTTATAGCATAGCAGAGCCAGCAAACAGGTTCTCAGGAAGAAGGAAGAGGATTTAAGTTTAGAATCAAATGTGTTTTTACATCTTCTGATGATGCCTTCTGATGTCCTGAGCCACCTTGTAGCAATGGGTTTTAGGCAATTTCCTGGATGGGTTTAGTTCTGTCTAGAAAGTACCTACTATGTGCTGAGCCCTGAGCCAGGGACACTGACTGGGAAGTACAAAACTATACAAAGCAAGTTCATGCCAGGGATAGCTAGGGCGAGGACGCTGACGCTCTGCCCCTTCCCCGGTTCCTGCTACACCTCCCTCACCTCCTGTCCAGAGTGCCCCAGCCTGGAGTTCATTCTCATGAGCTCAAGGAGAAGGCTCCATGGAGGGTCTAGGTCCGGGTAGCTGAAGAGTGTGGTAGGTAACGGTCATCAGGACAAGGGTCATTTTGTCACTGGGAAGGGGCAGCCCTCGCCCGCGGTGATGGTGGTTAGTAAGATGAACAAAGACGAGTAGATGAGAGCAGCGATTAACCAAAAGTGGATAGAAACTGGAGAAAGAGAACGCCTCAAAGAATTGCTGAGAGCTAAATTAATTGAATGTGGCTGGAAGGATCAGTAGAAGGCACACTGTAAAGAGGTAATGAAAGAAAAAGGACTAGAACACGTTACTGTTGATGACTTGGTGGCTGAAATCACACCAAAAGGCAGAGCCCTGGTACCTGACAGTGTAAAGAAGGAGCTCCTACAAAGAATAAGAACATTCCTTGCTCAGCATGCCAGACTTTAAGATTGAATTAGAGGGCTTCCCTGGTGGCGCAGTGGTTGAGAATCTGCCTGCCAATGCAGGGGACACAGGTTCGAGCCCTGGTCTGGGAAGATCCCACATGCCGCAGAGCAACTAAGCCCGTGAGCCACAACTACTGAGCCCATGAGCCACAACTACTGAAGCCCGCGCGCCTAGAGCCCATGCTCCTCAACGAGAGAAGCCACCGCAATGAGAAGCCCACGCACCGCAACGAAAAGTAGCCCCTGCTCTCTGCAACTAGAGAAAGCCCACGCACAGCAGCGAAGACCCAACGCAGCCAAAAATAAATAAATTAATTAAAAAAAAGATTGAATGAGATTGTGTTGTTTTGTGGTTTTATTTCTGAAAGTAAAACTCTGTCCAGTCCCGTGACAGGGTTCCTCCCTGCCTCCTCCACCCTGCCTTGGACCAGCATGCCTCTGTTTTCACTCACCTGCCATACCTTTGCCCCTGCTATTCCCTTTTCCTGGGACACTTTCCCCCAGATCAAGGCTTCCCTCATTCCTTTACTGCCTCTAGGTCCTTGATCAAACATCACTGGAACCCTCCCTAAAGCACCTCTGTGGAATGGCTCCTGTCCCCACTCCTTATCCTGTTCTATTTTTCTCCATAGCAACCATTACCACCTGACATATGTTTGTTTATTTTTTTCTTACTATTTCCCTCATTAGAATTTAAGCACTGTGCATGGGAGTTTTGTTTTTGTTTTTGTTTTGCATGCATGGGAGTTTTATCCTCACTTTTAGAACAGGTTCTCAATAAAAATGTCTTAAATGTTGAATAAAATAATTCACTTGGGCTTCCCTGGTGGCACAGTGGTTAAGAATCCGCCTGCAGTGACCTGGGTTCAATCCCTAGTCGGGGAAGATCCCACACGCTACGGAGCAGCAAAGCCCACACGCCACAACTACTGAGTCCACGCACCGCAGCTACTGAAGCCTGCGCACCTAGAGCCCGTGCTCGGCAACAAGAAGCCACTGCAATGAGAAGCCTGCACACCGCAACGAAGAGTAGTCCCCGCTCCCCATAACTAGAGAAAGACTGCGAGCAGCAGCAAAGACCCAGCTCAGGCAAAAAAAAAAAAAAAAAAAAAAAAATGGTGGGAGGCATTTAAACTAGCCCAGTGTGTGTATCTGTGTGTGTTGCGGGGGGATGAAGTGGGAGGTGGTCAGAGAAAGCTGGAGGGGGCGAAGTTTGAGTGGGAGTTAGGCAGTGGGAGGCAGGTGTAGGATGTGTTTCAGACAGAAGGGACGACATTCGTTAATTCATTCAGCTGACGCTGGACCATTCAGGGCCTTGGGTGTCATGCTAAGATGTTTGGTCTTTGTCCTGCCGGCAGGGGCTTTAACCAGGGGGTGACCTATTTCTGCTTCAGAAAGAGCCCTCAGGGGGCCATTGTGGAAGAGCCAAGCGCGGAATGCAGTGAGGGACCCAGCCGCAGCTTCGGTGAGGGGCGCTAGGCCAGCGAGGTGGAGAGAAGCTGATGGATGGGAATCTCCTGGGCTCGGTAGCTGACAGGATGTGAGGGAGCCGAAAATGACTCCTATGCTTCTGGCGTGGGTGACGGGGCTTCCAGTCAGGGAGTCCAGGTGGGGGAGCAGGTCTGTGGGTGGGGGAGTATGAAGAGCGCAGTCTGGGATGTGATGAGTTTGAAAAGCCCATTGGATGTCCAGATGGAGACATCCAGGAGACAGGTAGGTAATGAGCCTGGAGTCCCGGAGAGCAGCCTGCCCCGAAGATGTAGTTGGGAGAGTCATCAACATCTGGAATTTAGATTCAGGCCTGGAAGGGTGGCTAAGGTGATCCGAGCATAACCTGTCAGGAAGAAGACTGACGTGGTGCAAACAGGGCGGACCTCGGAGCATCCGCAGTCCCGATCTCCTGAAACCCGCTCCTACCACAGTTTCAGGAATGCAGCTCTCTCCTGATTTCCTTCCTTCCCCTCTGACTGTTGGTCCTGTTATCCTCTGAAGGATTCTTTTTTTCTCCAGCCTCCTCTCAAAATTTTATTAGTCAGGCTGTTGCTAATCCAATGTTACATAACAAAGGGCCCCCTTATCTCAGTGGCTTATAATAAAAGCCATTTATTTCTCATTCACAGGTCCGCAGTCAACTGGATAGCTCTGCTTCAGGGTGCAGTTCGAACCTGCTCCGTGTGTCTCCCCTGCCCGGACCCAGGCTGAGGGGCAGAGGCTGCATGGCATGTTTTTTTTAGAGTGGGTGAAAAGAGCACCAGGAGCCAAGCCAACCCATGCGAGCATCGCATCTCCTCCCAAGTCACATGGCCAGCCCCAGCCTCAGTAGGGAAGGGAAGAGTATGCCTCCCACAGAAAGGGGGTGGATGTTTGCTAAACAGAAACACAGTCTACCGCAAATGAGCATCTCTCAGGCTCTGTCCTTGACCTCTTTCTCGCTGGGCAAGTTCAGCCATGCACATGGCATGGACCACACCTAACCTCCGTGACGATGACTCTTGAATCTGGCCCAGAGCTTTTTCTCAGCACCATGTCTGTGTAGTTACAAGGCATTCCCACCTGGATGTTCCTCAGGTGCGTCAAGGTCCAAGTATCCAGAACCGCACTCCTTCTTCCTCCCTATCTGATTCCTGTTCAGCGCCTATTTCTGTACACCACACCAGCACCTGGGCCAGAACCCTGAGTGGATCTCTGCTCCTTTTCTTCCTCACCCCCAGCCAATACCAGGGTTGGTCAGCTGTATCTAATAAGCACCCCACGTTCTGTCCGCTCCCCCCAGCCCCTCCCTGCACTGTCATCACTGCAGTCGAGCCCCGGATTACAGCCCCCAGTGGATCTCCCTGCCTTCAGACTCTCCCCCAACCATCCGCCCTCTCCTTGACAGCCAGAGGGATGCATTTAAGGCACAGATGTGGCCATGGCACGCTCCTGCTTAAAACTCCTCAGTGCTTAAAATTCTTCATCTCATGCAGGATGAAGCCCAAGGTCCTCAGTAAAAAGTTCAAGGTCCTAGGGCTTCCCTGGTGGCGCAGTGGTTGAGAGTCCGCCTGCCGATGCAGGGGACATGGGTTCGTGCCCCAGTCCAGTGGGCCCGTGAGCCATGGCCGCTGAGCCTGCGCGTCCGGAGCCTGTGCTCCGCAACGGGAGAGCCCACAACAGTGAGAGGCCCGCGTACCGCAAAAAAAAAAAAAAAAAAAAAAAAGTTCAAGGTCCTTCACGATCTGGCTTCTGTCTCCCTCTGCAGCCCGTCGCTTACCAGTGTCCTGGGCACCAGGGGTAGACGTGATGCCCGGGACTTTGCAGCCTATGGGGGCAGCAGACAACTCCACTGGTACTTATGATACAACATGGCAAGTGCCACAACGGAGGATACAGGCATTTTACATATTAACAGTGGTGCTCAGCTGGTCTGGGGGGTCAGGGACGGTGGCCCAGAGGAGGTGGCCTTCCTTGGACCCCAATGGGAGTGGACAAGAGCTCTCAGGGAGAAGCTGGAGGTGGGGCTCTGAGGAGCACCAGCAGGGCTGATGAAAGAGGAGCTGGTGAAGGAGGATGAGGAGGCCTGTCCAGAGGGGCCCATGGGGAAGAAGCCTGGGGAGGGGCGCCAGGGAAGACAGTACTGCAGGGGGGATGCTGAATGCCCGACGGTGGCTGAGTAGCAGAGTGCATGAACGCGGCTTTCAGACAGCGCTCTGCAGAGGGCATGGTGGGCTGGTGAGAGCAGCTTTAGGGGAGCGATGGGGGCAGAAGCCAGATCATGGCGATGGACACGTAGGAGCGGAGACAATCAGTGCAGACTACTCTTTCACGAAGTTTGGTTGTGAGGGGTAAGAGACAGACTAGCACCTCTGGGTAAGGAGCTTTGCTGTGTTTGGGTTGACGACAGGAGAGACTAGACCTGTGTAAATGCTGATTGGAAGGATGGAGTAGAGTGGGAGAGGCCAGAGGTCCTGAGTGGAGGTCCAGGATGATGTTAGAGCAAAGTCCCTAAGAAGATGGTAAGGTAGCAGCCAACACAGATGGGAACCTCTCTGGGAATGAGATGAGGAGACTGGGCCTGGGCCCTCGAGGTACTCACCGTCTAGTGGAGGTGGCTTTGCAGAGGACCTAAGCTTTGAGCTGAGGCTTTGAAGTTTGAGTAGGAGTTTGCTAGGCAGCCCAGCAGTGGTAAAGGGATTCCAGGCAAGGGAGCAGCATGATGCCTAGGACAGCTAACAGGTCAGAGTGCCACAGTTGGTTCGGGAGTTTGAGGGGGTGGCATGGTGCAAGGACGGGACACCGGGGAGCTTCGGCACCTTCTGCATTGACTTTGTGAGAGCCTGGGAACTCGGGGCCCAGCGTAGGCACCCGTGGACCCTGAAGGAAGCCAAGGACTGTGTCCTGTTCACCTCTGTGCTGCGTAGGACCTAGCTTACATGTGCGTTGAGTGAACAAAGGATCTGTGCTCAGACAGGATACGTCCATGCTGAGGGTGAGTGTTGTGTAGACCACAGGCTTTCCTCATCTGAGTCATTCATGACTCTGGGCCGGGGCACCCAGTGAGCATTCAGTCAATGTCCCTGGGAGCCACCCCTCCCGTGGGGTCAGCCCCTGGGGCACTGAGGACTCCAGAGCCCACAGATGAAGGAGGGTGTGGTGGCTGCCCTCTTCCCCAGCTATCTGGGACACTCAGAGCAGAGCTCTCCAGCTCATTCTCCCATTCTGAGCTCCGTTTCCACGGAAACAGACATCAGCAACTGTCAAAGTCCCAGCTTTCAAACACGGGTCTCTTCCAAAACTTACTCTCACGTGATTCATAGACTCCACGGTGGTAGCAGCCCACCCTCCACCGCTCTGTGAGGAGGAGACCCAGGCATCACGGGCAGAGCCAGACTCAACAACGGGGCCCTGGCTCCCAGGTCAGCACTCTGTCCTTTGTCTAGCGCTGCCCCCAACCCAGGAAGCCCAGCAGCCCTCCTGCCTCATTAGCCTGGGCCTCAGTTCACCCATCCATTCGTATAATGAGAAGATAGTACCTGAAGTCCACACATGCTTGTTGGGCATCTCAGGGTCAGACTGGGATCCTGACCCTAGAGCAGCCCGCAGTCTCCATGGTTGATGTCACTGGAACCCGAGATCTGCTTCCTGCTCACTGAGGGCTGGGGACCTGCCCCCAAGCACACTGGGAGTGGGGAGGGGAGCACAGAGCAGGCTAGCACGAGAAAGGCTTCTTGGCACTGTCCACTGGGCTGTGCCCTCTCCACCCTTGGAATGCTGTCCGTCCACCCGCACTCCCAGCCTACACCTTCACGTCCCTCTGCTCTGTCTCTGTCTTGAGGTCCACTGCTCTCTCCATCTCTGCACTCCTATCCTCTGTGCCTCTTCTGTCTCTGGGTCTCTCCATACAGTTGCCTCTTGGTCTTTCTGTGGGCTTCTCTGGGTTTTTATCTGTCTCTCTGGGTTTCTCTATTTCTCCCACTAGAGAGACCCACGAGGACAGGGTTTTTTCTTTTGTCCATTGTTGCATCCACAATGCCTAAGGCAGCACCTGGCATGTAGTAGGTGCTCAGCAAACATTTGTCGAATGAATTATCTTTTTATATGTCTTTTTTTTTCTCTCTCTCTCCCTTGCTGCTTATCTTTTCCTCCTCTCTCTGTCCTCCCTTGGCCCAGCTACTGTTGTTGTGTTTCTTTTAACTTCTGCTTCTCTCTTTTTCTGTCTTTGTCTATCTCTTTTGCTCAGTCTCTCTCATTCTCTCTCTCCCTCTCTCCCTGTTCTGCCTCGCAGTTGCTGCCGGCCTCCCTCTCCCTCCCTCTCTCTCTTTCTCTCTCTCTCCTCTCTCTCTCTCTCTCTCTCTCTCTCTCTCACACACACACACACACACACACACACACACACACACACACACCCATCTGTGGCATTCTTTCCTGTAAACGTTTCCTAGGTTGATGTGGGTTTAGGAAGTCTAACTTTAAGCCTTCAGCTTCAACCCTCAGATAGCTGCCTACACACATTCCCCCCACCCCCAATTACCATGATAAACAGGACCAGGCACTGGGGCAGCTGACAGCAAACTGGGGAGTCAGCGAATTGTTTCTATTGCCTTCAGCTGGCTCCTGAGTCACTGTCTTCCTCTGCCCAGTGCCCCTCCTGACCAGTGAGACCCTCCCAGGGCCGAAAGACTGCCCCTCCCAGTAATCCGCTGTAGGGAAGGGTTCTGAGGCAGCCACTCACTGCTCTGTGTGACCCTAGTCACCATCAGCCTTCTTCAGAGGCCTGTCTAAAAGTTTCTTCTTGGGGGCCTGGGGGAAGACAACGGTTTTGCCCCAGGAAGAGGTGTTTTAGGCCCCTAGAAGCATGAGGGAACAGTGTGTGGTGGGTTCAGAAAAAGAGGCTGTATACCCCTAGGTAACCAGCCTTGTAGACAGCCCCTACTTGAGAGATAGTGGGATGTGATGGAGGAACACCCCGTGGAGTCCCACAATAGATCTGGTTCAACCTCAGCTCTACCCCTTCTTCTCTGTGTAGCCTTGGGCAAACTACTTGACCTCTCTGAGTCTCTGTTTCCTCATTTGGAGAATGGGGGTCAGGATACCATCCTTTTGGGATGAGATTTAGAGTAAAGTATATAAAGCACTTCACATATAGTACATGCTCAGTGAATACCATTTCCACTTCTCTCTTAGGACACAGGATATGCCAAAAAAAAAAAAAATGGAGTAAAGATATATGAAATATGTGCTATGCTGGGAGTAAAGGCCGGTCTTATGTGGTTAAGAGCTCTAACTTTGGGGTCAGAGAGGCCTAAGTGTGAGGCCTCCTTCTGCCCCTTACTGCTGTGTCATTGACCTGCTATAAGCCTGGGGTTCCTCGTCTGTAAGACAGACGTTGTCACACCAACTCTTTAGGTTTGTTGGATTAAATGAGTAATAGCTCTAAGTGCTTGGCCAAGTACCTGGCCTGCTGCGTGATCAGGAACTATTAGATGATACTAGTTTTCCAAATGTTAGCTCATTGACTGTCACAGCTGTTCTAAAAGTGGGTGTTATTTCACCCATTTCCAGGGAAGGAAGTTGGGTTTGGAGAGAAGGAGTGATTTACCAGGTGACCCAGCGGGCAGGAGGCAGCGTGAGGACTGGAACCTGGGTATCCTGACTACAGCCATTTTCTTGGCATCATCACCCAAAATTTAGAAGTTGAGCCCTAGCCCATAGGTCTTCCCTGAACAAGCTCAGGCGCTCACTCTTGCTAGGCAACGACGTGATTGCAAGAGGAAGCAAGTTATAGGAGCAAAACCCCTGCTCTGGGAGGCTAAATACCCAGGCTCATCCAGGACACCCCAAGCTTTTGAACTTGACATAGAACCACAAATAGTGGGAGAGCGGTGGGGAGAGCCAGGAGCCAGGAGCAATGGAACACGTGAAGTCCTTTAGCAAAAGGGTGTCTTCTGATGTGAGTTCCAGGGAAGTGTTATTCATGAATGTGGTTCATCTTGTATAGTGACATGGAAACAAGAATAGTAGGTGTGGCACCCCACTGGCACTCCGAGGCCTCCTACAGAGGGAGGGAAGAGACGGAGGCGTTTGCTTACAAGAATTATCCTGGGAGACAGTGAAAGGATGTCATGGCAGAAAACAAGGCCAGGCACACCTGGAGCCTACAGACTCCAGGACGGAGCCCCCAAATGCCTTGGGGCTGGGTTCAAACCCAACGGATAGCCTGGATGGGAGGACCCAGCTCAGGTCACAACATCTGGGCCACATATGCCCCATTCTATTCTCTACATAGGTCAATTCCGAGAGCAGCATGGAACTGCTAACTGAGCCATCTGCGGGTGAATGGAGGGTTCCTTCTGGAAAGAGAGTGGGAATAGAGATTACCAGCAGTGACTTTAGCTGATGAAAGTGCCTCATAACACTAATCCCCCCATTTAAAAAGTTTTTTTTCAACTTGTCAGAGCTGTGAGTCACCCTCTAAGTGAAGGGATTCCCACGCCTAGGTGCTAGTTGGCTGGCAGATGCCAAAACAAAGACCCAGCAGCAAAGTGCTTGGCTAGGTTTGAGCAAGGTGCTGGGGCGGTGTTGTAGGTGAGGCCCTGTCACTTCTTGGGAAAGAACTGTCTTCAGAGCAGCAAGTTTCTCTACTAGGCATTTATTTATCCTCTGCCACTTGGCAAACATGATTCCAGTTCAAAAAGCTTGCAACGAAGGGATTGCGTTTGAGGTTAATTAAAGAGAGAAAAGAAAGCAGGACCGGGGAAATAAAAAGAGAATAAAAATGAATGATACATCTGCTGGGACTGAGTACCAGATAAAGCCATAAGCTCCTCACTGGCCAAGGCAAAAAGGGAAACATCACTTATGGAGCTCTTGACACAGAGGGGATAGAAACTACATCTGTCGAGTACAATCTGGTATTTTTAACATATATAGTATTATTTCCTCACCAATACCCTTGTCAATAAGCCATTGTTATTCCCATTTTCTGGGAAGGAGAATGAATCTCAGATGTTGCAGTGGATACTGTGATGGTGCTTCACTGAGATGTCCTCTCCAGGACCAATGCACTCATCCCTCAGCTTCTGGGAATTGGCTGCCAACAGCTCACAACAGCATTCCTCCCTGGGAACTGACTTTGGCTGCAGGGAACTACTTCACCCAGAGTGACACCCTCCCCCCTTCCCCTTCAAGTAGAACTTCTTAGTCCTGCTCTTAGGGTCTAGAGGTCCCAAATGGGGTAACATTTCCATCGGGGACACAGGAAGTGTTACAATGAACTTCAAATATGGCTGCTGCCCGATTATTTTGAACTCCTTGACCTAAAGATCATCAGCAAGGAGAGGAATCCCCACCCTGGCAGAGGTGATTGACCCTGGTCATCAGGAGGAGGTATGGCTAAACAGTAGGAGCAGAGGAGAATCTGTGTCATGCTCAGGTGATCCACAGGGGCGTCCTGTGTGCTACATGCCTGGCTTTCATGGTACATGAACAAGACAGGCAGAGTGTGGTAAGGTGGGGTTCAGACCCTTTATGGTTGAGGGTCTGGGTCTCCACCAGGAAAGTTGCCTAGACCAGAAGAGATATTAGCAGGTGAGGAGAATCCAGATCAGGTGGTAGAACAGTGATTGCTAGTATCAGTTGTAGTCTTGAGATCAACTTCCACAGCTGGTGCTGTAGTTCACCCTACTAACCTTCTCTTTCAAGTTTCCCAGGAAACAAACCCAACTGGAATCTTGGAGAAGTGATTCCCAAATGGGTCAAACTTCACAGAAGCAAATGGAATAGGACAGTGCAAGGGGACACTCTGTAGTGGACACTCTGGTCCCCACCCAGATCTCTTCTTTAAGGCTGTCCCACCCATCCTAAGCTGCTTGCAATATTGCTGCGGGGGTCCTCACCCAATGGTCTGCCCCCTCCCAGGGGTGGCTAATGTGGAGCTGCCGTGCCCAGCTACCTCGCTTCAAATTGGGACACCTCTGAAGGGCCATCCCAGCTCCAGAGCTTTCTGTAGGATCAGCTGAGGCCTCATTTACAGCCACATTGCAAGTCAGCTTATACCTGTGACCAATCCTGCCTTCCTACCTTCCTTACGGGCATATCTTCCAAGAGCACTTTCCAATAAACCTTGAGCTACAACTGTCAAAGTCATGGTCAATCGGTTTGCAGAGAACACAATCAAAAGCATGTTGGTGTAGTCGCTCAAGATCTCAACCCAGATATACATATGCCCCCCTGTGTCATAGAGGCACTTTCTCAAAGGAAGCAAAAGTGTCCTTCCACAGAGTTGTAAAATTTTATTAAGTATTTAATAAAGAATCAAAAGTTTTAAAATGTGTATGCTCTTTAGAAGAGGAACTTCCAGTTTTCTGAGTACTATTGTTGTATAATCAACAACCTTAAACTTAGTAGTGTAAACAACAGCTGTTTTATCATATTCAGGGATTCTGTGGACCTTGGACAGGGCACGGTAAGGATGGCCATCCTCTGTTCCATGGTGTCTGGGGACTCAGTTAGCAAGACTCCAACAACTGGGGCTAGAATATTCCAGAGGCTTCTTCTCTCACACATCTGGTGCCTAGGCTAGGATGACTCAAAAGTTAGTTTTGGCTAGGATTGTTATGGCCTCTCTGTGTGACTTGGACATTTCACCATACGTCACCTGGGTTTCAAATGGGAGAGTCTTGAGAGGGTGCGTTCCAAAATTCCGAGGCGGGAGCTGCATGAATCTTTATTTCTTTTTGGCTGCCTTGGGTCTTCGTTGTTGCACGCGGGCTTGTGTTGCATGCGGGCTTTCTCTAGTTGCGGTGAGCGGGGGCTACTCTTCATTGCGGTGCGTGGGCTTCTCATTGCGGTGGCTTCTCTTGTTGCAGAGTACGGGCTCTAGGCACGTGGCCTCAGTAGTTGTGGCGCACGGGCTTAGTCGCTCTGCGGCATGTGGGATCTTCCTGGACCAGGGCTCTAACCCGTGTCCCCCGCGTTGGCCAGCAGATTCCTAACCACTGAGCCACCAGGGAAGCCCAGCTGCGTGAATCTTTATGACCTGGCCTCAGAAGTCAAATAGCATCACTTTTGCTGTATTCTAGTGGTTAAAGCTGCACAAGTTCTCCCAGATTTCAGGTGGGAGAACTTGATAGGAGGAGTATCAAAGAATTTGCAACCATTTGCTTTTTTAGACCACACACCACTTGTGGGGATTTATCATAGGGAACTATGGGATTTATCTTAGTGGCTAAGATTTATGTGAAATGAAGTTTACCGCAACATTGTTTCTAATGCAGAAAAACTGGAAGCAATCTAAATGACCAAAGACTCACAGGGGTTGGTTAAATAATTTGTGGTACAGTGTGTCAATACTATGAAATACTATGTAGCTATTTTAAAAGACAATATAATATGATGGAAAGATTTTTATAATGTATTGTTAAATGGAAAAATTTGGTTGTAGAGAGAATATATTGTAAAATACGTTTTCATTTAAAGAATAGAGTTTTGGGGAGTTCCCTGGTGATCCAGTGGTTAGGACTCTGTGCCGTCACTGCCATGGGCCTGGGTTCAATCCCTGGTCGGGGAACTAATATCCCGCAAGCCGGATGGTATGGCCAAAAAAGAATAGAGTTTTTTAAATTACAGAAATATTCAACAAATTAATTGAGGTTTTCCTATGCCAGCCCTGAGCTAGGCACTGGGGATGCAGAGTAAATAAGAACGTGATTCTTCTTGTGAAAGAGCTTACAGTCTGAGGGTGAGGATGGTAGCAGTGGTGGTGGTGATGGTGACAGACACATAAGAGGAAGAATGTTTCTATTTGGTGACTTTCCAGAGGAGATAACACTTGAGTTGAGTTTTGAAATAAATTGGCCATACACATTAAGTGGGGAAGTGTTGTAGTCATGGAGGTTGACCCCAACCCCTGTCTCTTCCACCAATTATAACTTCATTTCTGTTGCTGGTGATTGGTTTAGAAATGGTGTTTCCAATCCTGAACAACGTGAGGTGAGGGAGAGTCTGCTAGGGGGCTGCTAAGAAGAGTTTCCAACTGCCTAATAAAGAGACACTCGGCATGGTCTCTTTCTTCCTGTCGATGTTGTCATGTCTAGGAGTGAAGTATGAATCTACTGCCATCTTCTTCCAACCTGGAGAGGATTCTATTTTAGAATGAATCTACTCCCAAGGGTGGCAGAGAAATGAGGCCGAAAGAGCTGACTCCTCCACATTTTTGAGCTGCTAATTGTATAGTGCCTAGGACCCATCTTGCCTCCATGGCAAGTGAGAGAGGCATTTCCTGATTGTTTAAGCCAGTTTGAGTCAAGGTGTTCTGTTACTCGCAGCTGAAAGAATCCTCACTATTGCAGAAGAGCATTCTAGGCACCAGGACTAGATGAGAGAGAATGGCTTGTAGTTCATTGTGGCTGCAGGGGAAGCTGTATGGGAAGGAGGAACGGCAAGGGCTGACAACGGAGAGGCCAGTAGGGCCAGGTCATGACAAGATTGTGCCATGAGGTTTCCAAGACTTCATCCTGAGGGCAGTGGGGAGCTGGCCAAGAGTTTTTAACAGTGAAGTGATGTGTTCAAATCTGTATCATAGGAAAATCACTCTAATAGGTAAGAACAATTTGCAGGAGGGAGATAGAGAGAGAGAGAGAGAGAGAGAGAGAGTGTTAGGGTAGGGAGATCAGTTGGAAGACTTATGCAGGTGGGAAGAGATGATTGGGCAATGGCAGTGAGATAGTTGGAGAGCAGGAGAAAGTCAACACACAGTAAGGAGGCAGAGTTGGGTACCAGGCTGGGTGATGAACTGGCTGTGGTGGACAAGAGAGGGGATGAGGCAACCTCCCAGGGCTCAGGCTTGGGCATCTGGGAGGATGGTGATACCATGTACTGAGAAGGCAATGCCAGAAGAAGGTTTGTGTGGGTGTTTCCAAGCTTTGTTAAGAGCTCGGTTTAGACATAGTATGTACATGGTGCCTCAAGATACTAGTAGTGTAGGCAAGCTTACTAAAAAGGTCATCTCTCGCCTTTCTTCTTTTTTTTTTTTTTTTTTTTGCGGTACGTGGGCCTCTCACTGTTGTGGCCTCTCCCGCTGCGGAGCACAGGCTTTGGACGCGCAGGCTCAGCGGCCATGGCTCACGGGCCCAGCCGCTCCGTGGCATGCGGGATCTTCCCGGACCGGGGCACGAACCCATGTCCCCTGCATCGGCAGGTGGACTCTCAACCACTGCACCATCAGGGAAGCCCTCGCCTTTCTTCTGATAACCATCTTGATTGGCTTTGGGAAACTATCCCTCCACCACTGGATAGAGTCTTGGGGGGGGCTGCCATCATTCTGACCAAAGGATGGACCATGATCTAAGCCTGGACAATTAAATGCTTTCTTTGGAATCTGAACCTTGACCTGTCTCAAGCAAAGTAATCAATCATCCATCCCCCAATATGAGGTTTTGTCATAGTCTGGGCTCCCCTGAGCTTAGGGCCTGAGCAGGGAGGGCTTTTGTGCAGGAAGTATATTTGGGAAGTGATTCCAAGGAGCGGGAGAGAGGAACTGGGGAGAGAAATCTGACCCAAAGGTTATCACGTTGGATGCTCCAGTCCACTGGAACCTTCTGAGGAGTGGAACGTGAGTCTCAGAACAGCCTGCAAGGGGGGTAAAGGGAGACACCCGTGTCCATTGACTCCTGACCCTACTGGGTAAAGATGTTCACCCCTGCATCCCTGGGTGACCCCTGAGTGCATGCCCACCAGGTTCCCACAGGCACCACAAGTGGCAGCCTGAGAGAAGCTTGGGGCAGGAAGTGAGAGGCTTTGGCGCATCTCATTTTGAGATGAAGCATTGTCAGTGCAAATTGGGTCAAAACCCTTGCAGAGAAGACCACAGTGGCAATAGAAGGGAGCCTGAGAGGATGTGAGCCAGGCAGAGAGATGTCTGATACACACCTCGGAGGGCTGTCTGCTGGCTCCTGCTGCCGGGATCTCCAGAACTACACCCACGGTGTCCTCTCCAAGGCCTGATGGTCCACCTGCATGCCACATCATAGCCTACCAGTGGACTCCTTTCAGGCTCACGTTTGTCTATTTCTGTTGCTTAAGATTAAAAAAATGCTAATGGTTGCAACATGTGACATCACAGAGAGCAAACTCAAATACTGTCACAGAGCAAATAACAAGACATTTTCCTGTGGTGTTTCTTGAAATGTCCCTTGGTAAAGTTGGAGGGCTGAGGCATGCCTTCTGAGGGTGCTCCCCCCCACCCACTGTCCTCCCTGAATCCAAGAGAGCACTTGGACTCCTAAAGGGAGGGGTTCACACACTCTTGCCCTTCTCAACCATACTCCTGTCTGAGAACAGCAAAGACATACCTATGACTCATCAACAGCCCTGGCTGGGTGTGCTCCCAGGCTAAAAGAGGGTCCTTAGGGCTTCCCTGGTGGCGCAGTGGTTGAGAGTCCACCTGCCGATGCAGGGGACACGGGTTCGTGCCCCGGTCCGGGAGAATCTCACATGCCGCGGAGCGGCTGGGCCCGTGAGCCATGGCCGCTGAGCCTGCGCGTCCGGAGCCTGTGCTCCGCAACGGGAGAGGCCACAGCTGTGAGAGGCCCGCGTACTGCAAAAAAAAAAAAAAAAAAAAAAAAAAGAGGGTCCTTAATGTACCACAAGTGAGAGAGGGCCTGCTTAGACCAAGGTGTCCGCCCTGGGTGGGGGGGGGGGCTTCATGAGTTTATGGGCACAGGATGGAATCACACTGTAATTAAAACATATGAATTTCTGTGTGTGTGTGTGTGTGTGTGTGTGTGTGTGTGTTTTGCATATACATTAGGCCAGCTTTCTTCAGCAGAGATAGTACTGATGGTCACTGACCAGGTATCCCTTTTAGGGAACCATGACGAAAAGGCAGGGAGAGAACAGCAAGTAAAGACTTAAGAGTCTTGGAATAGAGACACTCCAAGTCGTGTGTTCATTTTTCCAGTCTATAAACATGAACTAAGCTTAGATATTAGGTACCCATGTCTAATAAAGCTGACAGACACAAATATAAAGTTTAATAGGAAATTATAAGAGCTAAAATAAAGGGATGTGTAATGTATCACAAGAAAGTGAGTATTTTATTATGGGAAATCTGGAAAGACTGCCCAGAGAAGGAAGTGCTTGGGTGGGTCTTAAAGGATGAGGAGGAGTTTCCAGGCAGATGATGGGGGAACAGGGAACGGGAGACAAGCAATCAGCATAGCAAAATCACAGAGGTGTAAAGCAGCATGGCACATAAGGGACACGGTGAAGAGTAATGGTGGCAGTTAGCTAGGAGGGTCGTACTTGATTCTGCAGGAAAAAGGAAGCCGCTGAGGATTTAATTTGGGAAATAATATTCCTGTAGTCATGTTTTACATACTTTAAATAAAACATATGTGTGATGTAAAAAATAGTTCAAATAGTATAGAAAAAGTGAAAAGTAAAAGCCCTCATTGTCCTTTCCTCCCCCCTAAACCCCCTCAGTTAACCGTAACAGCTAATAGGTAGAAGTTTCTTGTGTATCCTGCCAAATATTTCTATATACCTCTATACCTCAAATTATGTGTATCTCCTTTCTATCTCTAACAAATGAATTCATGTTGTATATCCTATTCCGTAGCTTGCTTTCTTCTCTTAGTAATATGCCCTAGACATCTTTCCATATTACATATAGGGACATCTCATTCTTTTTAACAGCTTCATAGTATTGCATAGCATAGGGGAACAAATTACCCTCCAAAATTACTATGCCCATTTATATAGTCGCTAAGTGTGTATGAACGTTCCAGTTAGCTTTCCTCCTTGTCAACATTCTAGCCATCTTTTTCATCTTGACGCATCTGATATCTCATTGGGATCTCATTGACTATCTTGACAATCTGGTATTTCATTGTTTTAATTTGCATTAATTAATTGAATTATAAGTAAGGGGCTCATTTTTTACTGTGTTTATTAACCATTTGTTTTTGTTTTTATGCAAACAGCTTGTTCATATCCTTTATTTACTTTTATGTCTGTTAGTCGTTAAATTATTAAAATTATTTATATTTAAATGAAATTAGACTTTTGTTTATAAATAAGTTATAATAGTGCATATATATTATATATATATATATAATGTATATTAATTGACTTTTTTTTTTTTTTTTGCGGTATGCGGGCCTCTCACTGCTGTGGCCTCTCCCATCGCGGAGCACAGGCTCCAGAAGCGCAGGCTCAGTGGCCATGGCTCACGGGCCCAGCCGCTCCGCGGCGTGTGGGATCCTCCCGGACCGGGGCACGAACCCGCGTCCCCTGCATCGGCAGGCGGACTCTCAACCACTGCACCACCAGGGAAGCCCTATTAATTGTCTTTTGACTTTGTTTACAGAGTTTTTGCCACATGGAAATTTTAATTTTTTTATGTTCTCAAATTTATTATTTTTTTTCTCTAACAGCTTCTAGGTTAGTGTCATGCCTGAAAGTCTTTGCCCTCCCTAGGTTATGAAATAATTCATCCATGTTTTCCTCTAGCACTTTTTCGATTTCATCATTTATGTTAAAATCTTTAAAAAAAATATTTATTTATTTGGTTGCACCAGGTCTTAGTTGCAGCAGGCGGGCTCCTTAGTTGCGGCTTGCAGCCTCCTTAGTTGCGGCTCCTGGGCTCCTTTGTTGCAGCTCGCCAGCTCCTTAGTTACAGCACATGGGCTCCTTAGTTGTGGCATGTGAACTCTTAGTTGCGGCATGCACGTGGGATCTAGTTCGCTGCCCAGGGATCAAACCCAGGCCCTCTGCATTGGGAGCGTGGAGTCTTATCTACTGCACCACCAGGGAAGTCCCTATGTTAAAATCTTGATTCTATCTGGAATTTAATTTAGATGTGCTTATTCCTGAGTGCACGCTTTGCTAGCAACTTGCTCTCTTCATGGTCTTGTATATTCCCAACTACTTCTTCCATTTGTTTAATTATGTTTGGATTTTCTTAACCAAGAGAGAGTCTTCTATTTCCAACCTAGAGGAGAGGTTTAGAGTGAGGACCTGTGACCAAACTGCAGGTGATAAAGACAAAAGTAACAGGAAATTCTGAAGCCTGCTGTCCTGTTGGTATCTGAGACCTTTCACATTCTACACAAGAAGGGTAAGTGCAAATGTGGACACTTGTTATGTCATGGAAATGGGGGGTGGGTGGGCAGGTGAGTAAAATAGTGACTTGTGCTAGTGAGGATGTGGTGGCCAGGACATGCTCAGGCTCACGGCTGCTGCTGGGAATGTCCCTGGGAACAGCCCTTCTGGAGAGCAGGGTGGCAGACAATTCCTATTCCTTGACCCAGTAAGTCTGCTTCTGGGGATTAACTTGAACAGATAACCAGAGAAACCAGCTTTCACATACTAGAGAGTTTATCACAACAAAATGAATAAGAAAGAAACATTGAAACAGTTGTAATAGCCAGAGGTTATGGTGAGATAAAAGTAATAATGCTTCAGCCATATCAGAGAATATTTTGCAGCCATTAACAATCATGTTTTAAAGAAATAGTCAATGTCATGGGGAACGTTTATAATATAACTTTAAGTGAAAAACATAAAATCTAAACTACTTATATAATATGGGGCAATTTTTTCCTCAAATTATGTGTGTGTGAGGTATGTGTCTGTGTGTTATGTATCCACCAGTTAGTAGCTCTGAATAAGGGAGCAAGTCACTTCTCCCCTCTAAGGGTCAGTTTTATCCTCTGCAAAATGGGGCACTTGTGGTTCTTATCTCATGGGGTTGCTATAGGGATTAAATAAGACTGAATAACAGCAAAACATGAAAATTAATTAAAGACCAAAAAGAAATATCTTAAAATGCCAACCATAGCAGGGTTACAGATGCTGTGATTCTTTTTCTTTACAATATTTTGGTATTTTCAAATTTTCTAAAATGGCATAATATAACTTGGAAATAAGGAAATGTGTTTAGGTAAGTGAGTAAACTATTACACTGTTGTTCTTTCAACAACAAGCTATATGGCTTGAATGTAAACAATTGAATTTTTTAAACAGAAAATACAGGGAATTCCCTGGCAGTCCAGTGGTTAGGACTCCATGCTTCCACTGCTGGGGTCCTGGGTTCGATCCCTGGTCAGGGAACTAAGATCCTGCAACCTGTGCAACATGGCCAAAAAACAAAAACAAAGATAAACAGAAAATACATTCTAATTGTCAAAAAATTAAAGGCATAAAACCGGACAGATATGAAGAAAGTAAATCTTCTGCCCAGTCCTGTCCCACAGGCACCCAGGGACTCTCTGTGGTGACCCCAGTATCACCAGTTTAATTGCTTTTTCCTAATGTGACTTTTGAGAAATAAAAAGATTCCCACACGTAGTGACTTAATCTGGATTTGACAGCAACCTAACTCGAAGTGGCGTAAGCAAAGCAGGGAATTTTTTGGCTCATGTAGCTGAAAAGCCCAGGGGTGGCTCTGGCAGCAGGCTTGGCTGGGTCCAGGCCCTCAAACACCACCATTAGCATGTGTTTCTAACTCTTGGCTTTGCTTCCTCTGGTGTCAGCTTCATTCTCAGACAGGCTCTCCCTAAAAAGCCTCCAGGATGGCCATTGATGGTTCCAGCTTGGTAAGTCCCACAACAAAGCAGCATTCCCTTCTGGTAGCTCTGCCAAGAATCCCAGATTTTCCTCTCATTGGTCTGTTGTGGATCAAGTGACCACCTTAGGCCCCCACCTCTGTGCTCAAAGGTCACAGAATGCTCTGATCAGCCAGGCAGCGTGAGGTCAGCCTCGTCAAAACCAAGAGGAAGGTGGAGCGAGTTCCTCCAAAAGGAAAAGCAGGCTTTGCCACCAAAGAAGGGGAATGAAAGCTGAACGGGCAGAGTAAGATATGTGGCCACCACCCTACCCTAGTGCTTCTAGAAGAATAGTCCATTTGCTAAGCAAGTTATCCTCTCCTTTTCAGAGATCCATGTAAAAAGGGAGGTTTCTGCATTCCTGCTAGTGGCTTCACATGTGCATGGTGTAACCATCCCTGGGATGCCTGGTTTCTGCTAAGTCTTCTGCCCAGCTACTCACATGGACTTTGCTTCACCCTGGGGAGTTAGCTTCTTAAGGTACTTTTTGTATTTCAGTGAATTCAATAAGCATTTTAAAAAACACCAAAAGGGAGGTCTTCCCTGGTGGCACAGTGGTTAAGAATCAGCCTGCCAATGCAAGGGACATGGGTTCGATTCCTGGTCCGGGAAGATCCCACATGCCGCAGAGCAACTAAGCCCACGCACCACAACTACTGAGCCCACACACCACAACTACTGAAGCCTGTGGGCCTAGAGCCCATGCTCCGCAACAAGAGAAGCCACTGCAATGAGAAGCCTGCCTACTGCAATGAAGAGTAGCCCTCACTCAATGCAACTAGAGAAAGCCCACACACAGCAATGAAGACCCAAGGCAGCCATAAATAAGTACATAAAGAAATAAATTTATAAATTTATTAAAAAAAATTAGCAAAGTTTCTAGATACAGGACAATATACAAAAATAATTATATTTTTCTACAGTAGCAACAAATAATTAGAAAATGAAATTTGAAAATATAATTTATAATAACATCAAAAAGCATCAAATACATAAGAATAAATGCAATAAAATATGTGCAAAACCTTTACTCTGAAACTTTAAATCAGTGCTTCAGAAAGTAAAAGAAGACCTAAATAAATGGAGAGATAGGCCATGTTCATAGATTGGAAGACTTAGTACTTTTTTTCTTTTATTGTGGTGATGGGACTACAGCAAGGGGACAGTGAATGTTTCATTCCTATTCCTATGAGGCATTCAAATAGGAATAATTCTCATATCGATGATAAGCAGCTTTATTGCTAAGAACTGCCATGGAACGTGCCAGGGGATCACCCCATTTTTAATGAGGTCCATATATGAAGATGCTCTCACTAACTCAGTGACAGTAGGGTATACAGTTTGAGTTCTACCTTTAGCTGTGGCATTGAATGGTTGAGCTGTCCACCTGCTGTGTCTCCAACTTCATTCCTTACTTTGATGAACTGGTCAGATTGCAGAATTAGGAGTGAAGGCAATGGCAGAGATTAAAGTGAAAACCTCTGAGATGTAAAGTGACTTGGATTCTATCCATCCATTCATTCATTCATTCAATATAAGGTGTTTAACCTTATATTAAACACTTACCATATACTATGCATTTTACTAAGTATTAGGATACAAAGATGACTTGGTAGCCCAAGAGATCACCTCTTGGGGAATTCTGTGCTGGTCCAGTGGTTAGGACTCCATGCTCTCACTGCTGAGGGTCTGGGTTCAATCCCTGGTCAGGGAACTACAATCCCACAAGTCATGTTGCACAGCTGAAAAAAAAAAAAGGGATCACCTCTTAAGGAAGATACAGACATCTAATCAGTTTACTATGCAGTCTACTAAGTTTATACACAATATCAGTATACCTGAATGTATAGAAAGTACAATGAAAGTTCAGAAGGAGCAGCATCTAAGTTGGCCCAAGGGTCAGATGGAGTTTAAAGGAATAGAGAGTTGTCAGGTGAACGGCTGGGGATTTCAGTACTGTTAAGGTGCTGCTTCTTCTCAAAGTGATGTAATTCCAATAAAATGTAATGTAATTCCAATAAAAAATTTAACAGGTTTTTAAAATGTAACACTGATTCTAAAATTTGTATGAAAATGCAAAGAACCTAAACAGTGCAATTTTGGAGAAGAACAAAACTTGAGGACTTAGACTACCATACATAAAAACTCATTATAAAACTTCAATAATTAACACAATATAGTATTGGCACAGAGTAGACAAGCAGACCAATGATACAGAACAGAGAACTCAGAAATAGGCTTATACATACATGAACACTTGATTTATGACAAAAGGGCCATGACAATTCATTAGAAGAAAAGGGGTATTAAAAAAAACCAAACTGGTGCTAGGACTTCCCTGGTGGCGCAGTGGTTAAGAATCCGCCTGCCAATGCAGGGGACACGGGTTGGAGCCCTGGTCCGGGCAGATCCCACATGCCTCGGAGCAACTAATCTCACACCACAACTACTGAGCCTGAGTGCCACAACTCCTGAAGCTCACGCACCTAGAGCTCACGCTCCGCAACAAGAGAAGCTACTACAATGAGAAGCCCACGCACCGCAACAAAGAGTAGCCCCTGCTCACCGCAACTAGAGAAAGCCCGCGTGCAGCAACGAAGACCCAATGCAGCCAGAAATAAATAAATTAATTAATTTTTTTAAAAAAAGAATATTCATAGCATTATTTATAATAACCAAAGACTGGAAATGACCAAAATGTCTATTAACAGTAGAATAGATAAATAAAATATAGTGTGTGTGTATATATATGTACATATAGAAAGAGTGAAATATCATATAGCCATGAGAAAGAACAGGCAATCGCTACATGTAGCAACACTTATGAATCCCTTGGACATGATGTTGGGCAAAAGAAGCCAGGCACAAACAAGTACATACTATATGATTCCATTTATATGGAGTTCCAAAACGGACAAAATGAATATGTGGTGACAGAGATCAAAATAGTGGTTACTCTGTAGGTGATAACGGCTGGGAGGCACATGAAAGAGCCTTCTGGGCACTGGAAATGTTCTGAATCTTGATCTGAGTGGTGGTTATAATTCATTAAGAATTGCATTTAAGATTTGGACAATCTACTGTTTGTAAGTAGACTTAAAAAAAACCCCACAAAACATAAAAAAGTTTAAAGCATCAGTGTTCATCAATGTCTCCCCATTGCTTACAGGAGGAAATCCAGATTTTTCTTCAGAGCACTGATCCCAACAGCAATTAGTTCCTTGTTTGGCTTTCTACTCATCCCCACCCCCACCCCCCGCAGACGGTAAGCGTCGTGAGGTCAGAACCATGGCTGTACTTTTCACTGCTGTAATCCCAACTCCTAGCACAGTCCCCAGCAGAGCAGATACCCAATCAATACATGTTTTAGATAAACGAATGGATGAGTAGTGGCTTTATCTTGTTCCAATAGCAACACTTCTGAGTTGCAACACTTCTGTTGCTCAGAACCTCCCCGCCTCCCAGAGGTTTCTGGAAGTTTCCCAGCACTGCCCAGTCCCGGCGAGTAGCTTACTCCCGCCCGCCCGTCATAGTTAAACCACCAGCGGCTCTCACCTGGACCCTCCCACAGCTTCCCAACTGCTCTCCCCGCCCACCTCCCTGCCCTCCCCTTCTCCACCCAGAAGCCTGGGTAGTGTTAATAGGTAATTATCAGATCGCTCTCTTCTTAAAGCCCTCCCGGGGTGACCCTTTACACTTAGGATAAAGTCCCACGGTTCACAAGGCCCTTCTGGACTGGCCTTTGCCTGCCTCTCTGACTGCTGTCCTGTGACGCCCCCTTCACTCAGGCACGCTGGACTTCCTTCTGTGCCTCAGTCAGGCTAAGCTCGCTTCCGCCTCAGGGAGTTTGCACTCGTGCCGTCTGTCTGGAATGTTCTTCCTGCAGATCTTGGCCCGCCTAGTGGATCCTGAGGTGTGCCCCCCATGTCTCGCTTCGGGGCTGAGGTCCTCATTCCCCCAGCTGCTGAGACTGTTGCTGGCAGCAGCTGGCAGTTGAAACTCCGGTAATGACTCTGCTGAAGACAGCTGGCTTGCTGAAAGTCTTGCCCCTTCCTGGGGGCAGCTACCCAATGACTGGTCGGTGTGAGGGTACAAAGGCCCGTCCTGGTTGCCTGGAGCTGGGACATCCTCGCTCCTTGATCCATGGGGTGAGCGGAGGCCTTTGCTGTGACTGCAGCGTACGTAGCCCAGCTTCTCCCTTAAATCTGTACTGCCTCCCTCCCTGGCCCATAGATGTCCAGCCTTGAGCAACCCAGCAAGCTGCCTGAATGCAAATCTCCATCTCAGCATCTGCTTTCGGGAGTCTGATCTGAGCCACCTGGTGGGCATCTCATCAGCATTCCAGTTTCAGCTAAGCATCCTCCCTGGCCAACATGGGCAATGCTGCCCCGATCTGTCACCCTACCCTATTTTATTTTTATCACCTTTTGAAACTACCTCTTATTTTTGTTCATTCATCTGTTGTCTCTCTTCCCCACTAGAACATTCATTTCCACAAAAGCTGCTGTCTTGTCCTCACAGTGTCCCCATGTGCCGATGACAGTGTCTGGTGCATAGTTGATGCTCACTAAATATTTGTGGACTGAACATATGTGGGCAGAGGAGTGAGTGAGTGGGTGAAGTACTGAATGATTCTGTGAGTGATGCCTGCCTTTCTTGCTCTTCCCTGCCCTGCCCCGCCCCACCCCCCCGGAGTCCCTGAGCCAGGCTGCAGCCCCCTCCCCCATGTGACCCCGGCTGAGCTCGGGGCCTCCTGGGAGGATGGAGCCTGCAGCCGTCTTGGCTGCTTGCCCTGTATTGATCAAAGCTGGGAGGCCTGCTGGCTGAGGTCTGTCCCAGCCCATGGGGGCGGGGGAGTGGGAGGGGGTTTCTGGCTGAGTTCCGAGCAGGGCTTGCCTGGGGCAGAGCAGTGCTGGCTGAAGATCCATTTCCTGACAGCACCCTTTCCCCACACCTCTCAGGTGGACGGCTGGGCAGGAGAGTGGGTGGACAGAGGCAGGGCTGCGGTGGGGCTTGGGCAATGAAGGCTCCTGGCCTCCTGCAAAGGTGCACATTTGATCTCACATCATTGTTTATGGAGACCCTACTATGCACCCTCTCTTGGGACCAAGGAGTGGACATTTATACAGACTTGTTGAGCACCCCCTGAGCGAGCAGAGAGCGCTGTGCAGGACCCAGGGGTGAGGTTCTCAGTGAGCTCACGTTCCAGTGGGAGTCATACTTGTAACAGCTCACTGTAATCCAGGGCACAGAAAAGGAAATGCTGAGTGAGGGGAGGTGCCAGGGAAGAAGCCCAAGGATGGTCCCTCCCTTCAGAGTCCTGACTTGAGAATGAACAATGGAGATAATTCCCATGTGGCCAAAAGGGACCTTTATCCAGAGAGGAGAAGTGACTGGCCCATGGTCACAGGGCTGTTAGCAGTTAAGCTGGGGCTGAAGCCCAGTCTCCTACCCTGTAGGTGGACTCAGGGAGTAGGATGTTCTGACATCCTCAGTCCTCTGCATGTATTGAGCACCTCCTCTGGGCCAAGCCAGGTGATGGGTGCTGGAAATGATATGGGAAGGGACGGGGCAACCCACCCTGACCTCAGGAGCTCACAGCCCAGGCAAGAGTGCACACACATGCATGTACACAAACACACACACACCAATAATTCAAACATCCCATGATGAAGGTACGCAAAGCTAGGAAACTGGATGGCAGAGGAGGAGTTCATTAACTGCATCGGAGATAATCTGAGAAGCCCTCATAGACAAGGTGGTCCTTGAACTGTGTCGTAAAGATGGGTGAGTTTTAAAAAGCAGGAGATATTGCGAAGAGGCAGGGCAGCCCAGGCCTGGGGCTGAGGAAAGGCATGGAGGCTGCTATCTCCTGCTGCCTGTGCAAAGGCAGTGGCCCCCTTCCAGGTCTTCAGACCCCAGACTCCTCACCGTTCTACGCATAAACCATACCACTGCCAGAGTGAGTGCTCTGAAATACGACTCTTAGTATATGCCACTGTCCTGCTCAAAGCCCATCAGTAGGTCTCCACTGTCCTCTGGATAATGTCCTGTCATCATAGAACTTGAGTGCTAGAGGTCACTTCAGGCATCCTGTGTCCACGCACACCCATTTTACAGAGAAGTAAACTAAGGCCCAGAGAAGACCATGCGGCAAGTCAGGGCCCAAGCCGGAACTAACATAGTGCCCTTCTAAACCCTGTCACCTCACCCTCTTCCCTTCCCCTACCACCCAGCCGATATTTAAGGAACCTAAGAAAGTTTGGGCATCCTCATCACTGGCGAAAGTCTCAGAATATCATATCAAAGCTGGGAGAGACCCTAGCTAGCACTTAACTCAGGCCCGCATTTTACAGATGAGCAAATTGAGGCCAGGGAGGCGAGAACTGAATCATTGTGACTCAGCAGCTTCGCGGTTCATAAAATCTTGCATAAAGAGTCTCACTTAACTCTCACAACTCTGGAAAGTAGACTGGGTTAAAAAGTTATCGTGCCCATCTGATAGATGAGGAAATTGAGTCCCAGAGAGCCAAGCAATGGCTCACGGTCACATGGTGGCTTCATCTGTTCATTCTGCATGTATACACTGTGCAGTCCGCTCTGTGGTGGACCCGATGCTGGGGACAAGCAGGCTCAGGACCATTCTGTTCTCTGGGTGCTCACAGCCCACTTGGTGATTCCGACAGGCTGCAGCTGCGGTACCCCGCAATGAACACCAGCATAGGAAGCCCGGGACCCGGGAAGCCCATGGCAAGACTTTGGGGGCGGGGCAGGTGGGAGGTAGTCTTTCGGGGGAATTCAGGGTGGGAGCAGAGAGAGAGGGAGTTCCAGGCAGGGCCCTGGCCAGCCTCATGCTTCCCTCCTGCCAACTCCAGCTCCTTCCTGGAGGATTTAAGACTGTGTAGAGCAGTTGTTTTAAATTTCCGGGCAGGGGTCTGTAGGGGGGGAGGGGGCTGCAGGCTGTCTGGGGTGCGGGCTGCTATTTCCCAGGGCCCTTTGTGGGATGCAGCTCTCCAGGCTGGAGGCTCCCACAATTGCTTCCAGCTGGGCTGTCAGCCAGCCTGGAGGAGCTGGAGGTAGGTGAAGGGGAGGGGGCAAGAGAGGAGCACGGCAGCATGAGGGCTCTCCTCCAGCCCCGTGTCCCCTTGCCTCCCTGGGTGGCTTCTCTTGCAGGGGTATCAGGCCTGGCTGGGCATCCTAGAACATAAATGTATCTATAAACCGGGAATCCATCCAGCCTGGACGTTTCTGAGCCTTATGGCCTTTATGCGCTTAATCTTTCATTTTCTCTCCCCTGCTTCATCTCCCCACTCACTTCCCCTCTTTCCCGGGAGGAATTGCTCCATTCCCCCTCCCCCCTGGCGTGTTGAGGCTCCTCGGGCCCCTTTGTCAGAAGGTACCTGTGTGTGCAGCTGTCCCTTGGTCTCTGTCTGGGCCCCCACCATTCATTCCCTTTACTACAGCAGTGGTGAGCAAATACCGCCGGGTATAAAATCCCACCTTAGCTACTCAGCACCCAGAGGACAAACTCCTAAGCCGGGCGGCCAAGCCCCTCTCCAGCCTCCTCTTTCTGCTCTCCTCCGGCAAACCCCAAGCTCCAGCCAAAGGAACCGCAGCAACTTGTGTCAGTGCCTCTCCCTTGCTCATTGGGTCCCTCGACCAGAATATCCATCGCCCATCTCTCTCCACTGGGCTCCGTGCTCAGGCATCACTTCCAGACACCAGCTCCCAGGGCGGGTCGGGGCCTGTCCTCTGTGTGCCTTATTTTCTGTAAAAGGAGAACACTATTCGGTTTGTCTCTCAAGCCTATTGATAGATGAAGGGGCGGGGGCAGCTTTGGAGGTCTTTACAGGACTGTATCAGTCTGAGGGAAGGGAGGCTAGTTCTGTTCTACCATTTGGCAGTGGGGATGGGGGGTGGTGGTGGTCCTATTTTCATGGAAACATATTGCTTTTACCTTAAAAGTCATTTTGTGACTCTTGCTGGTGGAATCCTAGGACTAGATTCTGGGGGCATGACTTGTCTTTGGTATTCCAGCACCTGGCCAGGGTCTGGCTAAGGAAATCTCTCATGTGAGAAATCCTCCAGTTCCTTCTCTTCTTTTATACAAGGGAGACCAAGGCCCAGAGAGGGAAAGGAACTAACCCAAGGTCACACAGCAAATCAAGGCAGGGTTGGGACCATTTCCTTTAAAAGATACTAAAAAAAACTGTTTAATGGAAAGAGCCCTTGGGTGGGAGCCAGGAGAAGAGTAGGTTTTAGCCCCAGTTTAGGCCCCTCTCCAATCCCAAACAAGTCACATGCCGGTAATCTCCTTGGACACCTCTCCTGTCCCCCTCCCCCACTTGGTTTCCTTCCTGCCAGTTCTGATGGTGGGGGTGGGTACTTTCTGAGAGCAGACTGCTCCTTTAAGGACCCTCCCTCCCTCCCTCCCTCTCCTCTAGACTCCTGGGAGAGCTGGGCCAGGACTGGGGGGGAGGGGGGTACTTGGGGGAAGTGGGGAGGCGGCAGGTCCCAGCTGCAAGGCCTGGTAGGTCCTACACTCAGAGAATGAGACTGCACAGGACAAAGAATGTCAAATGTCCCTTTTGTTCTGGGAGTAGGGTGGGACTAGAGCCTGGGCCAGCATGGGGAAGGACAGAGCAGGATGGATGTGCACAGGCCAGGACTGCGTAAGTTCTCTGAGGGTCCAAGAGCATGAAAGGTCAGACGAATGAGTCTCTAGTCTGCCCTCCCAGGTCCAAGAGCGCTTTGGCCTCTTGTGGGGGGAAAGCCACTTGTCTGGTCCCATAGCAAGGAGGTGGGAACTTGGTAGGCCTGGGTCCCACACATCACAGTCACTAGGCTTTCTCACTGGGTTCTCTCCACCCCTCGCCCACCAGCTGTGGAGCCCTCAAAGGTGCTGAGCACTGTGCTCTCCCAATGTTCCAAAAACCCCACGTAATGGTCTCATCACTCCATCTCACAGGGGTGGGCAGTGATGGTCACGGAGGGCAGTGACTTGTCCCTGGCCACTCAACTAGGAAAGAGCAGAACCAGAATTTGAAATCAAGTCCAGTTCCAAAGCCCAGGAACCTATCCCCTTTCCCTTGAGGGCAAAGGTCACTCCAGGACAGATTTTAACTGGACAAAGGGATCTTCCGAAATGTGAAGTAACTTGCCTCAGGCCACCGAGCCTGTTTGGGACAGGGACCGGCCAGTCCAGCCCTCCTGCCTGCTCAGACTGGCTTCAGACCCGAAAGACCTAAGCCTCACAGCCTCAGGATGTGGGAGCCTCTCTTCTTCCTTGGGGTCGGTTGAAGCACCTGGGTTTCACCTTGGAAACCTAGGCTGAAGGCTGGCTCCTTATCAGCTGTGTGTCTGTCACGATGTCGAGGCTCTTGGAGGCTGAGTTTGCTCCCCTGTACAATAGGTTCTGCCATGTTGGGTGGTTGGAGCCCTAGGAGACCGTGGCGGCAATGGTGAGCTGCGTTGACTGGGGTTCCCTGGAGGCCAACTCCCTCCTTCCCTTCATTTCTTCCTCCCTCCCTCCCTGCCTCCTCTTGCCTCTTTGGTCTTGAGATCAGATCAGGCCTGACTGATGGGCCACAGGAAGCTAGTTCAGCAGAGGCTGGGAGAGATGGGCCGGGGAGCAGGAACTGGAGGAGAAGGAGGTGGCATGAGAGAGCCTTGTCTTCAGATTCCTCTTCAGAGGCAAGAATTCATTTCATGGCGGCTCATAGCTCTTGAGTTACTCACTGCTGTCTCACCCCCAAGAACCCCAGACTGTCCTGGAAGGGAGCGTCCCTCTCCTTGCCCCAAAGTGTCCTTGGGAAGGCCCTGTCCAAGCACTAGAAGAGCGGGTCCTAGAGTTGGGTGGCCCCGGGACCTGCCAGGAATTCCCCACCTCTTGGGTCCACCGCTCAAAAGGGGACTGGAATGGCGGTGGGGGATGAGCTTGTCTTGAAGCCAGTGAGCACCCTGTTCTCACTCAAGCTGCATGTTTATTTGGGGTGGCCTGGGGAGTCCAGAGGAGATTGTTGGAGCTCTAAGGCTGCGAAAGCCCCCCACCTTGGTGTCTGCCTGGACCCAGGTCTCCCAAGTCTGCTCCCCCTACACCCACATATTCCCTGCCTTCCACTTAGGCTGAAAAATTACCCCCTTCCCACAAAGGAGTGGGAGATTGATTGACTTCAACTTGGCCCCCTCTGCTGGGCTGGATTGATTTCTGAGTCTTTCAGGGAAGATGCTCAGGCCCTTTAAAAATAAATAAATAAATAAATTGAAGACCAGATTTAAAGTCTTGCCTGAATGCTCCCAGCCCAGCTTCTCCCTCCCACCTCCCCCTGGAGCTCCTGTGGCCCCCACTGCCTGAGTCCCTCCTGGGCATTTAGGCCTTCCAGTTGAATGGGAAGAGCAGGCAGGAACCTGGTGTTCTTTGAGGGCCTCCAAAGTGCCGGCTTTGGCTCTGTGCTGCAGGCCTTACCTCTCTGACCTCTCTGACTTCAACCTCCTAACAACCCTACAGGCAGGCGGCCGTGTTCTCCACCCACCCCCCCCTCCTCCATAGAGCCTGGCAGAGGAGAAAAGTCAGGCTGAGAGAGGGTGGGGAACTTGCCTGAGGCAGCAAACAGGCAGAGATGGGGCTGGTCTTCAGGTCTTCCCAGCTGAGTCCAGAGATGTCCCCTACGCCACCCCTGCCCATGATCTCCAGGGTCAAAGTGCAGGGTGGCCGAAATGGGCAGGCATCAGAGCTGGGAGGAGCCTCACAGGCTGTTTTAGAGGAACTTGTCTCATCTGGCTAGAGAGACTGAGGCCCAGAGAAGGCAGTGGGCTTAGCCAGGGTTCCACAGCAGTTATTCTTGGGGCCACACATGGTGCTAGAGGCTGGGGAACACCGTGAACAAAAGGACAAGGTGGTGGTCTCATGGACCTCTTACTGATGGGAGACAGCAGTGCACTTAGGGCTCTGATAAGGGAAGTATGGGGGCCTCTAATTGTACAGAGCAGCCCCTAACCCAGCCTACAACTCTTTGGAAGGCTTCCTGGAGGAGGTGACTTCTGAAAATTGTAAGGTAGCTGAAGGTTGGCAGAGAAGGACCAGTGCAGAAAAAATGCTCCAAACATGGGAGTTTTCTCCATTCTCTGCCCCCAGGACACAACTGGAGAGTTTTACGTGGTGAAGTACACGCTGGCTTAGGGTTGGCAGGTAAAATACAAGATGCCTGGTAAATTTCAGAATTTCAGATAAGCAACAGTTTGTTTCTAGTATAAATAGGTCCCATGCCATATTTGCGACATACTTATACTAAAAAGATTATTCATTGTTTATCTGAAATTCTAAGTTCACTGAGAGTCCTATATTTTTATTTTCTGTATCTGGCAACTCTGCACTGACTGCCACAGGGAGATGGGTTGGAGGGTCTGAGACTGGAGGCCAGAGTCAGTAAGGAGAGGGTAGAGACGTTAGGAGATTGAGTTTGGATGGAGTGAGGAGGAGAAGGGAGAGGCAACGCTAGCACCCTGACATCTGAGCAACCAAGTTGGGGCAGGGAGGTGGCGTTCCCGGGGAGTTTGGTGGGAAGAAGTCAAGGAGCACAGTGAGTTTCGTTATGGACAGTTATGGCTGAGATTCCCCAGGGCCCTCCAAGTAGAAATGCTTAGGTGACAGTTGGGGACACAGTTAGAGGCATAGTGACTGAGGTGTCATTGGCAAAGTAGGAGAAAGGAGATTCCAACTGAGGTAACAGCAGGGGCAGGGGTATGGCAGTGTCCCCCATCACATGCCCCAGTTGTAACTACTGGCTCAGGGGGCCGGTGCCCAGCTGCAGCTGGCCCTGGTCCCTGGCAGTACCACCCCAGCTCTCCCAGCTCTGCCTCTGCTGGTCTCCTGAGTACTGGAATTCGACTTTATCTCCCCAAAGGTCACTTTGCCCAGGGCCTGGACCTGGGGGTGGACATTCCTCACATTCCGTGGCCCTCACAGGAGACTGCAGGCCCAGGTTTCCAATCAACCTTAGCTCCTCTTGGCAAGACTTACTGAAGGCCTACTATGTATCCCTGGGGTCTGGGCTCGGGGGTCTGACCAGTTTGAGTCTGAATTCTCACTCTGCCTCCTACCAACTGGGTGACCCTGGGCTGGTTACCTCTCTTTCCCGAGCCACAGTGTCCTCTCCTGTAAATTGGGTATAATTCTGACAGGGGCATTGGGTGGTCATGTCTTTAAAACACCTACCTCACGCTTGGCATTCAGTAGGTGCTCTATAATACTAGTTGTTCCTTTGCCTTCTCTGATCCTGTTTCCTCATTTTTAAAGGAGAACAGGGACTTCCCTGGTGGTCCAGTGGTTAAGCATCCACCTTCCAATGCAAGGGATGAGGGTTTAATCCCTGGTTGGGGAACTAAGATCCCACATGCTGCGGGGCAACTAAGCCCGCGCACCATAACTACTGAGCCCGTGCCACAACTAGAGAAGTGTGCACACCGCAACGAAGAGCCCATGCACCACAACTTGAAAAGATCCCACAGGCCACAACGAAGATCCCTTGCGCCACAACTAAAGCCCGACGCAGCCAAATAAATAAAAATTTAAAAAATTTTTATTTTAATAAAGGAGAACAATAATAGAACCTCCCATGACAAGCCAGGGACTGGTCATGTACAGGCTGTGATGGCCCACAAGGTAGCTATGTGGGAGGCCTCAGAACCCCATACTTCTCAGGGTCAGCAGAGGCTGGAAGCAAAGTCTGAGGTGACCTCAGCTGGGCAGGGAGCAGGCAGATGGACAAATGACTGTAGCCTCCATGATCTGGCTGTTGCGAACCACTGGGCTGGCCAGAGGGCCTTGGTGGGAAAGGCTGATAGAAACTGAGTCAGGGGAGCCCACAGACCTGGGCAGCTGGGCCTCTGCTCTGAATTCTGTTATATAGGGCTCCCCTCTGCCTTCCTCCAGCCCCACTCCTCCCTGCAAGGTGAGGTGTACTTGGGGCCAAGGGGACATGCCCACTTGGGATCTGGAATTCCCTGCCCGAAACATCCTGAGCCCACTCCCAGGACCTGGGTCTGTCCTCCCAGTGGACCGTGCTCCAGGTGTATGCAACCCTAGGCCTGAGGGGTGGACAAGGAACCTGTTTGCGGGGGTGGAGGGGAGGTGCCCCTGCGAGCTTGGACATGGGGCTGAGTCCCCAGGTCTGAACACAAGGACTCTTGCAGAAGGGAGGAAGCAGGTGGGGAGAGAAGGAGGAACCTGGCAGGTGGCCTGCCATTTGAGCTCTTGTGCCAGGCCGCAAGTGTTAGGGGTGGACTGCCCTATAGAGGGACCATTGCCAAGGAAGTCCCGGGGTGGTAGTTAGAAGCTTTGATCCAATGATGGGCCAGTTTTGCCTGCCGATTCCCAGACCCAACCCCCCCTCCCCCATGGAAATTCATATTCCTGGGTCTTAGAGAAGTTCCTGGAATTTGCATGTTTAACAACAATGGCCAGAGGCCACGCCGGGAGCTTTATGTCCAGAAACCTGTTTAATTCTCACAATAACCCTGCAAAGGAGGTAGCTAGGAGGAGACCCAGCTGGCAAGGAGACTTGCCTAAGATCTCACAGCTGCTATATGACAGAGCTGGGACAGCTCAGCACAACCTGCTATCTCCTTGGACTCTCTTGCCCCTCCCATACCCCACAACCTCAGAAAGAGATAATGGCACACATAGAATTTGGGTCAAAATTCTGAATTTCTTTTGGTCAGATTCTACTTGGTCCCAGGGAAACAAAGCTTAGAATTCAATCATGAAGCAAAAGTCCTCTTTGTGCAAGAGGATGTGGCCTGGTGAGGGTCCTTACCCGCTGCTGCCTCTTTGTTACCATCCAGGCACTGGTGTCTCCTACGCTGGTCTCTCCAGCCCAGGTGTCTTGGCTCCCAAGTCAAATGTTCTCAAGCTGGGCAGTACCTCCTGCGCCCTTGTTCCACACTCACAGCCCATCATCTTCCTCCCCAACCCCAGACCTGCCCCTCTTCTGGCCCTGCTGCCCTCCCAGTGCCCAAAGCAACTGCCTGAGTGTCCATGGCCATCCTTAACTCTGCCCTGTCTAGCCACATCTGTCCACAGGTCACCATCCTGCCATGTCTACTTCCTTAACAGCCATGAATCCGTCCCCACCTTCCACTGACCTTGCATCTCCCCTTGTTCAGGCCTCACCATCTCTCAAAAGGACCACTGGCCCCTCCAAGCCACTGAATGTATGGCAGCCAGAGTGATGTCTAAGAAAACAAGGGACATGTCATGCCTCTGTTCAGACTCCTCAGCGGCTCCTGTCTTAGTGCCCTTAAGACTAAAAGCCAACCCCCGCCCCCCCCAGGCCGGGTTAGGTCCCTTACCCTGGGCTCCAGATCTCTTGCTGTGCTTGCACCTGCAGTGATAACAGCAGCTGATAGTTATTGAGTGCTAACTCCATGTATTTTTCTTTATTGAACCATTTAACCCTCAACACTACCCTCTGAGGCAGGTTCTGTGATCACCTCCATTTTTCAGATGGAGAAAAGGTTCAGTAAATTGTTTAGGGTCACACTACTGGGGGATCTGAGCCCAGGGTGGCTGGCTCCAGAAAGCTGTCCTCTAATCCCGTGGCTGTCTCTCCTGCCACACTGGGTGGATATTTTGGGGAGGGTTCTCTCTGGAACGTGAGGTCCTGCAGGGCAGGGTGGCTTCTGACCCATCAGGATGAACCCAGCAGCCAGCCCAGGTGCTGGCATGGGTAGTATGAGTGCTGTCGCTCCAGCCCTGGTCTCCGGCCCCTGGGGTGTTGTGAGGGTCCCCGGGCGGCCGAGGCCTCAGGCGACCCAGCTGGGGAAGGCTTGGGGCCAGATGGGCTGCGCCGCGGCAAGGAGGCCAGGGCGGCCGGCCCCGGGGCGCGCGTTGCCATGGGGACGGGGGGGGGGGGCGGCAGCCCCTCCCGGCGGGCGGGGGAGCAGGTGGCAGGACGGTGCGCAGGCTGGGGGAGGGGCCGGAAGGGGCCCGCGGGGCCGGGGCGGCGGGGCGGTGGGGCGGCTGAGCGGCACCCCCAGCTGTTCCTCCTCCTCCGGACCTCCCGACCTCCCGGCTCCTGCTGCCTCTTTGGCGACTCGGGCTCAGCGGAGTAGCTGGAGGAACCCCCTTTGACCAGGGGACCAGGGCTCCAGTCCTGGCTTGGGCTCCCAGTCCCTGTACATCTCGGGCAAATCATTACCTTCATCCTCCACCTCCCAGCCTCAGTTTCCTCCCCTGTGAAATGGAGGAGGTGGACCAGGAAACTTTCATGGGCACTTAAGCGCACCCTGCTTTTTTGTGGTTCTGGGATAGGGCCAGGAGGATTCAGGGCTGGGTAATTTCTGATCCTCTTCCAATGGAGACATATTCTCATCGCATGATGCGTCATAGGACCCAGAACCAGGGAATGTCAGAGCCAGAAGAGTTGGTAGATTCTCTGAACCCAATGTCTGCATTACACAGAGCAAGCAGCAGCTGCCCAGAGAGGGTAGGGGACCTGTCCAGGGTCAGGCAGGGAGTCGGAGGCCAAGGCAGAAACCGGGTCTTAGCCTCTCAATGCTCCACCCATCACCTCCTGCCTTGGAGCCAAAACCCTGTGTGAGCATGGGGGGAGGGGCAGGTTGCTGTGGGAAGAAAACAAACACCCCTGCTCTTGGTTCTGCACGCTCCAGCTGCCAAGATGGCAGGAAGGCTGCCTGACCTGAGAGGGGGCCTTCTCGCCTGCCCTCGAGGGTGTCCTGCCACCACCCATACGCCGTGGTCTCCATCCGGGACTGCTGCACAGTTCTGTTCCGAGTCCCCGCCCTGTGAGAGAGTGTGGAGGTTGTGGCCTCCTTCCACCCACCCCGCCCTTAGTAAGTGAAGAGCTGGGACCCTTAACCAGGCAGTCTTGGCCCAGAGCTGGGCCTCCTGCCCACACCAGCGCCCCGTCCTCTGGGAGGCCCTCCTTTCCTTAGGGATAAAGCCCCTCTCTTCTTCCTCCTGTAGGACCCGTTTTTGAGCTCTCAAAGCCTCAGCCGAGGAGTGGGGCTTGCTTCTCTTCTCTCGGGCAGGAGTCACTAGGGACTGGCCGGCTCTGGTTCCCAGCTGATGGTGGTGGGAGGTGTTTCTGGCTGGGGTGGAGGTGGAGTGGAGCAGGGCAGAGGCAGGGTCTGTGCCTTTAAGGTACAGCTTGCTGCTGGAGTGACACACACACACACACACACACACACACACACCCCTGTCTCTCTTGCACGTAGTCACGCAGTCACACAGCCACACACACACTCCCAGGCTCTGTTCTCTCTCCCTCCCTCTCTCTCTCTCCACACAGACATACACACTCAGTCACACACACAAAAGCATCCACACTCTCCCCTCTCCCTCTCTCCCCAAGGTCTAGTTTTGAAAAACATGGGCTGGGGGAGGAAGGGCAAGGACAAGGCGTTCTGACCTAGAAAATGGGCCCTGCCTCCTTCTGTCCCTCCCTGGCCCAGGAGAGGGGGCTTATTTTCCAATTTGGTATCACTGCCCTGGATCAAGGCTGCAGGGAGAAATGAAGGAGCTAGGCAGTGTGGGGATCAGGCTCTTGGAGAGGGAGGGAAGGGGGCTGCTTGGCCCTGGGCCCAGACTGTTGGCTATAAACCCAGGAATCAGAGGGGAGCCTCCTTCTTCTTCCCCTCCTCACTTAAGGAGGGACTCCCTTCTAGCACAAAGGAAGCAGGTTTAGGGACAAAGTAATTGGGTGGCTTAGCCATAGGGGGATGGACAAGTTGGCCTCTGACTTATGATGAAGGGGCCCTTGACCCTTCTTGGGCCACTTTACACCTTTAGTCAAATCTGGACTAGAATTGTCCCCAAGCTCTGGAGTGAGAAGTCCTTTCTTCTTAATAAAATTCTTCTTGCTGTAGTTCCATGTAGAGGCTGGGAGTGCTCTCCCTATGTGACACTTTGCCTTTTCATCTCAATTTCCTCTGTTTATGGGGGACTCGTATTCATCCTTCAAAGCCCAACTCAAAAGTCCCCTCAAGTAGAGAGCTTTCCCTTCTTCAGTCCCTTGGGCAGAATGAGTTCCCCCAGATGTCCGGGCTTTCTGCACTTTCTACAGTTCTAACACTTCCATGTTTTAATAAGCAAGTGTGTCCCTGACCCGTGGATGTTGCTCTTCTCACATTGTTTCCTGTATTCATCATGCCCGATCTTCCTCTGTGGTAGGGATTAGGATCCTCTTTAACAATACGCTGGTTCAGCTAAATCAGTTGAACAGCAAAGCAGGATTTCAACGCACATCTATCTGATGTTAGATCTTGACCTTTCCCCTGCCTCTCACTACTCTTCACAGGCAGCTTTCCCTTCAGGAGACTCAAGAGAGGAAAAGTAATCCCATGAAAGGTCCCAGAGAGATTGGAACTAATGTCAGCACCATGCACACTAAAAAGTGCCCTCTTCAATTCAGCAAAGCTTTATTGAGCATCTGCTTTTACAGACCTTGTGCTGGGCGCTGGGATGTAGAGACAACATAGGCGCTGTCTCCCCGTCTATGGGACAGTAGGCACACACAGAGGCAATGATGACTTAGGGTGCCTGGGATGCTAAGGAACCTGGAATCCCACAGGAGGCCCTGACTCAGGTTGGGGGTTACTGGGGGGATTGAGAAAGGGCTCCCCAGCAGGGGAGTAGGAATCAGCCAGGTAGATGGGACACACAGAAAGACAGTTTCCTCCTTAGACCACCCCCAGAATCATGAGAAGGACATTGACAATGGCTCAGGATTGGCTACCTTCCTCATCCCCACCTTCACGGAGGGCATGGTCAGAGTGTTGCAGCTGGCATTGAAGTGTGCTGAGGGAAATTCCTCGGTAAATAGAGTTAATTCCATTGTGAAATGCCCAGTGAAATTCCTACCTTCTCCTTTTTATATTTTTAAATTTTTTTTGGCCGCACACACGTCATGCGGGATCTTAATTCCCTGACCAGGAATTGAACCTGTGCCCCCTGCATTGGGGGTATGGAGTTTTAACCACTGGACCTGCAGGAAAGTCCCATTCTCCCCCTTTTTAAGAAAGATGGGGACTTCCCTGGTGGTCCAGTGGTTGAGAATCCGCCTTCCAGTGAGGGGAACGCGGGTTCAATCCCTGGTCAGGGAACTAAGATCCCACATGCCGTCCGCCACAACTACTGAGCCTGCGATCTGGAGCCCGTGAACCACAACTAGAGAGAAACCTGCGCACCGCAATGAAGAGCCTGCACACTGCAACGAAAGATCCCGCGTGCTGCAACCAAGACCCGACGCAGCCAAATAAATAGATACATAAATAAATAAATAAAACAAAAAGTAAAAAAGATGAACAGGGGACTTCCCTGGTGGTCCAGTGGTTAAGACTGCGCTCTTCCACTGCAGGGGGCGCGGTTTCGATCCCTGGTCCATGATCCCACATACTGCATGTACCTAAACTCTAAGTTTCCTAGAAAAATGGCTGATGTCAGAACTGAAGAGTCAGAGGTGCCCCAGACAGGATATCCCTAAAGCCTGGTCATTAGTACCGCCTCCATGACTTTTGCTGTATCTTCTTACCTCATCTGCTTAAATTAACTCACTTTTACCAAACTTTAACAAAAGAAACTATTTGTACTCTGTTTTGGCTTTCCAAAAACAGAAGGTAAATACAAGAATTAATTCCATGAGAACAAAGCAGTTCTAGCTTAGATAACTTTTGCTTGCTAGGTAGCCTCTCTCTTTGCTATGAAGGGAGATTAGCAAGCACCAGAGAGGCGTTAAAGACATTCCAGCCTCAAAAATGGGCTTTTCTCCTTCTCCTTGACTTAGTCAGGAGCAAGAATCAAAAAGGAGTAGCTTTCCTGAAACAAGCTGAGGTTCCATGGTCTGTGGCCAGGTCTGCGTCCTCCCTGACCTCATCCCCCATCCCAGTGGGTGGACCTGACCCACACTTTGGAAGACTCTACGTTAGTCCAAGCCCTTTGGTCCAGAGAGAGGAGGAGAGGTACCCAGAAAGGGAGTTAGCCAACTGGAGCCAGAGACCCAGGATTTTGACTGAGGGTGGGGCTGGACTGGGGGAGAGCTGAGAGACCTGGTACAGGAGGCTGAGCCTTGGGTTGTGGGACTCCAGAGGCCCGGCTCTGCTCCTGCCTACCTAGCTGTCCATGAGCAAGTGCTAACATAGCTCAGAGCCTCAGCCTCCTCATCTGCGTGGTAGGACTCCTCCCATGCTCTAGTCCTACATTACCATGATTTCTTCCAGAAGATATCAACCTCCTCAGCGCCCCGCCCCCGCCCCGCTCATTCCTTACAGGGCAGCGTCCTGACTCCCTTACAAAACACACAAGCCCACCCCCACTCCTACCACTGTGGTCTGGCCCCTGCCTCCTCCTACAGCCCATCCCCTTCCAGTCTGGCCACAGCCATCTGTAGAGCACAATGTCTGGATCGTCACAGGCGCACCATCAATATTTGTTTTGGTTTTTTTTAACATCTTTATTGGAGTATAATTGCTTTACAATGGTGTGTATAACACCATTTATATATATGGTGTTATAACAAAGTGAATCAGCTATACATACATGTATATCCCCATATCTCCTCCCTCTTGCGTCTCCCTCCCACCCTCCCTATCCCACCCCTCTAGGTGGACACAAGGCACAGAGCTGATCTCCCTCTGCTATGCGACTGCTTCCCACTGGCTATCTATTTTACATTTGGTAGTGTATATATGTCCATGCCACTCTCTTACTTCGTCCCAGCTTACCCTTCCCCCTCCCCATGTCCTCAAGTCCATTCTCTACGTCTGCGTCTTTATTCCTGTCCTGTCCCTAGGTTCTTCAGAGCCATTATTTATTTGTTTGTTTGTTTATTTTAGATTCCATATATGTGTGTTAGCATACGGTATTTGTTATTCTCTTTCTGACTTACTTCACTCTGTATGACAGACTCTAGGTCCATCCACATCTATATATATATATATTTTTTTTTTTAAAGAGTCACATATTTATTTATTTATTTATGGCTGCGTTGGGTCTTTTTTGTTGCACGCGGGCTTTCTCTAGTTGCAGCGAGCAGGGGCCCCTCTTCGTTGTGGTGCGCGGGCTTCTCATTGCAGTGGCTTCCCTTTGTTGTGGAGCATGGCCTCTAGGTGCGTGGGCTTCAGTAGTTGTGTCACACGGGCTCAGTAGTTGTGGCTTACGGGCTCTAGAGTGTAGGCTCGGTAGTTGTGGCGCACGGGCTTAGCTGCTCCGTGGCATGTGGGATCTTCCTGGACTAGGGCTCAAAGCCGTGTCCCTTGCATTGGCAGGCGGATTCGTAACCACTGTGCCACCAGGGAAGCCCCAATATTTGTTGAATGAGTGAATCAATGAACACTTTGCCACGCGCTCCCTGCTGCCTCATCTCTGCATCAACTATTCCCTTTGCTTGGAATGCCCTTTTCCCCTTTCTTGGACTCCAAGCTTTGATTCATTTCTTAAAACCCTGCTTAGATACACTCCTCTTCTAAGAAGCTTTCCCTGAAATTTCCCAGAAGAGTTCATCCATGAATTCAATGACTATCTGTTGGGTGCTTCTCTGTGCCAGACATGATGCTAGGGGCCGGGGACACCAGCATAAACAGGACAGACGAGGCTCTTTCCCTCTTGGATCTTCCATTCTCCTCTGAGCCTCCAGAGCCTTGCTTTTGGTGCTGTTCTGATGTTGGCCACGTGGCACGGCAGTTATGTGTACCTGTCGCTCCTGGACTGTGCACGAGCTCTCAGCTTCAGTCATCTGGGGGCCCCAGGGCCCATCCCTCAGCTTGCCACGCAGCAGATTGCATCGTCAACCACCGGGCACCCTTCCCCACGCCCAGAGGTGGAACGTGGAGAACAGTGTGAGCATGAACAGAAGCTCTGCTGGCCCCCACTTCCTGGGCCCACAAGAGCCTACTGGGTGCTAGGCACCTGACCCATGTTCTCCACACCCCTGACAGCACACTGCAAGTTGGTAGCCATGAACTGGGACCTCAACCGGGCCCTGGGGGCCAGGCTTCTTCCCAGCAGGCCCCTCACCCTAAGGGAGCCTCTTCCTGCGGCCAGATTCCAGGGGCCTCCTCATTCTGAGCCCTGCTCTGAGCACCCCCCGCCCCCAGCACTGGCCTGGCTTCCTGGAATTTGTCCTCCTAATTGAAACCAAACACCGGGGCTCCTCAGGGCTGTGCCCCAGAGGCCCCGGTGGGTTTCTCTTTCTCTCCCTCCTCCCTTCCTCAGCTGGGGGTGGGGTGCTCAGCCCTGGGCGGCCTCTGGGGGGAGGCACTTCCCCTGCACAGGGTGTGGGGTAGGCTGGTGTCTGCATTAAACACAGCCTTCTCACAGGCTGGAGACACAGAGGGAAAAGGAGGAGAAAGCAAGTAAAGGGAGAGGGTGAAGAGCAGTCTACCGGGATAGTACCAGGAAAACCCTGCATGAGCCCTGTCTTAGGCCGTAGGCCTGGGGATTGGAGGGTGGATTTGTGAAAGTCAGCTCCGTCCAGACCTACCGAGTGACCTTGGTCTTAGGCAAGTCACCTCACTTCTCTAAGCTTCAAGTTCCTCACCTGTACAAAAATGGGGATATAGGGAATCTATCTCACAGGATTATAGAGAAAATGAAACAGGATAACCTACATAAGTACTGTAACCATGGTTGGTGCTCAGTGAAACCCAGCACCGTCACTGTTCTGGGCAGCAACGTGGGTTCATACGGTTGGTTGGTGGAAGGCACGTTTCAGGATGTGTGGGGTTGTGGAAGGATGTAGTTGGAAAGGTCGCTCAGGGTCAATGGATGTTTGTTGAACGAAGGAATTCATTCAACTTTCAACAAACATTCACTGAGGTCCCCCACCCCCACCCCTGTGCCAAGCCCTGGGACACCACTGTGAGGACGTGAAGGGCCGCCCGCCCTCAGGCCTGAGCGGGGAGGGTGGGCAGATGGTCACATGCATCAAAGGTGATGACAGCGCAGACTGCTCAGTGCTGTGACCGGGAAGGCAGCAGAGGGGCTGTGGGAGCCCTCAGCAGCACTCACCCAGGCTGGGGCACGGGACAGGGGGGTCAGGGATGGCTTCCAGCGAAAGTGCCTGGGTGGGAGCTGAGCGAGCTCTGAATGTACTCCTTACCTCCCTTTCTGCACTTGCTTCTGCCAGCACTTGTCCTTGTGTGCCAGCTGGACCAGGTGCTGTCTGAGGACACGGCCGTGCTGGCAAGCCTAAACTCACCACCATCAGATGGGGGGCGCTGCCTTCACCTTGGTCTCTAGCACTCTGTGTTTCCCCCCATTGTCACTCCCCAACATCATCATTCGAACCACTGGTTTCCACGTCTGTACTCCTGGCTGCACTGTCTCGCAGACACACCCCTTAAGTCACAGATGGGAGGCGCACCGGTACTTTTAAATTCTTCAGTAGCCACGTTGTAAAAAGTAAAAAGAAACAGATGGAATTACTTTTACTAATATATTTTATTAAGCCCCAAATATCAAAAATATGATAAACATGGAATCAACATAAATTATTAACAAAAAATATTTACATTACTATTTTTGTAATACGTCTTTGAAATCTGGTGTGTATTTTGCACTTACTGCTCCCCTCCGTTTGAATTAGCCACATCTCATAGGCTCAATCGGTCCGCATGGTGAGTGGGTATCATAGCGGTTAGTGCAGCGCTAGAATGTGGGTTCCTCTAGGGCAGGGACCCTGTACTTTTCATCGCTTTCTTCAATGCCGAGAGCGGTGTCCTAGGTGGAGGGCACTGCATGGACAGAGACATTGGCATGAAAGAACAGCGCGCCATCCTGTGTGGCTGCGTTGTGAGGTAAATTTGCCGGGAGGAGTGGGCGATGGGATCTCATTGTGTCTGTACCACATCGAGAAAGGCCTTGAATACTGTGCTAAGGAATTTTGGAGTTTGGTCCTGTGGGCAACTCAAGTCATCATTTATTTATAAGCAGAGGAGTGTCACGTTCAGGTTAAGGGTTTAGAAAGAGCCTGCTGGTAGGCAGCATGGAGGGTAATTTGGATGGGACTAAACAGGAGACAGGGAGACCAGCTAGGAAGCAGCTGCTACCATACAGGTGAGTGATAAGGAGGCAGTGGGGATGAGGAGGTGGGGCTGACTGGAGAGACAGTAAGAAGGCTGAATGTCAGGACTTGGGGACTAATAGGAGGGGGAATGAGAAATCAGGAAGAAGTCCTAAGTTTTTAGTTCGTGGTGCCAGTTGCCTGTGCCAGGATACGTGGGAGGAAGTGGAAGAGGACCAGGTCTATCGAGGACAACATCAAGAGTTCAATCCTGGTACCTGCTGGCTGTGAAATACTAGCAGGACCTCGTGGTGGACAGGAGCAGTAAGTGGTACCCTGTGCTGGGGTTCATAAGCGATAGTGCGTTCCTTGTCACGCAAGGCATTCAAGCAGGGGCTGGACAAACACAACTAGCCTGGGATGTTGTAGAGGGCTTATGTGCATCCCAGGTGAGCTGGGCTTGGTGACCTATCAGCCTAGATGGTGTCTGAACCTAGGGTTTTGCTGCAATTGCGTGTGGGAGACACTGTCTATTGGAGCTTGGGCATGTCTACAATTTGGGAACCTTTGTGGTCTCAAGGTGGTTTGTGTTTTTGGGCCTTGGCCCACAACTGGAACTGAGGGCAGGATACAGGCATGTTGACTGCATGGGGGCAGAGGTTCCATCCCAACAGACCACGAGGGAAGATAGCCCTGAGGTCCTGTTGGACCCATATCTTGGAAGCAGAGAGCGAGAAGGATCCTTAATCTTCAACCAACCTCCTTTCCCTTCCTCAACTTAATTTGTGGGAAAACTGAGAGCCTTGCTCCAGGTCACACAGCAGGTCATGACACATCCGGTCCAGGGGTATGGGTGGGAAGTGGTGGGGTGGGTTCATGCTGGATCCGGGTACCCCCTCCCCAAATCTCAAGTGCCCATAGCATCTGTATCTCCTCGCCTTTCCTTGGCACAAGAGACTTCCTTTCACACATGTGGTAAGGGATCCTGGTCCCTTTTAATTAGGAGGATTCAAAGAGAGAAGTCAGACAGCCCCCACCCACGGTTGGGAGAGTCAGTGCTCCCCAAATTACACAGCAGATGCCAGGACTCCGGGAACAAGACCCAGCTTGATAGCTTTGTGGTAACCTCAGCCAGCACAATTTTATTTTTATGTTTTAACTCCTTGGTGATATATAGACCTCTCACAGGCAGGAGAAATGGCATCCAGAACTTCTCCCCTGAAAATAAAATATTTTTGAACTTGCGCAACACACACCCAGTTTAATTAACCCTTTTGTCGCGAAGCTTGGTCTGCCCTGGGCTGGGTGAGAAAACTGTTTCTCTCTTATGAGGTACGGGTAGTGCAAATTACTTGAGAAGGAGACAAAAAATGTGGAGTGATATGATAGCTGGGCTACGGTCTTGCTGTGGGACCCCCGACTAGCCCCTGATCCTCTTGGGGTCACTGCGTCCCAAATGGTAATTCCCTGGACAAACAACCTGATGGGCAATTAATTATATGTGCCTCCTCTGGGGTCTCTATTTTTTTCTGTTTTTAAAATTTCAGTCTAAGGTGACTCTTCTATAGCAGTCTTTGCATTTCATCTCTGCACCCTTCAAATCTCTCTTTCTATACAGACTTGCTGTTTAGAACTGGAACCAGAATGTTTTGAATCAAAGCGCACCTCTGACCCCTCCCAGTCCCTCATCTCCATGTGCTAAAGGTAGGAAGCTACCCCCATATCCTTTTCTCTCTAGCCATACTGACTCCGCCTAATGACGCCTGTATCGTTGCACCTCTCTCTGGTCTCCCTCGCTCAGATTAGTTTTTTAATGCTCAGCTCTGCTCTGTCATTTCCTGGACCAGAAATCTGGAGGGGCAAGCCCCTCCCCCATTGTCTGAGGACTAAAGCCCCAACTTTTATGCCTTCAAGGCATACTGCCCCAAGACCTAGCCCCTGGCCACTGTGCAACCATTCCCCACCCGGGTATGTTCTCCAAGCTCCATTTGTTCAACATGCAAATATTTGTTGAGCCTTTACTATGTGCCAGGAATTGCGTCGGGCACCCAGGAAAAAACTGATGCACAAGTGCGCAGAAACCCAATGTGTTTTGAGAGCTCGGGCGTTTGGGGGCTCTGAGGTGGGGCACGAATTTGGGAGAGGGACTGGGCTGCAGCCAGCTCTCTTCTTGCTGGTTTCCTGTTTACTATTAACAGCTGCCCATCCAGCCTAGCACACAAACGCCCAGGCGAACCCTGGTATGTTTTCAGACCAGCAGCTCAATCACAAACATGAGCAGGCTACTTGAAATTCGCCTTTAGCTGCCTTGAAAATCTGCAAAGGGAACCCCTTTAATCCCTCCCTTTCTTACCCCATGCACTCCCCAACTTTTGCCTTCCTCTCCCCTCCTTGGAGGACATATGGCCCCTTGAAGTTTTTGCTTGCAGGGAGAAAAAAAAAAAAAAAAAAAAAACACACCAAAATACCCAGCTTCAGTGTGGAGGGTTTTTCCTTTTTTAAAAAAAATATTATTAAGCATCAAGAGACAGAGCAATCTGCTTGCAGATACTATACGTGCATAATTAATAAAATCTCATTATTTATTTATAAAGAGACACGCGAGGAACTGGAGAATTAGGGCTATCCCCATTATATATGAAGAGAGGGAGACAGTCAGTGGGGGAGAGAGGCAAATACTTTTTAAGCGTTAGAGCCTTCCAGAGAAGTGAATCTCTCAGTAGGCAATGAATAAGAAGGCATCTTCTCATCCGAGTGCTGCTCCGAGCTCAGGAAGCACCAGAAAGCAGAAACCTGGTTCAGTTTAAAAAAGGAACGGGACCAGCTCGGTGCTCGTAGTGCCCAGGATACCGGCTTTGGATAGCTGGCAGGAGAGCAGGAGGCACCGCGGAGGGCCTGGCGGCGGGGAAAGAGGCTCGGGAGCCAGCCCGGGGCTTCTAAAGGAGGGGGACTTGGGCACAGAATCCCTCTGGTAGATGGGGGGAGAAGCGGGCACGGTCACCTCATGGGCACCACATAAATAACCCAGACGCCGGCCGAGAGGAGCCCCTGGTTCCTCTGGTCCAGTATAAAGCAGGTAACAGTAATTGGAGGGGGGCTTTTCTAAATGCCAGCCTTGCCCTTGGACGTCTGCATGCCAGATGCCCGGCCAGGGCAGCCAATATCAATAACCCAACTTATGTAACAGCCCCTGCGGCCAGGCAGGCAGGGGTCAGAGCCTCCCAGGCTTCTTGAGTTGGGGTGGATCTTCGCTCTCCCCGTTCTCTCTCTCTCCTTTCTCCCTCTCTCATTTTTTCTTTTCTATGCTTTAAAATAGAAAACAGGCTTGTGCAGGAACCAACCCCACAGAAAGGGGTAGTTTGGAGGGATTTTTTTCCCCCACCTCCTTCAGCGGCAAGCAACTCAAGCAGCGGAACGCTCAGTCTTCCTGGGGCGGTGGGCTCCGGGAGGGGGCCGGGGAGAAGGGCTGGGGAGGGGTCGGCCTGGGCAGCAGCCCCCGCAGGGTTACCCGGGCGCGTGCAGGGAAACGTCTCAGCAATTCCAGCGCCCGAGCGGAGCGCGCGGGGGGGTGGGGTGGGAGGGGGTGGGAGGGGGTGGGGGCGCGCGGCGCGGGGCACCTTGAAACCGCCGGCGGCCGCGCGCTGATTGGCCGAGCCGCCGCCTCGGCGTTCCAGCCAGGCGCCCCTCCCCCCGCGCCGTCCACCCCGGAAGGAATTTCCTCCTCTGGCGGCCGCTATTGTTGTCCGCCTTCGCTGTTTGGGTCGGGTCGCGTAACCATAGTATCCAAACTGTGTCCGTGCGGGGCCCCAGCCTGGGACCCCGGTGCCCCCAGCCCCTCCAAGCCATCCCCCCACTTTTTTTTTTGCAGCCTACTTATCATGACTTCATCGGACTCCGGGGAGCAGGAGAGGGGGATGGGGCGGGGGGGGGAGCTGGCCCGCTCCTGGCGGCCCTTACTTCGAGATGTTTTCAATTATAATTTTTTAAAAAGTCTGTTTCGTGGGTTCGGGGCTTTTAAATTCTTCCTACTCCCCCCCCCCACCTCCATTAAACCGTTGGACCAAACTTGAATGGCGTTTTCCCTGCGTTTCCCCTTTACCGTCTTCACTCCAGACCCTGACTTGGTTGCTCACAGCTGGGGCTGGGGGGGTGGGGGTACTTAGCAGCAGAAGTCACCCCCCCAAACCAAGCCCCTCCGACGCGGGCTGTGTTCCGGCCCCTGGCCCTGGGCTTGAGCTGGGGAAGGCGAAGCTAGTGGTGGGGTAGGGTACATCGGACCCTGCAGCCCCGACCCTCCGCCTCGGGCAGTTTCCTGGCGGGGTTGGGGGATCCTTGCAGAAGAATCTGGGGGAGGAGGTGGATGCCCGCCAACCCCTTATCAAAGGGATACGTGGTTGATGGGGGAAGAAGCTGACAGGTTCTTAGGAGAACAAGCCCCCTCGTCCCACAAATTTCTCCTTCGGGTCTCTGAGCACTGAGACATCCTAGTCCGTGCGAGCAGCCTGAGACCGATACCTGTCCCCCGCCCCCATTCCTGCGAGAAAACAAAAATAAAAGCCCTGTCCTTGCGAAGTGTATTCTGCTGGGAGAGGTGGGAGAGCCAGCAGCTAGTCCGCACCGGGGCTGCAAGCGGCGCGGGAGCCCCTGGGGCTGGGGCTGGCAGCGGGGGGCGGTGTGTGTGCTGGGGGGTGTCAAACATTCCCAGAACTCAAGTATTCTCCCGGCGCTCGTTGGGGCGGGGGCAGCAGCCGCGGCGGCCCAAGTTCGGGGCAACACTGCCCCCTAGGGGCCACCGCAGTAGGCTTGCAGCCGGGGTGACGAGGGGCCTTGAGGACGGAACCAGTAGTACCTGGGCAGGGGTGGCAGTGATTCCCCCGGTGACCCGTGACAGGCCTGAAGTGGGCTTCCAAGCGCCAGTCTGCGGTCGTGAGGTTTTATGTTGGCTCTAGAATTTAAAACTTTGGCAGACAGTGGGTGCGTCCTACCGGCTTCCAGTGATGGATTGGACCTTTAAGATCAATGAATCTAGCACCCTTTTGAGCAGTTGGGGAAAGTGAGTCCAGGAGAGGGGAGCGACTTGCTAAGGGACATGGCTTTTTGCCCAGTCCTCCTGGGGTTCTGTGGCTTCTTTGGATTCACAAAGTCTTCCTTCATCCCTCAGTGGCTCCTTGTAGAGAGGTTTATCAGAAGCAGTATAGGGCGTTTTACAGATGAGAAATCAGTCCTGCAGCAGAGTGAGAACTCAAGACCCCTGTCTTTCAGTCCAGCCCTCTATACCATGGGGACTTCAGGGGGACTGAATCATAGGCTCAGCTAGCTGGCCAGCCCTCCACTTGAGGGGTTGGCTGTGGTGCTCTATACCCAGACTAGGGTGGAGGTGGCTGCTCCAGGCCGAGGGATTCCAACAGAAGAGTGTGGGTCTGCTGAAACTTGAGTTCTAGGCTCCTAAACTGTTGCTGTCTCTGGGCCTCAGTTTCCCCATCTCTAAAATGGGGGGTGGGCAAGAGGATCAGGAAGGCATCTAGTGTCTCTGGTGTTTGGTGCCACTGTACTGCTCCTCCTCTTTTGTCTGTCACGCCCTCTCTTCTTGGCTATTCCTTGCTCCTCAGTTGGGGGTCTGCTGGGCTGGTTTCCTCAGCTCGCCCGTCCTCCCTCCCAGCAGGGCCTCTGCAGCCGCCCCTCCCCTCCAGGCAGGCACAGAGCAGACTGGGGGAGGGAACGGTGGGCAAGGAGCCAGCAGAGCGTCCAGTCAACCCCTTGGGAAAATAGGGTGAGGGGGGGCACTGTCAGAGGCTGCAGCTCGGCGCAGCAGGGGCAGGGTCCCTGGGGGTTATTTGTGTCCAAGGTGACTGGTGTCAGAGCTGGCTGCTAGCCTCCTTCCTCTCTCCCTAGAGATGAGGGGAGCTGCACCAGGAGTCATTTCCACTCCTCTCCCTTGTCGCCCACAAACAATCAGGCACCAAGTCTGGTCCTTTCTCCCAGTTGTTCTCTCTCCCTGTCCCTCAGCCACCACCTTAATCTACCGGCCTGCTGGTCTGCAGGGAGCTCTAAACTGGCCCCTCTGAGCCTTCCAGCACATTGTCCCCTGCACGAAGCCTTCTGAGCCACAAAGCACATCCTCCCCTGCTTTAGTCCATGCCCTGCCTTCCGTTGCCCTGGGGATGAACCCTAGGCTAGTGAGACCCTCTGTGATCTGGGCCTTCCCACCTTGACAGTCTCATTTTGAGCATCTTTTGTGTCCTAGCAATACTGCATGTGACTTCCGGAGCCTGCCCTGTTCCTTGGACTTGCACAGGCTGTCACTGTCAGGTCCTGCCAGACGTTGGGGATATTGAGGTGAACAAGACCACCCTTCCCTGCAGAGAGCACACAGAAGCACAGTGGTATAATGACTGTTGGGGTCTTAAGAGAACCCTCACCCAACCTGGAGGGAAATCAGGGAAAGCTCCCTGAAGGAGGTGATGCTTGTGCTAAGTCCCAAGGGAGAAGTAGGAATTGGTCAGATACACAGAGGCAAAGGGAGAAGACAGTCCAGGGAGAGGCATGAACAGGCAACAGCATGGGCAAGCACAAGTCTTTTTTTTTTTAATTAATTAATTAATTTACTTATTTATTTTGGCTGTGCCGGGTCTTAGTTGCGGCATGTGGACTCTCAGTTGCGCCATGCATGTGGGATGTAGTTCCCTGACCAGGGATTGAACCCAGGCCCCCTGCATTGGTAGCGTGGAGTCTTACCCACTGGACCACCAGGGAAGTCCCAGGCAAGCATAAGTCTTGAGAGAGCATGACCCTTAATGCAACTGAAGACGGTGTAGCTGAAATGTAAGGGGAGAGGGCAGTGGGGAGAGATGTGGCTGGAGAGGAAGCCAGATCCAGGTGGTCCTTGTGTGCTGGCTTAAGGAGCCGTGATTTCCACGTGCAGTCTCTGGGGAGCCCCAAGAGGCTTCTGAGCCCTGGGCTGGACTGCACGTTGCGAACACCCTCCCTCTTGAAACCAGGCCCTGGGAATGCAGAAATGACTACTTTTATTTACCTACCTCATTCTAGAAAGGATCTAAAGAAAAATCAGATATGGTTCTTGCCTTCAAGGAGTTTGTAGACTGAGGTAGATAAAGAATAAACCGGGGCTTCCCTGGTGGCGCAGTGGTTGAGAGTCCGCCTGCCGATGCAGGGGACACGGGTTCGTGCCCCGGTCCGGGAAGATCCCACATGCTGCGGAGCAGCTGGGCCTGTGAGCCATGGCTGCTGAGCCTGCGCGTCTGGAGCCTGTTGCTCTGCAACGGGAGAGGCCACAACAGTGAGAGGCCCATGTACCGCAAAAAAAAAAAAAAAAAGAATAAACCGGGTCAAGGCAGAATGAAGACGGCGCAGTGAGGACTTCCTAAAATACACACTTAGTGGCCCTGCTCTTAACCTCTTTGTTGGCTCCTGGGTGTCCTGAGGGGCAAGCTCTCTCCTTTGCGTGGCTTTCAAGGCCTTTCCTGGCCTCTCCAACTCATCTCAGCCCAACCCTCACACTCCCATTACTCCAGCCCATGGAGTTATTTGCAGTCCCCCCAGTACACTGTGTTCCGTCCAACCATCAGAGCAGTGCCCATACCATTGGCTCTGCCTGGAATCCTATCTTCGTTCAACTGTTAACTTTTTCTTTTTTGGGCCATGCGGCATGCAGGATCCTAGTTCCCTGACCAGGGATCAAACCCGTGCCCCCTGCAGTGGAAGCGTGGAGTCTTAACCACTGGACCGCCAGGGAAGTCCAACTGTTAACTTTTTCAAGATGCCACTCAGGTATTACTCCATCTGGGAAGCCCTATTTGATCCTCAAAACTGAACTGGGTTCCTCCTTTCAAACCCCATTGTCCCTTGTGCTTTTTTGTTTTTTATTTTTTTAATCACAGCGCCCACCTCAGGATAGTTTAATAATCCATAGGAGGCTGGTAGCCTCCATTTCTGATTTCCGCTGGGTCTCTAGGTCATACATTCCCAGGGCACAGAGTAGATGCTCATTTAAGTTTTTGTGGTTGAAGACTGGGTACAAGCTGCTTGTGAAGAATAGTAGTAACAGACATTTACTGACTGCCTGCTGTGTGCCAGGCACTGTGCTGGTCACTTGTCATATTACTGTTCCCTCTTATTACAACCCTATAAGGTTGACATTACCCCATTTTGTAGATGGGGAAACTGTGACTCAGGGAGGGAAACTATCAAACTGATGAAGGTATTTGTCAAAACTCATTGAATTTTTTGAAGTTAAAATATGTACATGTAAGTTACACATCAATTTTTAAAAATAAAAAAGAAAGCAGCCAGAGCACACATTTGTCATGTCTGAAAAGACTCTGAGAAATGTATTGTTGTTGTTATTACCAAAGAGGTAGAGGGAGGACACAGTTGGTGAGAGGCAGGGCCATGTGGTCTCTCTCTAAGCCCTGTTGGTCTGCCATCACTCTAGTCCACTAAGCCATCAGGAGGCCCCAGGAAGGCTTACCAGGAGAAGGTGGTTCCTAAATATTGCAGGGTCCCCCTGGCAGAGAAGGGCTGAGCGAAGACATTGAACGTGGGTATGAAAGGCCATGGCACGTCGAGGTCAGAAGCTTGGTCCGATGTGGAGCCAGCGTCAGAAGCATGTAGGGGAATAATGGGGGATGAGGCTCCCATGTGAGCGGGGTCTGACTGTGGAGGGCTTTGAACACCCGGATAGAGCTGGACTCAGTGTACAGGCAGTAGGAGCCATTGGCTTCTAGAGAGTGCTGACCTGAGCTTTTCTTGGAGGAATGAATCCATTCTTGGGGGAGGGGGGCGAGGGGTGTTGTTTGCGAGCTCATGTGAGGCTGGATTTGGAGGGGCCAGAGCTGGAGGGAGGGGGAGTCCCAGGTATGGAGACGCACAGAAGAAAGGCAGGGTCTGAAGGAAGCTGGGGTTTGAATGACAGCAACCTAGTGCACACCCCAAGGCCACAGCACCAGGTGGAGGAGCAGGGCCGGGCTCACGGAGCTGAACTCAGAGTTCAGCAGAGCATGGACTGGGGTGAAGGCAGGCAGGGCAGGGAGGAGGTGAACACTCTGGCCAAGGCCTGGGGTCCAAACCTGGCCCTTCTACTCGCTTCCACAGCGGTGTGACCTTGGACAATATAACGATCTCTCTAAGCCTCAGTTTTCCCATCTGAAAAAAAATGGTGCTATTAATAGTACCTATCTCATAGAACATTCCAAAGATAAAATGAGATGATACATACACAGCTCTGAATACTGGGCCTGGCTCACAGTAAATACAGAACATGTGTTGGGTTTTTCCCTTCTTATCACCCTCTATTCTCAGTCCCCTCCCCCAGACTCTTCTTTCCATGAGCACCCACTCCAGTGAATTCCATATATGACCCTAAATATATATGTATCTTTGTAAAATTTGTAGAGTTGTTTTGGGTGCCAGAGGTCTCATTCTGTGTCTTTCCTCACCCCCCCCCCCCCGGCACATACTCAACACTACATGTTTGAAGAGCTCTTTGTTGCCTCCTGTTACTCTATAGCTTTCTGAGCATAAATGCACCCCATTTTACTCATTCCTTACCCCCTGGTGATGGACACTTATATTGCCTTGAACTTCTCCCTCTTATAAATAATTCCTTGACAAACACCCTTGTATACATCATGGATGAGTCCCTTGTGGACCTGTGTGAGCATTTCCCTGGCATACCCGGGGGTGCACCAGGGGTGCAGTTGCTACCTTATGGGACACACACCTACTTGACTTTACTAACTATTGTCAGGCTGCTTTCTAGGATGACCCAGCAGCAGCATGTGAGAGCATCTACCTCCTGCATGCCTGTCAGCACTTGGTATTGCCCACCATTCTAATTTTTGCCTCTATGATGAATGTAAGGTGCCCACACTTTAATTTGTGTTTCTTGCGTTGTTAGCGAGTATAAGCAGCTCTTCACGCACTTGTCGGCCATTTGGGCTTCTCCTTCTGGAAATTACTTGTGTCCTTCGCACATGTTTCTGCTGGGTTTCCTGGTCTGTCTTCCTGTCAGGGGCTCCACAACCAGCATTGAGGACAGCCTACGGCACTTGCCTCAGAGCAGGTCTGTCCTCTGGGGATGGGGAGGTCAGGTTGGCATGAAGGGCCTGAGCTCTGGCAAACCATTGCCCTTGGTCCCAGGTGGCATTGCCATCCAGTTGCTGTCATTTCATAAGTCTTCCTTGAGTGCTTACCCTGTTTGGGCTCCAAGGACCCAAGCAACTTGTGCTGCTGTTGCTTCTAAGGACTCGGTGCAGTGAGGGAAGCAGACTAGGCAGAAGAGACTTACTCCAAAGATTAAATGAGGTGCTGCATATAAAGTCCTTCCCTGTTAGAGCCCCTGTCCCGCTTGACGGTCCTGGCTTGGGTAATGGAAGAAAAATTCATCACTGCATCATGGAATCCACAGCTACCTTCTAGGGAAGGCAGCTCTGAAAATGGAAGGCCCTTTGGGCCTCCAAAAGGATGCCTGGGGCCAAGTTTAGGGCAAGGGGTCTTGGAGAACTGCTTAGCTTACTTGGGGAAAACTTGGGAGAGGGATGGAGTTGTGAGGAAGGACTGAGGAAGAGAGAAGAGGGGAGAGGAGAAGGGAAGTCCCTGGTGGCCTAGTGGTTAGGATTCTGGGCTTTCACTGCTGTGACCCAGGTTCAGTCCCTGGTCCGGGAACTAAGATCCTGCAAGCTGTGCGGTGTGGCAGAAAAAAGAAAAAGAGGGGAGAGGAGATAAGAGATAGGGTGAGGTCTGTAGAGTGAAGAGGCCCAAGCATAAATCTCATCCCCTCCTGCGCAGGGATGTCTAATGTTCAATTTCAAGTCACTGGAACTACTCCTCGGTTTCCTTAACCCTTAGCAAAGCCCACCATGTCCTCATTTGCTGTGGCTGAGTGTTTTGTGGAAACGGAGGCAGCAGGTGAGTTTCTGGCCAAGTTTCATGGCTTATGACAAAAGTCTGCACCCACAGGCCAGTGAGATAGTCCAAAAATTGAGCAAATACAGCCAAAGCAAGAATTTGGAATCGGGTGATCATGGAAATACAAGTCAGTCCCTGGGTACGTGCAGAAATGTGAAATGTGGAGGAGTTCCAAGGGTGAATGGAGGGTGGGAGGCGATCTTATTTAATTCGAAGAGGGTTTTGTAGCAGATTGTATTTTTCAGAAATGATTCCAATAATATAATCCCCTCCCATATGCTCCTCTTTTAATATGACTTTGACCCTCCTAATATCAAATCAAGAGATGGGGTCCGTATGTCCTTTCTTTGAACCTGCGTGGACCTTGATGACTGCCTTGACCAACAGAGTGTGGCAGAAGTGACACTATTGGGGACTTCCCTGGTGGCACAGTGGATAAGAATCTGCCTGCCAATGCAGGGGACATGGGTTCGATCCCTGGTCCTGGAAGATCCCATATGCCACGGAGCAACTAAGCCTGTGCGCTACAACTACTGAGCCTGTGCTCTAGAGCTTGCATGCTGCAACCACTGAGCCCACTACTGAAGCCCACGTGCGTAGAGCCCATGCTCCGCAACAAGAAAAGCCACCGCAAGGAGAAGACCGCGCACTGCAACAAAGAGCAGCCCTCGCTCGCCACAACTAGAGAAAGCCCGTGCGTGGCAATGAAAACCCAACGAAGCCAAAAATAAATAAATAAATAGATTTTAAATCTTAAAAAAACAAAGAAGTGACACTATTTTTATGACTAAGTCTAGGTCATAAAAATGCCAAGCATGTCTGCTTTGTTCTCTTGGAGAATTCATTGTGGTGCAAGTCAGCTACCATGACTGCCCTAAAACTGCCACGTTGTGAGGAAGCCCAAACTCTTTACGTGGAGGGATCATGTGGAGAAGTCCGGAGAAGGGCTTGGCTATCCCCCAGCTGCTCAGCCCTCTGCTGTTCCGTCTTCAGCTGCTGTCTAACTACACCACATGGGGGACCCTGAGCCAGAAGAGCCCAGCTGTACCCTTTCCAAATTCCTTGCCCACAGAAGTCACAAGAGGGAAGCCAACGACTGCTGTTATTTTAAGCCAGGAAGGTTTGATATGATTGGTTACACAGCAATAGATAATCCAAATGGGTTTATACTTATTTTATTATCAGTTTTTCCTGGTAGACTGTAGTTTCTGTTTTCTGCTCTATCCCCAGCAGTTAGCCCGTAACGTACTACGCTCCACAGATATTTGTTGTATAAATGAAAGTTAACAGACCATATCAGCATGGTGTTGGGGGAACCAAAGGGGTGTGGGAGCCCAGGGGGGCTCCTAACCCGGACTGGGAGATCTGGGAAGGCTCCCTGGAGGAAGCGATACTGCTCTGAGTCCCTGGGCAGGGCTTGACACACAGGAATATTATTCCTCATCTCTGGTGCTGCTTGTTTGCTCTTGGCCCAAATGAGGCTTCCTGGCTTGATGTGCATCAACTAGGCTGATCCCTGTGTCCATTTGTAGGCTTCCTCTTCCCTCTCCCTGTTGCAGTTGCAGTTCTCTTTTCTCCCTCCCTTGTTGGGCCTGTGGGCTCACTCCTTCTGCCTCCTCTGACTCTGGGTCTGGCTGGAGAAAATTAAGTCAACGGGGAGGGAGGAGTTGACATATAGATGGTCTAGTAATTGAATTTTTTTTTTTTTCCCAGCTCTAGCCCTTTGTCCACCCCACAGAGAGCAGGAGGAATTAGCTCTCTAGACAGTGGTTTTTCCTTGCTGAGGAGCTCTGGTGTTGCCTTCTCTGCCTAGACCAGCGGGGAGGAGAGGGGAGTGGCAAGCAGGAGACTTCTTAGGGTCCTCTAGGCTAAGCCTTGCACGGAGAAGGAAACTGAGGTCCAGGGAGGGGAGGGATTCTCTGAAGGCCCTAAGTGGGTTAACATCTGAGCTAGGACTAGAAGGGAAGGCAACTGGGGCCAGCCCTTGAACTGCCCCAGGATCGTGGCGGGGAGCAGAGACTGCAAAGGCCTTGGTGTGTAGCAGGGACACAGGGGCAGCAGGCTACAGGAAACCTGGGGCTCCTGGTCCCTGGCAGTCCCTATACCATTGGTTGGGGTTTCCTTGTCTGGGAGGGTGTGGAGTTAGTAGGGTGGCCAGGCTGCTGGGCACCCAGGAGGTGATGCCTGTTGCCCTGTAGGTCCAGCCACCCTGCAGGACCTGGCTACCTTGCAGGTCTCTCTTCATTGTAGAGTACCCTCTATGGGCAGAGGTGGGTGCCAGGGGGTTGGTAGTGACCTTGGGCAGAGGGTTGGCAGGACTGGAAATAACCCGGCTACGTGCTCTAAATCTCACCATTCTGAAAAATGAAACGGCCTCTTGGATCTCACGCAGCTGCAGTGCGTTATGGAGGGCACTGCTCATAGAAGCCCTCCGTCAATAGGGCCTGTTACTGCCTCATTGTCCAGATGATGACACTGAGGCTCCAGGAGGCCCTCCCTGGCTCTGTGTTGCAGGTTACCAAGTGGCAGCCCTGGAATTCAAACCCAAGACCGCTGAGCTCCCAAGCCCTCTGTTCACCCAGGATTCTCAGCTCCTCGTCCTCCAACCCTGCGGGGGTGGGAGGCGGGCGGTGGGGTGGGGTGGAGGGGGATGGGGGGAGGGCGGGGGCCCGCCTTGCCCGGCGGCGGCTGCCAGGCTCCGGAAGCGCTTGATTTATTAAGCTAATGTTCTAGCGCATTTACCCCATCCCGTAATGAGCTGTTTCCACCAGGGGGTGTCTGCAGAGCGACTGCAGGATTCCAGCCGCTCCAGGAGGGAGGCAGGGGTGGCTGTGGGGTGGGCTGTGCGGGTCTGGGCGTCTGGCCGCCCGGGGAGGGGTGAGATTGGAAAGTCTGGGTTGAAAACTCACCCCAGGGTGTGGGGCGTGCTGAGGGGAGGCGGGAGGCTGGTGCAATCCGGGAGCAATCCAACATTTCTCCCTGGGCCAGCCTGGTGCACCTCCCAGCGACCCAGGGGCCTGGGAGGGAACCCTGGCCCCAGCATTCTGGCCTGGTTCCTCCCTGCCTGCCCCTCTTCCTCAAATTTCTGAGGATTCTGAGCTTAGCCTGCCTACTGTCTGCTTGTCATCCCTACAGAGCTGGCATTTCTGTGGCTTGATGTGACAGTTATGTACTTTGCAGCCAGACAGATCTAGGTTCAAATCTAAGCCCCCCTGTGACCTTGCGGGGGAATCCCTGACCTCTCTGAGCCTGAATTTCCCATTTTAATATGGGAATAAGAAGCTGTGTTTTGTGGGGTTATCACTGAGGATCAGTGATAATGCACGAAGAGCTGTGTACAGGGTGATAAACCCTGCCTTGGCCACCTGGCCTGCTGACAGTGGGGCAGACCTACTGGGCCACATAACCCGGACCCGGTATGCCCCGTGCACAGCAGATGCCATGATCCTGAGATGGGCCCCTCACACGCAGCAGATGCCTGCTGACAAGCCCAGGCTGCAGGCAGCTCAGGGGCTTTGCTTTCCTCACGCAGGGCAAGCAGTGCTTGGTATTTGGCTTTAAAAAACCTCATTCCTGGACTTCCCTGGTGGCGCAGTGGTTAAGAATCTGCCTGCCTAATGCAGGCGACACGGGTTCGAGCCCCGGTCCGGGAAGATCCCACATGCCACAGAGCAACAAAGCCCGTGTGCCACAACTACTGAGCCTGTGCTCTAGAGCCCGCAAGCCACAACTGCTGAGCCCACGTGCCACAACTACTGAAGCCTGTTCACCTACAGCCCGTGCTCCACAACAAGAGAAGCCACCACAATGAGAAGCCCGTGCACTGCAATGAAGAGTAGCCCCCGCTCACCACAACTGGAGAAAGCCTGTGCGCAGCAACGAAGACCCAACACAGCCAAAAAGAAATAAAATAAATATATTTTTTAAAAAACCCAAAAAATACCTGATTGGTTTCTCCTTTACCAAAGTCGCAATCCCTCAGAGCCTGGACTCTGTGCCAGATTGGGTGACCCGCTCAGTGGTAAAACTTCCACTTGGCACTCATTCATCTTTTTTTTTTCTTTAACATGTTTATTGCTATTTTTTTCTTTAGCATGTGCCTGGTATCCAGAAGGCACTCATCAAGGGGTAGCTATCACTGCTCTTCACTTTGGAGAAGATGCTGTCCCACTGACTCTGTCCCCTAGGAGGGAAAATAGGACGACTAGCATGGGTCTTTTGAGGTGGATACCTTCTGGCATGGTGTGCAAGGCCCGCTCTTCTTCCCCAGGAACTGTCACCCCAATTTTCCACAGCAGGGCAGTTGAAAGACTTGCCTAGGCATCTGGCACACAAGTGGCCAAGCAAAGACTGACACCCAGTCTTCTGGACTCCCAAACAAGTGCCCCTGCCTCTCCTCACTAGAGGTCACTGAGGGAGCAGACCTGCTGAAAACAGGACAAAGGTGAATTCTCTCAGCTTCTTTCTTTCTTTTTTTTTTTTTTTTTTGGTGTACGCGGGCCTCTCACTGTTGTGGCCTCTCCCATTGCGGAGCACAGGCTCCGGATGCGCAGGCTCAGTGGCCATGGCTCATGGGCCCAGCCGCCCCGCGGCATGTGGGATCTTCTGGGACCGGGGCACGAATCCATGTCCCCTGCATCGGCAGGCGGACTCTCAACCACTGCGCCACCAGGGAAGCCCTCAGCTTCTTTCTTGCAGCAAGTTAACCAGACTTGGGCTCTGGGTGAATATGGGATTTTGTGGAGCGTTTCTAGGAAGGGCTGAGTTTGGAAGAAGAGAGTCTTGGAGGGCCCTGCCCCACTACTGGGTACCTTGCCCCTGTTGCCTTGGTTTCTGTCCCTCGCTCAATTCAGAACCTCCCCTATTTCCTGAAAGAGAACTGAACTGCCCAAAACTGTTCATAAGCAAGTGGGATGGACTGAAGTTTAAGGCAGAGATGGACGAGGCTGTTTCTGTTCCTGCTTTATAGCAAAGAGCCTAACAGAATCCATACTAGATGTTCTGCTCCCCATGCCCCTGCCCGGCCGCCTTCCCCGGGGGCTCTGCCCCGTCTTGCCCTCTCACAGATGGCCTGCTCACCTTCACCAGCCTTGGTACTGCTGTTTCCTCCTTGCCGGCTTCCCTCTGCATGGCCGGTGCCTGGAGTGGTTAGTCCTTTTTCAGTCCCGGCCTGATCCAGGGAAGCCCTCCAGCCACCCTGCTCCAGCCCTGCCCCCCCGCCCGCCCCCCAGCCTTCCTGGCTTCTGTTGTCTTTGTAGTTTTCATCTGCAGGGCCTTTGTTGATTGCCTGTCCCCTTCTAGAATGGAAGCTCTGTGAGAGCAGGGACTTGGGCTGCTCTGTGCCCAGGACACCCCCAGGAACGCAGTGGTGAATAATCCACTTTAAGCTCTTTTTTTCTCAAACTCACCTGTGCCCCAGATCCTGGCTTAAATTTGCACACCTGAGTTTACCTCAGGACTCCAGGCACTTTATAGCCACACCTTCTCCCACTTTTGCTAACACTTGGTGTTTGCCCTAAACAGACACTACCATGTGCTTTCCACATATTAACTTAATTCTCACAAAACCCCCTTGAGGTAGGCACTGTTATTATCAGCATGCCCGTTTTACAGATGAGGAAACTGAAGCTAGAGAGAGCTGGTCCAGTCCTACACCGTGAGTGAATGGCAGGGCTGGGGTTGAAATGGAGATGGTTGGTTCTCTGGAACCCCTACTGCAGACTGCATCTAGAAGCAGCAAGATACTCTCACCTGCTGCTCAGGGGGCAGCATCCCCACCACCCCTATCCCTACTGCTCCCTAGATGGCTTTTCAGAGTATTTCTGATGTTTGTTCCACACTGTACATGTCTGGATGAGCAAACTTTCCTCCATCTTTTACACATTTAACAGAAACCAGCGTGAGAAAAAAGGACAGTGCTTAAGGAGATGGGAGCCTCTGCTGGAACCCAATGGAACTGGGTCTGGGGGAGGGATGGGCGCGGTCTACAAAGCCTCCTGGAATCTTTTTGTCTCTCTGAACCCCTCATCTGCCCCTTCCTCATGGTCCTCCCTTTCATTTGTCCTCTCTGGGCTCCAAGTGGACGATAACCTCCCCATGGCTCTGAAGCACTTATATACCTTTCAGTTCCCAGGGGAAGAGAGAGAATCTAATTGGCTGAGTTTGGACCAGGTAGGTCCAGTGGGGCCCTGTCACCTGTGACTGGGGGAGAGGGTGTGAGGGACACACATGGTGGTCATGGCCTTGGCCTGTGTGTGGAGGTGTAGTCGTCAGAGGAGAGGGGTGGCAGTGAGCTGTTCAGACAGCGCTAAAAGTACCTGCTATGGCCGTGAAGATCCTTGAAGGCTAAACTAAGGGACTTGTCCTCCAGGGGTTGTTTAAGCCAAGGAGTAGCAGACCCTGATTCACAGCTGAAGGCTTGCTTTGGTTGCTGGAGGCGGAGGTGGGCTACGGGGAGACCAGGGAGGGGCGCATTACTCCTGTGTTAAGTGGTGAGGGCCTGGACGTGGGCACAGCGCCCCTGAAGAGGAAGCCACGGCACATGCTGCCTCCTTCTCTGGGCCATTTTTATTTCCTTCCTCCTGGGCCAGCTCTAAGACCCATCCATTGATTCTGAGCCCTTACTCCACACCAGGCCCTGTGCTGGGTGCTGAGGCCCTGCCCTGAGGTGCTCACTGCTGTGGGAGAGACAGGACATGGACACATACCTCACTTACACTGGGGAGTTGATGTGTGGGAAAGGAGGGTCAGGCGAAGTGCTTCTGAATATCCCAGGAGGCCAAAATTACTCGGGGTTGGGGCCTGGGGCGGGAGGGAGGATCTGGACCATATCCTGCAGAGTTAGCATGAGGCAGGCCCGGAAGAACAGGTAGGAATTGAATGCATGGAGCCATGGGTGAAGGACTTTCTGGGTGGAAGGGACAGCGTGGGCAAAGGCCTGGGGTTGGCAAAGTATGCGGCGTGGCTGGCACTTCTATGAGTGGGGTGTGTGGAGCTGAGTAATGGGAGGAAGGCAGGAACCTTCCCTCGTGGAACATTTTAAATGCCAAGCTAAGGGGTTTAGACTTTATGCTGTGGCAGTGAGGAGCCCTTGACCATGAGCAGATAGTGATGTGGTCAGTGTTTCCCTTCAGGACTCTGATAAATTAAACTGGCGAGGAAGGCACTCAGGCCTTCGGAGTGCCAGGGTCTGGGGGACACCTTGGTGCCTTGAAATCCTCCTCTGAAATGCCCATCCGCATATCCCAGGGCCTTTGGGAACACAGCAGGGTAGTCGACGAGGCCAGGAGAGGTTTCTGCAGGCACGGGGTGGCCGTGGTAGCCGCCACATGGCCGAGGGCCTGCAGAAGCTGCTGATGGCTGGAAGGTAATTAACAATTGTAATCACTCCTGTCATGACATCATTAAACTCCGATTGCACCGGCTGGGCAGCTGATGGATGGGCTCAGGAGTCACAGCTCGTGGGAAGGGCAGGATCATTTGTCCGTCGGCAGAAGATCAGCAGTGGGGCCCAGGTCTGTGCACGTGAGGTGCTGGTGGGGCCCCGAGGTTCTGGCTGCCATCCTGGGCCAGGTCGGGGCAGGTGAGGCTGGGCCCAGGCCCCGAGCAGGTCCAGATTCTAGCGTTTGACGGTAGGTGTGAGCTGGGGGATCTTGAGCCATCAGGCAGTGGAGGTGCCCCAAGGCCCCGTGATGGGGGCTGAGTCGGGGCACAGGTTGTGGGGCTCTGGGCGTCCCACTCCTTTTGCTTCAAAGCTTTTCTCTCTCTAAATGGAAGCGTTATTTTTGTTGATTATACATGAGTACTGAGAAAGAAATCCAAACAATAAGGAGGAAGTATGTCTTCCACGATCCTGTTCCCCAGACATCCTCATTCTTAAAAGTTTGGCTTATGTTCTGGTTCCCAAGGCCCCTGCCAAGATTCTACCTGCTCCGTGGGCTATCCCGGTGACCTCCCAAGAAATCCCCTTTTGGGCTTAAAAATAGTTTGATGCTATTCCTTCCAGGTGTGGTCAAACTCAAGGAATAGAAAATTCCTACCCCCTCCCCACCAACCTGCGGTCCCCCCAGCCTATCCCCCTCACCCCACTGCCAGGCCTGGTTCCTAGGGTGGTCTGACACTTTCATTCAGTAAGCTCAGGAACAAGCTGTAATGTCCCAGCTTCTGCTGGTTCGTTGTGTTGCCAAGAGCAGAAGCTGCATGGAAGGCTCTCGTTTAGCCAGGCCCTGCGTATTTGCAGATGCTGTCTCGAGGCCTGGGGCGAGGGTGGAGGGGAGAGGAGGAAGGGCTCAATTGCTTGAAAAAGCAACAGGAATTGGGGTTGTGCATGGGCAGCTGGGCACAAGGGTGGAGAAAAACAAGGCCCAGGTGTGTGGGCGTGGGCTGCAGGAGTGTCTCCTCCTGTCTGCACTTCCCCTTGCAGCTGAGGTTGAAGGTGTGTTGGAACGAATACTCTTGGCCTCCCTCTCCACTCCTCTTGCTTGTTCCACATTGTGTGGGAGGAGGGGTGCTCCATCTGAATGATACGATTGTGGGGAGCCTGACAAGCCAGAAGATCAGACCTGGTTAGCCTAGGGCAGAATCACCGCTTTAAAATGCAGTGTCTTTGGAGACAGGGGGAGTGGGCTGTTTGACGCTGCATATCAAATTATCCCATAACTAAGTGGCATAAAGCAACCCTGTATTCTGCTCACAGGTTCTCTGCATCACATTCTGGGAAGTTCTTGTTCAGGATCTCCTCAGGTGGAATGCAGGCAGCCTCTGGGGCAGATTCTCTCCTTTTTTCCGGTGGTTGTTAGGGGGATGGGAGGGGGATCATCTTGCCCACAAGTAGGGGAAGGTAGAAGGCCCCCCCCCCGACCCCGTTCCCCAATCTTGCCTCCCCAGCAGTAAACTGAGTCTTGCTTCTAGCCCTCCTGGGGCTTCTGGTCCCCACAGGGCAGCAGGTGATGACGGGGCTCCCCTCCCTGCCCCCAGGAGCCCAGTGGGCTTGTAAGAGGAGCACGGCCTGAGGGAGGAACGCCGAGGGGAGTGGCCGATGAGTGTCATGACAGCGAAGCTCTGGCCCGTGTGCCTCTGCTGTCTGAGTACACATTACTAGACACCAGTCTCGTGGTCCGGGGACTCAGGGTGCTGGTTGTGGAGGGAGGGGTGCATCGGGGCGGGACCAGAACTCAGGGAGCAGGCAGTGTAGACCGCCTGGGGGTGGACAGGCCTCCAGTGAAGCGTCCTGTGATGGCCAGCCTCCAAGATGGCCTGCTGACCCATACCTCCTGTGCGGTTCTTTCCACACTGAATCCGGGCTGGCCCCATGTGGCCAACAGAATAAGATGAAAGTGACCATGTGGCTCCCGAGACTGGATCACAGCAGGCATTGCAACTTCTGCCTTGGCTTCTTGGCTCTTCTGCTCTGGGGAAGCCAGCTGCCGGGCCGTGAGAACACTCGAGCAACCTGTGGAGAAGCCCACATGGGGCAGAGCTGAGGCCGTGGGCCAACAGCCAGCACTCCCGGCCAGCCGCAGGAGCAGCTCAACTCCAAAGTGGATCCTTGGGCCTGGTCAAGCCTTCAGATGACTGCAGCCACGTGGGAGACCCAAGTGAGAATGGCCCAGAGTCCCGAAATCTTAACCCAGAGAGTTTGGGAGCATAATAAAGTATTGTGTTGGGTCACTAAGTTTGGTGTGATTTGCTACACAGCATATGATAACGGATAACTTCTATCTCCAAATACTCCCTAGGAAGATGGGAAGATGATCCTTGAGAGGGAGAGGGTGGGGAGGCCGATTAAACGAGACAGAAAGATAGAGCTCTCCCATCCCTTCAGGAAGATGGGGGAGAAACCAGCCTGGACCCTTCAGCATGGCACTCCCTGGGGTAATGTAAGAGGGTTTTGTACAGGTTTCCACAGTGAGTGGCACAAGAGTTGTTGTAGCATACTTAGGCCAGAGTTATGTTATCAGAAAGAATATGTAGACACAGCGAGGGTTTTCGACAAGAAGCCAATCTACTAAAAACATATTTGACAATCATTGATTTAGGCAAACCCCCTCAGGCGTCCTGTACCCTAATTTTATAGAAGAATGGGGGTAACTTAAGTTGTATTTTCCTGTAAGCAGAGCCTGAGACCAGGGTTCGAAGGCAAGCCTGTTTGAGAGGTGACCCCAGGAAGCAGGGAGGGGAGCAGGGGAGTGAGACAGGGCGGGGAAGGCAGCCAGGAAAGGGCGTGTTATGGCCAGAACAGGTCCCACTTTGTCGTGCCCTCCTGGACTGTCCCCTACCACACCTGGGTGGAGAGAAGCCTGGGGAGAGCTGCGCTGAGGCTTTCTGCCTGTCCTGGAGTGAGTGCAAAGGGGCATGGGGGTGCCCCCATGGATGGAGCAGGCGCCTCTCACGGAGTCCCCAGCCCGGGAGGCCTTTCCCAGGCAGTCGGGAGGCCCTGGCGGCCCAGACTCCTGATTGGCGGACAGCAGAACAGAGGAAGGTGATTCATTGTAGATTGGATGCCTGGAGAGTGCTGCCCGGGGCTTGTTTGTGGGGGAAGGGCTCAAGGAGGAAGTTAGAGGAATTGGTTCAAATCCTGGCTCAATCCCTTACTCACTGGATAATGTTTACTAGGCTTATCTCCTTTCTCAGCCTCAGTTTCCTTAGCTCCAAAACGAGGCTGATACTTCCTACCCTTCCAACCTTGAATGCTTAGAATGACGGTCCCCAGCCTTTTTGGCACCGGGGACGGGTTTCGTGGAAGACCATTTTTCCACTGAGGGGGGGCGGGGGATGGTTTCGGGATGATTCAAGCGCATTACATTTTTTGTGCGCTTTATTTCTACTATTATTACATTGTAATATATAATGAAATAATTATACAGCTCACCATAATGTTGAGTTGAGGTGGAGCTCAGGCAGTAATGCGAGCGATGGGGAGCGGCTGTAAATACAGGTGAAGTTTTGCTTGCTCGCCCACCGCTTACCTCCTGCTGTGTGGCCCCGTTTCCTAACAGGCCATGGACTGGTACCGGTCTGTGGCCCAGGGGCTGGGGACCCTTGGCTTAGAAGAACATTGTAGTGGGTATTGGTAGCTTGCCATCTAGTCCTCTGTCCATTCCCCCTTCTTCTGACAACATTTGGGGCTCTACCTGTCCCTACTCTGTTCAAGAGGTTTGGCTGGAGCTCCACCCCTGGATCCAGCCAATCTGAGCGTGGCATCCCCCTGGCTGTGGAGACTGGTTCAGAGCTGGGCATGTGCTTGAGCCCATCCAAGCACAGCCAATCCTAGTGCTTCTGTGGGAGCTCTTGGAAAAGCTTCTCTTTCGTGGTGGACTAGAATCTGAGAGGAAGAGAAGCTTACCACCAAGTGCAGCTTTAGAACAAAGCCAACACACACACGGGAGAGACTAAGAACAAGAGACGAAGAGAGGCAGGTCCTAATGATGTTGCTTGAACCCCTGAGTCAAGCTGTGCCTGAAGCTGCGGTACCCCTTGCCTTCTCTGTATCCGAGACAATATATTCCCTCTGCTGAAATTTGTTTGTGTTGGATTTTCTGTCACTTGCAACAGAAAGACTTTTTTTTAACCATTAAAAAAAATTATTTTATTTTATTTATTTAATTTTGGCTGCGTTGAGTCTTTGTTGCTGCGCGTGGGTTTTCTCTAGTTGCGGTGACCGGGGGATACTCTTTGTTGCGGTGTGCAGGCTTCTCATTGCAGTGGCTTCTCTTGTTGCAAAGCACGGGCTCTAGGTGCTTGGGCTTCAGTAGTTGTGGCGCACAGGCTCAGTAGTTGTGGTGCACGGGCTTAGTTGCTCCGTGGCATGCAGGATCTTCCCAGACCAGGGCTCGAACCCATGTCCCCTGCCTTGGCAGGCAGATTCTTAACCACTGTGCCACCAGGGAAGCCCTAACAGAAAGACTTTTAACTGATAGAAATTGCAGAAGCTGCAAGTTTTGTTTGTTTGTTGGCTTAAAAGAGTGTTTGAAACCATACAGTCTTAGCCCAGAGGAATTCTCTGAAGTGTTTATCGAATAGGTGGATAAATGAATCACCTAACTGTGGTCTCCTATTATTACTTTGGTCAATGGACATGAGAATTGGTAAACGGAGACCCTGGAAGAGGGGTGTTGGAGAATTTTCTTGTTTTTCCCTAAAATTGGAGAAACTTTCATTCTTGTTTTGTGGGGTGGCCAAACCCTGCCATCATTATGAGGATGACGAAGGGTGTGAAGGACCAGGGCAGGACCTCAGGGAGAAGGCCTGAGAGAGGAGGCGACAGCCCTTTGCAGGGAGTCAAGGGGTTCATCTTACGCTTTGGGGCCCAGCCCCTGGAATGCAGGAAGAAAGAGGGAGCGTGGAACATGGGGAAAGTTTGGGCTCTCGATCTAGAGAGCCAGGTTGAATGCTTGCTCTTCTGGTGAGAGCCTATGTCCCTCTGTCTGCCTCACCGAGCTGTGAGCTCAGATCTTTACCTTGTGTCCCAAATGCCAGGCTTGGCACAGAGGTGGCCTCAGAGCAGACTCACGGGACGAAGCCGAGGATGACAGGAGATCCCTTTCCCAGTGAGAATGACATTTGTGGTAGAGTCTCAAGTGTGTGCCTCCCTCTCCTCCCATCAATGCTCTTTCTCATCAGTGTTCAACTTTTCTTCTCATCTTTGTGGCACTTTGTGGCACTTCTCATCTTTGTGGCACTCCTTAAGCAGTTGGTCCCCCTAAAAGAGGTTGTTTTCCCAAGAAACAATTGGTTGTTTCCACCAATTGCAAACAGATGAAAAGCCCCCTTGCCTGGGACTTCCCTGGTGGTCCAGTAAGACTCGGCGCTCCCAATGCAGGGAGCCAGGGTTCAGTCCCTGGTCAGGAAACTAGATCCAGCATGCATGCCACAACTAAGAAGTTCGCATGCCACAGCTGAAAGATCCCACGTGCCACAACTAAAGATCCCACATGCCGCAACTAAGACACGAAGCAGCCAAAATAAATAAATTTAAAAAATTTAAAAAATAAATAAATGTTTAAAATATATGTTGAAAAGAAGAAAACCCCCCTTTCCCTTCCCCTGACCCCTGCTGCTTGTGGTCATGGAGGTGTAGGGATTAGCCTCACCTTTGCTACTACCAGCTGTGTGGCCTTGGTCAAGTGTCTTGGCTTCTCTGAGCCTCAGTTTCCTCATCTGTGAAGTGAAGATAACTCATTCTTTGTGGAGTTATGTGAAGATTAAATGAAATAACTTATGTGGAAAGGCTGAGCACAGTGCTTTCCATTAAAGTTGGGTGCAGTAAGAGAGAATTCCCACCCTCCAGCCTCCAATGAAGGTAGGACTTGAAGAAAATGTGCATTGATTCCACATGAACCCGCGTGTCCGTGTGTCCACGTGTGTGCATGTGTACTGTGCTTATGGGTATGTGCATGCTGTGTTTGTGAGCACGTAAATGTGTGTGTAAACAGAAATGTGCATATACGAACGTGTGCTTCTCTGTGCGCATGAGTGTGTGTGGGTGTGTGCGTGTGTTTTCCCAGAACTATTAGTGGAAAGCCGTAAGTATGCTTTATGGCAGCGGCAGCAGCAGCTCCGTCCCCCCAGCCATTAAGCTGCCTCCCTCCTCTCATCTTGGGGTGGGGAGCTGCTGCAGCCTTGGTGCCCTCCCTCCCCCACCCCGGCATGCTGAGTGAGCGCCGTCGCCCCCCTCTCTCACCATATGCCTGTCTTTTACAGTTCTTTGGTGCGTGGTGCCCATCGAGTGGGTAATTAGCTAAATGAATTAATTGACATCCATACACGTAATTAGCAAATGGTTATAAGCAGCTATTCTCCTTGGGATGTCTAAAATTTCTAGGGGTCAGATGCTGGGGGTGGGGAGGGGAAGGGTTTGTGATGTTTAAGGAGGAATAAAAGCAGCCAGTGTGAGTGCCAAGGACCAGGACGGGCCTGGGGTGCTCTCCAGGCTCAGTGGCCTGGCTGTGGTTGGGGAGAGGGGCCAGGAAGGAGGGGAGAGGGGTCCATGAACTTGGTCAGGGGAAACTGACTCCTAAGGCACTGGGAGTCAGGAGGCCCGGGTTCCCGCCCCATCCATGTGACTTTCTCTGTGACCTTGGGTAAGTCTCTTCTCTCTGGGCCACAGTCTCCACTTACAAGAGAAATGGATGGGACCAGCTGTCTCTTAGGACTCTCCCAGTTCTGACATTCTTCTCTACTTTAAGCCAAACTTTCTAACAGCAAACAGGGTTGTGCAAAGATGGAGCCATGTGCCCCCTTCTTCATTCCAGAGCACGGCGTCACCATGCTCTCTCTCACCTGTAGGTTTGGGTACATGCTGTGCCCTCTGCTCCAAATGCCCTTGTCCACCTTCTCTGCCTTTAAGGTCGTCCAGAGCAGCGCGGTCCAATAGAACTTTCTGAAATGATGGAAATACCCCCATACAGTAGCCACGAGCCACATGTAGAGATTGAGCACTTGAAATGTGACTAGTGCAACTGAGGAATAGGATTTTAAATTTATTCACTTTTAATTTATTTACATTTAAATAGCCACAAGTGGTTCGTGGCTATTGTATTGGACAGCACAGCTCTAGGTCTTTTAAGATCTAGTTGATTCATTTATTTGTTTACTAAGTCATTCATTCATCCAACAAATATTTATTGAGTGCCTGCTGTACCTAGGCACGGAGGAGACTACCAAGAATAGGCAGTCACGACCCCTGCCCTCATGACGCATTTGTAATGGGAAGGAATAGGAGGGAGAGAAGAGAGAAAAACAAATGGACAAAATAATTGGAAATTATAGTAAGAGCTATGAAAGAAATCAACTAGGGGTTGAGACAGAGACTAGAAAGCCCAGGGAAGACCTTCTTTAGATGGGGTGGTCAGAAAACGTGTTTCGGAGGAGGTGTCATTTAAGCTGGGACCCGAGGGATGAGAATGAGCCCTTCAGGGAGAGAGTGGAAGAGGGACGCTGTAGGCACTGAGGTCAGGAGGCAGGAAGAGCTGGTGAGTCTGCAAAAAATCAGTGGGGTTGGGGTGTGAAGAGTATCAGGGTGAGGCCAGGAAGTGGGGGCAGGTGCCTGATGGAGAGGCCACAGGAGGGCTATGGATTTTGTGGTAACAGTGGCGGAGGTCCCTGAGGGGACCTAGGCAGAGACGTGGCACCACGAATGAGCATCTTCAGAAGCTGACGTGGCTGCTCCAAAGGGGCCAGTGGAGGGGGCCCTAAGGGAAGCCAGCGGATGGTCATCTAGAGGAGGGCACCTGGCCAGGGTGGTACAAGGACAGCTCATAGGCACTTCCACCAGGAAACTTTCCCTGGCTCCCCCAGGCTAGACCAGGCGCCTCTCTGTGATTATGTCACCCCCAGGCCTAACTCTGCCGTGGCACTTTCACCACTTGTCATCACCTGTTATGGTCGGACCTCCCCACCATGGGATCACATCTGATTCTGCATCCCCACCTCAACAGAGGGCCTGGTGCAGAGTGGGTGCTCAGGCAGGACAGCCCCTCCCCAGCTCAGCCGGGGTGTCCTCCATCTCCTGGGAAGAGGCCACCTGGGAAGGTGACTGGTGGTGGGAGAGATGCCTGAGCCCCTGCCTTCTCTACTACCCCTGCTGCCTCATGTGCTGCATTTTGCGGTTTACAGAGCCTCTTTCCCATCCATGGCCTCAGCTGTCTCTCCAAACAGCCCTGAGAAGCAGGTGGAGCAGTAACCCTCATCTACCCATTTTATAGATGGACAGACAGGAGCCCAGGGGGACCAGGTACCTTAGCCTGGAGCAGAAGTCCTCAACCTCTTTGGAAGTTACAGATTACGGAGGTTCAGTGTATAGCTTTTGGGTCAGACAGCCTGGGTTTGAATGCTGGCCATTAATTTCTTAGCTGTGTGACTTCAGGCAAAGTACTTAACCTCTCTGAGAATTAGTGTCCTTATCCGTGAAATGGGGGAATAACTGCATCTATTTCCCTGGGTGGTTGTGGGACTTGTAAAGTGCTCAGGGGAGTGCCTGGCACGTAAGAAGCATTTAGAACTCTTTGCAATTGTTGTTTGGGAATCTGATGGAAGTTATGTACATCCACAAAATGCCTATACAGTTTCAGAAGTTTCACAGAGCTCTTGGAGCTCAGCCATGCATGCCTTGGTGACCATGGACCCCAGGTTAAGAAAATGTAATAAGAAAGACCCTAGTAGCAAGAGAGATATCTAAGGAATAAAGTGTCTAAGGAAAAAAAGATATGTAAGACTAACATGGAAAAGATTTTTAACACTTAACCAAGGGACATATAAGACTACTTAAATGCAAAGACTTAACATTGATAAGGGTATCAGTTGTCCCCAAATCAATATATTAATATATAAATATATTTAATGCAACTCTAATGTTCAAACAGGGATTTCTATGGAATTATATCTATCTATATCTATCTATATCTATAGATAGATAGATATAGATATAGATAAAGATCCAAAAAACAGCCAAGCCCTTTCTGAAGAAAAATAAGGTGGGTAGACTTGCCCTACCAGGTACCAGTATTTGTTATAAAGCTGTAATAGTTAAAACAGTGTGGGTAGGCTCAGGAATGGACAAATTGACCAGTGAAATAGAATTGAGAGCCTGACATAGAACTCCTCTGCATTTAATGTGCGTGACGGAAGCAAAAGGCAGTTACCAGCATGGTTCAGACTATGGCAGATTCCAGAGCCAGGCTGCCTGGCTTTGAATCCTGGCTTTGACACTTACTAGCTGTGTGATCTTGGGAAAATTGCTGAATCTCTCTTGCCTCAGTTTCCCCAGGGGGGAAAGAGGGGCTATTCAATAAGTGGAAGTGGACAACTTAGTTGTAGATATGGAAAAATGAAACAATTCATACCCAACTTCTTACCAAAATGTCAATTTCAAATGAGTTAAGTACTTAAAGGTCCAAAGCAACACATTGAAACATTGAGAAGAAAATGTAAGTGAACATCATTCTGACTTTGGGGTAGTTTTTTAAAGAGACCTCAAAAGCACTAACCATGGGACTTCCCTGGTGGTGCAGTGGTAAGAATCCACCTGCCAAAGCAGGGGACATGGGTTCGAGCCCTGGTCTGGGAAGATCCCACATGCCGTGGTACAACTAAGCCCGTGGGCCACAACTACTGAGCCTGTGCTCTAGAGCCCGCGAGCCACAACTACTGAGCCTGCGTGCTACAACTACTAAAGCCCGCACACCTAGAGCCTGTGCTCCGCAACAAGAGAAGCCACCGCAATGAGAAGCCTGTGCACTGCAACGAAGAGTAGCCCCCGCTCGCCGCAACTAGAGAAAGCCTGCACGCAGCAACAAAGACCCAATGCAGTAAAATAAATAAATAAATAAAATTTTAAAAATAAATTAATTAAATAAATTAAAAAAATAATAAATTAAAAAAATTTTTTTAAAAAACACTAACCATAAAACACTGATGTATTTGACTATATTAAAACCCAGAACTCCTTTTTCTCAAAAGAAATCTTAAAGGAAGTAAAGTACTACAAACACAAGAACATATTTTCAATACATATAGTAGCTAAAAGATAAGTATTAAGAACATGCAAAATTGGTAAGAAAGAGAAGCAAGCCTAATCAAAATATGGGAAAGAAACACATGCCGCAGAGCAGCTGGGCCCGTGAGCCATGGCTGCTGAGCCTGTGTGTCCGGAGCCTGTGCTCTGCAACGGGAGAGGCCGAAAGCCGCAACAATGAGAGCCCTGCGTACCACAAAAAAAGAAAAAAAAATGTGAAAGAAATATATGGCTAGGTATTTCTTAGAGAAGGAAACATGTATGGCCAATAAACAACTGAAGAGATGCTCAACTTACTAGTAATCATGGAAACAAAAGTCAAGACAACAACAAAATGTCATTTTACAACATTTGATTGGCCAAAATCAGAAGCCTGACGATTGCAGTGAGTGTGGATCATGGGATTGCTTACGTGTCACTTGTGAGTACACAAACTGATACAACCACTTTGAAAAACAAGTTATTATTATTTTGTAACTTTGGACATTTTCATACCCTATACCCCAGCAATTCTAGCAGGTATATACCCACTCCTAGGTATATACTCCTTGTATTGCACCAGGAGTCATGTAGGAGAATATTCATAACAGCAATCTGTAATAGAAAAACAGCAACAAACCTCCTCCTCCAAGCAAGGGAATGATAAATACAAAATTCAGGGTAGGGACTTCCCTGGTGGTGCAGTGGTTAAGAATCCGCCTGCCAATGCTGGGGACACAGGTTTGATCCCTGGGTCCGGGAAGATCCCCCATGCCACAGAGCAACTAAGCCCATGAGCCACAACTACTGACCCCACGTGACACAACTACTGAAGCCCCCGTGTCTAGAGCCCATGCTCCACAACAAGAGAAGCCATTGCAATGAGAAGCCCACACACTGCCATGAAGAGTAGCCCCCACTCGGCCCAACTAGAGAAAGCCCGCGTGCAGCACCAGTGCAGCTAAAAGATAAATTAATTAATTAATAAAAAAAATTCAGGATAGTGATTCCCTGAGCTGGGGAGGGACATGGGATGAGGAAGACAATATAGATAGATGAAAGTTATCACTAATGTCCTAAAATTTGGGTGGTGGGTTCACAGGTCTTGATTATATTATTAAAAATAAATTGGTGAGAATTAGAAGACAAGCCACAGACTGGGAGAAAATATTTGCCAAAGACACATCTGATAAAGGACTTATCCAAAATATACAAAGAGTTCTTAAAATTCAGCAATAAGAAAACAATCTCATTAAAAAATGGGACAAAGACCTTAACAGACATCTCACCAAAGAAGAAATACAGATGGCATATAAGCATGTGAAAAGAATCTCCACATCATATGTCATCAGGGAAATGCAAATTAAAACAACAAGATACTACTGCACATCTATTAGAATGGCAAATCCAAAGACTTTTTTGGATTTGGCAAAATCCATAACACTGACAACATCAAATATTGGGGAGGATGTGGAGCAACAGGAACTCTCATCAATTGCTGGTGGGAATGCAAAATGGTACAGCCACTGTGGAAGACAGTTTGGTTTCTTACAATACTAAACATACTCTTACTGCATAATTCAGCAATCATACTCCTTGATATTTGCTCAAAGGAGCTGAAAACTTATGTTCACACAAAAACCTTCACACTGATGTTTATAGCAGCTTTATTCATAGTAGCCAAAACTTGGAAGCAGCAGAGATGTCCCTCAGTAGGTGAGTGGATAAATAAACTGGTACATCAAGACAATGGAATATTATTTAGCACTGAAAAGAAATGAGCTATCAAGTCATGAAAGACATGAAGAATCTTAAATGCACATTACTAACCGAAAGAAGCCAATCTGAAAAGGCTACGTACTGTATGGTTCCAACTATATGACATTCTAGGAAAGGCAAAACTATGGAGGCAATAAAATACAGTGGCTGCCAGGGCTGGGGAGTAGGGAGATGAATAGGCAGAGTACAGAGGATGTTTAGTATAGTGAAAATATTCTGTATGATATTTTAATGATGGATATATGTCATCATACTTTTGTCCAAACCCATAGAATGTACAACACCAAGAGTGAACCCTAAGGTAAGCAATGGACTTTGGGTGATTATGATATGTCATTGTAGGTTCATCCTTGGTAAAAATGGTACATTACTAGAATGGTACATTCTGGTGAGTGATGTTGATAATGGAGGGGGCTATGCATGTGTGGGGATAGGGGTATATGGGAAATCTCTGTACCTCCCTCTCAATTTTGTTGTAAACCTAAAACTGCTCTTAAGAAGTCTTTTTATTTATTTATTTGGTTGAGCTGGGTCTTAGTTGCGGCAGGTGGGCTCCTTAGTTGCGGCTTGCCAGCTCCTTAGTTGTGGCATGCATGTGGGATCTAGTTCCCTGACCAGGGATCGAACCCAGGCCCCCTGCATTGGGAGTGCAGAGCCTTATCCACTGCGCCACCAGGGAAGTTCCCAAGAAGTCTTAAAGTAAATAAATAAGTAAACAAACAGACAAATGGATGTTTGTCAAAACCCACAGAATGTACAACACAAAGAGTGACCCCTAATGTAAACTGTGGAATTTAGTCAATAATAATTTATCAGTATTAGCTCATCAACTTGTTCTGCCAATGCAGGATGTTAATAATGGGGGAAAAAACTGAGGGAGGGAGGGGGCAGGTGGGAATTTTTTGTACTTTTCGCTCAATATTTTTGTAAATCTGAAACTGCTCAAAAAATAGTCTATTCATTAAAAAATAAATAAATGGATGAACAAATGAATAATAAATACGTATAAAAGATAGCCATGGTGTCTTGAGCCAAGTATTATCATTAATCCAGTTCTGCACATCTGAGAGTTATTAAAAAACAAACAAGTTAATCAAAGACAAATAGGTCCTGGACTAGAACCCAGACAAATCCAACATGATGAAATAAAAGTAAAGTCCTATGGTCTGTGCCCAGCTATCAACCTTATAAACAGAATGCAGAGATTAATAGGAATTCAGATAGGGCTAGGAGTTTCTGTTGGCTGTCAGCTCAAATGGAAACAACAATGTAATGCCATGTTTTTTTTTAAGACAACAAAAACATAATCTTAGGATATTTTACTAATATTATTACTAACTCAGGGTTTGAGATGGTGGACTGACCATTTTAATTTATTTTTAAAATGTCTCCTCATTAACAAGAGTCCATTAAAAGGCCAGTAAAGGAAGTAAAAGGTACAAACCCACCATAATGAAAAGGCTGGAAAGAAGGAGCATCAGTACATGTGAAATCTTAGCAATAGACCGATATGAAAGACAATTGACAATATGGTCCTCCTCAGTATCCTCAGAGGACTGGTTCCAGGACTCCTGTGGATAACAAGATTTGTGGATGCTCAAGTCCCTTATATAAAATGGCGTAGGATTTTACATTTCGGCACATCCCCCCATGTACTTTATAAATTTATTTATTTATTTTTGGCTGTGTTGAGTCTTCGTTTCTGTGCAAGGGCTTTCTCTAGTTGTGGCAAGCGGGGGCCCCTCTTCATAGCGGTGCGCGGGCCTCTCACTGTCGTGGCCTCTCTTGCTGCGGAGCACAGGCTCCAGACGCGCAGGCTCAGTAGTTGTGGCTCACGGGCCCAGCCGCTCCGCGGCATGTGGGATCTTCCGGACCGGGGCACGAACCCGCGTCCTCTGCATCGGCAGGCGGACTCTCAACCACTGCGCCACCAGGGAAGCCCCCCCCACCCCCATATACTTTAAATCATCTTTAGATTACTTATAATACCTAATACAATATAAATGCTACGTAAATAGTTGTCAGCAGGCAGCAAATTCAAGTTTTGCTTTTTGGAACTTTCTGGAATTTTTTTTTGAATGTTTTTGATCTGCAGTTGGTTGAGTCTTCGGGTGCAGAATTCACAGATATGGAGCAGCTGACTGTATTTATTAGATATGTGAAGAACTCTTATTTAAAACATTTTTTAACTGTGGTAAAATATACGTAACATAATTTACGAACTTCATGAGTTTTTGTGTTTTTTTGGCCACACCACGCTGTTTGCGTGATCTTAGTTCCCTGACCAGGGATTGAGACCCCAACCTTGGCAGTGAAAGTGTAGAGTCCTAACCACTGGATGGCCAGGGAATTCCCCAGCGTCACAATTTTTTTTTTTTTTTTGTGGTACGCCGGCCTCTCACTGCTGTGGCCTCTCCCATTGCGGAGCACAGGCTCCAGACGCGCAGGCTCAGCGGCCATGGCTCACGGGCCCAGCCGCTCCGCGGCATGTGGGATCTTCCCGGACCGGGGCACGAACCCGCGTCCCCTGCATCGGCAGGTGGACTCAACCACTGCGCCAGCAGGGAAGCCCTCACAGTTTTTAAGTGTTCAGTTCAGTAGTGTTAATTATATTCACATTGTTGTGCAACCAATCTTCAGAATTTTTCTTCTTGCAAACCTGAAACACTACACTCAGTAAAACAACTCATTTCCCCCTTCCCCAGCCCTTGGCAACCACCATTCTACTTTGCTTCTATGGATTTGACTACTCTAGGGAGTGGAATCATACAGTATTTGTCTTTTTGTGTCTGGCTTATTTCACTAATCATAATGTCTTCAAGGTTCATCCATGTTGTAGCATGTGCCAGAATTTCCTTCCTTTGTAAGGCTGATTAATATTTCATTGTATGTATATACCACTTCTTGCTTATCCATTCATCAGTTGATGGATATTTGGTTGCTTCTACATTTTGCTTGTTGTGAATAATGCTGCTGTGAACACGGGTGTACAAATATCTTTTGGAGAGCCTACTTTCAATTCTTTTGGATATACAAAGAACTCCTATGACTCAATAATAAGACAAGCAATCCAACTTTTTAAAAGGGGGAAAGATTTGAATAGACATTTTACCAAAGAAGCTACAAAGATCATGGCAAATACAAATACAGAAAGATCCTTAACAACATCAATGAGCAGGAAAACTGAACTTAAACCCACGGTGATACTGCTATGAATCCACTGAAATGACTAAGATTAAACTGACTGACCAAATCAATGCTGGTGAAGATATAGAGGAACTGGAATTCTCATACACTACTGGTGGGAATGTGAAATGATACCACTGTTTTGGAAAAATCTTGGCAGTTTAAAAAAATGTTAAACCTACATCTATCATGTGACCTGACTATTCCACTCCTAGGTAAATACCTAAGAGAAATGAAAGTATACGTGCACACCTAGATTTGAACATGAATGTCCATACCAGCTTTATCTGTATAATAGTCAGTACCTAGAGAAAACTCAAAGTCCATCAATAAGTAAATGAATAACCAAATTGTGGTACATCCATAAGATAACATTCTACTCAGCGATAAAAAGGAACAAATTACTGATGTGTGCAATAGTATATATTCACTGCAAAATAATTATGCCAAGTGAATGAAACCAGACAAAAAAGAACACATAGTATATGATTCCATTTATACAGAATTCTGGAAAATGCAAACTAATCTAGAGTGACAGAGGCAGATTATTTGGTGCCTGGGGGGTGTGGGGGAGGGGCAGTGCGGGGCAGAAGGGAGAGATTATAAAGGGCCATCAGGAAACTTCGGGGGTGATGAATATGTTCATTACCTTGATTGTAGTGATGTTGTCATAAATATATATATATTACATATATGACAAAACTCATCAAGTTGTATACTTTAAATATGCGCAGTTTATTGTATGTAATATTTCAATAAATCTTACAGAAGCAAGCAGGAAGAGATTAGTTAAATAAATTCGAGTAGGGACTTCCCTGGTGGCGCAGTGATTAAGAATCTGCCTGCCAATGCAGGGGACGCAGGTTCAAGCCCTGGTCTGGGAAGATCCCACGTGCCGCAGAGCAACTAAGCCCCTGAGCCACAACTACCGAGCCTGCGTTCTAGAGCCCAAGAGCCACGACTACTGGAGCTCCTGCACCTAGAGCCTGTGCTCCGCAACAAGAGAAGCCACCGCAATGAGAAGCCCGTGCGCCGTAACGAAGAGTAGCCCCCACTCGACGCAACTAGAGAAAGCCCGCGCGCAGCAGTGAAGACCCAACGCAGCCAAAAAAAAAAAAAAAAAATTAAAAGTAATTAAAAGCAATAAATTTGAGTAGCCCCATAAGGAAAGAAATACTATGTAGCAATAAAAATTATGGAAAGATGTTTATGATAATTGTTGAAAGAAAAAAAAGCAGATTACAAAACAGTATATCCAGTATGGTCACTTTTTTTTTTTAGATAACCTGAATATCTACAGGATTCATCATTTGGTTACGAATAATGTCTCATTAAAATTAAACCACGCGGGCTTCCCTGGTGGCGCAGTGGTTAAGAATCTGCCTGAAAAAAAAAAAAAAAAAAAAAAAAAAAAAAAGAATCTGCCTGCCAATGCAAGGGACATGGGTTCGAGCCCTGGCCTGGGAAGATCCCACATGCCGCAGAGCAACTAAGCCCGTGTGCTACAACTACTGAGCCTGAGCTCTAGAGCCCGCAAGTCACAACTACTGAGCCCATGTGCCACAACTACTGAAGCCTGCGTGCCTAGAGCCCGTGCTCCGCAACAAGAGTAAGCCACGATAATGAGAGGCCCGTGCACTGCAACAAAGAGTAGCCCCCACTCACTGCAACTAAAGAAAGCTTGTGCACAGCAATGAAGACCCAACACAGACAAAAAAAAAAAAAAATTAAACCACGGTTTATGTCAGCCCAGAGCCATCCTGCCTGTGTGGGAATTCCCTTTCCCTGCAAAGTCCACCTGTCCCATATGTTTCTGGGTGTTCCCTAATGTGTCTCACTGCACTTGGAAAGCAGTCTCGAAGTCATTTGCTGTTGTTGGCACCTGGGGCCCCTGCTGAGTTGAGGCTCCTGCATTAATGCCGCTAGCAGAGCCAGAGGTTGGCCTGTGTTATTGCCCAGGCTGCTGCCAAAGCCCCAAGCATGGGGTGCCCACCATTCCTGTCCTGACACTCACACCTTAGGGTGCTCCAAGAGCAGAATGATGAGGGAAGTCCCTCATCTTGTTACCCAGCCAGGGGTCCCCACCAGAGGTCTGCTTGGGCCCCAGGTGTGGTGAGCTCAGCATGGCAACTCTCTTTGTTGAGAGAGTCTGGGGCAGGGTGAGTTCAACCACCAGCCCCTGTGAGGTGTCTGGAATGACTGATCCCTCCCACTTTCTGGTCCTGGTGTGGACCAAGTTCCTCTTCCTGTGACAGTTGTCTTTCAGGGACCACCAGCATCCTCTGTCAGGTTTCTTCCAAGTCTGCCAATGAGCCTGTATCCCAAATGTGATTACTGACGGAGATTCTTCTAGGCGGCTCCTTCATGCCTGTGATCACATCGTATTATATAACATAACATATGTACTTACACATGGGGGAGGGGGAGGGGAGTCCCCATCTCTCCCTGTCAGCATATTTTCCTCTTTCAGCTCTAGGGTAGCTGGAAGCACATACCCGGAAGATACTAACAGTGATTCTCTCTGAGCGAAGAGATCATCAGTGGTATTCATTTTCCTTGCTCTCTTCTGAACTGCCCATTCTCATTTTTTTCTACCACTGTCCATAGGCCAGGGCCAGTGTGTCCTGCTCAAAACCTCATCCCAGCACCCAGCTCTGTGTTTGGCACACAGCAGGTGCTCAATAAGGTGTGAACGACTAGCAGGTATTACTTTTCAAAACTGTGAGGGGCTGGTTTAGCAGTGACAGGGAGACGGGTTTTGCACCCCGCCGCCTGCCTGGCTCCACCTCTAGCCTGTCAGGTCCGGCCACCGGCGTTTCCGCCTCTAACGCCTCGCGGCGCGGAGTGTCTGGCGCCCGTCCTGCAGCCCTGGCGCTCTGCTCGGCAGCCCGGGGCCGCCTCATCCGCACTGGCGAGAGGAGGGGAGGGGACCAGACTCGTCTGGGAACTGGCCTGGGCCGCTCCTGCCTGGGCCTCTGCCCGCTTCCTGCGCCTCCCTCCAGCTTCCCGCAGCCTCCCCCATCAGGGTCTGCTCTAGGACCTCGGATGCACAGTCGCTGAGCCTCGCCCCACGGACCTGCTTCTCCGACGTCCCCAGCAGGCTCCCCGGCCGCGGCTCTGCGAGCTGTTAGGTCCTGAGCGCCCCACCACTTGGGTAAGACCCGTGCCGCCCGCAGGCCCCCCCCCCCCGCCCCACCTCCCCATCTCGGAAGGGCCCAATTCCTTGAGATCCTCCTGCTGCTGGCTCTTCCTCGACTCCAGCGCCCTCTCCAGGCAGATCTGCCTCTACCCCAGGGGCAGGATCCGGATAAGCCAAGTGGTGCCTGTCAGCGCTCTTGCGTGGGCAGGCTGGGGCATGAGGCATCCTGGGATTTGAGCTGGGATGGGCAGGCCTCTCACGAGGATGAGGAGGCTGGCCCTTGACAGTGCCTAGGGCCACAAGACTCACAGTCCAGAGGGTGCAGCCAATGCTGACTCACTCAGGCCAGGCGTGGGGTGGGGGGAGCACCAGCCCGTGGGTGAGCCACTCCCTGGCAAGGGTCCAATCCTGGAAGTCGGACTGGTTTCAGACCCGCAGCAGCTGGGCCAAGGAGGGGGTTCAGCTCCTGCAGGAGGAGGTGGTGAGAGAGAGAGAGAGGGAGAGCACACTCGAGCCGCTAGGCAGGAGAGAGTTCAGGGCTGGCTGGGCAAGTCCAGTACTCCGCTTACACATCCTGAATCTGGCCTCCACGCCTTGTAGGCATTCCCTCCTCTCCATCCCCACCATGCTGTATCTTCTCCCCTCTGGACCATTCACTGGGCTTCTCACTGCTCTCCTTGCCCAGCTTCTCCATAAATGGCTGTGGTTCTAAGGGGGTGCCTGGCCTTGAAGCAACGATGAAGTCATCTCTACTTCCTCTCTTGCTGGTATCACTACCTACTTCCTTTGTTCCTCCCTTCTGCCCCCTCCCCATTTATCCCACAGCTTCCTTTATTCTGCCATGCCAAGCCCAAGGGGCCTCCAGAAGGAACTGAGAGTCTTAGCTTGGAGAACAGGAGAGCATGGCATTCTTTCATTCACTCATTTGATCATTCATTTACACATGGATTTACTTCCATTCACTCACACATTCCCTTGTTCTTTCCCATTCCATTACTCACTCCCTCATTCTGTAGACGCTTACTGAGCATCTACTGTGTTCCAGTAACTGAGTGTTTGGTGGGAGAGAGGCAGGATGCTCTGAGGAACCAACACCATCCCTTCTACCTGCTTGTTCAAGGTCAAGAAGGAGAAATGAGCACAAGTCAGTCCAATTTAAGAGAAAAAGCAATGTGAGAGAGAAATAAAGAGCTGTGAACTGCGGCTGTGTGTTTATGTGTGGGGAGTGAAGATACAGAGGAGGAGGATGTAATTTCCACTTAGGAGGAGCCCAGAAGACTTCCTGGAGGTGATGCCATTTGAGCCAGGCCTTGACTGGGGGGAGGGTTTGGATGTTGAGTTATTAGAGGGCATCAGAGTAGATGGAATAGCAGGAACAAGGGAAAATCCAGATGTGTGAGGGAACAGTGGGAAGCTTTGTTCATGACTTGAGAGGATTAGAAGAAATAAGTCTGGGACTTCCTGGCGATTCGGTGGTTCAGACTCCATGCTTCCACTGCAGGGGACTCGAGTTCGATCCCTGGTCACGGAGCTGAGATCCCACATGCTGTGTGGTGCAGCCAAAATTTTTAAAAAAATTTTAAAGATTAAAAAAAAAAAAGAAGAGGGGCTTCCCTGGTGGCGCAGTGGTTGAGAGTCCGCCTGTCAATGCAGGGGACACGAGTTCGTGCCCCGGTCCGGGAAGATCCCACATGCCGCGGAGCGGCTGGGCCCGTGAGCCATGGCCGCTGAGCCTGCGCATCCAGAGCCTGTGCTCTGCAACGGGAGAGGCCACAGCAGTGAGAGGCCCGCGTACCGCAAACAAAAAAAAAAAACCAAACAAACAAAAAAAAAGAAATATGAACAGGGAGACTAGGGCCAGTAGAGGACAGGCCATGTGCTCCCATGTCTCTGCCAGCTGTCACAGGCTAGGGGAGCAGCCTTGTTCTGGGTGACACAGAGCCTTGGTCATGAGGTAATGGCCTTATCCTCATGGCTAAGGATAATGGTAACATCCTTGTGGATATTAGAGCTCTTTAATCGTCAAGGCAACCTTAGATGGAGTGAGTTCTTCAGTCTTAGAGGTGTGTAAATGGAGGCTGGGACACTAGGCCTGTGTGTGGAGATGGGACGGCTGCAGGTTCTGGCCCCTGGAGGGGTTCGGCTAGGGCAGTGCTGAAAGTGGGAGTTCGAGTGGATGATATCAGAAGTCCCCTCCCACCTAGAGAGTCTGTGGTCCTATCTGGGAAGGCTAGAAGGTCCAGCAGAGGGAATTCCTGGGAGTTCGGTCACTTATTCACTCACTTATTCCCTCATTTGCCCCTATACCCAATCATCCATTCATTCATTCATTCATCACTTGGTCACTAAACCCTTGGTCTGGGCAGATCCTGTGTTGAGGACTCAGATGAGGTCTCTGCCCCTGTGAGCTCCCAGTCTGATGGGACAGTGACAACCCAGCATCATCGTAGGAGCGGAGATTGTTTTATTGTGTTTTGTCACTGAGTGGGAGGTGGAGCTGGGACATGGACCTGAAGAATTAATGCAGATGTTTGTCCTCCAGCCAGGAAGGCCCCATCAGTGGGGCCAGATGAAGGATGTAATGTGGGAAAAGAAGTGTTTGAGGGAGAAAATACTCTGGGCTCGTGGGGCTTAAGAGGCAATCTTCCTCCAGTCATGGACCACTCGAGAACCAGGCCTTTGGACTGAGGGCACCACAACCTCATCCCTCACCGGAAATGAGCCTGCTGGATTTGAGAACCTCTAGATAATTCCTTGGTCAGCATAAGCTGTAAGCAGGTTATGTAGAGTGGTGGTTAAGCTTCTGGGCTCTGGACCTAGATCAGAGTGCAAGCTGTGGTGCTAAGTATTATCAATTGTGTGACTTTGGACAGATGACTCTGCCTCTGTTCTTTCCTTTGCGGGAGAATATTAGTCATAATACTGTCCTCTTAGAGTGAGGCCCAGAGATGGTAACAAACTGAAGTGCTTGTACAGTGCTGGGCAGGTGAGAAGGGCTAAAATGACAGGGCTAAAATGGCAGTGATGACGATGACGATGATAGTGATATACTGTCAACTGCTGCCTTTAAAACCTCTGGGCCTCATCTTCCCCAGCTTAAAATGGGAGGACTGACCTAGCTCACTGGTTCTCAAAGCGTGGTCCCCGGACCAGCAGCATCAGTATCACTTGGGATCTTGTTGCAAATTCTTGGGCTCTACTGCAGCTCTGCTGGAGGTAGGTCCTAGAAATCTGTCTTTTATTTATTTATTTTTTGCGGTACGCGGGCCTCTCACTGTTGTGGCCTCTCCCGTTGCGGAGCACAGGCTCCGGACGCGCAGGCTCAGCGGCCATGACTCATGGGCCCAGCCGCTCCGCGGCATGCAGGATCTTCCCGGACCGGGGCACGAACCCGCGTCCCCTGCATCGGCAGGCGGACTCTCAACCACTGCGCCACCAGGGAAGCCCTAGAAATCTGTATTTTAATAAGCCCCCTGGGGACTTCCCTGTCAGTCCAGTGATTAAGACTCTGCGCTTCCACTGCAGGGGGTGCTGGTTTGATCCCTGGTCAGGGAAGTAAGATCCCACATGCCTCTTGGAGCGGCCAAAAAAAAAAAAAAAGCCCTCTGGGTGATTCTGATGCAGGCTGAAGTTGGAGAACCATTGACTAGCTATCACTTAAGACCTCTTCTGGATTCGCCTTTCCAGGACTATGATCCATCAGGTGTGTTTCATACCTTCTGCATTTAGGGCCCTGGTCTGGTAGCTCGTGGTATAGGCACAGAGATGAGTAAGATGTGATATCAGCCGTCAGGGGGCTCCCAAGTGAGTTGGAAAGGGGAGACAGATACCCTTGGAAATATTCATTGGAGTAACAGACCAAACAGAGCTGCTAAAGAGACACAGAGTCAATTCTGTAATAAACAGCAATGGGGAGGGAGACCTTTGTGGGCTGGAGGAGCCTCTGCAGAAAGATCTGGTTCCTGATAGTATCTTGATTCAGCCTTGCTGGAAGTCTTCTCATAAGTCTAACTGAATGATGTCTTTCATATTTTATGCCTTGTTGTGGTGTGGCGTGGACAGGACTCTAGACTTGAGGCCAGGAGTGGTGATTCTAGACAACTTCCTTGCTCTATGACTTTGGTTGGCTCACTTTTCATCCCTGTGTCTCGATGTGTTCATCTGTAAGACGGGGACACTGGATTGAGTCCAGTGAGTCTGAGTCCAGACAGCTCTGGAGAGAGGGTAGGGTTGGGGACCAGAAGCTCTCTGGGTTTCTATCCGCTCATCTGCATAGTGAGGACCCTGAAATGGTCCTGACTGCATGCCTTACCCAGTGAGATTGGGGATCCAGTGAGTTGAGCTATCCCCTTTCTAGGCCAGTTTTCTTACCTGTCCAGAAAGGTCTCATGACACCTGTCCTCTTCACCTCACATGGCTTTTATCATACTGAGCGTGTTCTTCAACCTCAGAGGCTCCTTGATGCCTAAACCTTGTTGCCTGGCATTCAAGGTCCTCCACGATAGACTCCCAGCTTTTTCCTGCAAGATGAGGGCCCTCACTGCCTATGACTGCACCCTGTTCTGTTCCCATTAGGCCTCCCACCTCACGCCTCTTGTCAGCCTATTCAGTCTTCCGTCCGGCTCTAGCACTACCTCCTCCACAGAGCCTCCCAGCTTGCCCTAGTCCTCAGTGCCATCCTTGGATCATCTTGCCATTTTTAAGGCGTGACTTTAATTTTGCATTTGTAGACACTGAAGTACTGACAGACCATAAACTCTTTGAAGGCAAGGCCTGAGCTCACAGTGATGGACATTAGAGTCCTTGACTTCTAGAACAGGGCGGCCCAGAGAGAGGAGAAAACTTGCCCAAAGTCACATAGCACATTCATTAGTGAAAGAAACAGGCCCAGAAACCAGTTGTCTTAGGCCCAAGAGGAGACATTATTAGGGATGTGGTGAGTGAACTAGAGGGGCAGAGGGAAGGGCAGAGACCTCAGAATTGGACTGACCTCTGTTCCAGCACAGCTCTGAACTCAATAGCTGGGCCACCTGGGGCACCTAACCTACCCTCCCCCAGCGACCTTCAGGTGGGGTTGGAATGAGGACATGGTGAGGCCTGGCACACAGTGGGTGCTGGGTTATTGTGAGGTGCTCATTATTATTTGCCATCCACTTGTCCGTCCCAGCTCCCCTGCCTGCATTCCACTCCCCTCCTTCTTTTCTTAAACACCAAGCGCTTGATTTTATTGCCCTGTCGTGAGAAATCCAATGTGAGTGTCAAAGCTGCCTCGCCATGTGCCTTGCAGAAGTGAGAGGGAGAAGGGAAAGTCCTGATGGTCTTTTAGTCTTTTAGGGGCTGGGGTGGGAGCCCAGGGGGATGAACTCTGTGGTGCAGATGGGTGGAATTTGGCAGGTGTCACTTTTAGAAAAGTCATGGCACCTATTTTAAGGAAGTGAGGGGCGTGTGCCCCATCGCTGGCCAGCAGCTGCTGGATGCCGGTGGGCTGGAGCGTTGGGTGGCACCTCAAGGGTGAAGAGTCCTAGCAGGTGGGTCTGATGTCTCTCTGGGAGGCTGCTGGCAGCTCCCCAGACTCCTGTCACCTTCCAGCCTGACCCCTTGTGGACGGATGGAAAGCCAGTGCCTGTTTTGCCAGTGTCACTGGCTGGGGCCGGGAGCCATCCCAGAGCCAGAGTCCCTGTGGGGGGGATGTCAGGAGCTGGAAGTGGGGGTGATGAAGTTTGGCTGTGGCTGGAGGTGCAGTGAGTGTCCAGCTGGGTGCGCAGTGGGTGGGCATAGGGCCCCCTGACATGGCTGTGGCCCAGCTGGCAGCCTCCCTCCGTGCTCTGCACTGGGCAGGCAGGCGGGCTGGCGCGGAGCCTCCGTGTGGGGCGCTAGGGGAAGGGCAGCCTGAGGGCAGTCTGAGGAAAGGCCGGGACACGGTGATAACTGATAACGGCTGGCTCAGGAGGGGCGGGAGCCGGGGAGGAGTGCGAGGAGAGGCGGACCGGCTTCATTTGGAGCTGGAGCCCTGCTGTCGCTCAGGTGACCAGTGTCTCTCCGAGGAGGGTACGAACAGCTAGCGGGGTGTCGGCAGCAATGATCCAGAATGTCGGAAATCACCTGCGAAGGGTATGGAGGGTGGGCTGGGGGCGGGTTGGGGGCAGAGGGGAGGGGACTGGAGGCTGGGGATCCCGAAAGAGAACTGAAGTTTCCATTTTAAGTCAGAAGTCCTACATCTTCTCTCTCATTTTCCATGGGCCATTTTCTAGCTGTCTTTGCAAGGAGAAATCACAGAACTCCTGGGCTGGTTTATTATAAGCAACAATCCCCAAACAAGCCCCAGGGGCCGTTAGGAGGGCTGGCTATGTTGAGTGGAATCGTCTTCGGCAAGTTCTCTGCGTCTGGAATTCTATTCTGGGGGTGTGTGTCTCTCCCCATGGAGTTGTGTGCCGGTTTCTGCCTGACGGCTGAGCTCTGTGGCTCTGTAGTGTTTAACTCTTAGAGTTCAGGGCTTGAGGGCCACGGAGCTGCTAGAAGATACAGGCTAGGGGTGTGCGTGTGAGTGAGTGTGACAGGCTGAAGCCAGGGTTCTTGGGGACAATGACCTCTTTGGGAGAGCACGTGCAGGACCAAATGAGGGCTGTTGGAAAGGTGTTCTGCAAGGTGACCTCGCAGAGAACGTTTCCCTGGAACCTCCTAACAGGGACTTTGCAGCTGAGATTAGATGCTGAGGCACCAGACAGACCCAAGTGTTCAGCGGTCCCTGTCGGGAGCCTTTGATCTGGGGAATGGAGAAGCGTTCAGGACAGACTGGCAGACGTGCTATGCTGGGTGTAGAGCTACCATCCTCTGAAGACATTTTTGGGAAAAGCCTTTTAAAAGGGGCAGGGGCAAATAAAGACATCTCTTCTCCACCCCCTCCCTCTATCTGTATAACTGGCCTTGATCACCACCTTTGGATCATTGCCTGCATGACAGATCTCCTTGGACTCCCCTTGTTTCCTTCTGAATTCTCCAAATTCCCCTGGAATACAGGAGGAGACCATTTTCGGGGTTGTTACCAAAGCTGCTATTAATGAAAAGCAAGCAAACCCACCCACCAAACTCTTCACTGGGGACAAAGAAAACCGGGTTAAAGGAGGGCCTCAGATAACCCACATGCCCTGCTTTACAGGGTTTGGGGGCCCTTGTCAGTATCCCATGGCACTGTAGAGAGTGAGCATTTTGGAGTCGGATGGTTTTTGCTTTCACCCATCACTGGGTAACCAGCAAGCACTCGGCACGTGTGAGTGAATGAATGAGGTGGTGAGCCTCCTGCCAGGCTGGGGTGGGGTTGGGGGAGGTTGGAGGAGCATTGAGTGCCTGTGTGGTGGTGCTGGAAGGGTCACCTGTCCTGTTTCTCTCAGTGGAGACCCTTCTTCTTCCCCACACAAGCTGTCAGAGTCCTGCACTCCTGGGCTGGTACCCTGTGGGAGGCTGGGAACCTCTGCTTGAGTTCTAGCCTGGTCCAGGCAGCTCCCAAGGGGGCTCAGGAACTTCATTTACTCTGGGAATGAGGATGGAGCTGCTTGTCCCAGTTCCCCCTGTGAAGCTCTGCACCCCGGTAGTGCTGCCAACAAGGTGGCTGAAGGTCAGAAACAGACGTGAGCATCTGTGCATGTGTTCACGCACCCACAGACTTCCACGTTGTTCCTGACCCTCTGTGGCGATCCCCCTGCTTCATCTTGAACCCGAGGACAGCTGGAGATGCTGCTACCCAGGCCCCCGGCGCCAGCCTCAGTCAGGGTCTAGTTCAGAGTGTGGGGAGGCTTAGGGTATACCATTTGGCCACCTCTGGATTAGAATCTCTTCTTCACCCCATCATTGACATGTAACCTTGGGCCATGCGCTCCCCCTCCCTGGTTGTTCTCTGAGGTCCCCATCAGCCTCGACATCCTGGGGGTCTGGATGTTTGTGAAGGGTTTGTGCACCGCCTTGAGGTTGGTCCTGACAGTGAAAAGTAGGGGCCCAGCTCCCTCAAGGACCCTGCTGTGTGGTGGAGGAAGGGAGACCCTTAGATGTAAAATAATGTGCCTCTCATGTAGCAGGAACACAAAAACTTGTGAACAAATGAGCGGCATGGGAGCTCAGAGTGGGCTGAAGGGGTCCCAGCAGGCTTCCTGGAGGAGGAGATGAGATTCAGACACTTAGCTTCAGCCTGTTTGGGAGCCACATTTGAACCCCAGTCTCAGCCATGGGCAGATAGCCTTGGTGTTCTTAGTCTGGAGGACTCATCTTCATCCTTCAAAACCTGGCTCAGCCATCATTCCCCTTCAAACCCCCATCCTGCTGCTCCCAGAATTAATGGTGCTTCCTCGGGATGTTATACTGGCCTCAGTTGTTCCCTCTACAGCGATTAGCCTGTGTCAGCGCTGAGTGCTCAGTGATGAGCCCAGGCTATTGTGTGGAGCTGACAGCTAATGAGGGAGACACAGTGAAAAGGTAGTCAAAGAAACATACAATGAAAATCTGTGATAAGAGCTGTGAATAGTAATAATAAATGTCATATAAATGCTAGCTATGTGCCAAGCATGCATTAATTCATATATTCCTTAAAACAACTCTGTGAAGTAGATAGTGGTACCATGCCCATATTAAAGATCAAACTGAGACAGAGAGGTTAAGTAACTTGCCCAAGGTCACACAGCTAGTAAGTGGCACTGCTGAGATTAAACTCAGGCTGTCTGGAGAACAGAGAACTGTTAGAGAATAATGAGAGAGGTCACAAGAGAGCTCTGTGACCAGGTGACAACTGAGCGGAGACCCAGCGGCTGAGAAGGAGGCAGCCATGGGAGGAGATGGGGGAAGAGCGTTCCAGGCAGAGGGAATAGTATTCATTTATGGGCTCCAGTGTGGGGGGAGCTTGGTGCATCTGAGCTGCCGAACGAAGGCTGGCATGGCTTGGAGTGGAGTGAGTGAGGGCAGAGCAGCTGGAAGGGGCTGAGACATGGCTACGACGTGCTGCAGGCTGGGGGCCTGGACCCCGGAGGCAGGGTTTGGGGTTTGGAGTGCTGTGGGCCCTATTGTTCTGCCCACCAGACTGTGTACTCTTTGGGGAATCTCTGGTCCTCAGTCTCGGTGCCAAGGTGTGCAGTCCCTGCACACTTTGCTCAGCAACCCGGGAGAACACATCATCAGAGTTCCTCTCCTCCAGCGCTATGAAGGTCCCCACTGCTTTCCCATCCACCTCTGACCCCTCACAATAGGGAGGTGGGCCATAGGATCAGCGCCCTGGTGCAGACAAGGCACAGAGAAGTGAGAGGATGTGCCTGGGCTTGTACCACTGGCGAGAGACTCGGAACCCCTACCTGCTAGGTTGGGACCCCTTCTCCAGCCCTTGTCTTGGCCACTGAGAAAGTGGCCTCGATCTCACACCCAGACTCACCCCATGCCAGCCTCCTCTGCCCACCTTCACACACTGACAATGCAGATTCAGGGCTGACCTCCTGCCTCTACCTCCTAGGGCCTAGGGGAGGCTGCACCCCTGCCCTTCACCTGTGCCTGGTCCAGGTGGGTCCGAGCTAGACAGTGGTAAGAGTCCAGATAACTACCTTAGAGACGCTCACACACTTCACTCCCTGTAGACCTGTTTCCTCATCTGTGAACCAGGTCTGTTCCTGCAGATCTTGTTAAAGACAGTGGAGGAGTGTAGATCCTGGCACATAACTGGCCACAGTAAATATTGGTTCTTTTATTTTCGTCTCATCCGGACTTCAGTTTCCTCAGTGGGTTAATGACAGGGTCAGTGGGTCAGATGAGATGGTAAATGCTAGCTTTTTGTTGAGCACCTACGGAGTGTCAGGTGTGTTTAAACTTCCCAACAGCTCTGCAAGGCTGCTGGTATCCAGCTAGCTTTACAGCTAAGAAAACCAAGGCTCTGGCACTGAGTCACTTTGAGCTAGTTAGAGAATTCGAAGTCTCGGCTGACCCTGAGCTACAGCTGGGCCTTGTCCTGGGCTGACCTGGCTGAGCCGAGGAACTGACACCTCTGCCTTGTGCCTGCTCTGTCCTGTGCCTCCAGGGACAGATGGTGCTGCCGGCTGGGTCCTCTGCCAGCTCCCTGGCTGCAGACCTGTGTGTTCCTGCCACTCCCAGAAGCAGCCTCCTTGTGGGTAGGAGGTGGCACAAGGGCAGTGATGGAAAGGACCAGAGTCTGGCATTTTGGGAACACAGGGATGAGTCAGACTGGACCTGTCCTCAGGTTCCCTCAAGCTGATGGGGAGACAGAGAGTGGTAAAAACCAATGATGAGAGTACAGTGTGGCCAGGCTGTGACAGAGGCAAGCCCGGAGGTGACCCCTCATAGCCTAGGGGACAGGGCAGTCTCCCTGGAAGAGCTGATGGAGTAGCTCAGCCTTGAAAACTTTTCCAGGTTAGGAAGCATGGTCCCGGCAGAGGCACCTGTGTGTGAGATGTGGGAAAAGCTCTTTCCGCAAGGAAGAGGGAGAACATTTGGCAGTAACCCCTTGAGGTGTCTCTCCCTGGCCCCCTTGCCCATGTAACACATGTATCCTGCCTGGGCCTTCTTCAATAGTAATAACCTTCTCTCAGCAAATCAGACATTAATTAATTAATGGCAGTTGACATTAAGTATTAAGCACCTCTTTTGGAGAGGAAGCCTAGTGAATGAGTAGAAAGAACTGTGGTAGTGAGAAAAGCAAAAATCCCAGCTCGACCACCCAGAGCAACGTGGCCCTCAGATAGCCCGGTTTCAGTTCCCTTTTCTGTGCAAGAGGGATAGTTGTCCCTCACAGGGTTTGGTGAGGATTAAATGGTATTATGGATACGAAGCCATTATATAATGTATATAAATGCCTGGAACATAGTAGGTGCTCAAAAAAGTATAGTGGGGTGATAGGGGGTGGGAAAAGGGAGATGTTGGTCAAAGGGTACAAACTTTCAGTTATAAGATGAATAAGTTCTGGAGACCTAAAATACAGCATGGTGACTGTAGTTAACAATAATGCCTTATGTACTGGAAATTTGCTAAGAATGTGGATCTCAAGCATCCTCACCACTCTCCCCAAAAAAGGGTAACTGTGAGCTTCCCTGGTGGCGCAGTGGTTGAGAGTCCGCCTGCCAATGCAGAGGACATGGGTTCGTGCCCCGGTCCGGGAAGATCCTGCATGCCACGGAGCGGCTGGGCCCGTGGGCCATGGCCGCTGAGCCTGCGCGTCCGGAGCCGCAACGGGAGAGGCCACAGCAGTGAGAGGCCCGCGTACCGCAAAAAAAAAAAAAAAAATGAGATGATGGATGTGTTGATTAGCTTGATTGTGGTAATCATTTCACGATATATACGTATATCAAAACATTGTGTTTTGCAACCTGAATGTGTACAACTTTTATTTGTCAACCATATCTCAATAGAGCTGGAAAAAAAAAATAGTGAGGCCCTGGGACTCTAGAGAGACATGGGCCTGGCTCCTGTTTTCAAGGAGTTTATCTCCTTAATATGTACACCCACTTTACAGTCTAGAAAGTGGTTGTATGTGCTTTACCTTGTCTGGTTGTTCAAAAGTCCAGGGAGTCAGCAGGCTGGCTGGCAGCGCCTCTGCGGTGCCACACAGAGGCCCATCATTTGGAATGGGATGCTCACTGCTGGTGTCAGTGCTGAACTCCACCTCTAGAACAGGCTGTGATCCGCCCTGGGGGTGCGGCCCAGCCAGGTGTGGCCCTGCTCCTAGGCCTGAAATCCGTTCAGAGGCCTGGAAGGGGAGTGGCCTTCAAGTCTTCCTAAAGCAACCTCAGATTTCCAGCACACTCCAGGGCTGGGCCAAACCAGGTGAGTCTCAATTTCCATTTGATCCCTTAAGGAGGGTATGGAGAGACCCAGCTCCTCTCCTTCTCTGGGGATACTGCCCCAAGAGCTGTGGGAGGGATGGTGGTCTGGAGTCAGAAGGATCCGGCTCATTCTGGGCTAGTGGCTACCTTTTCCCAGCCTCAGTTTCCTCATCCGAAACATGTGGACACGGGGGTAATAATGGTCCCTGTCATTTGAGCCTGCTTTGTGCCAAGGAGGTTAGTGTCATGATGCATTTACATAGAGATTGGACGGCCTGCCTACAGGCTTTGAGAGCAGTGGGGTACGTGGGACACATGGGCCTGGGGAGAGGAAGGGGCCCAAGGACTGAATGACTTTGGGGCAAGGGAAGGGCCAAGTACAGCATTGCTTCCTCCACCCCTACCCTGAGGGCCTCTTGGGACTGAGATTACCTGGTCCCCACCTGCCTGCCCTTACTTTGGAAGATAAAAGTAGAGCTTTCAGGCTGCAAGACTGAGAGAAGGTGTGTCTCACCCCTGCTCAGACTGGTTCTCAGGGAGGCAAACAGGAGACTGGGAGGGACTTCTGAGCCTGCTAGGCCCTCTGCAGAGGCATGGGGGGATGGTGATGGTGGGTGGTGGTGAGATCCCCACAGCCCAGTGGGGGATGGACTGGCCAGGGACCACTCCCATCCAGCTCTTTCTCTGTATCACCTGGAAGGCAGGAGAGCAGGGAGGAAGCCGATGGAGGGTCTCCCAAGTGCCAGGTTCTGTCTCATAAGTCCCGTAGGCTGGGGGATCTGATCTCCCTCCAGGACTGGTCCCCCTGCAGCACCCCTGCCAGACTCTGGGGTCAGAAGAGCCCACGTCCAGTCTCTGATCTACCTTTTACTGGTCATGTGTCTTTGAGTGGATCTTTCCCTGTTCCCTGAGTTTCCTTTTTCTCAACCGTAAAATGAGGTCTCCTGCTTCAGGGTGGACTTGGGAATTAAAGGACCCCCAAGAACTAGGGCTGGCACATAGTAGGTACACAGTAAATGACAGCCATAGATTTCTAAAAAGGGATTTTCTGAGCTTCTGGGAGAGCAGTTCTTGGGCAGTCCCTGTGCTGTAGGCGGTTCTCAGGCACACAACTGGCTCTGTCCCATTAGCAGACAAACGAGCTCTTTGTTCTCCTGCCTCTAGGCAAACAGAACCCCTCCCTTGTCCCCATGCCCCCTCCCAGATACTCCCTTGTTTCTTTGCTCCCCATTCCCACAAGAATCTGAAAGAGTTTTCTGTGGTCCCTGCTTCCACTTCTTTCCTCTCATCCTTTTCCTAATACACTCTAATGGGCTCTTCTCTCGCCCTTCCTCCCGCCCCCTTAGAGCTTCTCTGACCTTGGACCCACAGGCGCCCCTCCTCCTGGAGATCCTCCCACCTCAGGGCTCCTTCTCTGGCTCCCTTGCAGGCCTCTTTTGCTCTCTCCTTGGATGATGTCTGTTCTATTACTATGACTGTGTGACAAACTATCCCCAAACTTAGTGGCCTAAAACAAGAACTGTTTTATTTTATCTTGAGATTTTTGTGGGTCAGGGATTTGGGCAGGGCTTGGCTGGGTGACTCTTCTGCTCTATGTGGTGTTGATGGAGGTTACTTGGTGGTGTTCAGCCAGTGGATGGGCTGGACTATGGAGTCCACCATGGCTTCACTGGTATTTGGCCCCTTGGTGGGAATGGCCGGAAGGTTGGTTCTAGCTGGGACTGTCATTCTGAGCAGCCACATTGGGCCTTTTCCATATGAAGGTCTCAGTGGGAAGTCAGACTTCCCACCTGGCAGTGGGCTCCACCAGAGCAAGAGTTCCAAGAGCCCTGGGTGGAAGCTGCCAGGCTTCTCATGATCTGGCCTCAGAAGTCACCAGTTGAGGACTTCCCTGGTGGCACAGTGGTTAAGAATCCGCCTGCCAATGCAGGGGACACGAGTTCCAGCCCTGGTCCGGGAAGATCCCACATGCCATGGAGCAACTAAGCCCGTGTGCCACAACTACTGAAGCCCGTGTGCTCTAAGCCCTGGGTGCTGCAACTACTGAAGCCCGCGTGTCTAGAGCCCATGCTCCACAACAAGAGAAGACACCGCAATAAGCCCGCGCACCGCAATGAAGAGTAGCTCCTGCTTGCCGCAACTAGAAGAAAGCCCACGTGTAGCAACAAAGACCCAACACATATAAAAAAAAGAAGTCACCAGTTGAAATGTCACTAAGGGGGATCCAGATTCAAGAGGAGGGGATTAGACCCAACCTGGGGTCTAAGGAGGAGTAGGAAAGAATTGGCAGCCACCTTTGACCGACCACAAGGTTGCAGAGTCCTGTGGATCTTAAAAGCCCAAGTATTCTCATGTCCCCAGGTGCAGCCTCTTCTCCAGCGGACTCCAAACTTGAACATTCATCCTCCTTGACATCTCTCTTTAAGTGTTTCATAGGATCTCAAAAATTTTTGATTCCACCCCTACTTATTTCTCCCCTGGTCTCTCCCAACTCAGTAACCATCACCACCACCTACCAGCCATTTGTCCAAAGTCTGGATCCTCCCCACGACCTCCTGTTCTCTCACTCTCACACATGGAAGCCTTCAGCATGTTGCACTGGCTCCACCTCCCATACTGCTGGGTCCATCATCTCTCTTCAGACTGCAGGGGCCCACGGAGAAGTCTCACTGCTTCTTCTCTCTCACCCTGCAATCTGCCCCCACACAACAGCAGAGTGATCTTTTTTATTTTTTAAAGATATTTTATTTATTTATTTATACTACTAATTTATTTATTTTTTGGCTGCATTGGGTCATCGTTGCTGCGCGCAGGCTTTCTCTAGTTGCAGCGAGCGGGGGTTACTCTTCGTTGTGGTGCACGGGCTTCGCATTACTGTGGCTTCTGTTGTCGCGGAGCGTGGGCTCCAGGGGCGCAGGCTCAGTAGTTGTGGCTTGCAGGGCTCTAGAGCGCAGGATCAGTAGTTGTGGCGCATGGGCTTAGTTGTTCCAAGGCATGTGGGATCTTCCTGGACCAGGGCTCGAACCCGTGTACCCTGAATTGGCAGGTGGATTCTTAACCCCTGTGCCACCAGGGAAGTCCCCAGCAGAGTGATCTTAAAATGCAGGCCAGATCACTCTCTCCCCACTCATAGACTTCAGTTTTTCCCATCACACCTCGAGTAAAATCCAAACTCCACTGAGATCTTAGGCCTTGGGTGACATAGGACTCTTCCCGGTCTCTTCCCTTCTCCCTGACACTGCCCTGGCTACTCTGGCCACCCTGCTCTTCCTCTGGCAGCCAAGCTTGTTCCCATTCCTCCTTGTGCTCTTTGCACCCTCTGCTCCCCTGCCTGGGACCCTGTGCCCCCAGAACCTTGCCCAATCTCTCCTGCTTGTCATTCATTCAGATCTTGGCCACGAGTCTCCTTGATTACTCGACCTAAATTAGTTCCTTCAGGTCCACCACCTTCTCTCTCTATCACATATGCTGTTTTTCTTCTTTCTAAAAAATTCTTTTAAATTGAAGTATAGTTAATTTACGATGTTGTGTTACTTTCAAGTGTACAGCAACGGGATTGTTATACATATATATATATATTCGTTTTCAGATTATTTTCCATTATAAATTATTACAAGATATTGAATTTAGTTCCCTGTGCTATACAGTAGGACCTTATTGTTTATTTTATATATAGTAGTGTGTATATGTTAATCCCAAACTCCTAGTTTATCCCCACCCCTCCCCCATCCCTGTTGGTAACCATAGGTTTGTTTTCCATGTCTGTGAGTCTATTTCTGTTTTGTAAATAAGTTCATTTGTATCATTTTTTTCCTTTAGATTCTACATATAAGTGACATCCTATGATATTTGTCCTTCTCTGTCTGACTTACTTCACTTAGTACGATAATCTCTAGGTCCATCCATGTTGCTGCAAATGGCATTCTTTTTTTCCTTTTTATGGCTAACATTCCATTGTATATATGTACCATATCTTCTTTTTTTTTTTACGGTACACGGGCCTCTCATTGTTGTGGCCTCTCCCGTAGCGGAGCACAGACTCCAGATGCGTAGGCTCAGCGGCCACGGCTCACGGGCCCAGCCGCTCCGCGGCATGTGGGATCTTCCCGGACCGGGGCACGAACCCGTGTCCCCTGCATCGGCAGGTGGACTCTCAACCACTGCGCCACCAGGGAAGCCCCCTTTCTGTTCTTAGGATAAGTCCCACTAAGGATATACAGTCAAAATCATGAGTTTTAAAGTCCTTATTTTTCCATGCGGTGATGCCAGTAACTTGAAATATACTTTGATTCATGACTTTCTTTTAGGAAATACTTTGCATTTTCTTTTAAAAAATAATTATGTAAAGTACTTAATTTTTATTGGAGTATAGTTGCTTCACAATGTTTTGTTGGAAAAATACGGAACACTTCACGAATTTGCATGTCATCCTCGCGCAGGGGCCACGCTAATCTTCTCTGTATCATTCCAATTTTAGTATATGTGCTGCTGAAGCGAGCACAGTACCACATCTTCTTTATCCATTCCTCTGTCGATGGACATTTAGGTTGCTTCCATGTCTTGGCTATTGTGAATAGTGCCACTGTTTTCCTTCTTACAGTACTTTTCACTCTAAAACAATCTCGTTCCTTTGTTTACTGTCTATTCATGAGTGGAGAGTCTGGGTCTTTAAAAATGTTGATGCTGATCCCCGGCCAGAATTAGCCTCTTTCTAACCTTGCCCACTCCTGTTTGGTCTTGGTTTTATTCCTTACCAGGACCCTCCTGTCCTCTGACCCCGCCAGCCCTCACATTTGCAGCCAGAGGGCTGTCACCCAAGCCACAAGTAGCCTGGCCCCCTCGCTGTCGCCCCTACTCCCTGGCTGTCCGTCCTGTGCCACTCCCTGTCCGCTCTGTCTCCCCCTTACAGAGCTGGGCCTCACACTGCCTGCCGTGCCTCAGCTAGAGGCTGTCTCTTCCCTGCCACCCAATCACTCCTGCCCTAAACACGTCCCCACTGCTCACCTCCTCAGAGGCCTTCAGCAACCACAGGGCCCCCTTTGGATGCAGCAGGAGTTGCCACTGTTGTGCTTGTGGTTACGGGAAACCATGAGGCCATTTTTGCATAAACAACCATTAAGCTAGAGCCACGCCAGCACACATAGAACAAAGTGATGGCAACAGAAAAACTTAAATGCAGCCTGACAGTGTGAGTCGTGTTCATTTTCATCTGCTTGGTTTTATGTTTAAAAGTTACAACCTTTCAGGTGGCCATCCATGACCAGGTGTGTCTTCATTCAAGCCCTTTGACCAAAAGTTGAACAGAGCAGACAAATGTGGGAGACAGCTCCCAGGTTCAATTTAACTCATGTCTACTGCGCACCCACAATGTTCTGGATCTGTGCAAACGCAAACTGTGTCTATTCCTGCCCCAGTGAGCTCTTCCCTTGTGCCCGGATGCCTTGTTCCCTGTGAACCCGAGCTGGCTTCTTGCGATCACTGCCTTCTATTCCAAGAAGCCATTTCCTTAGTGAGGCGTCTTGAGCCTTTCAGGGGCCAGGGAGATGAGAAGTTGCTGAGTCTGGCTAGACTGTGAGTGATCATCCGTGGGAGGCCTCCTTGGAGTACCACAGACTCCGGCCTGTTCAACATCTTGATCCATGGATGAAATGAAGCCCTGGTGGTAGACATTTGGCGTGTTTACCTGGAAGTGTCTGTCCTGGAATTGGGTAGAAAGGCCTGTCTGCCACCACTGGGAGCTTCCCGCAGCTCTCTTGTCCACCCAAAGCCTGGGTCCTCGTCCTCAAGCTTGGCATGGGCTCTGCCAGGGCCGCCTGGCCAGTCATGGCGGGGATCTCTTACCCCAGGGACCAGTGCAGGCCCTTCCAGTTAGGATGATTCCCTGTGTCCTTCAACAATGCCTTGGCATTTTTTTTTAATTGAAGTATAGTTGATTTACATTGTTGTGTTAGTTTCAGGTGTACAGCAAAGTGACTCAGTGATGTGTATATATATATATATATATATATATATATATGTATTCTTGTGTGTGTGTGTATATATATATATATATATATGTATTCTTTTAGATTCTTTTCCATTATGGGTTATCACAAGATATTGAATATAGTTCCCTGTGCTATATAGTAGGTCCTTGTTGTTTATCTATTTTATATATAGTAGTGTGTATCTGTTCATCCCAAATTCCTAAGTTGTCCCTCCCTCTCCCACCCTTTCCCCTTTGGTAACCATAAGTTTGTTTTCTATGTCTATGAGTCTATTTATGTATTGTATGGAATCTGAAAGAATGATATAAATGTCTCAGCTTTTTTTTCTTTTTTTAAAGATTTATTTTTATTTATTTAGGCTGTGCCGGGTCTTAGCTGCAGCACGCGGGATCTTTGTTGCAGCATGTAGAACTTTTAGTTGCAGCACGTGGGCTTCTTAGTTGTGGCACGCGGGCTTCTTAGTTGCCGCGTGCAACTCTTAGTTGTGGCATGCATGCGGGATCTAGTTCCCCAACCAGGGATTGAACCCGGACCCCCTCCATTGGGAGCGTGGAGACTTACCCACTGGACCACCAGGGAAGTCCCCATGCCTTGGCTTTTTAACAACATGGAGAGCTGACACTTTTCAAGCATTTTCTATAGGTCAGATCCTGGTCTAAGCACTTTGTATATAATCTCATTGAATACTCACTATGATATTATTATTCCCATGTTACAGATGTGGAAAGTGAGGTTCAGAGTGGCTTAAGTAAGTGACTAAGTTTATCCAGGGAGACAGAGGCGGTACCAGGATTCCAATGCAGGCTGTGTCCCCCTTGCCAGCCCCCTATGCCTTCCTGTTTTTCTTTCTTCTCTCTCTGCCCTGCTCATCACCTCTTCAACAAGCCTTTCTTGTGGGCTCAGATTCCTCTGAGACAGTTTAGGGCACATGGGGGTGGGAGTGGGACTAGGACAGGAATGATAAGGCCACCTCGCAGCCAGAGAGCTTGAGGCCGAGGAAGGCCCTGGAACATGGTGAGTGCCCAGCAGAGAACCACGGGCACACCTGCTCAGCTCAGCAGCCCCTGCCAGGGAGCAGCCAGGCCCAGCTCTGGGTCCCAGTCTTCCACCTGGCGACTCGGGGCCTTAGAAGCAGCCCCTCGAGGGTTGGTGTCCCCTTGCTGGGCCTCCTGAGGCCCACTCTTCCTGCGGAGTAAGGAAATGCGTTCTGTGGGTGAAGTCACACCCACTCTCGCCACTCTGCTCTGCTTAGGAATGATTTCTTGAACACTTTGGAGGAAAGAAGTTGGTGTGTTGTATGAGGGGAGGGGAACTGGGCGAGAGGACGGGAGAACTGGTGACCGGTGACCAGCTGGGGCCTTGGGGGAGTGTGGGGACCAAGCAGGGGACTGAACCTGTAGGTGCTGCCTGAGGGGTTGGGGCAGGGGCCCCACCTGCTGGGGAGGGCAGACACCATCCCTCAGTGGAGGGGACTGCAGGGACTGGAGCAGCAGCTGGGGCCTCCAAGGGGCCACGGGGCTGCCAGCTTCCTGGGGCAGGAAGTCCCAGCTGTGGCCAGAATCCCAAAGGACTGAGAGCGGCTCTAGCCTGAGGAATGTGAGCAGTGGGGGAGTTTGCGAGGGGGCCCTTTCCTGCCTCCCTCACTTCTCTCTTGGGTGTGTGTGTGTGTGTGTGTGTGTGTCCTCTCTTCCACTTGCTCTGTTCCCTACCAGCGTCTATTCTTTGACCTCATGGTTTTTCTATTCCCTTTCTCTCTTTCCCTTCTTTCCCTCTTTCTCTCTCTGTAACCCCTCTCTCCTCCCCCTCCCCTCTTCTCTTTCTCTCTCCCTCTCCCCCGTGCTCTCCTGTGGTCCCTGTAACTGTTTCCAGCTCCAAGGTAAATGGACTTGCTTGCAGGATGGCCAGACCTGGCCCATCGCCTGGCCACCCGTTGCCATGGTGACTCAGATGCGGTGTCAGGCAGCAGCCTTGGCTATCTGGCAGACAGGGCATGAAGGGCTCTGATGAAGAGAGAGGCTGGCCCTATTCTTCACAGATCCTGAAGGGCTCACCCCACTGCCAGGGGCTCGCATGGCGGGGGGTTCCCCGTGAATGTGAGTTCCATGCTGGATACTATCAGAGGGGCTTGCCCGAGGGGCCAGTCACACTTGGGGTCAGACTGCCTCTGTGCAGACCCCTCCTGCCACTTTCTGGGGTCTGCTGGACGTAGGGGGTGAGAGGTGGCAAACAGCTCCAAGGAAGGAAGCTGCAGGGAGGCAGCTGTCAGTGGTGGAGGGGCAGGGGTAGCTGGACATGCCTGCGTCTGAGAGGGACCTATCTAGCTGTCCATGAGGTTTCCTCCCACTCCCCAAAGTTAAGGATTTAGAAAGTATAGTTTTCTGCTGACAGACAGCTTGCAGTCTCTGCACTGGTGGTGGCACCTCACTCCCTCACAGGCTGCTGGCCTTGAGCATCCAGTAGGACAAGTGCCCGGACCCTGGACTGTGCTGGGAGGAGCTCCTGATACCATCACTGTTTCCTGCAGAGGATGTGGGGGTCGATGGGGAGGAGAGCTTTCCTGAGGGCCCTGCCTGGCATGTGTGGGTAAGGAAGGGCCTGTGCCTGGCACTGATGCCTGGGATGCAGCAATAACTATCCTGCCTGTCAGACAAGAGAGAGGCAGTTACAGCAAAGTACCCAAGCAGACTCAGCCCTTGAGTTAAACACACTTGGGTTCAAGTCCCAACTCTGCCCTTTACTGGCTGTGTGTGTGTGTGTGTGTGTGTGCATGGGTGTGGGTATGTGTGTGCACGCACACGCGCGTGCACCATACCCTTTCTGAGCCTCTGTTTTCCCATCTGTAAAATGGGAATAACAACATTTGACTATTAGGGCTGTGTGAGGATTGAAAGAGAAAAGGCACAGAAAATGCTTAGCACCACACCTGGCACATATTAAATAATTAAACAAGGGAGCACGATTGTTTTCATTCTCACTTGCATACCTACCCTTTCAGTTTTATAAAGGAGGAAGCTGGGGCCAGAGACATTTAAAAACTTGCTCACGTCCCATCGGTCATAGTTCTGCAACACTCTGTGGGGACAGTGCCCAAACAATGCAGAGAAGCAGAGCTGAGGTTGAGGCTACTTTGAATCCCAGTCCCACACAGCCAGTCCCTGCAGGTTCCAACTCATTTTCAGGCCCCCTGCTGCGCCCGCTCTGCATAGCAGTGTCTCCCAGGTAACCCCTGTCTTGCTCTGTGTGGGGATCCACTCGGGCTGTCCTGTCCCTGTGGGCAGGCCCTTCGCAGACTCAAGAAGTGCTGGAGGGGCTTCCCTGGTGGCGCAGTGGTTGAGAGTCCGCCTGCCGATGCAGGGGACACGGGTTCGTGCCCCGGTCTGGGAAGATCCCACATGCCGCGGAGCGGCTGGGCCCGTGGGCCACGGCCGCTGAGCCTGCGCGTCCGGAGCCTGCGCGTCCAGAGCCTGTGCTCCGCAACGGGAGAGGCCCGCGTACAGCAAAAAAAAAAAAAAAAGAAGTGCTGGAATAAAAGGAGGGCTGAGCCACTGTGGTTTACAAGGCACTTTCCATACATTTCCTCCCATCTCCACATTCTGGTTTCCAGGAGTGAGAAGGCTGCTGGGGGAAAGACAAGTCTGGTCCTGCCCAACTGCTTCGTCATCTCCAGCCTCCGTCACATCTGGCAGCGCTTCACAGTTAGTCGGGTGCCCTCAGTTTCGGGATCTCCTTTAACCCTCAGAAGTCTTGGATGGAGATGGGATGGGGATTGTCCTCACCTTCTCAATTACTTACTCAAGGTCTGCCCCACTTCAGGCCCTTTCACTTAAGACCTTGGACAGATGGCACCCACTGCCTCAGTTTCCCCGTTCATACCAGCAGGCAGTTGTATTCAATCTCTAAGCCCTTTTCAGTCTTGTGGTGAGGAGGCAAGAGCTACCTTGTAGATAGAAGCAGGAGGCCTGCACTTAAGCCCTGGCTCTGTGGTTTAGAGCTGCGGGACCTTGGACTTGGGACTTCTCTGGGTCCCCTGTGTACCTTGCCAATGATAACACCTCAAATGTTTCCTGTGTATCAGATGAGATAGGAATGGTTAAGCATTCAGGAAATGCCCTCCCTGCCCTCTCTGGCCCCTGGCTGGCTCTTCAGTGGGGCGGGAGGAATTCTCCAGATGACCCAGCTGAGGGTAGGTATCAGATTTCAGACAAGCTATTTTTACCCTCGGGGAGTGGATGGAGGCAGGTGACGTTCAGACTCTGTTCTAGAATGGGGTGAAGGGGGGAAAAAAGAGAGGGAGAAAAAGGACTTCTTTGGTGGTCCAGTGGTTGACTCCGTGTATCCACTGCAGGGGGCACAGGTTCGATCCCTGGTCGGGGAACTAAGGTCCCACATGCCTTGCGGCGTGGCCAAAAAAAGAAAAAAAAAAATAGAATGGGGTGAAGGGGCAGGGCCTCTAGTGGAGAACTTCTCCTGACCTCATGGCCTGTATTCTCCCTGCCTACATAGGGTGACATCAGTGGGAATTGGAGACCCTCTGAACAAACTCATTCATTTGGTCCACGGTGAGCCAGACTCCGTGCTGGGCCCGGTGGACACCAGGTGTAGAGAGAGAGGGCTCCTACCTGGTGGATCTTCCCATCGATGTCCACCAAATACTCCCACAATTAAATGAATGTTTTCACGATGGAGAGCATTCAGACCAGAGGTTCATGGGGCCAGGAGCATGAGGATGGCGGGAGAGAGAATGGAGCTGAGGGATGAGAAGGCCTTACAGAGGTGGAGAGGAGAGGGAAGACTGCTCCAGGCAGAGGGGATGCCGTGAGAAGAGTCCAGAAGTGGGCAGTGGCCTGATGAGGAACTGAGAGACGGCCAGTGTGGCTGGCGGTACGGGTGTGATCAAGACTGGAGGCGTGGCCGGCGATCTGCCGGGGGCCTCGTGGGTCTTGTCAAGAAAGTCCTCCCATAAGCCAAACACTTTCATGGTTGAAAAGAGTCTTGGAGACTCTCTAGTTAAATGCTCCATTTGACAGATGAGGAAACTGAGGCACCGGCAGGTAAAATAACTCATCCAATGTCTCCTGGGGATGATGAGCTGATACAAATCCCACTTATATTCAGTTTTATAGGAAGGCACTGAACTGGAAATGCCTCATGAAGCTCTACCTCCAAAGGAGGCAGGCTTAGCTCAGAATTTCAATTATGCCCCCAACCCCACTTCCCTTCTTTAACAGATTTAGGGTCAGGGGCAAGATGAGAAGGTTGGAGACCCTCCCATCCCCCTCTGTCCATACTGGGAGAGCACAAGAGCTGGCTGTCAGAAGGGGAGTGCCCACCGCCTGAGCAGCCTACCCCAGGCTGTGGGCTCTGGGTGGGGACTCAGGGCACTGGCCTCTGTTCTCTCCTCCGTCACTGGCCGGCTGTATGATGTGGGGTAGTTTGCGTCCCCTCTCTGAGTTTCGGATTGAAGAATTTCTTCCACCTTCTCCATCTCCGAGGCCTATGGAAGTGCTATAGAGATATAAATATGGGCTTTGGCTGGTAGGTCTGGGATTGTTTGTTTGTGGTTTTTTTTGTGTCGTGCTGCGTGGCTTGCAGAATCTCAGTTCCCCGACCAGAGATTGAACCCCGGGTGATGGCAGTGAAAGCCCAGAATCCTAACCACTAGGCCACCAGGGAACTGCCCCGGGATTGTCTTAAACTCTGTCACTTCTCAGGTGTTCAGAAGCAATGTACTGGCTCTCAGCCTTGGTTTCCTCATCAGTAAAATGGGTAGAATAACAGTGTGTTGTAGGATAGATATGAGAATTACTGAAATAATACATATGGAAGCTCCTAGCATAGAACTTGGTACATAGTAGGTATTCAATAAGTGCTAACCAAATGAATGGCATATAAGAGGTGCTTAGTAAAAAATAATGGTTTAATTCTCTACCTTCCTCACCCCCAAATCTTGAAAAATGTCAAGTGCCAACACACCCTGTAGCTAGAAGTAAAATGAGGATGTGTGCATAGGGCGCTGGAGACCATTATTTATCTTCTAGAATGAAGGTATGATCTGATATATATGACTATCAAAAAGCCTATGGAGGGCTTCCCTGGTGGCACAGTGGTTGGGAGTCCACCTGCCAATGCAGGGGATGCGGGTTTGTGCCCCGATCAGGGAAGATCCCACATGCCGCGGAGTGGCTGGGCCCGTGAGCCATGGCCGCTGGGCCTGCGCGTCCGGAGCCTGTGCTCCGCAACGGGAGAGGCCACAGCAGTGAGAGGCCAGCGTACCGAAAAAAAAAAAAAAAAAAAAAGCCTATGGAACAGGCGACCGACATCCTCCCAGTCCTCTAGCTGGTGTCACGGACGAGTGCATCCACTACTGTCCTTTATAGCCTTGTCTACTGGGAATCTCAAGGCCAAATGCAGTTCTCTAAGGCAGCATCTTTGTGCACCTGGATTCCTAACATAATTGCTCCTCCCTTATTTTGTTCCTTAGCTCTGTTTGCATTGTGGAGCCCTGTGTGTGTGCAGTCTGTGTGCATGCGCAGGCTACCTCAGAGCCTTTTCTGGGAAGAAGACGGAATAGACTTGAAGGCGTGTTTAGGAGGTTGACAGATGCTCCTGCCTTGCTGGTGAGAAAACCACTGGGAAGCGGCTGGTCGCTCTGAGAGCCTGGAGCCACCTTTGTGGGGACAGGGCACCAGCTGAGGCAGCTCCCTCACACTGCAGGAGTGCCTGGTTTTCATGAGGCCTGGCTGGCGGTGGGCCAAGGCACTTCTCCCTGCTGCCTGCCTGCCTTCCAGTCCCCACCCACTGGGGAGAGGCCAGGCGGGAGAGTGGGGTGGGGGGAGCAAGGCCGTGCGGGGTCTTGCACCCTGCACTTGAATCCCTGCTCCACTATTGCTGGCTTTCTGAGTTCTCACAGAACCTCTCAAACCAGCTACTGGTCTTGCCTCCTCATGGGGTTGCTGTGAGCCTCTGGTGAACTCATACATGAGAAAGTACTATGTAGACAGTCTGGTTTGAGCTCTGTTTAGGTGTCTCCCAGCTATATTTCTGTAGGAAGCCCAAACTCAGTTTATAATGCTAACCTAAGTGCTCAATAAATGTTAGTCACGTGGCAGGCGTGTGCTAGATTTGAACACTTGATCTAGTTTAATTTCATCCCCATGATGGCCCTGGATGTAGGTATTATAATCCCATTTTTACAGTTGAGGGAACTGTAGGTAGTCCACAGAGGTAGGCTGAGCAGCCTGCCTGAAGTCACACACGTTAGTTGTGGAACCGGACTTGGGTCCAGGCCAGGCTGATGCCCAAGGGCAGCCCCGTGTCATGGTGGGTGAGCTGAGCGGTCGCCCAGGCCAGCTCCTCCCCTCCAGGGTAGGTGGGCCTCCTCTGCTCTAGGCCTGCTCTTTGAGATGATTCTTTTTTTTTTTTTTGGTTGCTTTGGGTCTTTGTCGCTGTGTGTGGCCCTTCTCTAGTTGTAGTGAGCGGGGCCTACTCTTTGTTGTGGTGCGTTGGCTTCGCATTGCAGTGGCTTCTCTTGTTGTGGAGCACAGGCTCTAGGTGTGCGGGCTTCTGTAGTTGCAGTGTGTGGGCTCAATAGTTGTGGCCCACGGGCTCTAGAGCGCAGGCTCGGTAGTTGTGACGCACGGGCTTAGTTGCTCCGCGGCATGTGGGATCTTCCCGGACCAGGGCTCGAACCTGTGTCCCCTGCACTGGCAGGTGGATTCTTAACCACTGCGCCACCAGGGAAGTCCTTCAAGATGGTTCTTGAAGGCACTAAGATGTCTCTGCTGGCTGGTCTCTACGTTTTCCTGCTAATCATTGTAGGCCGCGCCCTTCTCCAGGGGTCTTCCGTGGTTTCTGGGGACTCCTTGGCCCCTCCCTCTGTCTGCACCCAAACAGGTACCTAGTACTTTCCCCACCTGCTTCCCTTTGCCCCGGCCACTCCCGTCACTGGAGTCCCAGCTGTTCCTGCGTCTCCTTTCTGCTCTTCTGCAGTCCTCCCTGTACCTCAGATGGTCCTCGTCATCAAGTCTCAGCTCCTAGGCCGCCCTTGTCATCACCCTTTTCCTCTCCCATAGGCGTTTATTTGGCACCTCCTCTGTGCCAGGCCTGACTCCATCCCTGTCCTGTGGGAATGCCTGTCTGCTGGGGCAGGCGGCTCTGAATCAGTGACTGCACAGCTCGGTCAGTGCAGTGTGGAGACAGTAAGGCTGTGGGGGCCAGGGGGGCCCTAGCTCTCCCTGGGGAAAAGGCAGGGGGAGGTGCTGAAGAGGGAGGAGGAGGAAGCAGTCACTCGGCAGGTAGCGCAGGTGAAGGGATCCCAGGCAGAGGCAGTGCCCATGTGGCAGAGGAACGGAGGTGGGGTGAGAGCGTGCTCTGAGGAACCGAGCGTGGTCTGGAGCTGGGAGAGCAGCTGCGGGGACAGTGGCAGCAGCTACAGAGTAGGGCCTCGATCCTGAGAGCAGCAGGAAGCCATCGAGGAGTCTTGAGCAGGGGAGATGCCTGCTCAGGCTTGCTCTTCGGAAAAGTCTGTGTGGTCCTAAGGCACAGAACGAAAGACCCAGTTGCAAGGACTGGGTCCAGCCTCCCTGCAAGGCAGGACGCTGTAGGTTGTGGTTGTCTAGTCGGTGGCTTTGGGTTTTGGAAAGATCCTTCCGGTGTTGCACAGAGGCCTGGAAGGAGGTGGAGAGCTACTGGAGGCCTGTGGACTGGCTGTGGAAATAACCCAGTGAGTGAGCAGTGCGGGGACCTGAACACATCAGGGCGGGGGGGCTAGACTGAGAGTTTAAGGAGGTTGGGTCACTGAGACTTGGCTACTTGGGGGAGGGAGGAAATCCAGATTAAGTCTGTAGTGTGACCTGTTGTTAAATTGCCCAGAAGAAGCCCTGGCCTAGGGGGCTTTACCAGGACCAGCCTTTCCCTCTGTGTGCCTCAGTTTCCCCAGGTGTGAAGGGATTGAGCAAAGTGGCCTTTCTTGCTCTGACCCAGCAGTTCTGTCCCATGCCTCTGGCTGAGGAGCAGGGACACAGAGACCACAGTGTAGCCAGCTGGGGCCTAGTCTGGGATTATCAAATCTGGCCGGGTCTGTTGCGGCTGGAAGCCAGCCCCTGGCATGGCTACCGTCTGAGAGCGCATGTCCCTGGCCCTTAGAGGCCCTCTCCACCTTCGTGCAGGCTCTGTCCTCCCTGTCAGCTGTCTTGGCGCAGCCTGCCTGGCCGCCCCAGGCCCTAACTCTGACCAGGGCCTCTGCTCTCCCCGTGACTGGCGAGAGGAATGGCTCGGCTCTGGGACCCTATTGGCAAAACCCTGCCTGGGCCACACACGCCCCTGCCTCCCGGGCTGGATGCCTGCCCACCATGGGATTAGAAGGAGGCCTGGCCTTGCCTGCCCTGACGTGGCAGACTGCCTTGGAGCCCAAGGAAGGAGTTGGAGTCTGAGAGGCTGTGCTTTGCCTCCCTGCGCGTGCTCCAGCCCGGGGGCTCTGCACTCCTCTCTTTGAGGGAAGTGGGAGCACAGCACAGTGGGGCTTGCTCCTTAGCTTGCCGGGGGGAGTGGGGTGGGAGCTCAGCCCTGCTCAGCGTACAGTATTTCCTGCCTGACAGGTAACCGGGCTCCTTAGCTTCCTCATTGGAAAGCTCAGCTGGCCATGCCAGAGCCCTGCAGGACTAGATCCCAGAACCCTGGCATCAAGGGTGGGATATCTTGAGGACTGGCAGTCTCCCCCTGCCCCTGCCTGGTGAGTGACAGATGAGGTTCAGGAGGGGAGGGGCTTGCTCAGGATCACATAGCACATGAGGGGCAGGGCTAGGATTTGAACTCAAGTCTGCCTCTAGACATTCCTTTACAAACCTTTGATGAGGTCCTACTGTGTGCCAGGTACTTCTTTTTTTAAAAAATTAATTAATTAATTAATTCATTTATTTTCTTCTTTTTTGTGGTATGTGGGCCTCTCACTGACGTGACCTCTTCCGTTGCGGAGCACAGGCTCCGGACGCGCAGGCCTAGCGGCCATGGCTCATGGGCCCAGCCGCTCCGCGGCATGTGGGATCTTCCCGGACCAGGGCACGAACCCGTGTCCCCTGCATCGGCAGGTGGACTCTCAACCACTGCGCCACCAGGGAAGCCCTAATAATTTAATTTATTTATTGATTGATTTTTGGCTGCGTTGTGTCTTCGCTGCTGCGCACGGGCTTTCTCTAGTTGCGGCGAGCGGGGGCTACACTTTGTTGCGGTGCATGGGTTCTTATTGCTGTGGCTTCTCTTGTTGCAGAGCACAGGCTCTAGGCACGCGGGCTTCAGTAGTTGCAGCACGTGGGCTCAGTAGTTGTGGCTCACGGGCTCTAGAGCGTGGGCTCAGTATTTGTGGCGCATGGGCTTAGTTGCTCTGTGGCATATGGGATCTTCCCGGACCGGGGCACGAACCCGTGTCCCCTGCATTGGCAGGCGGATTCTTAGCCACTGCACCACCAGGGAAGTCCGTGTGCCAGGTACTTCTAAGCATGAGCACTAGAGTAGGAGCTTCGCAAAGGATTGGCCCAATTTCTCTTATATGCTCAGTGTTTGGGGGAGGGTCCAATACAGAGGAGGTGCTCGGTGAATGAATGAGTGAATGAACGAATGAACAAATGGGTAAGGCAAAGATCCTGCCTCCAGGCATGTAGACTCCAATGGATGGGACTTTGGCTTTGCACAACAGGAAATAGGAGGCTGGTGGGAGTGGGTATGGGCTAGGTGGGAAGCAGAGAGGATTGGAATTCAGATGTCCTGACTGCTGGTCTAGGGCTTTTTCCAGCCTCACTTTCCTCATCTGTAAAATGGGGTAAACGGTTTTCACCCTCTGCCTGCCTCGTGAGGATCCAGTGAGGCAGTAGATGAGAATAGGCTTTTAAAGCAGAGACACTGTGCTGGGGGGGCTTCCCTGTGTGCACATACAGAACCACCCAGAAACTCCACATGCTCTGCTTTTCTTCTGCTCCCTTACCCTCTGCATTTTGCCTCCCCCATTGCCCTAGCTTTCTCTAGGGCTTCTTTCTGGAACGTTCTGCCCAGAACCTCTAGCCATGGGAGGGGTTGGGAAGAGTGTGGGTGAACGGAGTCTGCCTGCCTCCTTCCTCTACCGTCTCCCACACCCAGAAAGCCAGCCACCCGCATCCACATCCAAGCAGGCCCCCAGTGCACAGCCGGCCGGAAATGCCTTGGCAGTGGTTACCATGGTGACGGGTCCTGATGCTTGGACTGCAGCGGCCTGGGAGCTGCCTGCAACAGCCTGGCAGCCTGGCACCCGCAGGCCCCCACCCAGGCTGCGAGCTCCTGGCGCAGCTGTCCTCCTCTCTCTCCTTTTGGTCCCTAGCACTGAGCCTGGTACCCAGGGACTCTTGGGAATGAGCTGCCTGTCTGGGAACCCACAAGCTGTTCTGGGTCAGACTGGCTTGGTTCAAATCCCAGTTCTACCTCTTAGGAGGTCAGTGACCTAAACAAGTTAACTCGGTGTGTTTTGAATTGACTGAATTAGCTATGGGATCCTTGTGAAGGGAGTTATCCAAAGGGTATAGACTCCCAGGTTGAGACCCATCCTTGCCCCGAGCCGTCACTGCCCCCATCCTGCAGCAGTGGCAGGGTCAACATCGGGTCACAGCGCTCTTTGCTGCTGAATCCGCATCCAGGGCCCTAGATTCCTCACCTCGGACCCCAGGAGGTCTTGCAGGCAGTGTACTGTGACGGGTAGGACTTCAGACTCTGTGGGTCACAGCTGGGCTTGGCACTTACTTGGGCTTCAGTTTCCTCATCTATTTTTTTTTAAATTGAATTTGTTACAATATTGCTTCTGTTTTATGTTTTGGTTTTTTGGCCACGAGCCCCACCCCCCCACCCCCTCCGACCAGGGATTGAACCCACACCCCCTGCATTGGAAGGTGAAGTCTTAACCACTGGACCGCCAGGGAAGTCCCAGTTTCCTCATCTTTGAAATGAAGATAATAATGTACCTCTTTCAGAGGTTTGTTGTATGGATAACATTTGAATTAGTACTCGTAAAGTGCTTAGACGAGTATCTGATACTTAATAAGCACTTTATAAATGTTAGCGGTGACTTATCGTCACCACAATTGGCATTGGCCATGAAAATTGGAACCCCTATGCCCGTCCCTCCTGTCATTCTACTCACGCAGGCAGGCGTCCCCACCTCTGTTCACAGTGTCATGAGAGAGATAGGACGGCAGTTTGGCTGCCCTTCCTCATCCTGCCCCCTCCAGGGGACTGCTAGGCACTTCCCACCTCTGCTGCCTGGCGAGTGAGACAAGCTGGGCCCTGGGCAGAAACTCCTCCTCTAACTCATGAGTTTAAGGACTTTCTCTGCTGGTTCTCCAGCTGACGGCTCTTCCAGCCCTGGTCGGGATCAGCCAGCTGGTCAGTGACCGCCCAGAGCCCTCCCAGTGAGTAGAGCTGATGACGGATGCGCACCCAGCAGAGATGCTGCTACGGATGTCATCTGAAGAATGAGGGGCCCAAGGAAGGGGCTCTTATAGGATGAAATAGGAGCAAATCCCCAGGCTTGACTGCTGTAGGGCTCACTGGGCCTCCCTGAAGAGTGAGGGGGAATCTTTCCAGAATGAAGGAGAATCTGAGGCAAAATTTGAATAAGCTGGCCCACCAGCTGAATTAATCCTCGGCTGCATCCCTCTCTCCCAGCCCCCTCCTTCGGGTCCAAGGTTATGTTAACACAGAACTGTTGGCCAAAAGGAAGCTGGGCATAAGGGCATCCAGAGAGCCCCTGGGGGTCTGAGACCCTGGGCTGGAAGGTGGTGGCCACTCTTGGAGTTGGGGTCTTATGGCGGGTGGCCCTGGGGTCTCAGGGACTGGCAGATCTGGGAGACCCTGCTGTGAGCTGACCACCTCATCTGTTCCCCAGGGCCTGGCCTCCGTGTTCTCCAACCGTGCATCCCGGAAGTCGGCCTCACGCACTGAGAACAACATGGCAGAGGACGAGGGCTACCGGAACCCCACGGAGGTGCAGATGAGCCAGCTGGTGCTGCCCTGTCACACCAACCAGCGTGGCGAGCTGAGCGTCGGGCAGCTGCTCAAGTGGATTGACACCACCGCCTGCCTGTCCGGTGAGGCCGCGCCCGGCACAGCTGCCCTCCCAGCCCCGGCACCACACACCCAGAGGAGAGGCCCCAGTTTTCAGAGATGGTTGCCGTCCCCGAGTGCCCCCCTCCTCCCTCATCCCAGCCTTTGCTCAGGCTGCTCCACCTGCCTGCGATGCCCTCTGCAAGTTCTCCGTGCTCGGCTCGGGCCCAGCCTCTTGCCCGGAGGCGCCCAGAGGTCTGAGTACATAACCTAAGGTCCCTGCTCTGACACAGCGCGGCCTTCAATGTGGCTGCTCCGAGACTGGCTGTGAGCAAAGCCTGTGGCATTGAGTAGAGTTGAGTGGAGCTGGATTGAGCTCATTTCGTTGCCTTTGGTGCCCCAGTATTCTCCAGCCCACAGGGAGTTCACAGTCTGATGGGGGGGCCAGACAGGAGACTGACTGCCCCCCAGCACTGTCTGATGGGAGCTGGGAAAGGGAGGTGGAAGCAGGGCTCTGGGAGAACAGACCAGAGGCTCTGCCCCAGCCCTGGGGGCAGAGAAGGGATTCTAGAAGGACTAAGGCCTGGGAGCACAGTCCTCAGAGGAAGAATGACTCAGGCAAGGAGACAAAGGTGGGTGAGGTTGACTGGACAGGGGTACGGGCACTCTAGGAGGTCAGGAAGTGGAATAGCATGGCGTCATCATTCATTCATTCGACAGCTGCTCATTGAGTATCTCCTGCGTGCCTGGCGCTGCTCCAGGACTGGGGCACAGCAGTGAACAAGACAGGCAAAAACCCTTGCCCTCAAGTGACATGCAGTCTAGCAGGAGGGAGAGGCACTAAGACAGACGAAACCCAGACATGTAAGACAGGGTCAGGGTGTCGTAATCACGGTGAGGAAAGTAAAGAAGGGTGGAAGCACGGGCGAGGAGGCAGGCCTTAGCTAGGCGGTCTGACGTTTGATCAGAGGCCTGGGTCATGGGGAGGCTGCTAACGCGTGCTTTCTTCTCCTGACGCCAGCGGAGAGGCATGCTGGCTGCCCCTGCGTCACAGCCTCCATGGACGATATCTATTTTGAGCACACCATTAGGTAAGTGGCCCCTCCTGCCCTTCCTTCTGGCCTCCCCATCACGAGCCCAGAGCCCTTCCCCCATCTACTGCCTGCTCAGCCTGTGTGCTGCCTGGAACCTGCCTCAGCTGACTGAGGGCCTCTGCAGATGGAGAGGGGGCAGCCTTTGGTGAGCAGTGACCCGTCTCGTCTGCAAGGTCTCTGGGCGGCGGTGGGCTGGCAGCTGCCCTGTGGCTGGCAGCTCCCTCAGCCAGGCCTGGAGCTGGGTGCTGCTGAGGCAGTGTCATGGGGTGCTGTGTGACTTTGGGGAAGGCAGTCTCTTTCTCTGGTCCTCAGTTTTCTTATCTTCAAAATGGAAGGGGTTAGACTTAATCAGTGAATGCCTTTTTGAGCTTGGACATTCTCTGTGGGTCATTGGTCATCAGACTGTAGGGAGGTCCCTAGATAAGGTGCCTTGGCAGAGCCTGACCCAGAAGTTTGGACCATTCAGCCTCTGCTCATGTACCCCCAGGGATGAGGAACTCATTACCTCCTGGTTTTTTGGGCTTTCGGGTTTTTTTTTTTTTAACTGTCTGTACTGGTTAGAAGACTCTTCATTACATGGTGCTGAGCTTTGTCTCTGCACAGCTTTGCTGGGACCCAGGGAGCATATGCTGAGCCCTCTGCCCAGGACAGGCTGCAGGGCTGCATACGGTGCTTCGGCCTCCAGGTCTGCTCTTAAACCATCTCAGTGCCTAGGACATGAGGTGCCAAGGACTTATTCAGGACTTCCTGGTGCCCCACGAGTTGTGGTTAAGGAAAAAGTTTAGCTAGTCCCCGTATCCTCTTATTTAGTCATTCATCACTGCTTGTGGACCAGGGCCCATGCTGGGTTTGGGGTCCACAAAGTCAACTGGAACATAGTCCCTGTGCCCCAGGAGCTCCCAGAATGCAGGGAGGCAGATAGAGAAACATAATTTCAATTCAAAGCAGTGAATTCCAGGGTAATAATGATCTCTGCATAGGGGTGCTTTGTAATACTTTTTCTGAATGTCTTTTATTTTAGAATAGTTTTTGATTTGCAAAAACACTATAGATAGTACAGAGTTCCCATATACCCCACACCGAGATTCCCTGTTATTAACATCTTACATTCCTATGGTACCTCTGTCACAATAAGCCAATATTGATGCGTTATTTGTAATGTCTTTTTAATTAACTTAAGTCCTCAGAACAACCCTATGAGGTCGTGGCTATTAGTACCCTCATTTTACAGGTGAGAAAACAGAGGCACAGAGAAGTGAAGTAACTTGCTTCAAGTCATACAGCTGGTGGAGAACCCAGGACATACTACGAGCCAGGCAGTCTGGCCCCAGAGCCCTTGTTCTTAACAAACAGGCCTCATTGCCTATATGTCTGGGGGTGGGTATAGTGAGTGGCACAGAGGGTAGTCAAGGGTGGCTTCCTGGAGGAGGTGTTTGAGCTGGCTCCAGTACTGTGTGTAGTGACAATTTGTAGGCCAGTGGAGCCGTGTCCGGACCAGCTCTGGGTCTCCGTTGCCAACACGAGATCTGGCACTTGGAGGAGCAAGGGATAGAGAAGGCTGGGGTGGGGTGTGTACATGATGGATGGACACGCTGCGGGACCCAGTGGAGTGGAGGTGAGTCTGGGAAGAGAAGGGTGTGGGTGGGGGGAAAAGCTGTAGAGGATCCTGGGAAGGAGGGTAAGCTGGGGAGAGGCCTGGAGCATGATTGGTGGCCAGGAAAGGCCTGGCCATACCTGAGGAAAGCTGGGGAAGGTTTTTTTGTTTGTTTTTGCTTTTGCCATTTAAAAATATCTCAAAGGACTTCCCTTGTGGCGCAGTGGTTAAGAATCCTCCTGCCAATGCAGGGGACACGCGTTTGAGCCCTGGTCTGAGAAAATCCCACATGCCACGGAGCAACTAAGCCCGTGCACCACAACTACTGAGCCTGCGCTCTAGAACCTGTGTGCCACAACTACTGAGCCTGCGTGCCACAACTATTGAAGCCTGCACACCTAGAGCCTGCGCTCCGCAACAAGAGGAACCACTGCAGTGAGAAGCCTGTGTGCCACAACCAAGAGTAACCCCTGTTCACCGCAACTAGAGAAAGCCCACACGCCACAACGAAGACCCAACGTAGCCAAAACATAACAAATAAATTAATTTAATTTAATTAAAATTCTAAAAAAAATTTAAAATATCACAAAATGTATCTCTAATGGATAAGAACTTTTTAAAACATAATATCAATACCACTACCACACCTAAAGAAAATGAACAGTTTCTCACTAACATCAAATATCCAGTCAGCATTCAGTTGCCCACAATGTCTCATGAATTTGTTTTTTAATTTTGTTTTGCTTTACAGTTATTTTTGTTGCTCAAGTCAGGATGCAAATCAGGTTGCAATTGGTTGCTAGGTCTCTTAAATGTTTTTTTTTTTTGGCCATGCCTTGCAGGATCTTAGTTCCCCGCCCAGGGATTGAACCCAGGCCCTGGCAATGAAAGTGCCGAGTCCTAACCACTGGACCACCAGGGACTTCCCTCTTGTCTTTTTTTTTTTTTTTTTTGCAGTACGCGGGCCTCTCACTGTTGTGGCCGCTCCCGCTGTGGAGCACAGGCTCCCGACGCGCAGGCTCAGAGGCCTAGCCGCCCCGCGGCATATGGGATCTTCCCGGACCGGGGCAGGAACCCGTGTCCCCTGCATCAGCAGGCGGACCCTCAGCCACTGCACCACCAGGGAAGCCCCCTCTTAAGTCTTTTTTTAACCCTTAGGTCCTACATCTCCCCACAACACCCTCTCCAACTACCCTCTCCTCCCCGCTCCCTCTCCTTCTCTATCTGTCTTCTCTTGAAGTTTGTTTGTTGTTTGTTTAAATAAATAGATTTATTTTTGGCTGCGTTAGCTCTTCGTTGCTGTGCGCGGGCTTTCTCTAGTTGCGGCAAGTGGAGGCTACTCTTTGCTGCGGTGCACGGGCTTCTCATTGTGGTGGCTTCCCTTTGTTGCTGAGCACGGGCTCCAGGTGTGTGGGCTTCAGTAGTTGTAGTTTATGGGCTCTAGAGCACAGGCTCAGTAGTTGTGGCCCACGGGCTTAGTTGCTCCGTGGCATGTGGGATCTTCCCGGACCAGGGCTCAAATCCGTGTCCCCTGCACTGGCAGGCGGATTCTTAACCACTGCGCCACCAGGGAAACCCAAAGTTTATTTGTTGAAGAAACCTGATTATCTAGAGTTCTTCATCATCTGGGTTTTGCTGTTAGCATCACTGTGGTGTCATTTAACATGTTCCTCTGTCCCCTGCTAGTAAATTGGTCTTGGGGAAGGGCTTGAACAGGGGTCATGTTTGTTTGTTGGAGCTGCCTCTGGAGGGGTGTTGGGAAATTAGCAGCTTGAAGGGGGCCCAAGGAGGCTGGGCAATGACCCTGGGGATGGAGCCAGTTTTGGCCTGAGCTGTGAGATGGAGGACAGTCAGGAAGGAAGAGAAGCTTGGGAATCCAAATGGGTTACTGCTTGGCTTTGCGGAAGGGCTAGAGAGGGAGAGGGGAGGAGGAGGAAGGGGAAGGGTCATAAACTTCTTTCTCTTTTTTTAGCACTGCAAAAAATAGACTTACTTTTACTTGGGGGATGAGGGAAGTTTTTTTTTTCTACTTTTTTATTATGAAAACTTTCAAAATTATAGAAAGTTGAATAGTGCTGTGATCATCCCTACTGAGAGTTAATAATGAACACTTTGCTGAATTTGCTTTATCTGTATGTGGATAAACACAAGCAGACCTCATTTTATTGCCCTTTGCAGATATCGCATTTTTTTACAAATTGAAGGTTTGTGGCAACCTTGCATCAAGCAAATCTATTGACCTCATTTTTCCAACGACATTGGCTCATTTAGTGTCTCTGTGTCACATTTTGGTAATTTTTGCAATATTTCAGACTTTTTCATTATTATTATATTTTTTATGGTGATCTGTGATCAGTGATCTTTGATGTTACTGTTGCAAAAAGATTACAACTCGCTGAAGGCTCAGATGATGGTTAGCATTTTTTAGCAAGAAAGTTTTTTTTTTTTTAACTAAGTTTATTTATTTATTATTTATTTTTGGCTGCATTGGGGCTTCATTGCTGCACGCGGGCTTTCTCTAGTTGCACGAGCGGGGGCTACTCTTTGTTGCGGTGCATGGGCTTCTCATTGCGGTGGCTTCTCTTGTTGCGGAGCACGGGCTCTAGGCACACGGGCTTCAGTAGTTGTGGCACGCGGGCTCAGTAGTTGTGGCTCACGGGCTCTAGGGCACAGGCTCAATAGTTGTGACGCACAGGCTTAGTTGCTACGTGGCATGTGGGATCTTCCCAGAACAGGGCTCGAACCTGTGTCCCCTCAGTTGGCAGGCAGATTCTTAACCACTGCGCTACCAGAGAAGTCCCAAGAAGGTACTTTTAAATTAAGGTATGTATATTGCTTTTTAGACATATTTCAATTGCATACTTAATACACTACAGTATAGTGCAAACATATCTTTTATATACACCAGGAAACCAAAAAAATTGTGTGACTCGCTTTATTGCGATATTTGCTTTACTGCCATGGTCTGGAATGGAATCTACAGTATCACTGTTGTGTGAACTATTTGAAAGTAAGTTGCAGACATCATGACACTTCATCCCTCCATATGTCAGCATGCATCTCCTAAAAATGATAGTCCCCTACCTGACTATTAGAACTACTAAAAAAATAATAATAATAACAGAAATGAACAAGTCAGGACTTCCCTGGTGGTGCAGTGGTTAAGAATCCGCCTGCCAATGCAGGGGACACGGGTTTGAGCCCTGGTCCAGGAAGATCCCACATGCCACGGAGCAACTAAGCCCGTGCACCACAACTACTGAAGCCCACGTGCCTAGAGCCCATGCTCCACAACAAAGAGAAGCCACCACAAGGAGAAGCCCGTGTACCGCAACGAAGAGTAGTAGCCCCGCTGGACGCAACTAGAGGAAGCCTGCGCGCTGCAATGAAGACCCAACGCAGCCAAAAATAAATAAATAAATAGTTAAAAAAAAAAAAGTCAGCACAGGGCAGCAAAGTGGCTCGCTCAGGGATTCTGATGTTCATCTGGACCTGGGAGTCATTCCAGAGGGACAGCTGCAGCTGGGAAGAGCAGGGCTAGGGTGCTCGGTAGAATCAGTCTAGAACCCTGGCTCTGTCCATCTTTAGCTGGGTGACCTTAGGCAAATGGCTTACCCTCTCTGATACTCAGTCCCCCCTAAACCTACCTGCCAAACTTGTTCTGAGGTTCAAATGAGGTCGTGCAAAGTACCTGGCACATAGTAGGTATTCTTTCCCTTCCTACCCTGTGTTTATAGTTATCTTGTGCTTAGTAGGCATTCAATAATTGTGGAATTCATTAATTCAGTAGGCCACTATTCATGGCTTACCTTGTGCCATGTGCAAGGACTTGAAGATTCAGTGGTGAGCAAAACAGACATGATCCTTTCCCCATCAGAGCTTAAGGACTGTGGGGCAGACAGAGGTCAATCTGTTGGAAGAAGTGTTAGGCGGGTGAACCTTATGGGGCTCCGGGAGGGTAGGGAGAGCTTTCCTTAGGAAGGACTGTTAAGCTGAGAGCAAAGAGAAGCTTGAGCATTCATTGGACAAGGGGAAGCGGGAGAAAGGGGGAGATGAATGACATCATGCCACTTCTCTTGCCCCAGCTTCCCCGCCTGTAGAATAAGGTGCTAACACTGTCTTGCCGGTTTGCTTTGAGGACTCAGTGACATGGTAGATGTGAATATGCTCCATATGCCATGATGTTCTCCTGCCAGTGCCTCTCAGCAGAGACACCTGTTCTCTCCCTCTGTCCCCTCTTGGAAAGCTTACCTCCTGCTTTTCTCTCCTCAGTGTTGGACAAGTGGTGAATATCAAGGCCAGGGTGAACCGGGCCTTCAACTCCAGTATGGAGGTGAGCAGGTGGGTGGGTGGGTTTCTACCTCCTCTTCATTCTCAGCCGCCAGCTCGGGCACACTCACATTCACGCTCACAGTGCCCCGATTGAGGCAGCAGAGTTCTGAAACAGCTGACAGGGTTGGGGGGATCCTAGGGCAATGTCCAATATCCATAATACAGAAGGGAAAACTGAGGCTAGGGAGGTGAAGGGATTTGCCCCAGGTCACCAAGCCATGTAGATTCCAATGTGAGCCTTGACTTCCAGCCTTCTGAGTCTTCACACCTAGTCTCAGACCCTCTCTTCAGCAGCCAGGTGGTCTCAGGAATACAGGGAAGATAGCCGCTGTGCCTGACCCTGAAGGCAGTGGTCTGGAGGAGGGCGCTGGACTTCTGCCCATTAGCTCACCTCCCACAGCCTGTCTGCACATTGTAGAACGGGAACGTGATCCCTATGCAGCAGGGCTGTTGAAGGTTTAATGGGAGGACTCTCTGGGGATGCACGGGGCTCTGTGAGCTCTGGAAGAGGGCCCCATCATTCCCATTTTACAGATGAGGAAACTGAGGCCCAGAGAAAGGAAGTGACTTGCTCAAGGTGTCCCAGGGAGCCAGGGGCAGAATCAGACCCCCCCCCCCCAGGTCTCTAGCCCCCTGGACTTGGTAGGTGACACAGAAGCATCAGAGGCCAGGCCTGGGATGGGACTTGCTGTCTCTACCTGCGGGCCCTCGGGTTGGTGAGCTCTGTTTCCTCCCTCCTCAGTCGTCCACCTTGCTCTTCCTCTCCAGGTGGGCATCCAGGTGGCCTCCGAGGACCTGTGCTCTGACAAGCAGTGGAGCGTGTGCAAGGCCTTGGCCACCTTTGTGGCCCACCGGGAGGTCTCCAAGGTAGGTGGCTACACCTGACCACCCGATGGTGCCGGACCACCTGGGTGCCTGTCTACGTGGTGATTCTGGGGGTTGGTGGAGGGGTAGAGGTGGAGGCACAGCAGGGAATCCCCAGAAGAAGGCCCACCCCGTGCTGTGGTTGAACCCCAGGCGCCTCCCCGCTCTGCTTTTCCCTACCTCTCCCTGTGCACCTCGCACCCCAGGATCCTCCAGTTCTCTACATTGCCTCCCATGTCCTGCATCAACACCCCCCATCCACAGTGCCTTTGCCCAAGAATGGGGACAGGGACACTGGAGGATGAAAGTGATGTATCAGTCAACAGGGAGATGGAAGATGGGGACAAAGAGGGGGCAAGACTTGTAACCATCCAGCAGCCCCAGGCGTGAGATGGCCGTTTGGGGGACAGACTCTCATGCTATTCCAGGAAACTTGTCCTGAGCACCCCCCACCTCACCCCCTGCCACAGGTGAAGCTGAAGCAGATCACACTGCGGACCGAGGAGGAGAAGACAGAGCACAGCGTGGCAGCCGAGCGCCGGCGCATGCGGCTGGTCTATACAGACACCATCAAGGACCTCCTGGCCAACTGCGTCATTCAGGATGGTGAGCACCGTGCGTAGGGAAGGTAGCCCATGTCCTGCATGGGCCCCTCTGTCCTGGGCCCTTACTGAGCAGAGGGAGGAAGGGAATCTCCTTGGGATGTCCACCCATGGGTGGCCTCAGGCCTGGATGGCCCTCCTGCCTCAAGGTTCCTTTGGGGAAAAGGGAGCGTTTGGACATCTCACCCAGCTCCCAGGAGCCATGAAGATGGAGCCGGGACATACAGAAAACCCTTTTAATCCGCTAAATGCATTTGGGTCTCTAGGAGTCAAGGTATTTGGGAAGGTAGTTTTGAGCTTGGCCTTGAAACCCTAGGACTTTTCAAAAAACAGATAGGTAGCTAGGTAGGTAGGTAGATAGAGATAGAGTAAAAAGCAAGACTCTCTTCTACCCCAGAACCAAGGCTCCCTCCAGAGGCAGCTACTGTTCGTCATTTGGGGGCATCTTTCCGGAAGTATTCTCTGCATATTTAAGCACACTACCTACCAGTTTGCCCTCTCTTTTTACCCAAAAGTAAACATACAGTACATACTGTTCTGTATCTTGCTTCTCTCCCCTTAAAGCATATCTTGGAGAGGATCCTGTACCAGCACACAAAGGTCCACTTTGGACTGGGAGGATTTTGACAGGTGGAGAGGTGAGGCAGGGTTTTCTGACAGAGGGCACAGGCTGGGCAAAAGCCTAGAGGGGTGACCTCGGATTTGTTCACTGATGTCCAGAACACTAGAATGCAAAGTCATCCTTGAAACCTAAAGGAGGCAATTTTAGGACCAGCCAAGGGTAGTTCAGCTGCCCAGAGTGGAGAGAGAGCAGGCGGAAGTAGCAAACACCAGTGAAGGCAGTGAGCTGTGCTCTGAATTCCGTGTGCTGTTATTTATGCTGGGCCCGGAGGCCATGGCTGGGCAGGCCCAGCTCTTTCTACAGTTGTCAAGGCCCATGGGAACCATCCATCCCACTGCAGCCCCTGTAGATCCCTCCTGTCTTGACAGCCCTTCTCCCCAAGCGTCAGTCCAAATGCCTGAGCCTGGCATCCAGGCCCTTGGCTGACCACTCAGTCTCATCTGGTGCTGTCCCTTTACTTGCCCTCAGCTCCAGCTAAGCCAAGGCCTCGTTGCTCCCTGTGACTGTCCTGCCTGTCTGGTCTCCAGAACTTGGCTCAGGCCTTCAACCTCCCCTCCTCCCTGCCTGTGGCATCTCTGAGCAGCCTGCAAGCCAGGTGAAAGGCTACCTCTTTCACAGGCCTTCCCTGATGAGCTCTCCCCACCCCAGGAGATGGGAGATGCACGGCACCTCCTTGGTGCTGAATAAATAAAAGAATCTGTGTGGGGTGGACTGGTGGGCATGGGGGTCCTGGGCTGCGCACGGGGAGGGTCTGCCCTTGGGAATTTTCTCACCTCCCCGCCTCCCTCCCTCTGCGCCTCTCTGGTCAGATCTGGAGAGCAGAGACTGTAGTCGCATGGTGCCAGCCGAGAAGACCCGAGTGGAGAGTGTGGAGCTGGTCCTGCCCCCACACGCCAATCACCAGGGCAATACTTTCGGGGGCCAGATCATGGCCTGGATGGAGAACGTGGCCACCATTGCAGCCAGGTGAGGGAAGTGCCCTGCCTGTGCCTCCCCTCCTTTCTCTTCCTCCTTCCCTTGGCCAGCTGTCTCTGCGGGAGAAACCCCAGCTTGGTACTGGCATTCAAGGCTTCAGAAGCTTGGCTCTTCTTTCAGACCCAGAGAACCAGAGAGGAATGATTTTCTGTGAGCTCACCATTCCTTCCGTGGTTCCCATCATGGCATGGGAAATGCCAAGCCCCCCGGCTGGCACCAGGGCCTCCCCTTGCCCTGGCCCTTCTCGCTTGCTTCCTGGATCTTAACACTTCTTGCAAATCAAGCCATTTGCCTTTCTCCTTCCAATCCTCCATGCTCCCATCCCCCGCCGTCACTCCTGGCTGGCTTCCCATCATGCCAACTCCAGTATTCTTTGTCTGCTAAAATCCATCTCCTCCATGAAGCTTCTTTCCCTGTTTCCTTCTCCCTAGAGGTGGAAATAATTACTTCCTTTTCCTATAACCTCTGTGCCAGTCCAGGTCTGGTTCTGCTCCAAGTATCGGGGCTTGTTTTTATAGTTATGATAACTGACATTCACTAACTGACACTCTCATACCTCCATGACTTTGTACTTGCTGTTCGCTCTGCCATGAGTGCCCTCCCCAACCCACGTTCTCCTCAGCCAGGCAAATTCTTCCTCACCCTTTAGAGACCAGCTCCAGTGGCCCCTCCTCTGTGTTTAACCTGTGGACACAGTACATAAGCAATGCTATTTTGGGCAGACCAGGCTATGAGAGTAATAAGATCTCAGAGGAGGGTCAGAGTGTGGATAGTCAGGGAAGGCTTTCTGGAGGAGGAGTACTTCATCTGGGCCTTGAATGACGAGTAGCTTTGGGTAAGGGGAGGGCTTCCAGATAGTAGGAAAAGCAGGTGCTAGGGTGTAAAAGTTAGAAGGAAAAGGTTTACCGCGAGCCTATGTTACCTGAGGTTACCTTTCCTATGTCACCTCAAATTCAGCTTTTTTCCAGTTACGCACGTAGACCTCAGTATTCTAAGCTGTGATATTGGACTTTAGTTCTCTTCCTCTGGGCAGAGCTGTCACTGGGTTGGGTGGGCCAGAGGGTGGTACGTGTGGTTCTGGGCTGGGTCTGGGGATGGGGGCAGCAGGAGAAGGCTGGCTGAAGCCAGTGGCTGAAGCACTGGAGGCATTTGTCCTGTCCCCCTGACCCCCGCCTCTTCCAGCCGGCTGTGCCATGCCCACCCTACGCTGAAGGCCATTGAGATGTTCCACTTCCGGGGCCCGTCCCAGGTTGGGGACCGTCTGGTGCTGAAGGCCATCGTGAACAACGCTTTTAAGAACAGGTATGCGGCTGGGATGGGTGAGATGGGGCCTCTTGGGGTTGAGGGCTCTTCCTGACATAAGAAGGAACCTTACTGCAAAACTGCAGGAACTGTTTCCCCTGTAGATGAGGTCTATGAGATCTGAACTCTGCCTGGCTGCTGGGTCCCTTTACCATCACCAAGATTCAGCTCTGATGTTCCTTCTCTGGTCTCCCGAGCCCTGTGCCTGCCGCTGTCACAGGTCACACCATGTGCTTGGTGTGTCTCTGTCTCTCTCCCTGGCTCCTGTCTCTGGTCCTGCCACACTGTGGATGCTCAGGTCACAGGGCCACCTCTTGCCAGTGTTCCCTTGTTTATCAAACCCTTTCCTACCCTTTTCCTAAAACAGCAGTTAGTTCCCAGAGCACTTACCTTTGGAATGAATTCTGATACCCCCATGAAAGCTTCTTGGTGATTTCAAAGATTTGGTCATTTTCAATGATAGCGTAGTTGTTAAAAGTGAGGGATCTGGAGCCAGGTTGCCTGGGTTCAAATTTGGTTCATGGCTTATCAGCTGTGTGACTTTGGGCAAGTTCCTTAACCCCTCTGAGTCTCATTTCTTTCACTTGGAAAATGGGGCTCACCACAACAACCTCGTAGCTGTGAGGATTCAATGAGGGGTTACTGGTAGAATGCCAGAGAAAACGTTCAGTGAAGGTCAGCCATTCCTGCTGCTTATTATTAAAATAATTATTATTATTTTACTATTCACAGTCTGACTATCACACATTCTACTGTCATGCAGGGGGAAATCCCTGAACTAGGTAGGAGCTGTGAGGCCTGGTTCCTAGTGCAGGTTCTCTTCCTTCCTGACTGTTGTGTGACCTTGGGCAAGTTAGCGCCCTGTTCTAGGTCTTGATTTCCCCATCTGCATAATGTCTACATTCTGGGATCACAGACCTTCCTAAGTGAGGGGGAATGGAGGTGGCTGCTCTTTTATTATTCATAAAGACAGTCGGAGATACAGAAACAGCAGCGACCGAGCTGTCAGGGGCATGGCTACGGCTATTAGAATAGGCATATGAACATTTTCTCAGATTAGCCTCTGCCCCTCCACCTCCTTTCTTATGTCTTTCCATCACCCTTTGCAGCTTACGTGACGTATTTTATATAGACGTTTGTTGCCCCATCCCCTATCTGTTAGCCCGTGAGGACCTGGACTGGACTGGTCTATTCATTTCTGTGACCCCAGTGGCAAGCATGGGGCCAGGGGTGCAGTGGGCACTCTGTAAACATTGTTGAAAGGGAACAGTTGTGGGTTTCCTGCCCATCGGACTCTGATCTGGGCTGTGGGAGGAACTGCAGGAGTACGTGTGTGCCTCTGCATGTGTGCGTGCGTGTTGGGGAGGGGGTGGCCTCGGGGAGGTCTTTCCAGCTGAGACCAGCCCTCCTTTCCCCTCAGCATGGAGGTGGGCGTGTGTGTGGAGGCCTACCGCCAGGAGGCCGAGACCCAGCGGCGGCACATCAACAGCGCCTTCATGACCTTTGTGGTCCTCGATGCAGATAACCAGCCTCAGATGCTGCCCTGGATTCGACCCCAGCCTGGGGTGAGTGCCCCACTACCAGCCCCCCTCCCTCTCTGCCCAGGGTGATAGGACTGGGGAGTGGACCCAGCTCTGCCCTTCTGCTGGGGCACAGCCAGCCCTGAGTGCCCCGGTATAACCCGCCCCCGGGGATGCTCCTCGAGCAAGGAAGGCACCCTGTGCTTCCTGGAAGAACTCAGACCACGTGCTGGGTGTTAACAGGCACTCATGAGCCTGCAGAGCTGTAAGAGCACTGGCTTTGGGGTCAGAGGTGGGTTGGAACCCCACCTTGGCCACGTTCTAGCAGGTGCCCTCTGCGAGCTTTCACTCCCCATCTGTAAAGAGGGTGTATCTGCAGCTCCTGCCTCGCAGGGCTGTTGGGGAGATACTGACCTTGCTCCGGGCTGAGTATGGGGCGACTGCTCTGACCATGGTGACAGGGGAGCAAAAAGCGTAGAAATGAGAGTCAGGGACCTGGGTTCAAGGCTGGCTCCAAACGATGTTCCCTTGTGCCTCCTTTGGGCCCAGCTCGGGCTTGCTTCTGGGGGGGCCAGGGAGTGACCTTGGAGAGGTTTTCCCTTCTCTCCAGGAAGGTCACCCACCCAGCCCACCCACCTTACAAGACTGAGCATGGGCTGTGAAGACCCCCGCTCCAGAGCTGGGCGTTGGGCAGTCAGGATGGGTGGTGGCCGGAGGAGCAGGGAGCCTGGCAGGCGGTGGGACTCTAGACAGTCCACGAGGCCCTTTCAGGCTTTTGCCACTTAATGTTCACGAATCAGGAGACGTTAGAAGTAGTGGTTCAGAGGGTGGGCTCTGGGTTCAGGCCATCTGGGTGCTGTTCCTGTCCCCACTCCTTAGCCCTGTGACCTTGGCTGAGCCACTTAGCCTTTCTGTGACTCAGTTTCCGCCTCTGTAAAATGGGGATAGAACTGGGAGTTCCCTGGTGGCCTAGTGGTTAGGATTCTGGGCTTTCACTGCCGTGGCCCGGGTTCAGTCCCTGGTGGGGGAACTGAGATCCCGCAAGCCGCACAGTGCAGGCAATTAAAATAATAAAATGAAATGAAATGAAATAAAATAATTGGGGATAGTACTAGTGCCAACCTCAGAGGGTTATCATAATGCTTAGATGCAGTTTTGCATGGAAAACACTTCAGAAGCATGTCTGCCCATAGCAAGTACTCAGTAAATGTGGGTTCTTAGCATTGTAAGTGCCCTTTGGGGATCCCCTTTTACGGAGGAGGAAGCAGGTACGATGAGGGCAGGTGGTGTTCCCAAAGTCACTCAGGGAGCCTCAGGGGAAGCTGGGGCTGGAGCTCAGCGACGGGGCACTGTCCTGGGCAGGCTGCCCCGGTGAGATCTGAACTTCACTTTAGGGCTGCAGGGAGGGTCTCCTTGGGCCCTTTGGGGAAGGGGGCAGGCAGTAATGGGGGCGGGGGCAAGCTGTTTGTCCCTCCTGCACCACAGTCTGTCTCTGCTCCTCTCCCCAGGATGGTGAGCGGCGGTACCGAGAGGCCAGTGCCAGGAAGAAGATTCGCCTGGACAGGAAAGTGGGGGCCGGGCGGTGCGAGTGGACACGACTCTAGGGCTTCCCTGTCTGCTCCCTGGCCCTGGGAACTTGTGTTTCTTCGGTGCTTCCCCTGGGCTGCGCCTTTACATCCAGGCAGCCTCTGGTCTTGGCCTCATGACCCAGTGGTCTTACTGGCCCCTTGTACAGGCGAGGACAGAGGGATTAGGTGGCCACGGGCACTCAGATAGGAATGATGGGCAGAATGAGAATTTGAACCTGGCCAGGTGTGACCAAATTTACTTCTTGTGTTCCTCCCATTGACTCTGATGCCCGTTTGGCAGATGAAGAAAGAAAGGCTCTGAGAGGAGATGCAATTGCTTAAGAAGCAAATCCAGGTGTGAATGACTGCTGTGAAAGCACTTCACAAACTTGAAAGGGCTGTCAACGCACCAGGATTCACCATCCGATGTTAATAAGAAAAGTGTGCATATATGGAGGGTTTACCATGTGCCAAGCACTGTTCTCCCTGTGACGACCCCATGAGGAGGCAGGTGTGACCACTGATCCCATTTTACAGCTGAGGACACTGAGGCATAGGGTGAAGTCGCTTTAGCCAGAGTGAAGTCGCTCAGCACGGGTGTTGGGGGTCCGCACCTTTCCCGAGCCCGCCCCCGCCTCTGAGTGTGTATGTCCTCAGCTGCTGTTTTCTGTGTGCCCATCCAGTCTCCCTGGCCAGACAGGAGTCTCTCCCACGCCGCTGGGCTGAGCACAGGGCCTGGCACACAGTAAGCCAGCAGTAAAGTCTGTGGAAAGAGATGGGCTCCCAAGGGAACAAGGTTGTTGTTTTCCCTCTCTCCCAGGAAGTACATCGTGTCCTGTAAGCAGGCGGAGATGCCCCTCTCTGTCCCCTGGGACCCTAGCAACCAGGTAAGGCCTTCTGCTCTGAGCGGCCCGTTCTCAGGCCTGTTGGGATCCCTGATCCTCCCCTCTTGTGAGCGGGTTTGGAGGTAGGCCCGGAGGGGACAGGATACTGCTGCCGCAAGACTGGCACAGGTAGCCCAGGGCTTTCCTGTGTCCCTTTGCTTGGCAGGAGGGAGCTGGGGCCCCAAGAGGAGGAGGAGTCTGCCAAGCCCCGGCCTCCTTTCCCAAAGCCAAGGGCTCCTTCCTTCACGTCCAGTTTCCTCTCCCCACCCCAGCGCAGCCCGGCACGGAGCCCCCGAGAAAGGCGGAAGTTGAGGCTTCTCTGTGTGCTCTGTCCAGGTGTACCTGAGCTACAACAACGTCTCCTCCCTGAAGATGCTCGTGGCCAGGGACAACTGGGTGCTGTCCTCAGAGATCAGCCAGGTAGCTTACCCCACCCTCCCAGCTTTCCTTCCTCCTCGGAGCCACCAGAGGTGGCTGACTGTGAGACACAAAAACCTTCTCAAAGCACTCCAGTCAAAGGGAGATTCCTTAAAAGGAGCTGGATGAGGTCATGAAACCAGCCCAGTTATAGAAGCAAACCTGCCCCGCCAGGGCCTGGAGTGGGGGTCCCCCCTCCGGATCCTCTCCTGCCCACCCACCTTCTTGCCTCCCATTTCGTCCTCCCTCACTGCGTCCTCCCTCTCTCTGCTCCTTCTACAGTGACACGCTGCTGGGATGGGGGCCTGGGGCAAGCACGGGCTGAGGGAGGACTTGAGCTCTGCCACTTTTGCCTGTGACTTTAGGGGGCTGGATGGCACCTGGCTCTGAGGATTCATTCTGTTGTTGTGTTGGCCCCTGCTTCTTTATCTCCTTTTAACAAAATTTTTCCACATTAAAAAAATTGAGGTATAATTTACATGTAGTAAATTTTTACTGTATAATTCTACTAGTTTGGAAAACACATAAAGTTACAGAATCACTACCATAATCAAGATACAGAACATTTCCATAATCCCCTCAGTCTCTCTCATTCCCCATTGTGGTCAAGCCTCTTCCCACCCCCAGCCCCAGGAAACCACGGATCAGTTTTCTGTCCCTTTAGTTTTGTCTATTTTGGGAATGTCCAATACGGAGAGTCATACAATATACAAGCTTTCAATCTGACTTCTTTCTCTTGGCACAAGTCGTTCACTCGTGTTGAGTGCCTGTTTGAGTTTGTTCCATCTCGTAGTGAGTACCATTCCATCCTGTGCTTATGCATGCAGTCACTGCTCCTTCAGACACCTTCCTATCCACTTGTGCTCAATCTCCCCATTTTCATGGGAATGCGACCAAGGCTCAGAGAGGTTGAGTCACTTGTTCACAGTCACACAGCAATCAGTGGCAACCCTGAGCTTCCAGCCCCGGTCCCCAGCATAGGCTGAGGCGGAGGCACGGGAACGAGGCTGCCCTCTGGCCCACGCAGGTCCGCCTGTACACTCTAGAGGAGGACAAGTTCCTCTCCTTCCACATGGAGATGCTGGTGCACGTGGATGCCGCCCAGGCCTTCCTGCTGCTCTCAGACCTCCGTCGGAGGCCCGAATGGGACAAGCACTACCGGTGAGGGCAGCGGGGTGGGGTGCGGAGGTGGGCCCTCAGGTGTCTCCTCCTGAGCCGTCCCCCCACTGTGCTCAGCGCCTGCCGGCCTTTAGCAGGGAGGATGGGGGTGGGGCACTTGGTTATGTGTTAGGTGAGCATCAGAGTCAAGGGTAGTCTGAGCCCTCAGGGAAGAGCGTGAGCCTGGAATTGGAGTCGGGGGCCTGGGTTTAAGTCTTGGCAAGTCATGTCTTTTCTGGGCCTCAGTTTCCCTCCTCTTGAAATGGGTACTTGAGGTGTGGGTTGTAGATTTGCACCCAGGGATAGATCAGTGATTTTCAAAGCGTGTTCTGTGGAGTTCTGCCTTCCCAGAGGGGGCTCAGGGACTGCTTGGGGAGGTAGCTGGAAGTGGAAGGGGTGGGTGGGAACCCCTCCCAGACTCATGGTAACTCAGAGAACGGCCAATTTGCTGAATTTACCAAGTTTGCCAGTTCTTCATGTGGATATGTAGATGAGTGTACAGGAATGTTGTTTTTCAATGTAGTGAGTTCCTGAATATAAATGTTGTTCCTATAAATGCACTTGTTCCCCAAATTTATTGACTCTCCATGTAAGTTTTTGCTTAGGAAAATAGCCAAAATTTCAGTGTTTAATATGGGAATGTTAAAGTTGAAACTGGTATTTTTTCAAATCCCTTTCAAGTCACTTTCTGTTATGCCAACACCCTCCTTTGGGGGTTCTTTGATCATTTCTCCAATGGCTTATTAAGAGGAGCCTATATTCCTCAGGGTATCCATAAGAAGGATCTGTGCATTTGGAAATTCAGTAAGCAGGTCATTTGGTGAGTTGATATTTGACAAATTGGCCTTCCCCTACCTTTCCCCATCTCTCTTCACCAAAGCAGGCCTGCTTGTAGCTGTTCACACACAGGCTTTCTGCATAAGGTTTCTTTGCAAGAAGGGCTGAGTTGCTTTAAAAAGCCCTGGTCTAGGTTTGCCTCAGGCCTGCTGGCCATGCCATCCTGGAAGCCTGAGAGGCGATTTGGTGGTGGATGTTGGGGAGAAGGGGTTGGGCATGTGGTAGGAAGGCTTCTTGGAGGAGGCGGGCTGGTGTGGGCCTTGAAGGCCCGATCAGAGCTTGAGGCTTGATGGGATTGGGGGGGTGTGTCCTGAGGGGAAGGGAGGCCCTAGCAGCTTTCCTCCACCCTGCCCACAGCTGCCCCATTCCTGAGGCAGCTTCCAGGGTGGGCGGGAGAGCAAGGAAAAGGTGGCGGGTCTGGATGTGGTTGTGTGTGTCTCTGCGTGGATGTCCTTGTGTGTGTGCGCGTGTTGGTGTAAGCCTACGTGTGTCTACCTGGGCACATGCGTGCAGTGTGCCTGGGCCTGAGGGGCATAGCTCTGGCGCCCAACAGCCCAAGCACGTCCCACACCTGCTTCCTTATTAGCTCTGTGGCCGGAGGTGAGTTATTTCTCTGAGTCTCGGCCCCCTCATCTATAAAATGGGGATACTAAGAGTACCAACTGCATGGGCTGATGTGGGGTTGAGATAGTACCCATAACGCTCTTAGAGCAGTGTCTGGCACACAGTGGGCGCTCACTAAATATTCAGTACGACTCCTAACTCATCACACATCTGTGTAGGGTATGTGCACCCGCACATAGACAGACACCCATAGTTTTGCGTGTGCATTGGTGGGTGTCTATCTATGCGTCTGTGCACGTGTGTGCCCACGGGTGTGTGTGTTCATTTGCTTGTGTATGTGTCTGTGTGCCCGTGTGTGTGTTTATCTTGACAGCCTTTTCTGCCCTCCTGTGGTCCCTGCTGAGCAGTGTTAGGGGTGAAATACCCCCCTAGCATCTGCTCAGGGCAGCCGAAGCACGGGAGGGCCTGGGTCAGATCTGCTCTCACACGAGGAGCTGGTGTGACGCCCGTGCGTTTTGTACAGGAGCGTGGAGCTAGTGCAGCAGGTGGACGAGGATGATGCCATCTACCACATCATCAGCCCCGCCCTCGGTGGTGACCCCAAGCCCCAGGATTTTGTGATCCTGGCCTCTCGGCGGAAGCCTTGTGACAACAGGTGCGTGCCTGCCTTCTGGGGTGGGAGGTGGGCAGGGCTCATCTTCCTCCCCAGGGAGGGGACATCAGCCTAGAGTCAGTCCTCTGCTTCCTACTGGCCGCAGTGGTCTTACTGTGGGTAGAATGGAGGACACGGGGATGCCTGGCCCCTCTAGTCACTCATGCTCTAAAGCGGGGTGGTCTCTGTCCCTGGGGTAGTGAGGGCGCCTTGTCCCAGGCCACAGACAGGCCAGTTCTCACATGGCTGACTCCTTGGCCTCCAGCCTCTGAAGGCCCTGTGTTGGCTGAAGGGTGGTGAGGCTGTCAGCTGTGCCATGGTGGGGATGCCAGAGAGACGGCATCACTTCTGCTAGAGACAGGCAAAAAGATGAAGCACAAAAATCCCAAAGAGCGACACTGCTTCCTGAGTGTCTGCAGTGGAGGGGCTTTTCCAGAAAGTCCACAGTGCAGTGACGCTGGCTCCTGGTGAGCTCAGACCTGCTATCCCACAGGCATCTCCTCTTTGCAGCTTGGCCCAGAGCCAGGCTCTGTGTGCCTCAGACTCTGGAACCAGGCCCTCACCCTCTCCTGTGTCCCCTCCACACCCTTCCTCCATTCCAGGGACCCCTATGTCATTGCGATGAGGTCAGTTACCCTGCCCACGCACCTCGAGACCTCGGAGTACAGGCGTGGGGAGACCATCTGCTCAGGCTTCTGCTTCTGGAACGAGGGGGACCAGTTGACCAAGGTGAGGCTGGGTGTCTCCTTTCCCCCTCCCACCCAGATTCACCCCAAAGCCACCCTTGTGTCCAGAACTCAGCACTGTCCAGCTCAGACAGTTCCCGACTCAGGCTCCCCTGCCTGGCAGCAGTCTCTCTCTTCCAGCTCAGGGGAGCCTAGGAGTGTCAGGGGCTGAAAATGAGCCTTCATTAAGACCTAATCTGTGCTAAGCCCGAGGCCACTGCAGGGTCTTGGAAAAAGCACTGGACACAGAGGGCAGAGGCCCTGGGTTCCGATCTAAAATCCTATCTCCTCATTTACTTATTGTCTAAGAAGGCTTTATATGGCTCTCAGCGCCCATAAAACTCAGCAGGGCAGTCGGTGTGAACTAAAGCGTAGGGGAGAAGGCTGAGAGTGGCTGGGCTGGGGATGCCCACTGCCCCTTCCTCAGCTCACAGTGGCTCTGAGGCTCCCCACCAGGTAGGGACTTGGACAGTGCTAGCTAACTTAACACATCTAAACTGACAAGCTCCTCAGGGCAATCCTTGGGCTTATTCTAACTTGCGGATGGCCCTAGAGCACCTTCATTTAAAAGGGATTCCGAGCTGGGCTCTGGAGACCCAGCCCTCGTCCTCCAGGGCCCCCCAGCTGACAGGGGAGACATGTGATGACAGTAGTGTGTGGTGACAGAGGGAAGCCAGGGTTGTCAGCACCCGGGGTGGGGGTGAGGGGTGGAGGAGGTCACACCCGCCAGTCACGCAGTCTTCTAAGGCCGCAAGTGCTGACTGGTATTTGCTGCCTTCCTAGCAGGCGACAAGGCTGCCTCCCGCCCGCCTCATGTCCACTCAGCTCCCACCCCTCCCACTGCCCAGCCTCCCTGAGTGTGGCTTCCCATCCTGCAGGTGTCCTACTATAACCAGGCCACCCCAGGCTTTCTCAAGTACGTGACCACCAATGTGACTGGCCTCTCGTCTGAGTTCTACACCACCTTCAAGGCTTGTGAGCAGTTCCTCTTGGACAACCGGCACGATCTGGCCCCCAGCCTCCAGACCCTCTAGGCATCTTCAGTGGCCACCTCACGCCCAGCTCCCGCTCCATGCTGCCCTGAGGACACACACGCAGGGCACCGAGGGAGGCAGAGACATTTATTCCTTCCTGCCACCCCCGTGGCTCCACCAGCCCAGCACCCCTGGGTGGTCACTTTCTGCCAACATCCGCCAGCAAGTCTTGGTAGGAACTCTGGGGTAGCCTGTAGTAGACTCGGGTCCTCTCCACGGCCCTGGCTGCCAGCAGCACTGCCCGCACAGATGCATAGCTGCCCCAGCCAGGGCTGTGTTCCACTGTGACAGTGGCCCGGGGGGAGGCTGCCAACAGCCGGGCCACGACTCCAGCCGTGCTCTGGCCCAGCGGCCCAGCCTGAAGCTGGAAGGACACGGGTTGCCAGAGGCCCCAGCACAGCTCCAGCATATCTGTGAGCAGCTGTTCCCTGTAGCCACTGCTCAGCACTTCCTCGGGCCAGCCTGGTGCCACTGTCACATGGGGGAAAACCTCGGCCACAGCTGTAAGCAACTCCCTGCCAGTCACGTAGCCAGGGACCACAAAACTCCCGTGGGAGATTGTGGCCCCGACCCACACAGGCCTAGGCAGGTGGCCAAGGGTGGAGAGGGTGGCCAGTGTGGCCAGGGATGGCCGGAGGGCCGTGGGCTCTGCTATGTGCACATGGATGCCCCAGCGTCCGGTGCGCGTGGCCAGCTGCAGCAGGCAGAACTCCAGTGTCAGGACACGGCCATCTGGGGCACGTACGATGGGCACGGGGTCCCCAGCTGCAGGCTCCAGGAGGCCAGCTTCCAGCAGGATCATGCCTTCTCTGTCTGGAAGAGGCAATGGAGGCAGCAGCGGGGCAATGGGATCTGTCGATCAGAGCTGGGTTCCAGGTGGAAGGGCTGCCTTATGAATGTGCCCGGGGCTCATCAGAATGATACAATGAGTTGCTAGCTCGGCTCTGGGCCCTTGCCTGTGGCTCAGCCCTGGGGCCCATGCCCGCCTCTCTTGCAGCGTGATGTGACTGAGGGCTCACAGGTGCTGAAGGCCCGGAGCCCTGCACTTTTGACAGCGCTGTACTCCCTACCTTGCAGCTGTGTTGCTATGGTAACGGAGATCTGAGGCAGCTTCCCCAAGTGTAGGAAACTTGTGGTTGAACTAGGAGCACAGGGGCTGCAGGTGGACCTTACCTGGGAGTCGCATTGTCGCTGTGCTCCTGTTGCCCTGGATGTCAGGAACCAGCCACTCCACGCTCAGCCCCTCATCCCCAGGGAGTTGGAGAAAGGGGATCAGGCTGCCTCCCGTGTAATAGCTTTGCTTCCGTGAGGCGTTCACTGTGGGGCAAATTGCCAGGATGAAGAGGCCGCTGGTCACAGAGCCCTTCTGTGCACCGCGCATCCTCTCTAAGCCTCACAGCAAGCTTCCTGGGAGCTGTAATTCCCTGTTTTCTAGATTACAGGTGATTTGCCCAAGGTCCTACAGCCAGTAGGCAGGGTTGCTGGGATTGGAACCTGATGGAGCCAGGTCCATCTGGCCCCAAAGCTGGTATTCCTCCCCCTCACCAAGATGGCTCCCAAGGCAGGAGTGTTGGGTCTGATGGGTCCCCTTTGAGATGGCCTAACTGCAGGCTGTCCTAGGTTTGGAGTCAGGGGCGTGGATGTTTGGACAAGGTAGTGTCTGCATCACTGATCAGCAGGTACAGTGGAGGGGCCATTCTCTGAAATGCTAGAGGAAACCTTAGAGGAACTGTATTACAAGGGGAAGCATATGGGGTTTGGAATGTGCTGGTTCCAGTAGGAGCTGTGCCACGTTCAAGCTGAATGACTTTGTATAAATTACCTAACTGTTCTGGATCTCAGTTTCCCTATCTGTAAAATGGAATCCCTGCTTCACAGATCTATAAAGCTTAGCATACTGTGCTGGGGTCTGGCATACAACTGACGCTTAAAACGATCCCTTCCCCCATCCCTCCTAGGATTTTCCCCTTCCAGTGCCCCATCCCACCTAACTCTGCTGCCGTGTCTACCAAGTGCTGCCCTGTGCAGAATCCAGCCCCACTGCCCTTTCCCACACTGCCCAGACCCCTCCCTACTGGCGAGCTGCTTGAACTGGGACAGGAGAGGCTCGAAGAGGTCATAGTAGACTTGGTGGGTGGCGGTGTTGTCCCGGACGTAGAGGAGATCGTCCACTGACACGGGGTCTGAGGTGGCCTGCCACAGCGTCAGGCTGTACCTGGGGTCCAGAGAGCCAGCTCAGTGCCTGCCTGGGCCCAGCAGCCCTCAGCCCCACTCCTGTGCTCAGAGTTGGACCCGAGCTGGGCAGGGGGGGAACACTACCCTGCTTCCTGGGGGCAGAAGAAGCCACAGAGGCCTCGGGAACGATGACTGAGAGTAGAGGCTGAGAAGCGGGGTGATGGACTGCCCTGCCTCCTCACTTGGAGTGTCTATTTCTGGGTCCTGTCTTAGGAAGGAGACAAGGACAGAAGAGACGGGCTCAGGGGGTGGGGCTAGAGGTCAGGTATGAAGAGGGGAAGGGGGCGGCCTCCAGTGGGGAAAGGCTGAGGAAGGTGGGGCAGCTGGGGACAGAGTGCAGGGGTGGGGATGGGGCTTCCTCAATCCCTACAGAGCTATCTTGGGGCAGAGGCTGTAGGTGCAATCTGTGTAGCCCCAGGGAACAGCTGGCTTCCATGGGAGGAAGCTGTGGGAGGCAAATTGTGTCTCAGTGTAGACACTTTCCAACGGGCAGAGAGTTGTCTGTCAATGGACGGGCTGCCTCAGATGATAGTGAGCTCCCCATTACTGGAGGCATACAAGCAGAAAGCAGGGACATTGTAGAGCATGTGAGCACCCGCAGAGGTTGGACCAGGTGATCAATAAGACCCTTCTAGCCATGAGCCTCTGGGATCTTCTAGGGGCATCAGTGCCTGGGAGCGGGTTTGGAGGGAGTGGGAGCTGTGGCAGGGGCCTGGGAGTCCTCACCTCTCAGATTGGCCCAGCAGCCAGCTGAAGTGGGGCCAGGCAGCCCGTACCATGACAGCCCGCACAGGGAAGGTGACCTTCTGTGGCAGTCCTTCCACCAGCCCCTGCATCTTCTCTACCATGGCTCGGGTATATGTCCCGTTTGGGAACAGGGGCAGGTAGAGGGTGGTCCAGCCTGGAGACAGGGTTGCCTTAGAATACTTCTCCTGGACCAAGGCCAGGAACCTGCAGAGAATCAGAGATGCTGGTCTTTTAGAGCCCCTTCCTCATCTCCCAGGTTCCCATCACAGTGCTAAGAGGCAGGATATCTTGCATCTATGATATAAGGGCACAGTCCTAAAGAACAGAAATGGCTTGCTCAAAGTCCCACAGTAGGGCATGGACTTTGGTGTTGGGGAGGTCTGGGTTTGGGTCCTGATTCTGTGATCTTGGGCAGCTCACCCAGCCCCTTTGATTCTCAAAGATGGCATCCTTTCAGGCAGGACAGGCCTTCGTAAACATACCCACATGGACGGGGGGATCTAAAGCCCCAGGTGTGGGATGTGAGTTCTCCCAGCTGTGAGAGTCTCTGAACTTTCATATTTTATTTAAAAATTTCATTCAGATTTTGCCTTGATGCAAATTTTAATAGGCAAATAATGTTACCCTCTCCCTCTCCCCAAATTATTGAGTAATTTTCTTCACTCCAAGAAGGTGAACCATTATTTATCTTGGGCCACTGACTACATTTTCAAACTGCTGCTTTCCAAATGCACCTCAGTTTGAGAATCGTGATAAATATTGGACGGATGGATTGTTGGCTGACTGCCTGGAAAGATGGATGGATGGATGGATGAACGGTAAAGAGCATGGAGGTTAGAGTCAGATAGGCCTGGTTTTGAATCTTTCCTCTGCCAATTACTAGATTTAGGCAAGTCATTTAACTTCAGTGAGATATTTCCTTTATTAATAAAATGAAAATAATATTACCTACCTCATTCTCAAGTAAGAGTTAAGTGGTATTCTACAACTAGAGTACTTAAAACAGTGCCTGTGACACATAATAAACATGCAACAGATTGTGCCTCAATTATTGTCAGCTTTCTCATCTGCAAAATGGTGAGAAAAAAGGCTCCTCACCTGGCATTGCTACGTGAAGATCAACTCAGATGTATGCTCTCCTTTTAAGTGGCCCTTTGTAAACTGGAGCACACCACGAAGCTGGTGTTACATGAGGGCGGTTGGTGGCAGTGCTGGGATTTCATGGGGGGCTAAGGAAGGAGTCAGTGCTTTAGACTTTTCTAGCAGGCCAAGTGTTGCCCTTGTCACTGGACCAGGCCCTGTTTGCCCTCCAGGAATAATCACTGTAGTAAGGGTGACAAACCTGTAATCCAACGGTGATAGTCCAACGAAATCAGGACTGTTAGGAGAAAGTGTGAGTGAAGGCCCTCAGTGGCCTTGGATGTCAGGGAAGTTTCTGGGACAGGTAATGACTGGGCAAAGGTTCATCAGGAAATGGGGGAAAGGCATTCAAGGCAGAGGGAATAGCACGTGTGAAGGCTCAGAGGTCAGACTGCATGGTGTGGCTGGAAGCAAACTCAGCAAAGGTCCCCTGAGCACCTACTGTGCCAGATGTTGACGGAAGAGGATTGGACACAGCTGGGGCAGAGAAGCGAACACTCACTGTGTAGCATTGACTTCTATCGGGATGGCCATGTTGGGGCCCCTCAGGATGTCGGCATTGATCCACACAGGCCTCCGAACTCTCCCCTCCTCGGTCAGCCGCCGCAGGAGGTCCAGGGAGGGGCCCACGGCCTTGATGCTCTTGAAGTCTAGTTTGATGCCTGTGGGGAGAGGGCCAAGGGCTTGGGGAACTGGTCCCTCGTGCTCAAGGAAGAAGGAAACAGAAGACATGACTTCCTGGGACAGAGAGAGCAGGTATGGTATGTGTGTTGGGGGCAGGGAGGGAAGACAGGGACCAGATTCTCGCTGGGTGTGAAGAAGGGTTTTCAAACAGGCAGAGCTAACCTGGAGAGAAAGGACTTGCCTCTGTAGGAATGAGCTCCCGTCCCCCATCACCAAGGGGAGGAAGCAGATGACGGGTAAGGGCTTGGGACTTGGGGCAGGTTCAGGGGTTGTCAAGCGTCGGATGAAAAGGGACTGTGATTCTTGGACAGGCAGGCTCAGAGGGTCCTAAGCCACCTGAGCCTGAACAGCAGGAGATGAGGCTGAGAAGTTAGAGCAGGATGTTGCAAGACAGGCCAAGGAGATCACACTTTGTCCTGAGGACAATGGGGAGCCATGGAGGGTTAAAGCAGGGGAGTGACGCGACAACTGGCATTTTGGAAAGCTCACTCAGGTAGGGGCTGAGTTTGGAAGCAGGAAGCCAGTGAGGAAGGAGGTCCAGGAGAAAGACGATGTGACTGGGACTAGATCAGGGGGTGGGCTTCAGGGTTAGAATTGGCAGGTGCAGCAGCTGAGCGGACGTGGAGGATGAGGGAGAGACATTAGGGTGATGCTGGATTCTGACTATAACTGGCAAAGAGACATGGGAGGGGAAGGTGGAATTTGGCTTTTGAGCATGTTATATCCAGTTCCATGGATTCAGGGCCCAAACATGTTTGGTCCTTTGCAGCTTACCCTGCACTTTTTTATCCCTCGTCTCACTGATCTTCCCCGAGCCCAGGCCTCTAGAGCGGTGGGCTGGAAAGCCAAGGCAACGAGCAACTCCTGACGAGCACTGGACTAGCTTCCTAGTGGAAGGACCTCTGCACATGCGGCCTGAGGACCAGAGGGCTGGGCAGCTGGGGAGGGGCTGAGAGAGGTCCTTACCCTTCTGGGAAGAAGCCAGCACGGCCTCCAGCCACTGCTGTAGGGTGTTGTCACTGTAGATGGCTGGGGGGTGCGCCATGATGGGGACCCCTGTCTCATTGACTGTGCCGAGCCCTTCTACCGTGACATCTGCCTCCAGGGCCACAGCGTCACCTGTGCAAGAGGACAAACTCCATCTTGATTGGTTCCTTTTTTTTTTTGCTGCACAACTTGTGGGATCCTAGTTCCCCGACCAGGGATAGAACCTGGGCCCCGGCAGTGAGAAGGCCGTGTCCTAACCACTGGACCGCCAGGGAATTCCCAGATCATTTCCTTTTTTAAAGCAATTTTTCTCATCATCAAAGTATTACACATTTATTATAGAACATTTGGAAAGTACAGAAAAGCAGAAAGAAATATTCGCCGACATTTCTAAATTTTTGCTACTAACAAATAATGATGCATATTTTATTCTGATTTTCTGATTATTTTTTATCCTGACTTGAGGAAAGCATTTCCATCATAGTTCATTTTTTGATGTATTTTCTTCCACTTTTATCTATTTATAGTTTTTACACAGTTGGGAATACTCTGCATTTATAATTTTAATCTTTTTCTTTCAATAGTGACACATTTTTTACAATCTTTTCTATGTTTCATTAAAAAAAAAAAAGCTGCAAAAACCCGATTGAGGGCACTCACCCTGCTTTAGTTAGCCACTCTCCCATTCCTGAGACATCCTAGTAGTTTCTAAATTTTTGCTACTAACAAATAATGATGCATGTTTTATTCTGATTTTCTGATTATTTTTTATCCTGACAAGGAATTTGAGTCAGGGCCATGCAGGGTGTTTTTAAGGCCCATACTAACAAATTACTGTCTAGAAGAATTCTTCTGACTCATGTTCCTGCCAGAAATACGTAAGCTGGCCCATCTCCGGCACACTTACAGCACTGAGCATCGTTTATTTTTTTTTATTTTTTTTTTTTAATTTTATTTATTTATGGCTGTGTTGGGTCTTCATTTCTGTGCGAGGGCTTTCTCTAGTTGTGGCAAGCGGGGGCCACTCTTCATCGCGGTGCGTGGGCCTCTTACTATCGTGGGCTCTCTTGTTGCAGAGCACAGGCTCCAGACGCGCAAGCTCAGTAATTATGGCTCACGGGGCTTAGTTGCTCCGCGGCATGTGGGATCCTCCCAGACCAGGGCTCGAACCCGTGTCCCCTGCATCGGCAGGCAGACTCTCAACCACTGCGCCACCAGGGAAGCCCAGCATCGTTATTTTTATCTTTTAAATGCACACAGTTAACTCCATCAGGCGGCTGTGTGACGCCTGCTCCGAGAGTTCAGTCCAGGAGGGAGCTGAGGCCTTTCAGTGAGAAGTAGGCCAGAATAGCCGGCCAGGGTCTCTGTCTAAGGAATGGAGTGGAGGGCAGGCGGGTCGCTCTCAGCTCCTGCCCCATCACAGACAGTTGGCATCAGAGGGCCTCTTGTGTTTGACACTCGCAGCCTCGTGACTTGAGCTCTGCTCCCCTCCAAGTCCATTCTGCACACGGCCACTAGAGTGAGTATTCCAAACACGTACCTGATCGTGTCACTCCTGTTAAAAAATCAAAACGTCCCTGCCCGTTGTCCTAAGAGTCCAAGCTAAATGCCTTACCATAGTCTGTGAGGTCCTGCATGACCAGGCCTTTCCCATCTCATCTCGAGTCCCTCTCTCCCTCAATCTCTAGCTTCCAGCCACTCCTGTTTCTCCAACATTAATGTGTACACAAATCACCCAGGAACTGTTAAAATGCAAGTTCTGCTCAGTAGGTCTGGGGTGGGGCCCAAGATGTCTAACAATCTCCCCCGTGATGCCCATGCTGCCGGTCCGTGGCCCACACTTTGAGTATCGATGCTCAAATATCTTGTCTTCCCTTCTCTGGGCTCTTACACATGGCTGTTGTCTTGGCAACACTTCCCTCCGCAGCTTTACTAGGCCACCTCCAGCTCATCCGTGGGTGTTGGCTTAAAATATCAAGGAGGCCATCCCTAAACCACACATCCAGTCTAAGTTAGGTTGCCAGCTTCTCCTCTGAGTGCTCAGCCCCCATGTAATCACTCATTTAGCACAAGCTTTCCTGAGTGTTAAGTGTCAGGGAGCAGGGTCCGGGTCTGTGTTGCCCATCACTTGGATTTCCAGTGCCAAGACAATAATAGGCCTAAAAAAGGAGCTTCAAAAATGTTTGTTGGATGATAAAAGACTGAATGAATGGGTGATAGAAAAGTTAAGGTCAACCAGCACAGGCTCAGAAAGGTGATAGCGCTTGCCCAAAGTTGCAGAGAATTTTTGCAGATTTCTTTAAAATCTAGGTGTTTGGATTTCCAGGAGGGGGAGGAAGCTGAGTGCCAGGCTGTCCCCAGCACTGAGCCAGGCACTTTGCATTGTCCCACTTCATCCTCATATTATACCTCCTGCCCAGAGCTCTGGACTTCCTGGAGTCCTCACTGGCAAGATGGGGATGAGCCTCCCTGGACCGTGACTACAGGACATGGACATAAAGGCATGTTGTAAACTGTGAAGGGCTATATGAAGGTAGCCTTTATTTTTATGGCTTGAACACAAAGCACTTTCTTTTCTTAACTTTCGGTTACCTGGGAATGCAGAGAGAGGGGTCCAAAGAGTTTGGGGCCCATCAAGGCCCAGAGAAGCCAGGCCCGAGGGGGCAGCTGGGCAGATAAGAGGGTAGTTCAAGAAAAAAATACTGGCCTTCCCTGGTGGCGCAGTGGTTGAGAGTCCGCCTGCCGATGCAGGGGACACGGGTTCGTGCCCCGGTCCGGGAAGATCCCACATGCCGCGGAGCGGCTGGGCCCGTGAGCCATGGCCGCTGAGCCTGCGCGTCTGGAGCCTGTGCTCCGCAACGGGAGAGGCCACAACAGTGAGAGGCCAGCGTACCGCAAAAAAAAAAAAAGAAAAAAAAAACTGCTTAAAAAAAAGAGAATGGATACTGAGGGGTCTTCTTCCCCATCTAACGGGAGCCAGTTCCGGTCTGGGGAGGGTGGGGGCACGCTGGGCGGGATCCAGGGCTGGAACCCAGGTCTCTGAGGCCCGGTGAACCTCCGATGCTGCTGCCTTGCTTGACTTTCACCAGCTGCCTTCCTTGAGACACTGTGAGCCCCTTGAACACAGGGCCACATCTCACTCATTTCTAAACCTCCTCCTGAGCTGGGTGCAGAGTAGGCGCCCAGCAAACGCTCAGTGAAGTGGACTAAAGACTGATGGACCTAACTTGCCTCCTTGCGATCGCCACCTGGATCCAGCTTCCTCCCGAAGTCTTCTCCCTTGTCATTTACACCTGTTGTGTGCCTTCCAGATGCTGAATCTGGGGGGCCAACTCGCTTGGTTGGGGGTGTGAAGTAACAGGAGATGAGGAAAGGATCAGGTTTCTGCAGCCACAGTAAGAGTCCTGGTCCTCAGGGGTGCAGTCAGGTGGGAAGGAGTGATGCTCTCCAGAGGGAACCCACAGGAACTTACCAGACCCTCCTTCCCCTCCCCCACATGCCAGGAGCTCTATGCATCACGTCCGGCAGGAGAGCGCTGTGGCTGAGCGTACAGATCCTGAACCCAAGGCTGCTAGCTTCCAGTCCCAGCTCTAACACCTGCAAGCTGTGTGATCTTGGGCAGGTTGATGGACCTCTCTGTGCTCCCTGTCCCCTTGTTTACTAGAAGTAAATAATAAAATATCCTTTGTTAGGCATTCACTAAGTATTAATTATCATTTACGTGGAGTAGCTCACTTAACTAGGGTGAGCACATGTCCCCATTTGCCAGGGATAGTCTGGTGTATTCCTGTTGTTTCAGCATAATTATTAATAATGACCTCTTTCACTATCAAAAGTGCCCTGGTTTGGATGATAAATGATATGGTCACCCTACCAGCCCACGTTTTGCAGAGGGAAAAACTGAGCTGCAGATGGGTGAAGTCACCTGCCCCAAATCACTCCTCTGGTAAATGATAAAAGGTAGAATTTGAACCCAGTCTGTCTGCCTTCTAGGCCTTTGCTGTGGCCCCTCCCCTCCACATGGGTGTCCAGTCACGTTCAAGGTGACTTCACCGGCCTAACCCTGGCCTACCATTGGCTCCCCCCGAGGGTCCCCACCTCAGTTGTGGAGCCACCCTCCTCCCAGAGACCTACCCCAGGGACCTAGCAGGACCCTCAGGGAGAAGACTGGGCCTGGGGTCCTCTGCACCCCTGCAGCTATGCTAAGGGGTGCCTCTGCACGCTCCATGCTGTTGGGCACTGCCTGGTTGGGGCCCTTAGCTTTCTTCTTGGCCAAGGTCCCAACTTGGTGGGGCCTGATCCCTTACCTGCTGCCCCAGGGCTGACCTGGGATGAGCCTGGGGCTGGCAGATCCTCTTTGCTTTCCCTCAGGCCTTATCTGCCAGATAAGAGCCCTCCCTCTTGCCAGGGAGTTCTCTGGCCTCTTATCACCCAAGTCTGGCCATTAGCCTCCCGATCCTGAAGCAGCAGCAAACTGGCTCCACCCAGCCTGTGGTGGCCTCTCCTCTGCTGACCACCAAGCCTGCCTCCTCCAGGAAGTCTCCCTAAGGACTCATTCATTCATTCAGCAAACCTTTCCCAGATGCTCATTCCCAGGCTCTCTGCTGGTGACTCTGCTGGAGTAAGAGCCAGAGGCCTGGCGCCTAGGTCTTGCTCTGCTTCAGACCTACTGTGTGACCTTGGACAAGACCCTCTGGATCTCACTTTCCTAAACTTGAGGGATTTTGGTTGAGCAGTGGTTCTCAAAGTGTGATCCTGGGGCCAGCAACATCAATGTCACCTGGGAACTTAACAGAAATGCAAATTCTCAGGCCCCACCCCAGAACCACTGAATCTGAAATTCCAGGGGTGGGGCTAGCAATGTGTTTTCTGAAGCACGCTCGAATCTGGGGACCCTTCCTTTCATCTGGAATAGTCACTGCCTTAGAGTTTACAAGCACATACATGAACACGATCTAACGAGCTTCCCCATAGCCCTGGAAGAGTGAGATCTTCCCTTTTGAAGAGGGCCAGGCGTAATGCAGTGGTTTAGAGCGTGGGAGCTGACCACTGGGTGCTCCAATGCTGGCTTAGCCACTTTCAAACAGTGTGACCTTAGTGAAGTTAGGTAAGTTACCTAACTTTTCTGAGCCTCCATTTTTCTCCTGTCGAATGGCACCCACAAAACAGGCTGCTGGTAGTCCCAGGAGACCCACGTGGAATGTGAGTGTGTGTCCCCACAGGGAGTGGTTGCCCACTGGCTGCCGTAATCATTCTGAATCAGAGGCTCAGGAGTTATACAACTTGCTCAGGCTTCCACAGCTCGTTTTTGGTAGCGCTGGCACTCAAACATCTTCTGGCTCTTTAGACTTTGAGGACAAAGGCCTCCTTAGCAGGGAAGCTGTCTCCTGACAAGGCCTGGGAGGAAGGGCAGGATGTGACCTTGGAACCAGACATCTCTGCACAACCTGAGCCAGTCACTTAACCCCTGAGCCCCCACTTTCTCAAGTGGAGGATGGCAAGAATGTGGCGATACCCATCCTAATGCCACCTCATAGGTAGTGCTGTCTTAGCCCCACCTCTGCTCTCCCTCCATTGCCTCCACCTCTGCCCCGGCCTGCCCCAGTTCTGGCAACTGGACTTACTGCTGAGGGCAGCCCTCATCTCCTTCTGGCTGTTGGCAGCATGGTACCAGGTGACCAGAAGGCCGTCGTGTTGGCTGATCTGACCCAGGCTCAGCAGGTAGTCCAGCATGTCCGCGTCGGAGCGGCAGACCGCATCCTGCTCACAGCCTGCAATCAAGGCGAAGGGAACTGTCAACATCAGTTCTTGCCTCAGACCAAGACTCTCATCCGTACATCCTACTAACCCTCCTTGGGCCCCAGGGAGTATCTAGCACACCATCTAGCAGAGACAGTGGACCCCAGATTCATCAGAGCTGGGAGAGGGAGAAATACATGGGGTCCTGGGCACAATGATGCTCTGAACCAGCCTGCAGATGTTGGGAAGTTCACTGATAAGGGAACATTTAAGGGAGACCTAGAAGGATGGGTGTGTAACTTTGACCAAAATAGGGGACTAGGTTATTTCAGACAGAGAGAACAGTATAAGCAAAGGTTTGACCGTAGGATATATATGGTTGCCTAAAGGAATGGCCATTGGCCTGGTACAGAATGCAGAGAAATGGAATAGGGCAAGATTGGAAGAGGGCTGTGATCCAGTTGTAAATGGCTTTGGGCGCCAGCAAAGGAGTTGGGTGTGTGCTGGAGACAGCAAACTAGGTTTATGTTTAGAAAGATCTCCTTACACAGTGGTTAAGAATCTGCCTGCCAATGCAGGGGACACGGGTTCGAGCCCTGATCCAGGAAGATCCAACATGCCATGGAGCAACAAAGCCCGCGTGCCACAACTGCTGAGCCACGTGCCGCAACTGCTGAGCCCACGTGCTGCAACTACTGAAGCCTGTGTGCCTAGAGCCTGTGCTCCGCAGCAAGAGAAGCCACTGCAATGAGAAGCCCATACACTGCAATGAAAAGCCCATACACTGCAATGAAGAGTAACCCCTGTTCGCCACTAGAGACAGCCCATGCGTAGCAATTTAGACCCAACACAGTCAAAAATAAATAAATAAATAAAAATTAAAAAAAGAAAAGGAAAGATCTCCTTGGTGGCAGACCGAGCATGGGCTGGTGTGAGCAGGCTGGCAGTGGAGACTGTGTGGGAGGGGGAGGGCTGCTGCAGGGGTCCAGCAGGAGACAGAGGCTTGAGAGGTCATGGTGGGCAGGGATGGAGGGTAGAGGATGGGAAGGAAGAGCCTCGAGGCACAGAACTGAAGATACAGGCATGAGGCAGGAGGAAGAGAGGAGGCTGCTCCCAGGTCCCCATGTGGATGGAGGACCCTTCACCAGGAGATGGCACAGAAGGGAGAGGGAAAGTTTAGCTCAGTCAGCTGAATATGAGATGCCTGCGTGACCCTCCAAGAAGGAATGTTCATCTGGGGGCACAGAAGGAGGTCTGGACTGAAGACCAAGGTTCATTGGTCCTCAGGTAACTGAAGCCTGGTAAAGAAGGAAGGGAAAGTTAATGGGACTGTCTGTTGGGAATCAAGTCTTGGTGGGGTTGGTGATGGGAGGGGCAGGTAGAGCTGTGGATGGAGGAGAGTCTTGGTAGGGAGGGGAGAAGAGGCCATCAGGGCTGTCAATGGGGACAGAACCTTCTGGGGGCAAGGAGTGAGGGATGGGGGAAGCCGACCAGATGGCATGACTGGGAAGCTCCTACCTGGCAGGATGCCCTGCTGCAGCAAGAAGCACAGGATCATCCCGATGGTGAACACCAGAGCCACACTGGCACTGCTGACAAGGGCCCACTTCGAGCACCCCTTCTTGTAGGCCATGATGACCCTCTCTGGGAAATGCCCCACACTCCTCGCGGTGCAGTCTCCTGAGGCTCTCAGAGCTAGGATCGGATGGGAGGCAGGAGCCTTAGTAGCACCTAGTTGTCCCCTGGCGGGCCAGGAAAATGTCCTAGAAGACAGTTCCCAAAGTCCCTCCTACCTTCCCGCCCTCCTCCTCCTCCTCCTCTCTCTCTCCCAGGATCTTAACGGGTCAAGCAGAAAATCCTGCCACCTTCAAAATGACCTTTGAGCACATTAAGAGTCAGCAGAAGATGTTAGACTGAGCCCCACCTGCTGCCTGTCTGCCCCTGCCTGGGAGTTGGGGGACCAGGTATCTAGATCCAGCTTGACTTTGCTTTCCTGAAGACCTGGAGGTTTTCTGCCCCTGCATAAAAGGAGACACCTAGATGGTTCTTCCCTCTTTCTGCCCTGCCCCAGGGAGTCACAAAGGTCAGGAAAGGGTGGGAGACAAGGACAGATTAGATCTGCCTGAGGAATATGAATTTTCCTTCTATCCCAGTAGATTATCTACCTGAGATTGAGAGTGGTAGGCCTGGAGGGCAGGGGGGAAGGTGACAGAGTAGAAGGACAAGCGCTCACTCCCTCTTATGAGAGCACCGGAATCACAACTAACTGCTGAACAATCATCAACAGGAAGACCCTGGAACTCACCAAAAAAGATACCCCACATCCAAAGACAAAGGAGAAGCCACAATGAGATGGTAGGAGGGGCACAATCACAATAAAATCAAATCCCATAACCGCTGTGTGTCTGACTCACAAACTGGAGAACACTGATACCACAGAAGTCCACCCACTGGAGTGAAGGTTCTGAGCCCCACATCAGGCTTCCCAACCTGGGGGTCCAGCAACGGGAGGAGGAATTCCTAGAGAATCAGACTATGAAGGCTAGCAGGATTTGATTGCAAATCAACAGGACGGGGGGAAACAGAGACTCCACTCTTGGAGGGCACACACAAAGTAGTGTGCACACTGGGACCCAGGGGAAGGAGCAGTGACTCCATAGGAGACTGAACCAGACCTACCTGCTACTGTTGGAGGGTCTCCTGCTGAGGCAGGTGTGGCTGTGGCTCACAGTGGGGACAAGGACACTGGCAGCAGAAGTTCTGGGAAGTACTCCTTGGCGTGAGCCCTCCTGGAGTCCACCATTAGCCCCACCAAAGAGCCAGGTAGGCTCCAGTGTTGGGTTGCCTCAGGCCAAACAACCAACAGGGAGGGAACCTAGCCCCACCCATCAGCAGAAAAGTGGATTAAAGTTTTACTGAGCTCTGCCCACCAGAGCAACACCCAGCTCTACCCACCACCAGCCCCTCCCATTAGGAAATTTGCACAAGCCTCTTAGGTAGCCTCATCCACCAGAGGGCAGAAAGCAGAAGCAAGAACTACAATCCTGCAGCCTATGGAACAAAAACCACATTCACAGAAAGATAGACAAAATGAAAAGGCAGAGGACTTTGTACCAGATGAAAGAACAAGATAAAGCCCCAGAAAAACAACTAAATGAAGTGTAGATAGGCAACCTTCCAGAAAGAGAATTCAGAATAATGTTAGTGAAGATGATCCAGGACCTTGGAAAAAGAATGGAGGCATAGATTGAGAAGATGCAAGAAATGTTTAACAAAGACCTAGAAGAATTAAAGAATAAACACCTAGAAGAATTAAAGAACAAACAAACAGTGGTGAACAATACAATAACTGAAATGAAAAATACACTGGAAGGAATCAATAGCAGAATAACTGAGGCAGTAGAACGGATAAGTGACCTGGAAGACAGAATGGTGGAATTCACTGTCATGGAACAAAATAAAGAAAAAAGAATGAAAAAAAATGAAGACATCCTAAGAGGCCTCTGGGACAACATTAAATGCACCAACATTCGCATTATAGAGGTCCCAGAAGGAGAAGAGAGAGAGAAAGGACCTGAGAAAATATTTGAAGAGATTATAGTTGAAAACTTCCCTAACATGGGAAAGGAAATAGCCACCCAAGTCCAGGAAGTGCAGAGAGTCCCAGGCAGGATAAACCCAAGGAGAAACAAACTGAGACACATAGTAATCAAATTGACAAAAATTAAAGACAAAGAAAAATTATTAAAAGCAGCAAGGGAAAAATGACAAATAACATACAAGGGAACTCCCATAAGGTTAACCGCTGATTTCTCAGCAGAAACTCTACAAGCCAGAAGGGAGTGGCATGATATATTTAAAGTGATGAAGGGGAAGAAATTACAACCAAGATTACTCTACCTGGCAAGGATCTCTCATTCAGATAAGATGGAGAAATCAAAAGCTTTACAGAGAAGCAAAAGCTAAGGGAATTCAACACCACCAAACCTGCTCTACAACAAATGCTAAAGGAACTTCTCTAAGTGGGAAACACAAGAGAAGAAAAGGACCTGCAAAAACAAAGCCATAACAATTAAGAAAATGGTAATAGGAACATACATGTAGATAATTACCTTAAATGTGAATGGATTAAATGTTTCAACCAAAAGACCCAGGCTCGCTGAATGGATATAAAAACAAGATCCATCTATATGCTGTCTACAAGAGACCCACTTCAGACCTAGGGACACATACAGACTGAAAGTGATGGGACAGAAAAAGATATTCCATGCAAATGGAAATCAAAAGAAAGCTGGAGTAGCAATACTCATATCAGATAAAATAGACTTTAAAATAAAGAATGTTACAAGAGACAAGGAAGGATACTACGTAATGATCAAGGGATCAATCCAAGAAGAAGATATAACAATTACAAATATATATGCACCCAACATAGGAGCACCTCAATACATAAGGCAACTGCTAACAGCTATAAAAGAGGAAATCGACAGCAACACAGTAATAGTGGGGGAATTTTAACACCTCACTTACACCAATGGACAGATCATCCAAACAGAAAATTACTAAGGAAACACAAGCTTTAAATGACACAATAGACCAGATAGATTTAATAGATATCTATAGGACATGCCATCCAAAACCAGCAGATTACACTTTCTTCTCAAGTGCACATGGAACATTCTCTGGGATAGATCACATCTTGGGTCACAAAGTCAAGCCTCAGTAAATTTAAGAAAATTGAAATCATATCAAGCATCTTTTCTGACCACAATGGTATGAGATTAGAAATCAATTACAGGGAAAAAAACGTAAAATCACAAACACATGGAGGCTAAACAGTATGTTACTAAATAACCAGAAGATCACTGAAGAAAACAAAGAGGAAATCACAAAATACCTAGAGGCAAATTACAACGAAAACACAACAATCCAAAACCTATGGGATGCAGCAAAAGCAGCTCTAAGAGGGTAGTTTATAGCAATACAAGCCTACCTCAAGAAACAAGAAAAATCTCAAATAAACAATCTAACTTTACACCTAAAGGAACTAGAGAAAGAAGAACAAACAAAACCCAAAGTTAGTAGAAGGAAAGAAATCATAAAGATCAGAGCAGAAATAAATGAAATAGAAACAAAGAAAACAATAGCAAAGATCAATAAAACTAAAAGCTGATACTTCGAGAAGATAAACAAAATTGATAAACCATTATCCAGACTCATCAAGAAAAAGAGGGAGAGGACTCAAATCAATAAAATTAGAAATGTAAAAGAAGAAGTTATGACAGACACCACAGAACTACAAAGCGTCCTAAGAGACTACTACAAGCAACTCTATGCCAATAAAATAGACAACCTGGAAGAAATGGACAAATTCTTAGAAAGGTATAACCTTCCAAGACTGAACCAGGAAGAAATAGAAAATATGGACAGACCACTCACAAGTAATGAAATTGAAACTGTGATTAAAAATCTTTCAACAAACAAAAGTCCAGGACCAGATGGCTTCGCAGGTGAATTCTATCAAACATTTAGAGAAGAGCTAACACCTGTCCTTCTCAAACTCTTCCAAAAAATTGCAGAGGAAGGAACACTCTGAAACTCATTCTTTGAGGCCACCATTACCCTGATTCCAAAACCAGACAAAGATACTACAAAAAAAGAAAATTACAGAGCAGTATCACTGATGAACATAGATGCAAAAATCCTCAACAAAATACTAGCAAACAGAATCCAGCAACACATTAAATGGATCATACACCATGATCAAGGTGGATTTATCCATAGGATGCAAGGATTCTTCAATATACACAAATCAATCAATGTGATACACCATATTAACAACTTGAAGAATAAAAACCATATGATCATCTCAGTAGATGCAGAAAAAGCTTTTGACAGAATTCAACATACATTTATGATAAAAACTCTCCAGAAATTGGGCATAGAGGGAACCTACCTCAACATAATAAAGGCCATATATGACAAACCCACAGCAAACATCATTCTCAATGATGAAAAAAAGAAAGCATTTCCTCTAAGATCAGGAACAAGACAAGGATGTCCACTCTCACCACTATTATTCAACATAGTGTTGGAAGTCCTAGCCACGGCAATCAGAGAAGAAAAAGAAATAAAAGGAATACAAATTGGAAAAGAAGAAGTAAAACTGTCACTGTTTGTAGATGACATGATACTATACATAGAGAATCTTAAAGATGCCACCAGTAAACTACTACAGCTAATCAATGAATTTGGCAAAGTTGCAGGATACAAAATTAATGCACAGAGATCTCTTGCATTTCAATACACTAATGATGAAAAATCTGAAAGAGAAATTAAGGAAACACTCCCATTTACCATTGCAACAAAAAGACTAAAATACCTAGGAATAAACCTACCTAGGGAGACAAGAGACCTGTATGCAGAAAAGTATAAGACACTGATGAAAGAAATTAAAGATGATCCAAACAGATGGAGAGATATACCATGTTCTTGGATTGGAAGAGTCAACATTGTGAAAATGACTATACTACCCAAAGCAATCTACAGAATCAATGCACTCCCTATCAAATTACCAATGGCATTTTTTACAGAACTAGAACAAAAAGTCTTAAAATTTGTATGGAGACACAAAAGACCCCGAATAGCCAAAGCAGTCTTGAGGGAAAAAAACAGAGCTGGAGGAATCAGGCTCCCTGACTTCAGACTATACTACAAAGCTACAGTAATCAAGATAATATGGTACTGGCACAAAAACAGAAATACAGATCAATGGAACAGGATAGAAAGCCCAGAGATAAACCCATGCACCTATGGTCAACTAATCTATGACAAAGGAGGCAAGGATATACAATGGAGAAAAGACAGTCTTTTCAATAAATGGTGCTGGGAAAACTGGACAGCTACATGTAAAAGAATGAAATTAGAACACTCCCTAACACCATACACAAAAATAAACTCAAAATGGATTTGAGACCTAAATGTAAGACCAGACACTATAAAACTGTTAAAGGAAAATATAGCAAGAACACTCTGACATAAATCACAGCAAGATCTTTTTTGATCCACCTCCTAGAGTAATGGAAATAGAAACAAAAATAAACAAATGGGACCTAATGAAACTTCAAAGCTTTTGCACAGCAAAGGAAGCTACAAAGAAGACGAAAAGACAGCCCTCAGAATGGGGGAAAATATTTGAAAACGAATCAACGGACAAAGGATTAATCTCCAAAATATATAAACAGCTCATGCAGCTCAATATGAAAAAAACAAACAACCCAAGCCCAAAATGGGCAGAAGACCTAAATAGACATTTCTGCAAAGAAGACATACACATGGCCAAGAAGCACATGAAAAGCTGCTCAACATCACTAATCATTAGAGAAATGCAAATCAAAACTACAATGAGGTATCACCTCACACCAGTTAGAATGGCCATCATCAGAAAATCTACAAACAACAAATGCTGGAGAGGGTGTGGAGAAAAAGGTACCCTCTTGCACTGGTGGTGGGAATGCAAATTGATACAGCCACTATGGAGAACAGTATGGAGGTTCCTTAAAAAGCTAAAAATAGAATTACCATATGACACAGCAACCCCACTTCTGGGCATATACCCAGAGAAAACCATAATTCAAAAAGACGCATGCATCCCAATGTTCACTGCAGCACTGTTTACAATAAATAGCCAGGTCATAGAAGCAACTTGAATGTGCATTGACAGACGAATGGATAAAGAAAATGTGGTACATATATACAATGGGGTATTACTCAGCCATAAAAAGGAACGAAATTGGGTCATTTGTAGAGATGTGGATGGAGCTAGAGTCTGCCATACAGAGTGAAGTAAGTCAGAAAGAGAAAAACAAATATTGTATATTAACGCATGTATGTGGAACCTAGAAAAATGGTACAGATGAACTGGTTTGCAGGGCAGAAGTTGAGACACAGATGTAGAGAACAAACGTATGGACACCAAGGGGGGAAAGTGGTGGTAAGGGGGGTGGTGTGATGAATTGGGAGATTGGTATTGACATGTATACACTAATATGTATAAAATAGACAACTAATAAGAACCTGCTGTATAAAAAAATAAATTAAATAAAATTCAAAAATTCAAAAAAAAAGAAAAAAGAAAAAAGGCAGGGGAAGTTGGTAGGAATAAAATGAAAAGAAAGGGATAGGCCTGGCATGCTGGCCTGGGTTGCCGCAGGCCACTCCTGAGTCCACAGGGAAGGGACTGAGTCACCACCTGGCACAGAGGGTGTCCTGTGGGCCCCAGTGTGGGAAGGCAGTTAGAGACTGTCCCTATTTCAGGGACCCTGGAGTTTAAATGAGTCCAAGAATCACCTGTAATGTACACAGGGACTTGGGCTTAGAGAGGTGCACAGAGAAATCCAGCAGGGTCCCTGGTGACTGACTCGAGTGTATGTGTGTAGGAGTGACTGGAAGGATGCCCAGATGGGCAGATGGAGGGAATCTGGGAAGCAAGCAGCAGCTCAGGAGGGAGTTTGGTTCAGGCCTCCTGGAGTCCTGGGGGCTCTGTGTCATCCCTGAAGAGCTGTCCAGGAAGGAACTAGATATAGAGAGGTCTGGGGCTCTGGACAAAACATGAAGGTGTGAGCACCATTTCCTGCCCAAGGCAAAGAGAGAACGGGGTGGAGGTAGACCCTTGGAGACCACTGACTTTAGGGATGATGGGGGAAGAGAAATCAGTCAAGCATAGTGGGACAGAACCAGCGAGAGGTTGGGGAGGGGTCCCAGGAGCCAATGGAAAGGTCACTTTGAGAAGAAAGGGGTGGTCATCTGTGCCTGGAGATGGAGGTCCATAAGGACAGCAAGGTGCTGCCAGATTCAACAATAAGAAGAGTAACGGTGATATTGGAGAGGGCAGTGTCCACGGACTCCATTTACAACGGGATCGTCACTCTTTTTGATTATAGTAACTAATGCCAATGCTGGACAAATCTCTTTTTTGAAAGAAAAATCCAGAACTTAGCTCTTACAATTGACCAGGGCTCTCCACATACAAACAGCCCTCGTTTTAGAATTGTGTGCTTATTTAGTCTTTGTGACACTCTTATGGGGGAAGCATCACCCCCACTTCTCAGATAAGGGAGCGGGAGTGGGTCAGCAGCAGAGCTGGGGGATATGAGCCTGGGTCTTTCCGTCCAGCAGGCTGTGTGTTGCCTGCCCCTGGGAAGGATGCTGGTGAGTTCTGAGGCATTGAGCTTTGCTGCCTCTCTCGGCTCTGAGGCCTCTGCAGGCTGCGTTGGAAGAAGAGGAACTTTATCCAGCTCTGGCTTTTGGCAGGAGGAAGAGCTCTGGGATGGACTCCAGGCTGCAAAGGACTTTACTGCCCATGACACTTCTCATAAGACAGATAAAGGATGCCCCACTCTGTGCCCGGCACTGTGCTAGCTCTGGGGACCCCCCTGGCCCCCCATGACATATAGTAAGAGAGGAGAACCCGGGGGTTGTCAGGGACTCCAGCATCTGAGAGGTGGAGCCGCTGTTCTACAGCTGGCGCTGCAGGAGCGTGCTCACAGTCTATAAAGATGTGCTATTAATAGCAGGGCCTCCAAGGTGGGGCATGATGGATCAGGAGACACAAGGGGATTGGGAGCACAGCAGAGGAGCCCCGACCTCCTGGGTGGGCCAGGTGGTTTTCAGGGGAGGCGTGGAGAACTTGGAGAGCCATGCGGGACTGGGGCTAGGGAAGGATGTTCTAGACAAGGGGGTAGCGTGTGCGGAGCGAGCAAGCCATGTGGGAGAGGGGCTTGCTTGGGAGGGCAGTAGTGCAGTGGGACTGGATCCCGCCAGGTGGGAGACAGGGGTGCTCGGGAGGGGAGGCTGGGGAGGCGAGCAGGGCTGGGTCACTGATAAAGAGCTTGGCACCTGGAGGGCACCTGTGGGACAAGCATGAGAGAGACACGCTCAGCTTTGATTTTGGAGAATGATTCTGGAAGTTGGTATTGAGATATGGCTGAAGAAGGCCTGACTGTCCCTAGCACCGGGGACATCCAGTTTTAGCACCCCCTATACTTCCCCATCCCTCCATTCCCTCCATGGAGCCACAAGACTTCCCATGCCATTCTCCTCAGAACAGCCACAGGCCCACAGAGGCCCAGCCTCTGTTATCTGATTACTTCAATCCCCCTGCCCTTACCTGAAAACTGGGTTCACCTCTTGTCGGTGTTAAGTCAAAAGACACAACCAAGCCAAACATCTGGAGAAGGAAGGATTTATTACTTGCAGCAAGGAGAACACTTGCTTTCCCAGAGGAGTGTTAAGCCAAGGGTACATGCATATTCATGAGGGGCTTGAGCAGAGGAGAATTCAGCATTGAACTGGGGCAAAGGTCAAAAGAGTCCAAGCTTAAACTGTTTGAAGTCATGAAGGTCAGGAAAGGTCAACATCATCCCATCCTCCACCTGGGTGGGGGCCTTAGTTCCTGCAAAACTCAAAGATTGTTACTGTATCCCTTGAGGAGGAACTAGGACTCTGTTTTATCTGAACTAGTTTCTTTTTTTTTTTTTAACTTTTTATTTTACATTGGAGTATAGCCGATTAACAACGCTGTGATAGTTTCAGGTACGCAGCAAAGCGACCCAGCCTGTTTCCTGACTGCTTTTCCTTTGTTCCTGCATTCCCTTACTTCCCTTAAGATTGTTGATTACTGAGACCTGTTCAAGGGCAAGCATTGTGGCCAGGCTTAGATCACAAAATGACTTAGGCCAAAATGGCTTCTCTTATGTCAAGAAAGCCGTGCCTGGGCTTCCCTGGTGGCGCAGTGGCTGAGAGTCCGCCTGCCGATGCAGGGGACGCAGGTTCGTGCCCCGGTCCGGGAGGATCCCACATGCCGCGGAGCGGCTGGGCCCGTGAGCCATGGCCGCTGAGCCTGCGCGTCCGGAGCCTCTGCTCCGCAGTGGGAGAGGGCACAACCATGAGAGGCCCGCGTACAGAAAAAAAAGAAAAAGAAAAAGAAAGCCATGCCTGGTTCTGTTTCTCTGGGGCTGCCCTCACCTATCTGCTTATATCCTCCACCTATATGATAGGGAGAAAAAATAGAGGTTATTAGGAAGCACCCACATTTCAGATATGGAGCAGCGGTCTTTAGAATCTTTACAGCTGGTGCTGCAGGAAGTTCTGCCCACTGCGCCCTAAGAGCTTCTGTGGGGTCGTGTCGCCCCACACAACCCCACCCTCCCCACCCAGAATCCCATCAGAGTGTCGGGAAATACAGCCTTGAGTACCTCAGTCAGGAAAAATGATTGATTGTTCCTGAATCCAGGGCCCCCCTAGCACTATCCAGGGCCCCTGAGCTCGGGGGAGAATCCCACCTGAGGCATTTAGAATCCAGATGTAGTGTTAAGGCCATGGGAGAAGAGATGCCACCCCTAACCACGGGTAAAGTGTCTGGGAGGCTTCCGGGGGAGGCGGCATTTGACCTGGACCTTGAAGTATGGGTATGATTGCTTAGGGAGAGTTTTCCCCTTATAAAAATGGTACAAAAAAGATATTGGAAAATTTGGAAATATGGAAAAAGAAATTATTATTCTTTAAAAATAAACAAAGAGATTCACCAACCCGATATAACTGATTGTTTTTATTCTATTGAAGACCTGTCCAATCTTTTTCAATGCACATTTATTACTGGAACTTTTGCTTTTTTGGTGGGCGTGTTTTCTATTGCTGCTGTAACAAATTACCGCAAATTTAGTGGCTTAAACAACATATCTTTAATCTTACAGTTCTGGAGGTCAGAAGTCTGAGATACGTTTCTCTGGGCCAAAATCAACATGTTGGTATGGCTGGAGGCTGGAGGCTCTAGGGGAGAATCTGTTTCCCGGCCTTTTCCAGCTTCTAGAGTTGGCCTGCATCCCGTGGCTCCTGGCCTCATTCCTCCATCTCCATAGCCAGCGAGGTTGGGCATATTATCATCTCTCGGTCTCAATTTCTTTTGCCTCCCTCTTCCACTTGTAAGGAACCCTATGATTACATTGGACCTACCCAGATAATCCAGAATAATCTCCCCATTTTAAGGTCGGCTAGTTATTAACGTTAATTCCATCTGCAATCGTAATTCCTTTTGCATATAAAGTAACACGGTCACAGGTCCGGAGCTTAGGATGTGACCGTCTTTGGGAGGCCATTATTCTACCTACCATGGCAAGGTTTGGCTGTTACTGCCCTTTCAGTCTTTGGGGTTCCACTCCTTGTGGGGGGCAGCATGGCTAAGTGCACAGGCCCTGGGCTGCCTGCACTCCCTTCCAGCACTGACACCCACCAGCCGTGTGATCTAGGGCTTTCTGTGCCTCAGTTTCTCCATTTATTAGCTTGTAGGACTGTTGTGAAGCTTAAATGAGTAAATCCACGTAAATTACTCGGGACAGTACCCAGTACAAACCAAATGCTTGATAAAGATGATGTGCTGTTGCACGTGTATATACAATTTAAAAAATATGAGTTTGTATTCTGCTTTTTTTCTCATATATAATATGAGCCTTTCCCTATATGATTGTAATTTTCATTTTCATTTTGTCCCCCCTTTGGTCTATTGGCCAGACTTTTTTTTTTTTTTAATTACTAGTGTTGTCTAATATGCAATCCAGTGTTGTATTTTGGGCTCAGGAGCTGAACCTGAGTGTCAGTCAGCCTTCTCCATTTTTATTTTATTTTATTTTTAAATTTTATTTTATTTATTTAGGCTGGGCTATGCGGCATGCGGGGTCTTATTTCCCCGACCAGGGGTCGAACCAGCAACCCATGCACTGGAAGTGCAGAGTCTTAACTGCTGGACTGCCAGGAAAGTCCCTGTCACTTTCATTTTTAATAGATGCATAAAATCTCATTCAGTGGCTGTTTCCATAGTTTATGGAGCTATTGCCTTCCATGTTGGATACCTGGATTGTTTACAATCTTTTACTAACAGGCAAATGCTCCAGTGAGGATCTCTGGCCACATTCCTGATTATGTTCTTAGGCCAGATCCTCAGAAGTGGAATTGCTTGGTCAGAGAGTAAGCACATTTTGAAGGCTTTTGGAATCTGCTGTTAAAATTTCATTCCAGGGACTTCCCTGGTGGTCCAGTGGTCAAGACTCCACTCTTCCACTGCATGGGGCGCAGGTTCGATCCCTGGTCAGGGAACTAAGATCCCACACACCGAATGGTGCGGCCAAAAAAAAAAAGAAAATTTCATTCCAAAAGATTTACGTCAATGTGGAGCTGCAGGGCTGGGTGGGGTTTCCACTGGAGGAGATGCAAAGAGAAAGTGCCATTCCAGATAACGGGCAGGACGACCCAAGGCTCAGAGTGAGAGAGCACAGGACGCCCTAGGGGAACCGGAAAAAAGACTGACTGGTCATGAGGTCTGAGTGAGCAGTGGTAGGGCATAAGGCTGCAGGGCGGAAAGAGTCATGTTTGATTCACCAGTGATGGGCAGGTCGTGGTGTAGGATGATTCAGGGAAATGTTAATGGAAGCGGGGAACCCAATGAAGAGGCTCTTGTTAGAAGCCAAGCAAGAGAAGAGGAGATCTGAATTAAATGGGGGTGGTAAGATGGAAAGGGGGGAGGGTATGGGCATTTTCTTCAAAGAACCTTTTGCACCTGGAAACTGACATCACATGGAGGAGGGGGGAGACGGAGGGAGGAGTCAGAGTCCCTGCTGAAAGCTTTCAGCCTGCCTCTAGGAGAATCAGGGACAACTGATAGAAGGACGCTGGGTGGAGGAACATGTTTTGTGGGAAGGAGATTCAGCTGAGACATGCTGAGTTACAGGTGTCCCGTAAGTGGTGGGGCATGCAGATTGTGACCAAGCTGGGGTAGGAAGTATAGGTAGGGGGCTGTGTTAATCTCAGATCCACTCCTGGCTCTTCCCTTGCCCTGCACTGCGTTAACCCCTGCCTCCCTTCTCACTGCCTTCCAGCTGCTTCAGCCAATGGGAGGCACTGGCAGGAGCATGGCGGGTGGAAGGGGAGAGGCAGTGTATTTTGTCATCTCTCTCCCTCTGCTTCAGAGAACGTGTCCAGCAATGAATTGCTCTGTCTCACTATGGCACCCACTTCGGCCAGGTGACCCAGGAACCTGGGGTCCTGTATCCCTTCCTACTGCCCATTTGACTTCTCAGCTTTCACTGTGGAGCCATGTCCCTGGAATAAATTCCCTCTGTTTTAAATACTCAGTATGGTTTCTTGCTTTCCTGGTTGGACCCTGACTGATCTAGGAGCCAACTGCGTGGATGCCATAATGAAAGCAAGGAGTGTGGAAGAGGTCCCAAGTGAGAGAGAGGAGACCCAAAGCCAGAATCCTGGGGGACACAGATGTAGGGAGTGGGGGGGGGGGACTCTGAAAAGGACACAGGAGAAAAAGAATCTGGGGCAGGGAGAGAACCAGCAGAGTGAAGTGCCCCAGGGGCCAAGGAAGGAGAAAGTCTTAAGTTTGGATCATCGTAAAGTACATGTTCCAGAGAAGGCAGAGAATGAAGTTGAAGGACAAACCTTTCAAGTCAGCCGTGGCCTCAGAGGCAGAACCTCAGTGGAGAGGAGGTGGCAGAGATTAAATGTTTAAGAACAGGGCAGGGAGTGAGGTGGAGGAGGCCAAAGTGAGAATAAGACATTTCTTCAGGAAATACTTACTGAAGTATTGAAATTCTGACCCAAGTATACTTGGTACCAGGTGTGGATCAGGCCTTGGGTACCAGGCATGCAAAGATGAATAAGACAACATCTCTGTTCTTAAAGCATTCTCAGATTAATGGGGGAAATAATCAAGTTACAAGAAATTTATAGCACACTGTAATAAGGTGTAATAATGCTGCAAGAGCAGAGGAGAAAGTCCTAAAACAGCTGTGGGATGACAGACTTCCTAGAGAAGATACCACTGGGTTTTGACAGATGAGTAGGAGTTATGCAGATGAAATGGGGAGGAATGGGAGGGAAACAGCATTCTGCATGGAAGGAACAGCATGAGAAAAGGCACAGAGGCAAGAAACATCACTGTGAGTTCTGGGAAACCACTGTGTTGCTAAAGCAGAAATTGTGTAGGAGGAAATGGTAGGAGATGAGACTGGGGAATGATTCCAGTGGAATAATGAACTAGAAACGTCAATGGGGGCCAGAAAGCAGTGGGATATTCACTTTGATGTGCTAAAATAGAATAACAGACACCCTAGAATTCTACATGCAGTGACAATATTTTCAAGAATGAGGACAAAATTTTTTTTGTAAACAAAAACTAAAAGAGCTTATCACTAGTAAACTCTTATTAAGGAATTTATCAAGGCTATTCTTTTTTTTTTTTTTTAAGGCTATTCTTTAGGCAGAAGGAAATGGATCCCAGATGGAAGGTCTGAGAGTGAATTTAAAAAATGATTGCTACCGAACCAAACATCGGTCCACCTGCTCGCCCGTGTGAAGTAAAGCCAATCTACCGACACCGGGCTGTGATAAAGGAAAATGCAGCGTTTATTGCTGGGTGCCAAGCAAGGAGTTTACACAGCTAATGCTTAAAAGATCTGAACTCCCTGATGGCTTTAAGGAAAGGTTTTTAAGGACAGTGTGAGGGAGGGAGGTTGTGGGGTGTGTGATCAGCTGGTGGACATTCTTCTGATTGGTTGGTGGTGAGGTAATAGGGAGTCAACATCATCAACCTTCTGGTTCCAAGAGGTCTGAGGTCTAAGTGCTGTGGGTGGTATACCGTTAACATCTTCCACCTGGTGGGGCTTTCGGTATCTGAAAAATAGCTCAAAGGACGTGACTCAGGATATTATCTACGGCCCTTGAGGAGGAGCTAAAGGTTCTTGACTTTGTTTAATGGTTACACTTATTATTTTGTCTTGCTTAACTCTGACTCTTTTCCTTTGCTTCTGCATTTTCTCACTCCTCTGATTAAATTTATTCTTTAGAACTTGGGGAAGGCCTAGGAGGCTAAAGTTTTTCTACAAACAAGAGACAGGTGGAGGAAAAGGAGGGGTGTTCTGTCTAGGAGGGCCCCATAGAGTCCTGCTCGGTTACATGATCAGACGAAATATTGGTGAGATATTGGTTAAATCTAAACAAACATTGATTGCATAAAACAATGATGTCTAATTGGTAGGATTTAAAAATCAGAACAGGACTAAAATAAAGGAAAACAATGGTATATAAGTTGGCTGATTAGGGTTAAACTCTTCTCAGGTCCTTATGTCTTTTGTTTTTTGATTTTTCTGGAGGAGGATAACAGTATTACTTAATTTTAGATTTTTCTATGTAAAGCATGCACATTAAAATGGCTAGAGTAACCCTAAGGAATAGATACAGAATATGTAAATTCCATACGGATAGAAAAGGGGAAAAAAGGAGTGAGAGAAGAAAGGCAAATTCAGTAATCCTAAAGAAAGGAAAAAGGAAGAAAAATAAGATAAAAATTAAAAAGGAGAGATTCTACTTCTGGTAATGGCAAGATAGCTCCTATCAGACCAACCCTCCTAGAGATAGCAATTATGAACTCTGGACAAAATATGAAGAACAACTAACTTCCTGAAGGCTCTGGAAAGAGATCAAGATCAGGAAGAGACTAGAGGGGAGCCAACATTTAGAAGAAGGAACAGCCAACACATGCAAAAATATGTAAAATCTCACAAATTTAATATTGAACCAAAGAAGCCAGAAGCAAGAGTCTATGCTGGAGAATTCCATTTGTATAAAGTACAGAAACAGGCAAATCTAAACAGTACTGTTAGAAGTCAGGATAGCACTTAGCCTCCGCGGGGCGGGGATAGTGACTGGAGGGTTTCTGGGACCCTGGTGGGTTCCATTTCTAGATCTGGGTGCCGGTTACGTGGGTGCGCCCACTCAGTGAAGATTCATCAAAATTGACATGGTATGTGCAATTTTCTGTATGTATATGGTGCTTCAGTACACACTTAAAAAATTGAAAAGGGAGCAGAAACAAGGCAAGTAGGTAGGCAAAGGCAGACTGTGAAGGGGCCTCAATTCCAGACCAAGGAGTGTGGATGTGACCTTGTGGGAAGTGGGAGGGCTTAAGGGGAAATGAGGTGTCAGGGATGCTCCCTAGCTGCAGGATGGAGCTGGATTTTATTGAGAAGACTGGCCAGAATCTGGGTTTCCGATGATGATGAGGACCTCAGCCAGGACGGAGGGTATGGAGTTGGAGGGACAGGACAGATTTGGAAGCAGAAGGACTTGGTGATTAATTGGGTGCTTGAGGCCAGGGGAGGAGACGGAGGAGTCAGAAAGGGTTCTTGTCACTGCAGGTAAAGAGTGAGTGAGGGGCTGCGGGGAAAGAAGCAAGTTTGCTGGAGGATTTTTTCTGAGAGGCCATGTTGGGAGGCCACGGAAACAAACAGGTGGAGGAGCAGCTAAGCAGGGGCGGGGGGTGGGAGGTGCAGGGCCAGGAGTGGGGAAGCAGAGGGTGGGGGAGGGGGCCGCAAAGGCGAGATCCTAGGTAGACAGAAGGGAACCCACTCTCCAGAGCTGCCACACCTGGGGGTGGGGACTACGTGTGAGGAGGCAGGTTTCCGGGCCGTAGAACTCAGAACATCACATGACATACACAGACGCTCCTAGGGTCTAATGATCTGGGTAAGTGGGAACCACTACTGTTTTGAAGTTTGCAGTCACTAGTTGTCTTAGTTAGCTTAGTTATTGCTCATCATTAAGCAGCTTGTCTTTAGGAAGATAATAGCATTGCCTTCATTTCTTTATCACAGGATCCAGGTTTCACATTCTGGGTCTCCTGGCCTGCCCCAGCTCCACACTGTTATCTGTGCCTGCGGAAACAGGGTGGAGCCCGAGAGAGACAAAGGACACATGCAGCGTCCTAGCTCATGACCTTGGGCTAATCTTTTCCCTCTGTGGGTCTCGGTTTCCTCGTTACAGGTTGTCTGATTACAAGCGCTTTGCACACACAGCACTACCCATGAGATTCCATCTCAGGTCTGCTGTGCCCCAAACCTGCCCTGTTCCTTGGAACCAGTCTGTCACCGAAAATAAATGGAGGCATAAGGTCACAGTGTGAGGGGCTTTTATGGGGAGGCTTGAACGCCAGGCAAGGAAGTCAGACTTCGTTTGAGCTAGCTCATTTCATTTTTTAAAAAAATTCATTTATTTTATTTTATTTATTTTTGGCTGCGTTGGGTCTTCTTTGCTGTGCGCGGGCTTTTACTAGTTGCAGCGAGCGGGGGCTACTCATCGTTGCAGTGCGCGGGCTTCTCATTGCAGTGGCTTCTCTTGTTGCAGGGCACGGGCTCTAGGCGTGTGGGCTTCAGTAGTTGTGGCACGTGGGCTCAGTAGTTGTGGCACACGGGCTTTAGTTGCTCCACGGCATGTGAGATCTTCCCAGACCAGGGCTAGAACCCGTGCCCCCTGCATTGGCAAGCAGATTCTTAACCACTGTGCCACCAGGGAAGTCCCTGAGGTAGGTTATTTCCAGGCAGTGGTAGAGGGTCAGAAGATAGCTCCTTTTTTTTTTTTTTTTTTGTGGTAAGCGGGCCTCTCACTGTTGTGGCCTCTCCCGTTGTGGGGCACAGGCTCCAGACATGCAGGCTCAGCGGCCATGGCTCACCAGCCCAGCCACTCCACGGCATGTGGGATCTTCCCGGACCGGGGCACGAACCCGCACCCCCCGCATCAGCAGGCAGACTCTCAACCACTGCGCCACCAGGGAAGCCCGATAGCTCCTTCTCTGAAAGGACATCTTCCTGCTTCTTCTCACTGTGTAGGCATGAGAAGGGGCCTCATTGGCTGGAAACTCTGAGTCATGGTGACCTCACAAAGACCACGACACTGCCTGGAGTTGGGGGGAGCCTAGGTAAGCTTCAGTGTGGCCCTGGGAAAGTCCCAGGGGTGGAGGCAGCCTCCACAAGGCAGTTACCACCTTGACACCCCCTCCCTGGGTAAAAGTCTTCCCGCTCTGGCTGTAATTCCACAGTTAGAACTTCATATCTTTGACTAACGGCTGAATTTCTGTTACCATGTGGATGCCCCAGGTGGAGGTAACACATTGAACTTTTACATCAGCACTTAAGTCTCGTGGACAAAGAGTTTAGGCTATCAAGTTCTGAGAATGCGGTGGATGGGAGTCTGGGGGAGGAGAGGGAGAGTCAGAAGACTCAGGAGGGACTACCACAGCCTGGGGGGAAGAGGAGGCTGAGAAGCTAAAAGCCAGACTTGAGCCTTTTCTCACGGCCCCCACCCAGCCATCACCCAGGGGGAGGAAGGGACGGTGAGGATGGACGTTTATGTGGGGAACTGCTGGGGGCCAGACGCTACGATCATCCCTATGTGCATTATCGCATTTTATTCCCTACCTTACCTTGTGGATTGAGTATTAATATAGACATGCAGTGTGGTGAGGCTAACCTTCCCAGGTTCATACCGTTGGTGAGAGACAGAGCAGGTTTCAAATTCAAGTCCAGCTGACTCCAAAGCCCTGGATTTGTGCATTATAACTGGGCATCAGGAGAGGCGCGTTGTTTTCACTGGACTTTTCCTCTAGGGTAGAGGCCTAAGAGTGGCAGAGGGAATGGGGGAAACGGGAAGACGCGGCTTCGCTGAGTGATTCGTACCTTGGGAATCTCTGGGATCTTGTAGGGAAAACTGTGAGCTAAGAATACCTGGGTTGGAATCCTTCCTCTGCCACTTTCTGGAGACTTTGCAAAAATCTATTTATGTCCCTGATCAGTCTGAATTAACACGCCAGTAAATGAGGTTAATGATACCTGTCTTGAAGAGTTGTCAATCATCCATTTATCCCCTTATTCCGTTAAAGTGTTCTGAACCTTCTCTGTGTGCTAGGCACTATGCCATGTCCTGGGGAAACAGGGGTAATAGACACTCACCAAGCTCATTTTCTAAAGTGGAGACATACAAGTAAACAGAGCAATCCTCTGGTACAGAGTGATCACATGACGTGGGCACCTTACCCACATTTGAGGGTCCCAGGAAGACTTCCAGGAGGAAAAACACCTAAGCTGGCGTCTGGAAAGTGACTAGATGTTAACCAGGGAAAGTGATGGAGGTTTAGGTGAGTAGTCTTGGGGAAGTTTACAAGAAGAGGAAAGAGTATTTGCAAAGGCCCCATTTGAAGCACTAGGAGAAGTTGGAAGTGGCTCAAGCATAGGGCTGGGGAAGGGGATGGATGTAGCTGGAGAGATGCAGGGGCAAGGCCTGTGGGCTGAGGGTCCTGGCAAAAGAAACAGACATCAGACTGAAGATTAGAGGGTCTCCCCTTGTGGCCTGTCCACCAGCTATGTGATGATCACTTTGGGGAGGGTTGGAGGGGGAGAGCTTGATAAAAGGCCCCCTCAGAGCCTCCTCAGGGCTGCAAAGTGGAATTTCTAAGAGTGAGGCCTGGAAATCTGTCTTTTAGGACATATAATATAACCCACACGCCACAGTCTAAAAAGCCATAAGAAGTCACAGAGAGGTTCTAAGAGGGGATTGGCATGGTTGAATTTGCATGCATTTTTCCTTCATCTAAGAGTATCTTTTTTTTGGTAGGGGGCACCACACTGTGCGGCATATGTGGGATCTTAGTTCCCTGACCAGGGATTGAACCCATGCCCCCTGCAGTGGAAGCATGGAGTCCTAAACACTGGACCACCAGGGAAGTCCCTTCTAAGAGTTTCTTTATTTTTCCTTCACCCCTGAAGAATAACTTTGCCAGTTATAGAATTTGTGGTTGACAGTTCTTTTTTTTTGGCACTTAAAAAATGTGTACCACTTCTTTCTGGCCTCCATGGCTTCAGATGAGAAAATTGCTGTGATTTGAATTGGTGTTCTCCATAGGTAATTCTCTCTGGTTGCTTTTAAGATTTTTTTTTTCATTGCCTTTAGTTTTCAGAAGTTTACTCATGATGTATTTTGGTATGGATTTCTTTTTTTTCTTTTAATTAAATTAATTAATTAATTTTATTTATGGCTGTGTTGGGTCTTCGTTGCTACACACGGTCTTTCTTTAGTTGTGGTGAGTGCGGGCTATGCTTCGTTGTGGTGCGTGGGCTTCTCATTGTCGTGGCTTCTTTTGTTGCAGAGCATGGGCTCTAGGTGTGTGGGCTTCAGTAGTTGTGGCACACGGGCTCAGTAGTTGTGGCTCGCGGCCTTAGTTGCTCCGTGGCATGTGGGATCTTCCTGGAACAGGGCTCGAACCCGTGTCCCCTGCATTGGCAGGTGGATTCTTAACCGCTGCACCACCAGTGAAGGCCTGTTTGCCCGTTTTTAAATTGGGTTGTTTGTCTTTTTGTTGTTAATTTGTAAGAGTTCTTTATATGTTCTAGATATTTGACTCTAATCAGATACATGATTTACAAATATTTTCTCACATCCTGTAAGTTGTGTTTTCACTTCCTAATATATCTTTTGATGCACAAGTTTTTAATTTTGCTGATGTTCTGTTTACCTATTTTTTCTTCTGTTTCTTATGCTATTGGTGTCATATCTAAGAAATCATTGCCAAATTCAAGGTCATGAAGATTTATGCCTATGTTTTTGCCTATGTATTTATGCCTCTTATATTTAGGTCTTTAATCCATTTTGAGTTAACTTTTGTATCTAGTGTGAAAAGGGTCCAATTTATTCTTTTAGATATTGATTTCCAGTTGTCCCACCACCATTTGTTGAAGAGACTATTCTTTCCCCACTGAAGGGAGTTGGCATCCTTGTCAAAAATCAATTGACCATAGATGCATGGATTTATTTCTGGACTCTCAGTTCTATTCCATTGGCCTATATGTCTATCCTTTTGCCAGTACCACACTATTGAATGTAATTTTAAAGGAAGATCTTTGTGGCTTAATTTGGAAAATGGTTTATTGGGAGCTGCCCTTACACACAGAGACCCTTGTTGAGAGGGCAATTCGAAGACAGAGCCCCAAAGCAATGGGAGCTGTACTTGGGTTTAGCGGTTGTGATGGAGATATGGGGAGATATTTGGGAGATTTTCTGGAGCCAGAATTAGCAGAACTTGGCCCAATTTGGATTCAGCAAGTGAAGAAGAGAGTAGTCAAGGATAATATTTTTTCTGGTTTGGGTAATGGTGCCAGTTTCTTGCAACGTAGGAGAATAAGAGGGTCTGATATGGAGGAAAGCTGGCATGTTCTGTTTCGGATTCTCTAGGTCTGAGGGACCTCAGTGTCATGTGTGTGTGCACACATACTCACATGAGCGCCTAACACATTCCCGGCCTATACGACTGATAAACATGTTCTCAAAGAGGAACTGGAAGACCCACTGATAGTTCCTCCTCCGGAGAGCTCCAGAAACCCCTGTTAAAGGCCTGGAAAGGTTCACAGAAGTGGAGGAGAGAGGATGGGAATCGGTCCATGGTTCTGTCGGTCTCTGACTGGACTAGGTGTTTTATGGCCTCCCTCTACTCTCCTTATTTGGGGCCCCAGAGCCTGGGGGCAAAGGCCAATAGGTAGCTGTGCAGTGACCTCCTTTAGCTCTCTTGGGTCCCACCCAAGCCCCTCAGCAACCATCACTCTTCCCAGTGTACAACTTCCCTTTGGTGGAGGGTAAGATGTGGGCTACCCCCCACTGTCAGGCAGCTCTGAAGCCTTGCCTGTCTGCTGCAGGGTGGAGGAGGAAGACTGAGGGAACAGGAGAAAGTGGGGGAGATCGCTCTTTTCTCATGGATGAAGGAGGGTCAGCCAGAGCTGGGACATGTGCCTTTCTGCCCAGTGACCAGTATCATGCATCTGCTGGGTCAGAGGGGTAGAAATTATTCTCTTTCACAGGCTAAACCGGTGAGGCCTTACAAAACCCTGCTGACTGCCTCATAGGCTGTACCTGACTCATATTTTTTTCCAGGTTGAAAATGCCTCCCTTTGTTAACTATAGCCTGTGTGTGTGTGTGTGTGTGTGTGTGTGTGTGTGTGTGTGTTTCACAAGAGGAGAATTCGGGTGGGGTGATCCAGGGTCTTTTGGAGCCTGAGGCTTTTTATAATTTGGAGGCTCCTCTTTAAGTAGAAGAAGACAAAATGTGAACACAAACTTAAGGACAGTCCCTTTGGAAAAGAACTATACGAGAAAGGAGGCTTGATATTTTCAATTTCATTAGCTTCAGGTTAAAATCACCTCTGGTGCTGATGGTAGGTGAACGCTTCCTTCCTCTGAGGCAGATTGCAAGGCTCTGCTTGAACTGCGTGCTTGGGGGTGACGGCAGGTCCTGCTGGGCTCTGAGCACCTTACTGTTCTCTGCCCACAGTGCCTCGCAGAGAGTAGCAGAACAAGTACTTACATTTAGAGAAGACCTTCAGTGGGCCACGTGGGCTGCGTGCCAGACACTGAGACTTCAACTACTCTTGGGTGGCAGGTTTTATGCTCCCCATATTAGAGATGAGCAGGGTGAGAGCCAGAGCAGGAGTGTCTCTTTCCCAGATTTACTAACACTACTGAGAGGATGAGCTGAGATTTGAACCCAGGACTACATGACTCCAGATCTATGTGTTTCCAAAGCCAAGCCATAAACATGCACAGCAAAATTTATGGGATGAGTAAATGACTTAGTGAATGAGTTAGTGCATAAATGAATAATAAATGAATACGTGTTGAAATGAACTAGTGACAGAATGGATGAATGAAGAGATAAAAAGATGAAATAACAAGCTCACTTATTGAAAATTTACTGTGTGCCAGGTGCTGTGCTAGATTCTTAGGGATCTTCTTGTCTAGTGAGGAAACCAGATATTGTGTGCCAAGAAAGGGGAAGTGGATAAGATGCCCTGGGAACTTATAAGTGGACCTCACCTGTCTGGGGGACCTGGAAGGCTCATAACATATAAGCTGAAATCTGAAGGGGTGAAACTGTGGGTGTTAGTCAGGGAATGCAGCTGGAGAAGGGGGTGCCCAACCTATGGAGGGCCAGAATTAACCTGGGAGCTTGGCTCTTTGGAGAAACTCAAAGGAGTTGAGGGATGTTGGAATGAAGGGGTGGGGTATAGAGGGAGTATGGAGGGGCAAGAAAGGAGAAAAGGGAGTTGGGGCCAGACACAGAAGGGCCTTTGAGGTCCTGCTAAGGATTGGGGATGCTGTCCTGAAGACAACGGGAAGCCACTGAGGGTAGGAAGTCAGGTGGCATAAAGAGGTGGTCTTGGCTGCCCTGAGGGCCAGTGGGGTGGGTCATCTTCCTCCCTTTGACCTCCACTTCCTTAAGTATATAATGCAGTAGTCATACCTAACTTCTGGGACTGTGTGTGTGTGCAGGGAGATTTTGTTAGCAGATGTGCATGCCTGGCCTTTAGACTTTGCTCAGTACATGTTGGAAAAGCCACTCTTGCCTGACTTGCTCTCCTTCTGCATCTCCTCCCAGGGACCAACTCCTGCTTAAGAACACCATGCACGCAGGTGAGCTGTCCCTACAATTCCCGTAGGAAGGGTGGCCCAGGTATGGGGGTAGGATAGAGTGGGAGGATTGGGGAGTTCACCCAGCAGTCAGATTGCTGGGCTGAGACAGGCTCTGTTTTGGTTGATTGCTCAGGTGCCTGCCACACCCAGAGCAAACTGCTAAGGGCCGTGGGCAGCTCTGTCAAGGCTGCTTTGGGAATCTAGAACCACAGTCATTCACAGAATAGTTCTAGAAACTTAGGGGTTGGCTGGAAGTAGGGTAAGTAAGGAGGCTCCCCCTTCCCTTTTTCTGCCTTAAGGGGGATCCTCATTGGTCTAGTATTTGTGGACTTCTTACTGTGGACCTGGCATTGTGTTAGGTGCTGGGGATGCCCCTGGCACTAAGATGTGCATAGTTCTCTCCAGTGGGGAGCTCATCTCTAGCAGGGGCTGGACCACTAAACAAGTCATTGGAATAAAGTGCCATGAATCATTTGCTCAGAAGAGTGGGATCGGCAAGGATAGTAGGAGGAGGTTCCAGGACAAGGCAATTGCATGTAAGGGCCGTGAGCTGCAAGGGAGCAGGGTGTGGTCAAAGAAGGGAACACAGGGGATGGGGCTGGAGCTGAGAGAGCCAGGGGAGAGCCGTGCAGGACAGGACTGGACAGGTGGGCTGGACGTGGTCATGAAGAACCTCGTAAGTCACCCCAGGGACTTCATGCTAAGGATGGTGGGGAGCCATGGAAGGGTTTCAACAGGTGAGGCTCAATTTGCCTTTCTCTCTCTCAGGAGCTCAACAGTAGGCTATTGGACAGAAGGGAGCAGTGGCATTGAGAGAACTCCAGACCAGGCATGGCCATGAATCCAGGGGCTAGTCTGGTCCTCCGTGAAGACACAAAGATGATACCCACTCTCAACTCCACTGAGGCCCCTGGTTTAGGCTCTGACACCATCTCTGGGCCCAACCTAGATACAGACCTTGTTCCTGTCTTGAATCCACCCCTGGGTCCTGGCTTGGTTCTTGTTCCAGACCTTAATCCAACTCTGAGTCCTGTCTCAGAGGAGGCCCCTGGCCTGGCATCTGATAACACCCCCAGACCTGATGACAGCAGGGCCGCAGCTCCAGCCTCCCTCCAGATCACCACTGCCCACTCTGGTGAAGCTTTGGGTTTGGATTCCAATCACATCTCGACAGCTGACTCACAGAGGGCCCTAAGTCCAGCCTCAAACCTCGTTCTGAGCCCTGGCTCTACGGAAGCCCAGGGTCTGAGTTTGGGGAACCACTCTGGGCCAGATTCTGAGGAGGCCTTCAGCTCCCTCCCAAGCAAGAGTTTTGTTTTGGGTCAGAGTAACTCCAATCCTTCCAGGCCTGAATCAAACCCATTTAAAAGGTCTTATTCAAAAGAAACCCTTGTTCTGGGCCAAAGCACCTCCAGGCCAGGCTCAAAAACTCTCCTTATTCCAGCCCCAAACTCTTCTCTGGATCCTGATTCCAATAAGCTGCTCAGTGTGGGCTCAGGAAACATCTCCAAGCTGGACCTGAATGCAGCTCCAAGTTCTCCTGGGTCCCTAATGCCAGACATGAACGAGACCATCACTTTGGTTTCACATAACATCTCTGGATCTGTTTCAAAAAGAACCTTTGGTGCAGCCTGGAACACGAGTTCCAAGGGAACCATCAACATGGCTTCAAATGACAATCCCAAGTCTGATTTGAACATGACCATCACTCGGGCCTCATGCTTGACCCGGTTTCCTGGTCCCAGCGGGGCTATCAGCCTGCACTCCAGCACCCGGGGACCCAACTCCACCCCTTCTCCACCCTCATGCATGACCCCGATCCTGGACTCCAATGAGACTCTGAGCCTGGTCTCCAGCCTCATCTCCAGTGACACCTCCAGCCTGACACTGAGCAGCCAGCAGGACTGTTCCGAGGACAAGGGCATCCACACAGCGCCCATAGAGGGGAATCCGGGGAGCTGGAGCAAGATGACTAGTGTCGAGGTGGGCCAGTTCCCACTGGGGTTCCCCACCAGTGACGCCATGAACAAGGACTCCACAGCCTTCCAGAGCATCCCTCAGGGTGAGTAAGGCCAGAGCGCCAGCCCCAGAGAGGACACTGACCTGGAAGAACCCTATTCAGACTTGTAGGGCAGGGAGGGGAGAGGAGAGGGGAAAGGAAGGGAAGAGTATGCAACGGATAACATGTAATATATTAACTATATGTGAGAAGGGGACAGCATGCAATGAATGACATGCAATATATTAATTATACATGAGAGATCTAGTGCTTGCTGTGTGATTTGGGACAAGTTACTTAATCTCTCTGAGTTTCAATTTTCTTAACTGTAATATAATATCTCCATATAATCATACTTTCATTCTGTCCAAATTACAAGTCAACTAACTAACTATACCTTCCTTTCCTTATTGAGAAATTTCAGGTCTGTCTTCTCAAGTCACAGTTTGAACAGTGGAGCAGGCAGGCTTGAGTTTTTGAGGTCCCCACCTAAGTGAAGCCTTGGGGTCCAATCTGGAACCTGTGGCTCACTTCTGATGTGCAAGCGTTCTGTAAAGGAATCCCCCACCAGTTTTTGATGTTGTGAAGATCTTCTCCCTATTATTTATATCTCCAAATATATTTTTTTTTTTTTTATGCGTTACGCGGGCCTCTCACTGCTGTGGCCTCTCCCGCTGCGGAGGACAGGCTCCGGACGCGCAGGCCCAGCGGCCACGGCTCACGGGCCCAGCCGCTCCGCGGCACGCGGGATCCTCCCAGACCGGGGCACGAACCCGCGCCCCCTGCATCGGCAGGCGGACTCTCAACCACTGCGCCACCAGGGAAGCCCTCCAAATATTTTTGTTTGTTCATGCACCAATACCGTATTGCAATTAAAAAAAATTTACCATGGGTTTCCCTGGTGGCGCAGTGGTTGAGAGTCTGCCTGCTGATGCAGGGGACACAGGTTTGTGCCCCGGTCTGGGAAGATCCCACGTGCCGCGGAGTGGCTGGGCCCGTGAGCCATGGCCGCTGAGTCTGTGTGTCTGGAGCCTGTGCTCCGCAACGGGAGAGGCCACAGCAGTGAGAGGCCCGTGTACTGCAAAAAAAAAAAAAAAATTTACCATGGCTTTGCAAGTATGCATTCATATCTGATAGGGTGAAAACCCCTCTTTAAAGTTCTCAAAACTATTCTGAGGACAACAGCATCCACACCATGCCCTGGAGGCTATTTGAACACCCCCATTCTTCTATATACATTTTAAAATGCATTTGTCTAGGTCCTCAAAAAATCTTTCTGGCATTTTTATTGGAATGTTATTAATCTATCCATCTATTGGAGTTTTACTTTACTTTTTTATTTTTTAAGCAAAAATTTTTTAAATTAATTTTTGACGGCGCTGGGTCTCTGTTGCTGCACGTGGGCTTTCTCTAGTTGTGGCGAGTGGGGGCTACTCTTCATTGCGGTCTGTGGGCTTCTCATTGCGGTGGCTTCTCTTGTTGCGGAGCACGGGCTCTAGGTGCACAGGCTCAGTAGTTGTGGCTCGCGGGCTCTAGAGCACAGGCTCAGTAGTTGTGGCGCATGGGCTTAGTTGCTCTGCGGCATGTGGGATCTTCCCGGACCAGGGCTCGAACCCGTGTCCCCTGCATTGGCAGGTGGATTCTTAACCACTGTGCTACCAGGGAAGTCCCAAGTTTTACTTTATATGGGATATATCCTTTACTAGAATTTAAAAAATTCTCCATAAAAGACTAGTGCATTTTTGGATAGGTTAATTCTTAGGTACTTTACAGTTCTTATTGCTACCATGAATCATGCCTTATTTTCTAATACAATTCTTATTTTGTACTGATGATGCTGATGATGTAGAGGAACTTTGTTTACACAAGTTGGTCTTTTTGTTTAAACAGCTTTATTGAGATAAAACTTACATATCATAAAAGTCACTCAAAGTGTACAATTTAATGGTTTTAAAATATACATAGAATTATGCAACCATCACCACCACAATCAATTTTAGAACATTTTCCAAAGTGGCTGAACTATTTTACATTCCCACCAGCAGTATATGACACTTGTTATTGCTTGTCTGTCTTTTTTTTTTTAACAAAAAGCTAGGAATCCTTTTGAATTTCTTAAAATCATTTTTATCTTTTATTTTTATACAATTTTAAATGTTACACTCCATTTACAGTTATTACAAACTATTGGCTATATTCCCCATGTTGCACAATACATCCTTGTAGCCTATTTTACACCCAATAGTTTATACCTCCCACTTGTCTGTCTTTTTGATTATAACCATCTTAGTGGGTGTGAAGTATCTCATTGTGGTTTTGATTTGCATTTCCCTGAAGGGTAGTAATATTGAACGACTTTTCATATGCTCTCAGCCACTTCTATATCTTATTTGGATAAATGTCAATTCAAATCCTTTGCCCACTTAAAAAATTGGGCATGTCTTTTTATTATTGAGTTGTAAGTGATCTTTATATATTCTAAATATAAGTTATATCCCTTATCCCCAGATAAGATACATACCTTATCAGATATATAATTTGCCAATATTTTTTAAACTATGGGTTGTCTTTTTGTTTTTTTCGTGGTGTCCTTTGAAACACAAAAGTTTTAAATTTCAATCATGTCCAGTTTATTTTTTCTTTCATTGTTTGTGCTTTTGGTGTCATATGTAAGAAATTATTACCTAATCCAAGATCATGAAAATTTATGCCTATGTTTTCTTCTAAGAGTTTTATAATTTTAGTTCTGAAATTCAGGTCTTTGATCCATTTTGAGTTAACTTTTGTATATGGTGTGAAATTAGGGTCCAACTTCATTCCTTTGCATGTGGAGTCCAGTTACTATTGTGATACAATTCACATATTATACAATTTACCCATTTAAAGTGAACAATTCAATGGCTTTTGGTATATTATTAATCTTTTAAAAATTGTAGTAAAATATATATAACATACATATGCCATTTTAAACATTTTTTAAAATAAATTTGTTTATTTTATTTTTGACTGTGCTGGGTGTTTGTTGCCGAGCGTGGGCTTTTCTCTAGTCGTGGCGAGCGGGAGCTACTCTTCGTTGCGGTGTGTGGGCGTCTCATTGCGGTGGCTTCTCTTGTTGTGGAGCACGGGCTCTAGGAGCGTGGGCTTCAGTAGTTGTGGCATGTGGGCTCTAGAGCACAGGCTCAGTAGTTGTGGCGCATGGGCTTTTTTGCTCCGTGGCATGTGAGATCTTCCCGGACCAGGGCTTGAACCTGTGTCCCCTGCATTGGCAGGCAGATTCTTAACCACCGTGCCACCAGGGAAGCCCTTAAACATTCAGTGGCATTAGTCGCACTCACAATATTGTGTAACCATTACCACTATCTATTTCCAAAACTTTTTCATCATCCCAAATAGAAGGTCTCACCATAGGCAATAACTCCCCATTCCTCTCTCCCCAGTCCCTCGTAAGCTCTAATCTACTTTCTGTCTCTATGAATTTGCCTACTCTAGGTAACTCATGAAATGGAATCATACATTTGTCCTTTTGTACCTGGTTTATTTCACTTAGCATAATGTTCATCCATGTTGTAACATGCATCAGTACTTCATTCCTTTTTATGGTTGGATAATATTCCAATGTATGTACCACATTTTATTTGTCCATGGACAAATATTTGGGTTGTTTCCACTTTTTGGCTCTTATGAATAATGCCGCTATACACATCAGCACACAAGTATCTGTTTGAACGCTTGCTTTCAATTCCTTTAGGTATATACCTAGGAGTGGAATTGCTGGATCATATGGTAATTCTATGTTTAGCTTTTTGAGGAACAGCCAAATTATTTCCCATATCAGCTGTACAATTTTGCATTCCCTCCAGAAATGTACAAGGATTCTAAAGTACAAGGGTTCCAATTTCTGCACTACTAATCTCTCCTTGCCAACACTTGTTATTTTCCATTTTTTAGAGAACATTTTTATAATAGCCATCTTAAAGAGTGTGAAGTAGTATTTTATTGTGATTTTAATTTGCATTTCCCTAATGACTGATGATGTTGAGCATTTTAACATGCTTATTTGCCATTTGTATATCTTTTTATGGAGAAATAATTATTCAATCCTTTACCCATTTTCAAATTTGGTTGTTTTTTGTTGTTGAGTTTTAGGAGCTCTTTACACATTCTGGATATTAATTCCTTATCAGATGTACAATTTGTAAATATTGGCACCCATTCTGTGAGTTGTCTTTTCATTCTTTTGACATTGTCCTTTGATGCATAAAAGTGTTTAATTTTGATGAGAACCAATTTGTCTACTTGTTTATTATCTGTTATTTTGGTGTTATGTTCAAGGAATTGTTGCCATATCCAATGTCATGAAGATTTCCCCCTATGTTCTCTTCTAAGAGTTTCATAGTTTTAGCTTTTAAGTTTAGTCTTTAAGTTAATTTTTGTATGTAGTATGAGGTAGGGGTCCAACTTCATTCTTTTGCATGTGGATATCCAGTTTTTCTAGCATCATGTGTTGAAAAGAGCATCCTTTTTCCACTGAATGGTCTTGAGACCTTTGTCAAAAATCAATTGACCATATATATGAGGCTTTATGTCTATTTTATTCCATTGGTCTTTATGTCTGTCCTATGCCAGTACCACACTGTTTTGATTTCTATAGATTTGTAGTAAGTTTGGAATCAGAAAATATGAGTCTACCAACTTTGTTCTTTTTCAAGATTGTTTTGGCTATTTAGGGTCAATTTTTCTTTTTTAATAGGAGCATTTTGTCCATTTGGATTTTTAAAAACAATGTATTTTCAAACTGTATTTGTCTTTTAAAAACTTTTTCAAGGTATATAACATATATCAGTAAAATACGTAAAGTGCACTACTAACCTTAAGTGTACAGCTTGATGAATATTTACATACCTATACACACTGGTAACTACCACCCAGATCAAGACACAGATCTTTTCCAGCATCCCAGAACCTTCCCTTGTGATCCTTTCCAATCAATACCCCTTCTTCTGGGGCAGGGTTTCTCAGTCTTGGCACTATTGACATTTTGTGTTAGATAGATCTTTGTTGTGTGAGTGTGGGTGCGTGGGGAGCTGTTCTATGCATTGTAAGATGCACCCCTGGTCTCTGCCCAGTAGATGCTATTAGTAACATCCCCCCTCACAAGTTGCCCTCAGCTAACAACAGCCATAGAGGGAACAATTCTGATTTGTATCACCATAGACTAGTTTTGCCTGTTTCTGAACTTCTTATCAATAGGATACTACAGTATATACTGTTTTGACTCTGGCTTCTTTAGCCCACCATGAGGTCATTTAGATTCATCCACATTGTTGCGTGTATCATAGTCGATTCTTTTGATTGTTTTGCAGTATTCCATCTTATGAACATACCACAATTTGTTTATCCATTCTTTGCTGATGGAGATTAGGATTTTTTCTACATTTTGGATATTATAAATAAAGTTACTTTGAACATTTTCGTGCATGTCTTTTGGTACACAGATACATTTATTTATCTAGAAGAGGAATTTCTGGGTCATAGCATAAGCATATGTTTAGCTTTAGTAGATATTGCCAATTTTTCAAAAGTGGTTGAATTAATTTACCGTCTCACCTGTGAGAGTTCCAACTACTCCATATCCTCACAAACGTTTGGTATTGTTAGTTTTCAAAATTTTAGCCATTCTGTTTGGTGTCTAATTATATTTTGGTGTGATTTTAATTTGCATTTTTTGATGACTACTGATGTTAAGCATCTTTTAATATGATTATTGTCAATTTGTATATCCTTTTTAAGAATATATTTATTTATTTTTGGCTGTGTTGGGTCTTAGTTGCTGCGCACAGGCTGTTTGTTGCAGCGTGCAGGCTTCTCTCTAGCTGTAGCACGTGGGCTCCTGAGTGTGCAGGCTCTCTAGTTGTGGCATACGGGCTCTCTAGTTGTGGTGCACAGGCTCTCTAGCTATGGCCTGCAGCCTCAGTAGTTATGGTGTTCAGGCTTAGTTGCCCTGCAGCATGTGGGATCTTTGTTCCCTGACCAGGGATCGAACCTGCGTCTGTTGCATTGGAAGGCAGATTCTTAACCCCTGGACCACCAGGGAAGTCTCTGTATATCCTTTTTTATGAAGTGCCTGTTCAAGTCTTTTGCTCATTTAAAAAATTTGGGTTGTCTTTTTCTTATAGATTTGTGGAAGTTCTTTATATTGATCTAATCCAGATATGTGTACCCAAAGGTTGTGAAAATAGTCTCATATTTTCCGCAAGAAGTCTTATTGTTTTTTTGTTCACATGAAATTTATAATGCATCATGTATTAATTTTGGAAAACAGTGTGAGAGAGGGACTTAAGGCTCATTTTCCCCCCATGTGGATATCTAATTGCTCCAGACCATTTATTGAAAAGACCTACTTTCTCCACTGAACTGCAGTGTCACCTTTGAGGTAAGTCAAGTGACTGTATATGCGTAGGTTTATTTCTGGACTCTTTCTGTCCCTTTGTTTGTCTATCCTTAACCATTGCTGTAGTTACTGTGTTTTAGAGTAAGTCTTGATATTTATTACTGTAAGTCCTCCGACTTTGTCCTTTCTCAAGATTGTCTATTCTAGGTGATTTACTTTTCCATACAGATTCTAAAAACAGCTTGTCTATTTCCATAAAATATAATAAAAATCTGTTAGATTTTCATTGGAATTTCATTGAATTTGTAAATCAATTTATGTAGCATTGTCTTCTTTATAAACTGTGTTTTCCAACCCATAGTCCATTTATATTTAATGTAATTATGGAGAGTTAAAAATTTTTTTTTTAATTTTAAACTGAAGTGTAGTTGATTTACAATTATGGGTAGCTTGATAGCTATCATCTTATGTTTGTATTCTTTGTTCTGCTTGCTCTATATTTCTTTTTTACTCCTTTTTTGGTTTTGGGGGTGTTTCTTCCTCCCTCTTTTCTCTGTTACTTGTGGGGAAGTTACTGTTTTAAGTCTTTTAGTGATTCTCTAGAAGTTACAATGTGCGTATTTAATTTATGACAAAGTCCAACTAATCAATGCATTTATCTTCCTCCCAGACAGTTTAAGACTTAGAAACATGTTAACCCCACTTAATCTCCCCCTCACCATCAATTTATATGCTCTCCTGGTAATGTATATTAATTCTGTCTTTTTCTTAACCCTGTAAACATTATTATTATTTTATGTAGTTAATGTTCTTATATTTACCAAAATATTAACCTCTTTTTCTTACTTGCTTGTTGCATCTCAGACCTTCCATCTGGGATTAATTCCCTTTTGCCTAAAATGCATCCTTTAGAATTTGCTTTAGTGAATTCTGCTGATGGCCGACTCTTTCCATTTTTGTCTGAAAATGCCTCTATTTATCCCTCATTCTTTAAAAAAAATTAAAACAATAAAAACTTGCAGAAAAGTTGAACTTACAGTATAAAAATTTTTTCTGAATAATTTGATAATAAGTTGCCAAATGATATCCTACCCATCTTGAATTTTAATATGTGTTTCTTACAATAAAAGATAAAAGTTAACCATCAGAATCAGGAAATTAATACTGATACACTGCTACCATCTAATCATCACGCCCCATTCAAATGTCACCAATTGTCCCAGTAATGTTCTTTATTAAAAAACGATACAGGTCAGAATCATTCATTGCTCTTTTTTGTCTCATCTGTTTTGTTTCCCCCAGCCCTCAGACTTTTCTTGGCTGTCATGTGCCTGATACACTGGAAGATTACAGGCCCGCTATTTTATAAGACGTGCCTCATTTTGGGTTTATCTGATGTGTCTTCATGATCAGATTCATGTCATACATCTTTGGCAGGAATAGCACAGACGTGATGCTTGGTTTTCCTCACTGCATCCTATCTGGTGGTGTATGATTCTGATTTGCTCCATTACTGGCGATGTTCACTTTGATCACTTGAGTACAACGGTTGCTGCCAAGGTTTTCCACTGTAAAGTCATTATTTACCCCTTTTTAGTAAATATTATGTATAAATATTATGTAAAAATGTTAAGGAGGTACTTTGAAACTATGTAAATATACCATTCCTCATCAAACTTTCAATTTAGTTATTTACTTATTTATATTAGTATGGACTTACGTTTTCCTAGTTTACTCGATGGACCATAATCTGTTGCTACCATCATTTATTGTGATACTCAAACTTTCCCGAGTTTAACCAAGGAATCCGTTTTGAGCAAGCTTTGTATCTCTTTGACGTGTTTCCATACTTCCTTGGGCTCTCTTCCTTGTTTTCTGATACAAGATGTCTCAGGCTCATCCTGCACTTTCTCTGCCCAAGTCCTAGAATCAGCCATTTCTCCAAGGAGACTTGTTCCTTTAGTACTTAGAAGCCAAGATTTGGTGCTAGCTCTATTCACTACTACTGAGGTGTCTCTGCTTCTCACTATTGACTCCATCCTCTGGTAGCCTCTGGTGGCCAAGTTACCCCTGAAGTTCCAGGGTCTCTCTCCTTGGGCTTCCCCTCAGCCCCCCTTAAGTCAAGGGCTCTATTGACCCTGCTCAGCCAATAGAGCCCATAGCTGGACCAATCACTGTGTCTGGGGGCACAGGACTCTCTTACTGGCCAAGCGTGGGTTCCAGGTCCACCTTTATTCATTTGTTTGTTTATTGACAATATTATATTGGTTTCAGGTGTAAAGCCCACCCTTATTTGAAGAGGGATGATGGGTGTGATTTGCAGCTTCACCTAGCTGTATGGAATGAGTAGCCTACATAGAAGACAGAGGCTTTTTCACCAGAAGAAAGATGAGGAACTTTGGGGCTGACAAAATAACATGTATCTACTATAACAAATAAGAGTTTAACTAGAAATTGTGATAACAACTGAAAGAAGAGAATAGGATGATGCACAAGAGGGTCACAGTGGGCCTTTCATTAGCCTGAAGGTCAGGGGAGGCCTCTTTGAGGAGTGGCAGGCAAGCAAAGACCTGAAGGATGGGGCTCTACCTGGGCAAGGGGGTGTGGCAGTGGAGCGGCCCAGGTAGAAGAAACTACCTGTGCAAAGGCCCTGAGGGGGAAGCTTGCTGGGCCTGGAAGGAGGCCAGTGTGGTGGGCGCATGGTGAGCGAGGGGAGAGCAGGGGGAGGTGAGGCTGGGGAGGTGGGCAGGGGAGACTGACCTGGCAGGGCCTTGAAGGCACTAACGAGGATGCTTGCTTTATGCTGGGTGAAATGGGGCCCCTGAAGGCTTTTAGGGATGGGAGCTCAGTCTGGCTGCTGGCGGAGTAAGGATTGGAGGGGCCCAGTGGGGGAGGTGGGAAGGGACTCTGCTACACCATATCTTTACCCTCCCTCTCCTCTCCTCAATGGAACTATGACCCGCAGGAGCCTTCGATGAAGTAGCCTCATGTCTGGTGAAGGTGCCAGGGCAGAGAGAGGATGGCAACAAAGTGGCTCTGGTATGCTTCCTGCTAACACCCACCTGACTTTTCTGGGATGCCCTCTCCCCCCGCGCCCACCCCACCCCCAGCATTCCTTGTTTCTCTGCCTGGCTCTTCTCTCCTCCTTGGTACTCATCATCTGGAACACAACAGGCTTTATAAGTTTATCTTGTTTCTTGTTATTCTCTCGCACTGGGATGCATCCTCCATAAATCAGGGATTTTTGTTTGTCTTATTCCCAGCTGCATTCCTAGCACCTAGAGCAGTGCCTGGCATATCCTAGGTGCTCGATAACAGTTTTTTAAACCATGGAATGAATTGTGAGAGGGTTTCTAAAAGCGGAAGAAAAGGGAATTCCCTGGTGGTCCAGTGGTTAGGACTAGGGTTCGATCCCTGGTCGGAGGAGTAAGATCCTGCAAGCTGTGTGGCATGGCCAAATTAAAAAAAAGGGGGTGGGGTGGGGAGAAAAGCTAGATATGACCTTTTTCAGGACACAAGCCCAACCCAGGTCTTAGCCATGCAGCAGGCCTCGGGAGGCCAGAGAAAGCCAGCATCTACAGATCTTGGTGAGGGCCAGTGGGGGCAGACTGGACAGGCTGGTGGTTGTGAGTGTGACACACGGAGTGTGGGTGAGCCTGGTTGGTGGACAGAGTCTGGAGGCAGGGGGCCCACCCAGGCCAGGCCGTGCAACCTGTTCTCTTGATGGGAGGGGTGGGAAAGAGCTTGTGGCATCTTTGACCCACCACACTGTCCATTAGATTTTCTTGTTTTGCTTCCTTTACTATATATTTTATCTGTTTCATGTTTCTTTCTTCTTCTGCCTTACGATAATGAGAACTAATAGGTTAATTAGATGTTGGTTAATGTTTTCCCTCTCTCAGGTTGCAGAATACCTTAATCCGTCTAGTGTGTGCCCTTAAGAAGGGTAGATATTAGAAGGCTCTTATCACTTACGATGGCATTTCAGCTTGAGGTGCTGGGACCCTTTCTGTCCCATTGGCTCCTGCCTCTTCTCCCTTGCTTGGAGAGGAGAGAATGCTTTGCAGTCCCTGTTATCTGGTCCTCCCCCAAATGCTAGCCTACAGGGATTATCCCCAACCTCCCCGCTGCCACCACGATCTTCTCAAGTCTTCAGCCCCCTCAAGTTCCCCTGTGGTTTCTCACTTGTGTTGAGCTGACACTGGGGGCTGGCAGCTGGGGAGTAGCAGGCCGGCTTGCCTGCAGGTGGCAGGTGGCTAAGGGGGGGTGTAGGGACAGCCCCTGAGGGCTGGGTTCAGTGTGGCTCTCACCCTGCGGCTTTGCCCTCTGCTGCCCCCGAGGTCGAGAATGCCCTCAGCCTCCAGAAGAGCCAGGATGTGCTGGACGTGGAAGAAGAGAAGAAGATGACGGTGTGTGAGCAACTTGAGGTCTGTGACATCCGGGTGGGGAGGGGGCGGACGTCCTGAGTCCACCCACTGATGAGGCTGGAGTGGGGTGCGATGGGCAGAGCACAGTCGAGGCACAGACACTTGGGCTTGAGTCTCGGCTCCACCTCTAATTGCCCCCCACCTACCCTGGAGGAGCTCAGCCAAGTCACTTCCCCTCTCGGAGCCTCGCTCTTAATACCTCACAAATGACTGTGATAAAACCTGTGTCCTTGGTTTGTTGGGAGGACAGAACCCAAAGGTTAGTTCACTGTAAAGCCTTAGGCACCTGGGAGCAGTCGTTATTATTTTATACATTATTTCCCCCAAAATTCCTTCTGATGGGGAACCTCTGAAGGAACGTTCCTTTTCTCTTTGCTAAATACAGTCACTTCTCAGTTAACCACCAGAATGTTTGTGCTGGGATAACCACTGAAGTTTCCAGAATTATATTTAGCTATAAAGAGAGAAAAAATCCTTGCCTTTGATACTTCCATTTAATTAATGTTAATTGGGCACCTACACGTCGTTGGTGCTAGATCAAAAGTGAGGAATTAGAAGGACATTTTAAAGGAATTCAACCGGACCACTTTCGAGGGCCATGCGTGGTGTTTTCTGCATTGGGTCGGTCCACGGTTTAGGTATACTTCCCCACCGTGGGGCTGTTGAAACAGTTCTTCCGGAGCCCTACATGGGGGGCGTGCAGCAGGGTAGGGCTTGTCACGTTTTTGGTGGCCTTGACCTGAGGGCTCTGGACAGGGCTTGAGCAGTCAGCTGGCTCCCCCCACTAGAGGCCAGGCAGGCTGTGGAGGCTGCCCACGCCGAGGGGCTGCCACGGCCTGCTCCGTGAGGAGGAATGGCCTCAGCCCTGGTGGTCTGTGGTGGCCTGTGCCCTCATTGACACCTCCGTGGTCCCCTGTCCAGAAGCAGATCCAGGAGGAGCCGCTGGATTCTCTCTTGAGCTCTGTCCGCCAGCAAGTCATGGAGACCCTGACCCAGCTGAGGTGACCACGGCCCCTTCCCCGAACCCCCTCCCCATTCCCTCTACCCACAGGCTCCACCTGTATCTTCTGGGGCCACTCTGCTGTGTGGGGCCCCAGCCCAATCCCGAGCCTTTTCTCTTCTCTTTGCCCAGCGCCTGCTGGGGCTGTCTGCCCTGCACCCCACTTCCCTCCTCCTACCCTCCTAATCTCGCGCTTTTGTGGATCTGAATCTCAGCCCTCACGCCAGCCCTGAATCCTTCGCTTCCTGCCTCCAGCCCCAGGCCCACCCCCCCGCACCCCGCCTTGCTCCATGCCCTTGCTTTCTGTCTCTTCCTCAGTCATTCCCAGCTTGTCCTGGGCGTGCAGGAACGGTCGGAGCTGGTGAACACGTGCATGAAGAGTGTGTTCTCCCTGCCCTCCGTGCAGGCCATGCAGGAGAGAGACGAAGACAGGGCTGAGGCCATACAGGTGAGGCAGGGCCCTCCCCAGTGGGGTCTCGGGGCTGCCTGGTGTCCTCAGAACGAGGCACGTTCCTGGACTCCCAGCAGGGAAAGGAAGGTGTTCTGGGAGGTAGATTTTAAAATTTTTTTTATTTATTTATTTTGGGTTGCATTGGGTCTTCGTTGCTGCGCGCGGGCTTTCTCTAGAGGCAGCGAGCAGGGGCTACTCTTCGTAGCAGTGCATGGGCTTCTCATTGCAGTGGCTTCTCTTGTTGCGGAGCACGGGCTGTAGGTGTGCGGGCTTCCGTAGTTGTGGCACGTGGGCTCAGTAGTTGTGGCTCACAGGCTCTAGAGCTCAGGCTCGGTAGTTGTGGTGCACCGACTGAGCTGATCCGCGGCATGTGGGATCTTCCCGGACCAGTGCTCGAACCCGTGTCCCCTGCTTTGGCAGGCGGATTCTTAACCACTGTGCCACCAGGGAAGTCCCCTGGGAGGTAGATTTGATGTTCACACTGCTCCTCAAGTAGCTTGGGCAGTTCACCTCCCCTCTCCTGGCCTGAGTAGGCACTCGATAAACATTTGGTGAATGTATGAATCTGCAGAATAAAGAATCCCTCATCTGAAGCACTGTCCACTTTGGGCTCTGCCCCATGAGGAGGATGTGGGAGACGTTGGCATGGCCTCAGGAGATGGCCAGAAGTGAGAGGAAAAGGCCTGAGGACAGGGCGAGTTGGGGCTGAGGCCTGGAAGTGGAACCTCAAGGGGCTCCCGTGAGCATCTTCAAACCCCTGCAAGATAGTCCCAGGAGGAGTGATCAGAGGCGACCCTTCATGTAGGATGGGGTCAGTGGGGGAGGTTAGGGAGAGGGATTTCAGCTCTGGGTGAGGCACTTGTACGCATCCTTTCATTCAGCAAATATTAACTGATGCCTAATCCAGAAGTACAAGGGAAGGATACAGTAGGGCTGAGGGCAGATTATCAAAGTATCACACAAATAAATGCAAAATTACAACAGTGGTACGTGTTGCAAGCGAGAAGTACTTGATGCTATGAAAACTATGAAGAGCCTGGAATTGGCGGAGCCTGAGTGTGTTGGGGGTCAGGGCTCGTGGTGCTGGAGGTGAGAGGTTACAGAAGAGCTAACTAGTTGAAGGGGATGGCAGAAGGAAGGGTGTGCCAGGCAGAGGGAGCAGCCCGAGGACGGAGAGAACATGGTGACCAAGGACAATAAGGAGGCAGTGTGGCTGGAGCCCAGAGGGTGAGGTGAGAGAGCCCTGGGGGCCGGACCAGCCCCAGCATGAAGGTTCTGAGTCCCGGAGGTGGTGCACTTGAGAGAAGACCCAAAGGAGAGGGGGGACCCCCTGCTGGGTGTGAAGCGAGCAGTGCTTCACAGTGATGGGCCCCAGACGGGAGGGAAGGAGGAGGTGGTCGGTGAACGAGGCTTGCTTGGTGGTGGTGGTGTAAGCCTGGTGTGCACAGACTCAGGAAGCCTGGACAGAGACAACCTGGAAGGTAGATGTGGAGAGCAGTGGGAAGAGGGGAGGCAGGGGAGGGCGGGTCTCAGAGCACTGCTCAGCCTTGTGTGTGTGTAATGCTGGCACACTCCTGAGATAATTTCAGGACTGTGGTGTGGCTGAGGAAGGAAGAAACAACCGGGCAGAAGAGAGATGGCTCCTGGAAGGGGCAACTTAGAAAATCTATTTGGATCTAGGAGTAGTAATTGAAAAAAGAATCAGAACACTTCCCCAGAGACAGTAATATAAGTCACGCTGGTCGTCCGTTGACCTAGCTCTCACGGTTCCAGAGCTTTTTCCTACCCATCTTCTCATGCCCCTCACAAACCGAAACTTCCTTGTTCTGTGACCTTGGACAGGTGTCTCCTTATTGGTAGAATGAGAAAAACACTTTGAGGACAAAATGATATGGTTGTGCAAATCACGAGGCACGCACCTGGCCCGTGGTAGATTTTCAGTGAATGCGGGGCGTCTGATTCCTCCCCTTGTAAGCCAAGAAGGGCAGAGATAATAATTACCAATTTGTCGATAAGGAAACTGTAACCCATGGAGGGAAAGTAATCTGTCCAATATCACACACCAAGGTTAGTCTCAGAGGCGGGACAAGAAAGCAGCTCTCCTGGGTCCGAGTACCCCTTCTTCCCCTGACCCACACCAGGGGTCGCCTAGGGCTGGGGTCTGCTCCAGAGGTTCCCTAGTGGCTTGGTCCTCCTCCTGTCCACAGACACTTTACCGTCAGACCTTGGATGCCCTGCAGACACTTCTCAATGCCCTCTTTGTTGAGGACCCCACTCCTGCTGGGCTGAAGAGCATCTTGGAGGTACAGAGGCCGGGAGGAGAGCAAAGGCGGAGGACAATAGAGAATTGACTCGGGAGATCTGGGGGTGGGGGCTGGGCCCAGAAAGAGTGATTTTACTTCAGGACGTCATCTTGTACCAGGTCTCTGCTTCCCTGCCCCTCTCACAGGCTACGTCCCAAACTCCTGCCCCTTCACTCTCTCCCTATCCCCCATACTCCTGCTACAGCTGTCCCCATATCCTTGCTTTCCAAATTCTTGTTCCTGTCTCTCTCCTATTCTCGAGACTCTCCACCTTTCATCTCTCTCCTCACTGACCTTTGTCCTCCCTCTGGTCTCCCAGTCCTGTCCTCAGCTTCTGGACCCCATGTCTCCCCATGCTCTAAGAAAAGGAGGAGGGCTACAGTGGGTTGTCTTTATGCTGTCTCCCTAGAAGCTTCCTGATGATTGGTGAAGGCTGGCCTGCCCGTCCAGGCAGTAGACGCTGGCATCCAGCTTGTAGCTCTGAGTCTTGCCCTTTTCCCCACAGCCTCTGGGGCCCTGGATGAACTCTGGGAAGGCCCATGAGAGAGCACGGGCTGTGAAAAGCAATGTCTCTGTGTTGAACCACACGCTTCTGACCCTGCCTTTCTTTGTGAGTGGCCCTGGGAGGGGGGAGGGGCACTCCTAGGGAGAATCTTCCCAGCTCTGAGGGAGCCTGTGCATCCATCCAGAGATTCCCAGGTGGTCCCCACTATCCTCAGAGGCCTCAGCTCTCAGGGCCAGATCATCTAGCTCAGTTCACCATTTACGGTATAGCCTTATTAAACCTATAAGTCTCAATCCCTAAGATTATGACACAAACAGATGTCCTCGGGGTTCCCGGCACTGGGGCTTCTGCTGGGGAGGCTCATCATTCGCGTTGGGGATCCTGATGAGGAGATTGGCCGGGAGGCTCTGGACGGCATCACCATCCTCTACACCATCTTGGAGCTTCAAAAACGTAAGCCCTTTGGAGTGCCTCTAATACAAGGCTTTTGAGCAGGTACTCAGCCTAGGAATTGAATGGAGCCATGGCAACAAGGCACTGGGGGGATATGGAAGAGACCCACACAGAGTCCAATGGGGTTTGGAAATCAGTGTGAAGACTTAGTCCCCACAGAATTAGGAGACAGAGGTGACAAACAAAGCCGTTTTGACTTAAGCAATGCTTCTATGTATGCTTCTCCTTATTCTTCCAAGTTTAATTTGTGACTCGTTTTCACATTCCCATGCCACCATGTACACCCACGCATAATAGCCCCAGTGTCCTGGGTTTTGCTCTGTCTTCCCCCACTAGACTATAAGTTCATTTGAGTCTGTGTCTTGTTCACCACTGTATTCCCAAGATCTAGCCCTGGGCCTGGCACATGGTGGGTGCTCAGTGAATATTTATTGGATGAATGAACAAAGAGCAGATCCTATCTTGGAATCTGGAGTGGCTAAAACCTGTAGGTGGGAGTACATCTCTGGATTCAGCTGCAGGGAGCTCGCGATATGGTATGGGCTGCCACAGAAACCCAGCTGGGACTGCACCTAGAGGTGTGCAGTATCAACTGTTACTTGCCTCCTTCCTTTCTCCAGAGTCCCAACTCTGCTCCAAACCAAGGAACCTTGGCACATTGTTCAAACTTCCCTGGCTCTGCAGGCAGAGTGACCTGGGTACAAGACCTAGCTCTGGCCCTTCCTAGCTGTGTGCCCTTAGGCAAGTATTTTTCTTGTCAAGGCCTAGATTTCCTCATTTGTAAAAAAGGACACAATAGGATATAACTCACAAGCTTTTTGGAAGATTAAATGAGATCATATATGTAAAAAGACCAGCTCATTCCACATATTATAGGGACTTGCCAAATAGAGTTTCCTTTCTCCCCATCCCTACAAGGATCATCTTATTAGTTTCAACCTTTGGGGATATGGCTGGTGTCCCTGCTCTTCTTGTTCTTTAGCATTTGGGGCAAAGATTTAGCCCCTAGGAGATTTCCCCTGCTGCCCAGGAACCACTCAGACCTCCTGAGTGATAGATGAAGGTGATATAAGCCACGTTAATGATCAGTCTTAAGGACAGGAATAGTATACACCAAATTAGTATTGCCAGATTTAGCAAATAAAAATATAGGAAACCCAGTTAAATCTGAATTTCAGATAAAAGGTAAATACCTTTTGGTATATTTAAAACATACTTTCACTAAAAATTGTTTATCTGAAATTCACATTTACTGGGTATCTTGTATTTTGTCTGGTGACCCTAAGACAAACCCACCCTGTTAGATTCTCAAGGAGTGGAATGGTTTATCCAGGGCCCCTGACTGTAGGAAGCGGCAAAGCTAGGATTTGAATCTGGGTCTGCCTGATTCCAGGTCTCAATCTCCTTCCTTTTACAAACAACCTGCATACTTAGTCCATATGTTATTCTGCCTCAATGGCTCTTTCTTATGCCTGTGTCTCGCACACCCTGGGGCATCCAGGTAGGACCCACTCCAGACCACAGTTAGGCTCAGGAAATGTTCCTGAAACGTGTTTCCTTCAGCAGAAAATAAGGAGCCCACACATGTAGGTACTATTCTAGGCACTCGGGACACGGAAGAAAAAAGATGAATTCAATAATCCTCCAGTTGAGCTTATCTTGTTGTCAGGAGACAATGAACAAAAAAACGAGTAACACCTATAGTAAGTCAAGCGATGATTAGTATCACAGAAAAAAGAAGAAAACAGAAAAGGGGGATTGGGAACACCGGGGGTAAGGGAATTGCAATTTAATAGAGGTGTTGCCACACACACACCAGGAAGGCAAAAATGGAACAGAAAAATTCACTGGTGAGATGTGAAGCCACGGAACTCTCACACACTGCTGGTGGGGGCATAATTGGTCCCCACTGTGGAAAACTGTTTGGCAATATCCCCTGAAGCTGAACACGTACCCACCTTAGGACACAATTCCAATCCCAGCTATGTGCCTACAAATGTGTACCTATAGTCACCGAAAGGCATGGACTAGACGTGTTAGAACATTCAGATCAGCGCTATGCATAATAGCTGGAAACAACCCAAATGTCCATCAGAAGTAGGACAGATCAATAACCTGTAGTATATTCATACCATGGAAAATTATGCAGCACTGGGAGTGAGTGAACCCATGCAACTTGCAGCAGTGTGGATGAATCTCACCCACATAAGGTTGAGTGAAAGCCAGACATGAAGGATAACATACAGTATGAGTCCATTTATATAAAGTCCAAAAGCAAGGAGATTGAATCTGCGGGTTTAGGAGTCAGAATAGTGGTTACCCTGAGTAGGGGAGGAGGATAGTGGACTGAAATGGGGGCACCGGAGGGTCTTCTGGGGTGCTGACCGTGTTCTGTTTCTTGACCTGGGTGCCCACTACAAGGACATGCTCACCGTGAAAAATGACCCCGCTGGTCACCTATGATTTAGGCACATGCTACATCTACGTTTAACAAAAAGTTAAAAGACAAAATAGGTGGTCAGGCCTCACTGAAAAGGTTCTTTGCTTGCAGGAGCCAGAGATAAGGAAGAGACCGATAAGAAGGAGCTGTATGAGAACAACAAGCATTTCCTGGGCCCCTACAACCCTGTCAGCCCGTGCCAGAACATTCTGCATGTTATCACGGTGACCACCTACTCCCCAACAGCCCTGGGCCTTCCTGGGGCGATGGGGACAAGGGAGGAGGGGCAGTACCAGCCTGCCCCAGTGCTTCCTCCTCCCTTTCTATCCTTCCAGGCTCAATTCCCTTTACGTTCCTTTACATGCTTTCCTTGACCACACAGGCCCATCCTGTGGGCTCCCAACCCCTCTGGTCTGCGCCACAGTGCGTGGGCTGTGTCACCAGCTCTGGGGGCAGGGGCCATGTCACCCCTTCTTTTGGAGCTCCTCCTCAAAGTGTTTGACACTCACGGATTCACTGAGTATATGGCCCCCTGCTGTCCTCTACATATGTCTGGTGGTGTTAGGGCGTCCATGTACGGCTCGCTCTGGGTCTGCCCATGTGTGTCAGCATCTCCATGCCTTTGTTTCAGGAATTTGGAGACTTCCTGGGGCCCCAACAGGTAAAGGACCTGCTGCTAGCGGCCCTGGAAGGGCTGAAATGTGGCTCAGAGGCTTGGGGCAAGGACTCGGGGGAAATGATGCAGCTGGCCTCGGAGGTCACACTCAGCTCGGTGCTGGAGCGGTACCGACACAGGGCACTGGAGGTGGTAAGGCCCTCTGGGGGTAGGGGCTGGGCTGGGAAACCCCACAGGGCCCACTCATCCCTCAGGCAGGGCAGGGCTGGTGGTGGCTGAGTTCCAGATGCTCCCAACTTGCAGGTGAGAAAGAACTCGCTTATCAGCCCCCAAGACAGCTCAACTATCAAGTGTGGGGTGGGGGAGGGCAGCAAAGACAAGCTGTCTCCCAGGGAAGGGGCAGCTGCTCTGTCTGCCCGTCTCCCCTTTTCTTCCCTCTGCGCCCTCCTCTCCCCTCTCTCTCCCCACACCCTGTCACCCCCTTCCTTCCTCCTCCTGTCTCCCTGCTCCCCCATCACCCCCTTGGCTTCTCCACTTGGCCCTCTGCCTGCTCCTGGCCACCCTGGCTGTACCCCAGATTCCAGAAATCATGCAGGGTATCTATGTGCACCTGAGCCACATTCAGAAGCCACGGGCCCGAGAGGTGGCCCTGCTGCCCGTCCCTCTCCTGGCCAGCTCCTTCATGACCGAGGTCGTCGTGGCCCTGCTCATGTGTCCCCTCCCACTGGACAGGTACCAAGTGAGGGGGGCTTCCAGCCACTACACTTCAGAGGGTTGATATAGCCCTGTTCCTGGGCTAGGAATCCCTTCTTCTACCAGAGGAGCCCTTCGCCCTCCCAGGTGGTCCCTCTTCTATGATCTATGATGCTCGTGACAACCGTTAAGTCCTTCCTGAGCACTGCCAGGTGTCTGTGCTGCACACTTGTATGTTTTCTCACAAGTGTAACAACCCAATTCTATAGATAAGGAAACTGAGGCTCATGGGAAGCTTTCTAGCCCTAGGCACCTACTGAACAGGCAACAGAATGAGGACCTAAACTCGTATCTGACCAACTCCAAGCCCAGAGCGCTTCAATGATGCCATGAAAGTAGGACTGAGTGTTGGTCCTGATTCTGCCTCCAGTTGCTCTGTGGTCTTGAGTAGGCTGCTTGCCCTCTCTGGGCTTGAGTTTTCCCCCAAATGCAAAAGGAAGAAATAATCCCCCCATTCTCACCCCAAATGGGTGGTCGTGACAAGTAATGCAGCTGGTCGTGCTGAGTGCCTGCCCTGTGCTCCATGCTGTCAGCCTTCAGGGACCTCTGGTCTGATGGGCAGAGGGGCCAGTGGCCAGATGGTGACGAGCTCGTGAGCAGGGGAGACAAATCTGGCTGCTCCGGTCTCCCAGCTCAGGAAACGCTCCCACACCTTTGAATGAAAACAAGGCAGAAGCGTGTGATCCACATCTTAAGGGAGTTGGTTGAGAGTGAATGGAAAAGAATGATGCAGAACTGTGCAAGTGAGGTGCGCTTCTAACCAGGAGAGCTGGTGTCATTCATAGAAACCAAGATCAGTGCAGGGGTGACACACTCCCATCTCCCACCTGGAAGAATTTAACCCTTTCTGGCTTCACTGGAAACCAGGGAGTTTTCTTCTTGGAGCCACTAAACATTCAGACTCGAGACTGCCAGGGCCATACCTGACCTCAGTTACTCAGGACATAGGACAGGGCAGAGTCCTTACAGCAGCCTGTGTAGCAGGCCAGACAGAGCTGAGACAAAATTTAAGGAGGCCTCGCTCTCAATTGCCACTCCTGTGCTTGCCTGATTGGAGGACCTCCTTAAATGTTGTGCCCTGGATGCCTCACTTTCCTCAATCTAGTATTGGCCCTGGTCCTCCCAGGTGAAAGGTGTAGGTGCTGCCCTGGCTTAAGTGGCTCAGGCTTCAAAAGAACTAGTGTCTCTTACAATAACTGTCTAGACTTTGCTTCCAGGATCCCCACAGGGACAAGCCCAGTCACAAGAGTCACTGCACCCTGAGAAGCCCAATGCCACAGCGTCCCCAATGGTCCTTCTAGTTAATTTATATTTCCTCCAGCCCAGACGCAATTTACCAATTGGGTCATTTTTACCGTAAGCAATGTTGCCTAGCAACATAGTTGACATACTATCTTTATCAGGTTTCCAGGGGAACGGAGCTGGAAAGTTAATGGAAGGTTCAAATCTTAAGCAGAAGGGGGAAAGGGTTTTGTTAACCCTTTAGTGCACTGGCCCTGTCAGCATTTTCACCTCCCCATGATAGGAGTGCCTACAGGCTGGTGCCTGCTGGCCCAGATGCTATCCCCTGCTTGGTATACTGCCTTCTAAGGGACAGGAGTGGGCCCTCCTTGACATTATGTGACAAATGCAAGATCTAGGCCCCAAAGGGCTCCTTGGCATAGAAGAACAGACACAGGCTTTGGAGTTATCAGGCCTGGTCACTTCTGGTCTCCGTAGCTCATTAGCTGTGTAGTCTTGGACCGGTGATTTCACCTCTCTGAGCCTTAACTCCACATCTGTAAAATTAGAATAATAGCCCACCTTGAGGGTCAGTGTAAGAATCCAGTGACCTTGAGTACCTTGACTATCTTGCTCACGTCTGCTGGCAGACAGCAGATGCTCAAGATTTGCTGAAGTAATAAATTGTATGCAAAGCACCTGGTAAAGTAAGTACCTGAGTCATAGGGTTTTCGATAATTGTTAGCCCCCCGCCTCTTAGGGAGCGTTTTCTTGTCCATTCCAGAAATTTTCTGGTACATCCATGGATGCCATTTTAAAGGCACCTTCCCTTCACCCTCCCCAAACAATTGGGTGGCAGGGTGTGCCCCACTGCCCTGGTCCCCACTAACCATCCCCACCCTTGACCCCCCAGCAATGGAGCAGAGATGTGGAGGCAGCTGATACTCCGCAAGCCCAGCTGTGACATCCGAGATCTCCTGGATCTGCTCCTGACCAGCCTGAAGGAAAAGCCTGTTACCAAGAAGGGCCGGGCCTCCATCGTGCCCCTAGCGGTGAGGGCACCCCACCCCGCTCCATCACTGCCCCATCCCCTCCTCCCCTCCCCCTGAGTTCTGCACACCCATCTTCTAGTTCCCTGCTCTTCCAGGAACTAACTGTGTGGCCTTCCAGGAACTAACAGCAAGTCTGTCTCTGGGCTCTTGTTTGTGATCCACTGGACGACAATAGTACTGTTACTTACAGTGACGGCAGCAGCCTGGAATAGTGGACACAGAATGACCTGGGACTCGCAGACCTTAGTCTGAGGCCTGGCTTTGCTCAGGTTTTGTAACCTGAGCAAGTCACTTCACCTCCCTGAGGCTCACTCTCTGCCTCTGTAAATGGAAATAATAGTATCCACCTCGTATGGCAGTTGGGAAAATTAAACGAGGTAACTCGTTCACTCATTTAGCAACATAAAATGTTTAAGTGCTTCTGCTGCCAGTCTCAGAGGTCGGCCCTGGGAACACGGAGGGAAAGGGCTCTGACTGCAGGAACAGGGCTGAGTGGAGAGACAGATTTCTCTCTGCTTCTGTCACCAACCCCCTGGTCCTAGCCAGCTGGATAATACCCCCACTCATCTCCTTGCTTCCACTCCAGCCCCTCCAATCTGTACTACAGCTAAAAAAATCTTTGAGAAATGCACATCTGCTCTTCTCAACCCTCTCAATGGCTTCCCATTGCCCTTGAGAGTAACACAGCGCTCCTACCTGTGTGCTACAAGGCCCTGCACCCCTCACCGGCCTCGTGCCCTCACCCCTCACCGTGATCCTCTTGCTTGCATGGGTCCAACCTCGTTGTTCTTTGTCAGATCTTCGTCTTCTTCTTTTTTTAAATATTTATTTATTTGGTTGCGCCGGGTCTTAGTTGCAGCAGGCGGGCATCTTAGTGTGGCATACATGTGGGATCTAGTTCCCTGACCAGGGATGGAAGCTGGACCCCCTGCATTGGGAGCGTGGAGTCTTATTCACTGTGCCACCAGGGAAGTTCCCTGTCAGATCTTCTTAAACACTGCTATCTTCTGTCACAGGGCCTTTGCACATGCTGTTTCCTCTGCCTAGACTGCTATCCACCAAGTTAACTTCTGCTCAACCCTTAGCTCTTACCACCTCCTCAGGGAAGCCCTCCCTGATTTCTCTGACCAGATCAAATTGGTGCATATTATACTTTGCTTCACATACTTTATCTTGGGAGAGTTTACCCCAGCTGTGATTTAACAATACTGTGTGTGTGTGGGGGGGGTGTCATTTGGGTAATCAGTGAGATGCATGAACTCAGTGCCTGAGCCTGATATCCTCCAAGTCCAACACACACCTGGCACACAATAGACTCAAAAATTTTTTGTTGGATTGATCAATTTATTTAACAGGTTTTGAGCACCTACTATGTGCCAGGCATACTCATAAGTTCTGGGGATTCAGCAGAGAGCAAGACAAGCTGGTGGAGGGAAACAAATAAAGAGGAGCGAGTGGTGTTATCCCTTTACGGAGGAAGACACTGATGCTCAGAGACATTCCACGTCTCATGTAAGGTCACACAGCTAGTGAGTGGTGGTGCCAGGACTCAGATCTCCTGCCCCGGAATCCCGTGCCTTACCACTGGATCTCTCTGCCTCTCTCTCCCAGCACTGAGTTCCATGACTAGGGCACCAGCACCCATTCCTTCCCTGGTTTGGGCATTCATGCACTCCTCCTCTGAACACTGTGTGTTGGTGTATTCTCATGTCATTCAGAGGAGGCAGTGAGGGCAGCCTAGTTTAACGGCCCTCAACCAAGAGGCAACTGGTGTCCCCCTCACCGTCTGTGTGCCTGTGTTATGAACCAGAAAGAGGCGGGGCTCGCTACAGCGCATAATCTGAAAACCTGGCTTCAAGTCCCAGCTCTGCCCCCGGGAGGCTGGGTGACCTTGGGCAAGTCTCTTCACCCCTCTGAGCTTGTCTCCTCCCCTGCACAGTGGGATGAAGACTCTACCTCACAAATGTGGGAAGAGATCCTCCCACCATGATTCTTCCAGGGGTGTGTCAAAGGCAAAGGGTCACTGTGATTTTCCTGGGGCAGGGCTCACCCAGAGAGCTAGGAGTCGGGGTGTGGTAGTTGGGGGGGAATCTGGGCTTGCCCAAGTTGGGCCAGAGAAGAGCAAAGATCCAGAGCCAGCCTCCTAGAGAAGCAGTCCAGGCCCTGCCAGGAGTGCTGGGACATCTAACAGACCCCGCCCCCTGCCCCACCAGGCAGCCAGCGGCCTCTGTGAGCTCCTGTCCGTCAACAGCTGCATGGGCCACGTGAGGCGCATCTACCCCCAGCTGCTCCTGGCCCTGCTCATTCAAGTCCATTACCACATCGGCCTCAACCTGCCTGGCCACGTGGTTTCCTGCAAGGACGCCAAGAAAGACGGACAGCCCTCTGGTTTCATGCCTGTATGGTATGTGCCTACTGTCCCCGGCAGTAGGGGGAGGGCCACCAGCAAGGGCCTTTCCGAAAGTCTTTAGGGCAATTGATCAGTAGAAATTAGCTTTGGGACTAGAAGAGAAAACAGACGTGCACTTTTTTTTCTTTTTTAATTTATTATTTATTTTTGGCTGCGATGGGTCTTTGTTGCTGTGTGTGGGCTTTCTCTAGTTGTGGTGACCGGGGGCTACTCTTTGTTGTGGTGCACGGGCTTCTCATTGCATTGGCTTCTCTTGTGGTGCACGGGCTGTAGGTGCATGGGCTTCAGTAGTCCTGGCTTGCGGGCTCTAGAGCGCGGGCTCAGTAGTTGTGGCCTCCGGGCTTAGTTGCTCCGTGGCATGTGGGATCTTCCTGGATCAGGGCTTGATCCCATGTCCCCTGCATTGGCAGGCGGATTCTTAACCGCTGCACCACCAGGGAAGTCCTCAGGTGCACATTTTTATGAGAGAGCCAAGCATGTGTTCAACAACTGTTTGTGAGCACCTGCAGGGCATGTCCTCTGCTTAGTGCTGAATGGCAGGGAAGAATCAGCTTCCCCCAAGGAGCTCGCCATTTCGGTTTTCCTCCTCCCTCCCTAGAGATATTATTTGTATTAGATTTGTACCCGAGGCCGAACCATTTTGATTTTTATTTACTAATTGGAACAGGTAATATAGGCACACAGGTAAAAATCTCAAAAGGCATTAAAAGGGAGTCTCTGTTCCTCTCTTTACCCCAGTCATCTGCCCTAAGATGACTAAGAACCCCAGGTTCTTTCTTGCCCTTCAGAGGGGGTTGATGTAGGGCTAAGCCCACGTGTTTTCATTCTCTACTTTTATACCAATGGTAGTGGACCTTACACAGTTATATATTTTTGCTTTTATTGTATACCATATCTCGGAGATCATTACATATAGAGCTGCCTCATTATTTTTAACAGCCGCATAATATCCCTCTGTGTAGATTCCAATATACCATCATTTACTTAACAAGGATCCTCTCGATTTAGGTGCTTCACAGCATTTTGCAATTAGAAACAATGCTGCAGTAAGTGAGGCTGTTTATGTCTTAATACTTACATGTGATTGTATATGTAGGATGAGTTCCTGAAAGTAGAATGGGTGCATCAGAAGGTTTCTGTATTTAAATATTATGGTGGAATAGGAATATGTGGTGGAAAAAGTTCTTGACCAGTGAGTGAAGGGAAAATGAAGGACCTCCTAAAGCACCCAGTTTGCCAAATTGCCTCCCACAGAGGACACCACCGCCAGTAGTATATGACACTATTTATTTCTCCACAGGCTTGCCAGCACATTCTCATCTTTGCCAATCTGAAAGTTGAAAAAAATGGTATTTTGCTGTAATTTTAGTTTGTATTTCTCTTATTATGAATGTGGTTGAGGTTTAAATGCCATTTCTGTTTCCTTTTCTGTCAGCAACCTGTTCTTGTTCTTTGCCTAATTTTATATAGAACTGTTGGGAATTTTTCTTATTGGTTTGTAAGAGCTCTTTATATATTAAGGACATTAACTCTTTGTCATTTGTATTCCAGTTTATCACTTAACCTGCAACAATTTGATGGTCGTTTGCTATTCAGAACTTTAAAATTTTTATGCAGTCCAGTTCCTCAGTCTTTTCCTTTTTGGTTTCTATTGCGTGTTATGCTCAGAAAAGTGTGCTTTGAGGGATAGAGGGCAAGCAGTTGTGTAGCTGGGCTTGAAGTCAGGACACTTTGGGTTTGAGTCCTGGCCTGTAACAGTGCTTTGCACTTTGGGTTAAACCAATTTAACCTCCTGGCAACTTGGTTCCTTGCCAATGAAATGAGGTAAGCAGTTCCTACCCTGACAGGTGTGTTGTAAGGACAAGATAGGATCTCGTCACAGGACGATACCATGTGCTGAGGCTGTGGAGGGAAATTTGTCTGGCAGATGGAACTGACGGTGGGAGAGACTTGGGTGGAGGGAGGTCTGGCCTGTTGAGGGCAGGGTGATATGAGGTCTCAGCCCCCTTGTTTTGGCAGCTGGGTGGTCAAAGTGGTGAAAATCCTTCTGCTGAAGATGGGCTGCTCATATGAGGCTACCTTTCTGGAGGACCAGGGCGGCTGGGAGCTCATGGGGCAGGCGGAGAACCACCACCGTGGAGTGTCCCTGCTGGCCAGGTGAGGCCGGCGACCCCCAGGGTAGGGGTTGGAGGGAGGGGAGAGACCTCAGGGTCTTTGGAAAGGCCTGGGTTTGCATTTCTCTCTGGACAAGACCCTTCCCTCACTCCATCGTCTCTCCTCTGAGACTGGCAGAGTATCATCTACTTCAGTGGGTAGACAATTCAGATGTGAAAGATAGCACACACTCTACAAACTGTCGTTATAGCAGTACCTGGCATTGCAGAGCACTTAGGTTATTTATAAAGCACATTTCTCACCACATTATGAATTTAGTTCCCACGCTAATACAGAAATTATGGTCTAGCCGAGCAGTTTATAGTGTGGCCTTGGAGCAGGTCTACCTGCGTCTGAATCCCAGCTTACCACTTCCCAGCTGTGTGACCCAGGGCAAGTTCGTTTCCTTCTCTGTGTCTCAGTTTTCCCATCAGTAGTATGGAAATAATAACAGGGCCCACCTCCAAGATTTAGGGTGAGGATTAAAGTACTTTGAACAGCCCCTGACTATAGTAAGAGTCCAACACAGGTTAGCTTTTATTATCGTCATGCTGACTGGTGGGGCAGGGATTTTTTTGGGGGTGGTGGTGGCAGGGATTATTAATGCACATTTTGCAGGGGAGGGTGCCAAGGTTCAGAGAGGGACAGTTATATACCAAAGGTCACACAACCAGGAAGTGGCAAGGCTTGGAATTGACCTGCTGACCCAGATCAGGGCTTTTCCCCCCAACCACACACAGCCTCCCTTGGGGTCAGGAGAAGGGTGGGGCGGCACCTTGATTTCACTAATGTGGCTCCTGCAGGAAGAGTCTGCTTCTTAGCACTGCACGCTGAGTGTCCAGGATGGTGCTCTCCCCAGGGGTCTCAGGATACAACCGCATTTATTGAGCACTTACTATGCTCTAGGCACCATGCAAACAGCCATACATTCATGGACTTCGATTTAACCCTCACCATGACCGTTGAAATAGCACTATTATTTTCCCAGTGTTACCCATGAGGAAGCTGAGACCCAGAGAAGTTAAGTGACTTGCCCAAAGTCACACAGCTAGTGGTAGGGCCAGAATTTGAACCCAGGCTGTCTTACTCCAGACTCTACTCTAGGCTGACACACTTTCCTGGACTCATTGATTAATGAAGCATAGTGCAGACTTGAGGGTGCATCAGAATCATCTATGGGACTCGTTAGAACACTGATTGCTGGGCCCCACCTCTAAAGTTTCTGATTCAGTTAGCCTGGGATGGGAGCCTGAGGATGTGCATTTCTAACAAGTTCCCAGGTGATGCTGATACTGCTAGTCCAGGGGCCACACTTTGCGGGTTTTTTTTGTTTGTTTGTTTTGTTTTTTTTTTTTTTTTGCGGTACGTGGGTCTCTCACTGTTGCGGCCTCTCCCGTTGCAGAGCAGAGGCTCCAGACGCGCAGGCTCAGTGGCCATGGCTCACGGGCCCAGCCGCTCCACAGCATGTGGGATCTTCCCGGACCAGGGCACGAACCCACGTCCCCTGCATTGGCAGGTGGACTCTCAACCACCGCGCCACCAGGGCAGCCCAGGGGCTGCACTTTGAAAACCACTGGCTTAGTAGAATGAACGAGGCAGCTGGACTGGGGAGCCCTGGGTTGGGGCTCCAGCTCTGCCATTTTCCAGCTCTATGACCTTGGGCATTTCACACTCAAAGCCTCTGTTTCCTCATCTATGAAGCAGGTTAACAACAGTAACCTACCTCAAAGGGTAATGGTGAGGATCAAATGCAATAACTACTTGAAAGTGTCTGGCTGCTGCCTGGTGCTTAGTGAGTGGGTCCTCACACCCTTTCCTTCCTGTCTCTTCCTGCTGGAGTGGTCCTGTGCACTCAGGGGTCTTAAGCCTGTCTTTCTTACTGATTTGCTCTGTGCTCTCAGGCAAGTCACTTTCCCACTCTGGGCTTCAGTTTTCCCATCTGTAAAATGAAGCAGTTAGATCAAATGGTCTCTGAGATCCTGTCCAGGCGGGAAACCTTGGGGATGCAGGAACACAGGTGACTTGGGCTTTCCCAGAGTTTTGAGTGTTGGGACTAGGCCCCCACCCAGCACATGCCCCTGGGGCTGGAGAGCCTAAGGGCACTGTTCCCCCACCCCCAGGGCCATGGTGCAGTACTCCTGCCAGGAGCTGTGCCGCATCCTCTATCTGCTCATCCCGCTCCTGGAGCGAGGCGACGAGAAGCACAAGATCACCGCCACTGCCTTCTTCGTGGAGGTAGAGACTGGGCACTGGGCGTGGGGCAGGGGTCCCCCCGGGCCTTCCCCTAAGCATAGGCCTCAGTTCCCATTGCTGGTCATTTCTTCTGTGCAATAAGTACTTAACACTTTAGAGTCTTTCCTGAACATGATTTCTTTTGAGTACAAAGGCTTTGTAGCTCTCTCTCCCTTTTCCCTCCCATCTCTCCTCTTCTTTCTACCCCCTCCACCCCATTCCATTCTTCCCAGACTCCCCCTTGCCCCAGGCAACCACCAACATTTGCTGGGCACCTCTGTGTGCCAGGTACCAGATTGGAGACACAAATATGAATTTGACTCTGCCTTGCTCTCAAGGAGTTCTTGGTATGGGAGTGGAGACAGAGTACATCCCAATTATAACACAGGGTACTACAGAGTGACTTGTGCTGTAGTACTGTGCTGATGGGGGCAATTCAGGCTGTGGTGGGAGAACAAAAGTCTTGGATGTGTTGGGTGGGGGAACATCAGGGAGGCCTTCCTGGAGGAAGTGACAACTAAGCTGAGTGAGTGTATGGGGGTACTAGAGTGGGTACTGGGGAGAGATGAGTCAGGAGAAGGTTGGTAGGGTTGACCCCAGAAGGGAAGACTTGCCCATAACAATAGCCAATGTTTATTGAGCACTTACTACCTTCTAGGCACATTCTAAGAGCTTTACACATATCGATCCATTTAATCCTCACAATAATCCCATGATGCATATACTATTCCATCCCCTAGTTTAGAGGAGGGAACCAAGGCACAGATTTAAGTAACTTTCCCAAGGCCACACAGCTCGTCAAGTGGCTGATCCAAGATTCAAAGCCAGACACCTGGGCTCTAAAGTACACTCTCTCTTTCATTTTGTGTGTGTGCTTGTGGTTGTGTATGTGGTAAAAAAATATATATTTCATGAAAGTTACCATTTTAACCATTTTTAAGAGTACAGCTCAGTGGCATTAAGTGCATTCACACTTTTGTGCAACCATCACCACCATCCATCTTCAGAAGATTTTCATTTTCCTTCCCGAACTGAAACTCTGTACCCATTAAGCACTAACTCTCCCTCCCTCGTTTCCTCAGCCCCTGTAACCACCATTCTACTTTCTGTCTCTATGAATTTGCCTATTCTAGGTTTCATATAAGTGGATTCATCAATATTTGTCTGTTTTGCTTATTTCACTTAATATAATGTCTTCAAGGCTCATCCATGTTGTAAAGCAGGTCAGAATTTCATTCTTTTTTAAGTCTGAATAATATTCCATTGTATGTACATACCACATGTTGTTTCTCCATTCATTGGTCGATGGACATTTGGAAAACCCATTCTCTTAACCGCCATCCCATCTTCCTCTTGTGACCTGCTGGCTGCCACACAGTGGGTCTGGGCTATCACCAGGGTCTGTACAGTGGGGCTCAGAGGCTCACTGTCTGCTCAGACAGTGGAAGGTTAAGGAAGGCTTCCTGGAAGAGGTGCCATTTGAGCTGGGCCTTGAGTAAAGATTGCCAGGTGGACACAAGGCAGCATGGCAATCCCGGCACTTCTTGCACCTTTCTGCCTCTCCAGTGGACTGTGAGTTTAGGGAGTAGGGACTACATTGTGTTTATGTTGCATCCCTAAACCCAGCCCCAAGAGGGCCCCCAAGAAGTGGGGATAGGATGGATGAGTGAGCACCCAAGTGAACACTTTGCCTGGCTCTGCAGGCACCAGCAGAATATGTCACCTCCAGGAGGACAAGAATGTGTCTTGGAGCCAGGAGTCGGGGTTACAGCCTTAGCTCTGCTGGGTCTACTTCTAATTTCCCCCATGACCCTGGTGAGGAAAGGGAAAGTGCCATTTCTTGAGGGGCTGCCACATGCCAAACACCACGCTGACCTCTTTTATCTGCTACCCCACTCATCAGCACAGCAGCCCTGAAAACCAGGAATTGTGAAGCTCATGTGTCGGCGAGGTAAGAGGCAGTTTTCAAGGTCACACAGCTCAAGTTGTCCAGAGAGATTCAGACCAGGTCTGCCCGCCTGGCTCCTCTATCCTGGTCAGCCTCGTGGGAGAGGCGGTCCTCTCTCTGTCTGTTAGTGGCTGCCACAGGGGCTCTTGGGGAGGGGGGTGGAGGTTGGACCTCCCGTGTCCACAAGGTCAGGGACAGTAGGCTTAACCTTTCCCAGCATTCCCCTGGAGCCCTGAGCAGTGGCCCTCCCTCCCTGTGGCAGGGGTCCTCACCCAGCTTCAGTCCTTCTCCTGGTCCCCAGAAGAGGTGGCCCACTCCTGGCCAGAGCCAGGCCCACCATGTTCACAGTGGTGCTTTGATGGCGCTCAGATGTCCCTCCCCGACTCCCCCAGCCCCCCATGCTGTGACTGTGTGTGTGCTTGCTTCTTCCAATGGCGGGTGAAGTCCTCAAGGGAGCTGTGACCTTCGGCAAGTTGCTGAACCTGTCTGTGCCTTGCTTTCTTATAATACAGGGATAATGAATTGCCCATCTCATAGGTGTTTTTTTTTTTAAGCAAAAATTTTAAATCTTTTATTGTTTCACTCTTATTTTGAAATAATTTTAGATGTAACAGAGGAGCTGTAAAAATAATGAGAAAGTTCCTATATATCCCACAGCCAGCTACCCCCGACGATAACAACTTACATAAAAATAGTACAATAATCAAAACTAAGACATGGGTACAATACTATAAACTACAGACTGCTCAGATTTCACAGTTTTCCACTGATGTCCTTTCTCTGTTCCAGGATCCATTCCAGATCCCACCTTGCACATTAGTTGACTTAATGGGGCCTCCTTCATCTCCTCTAATCTTGTCTGTCATGGCCTCGGCACACTGAAAGACTAACTCTAGGTATTTTGTAGAATGTCCTTCCATTTGGCTTTGTCTCATGTGTTCCCATGATTAGACTGAGGTTACGCATTTAGGAGAAGAACGTGTATAGGTGATGTGACCTCTCAGGGCATCATGTCAGGGGCCCCATGACCTCTATTTTAACTTCTTATTATTGATGATGTTAACTTTCATCAGTTGGTGAAGGCGGTTGGGACTGTGAGGGTAACACTATCCTTTTGTAAGTAAGAAATATATGTGAAATATATTTGAAACTAGGCAACTTAAACTTTTACCCCCTAATTTTAGCATTCATCAATGGATCCTGCCTTGAGCCATTATTCCTGTGGTTTTCTAATGGTGATTTTTCTACTTCCTTCATTCAGCCTACAATTATTAGTTGGAATTCTTCTGTACGAGTTGTTCCTTCTACTTTCACGTATTCATTTGGTCATTTTTTTTATAGCAATACAAGACTTGTGGATATTTACTTGATTCTTTGGGTTATAATCCAATACTATCCTTTTTTTTTTTTTTTTTTTTTTTTTTGCGCTACGCGGGCCTCTCACCGCCGTGGCCTCTCCCGTTGCGGAGCACGGGCTCCGGGCGCACAGGCCCAGCGGCCATGGCCCACGGGCCCAGCCACTCCGAGGCATGTGGGATCTTCCCGGACTGGGGCACGAACCCGTGTCCCCTGCATCGGCAGGCGGACTCTCAACCACTGCGCCACCAGGGAAACCCTTTATTTATTTATTTTTAACATCTGTATTGGAGTATAATTGCTTTACAATGGTGTGTTAGTTTCTGCTTCATAACAAAGTGAATCAGCTATACGTATACATATATCCCCATATCCCCTCCCTCTTGAGCCTCCCTCCCACCCTCCCTATCCCACCCCTCTAGGTGGTCACAAAGCACCGAGCTGATCTCCCTGTGCCATGTGGCTGCTTCCCACTAGCTATCTATTTTACATTTGGTAGTGTATATATGTCCATGCCACTCTCTCACTTCGTCCCAGCTTCTCCATAGTGGCTGTATCAATTTACATTCCCACCAACAGTGCAGGAGGGTTCCCTTTCCTCCATACCCTCTCCAGCATTTATTGTTTGCAGATTTTCTGATGATGCCCATTCTGACCTCTCATAGGGTTTTGATGGGGATTAGGTGAGTTCACATAAAGCACTTAGAACAGTGCCAGCACACTGGTGCAGAGCAGCAGTGCTGTATGATGGGTGGAGGGTGGGTGGTAGGTGGAGCCCCACTTTTCCTGCCTCCCCCACTCCCCACCCCATCAACTGTCCTGCCCGCTCTCTCCAGCTCTCTCTTCTCTTCAAAGACGCAGGGTCTCAATAGTCACAGTGGATGGAGGACAAGGGAACAGATGGGAGAAGTGCTTATGAGGATGACTAGGCAGGAACTGAAGACGGGTTGGGTGCTGGAGGTGGGGGGCAAGGGAGAGGAAGGAGATGAGAGTGATGCCTGGTTTGGGGCTGGGACAATGGGGAGCTGGTTGTGCTAATCCCGCAATTGGGGGCACTGGAGGAGGGCCGTTCTTTTGTGGTGCGCAGGCTCCAGGGCGCGTGGGCTCTGTAGTTTGTGGCACACGGGCTCTCTAGTTGAGGTGTGCAAGCTCAGTATTTGTGGCGCACGGGCTTAGTTGCCCCGTGGCATGTGGGATCTTAGTTCCCTGACCAGGGATCGAACCCACGTCCCCTGCATTGTAAGGCGGATTCTTTACCACTGGACCACCAGGGAAGTCCTGGAGGGCAATTCTAAGGAGGAAAGGAACCATTTCTTTTTGGATGTGAACTCAGGCAACAAGTGTTACCTGAGTACACACTTCACCCCAGAGCTTGTATCAGGTAACAGGCGCCCAAGGAGAAAGGCTCAGTTTGTGTCCTTAAGGAAGCTGCCAGTGGGATAGGATACGGGAGGCAGATGCATAAGCACATGGGGGCACTAAGGTTTCCATGTTCAGGGCTCCCAGGGCCCCAGAGAAGGGGGCAGTCAGCCTAGACGAGGCCTGGGGACACTGTCAAACATGCCTTCAGGGGGGGCTGAGTTTTGGATGGAGCTGTGCGTGGTGAGCTGGGGCTAGAGTGGAGGTGAGAGCCCCGGCAGAAGGGAATTCTGCCCGCACAGAGGGGACAAAACAGCCTGAGTCATTCGGTGAATGATGGGCAGCTTGGTTAGAAGCTGGCTGGTGGTAAGAATGTGGGCTAGAGGGTAGGCAGGTGTGAATGAGGCCCCAGAGGCAAACAGGGCCTGAGGTACCCCTTGAGCCAGGGAGTAATTACCCTTACTTCCTCAGCTCCTCCAGATGGAGGAGGTGCGACGGATCCCTGAGGAATACTCTCTGGGGCGGATGGCAGAAGGCCTGAGCCACCAGGACCCAATCATGAAGGTGCTGTCCATCCGAGGCCTGGTCATCCTGGCCCGAAGGACTGAAAAGGTAAATGGAGGGTAGGGGAGAGCCCACCCAGTTAGACCCCTGACAGGAGGAAGGATGGAGCTTGGCCATCCTTGACTCTCCAATACCGGTGGCTGGAATCAGAGCTCATTTCTGTCTCTGCCTCAGTTATCCCATCTGTAAAATGGATATCACTTAATAATTCCCTATATACTTTATTCTTTTTTTTTTTTTTTTTTTTGTGGTACACGGGCTTCTCACCGTTGTAGCCTCTCCTGTTGTGGAGCAAAGGCTCCGGACGTGCAGGCTCAGTGGCCATGGCTCACGGGCCCAGCCACTCCGTGGCATGTGGGACCCTCCCGGACCGGGGCACGAACCCGTGTCCCCTGCATCGGCAGGCGGACTGTCAACCACTGCGCCACCAGGGAAGCCCCATTAGTGTTATTAAAAGTGCTGTGTTTTTCTCTACCAGGCACTGTTCTTGCATCTTAGGATTTAGAGGGACAAAGGGACAGGATATAGACTCAGAAAGCTAGCTAACAATGCATGGTATCATCTATATAGTGCCAAGAAGCGGGGAGACAACAAAGGGCCTCAGGTATCCAGGCGAGGAAGGAGTCAGTGAGGCCAAAGAAGGCTTTGGGGACAGCAGGAGCTTGAGTGAGGGCATGCCAGGCAGGTGGGACAATGTAAGCAAAGGCCTGGAGGTGGGACTTGCTTGACCAAGTTCATCTCAGTGAATCAGAGGCTGGGTCTCCCACCTGTTAGCACAGATAGGAGCCCCCATCCCAAATGCTCCTTCTCCACAGACCACCAAGGTGCAGGCCCTCCTGCCCTCCATGGTGAAGGGTCTGAAGAGTGTGGATGGGCTGCTGGTGGTGGAGGCGGTCCACAACATCAAGATCATATTCAAGGGGCAGGACCGGAAGCTGATGGACAGCTCGGTCTATGTGGAGATGCTGCAGATCCTGCTGCCACACTTCAGTGACGTAAGGAATCCCATGGGGGTGGGAGGATGGGGTGGGGTGGCACCCGGAGGGCAGTTCTTTACTGCTCTGGGAGTTGCAGTAGCTCCCACAGCCTGTTGGGACCTGTGCGAGGCCGAGTCAGCCCAGGGGAAGGGGCACTAGTCCCGACTGGTCCTGGTCTCTTTGTAACTGGTTTGCACAGAGAACGTTCCTTTTCTAATTAGTTCTCACAGAGGGAGGTCTTTTTGCGTCATCAAGTTTCCCCAGAGACTTGCCTCAGTGTGATTGGTCCACCTAGAGGGGTCAGTGTTTTATGATTGGTCGCAGCAGAGGGGGGCGTTTTCCCACTTGGCACGAAGGCACATTTTAGGCTAGTGGGGGCCCTGGCTGGGAAGAGTGGGCAGAGCTCCAGACCTAGGCTTTGCTGAGGGAGACGCCAGCCCCAGATCAGCCCACCAGGTGGCCTTCACTGTTTTCCGTCTCTGTGGGGGAGGAGGGCGCCTGGAGGGGCCCTCAGAATGAGTGGAAGGAAGGCCATGTGCCTCCATGTGGGGCACAGAGGCCCAGGCAGCCTCCTGGAAGACGGAGCATGCCTGAGCCTCTGGATCTGCCCCAGTCACGAGAGGACGTGCGCTCCTCCTGCATCAACCTGTACGGCAAGGTGGTCCAGAAGCTGCGGTCGCCCCGCACCCCAGCCATGGAGGAGCAGATGATCAGCACCTTGGTGCCCCTGCTGCTGACCATGCAAGAGAGCAATGCCAGGGTGAGCCAGGTGAGTGTGCATGGCCCTGAACCCAACCTAGAATCACAGGTGGTCCATCACCGGACAGTTTATTTATGTCTGGCCGAATCTGTTTACCAAAGGTACCCATGTCAGTATTTCTCTTCAAAACAGCCAACTTCACTTGCATGTTTCAAATAGGAATTGCTTTTCCAAAATCCAGTTTCATACAGTTTTTTGGGGGGAACACGTTCCGGCTGTCCTGGAATTCCACAGCTCTGGTGTTCTCTTCCTGTTGGCCCCCAGAAATGTGTGAAGACCCTGTTCCACTGTTCTTGCTTCATGGCTTGGGAATTGCCAAAAAGAGCTTACAGTCGGAAGCCCTGGGACAACCAGCAGCAGATGGTGGCCAAAATTTGCAAGTACCTTGTGAGTGCTTCCAAGACTACAGTGGGTCCCTATGAGTGTGTTGGAGGTGGCAGGTTCTTTCCTTGCCTCTTTTTTCTTTTTACCTGAGCATCCTTACTGACAATTCCATGACCACCTACAAGTCGTTGGCTCCTGGAAGTTCATCTTTGTCTCTCACTCCTCTCTCCACTTCTGGTGTTCCCTCTCCATGGCTTACCGACATCTCCCCCAATGAACCGCACACACCTTAAGCTCAGCATCTCTTCTGAACTTATGCCTATCCCATGTCAGTTCTGCTCTGTTCCTCTAGATCCCCAAAAGCTGAAACCTAAAACTAACTGAAGCTTATTCCTCTCCCTCACCTTCACCTTTGATCAATCTTAAATATCCTTAATACCTCTGAGTCTGTCTTTCCCTCCCCCCTCCCCACTATCATTACCCTTAGCTCAGGTCATGGATGTCTCTCAGCAGGGCCATTGGTCCAGCCATCCAGTGGGTCCCCAAGCCTTGAATCTCATTCCCTCCAGTCCACTCCCCATTCAGGCCACCAAAATGGTGTGGTTAAAACACAGTCTGTCTATATTATATCCCTGCTTGAAGGGCTCCATTGGCTCCCTTTTCTACAACAGTAATTCCCAGTGTGTATTCTTTGCAACACCAGTCCTACAAGATATGCCCCACAGGGGAGAAAAGAAGTTCCAAGACAAATAAGTTTGGGAAATACTGCATCGTCATCTTCCTCTTGGGGATTTGCAGTGCCATCGGTACATTAAAGCTCTGAGATGTTCTGTGCTGAGGAAATGTTTCATGGTTAATTCATGGTTTCCCAAAGTTATTTAACCACAGAACTCCCTTTCGAGATAACACCTGAGAACATCCTGCAGTAGGAGAGAGCCATATATACAGTGAACTCCTGCACTGCAGGATGCAGCCTGGTTCCTCCACATACAATTTGGGAAGCTTTGCCATCTAGTCCCATCTACCTTCCCTGTTGTTATGGGCCGCGTCCCCCAGGATGCAGACTCTGAGGCAGAGATTGGCATGCAGGAGGTTTATTAGGGAGTGCCCTTGGGATCAGTCCCTGTGGAAGGAAGGGCAGAGAGCAGGAGTGGCAGAGGGAAGAGTCAAGCTGCAGTGTAGTTTCAGGGGAAGTCTCAGCCAACACTATGCTGAGATTCCTCACACTGGAACTAGGGGTCAGGTTTCCACATAGACTGAGCCGTCTGTCAGTTTCCGGTTCTGTCCCTTGAAGAAGGTCTTGAGGTTGTGGATTGCCTTGTCATTGGATGCCAGCCCACTTGGGAAGAGACATGACTTTGGGCCAGCAGTTCTCTTCCGCCAAAGCAATCTGTACCTGGGGGAATAAATCCTTTACACCCTAAGGGACATCTGGCTGGGGCCTACAGCATCCCCATTCTCCCACCAACCTAACAAAAATATACAAAGTAACAGATTGTTACTTTGCAACCATAACCGTTATCAACAATGCTCAAAACCTCTGCAATCCAGTGCCTAATATTTTACCTCATTTTACAGCGGGAAAAAGGCCTGGAGGAAGTGTTTGACCAGGGTCGCTAATTCAAATACTTACCATGATCTGTGACTGCGCAGATTATGATTATAAGTGATGTGGAGGTGGTAGGGCTGTGACAACCTGGAGCGCCCAGGCTCTGTTTTTTGGTTTTTTTTTAAGCATTGGTTTTATTTTTTTTCCTTTTTTAAAAAAATATTTATTTATTTAGGCTGTGCCAGGTCTTAGTTGCGGCACGCAAAGTGTTAGTTGCAGCATGCGAAATCTTCGTTGTGGTATGCAGGATCTTTTAGTTGCGGCATGCGGGCTCATAGTTGTGTTATGCGGGCTTCTTAGTTGCGGCATGCAAACTCTTAGTTGTGGCATGCATGCGGAATCTAGTTCCCCAACCAGGGATTGAACCAGGGCCCCCTGCATTGGGAGTGCAGAGTCTTACCCACTGGACCACCAGGGAAGTCCCCCCAGGCTCTGTTGAAAGCACAAGTGGAGAGCTCCAGCTCACCATGCAGCCCACTCTCACCAGGGCCTTCAGTTTCACAAGAAAATCTAGATTTTTATAAGATATTAATTAACAATCAATTTAGCTTATTTAAAACACTGTGCTGGCCGCTGCCCTGCCAGGCACTTGTGGCCTGTGGGCTGCCAGCTTGTGACCTCTGCATTAAACCCTTCCGGATTCTCAGTCTCTTCTTTGCTCTCCAGGCATCAGCAGCTCTGCTCATATGAAGGTCAACCTCTATCTAGCCTTAGCTTTAAGAAGGGGTCCGTAACCTAGTCATTCATTCATCCAACACTTTCTGGGCACCTGTGCCATGCCAAGCTCTGTCCAGGGTACTGAGGACTCTGAGCTGAGTGAGCTGGCCCCTTCTTTTGGGGGAACACCAGATTCAGTGGGGGAGATAGGTATAAATAATTATAGGCCAATGTCATAGATGCCATGACAAAGGCTGTGCAACATGCTATGGAAATGTCAAGAGTGGTGGGATCAGCTTTGCCTGAGGCTTGTGGAAAGCTTTGGGGAGGAGCTGGTTTCTGAGCTGAGCACCAAAGAATGAGAGGGAACTCATCAGGAAGGAAAGAGGGAAAGGCACTCCAGTCAGGAGCAATGGCTTGTACCAGGTACAGATCTGGGGAGAGCTGGGCCATGACTGGGACCGGAGCATGGTGTGCATGGAGGTGGTGATGGAAGTCGACACTGATTTGCCCACCAGGCCCAGGAGTTTACTCCCTGACATGCAGATTGTCAACAGGAGGGTGATCAGATAAGATTTCTCTTCATCTCCCTCAACAGTCTCTTAGCAGATTGCCTGCCCCCTAGTTTCTACTTGATCACACCCAACCTGAACATCACTGTCAGACTATTTTGCCCAAAACATTGTTTTGTCACTGCCCTATTAAGAATGAGTGCTGGCTTCGTATTTTCTAATGCATAAGGAAGCCCTATTCCTATCTGGATTTTAAGGACTTTTAAGACCCTCCTAAGTCTCTAGTTTATTCCCCACTGCTCTGTAACTTGAATCCTTTACCTTGGTCAAACCTGTCTCCTTAGTCATGTCCCTCGCATGCCATGTCCATTCTCAGCTCTGGCTGGACTTGCATTTATTTTATTTTTTAAAATATATATATTTATTTATTTTTAATTTATTTTTGGCTGTGTTGGGTCTTCATTGCTGTGTGCGGGCTTTCTCTAGTTGCGGCGAGCGGGGGCTACTCTTCATTGCGGTGTGCGGGCTTCTCTTTGTGGTGGCTTCTCTTGCTGCGGAGCATGGGCTCTAGGCACACGGGCTTTAGTAGTTGTGGCACGTGGGCTCAGTAGTTGTGGCTCGAGGGCTCTAGACCACAGGCTCAGTAGTTGTGGTGCATGGGCTTAGTTGCTCTGCAGCATGTGGGATCTTCCCAGACCAGGGCTTGAACCCATGTCCCCTGCATTGGCAGGCAGATTCTTAACCACTGTGCCACCAGGGAAGTCCCTGGACTTGCATTTTAGAACTTACCTTCCGGCTGTAGCAGGTGGGTGGATTGGAAGAAGAGACAACCAAGGCAGGAGGACCAGTGATATGACTGTTGCAATCAGCTAAGAGAACATGAGGCCTGGCCTCTGGGAGAGTCCAGAATGGGTAGCAGAGATGTTTAGGAGGCAAGGAGCCAGGACCCGACTGCCTGACATGGTCCCCGTTCCTAGCTTTGGGAGGGGTGGATGGGTAGTCCCTCTGAGGGCCCAGCACTCTCAGGTCTCTCTTTGTCCCAGGTGGACACTCATCGAGACAGTGCCTTCACGTTCCTCAGCCAGAGCCTGGAGTACACCAAGAGTTCCAGGGCCTCCCTCCGGAAGTCCTCGGTCATGTTCATAGGTAACCTGCCCTAGCAGAACTAGTCCTACTGCTTCCTCCCCTTGGAAGGAAGCTGCGGCCCTTCTGGCACTGGGTGGATGCCTCCCCTTGGGTGCAAGCCTTGGCCAGCAGACGGCCTTGGTATAAATTAGAAAGGTGTCCCCTCCTCTGAGATCACTGCTTGGGAAGTGAGCCAAGGTCACAACCTTGGCATCTGTACGCAGAAGTGCTGCGTCCCCCCTGAGTACGGTGGGGTCCAGGCCCAGCAGGAGCTTGCTGTTGACCTCGGCAGGAGGCGCCAAGCTGCACAGTGGAAAAGTGAGCTAGGATCTCATCTCCATGATCCCCTTTCTGTGTGACCCCAACTGAGTCATTTACTCCCACTGAGGCTCCTCTGTAAGATCTGTAAGATCATCGGTAAGATGGGGATCAACTCCTACTTCACGGACCGGATGAGAATATTTTTTGCGTGTGTGAACACTGGCAGATAAAGGTGCTCCCTCAGTGTTAGTCACCTTCATCCACAGTCTTCTTTCCACAGTCCCGACCTCTGCCTTTCTGGGGGAAAAACCATAGATTCCCCTCACTCAGGGTCCCCCCATAAGACCCTTCTGATGGCATGCTTTCTTCTCTCAGCTACCCCCCTCCCCTCCGCTCCCTGAAATATCCACACACCCTTCAAGGATCAGGAGACCCTACTGCAGAGAGGCTTGGAGAGGATGATGTTCCCAGCCCTCCACCTTGTAAAGCGATGTTTCTTTTAGTACCTTCGCCCAATTCACTTGCAGTTTTTCATCCATCCTGTCGTCCATGCATGCATTCATTGACTTATGCCGCAAACATTGATTGATCCTCTTCTCTGTCTCAGGCACTGCGCTTAGCCTAGAGAAACACAGAACTTTTCAGGAGGTGATGCTGATGTTTGGGGGTGGGGAGGTGTAGGGGTGGCTCTTAACGTGATCAGCTCCGGGACATATGAGTGATGCCCAGGACAGGGGGCAGGGCGGGCAATCCCTCAGGCTGTGGGGACCGGCTCAGGGACATCTTCTCACACAGAGTGACATTATTTCTTAAATTTTGACTTCTCTAAAATCTCACTCCAAATTAATCACTTCTAAAAATGTTGGTGTTTAACACCCTGGGAGTCTTCTCTGTGTCAGGGCCTGTGCTGGGAAAAGAAAGCTGGGTAGCACCTGCATCTGCCCGCAAACAGCTCCTAGCGTGGTGTTTTGATTCCTAACCTCTTGCGGGTTATGGATCTTTTGTGAGACCCTGAAGAAAGTTATGAGCACTTTCCCTAGAAAAATGCATATAAGCATACACTCAGAGACCATCCTTTCTACTCCCCCGTCCCCAGTGGATCTAAGCTGAAGAAACCCCTGGTGTGGTGGGAGATGTTCACGAATCACAAGTAAAATACAACACAGTATATACAAGTAGAGAGAAACTCAGAGAGTCTGGGAACCCAGAGAGGCGTTTAACTAGCTTGGGGGCAGGGTCAGGAAAAATTTCCTGGAGGAGCGACTGTGTTAAACTGAATATTCAAGGACAAATAGGAATTAGCCAGGCACAGAAATGTGGGAAGGGCCTCTTGAGAGGTCCGGCTCATTCACGGATCCACAGGTACTTTAGGAGCTGGGCATGCAGGCTGGGAGCAGGGTAGGGCTGAGCAGTGTGGCCGAGGAGCTGAGTCTCAGCCCCTCCCGGGGCCCCACCAACCACCTGCCCGGAAGGTATGCGAGGCACTTGGTACTCTTCCTGTTACTGTGGCTCAAACTCCCTGGAGGACGGGGTGCTGAGGCAGCACCTCCCTGAGTCTAAGGACACTAAGGACCAGCCTGGGGAAGAGACCACCTAGGGCCACCTCTCAGAGTCAGCTGCCGCCCAGCTCCTGCTCCTGTCCTGGTGCCACCCCTGCCTGCTGGACCTGCCACCTCTCCTAGGAACCTGTGTCGTAGGGAATCTGTCCCAGGTCAAGACAAAGTTCTCTTTTTGTGTCCTTACTTGTGGGGCTGGAAGAGGGTAGGGAGAGCTTTTCTGAGGGGGTCTGGTCCAAAGGTGGGGGTCGGAGTCAGGAGGTGGAGGCACTCACCTCTCAGATTATGCTCAAGGGTCCCTGGTCCCCTGCATGGAAAGCATCATGACGGAAGATCATCTGAATGAAGTTAAAGCCGGTAAGTCCTGCCCTGCGTTGGTGAGATTTCAGGGGCCAGTGAGGGAACGAGTAGGCTCACAGTGGGTAATGGGAAAGGGAAGGGTTGTGTCCCAAGGCCAGGGGTTTTAGCTCAGTCCAACTGTGCTGGTATTGACCCAGGCAAGTACATGTTAAGTACTGTGGAGTCACCAAGACACAGACACACAACCCCACCCTAGGGGAGCCTATGGTCCAGGAAACGAGGCTCAGAAAGTAAGACCAAAAACCATTTAGTGTAGAGCAAGTAGTTCAGACTCTTAAGGGAGCACGTAAATTTTGTAACTGGGGAAGCTGATGGGAGCATGAAGGTAGGCTGGGGTCGTCCAAGAAGGCTTCCCGGAGAACGCACGTTTTGATTCAGGCTTCAAAAGGCATGAACAATTTGCAGAGCTGGGAGATGAGGGTATGCTGAGCAGAGTGCTAAAGCCAAGGCATGAAGGGAGAAGGCTGAGGTGTGAGTCTCATGGATGGACCTGGTCTTAACAAGCGACTTCTCTCCTCCCCATAACTCAGCTCTGGAAAACTTGAGACACGACCCAGAAGCATCAGTGTGCATCTACGCGGCTCAGGCCCAGGACAGCATCCTGGCCAGCTGCTGGCGGGACTCTTGGCCACTGCTACATGGGGACTCTCGGGCGTGTGACCTGGCTACCATGCACCGCTGGAGCCCTAGCTGTGAGAACCTGCCCACTTCCCACCAGCGGCGCTCCTGGATCACGCAGGCGCTGGGTTCCTTGAAGATGTCCTTGAAGCAGTGATGTCCCTGAGCCCCCAGCCCTCCTCGGAGGTGGCCATGGCCCCAGCCATGCTCACTATAAATGCCACGTGTTTTGCCTCTCCTCACGGAATGTTTCCTATGAGATGAGCATGGCCTTAATCATTGAGTCAGTCAACATTTACAGATGGACATAGTCTGTCCTGTCCACATATTATAAGTGGGGAGGCTGAGGCTCAGAGAGGTGGTATGGCTTGCTCAAGGCCACACAGTAAGTCTGCTAGATGTCTCAGGTTCCCCTCCCTCGCAGGGAGAGAATAAGAACAAAAGGAGATGATGATTTGGGTAGCCTTTGGAGGAGGAAAAGAGAACCCCCTCCACCCCATGATATCATGCATATCCCAGAATCCTGATCTCTGAGTCTCACCCTCCAGTCTTTGCCCAGCAAAGTCTTTGCCCAGCAATTAGCCACCACTCAGTAAATATTGCAATTCGGGCAATATTTACTGAGCACCTAACCTGGGCCAGGCCTGCTCTGGGTGCCAGAGATACAGATGTGAATGAGTCCCAGCCCCAGGCCCTGGGCAGTTCATAGTCTGATGCAGTGGTTCTCAACTGGGGGTGATTTTGGCCAGGTCTGACGACATTTTTGGTTGTTACAACTTGGGGTGGGAATATTATTGTCATTAGCGGGTAGAGGCCAGGGATGCTGCGAAACATCCTACAGTGAACAGGGCAGCCCTACAGCAAAGACTCGTCCATCTCAAATTGTCAGAAGTGCTCAGGTTGAGAAACTTTGGCCTAGTGGAAGTATCAGAGACATATAAAGACACGAACAGCCCAGCAGGTCAATGCTGTGCTGAGCGGCAGCATAGGGGCTGTGAAGTCCAGAGGACGTACATCAGCCAGCTGGGGGTCAGAGTGTCAGGGAAGGCTTCCCAGAGAAGAGACGTCCCCTCCAGGGGGGTCGGAAAGATGACCATACGACAGGCGTGTATGGAGAAGAGCAGGGCACATGGGACCAAGAACCAACCAACTACAGATACACAGGTGCCCTGGAGCCCAGAGCGGGAAGGAAGAGGAGGACAAGAGCTGGGTCAGTATGGCCTTGGAGGCTGTGGTAAGGAGGAAGACTTCAGAGTCTGGGAAGGCATGGTGGGAAGGGGAGAGGCAAGCAGTGAGGAGATGTGGGCAGGTGTCTGCTTTGGAAAGCTCCCTCCTCGTGTGCATACAGGCACTGCTGATAGGAGGGCAGATGGTAACCATTCTGGACAGGAATCTGTCACTCTTCAGTCATATTAGGTTTATGCATGCCCGTAACTCAGCAATTCCACTCGTGGGCACACGTGTCAGGGAAATATTCCCATAGGTCCATAAGGGGAGACGTATGAGGAAGTCTTAGTGTTATCTGTGGTTCAAGGCAGAGGAGGCAGCCTGAGGACCCATCTTCGGGAAGTGAATGGGCACTCTGGAGTCCCACGCAGCAGTTAGGGGCAGTAGGGGTACATGTAGCACCATGGATGGGACCTAAAACCTAGTGCCGAGGGAAAAAACTATATAAAACATATGCACAAAAGAAGTTGCATCTTGCAAGGACACTTACAAACTGAAAATGTCCATTAAAACACATTAGAGTGATAGGAGTGGGAAAGGAGGAGGGCTCTGGAGCATAAAAGGGAATAAATCAGAAAACAGAGAGGAAGAAAGCTCATGCAGGAATGGAGGGAAAGTGCTGGGTCGGGGGAGTGGACAAGAGCACAGACAGGGAGACCCGGCTAGAGGCTTTCGGGGCCTGGCAGGGGCCTGAGCTGCAGTGCAGGATCGAGAGGGTGACTGGACCTGTGGGAGATTGAGGAAGGACAATTTTCAGAATCTGGTGGATGACAGGAGGGAGAGCAAGACGTCAGGATGGTGCCCAGGTTTCTGGGTGGATGACTAGGCCAATGGTGTCCCCCACTGAGCGTCCCTCAGGACCAGGAGCAGGTTGGGGGAGGGGTGAGTTCAGTCTGGACATGGTGAACTTGAGGGGCTTGTCTGCCATGCTAGTGGAGACCGCCCCCAGGTGCTGGCTGCATGCGGGAGGGATCTGAGATGGAAACAGATTTGGGATTCATCTGTGCACAGGTGTGAGCTGAGATTCCCTGGGTGAGTGTGCAGAGCAGGAAGAGACGTAAGCCTGAGGGGCACCTACATTTAAGCTCCTGCTGGGGATGAGGAACCCACGAAGTTGACCACACAGTCATCTTCCAATAAATGTAGGCCAAGGCCATCAGGATTCTGGGCCTGAGAGAGTAGGAAATGGGGTGGTCATTTTGCATAACCTTGTCCATTGCCAAGAATGTTCACGAGCATTGCCTCATTTGAATCTCACAGTAGCCATATGGAATTAAGGGGAAGGCAGGTTGGCTTCATTGCCCACATTCTCCAAATGAGGACAGGGCTCAAAGACGGTGGGTGTTGTCCAACGTCATGCCAGGAAGCAACAGAAGTGTGGATCCCAAAGGCCTCCCAACTCCCATGCTTGAGCCCTTTCCACCTAGAGACACTGCCGTTTTCATTGGCCCGCATCCTGGTCTTGGTGGCCTTGACAAATAACAGCCACCTATTCTGGGTCTGGGTGGTCTTGAAGCACAAAGGAGTCTGATAGGCTCAATTATTGGCCAAGGCCCCCAAGTAGTCTCGAGTTGGAAGGGTCAAAGAGCACATCCCTTCTCTGAACCTTCCCTACCATCACCTAAAATCTTACAGGATTTTATAGGAATCACATTTAAAAAAGGAAGAAAAAGACTTTGTAGGCTCTGTATTCAGGAAGGGAAAATAAATAAAGAGAATAAAAGGGAATCCTTAGGGAGCCGGCTAGAGGAGGAAGTGTGGAAAAGGAGGTTTGGATTTAGAGGAAAGGGAGCATTTGGACCAGGTGTTCTGCTGGGTGTGGGTGAGATAGAAAGGAAAAGACACACAGTCCTGGCCCTGGAAAGCTCCACGTGTCATCCTTAGCCCTGCTGTCTGTCTCATCCTCGTGTCAAATAATGAGCAAGCCTGCCAGCTCTGCTTCTGGGCTTCAGATCTCTTTTCTCCCTTGGCCTCTCACCAGCATTCTCCTTGTCAATCTCTTAATCCAGACTCCCCCATCAATCCTTCACCTGGCAACCCAGGCCTTCCTAAGACAAATTTGCCCATAGGTCTGTCAGTGGCTCACTGTCCTCTGCAGGATAAAGGGCTACAGGGCAGTCAGGCCCTCTGGCCCCCACCCACCTTGCTGGCCTTCCTCTTAACTCTTGCGGTAGCCAGCATGCAGGCTGTTGCCCACACGCGTGTCTCTGCACATGGGCTCCCACTGCCTAAAATGCCCAACTTCCCTTCAGCCCCCATCCATCTGCAGAGATAGTCCTCATCTCTGCTCCCAGGTCTGTGTCACCTCCTCTGTGAAACCTCCCTGAACCCCTGAGGGAACACCCACTCCTCTGCGCCTCCACCGCACAGGCTTGTGACCAGCTGGGGTTTAGATTGGTCTGCCACCTGCCTGTCTTTCCTTCTAGACTAGGCTGTGAGCTGCCAAGACTGTAGCACCCGATGCAGGGCCCAGCAGCCAGTTGCTGGGTAACCCCGGGGTTGCAGGAAGGCTTACCTGGCCCGGAGGCCTTGTTCCCATCTGAGCTGTGGGGACTGAGGGTAGAGATGGTTAACCTCAGAAACAGAGTGTGAGTACATCACTCCTTTCCTCAGAACTCTCCAGAAGGTCCCACTGCACGCTGAGGAAAACCCAAACGCTCAGACTCACAGCCCATTATCCCTCCCACCTACCTTCTACTCACACTCCTTGCTGCACCGCCCGAGCCCGGCCCTCCCTGTTCCCTCCATGGGTAATCCTCTTGCGCAGACAACCCCCAGCCTCTTCCTTTGCTTGAATGCCTGCCCACCCTGTTTAAAACTTTTCTTCCATAGTCCTTGCTACCACCTGACAAGCTCTCACATCTTATTTGTTTGTCTGTCTCTCTCCTCTACCTAATCAACTCCTAGAGGGCAGGGATTTTACCTGCTTTGCCTAGCGCTGTATACCCAGCGATTAGAACAGGCCTGGAACACGGAAGGAGCTTAGGAACTATGGGTTGACTGAACCCACGACCCCAAAAGTACTCGGGAGGGGGCGGCGGGGCCGGTGCTTCCCGGGGTAGGGGTGGAGTCGGGTCGGCCACGCCCCCAGAAAGGCGGAACCAGAGGCACAAGGGCCGGCGCAGCCCGGAAGATTGAAGGAAGGGCACCCACGCCGCCGGAAGTTGTCGAGTGATTCTCAGCATCTGGACCGTGGCAGGAGAGCTAGGGAGCTGACATGGAGCGGCAGGAGCAGGACGCGGGCTCTGACGACGCCATGGACTCGTTCCTGGAAAAGTTCCAGAGCCAGCCTTATCGCGGCGGGTTCCACGAGGACCAGTGGGAGGAGGTGAGCGGGCCCGGGGTCTCCGCAAGTGTGTGTGTGTGTGTGTGTGTGTGTGCGCGCGCGTCGTCCGAACTCCTGGGGCCTCCAGGGCGCCGAGGCGCCTCCCTCACCTCCGAGCCCTGCCGCTGCCAGCGGAAACGTGGTTTCTACTTGAGTGTTAAAAATCGGCCCCGAAGTTTTGAGGGTCCTCTTAAGCTGCCAGTACGTTTAGGTGTACAGGTTTTGGAGTCAGAAACCTGTGACTCCACCACATACTGGCTGTAATACTGGGTCAGTTATTTCATCTATCTGAGCCCGTCCCCTCATTTGTAAGATTCCTCGAACTGTAACACCAATCTCGTGGGATTGTGGCAAAGCTGAAGTGAGAGGGTGGGTAAAGTGCCAGGAACATACGAGCGCTCAATTGATGGTGATTACTACCACTCTTATAAGAATGTGAGAACTGAAAGATCTTTAGGGATTATTCTACACTCTGTTTTACAGATGGGAAACTGGGGCCTGGATAGGGAGAGAGAAAGGCAATCATGAAGATTTGCAAATTATGATGAGTAAGAAAACTTTGATGTAGAGACATGGAATTGGATGTACTCAGTGGAAAATCCTATTTATGTAGTTCATTCTTCTCTTAACAATCTCCAGGAATTTGAAAAGATCCCCTTATTTATGAAGAAAGCGCCATCAGAAATTGATCCCCAGGAGAATCCTGACTTGGCTTGCCTCCAGTCAATTATTTTTGATGAAGAGCGATCTCCAGAAGGTATCTTCAATGACTCTAACATTTGTTTTGCTTCTCCATTGAATTGAGATAAAGTGTGAGTCAGAAAGCTTCTGATGGATAACAAGAAGTAGTTAGCCCAAGCTAACTTGTCACTATTTATTCCAAATATACTTCTTTGGATACCTACTAAATGCTAGGCATTGGGGATACAGGAATGAATGAGACTGCCCTCAAAAGTTACATTCCAGTGGATAGCCAAACTGCCCTAAAGAATCAGGACAAACCTGTGTGATAAGTGCCAACGTGTAACTATAGGTGCTGTTGGAATACTAAAGGTGGGGGAGGTAGGAGTGGGCTTTCACTGGGTGGGAAATTTGAACTGAATTATAACAATTTTGTAGGCTTTTGCCAAGTTGAGGAGGGTAATTTGCATTCCAGGTACTCAAACAACAGGCGCAAAAACAAGTGTAATTTCCCCCCGTTTCTTCTGTACTTAAAAAAAAGTCCTCTCAGACTTCCCTGGTGGTATAGCGGTTAAGAATCTGCCTGCCAATGCAGGGGACATGGGTTTGAGCCCTGATTGGGGAAGATCCCACATGCCACGGAACAGCTAAGCCCATGTGCCACAACTACTGAGCCTGCGCTCTAGAGCCCGTGAGCCACAACTACTGAGCCCATGTGCCACAAGTACTGAAGCCTGCGCTCCTAGAGCCCGTGCTCCTCAACAAGAGAAGCCACCGCAATGAGAAGCCCGCGCACCGTAATGAAGAGTAGCCTCCGCTAACTGCAACTAGAGAAAGCCTGCGTGCAGCAACGAACACCCAACTCAGCCAAAAATAAATAAATAAATAAATAAATAAGAAGAAAGCAAAATAATATTTGAAAAAAAGAGTCCTCTCTTCAAGAGCTAGGATAAGTATATATATATATATATATATATATATATATTTTTTTTTTTTTTTTTTTTTTTTTTTTTTGCTGTACGCGGGCCTCTCACTGTTGTGGCCTCTCCCGTTGCGGAGCACAGGCTCCGGACGCGCAGGCTCAGTGGCCATGGCTCACGGGCCCAGCAGCTCTGCGGCATGTGGGATCTTCCCGGACAGGGGCACGAATCCGTGTCCCCTGCATCAGCAGGCGGACTCTCAACCACTGCGCCACCAGGGAAGCCCAGGATAAGTATACTTTTTTCCTTTATGCTTTTTTTTTTTTTTTTTTTGGTAAACACTTAATAATCTACCTTGTAAAATATTTGGAATTGATTGTAGTTAAGTATGTGTGACTTTATTTCTCTGTGGTGATACCCAGTTTTACAGCATTCGTTTTTGAGTTTTCTTTCCCTATTGGTTTCTTGTTTTTGTTTGTCATATGTTACATTATTGCATGATTTAGAATTATTTTTAATGAGCCCTTTAAAAAATAGGAAATGGTGATCATTTTTTCTCTTTTTTGCAGAACAGGCCAGGACCTTTAAAGACGAGGGCAATGATTACTTTAAAGAAAAAGACTATAAGAAAGCTGTGATTTCGTACACTGAAGGATTAAAGAAGAAATGTGCAGACCCTGATTTGAATGCTGTTCTTTACTCCAACCGGGCAGCAGCACAGTACTATCTGGGTAATTTATTCCATTATTTAGTACTTTCTAAAAAATTAACTTATGATAAAGACAACTGTGTGATGGCTAGTGGAGGGTTTGAGAATGTCGGCGGAAGAGGAGCTGCTCATCCCAGAAGCCTAGGATAGCTTACTCTAACTGAGCTCTGCTTTTCTAGATAGACTTGGTGAAAAGGGAAACCAGGTACGTTGTATAATTCTTACTGTCTGAACCAAATGAGTAACATCAAATACCTTAATACATGAGTTGGTATGATCTGGAATTTTTGAGCCCAAATGCTTCTACTCTCTCTCTCACAAAAGAAAGTTTTTTTCTGGCCTCTTCTCAAGGATGCTAGAAGGGTTAAGGCAATAGAGTTCTTTGTGTGAGAGAAACTGTATTAATACAAGGGAGAATTTCTCAGAGTATTCTTTGGGACCTTTGAAGTAAAACATTCTTTGAACAAGTAAATTTGGACAGTGCTCCTGCTTCACGGGAGATCCACAGTGCACATTAGTATGTTAAAGCTGAGAAAACCTACAGCAAAGAACCTTACCCTGTGATTCTCAGGTTTTATAAGCCTCCTTTTCAAGTAACATTTATTAACATGCAGGACTGTTCTGCAGACATGACTTTGGGAAACACTGATTAATTGTTTGGGTGGCATTATTGTTGGTGACTATAGTCTTGGTCGTATTAGACCCATGTTACTTATCACAGAGTTTTAGAGAGGACCTGGGAACGACCTCAGCCTTTTCTGAGGGGCTGGTAGACAATAAGCCTTGCAGTCTAGCTGGGATAAGTCTGTTGGGACTCGTCACCATTGGAGCAGAGTTTCTTTCTAATCATAGGCCACTCCAGCTGTCTTCTCTTTTAGAACTTTAGAGATTATTTGAGCCAACCAGCCCCGTCATTTTACATAGGCCCAGAGAGCGACCCCTTTGGTTAGTGCCAGAACCTTGACTAGAAACCCACTCTTCTAACTTCTGGAGGAATACATTTTCTTCATTGAGCAAACTGAGTTCTTGTTCCGTGCTAGGAACTGTGCTAGGCACTGGCATCATAGAAGTGAGTTAAGACCTGACCTTTCCCTAAAGGAGCTTAATTCATTTACCTATTCAGTCAGTAAATAGAAAGCATTTACTGTGTGTAGGCACTGCACTGTGAATAAGAGCTACATAGTTCCTTTCCTTGGGGAACTAAAGAATGTCATGTATAGGGCTAATAAGACCAAAAACACCTTGAAAGAAAAAAACCGCATGTAATGTGATAACCAGAGGAGCAAATGTGTAATATTCAGAGACACTCCTTAAACGATGTCACTGGTATGGCTTACAGAGCACTTTCACATTTTTTTTTATCCCTCTTGACCTCATAGCAGCTATGTAAGATAAATGAGGTTAACAGCTTTATCCCTAGTTAGCAGAGTAAGAAACTGTAGTAATAAATGTAGTAAAATGAATTGTTGAAGGGTACACAGTGCTAGCGTTAGGATGTGGAATTGAGTTTGATTCAGAATACACTAAATGGAAGACCCCTTTACCCACGCTTCCGGAGGTACCTGGTGCTGTTGATTCTTCAGTCCTGAGTACTTTGTAGGTTCTACAGTATAGCTTGGTAGCTTTGAGTTTTCCCCCTGCTGGCTTAGAAGTCAGTTTTCTCAAGCCGAATTAGGCATTTAGCCTGTGTCTCTTTGTTCTCCAGCTTTAAAATGTGTTCTCTGTTGTTCTCATTCTTGTTGTCTCTGTGGATTTATGGCTTTTTTGTGGCAGAGGGGAAGTGGTAGGGGTTGAACTGCATGTGTTCAGTCTACTGCCTTTTACCAGAAGTTTTTGGATTTCTCTTATATGTATTTTTTCCATAGTTAGGATCATGCTGTTCTTCCAATTTTGTATTCAGTTCTTTTCACTTAATTTTATAACATAAACAGTTTCACCTGTCATTAAATTATTTGTGAATACTATTTTAATAGCTACATAAAGTTGCATCATATGGACATACCAGGGTTTACACTATTTGCTTTACTATTCTGCTGTTGTTGAGTATATAGCTGCTTTTAGGTTTGTTTTGTTTTGTTTTGTTTTTTGCGGTACGCGGGCCTCTCACTGTTGTGGCCTCTCCTGTTGCGGAGCACAGGCTCCGGATGCGCAGGCTCAGCGGCCATGGTTCACGGGCCCAGCCGCTCCGCGGCATGTGGGATCTTCCCGGACCAGGGCACGAACCCTTGTCCCCTGCATCGGCAGGCAGATTCTCAACCACTGCGCCACCAGGGAAGCCCTAGGTTTTTTTAAGTAATGCAAAAATGAACAAAGTTAGCGATAAAGTTTTTCCAGTAATTCTGGTTTTTCTTTAGGATTTGGCAAAAAGCTATGACTCACAGGCCACATCTGGATCCCTGACCTCTTGTGAGCTAAACGTGTTTTTTACATTTTTAAAGGATTGTAAAACAAAGAAGAATGTATAACAGACCATATGTAGCCTGGAAAGTCTGAAATATTTACTATATGGCCCTTTAGAGAAAAATTTTGCAGACCCCCAGGCTAGAGTTTTAGAAGTGAAATTAATAGGTAAATACCAAGGTGTTAAGTAATACTTACAGTATAAACTAGAAAGTGAAAGTCTATCTCATGCCTCCTAGTTTGGATAACCAGTGTGTATGATTGCACACCTTTTTTAAATGCACTTACAAATATGTATGTGTGTGTACCTGTGTCTGTATATTTAGATTGGTGTGTTTTATAAAGATGGGCTTCTATACACATTGACCCACCACTTAAAATAATATAGCACAGACATCCTATCATGCTTCTACATGCAGAACTGTCTCACTCTTTTAAATAGCTGTATAGTATTTAGTAGTATGGATTTACCATAATTTATTTCATCATTACTAAATGGAGGGTATTTAGGTTATCTCCAGCTTTTCATAATTAAAAGTAATGCAGCAGTTAACATGCTTTTAGATTTATCCTTTTACATTTTTGCAAGCATTTTTTTTGTTTTGTTTTTTTGCGAGCATTTTTTTTTTTTTAACATCTTTATTGTTTTGCAAGCATTTTTAAGGATCAGTTCTTAGAAGAGTATTGTTGGGTCAAAGTGTGTGTACAAAGTGCATGCCAATTTGCTTTCTAATTTACTCTTAGAGTGTCCTTTTTCCATATCTTCACCAATATTGGATATTATCTGTTTTTAGTTTTTACCAATTTCATGTTAATTTTAATTTCTCTGATCATTAGTGATGTTGAGTATCTCTCCATATGCTTACTAGCCATTTATAGTTGTTCGGTGGGTTGCCTGATGCTGTAAACATTTCTAAGGTGCTTGATGAGCACAACTATATTTTTTTCTATTGGGTTGGCCAAAAAGTTCGTTCGGCTTTTTCTGTAAGATGTTATGAAAAACCCGAACGAACCTTTTGGCCAACCCAATATAAACAGTTGCTCTGATTTTTATCTCTCCAAGATTGTCCAAGAGTGTTTTTGTTTCTACACACAAAATTTTGGAAGTAATCTGATCTCAAAACGTGTTTTCTCTTTTACTGAATGGTGTTTTGTTAGGCAATTTTCGTTCTGCTCTCAATGATGTGACAGCTGCCAGAAAGCTAAAACCCTGCCACCTGAAAGCCATAGTAAGAGGTAAGTCTTGTAGAGCTGTAGTATGATTGTCATCGCGGAAAAGCTGGCATGCACTGCACCAGAAGTATTTTAAGCTTTGATATGAAGGTGCTAAGATACTAATGAAGTCATCTTATTTTTGCCATCTTGATATTAAGTCCTTGTCAACAGCAACATGCCATTTTTAAAAGAATTCTCCAGAGAATAATCCAACCCTCTGTGTTTTAAGAATTTGTAGAGAAATTGAAACTTCTCATTTTAAATTAATAAAGATAAAATGAATTAAAATAAAGCAGTTTTAAAAGCCACATTCTAATTTTTTTTCCAAACTAGCTGATTGAAAGGCAAGATCTTCAAATGCCATGTTAATGTTAATTAAAAGATAAGTTATGGGACTTTGGCTGCTAACTCTAATGCTGAGATGTTCCCAGATTATTTTTTCTCTTGTAGTCTGACCTTTGTGTGTAATAATAGTGCTTTTATTACTTTTATACTTCACCTTTTCTTTGAGAAGCTCAAAGGTGATTTGTAAACTTTAATTTATTCATTACATATTAATCTCTGTATCCTCATGACCAACTTAAAATGCTTTATCAAAGTTATTGCTTAATTAATCATGGTTAGGGGGTTTAAGTAGATCTAGGTCTTTCAGCTGTAGGGAAAGGAGGTACTAAACAAAGATGGGCAAGTAAATTGAGTATAGTCCTGTGGAATTTGCCACAGGCTGGAAGTCTGTACTTTGATTGAATTGTCACTTTTACCTTACCATGTGACCATGGCGAGACACCCACTCTGAGTATCAGTATGCCCATCTCTGGAAGATCAGGTTGGATTCTATTGACATTTAAGCCCTTACAGTTCCGATATTTTTAAATTCTGTGGAAAGCCCAAAGAGGCTAACTGGAGACAAAACATGATTAAAGGAGAGGCAGCTTAAACTGGTAGCCATCAAGAACAATTTTAGGAGAGACCTAATGTCTTTGGTCTTGCCATTGCTTTTGTGAATGACTGAGACAAATTCTGCTTCTCTCTGCATTTAAAGAAAATCATCTCAGATGAACTTTATTTTTCTCATTTATAGATGAGGAACCTGAAGCTCAGGGATGCTCAGTCCTTTGTCTAATGTTTAGTTGGTAAATGACAGCCAGATTTCCAGTCCAGATCTGTCTGATTCCAAAGACTGTGTTCTTTGCCACTAAGCTGTAGCCTTCCCTACTTTAAGAGTCCTTGATACCAGAAAGGCTTACAGGAGTTTTGAGCTGAATGGGCCCTAGAAATCTTTCTGATCTAAGATACAAGAAATAGTCTTCCTTGTCTGGGGAATGTACTACAAGGGTCTTTATCATCCATTTTCCCTTCAGGGTACTGGCTGGTAGCTGGTTAAGGTTGGGGGTCCCTTTCAAGGATGGCTCTTCCCATGCCTGTTGTCCACAGATACTAAGGGTGCTGGGTTCTACAGGTGCCTTATGCCATCTGGAACTGAAAAACTATGTCGAGGCTGTGAACTGGTGCGATGAGGGGCTGCAGATAGATGCCACAGAGAAGAAGCTTCTGGAAATGAGGGCTAAAGCAGACAAGTTGAAGGTTGGTGGCAAAATCAGCCAATTGGCATTTGCTAATTAGCATTAATTAATTAATTAGCATTTCCCAGATTGTATCTTGGGTCATTGTAAACTTTTTCTTCTTTAAAACAAAACCCAGGGAATTCCCTGGCGATCCAGCGGTTAGGACTCGGCGCCGAGGGCCACGGTTCAATCCCTGGTCAGGAGCTAAGATCCCACAGGCCATGTGTGGGATCAGCCAAAACAACAACAGCCAGCCAAACAACAACAACAAACAAAACCCAAAATGAGTCCCTACCCTTGGCACTCTGGAGGATACAGATAAGTAAACAAGCAAGTGCATAAATATTATAATATGATAGAGGCAAGGAAGAATACATAGTACTTGATAAATTTATAACTATTACGATTTGAATAAATAGATTAGTGCCATAGTCTAGTCTGCACACTGAGTATAGCTATTGAAAGAGAGGAGGGGAAAGGACAGTTAAACATTTAAGCAAAATCTTAAGCTTCTATAATACTGTGTAACTCCCAGCATTAAGACACCTATAACTTGCTCATGAAATGCTACATTTCTGGCACATAACAGCAACAGTGATGATAAAATTAACTCTGTAGTCTGTAATAACAGACTGCCAACACTACCAAAAAAAAAATCCAACATTTAGATAGCACTTACTGTATGTATGTTCCAAGTGCTATTTAAAAATTTTTACTTATATGAATCCATCTGAACCACACACAGTCCTATAAGAGAGGCGCTATTGTAATTTACCTTCCACTAGTGAGGTAGCTAAAGCAGAGAAAGTTGCCCAAGTCACACAACTGGTGAAGCTGGGCTTCAAAGTCAGGCTGTTTGGCTCCAGAGTCCACATTCTTAGTCCTGTGCATTATTGCCTCACAAGTCTGTTCAGTACAAATCCAGACTTGAGTTCTCTTGATTCCTGGTATAGGTTCACTGCTTATACTATGGAATGGGAATTTTCAGTGCCAAGGGAGCCTAGAGCTGGCCCTGAACAGGGATAAGTTTTTAGTCAGAGGTCATTTTGGTCGTATCTACAAAAGTAGATATGTGTGGACCCACGTGGCTCAATAACAGAATTCTGAGCCTAGGCAACTAGGGGAGGGCCAGAATTTCTAGAAGTGGTATATACAGGAGAGAAGATCTAGAGGGCTACTGTGGAAGGCCATCGCCGAGCTTATCTGCAGAAAAACCCTTGTTCGACCTAAATGAAAGCTTTTAGGTCCTGCAGCATAATTAAAGGGAGATTTCAGGGCCCAAAAGCCTGACATTAGGTATAGGTGACATTGCTTGCAGAGTATCAGGAGTATACCCTTTTATCTGAGTATAAATTGATTTTGGATTCCCATGTGCTTGGTATATGTGAGCAATAGACCCATATGGTTATGTTAAGATCAGACAAAATAGACTTCAAGGCAATGACTGTTACCAGAGATAAAGCAAGGCATTTTTTTTTTTAATGATGAAAGGGTCAGCTTATCAAGCATATTTAACAATTCTAAATGTGTATGTACCTAATAATAGAACTTCAAAATGTATGAAGCAAAAATTGACAACTCACAGAAGGAAGAGACAAATGTATAAATAGGTAGAAATGTCAACATCCCTCTCTCAGAGTAACTGATAGACTTAAGTAGATAAAGAAATCAGTAAAGAGAAGTGATGTCAGCAAAAATAGCCAGCTAAAGACCCGGAAAAATTTTCTCCATAAAGTCCATGGAAAATGGACAAAAATGCTCAATCAACTTTTTCATAACTCTGAAATGAATGGAAGGCTTGCAGCAATCTGGGTAGTGTTGGTTCAAGAAAAATGGCTGAACCTCCATAAGAACAGCAAGCTTTGTGGCATTTTTAACTTGCCCTATCCCCATCTCCTCCCTCGCTAGTTGCATAGTAGCCTTGAAAGCAAACAGCCCACAATCATGGTGAAAATGAGCAGCCTGGCGGCCACCAGAAGCAGAACAGGATTAGAGCTCCTTCAAAGCCCCATTCCCAGAGGATTGTCATTATTTGACCATCTAGAAGATCCCACTTACAAGTTGTTTTTATTTGACACATCTTGAAGCTATCCCAGTAGGAAAAGCTTTTTCACAGTGTTGATGTAGGAGGCATTTGTTAAAAACAATTTAAGGCAGTTATTTAAGATTGCACCTGCCTGAGGCAGTGGAAAACCCCTGAGGCAAATAATAGGCTTACCAGAAAACTTAAAAGGGGAAGCTGGGGAATGAGATTCTGTAGGGGCTTTGAAAAGCTCCAACATATTCCTGGAAATCTAGAAGGTCACATATGTGCTCTTGCTATGCATGTGCTCAGGAAAGATCTAAGAATGTCCTAAGCTCTAACCTCTGGCTGATTTGGAACCTTTGTGCCAGCAGGAAATGAAGGCTAAGGCTGAATTGTTAACTACTGGGGTGATTGTTGAAGCCTTGTCCAAACATGCCTGCAGAGCCCCTTGGCAAAGACTGGGAGACTTTTTGGCTCCAGGCGTTTAGGGAAATCTGTCCAGTCATTATCTCACCATTAAGCTAACTGGAGACTTCGGTAGTCACATATAACAGAGAATACAGGCTTTACAGAATTAGTTCAGAAAAGTCACTAAACAAACAATAGCGACAGCAACAACAAACACTGGGGAGGGGAGAGAGAGCATATGCTTTCCAGAGTTGCCACATTATATTATTTTAAATGTCCAGTTTTCAACAAAAAATTACAAGACATGCAAAGGATCAAAGTGTGGTCCACATCCAGGAAGAGAAATCAACAGAAACGGTCCCTGAGGAAGCCCAGACATGAGACTTAAAAGGTAAAAAACTTTCAACCAGCTATTTAAAATATGTTCTAAGAACTGCTGCCTGAAAAACAATGCACCATCTAGAAGTTGAGAATTAAGTTTTATTCAGCAGACTTGCTGAGGACTTAAGCCTGGGATACAGCCTCTCAGACAGCTTTGAAGGACTGTTCTGAGCAGGTAGGGGAGAAGCAAAGATACAGGAAAAAAAACAACAACATGTGGTCGAACATCAAAAGACTACTGCTAGTTAAAGAAACAGACATTTCAAGTTAATGAATTTAGTGCTTTTCTCTGTGGGGAGATGGGCTTATTGAAATTATTCCTTTGATATGCACGTTAACTATAGGACCAGTATTCTGTTTTTTTCCGTGCTGAGCTGAGCATCCCTTAGGATGCACCATCAGGGTGGCTGCAGTGGCTGATGGCTTGATGGCCACAAAATTCTTTGTTTACTGAAATGGCAGGTTACATTCTTTGTCCACAGTGCCTCCTCTTGATCATAAATTCGACCAATGTTTGGGAGGCATTTCATGACCAATTTTTTCCCACTGAGCTGGGAAGGCTCATTCCTAGATCAGGCAAAGAGCCTGTTGGTAGGCTACTCAATGTGCTAATTTTGGATCAGGTCCTACTGATAATCTTAAATTCTTTGGATCGCCTGTCTTACTAGTCTGTTATTCAGGAAATGTTTTCCCTTGTTGCTTCTTCCCATATCTAGAGTTGCACTATTACAATTATTCTGTGTGGAGTTGTATATATGATCAACTGCCTCAAGATGTTTAACCATCATTAATTTTGTTGGAGGCCTGGTTACACATTGGGTAATGCAAGAGACAACAATCTTATAAAACAGACAGGATATAAGTAATATAGCTAGTAAATTAATAAAGTTGTAGTGCAGCAAAGAGAGGCACAAGGTGTAAATAATTTGAAAACAACAAGAGAGCAAGTTAAAATAATGGTTAGTATAGCTAGTTGTAATGTTGTCACAGTAAGCCATCAGGTCCACAGGGGAGCCAGCTGGAGAAGCCAAATGCAGGAGGGATCAGGTAGAGAGAAAAAAATTAATGTTTCATCTTTGTTTACAAAGGTATACTTTCTCAATTTGTTGTAGGTCATGGTTGCCATAAGAGGAAAGCTTTTCTGGAAAGCCAAGATTAAAAGCTGGTATATTTCAGAAAAAGTCATAAAATTATAAATCATATTTATCAGTTCATTCAGTCCCATGTAATATGTCCTGTTGATCTAGGTGGAGGCATTGGGTTTTCCATTAGAGTTTTGTAATTTCTTTTTTTTTTAAAATAAATGTATTTATTTTATTTTATTTATTTTTGGCTGCATTGGGTCTTCGTTGCTGTGCACAGGCTTTCTCTAGCTGCGGTGAGCAGGGGCTGCTCTTTGCTGTGGTGCGCGGGCTACTCTTCGCTGTGGTGAGAGGGCTTCTCATTGTGTTGGCTTCTCTTGTTGTAGAGCACGGGCTTTAGGTGCGTGGGCTTCAGTAGTTGTGGCTCACGGGCTCTAGAGCGCAGGCTCAGTACCTGTGGAGCATGGGCTTAGTTGCTCCACAGCATGTGGGATCTTCCCAGACCAGGGCTCGAACCCGTGTCCCCTGCGTTGGCAGGCAGATTCTAAACCACTGCGCCACTAGGGAAGCCCCTTTTGTAATTTCTTACCCATTTCAGTGGTATGATCTAAAAGTTATCAGAAATTAATATTTTTCAAAGTCCTTGTGAATCTTCTTGAAGATTTTCATTTTATAAAAGCATCAAAGTAAAATAGTGATTGTCTGTAAATGACAAAAGACTTAAAATGGCATGGTTAAAGATCTGATTACAATGTAATTGACAAGAAACTTGGTTATTTCTGTGACATACAACATTCTAAGATAATAATTAGAATTATGACTGATAACATACCAGGACAATAAGATTTTTAGGAATTCCATATAAAATTTGGAATATCTATATTAACATTTACCCACACAGCATAATCTAAGGTTTATTTCCAATCACTTGACAATATTTTTCAAGTAATTTAACATACCAAATAAACCTAATTAGTTTAATATTCCTCTGAGATGCCTCAGGGTTCCTTTGAAGCTTCCCAGAGTTAGCTGGAGGTCAAAAGAACTTCAGTTAGAATTAGATATTTGGGAAGTGTGTCAAGAATATCAAAAAGATTTTAAAAGGTCTGACTTGGTCAAATAAGATCATAGGTCATTGTGAAATAATACTTATTCACTTAACCAAAGTGACAAAAGATTTCAAAAACAGGGACTTCCCTGGTGGTGCAGTGGTTAAGAATCCGCCTGCCAGTGTACGGGACATGGGTTCGATCCCTGGTCCAGGAAGATCCCACATACTGTGGAGCAACTAAGCCCATGCGCCACAACTACTGAGCCTGCAAGACACAACTACTGAGGCTGAGTGCCACAACTACTGAAGCCTGCGTGCTCTAGAGCCCACATGCCACAACTACTGAAGCCCGCGTGCTCTAGGGCCCACTTGCCACAACCGCTGAGCCCATGTGTTGCAACTAATGAAGCCCGTGCACCTAGAGCCCATGCTCCACAACAAGAGAAGCCACCACAGTGAGAAGCCCGCACACCGCAACCAAGAGTAGCCCCGCTCGCCGCAACTAGAGAAAGCCTGCGTGCAGCAACGAAGACCCAGTGCAGACAAAAAAAAAAAGATTTCAAAAGGAAATACACATCACCTAAAGGCAAAGAAACCCGTATAATCTGTTATTAAAAACAGTATTCCAAGAAAATTTTTTTCTCTTAATAAAGAAAGGAACCAAATCTAGTCCTGCACCAACCTACTTTTTTTTTTTTTTGCGGTACGCGAGCGTCTCACCGTTGGTGGCCTCTCCTGTTGCGGAGCACACGCTCTGGATGCACAGGCTCAGCGGCCATGGCTCACAGGTCCAGCCGCTCTGTGGCATGTGGGATCTTCCCGACTGGGGCACGAACACGTGTCCCCTGCATCGGCAGGCGGACTCTCAACCACTGCGCCACCAGGGAAGCCCCCCAACCTACTTTTAATAACAAAATCCATTTACCTCATTAATTTAATCCCAGCCTGACCATGTGCAAAACTTCTTTTTCAGGGCTTCCTTTCTACAAACCTTCCACAACTTTCTGTATCCATATTAGTTTGTTCCTTATTTTTCCATCTAGAAACAACCAGCTCTAGGAAAAAATCACTTGTTCCCCTTAAAATGTATTTCCATTCCTCATACCTTCTTTTGCTGAAAACGCACATCGTACTTTACTTGCATACTGAAACATTTCCCTTGTTGTTTTTAGTGCCTTTAATTACATATTACAGTTTTAACCTTTAAAAATCTTAATCTCTAGCAAAACTGACAAGCAGCAAGTAATTGTGAACTGTTTGTTATACTAGCATTTCCTGATTGGCAAATTTGGGAATATTCTAGAACCTCTAGAAACATATATCTTATAGCATAATTTCTTTCCTCAATGTGGTACAAGACGTGTCTAATAAACCCAGACATCTTTAGTTTCCCTCTTGTAAGGAGACAAAAGTAGGTAAGTTTAGACCTGTTTAGCAATTAATGTTCCAGTATTTTATTTGAAATGACTTGGATAGTCAGTGAATTCTCATCATTTAATTTAACTTAGCAAAACTCAAGTTACCAAAAATCAGGAGAAACTATAGATAGACATACCCAAAACATAATTATTCTTAAGAGTTCACCTGTAAACTCTTGTCTCATTTACCTTTACTTTATAACTTATGAAGATATCATCATACTGCGGGTGAAGAATGTCACCTGCCATTATCAGTAAACAGAGGAAGTTGCAGCCATCAAGCCATCAGCCACTGCAGCTGCCCCTGACTGTGTACCCTGAGGGGATTCAGGATGGAGGAAAAAACAGGATACTGGCCCTAGATAGTTAAGATATAGCATATATATCAAAGGAATGATTTCAGTGAGCCCAGACTCTTGCCTCTTCCCATACATAGAAAAGTGTTAAATTCGTTAACTTGAGATGTCTGTTTTTATTTAACAGTAATCTTTCGATGTTCCGACTACCTGGTTTTATGTAGAAACTATATATCCTGGCTCCTCCCTTACCTCTTCAGAGCAGTTCCTAGAGCTGTCTGCCTCCCAGGCTTAAGTCCTCAGCCGGGACTTAAGAGGCTGCCTCCCAGGCTTAAGTCCTCAGCAAGTCCTCCAAATAAAACATAATTCTCAACTTTTAGGTTGTGCATTTTTTTCAGTCAACGATACCAAGTTATTTTTTCTTGCTGATAAACTCTGCAACAGAAATAACATGAACTTAGTTAACCTAGGTACAATAAAATTAAGGTACGTCTATGTCTATATTGATTAAACCAACAAGCTTAAGCTAGCTCTATTACCAGATACAATTTAATATTGAATATTTCCTAGGTCATGTGAACCTGAAACTCATTCTGGCCAGTTTCCATTATATTTAGAAAAATTTAATTTGTAAGTGCTTACTTTTAAGTCAATTAAATGAGCTCTTTTATAAACTTAATTTTGATAATATTTTCCAGAGGTAGAGACATCCTGTATATATAATGTACACACAGACATATGAACAGACAAAACTAGAGATCTCATAGCTTTAACTTGTAGTTATGAATCAGGTATTATAAACTTACTAGTTTATAAATAGCAGTTGGAATAAGTTAAATTTATTTGCTCAGTTAATTAAGGCTTATACTATGTGTGGAAATGTGGATTTGTCCTTGATAAATCCCTTAAGGAGGCTATAAGTTAGATTTTGAGTGAGGGAGCCTTTCCAGCAGATTGAGTTTAAAAGAGCCTTTTTGTCTCATTTGGTTTCAGGTTTTACCTGATTGAGCTAACTAGGCTCAGTCTCAGGTGTTTGTGGGCTGTATTTACATTTCTGATTTGTAGAGGTTTGCAACACAAAGACAGTTGCTTTAAATTCTCTAAAGAACTAGTCTGCTGCCTAAATGATATTAAAAGATTGATTGGCCCAACTATGTTTTCTTTAATTTGCATTTTTATATCAGTGAGAAAATTTCCAACTATCTGAAAATGAAGAGTTCTGTGTTCTAGAACTTTAGGGTTCAATTTATCATGCCTTCAAAAGTTTGCACAAGGCATTCAACCAAGGCTCTCTTTCTGAGTGTATAGGGTAAACGCAGAGCAAAAATCTCCATTATTATTTTTATTGGCCCCTGAATATTAACTCCCAGGTTTTATTTCATATAGTGTGGGCTCAGGTAACGTTGTTGGTTTCTTTTAGTATGTTTAATTAATATTGTCTGAGGGGCAGATTTATATACACTGTCTTAAAATAGGCAGGGGAAGCATTCCCCAGTGAGACATAATGTCTATCCTACAATATAATTAGGCAAAAGGGATATAACCATCTTACATAAAACCCATTTAAATATATACCAATTTATATAAACTTTCATCTCCATTCTGTCAACTTTTTAAAAAAAATTAATTATTTTTGGCTGCGTTGGGTCTTCGTTGCTGCGTGTGGGTTTTCTCTAGTTGCAGCGAGCAGGGACTACTCTTCGTTGTGGTGCGCTGGCTTCTCATTGCTGTGTCTTCTCCTGTTGCAGAGCACGGGCTCTAGGCATGCGGGCTTCAGTAGTTGAGGCTCTCGGGCACAGGCTCAGTAGTTGTGGCGCACGGGCTTAGTTGCTCCACGGCATGTGGGATCTTCCTGGACCAGGGCTCGAGCCTTTGTCCCCTGCATTGGCAGGCAGATTCTTAAGCACTACGCCACCAGGGAAGCCCTATTCTGTCATCTTTTATACCTTTAACTAGTTTCCATCAGGATCTGATCAACAAGCCTTGGTCTTAACAACAGTCCCAGAAGCTTTCTTTTCTTTTTATCCCTCAATCATTTAATCTATTTTTGTATAAAAGGCTCTGGGGTCCCCAGTGAGAGATTGAGCCAAGGCACTCAGGCCTTTTTGTCAATCTTTTAGCTTGATTAATTGGCCTAATTGTTGCCCCAAGTAATAGTTGGTCAGGTATCTCAGTGTAGTTTTTTTTCTAGCCTTTTAAATAAATAAATAAATAAATATATATATATATATATATATATATATATATACATACACATACACACACACATGACACATAGTTTTTAAACTGGGGTAAATAGAACAGACTTGTTTGGGGCCCTTTAATGTTGGGGACCAATAGAGGGTCCCTTTGGCCCATCCAGCCTTAGGTAGTGTTGTATCAGAACCTTTTTAATCCTATTAATGTTCATTTTATTTATCCCATTTCTTAATAACCGTCTAAAGATTTCTTTATACATTTGGGATGAGACCCTTTAAAATTTCCACCTTGTTGGGAAGAAGTCTCTAGACTTTCTTTCAGTTTTTTTCTTACTTCCCTGTTAATCAACCTAATTAACATTAATTATCCTAATGTTTTTATTGGCATCTGTAAGACCCACTGAGGGGAAGCAGAGACCACAAATAAGGCTTCCCAAACTGTTTTTTTTGTTTGTTTGTTTTAAACTAAGGAGTTCTGGGAATTCCCTGGAGATCCAATGGTTAGGACTCCACGCTTTCACTGCCTAGGGCGCGGGTGCGAAGTAAGATCCTGCAAGCCATGTGGCCAAAATTAAATAAATTAAATAAACAAACTAAGGAGTTCTTAGGTTAACCATTTTACATATATATATTTTCCACCTTCTAATTTGGCTTTATCATAGGTACCAATAAAATAGCTGTTTATAATGAGAGCTCTCTAAAAAATATACCAATTTAGAATTTTCTCCAATTTAAAAGATCCATTGTCTGGCCATTAACTAGATATATCCTAATAGTGACTCAAGCCAATAAGATGCAAGAGGCGTCCCCACAGGAGAGTGCGAAGGATGCTGCCTATACAAGATCTAGAAAGTGTACTCCCAAAAAAGCATAAGAAAGTAAAGGCCTTTGTTGTACAGGCTGACGCAAATAAGGTTCAGATGACAAAAGCCCCTGAGAATTGGCACAGTCAGACAAAAGACTGCTCAGAATCCCAGTCTGTTCGATTGGTTGTGAAATGTACACCATATGTGTACCTTCCAGATGTCAGAGAACAGGCTATTAAAACACACACACACACGCACACACACACACACACACACCACATTGAAGAAGATCAGGTAGAACGTTTTCATCTCAAAGGCACAGGGAGAGAAATGCAAGTTCCCTCTAGAAGGGCTTTTGTTTCTTTAAGGTCAGAATTCTGCAAAGATGTTTTATCAAGCTGTCTTTCTCTAACTTAACTGCAAACACAATAAAAGAACCTCATCTTGGCCATTTTCAGGGTGAGATTTCCTTTAATTACCAATTAAGTAAGTACAAGTTTTGTATGTACAAAAACCTGGCTGGGGTGTAAGTTGGAGGCTGGCTTTCTGATGCCCCTCATTTAGAAAAGATATTAGGCCAGCCTCTCACCCAATCACACAGTCCAGATCACTCAGTATCTCTTGACTGAGCAACTTGCAGTGTCTTCGAACCAAGATGTACTTTTTCCTGTTATCTTTCAACTGGGCTCCCCCAGTATCTTTCAGCTGGGGAGCCAGATACTGGTTATATACAACCGAATAAAACTCACAGCCAATAATTGGGAGATCTGAGAACCAAGAGAGACTCACCCAAATTTGTTTGGACTCTGAGGCAGATGGGCACAAGAGGCCTCTGCTGGTACCAAGACTGCAGCTCCTTGTAGAGATCAGGTGAAGCAGAGAAGTCTGCCCTGAGTCCCTTTGTGGTCACCAAAACTGTCAACTGAAAAGAAAAAAGCACAATGTAGAAGTTGAGAATTATGTTTTATTCAGCAGAGTTACTGAGGACTTAAGCCTGGGATACAGACTCTCATATAGCTCTGAGGGACTGTTCCACATGTAGTGGAACATGAAAAGATTACTGCTAATTAAAGAAACACACATTTCAAGTTAAAGAATTTAGCACTTTTCTATGTATGGGAAGATGTAAAAGTCTGGGCTCATTGAAATTATTCCTTTGCTATGCACCATAAATATCTAGGGCCAGTATTCTCTTTTTTCCATCCTGAATTCCCTCAGGGTGTGCTCTCAGGGGTGGCTACAGTGGCTGATGGCTTTATGACTACAACATCTTTTGTTTACTGAAATGGCAGTTGACATTCTTTGTCCACAAAATGAAAGGAAACAATGTTTAAAGAACTTTAAAAAATACATGGCAACACTCACCAAATAGGGAATATCATTAAAGAAAAATTAACAACTGAAATGAGAAATTCACTAAGGGGTTCAAGAATAGAACTTTGAAGATAGGTCAATTGTGATTACTCAGTCTGAGGAATAGAAAGAAAAAAGAACAAAGAAAGATGATGAGAGACTTATGGGATGCCATCAAGCATATCCTAGGCATAATGAGAGTCCCAGGATAGAGAGAGAAAGGGGCAAAAGAATATTTGAAGAAGTAACAGCTGAAAACTTCCCAGATTGATGGAAAATAGTAAGCTACTCTCCCAAGAAGCTTAACAAACACCAAGTAGGATATACTTAAAGAAATCTGTATCCAGACACATCATAATCAAACTGTTAAAAGTCAAAGACAAGAGAATCTTAAAAGCATCAAGAGAGAAGTGACTCTTCATATATAAGAGATCCTCAATAAAATTAATAGCTGATTGCTCATCAGAAACCATGTTAGCCAAAGGGCAGTGGGATGACATGAAAAGTGCTGAAAGAAAAAGACTGTCAACCAAGAATTCTATATCCAGCAAACTTATCCTTCAGAAATGATGGAGAGGAAGAAGTAAAACTCTATTTGTAAATGATATGAGCTTATATATAGAAAATCCTAAAGAATCCACTAAACTATTGGAACTAGTAAATTAGTTCACCAAGCTGGTAGGATATGTCAGAATACACCCATCAGCTGTATTCTATACACTTTTAATGAACATTCCAAATGTGGAATTAAGAAAATTCCATTTACAATAGCATCAAAAAGAATAAAATATTCAGGAATAAATTTAACAAAAGTAGCATAAAATTTATACTTTGAAAATACAAAACATTGTTGAAAGAAATTAAACCTAAATAAATGGGAAGACATCCCATATTCTTGGATCAGATCTTTTTAAAAACACATTTATTATTTTATTTTTGGCTGCGTTAGGTCTTAGTTGCAGCATGCAGGATCTTTGTTGGGATCGTCACTGCAGCATGCGGGATCCTCTGCTGCGGTGCATGGGCTCCTTGTGGCATGTGGGCTTCTCTCTAGTTGTGGCGTGTGGGGTCTCTAGTGGTGGCCCTTGTGCTCAGTAGTTGCAGCACGCGGGCTTAGTTGCCCCACAGCATGTGGGAACTTAGTTCTCTGACCAGGGATCAAACCCACATCCCCTGCATTGGAAGGTGGATTCTTAACCACTGGACCACCAGGGAAGTCCCTCATGGATCAGATCTTAATATTGTTAAGATGACAGTACTCCCTAAATTGGTGTACAAATTCAATGTAATCTTCCTCAAAATTTCATTTAGTTTATTTGAAGAATATTGACAAGCTGATTGTAATATTCACGTGGAAATTCAAGGGACCCAGAATAGCCAAAACAATCCTGAAAAACAAAAATAAAGTTAGAGAACTCAAAATTCCCAATTTCAAATCTTACTATAAAGCTATAGTAATAAAGACATTGTGGTACTGGTGTAAAGATAGACATATAGGTCAATATAATAGAATTGAGAGCTCAGAAATTCACATTTATATATAGATGATTTGTGACAAGGGTACCTAGACCATTTAATGGGGAAGGAATAGTCTTTTCAACAAATGATTCTGGGACAAATGGATATCCACGTGCAAAAGGATGAACTTGGACCCTACCTCACACACACACACACACACACACACACACACACACATTACCTCGAAATGGTTCAAAGAACTAAAACTGTAAAACTCTCAGAGGAAAACATCAGCGTAAATCTTCATGACCTTGGGTTAGGCAGTTGTTTTAGATATGACACAAAACGCGTAAGCAACAAAAGGAAAAATAGGTAAATTGGACTTCATCAAAGGTTAAAAACTTTTGTTCTTCAAAAGACACCATTGAGAAAGTGAAAAGACAACCCACAGAATGGGAGATAATATTTGTATCATATATCTGTAAGAGACGGACTCTTAACATGTCAATAATTAAAAAGACAACCCAATTATTTAAGTGGGCAAAGGATCTGACTAGATGTCACTAAATATAATACAAAAATGGCCGACAAACACATGAAAGATGCTCAACATCATTAGTCATTAAGGAAATGTAAGTCAAAACCACAGTGAGATACTATTTCATACCCACTAGGATGGCCCTAATTTGTTTTTAAAGGAAGATAACAAATGATGAAGATGTGGAGAAATTGAAACCCTCATAAGTTGCTGGTGGGTATGTAAAATGGTACAGCCACTATGGAAAACAGTTTGACAGTTCCTAAAAAAATTAACCATAAAATTACCATATGACCCAGCACTTCCACTCCTAGGTATATACCCAAAAGGATTGAAACCAAATATTCAAACAAATACTTGTACGTGAATGAACATAGCAACAATATTCATAATGGCCAAAACATGGAAACAATCTAAATGTCCATCATGGTAGAGAGATGGTAGAAAAAAAGGAATAAAGTACTGTAAAAAGGAATGAAGTACCAATACATGCTACAGTGTAGACGAACCTCAAAAATACCATGCTGAGGGAAAGAAGGCAGATACAAAAGAACACATATTGTATGATTCCATGTATATGAAACATCCAAAATACATAAATCTGTAGATAGAGAAAGCACATTAGTGGTTGCCAGGGTTCGGGGGAAGGGGGAAATGTTGAGTGACTGCTTAATGGGCTTGAGATTTCTTTTTAGGGTGTTGAAAAGTCTTGGAACTAGATAGAGGTGATGGTTGCACAATAAAGTGAATGTACTAAATGCCACTGGATTCTATACTTCAAAATGGTTAATTTTATGTCATGTGAATTTCACCTCAATTAAAAAAATTTTTTTAAATATATACTAACCATGAAATAAAAAATTATTGATAAATTGGACTTGGTCAAAACTGAAAATTTTCTATTCTATAAAAGACATCAATAAGAAGATTAAAAGGCAAGCCATGGAATGGGAGATCCTTGAACCACAGGGGTTTGAGTTGCACACGTCCACTTATATGCGGATATTTTTCAATAGTAAATACCACAGAACTATGTGGGTGGTTCATGGTTGGTTGAACCTGAGGATGTGGAGAAATAGAGGATACAGAGGGCCGACTATGAGTTATACATGGATTAACCCTGGTGTTGTTCAAGGGTCAACTGTATATCTAACAAAGGATTTGTATCCAGAATACATAAAGAAATCTATTCAATATGAAAAAATTTTTTAATTTTGCAAAGAAACAGACACTTCTCAAAAGATTTACAGTAGCACATAAAAATATACATAGTATCATTAGTCATGTGGGGGGAGAATGCAACTTAAACATCAGTGGGATCCCAGTTCACAAGACTGACAATACCCAATATTGGCAGAGATGTGAGGGAGCTGGAACTCTCATAAATTGTCAGTGGGATATAAACCACTTTGGAAATCAGTTTGTCAGTTTTATATTCCTATCCTATGACTCAGCAATTTTACTCCTAGGTATTTAGCTAAGAGAAATGAAAACATGTTCATAACAAGACTTGTATAAGAATGTTGGTGGCCAATTTTATTCATAATAATCCAGAAACAGCCCTTGTGTCCATCAACAGGAGAATAGATAAGCAAAGTGTGGTATATTCAAACAATGGAATATGACTTGGTAATGAAAAGAAACAGACCTATCAGTGATGGGATGGGAGGGTGATGGACTGCAAAGAGGTATGAGGGAACTTTCTAGAATGTTCTCTATCTTGATTGGAGTGTTGGGTACTCAGGGTATACATTTGTCAAAACTCATCTAACTATACACTTAAATTCTCAACAGAGTTGACTTTTTTTACGTATATAAAGGGGCAGCAAACTTCATAGTTCAGGACTCCTCTGACCTAGGGGTTATGTGGGCTTTATGCGGGCTGCAAGACCCCAAACTTCAGGTGAGACAGCAGGGAAACCACATCCTCGCACTTGCATTTGTAAGTCAAGAGGAAAAACAACATGGGACAGAATACAAGTCATCCTTAATCATCCATCTTAATCATTCTCTAATGTGGACCAGACACTGTGGTCCAGTGTAGCTCAACTGTGAAGGCAGAATTGGACATAGTTGTAGTGGTATCCATGGGTTTGATTACTCTTGGTAGTACAATCAAACTTCCTAACAGCAGAAAGGATTTTTGTAGCTCTTGGCAGACTGGATTGGAGAAGGATGGCCAAGAATTATCAGCCGTTGTCTCCTGGAAGGGTAGACTTTGTTCATAAGAAAAAGATCTGTGTTAGCCCTTGTGGGGAGGATAAGGGATGGTTGGTGCTATATTTTAGAGCAGGGCTCAGCAAACTGACCCACAGGCCAAATCCAGCCTTTGTTCTGTTTTTGTACATTCTATGAACCAAGAATGTTTTTCATACTTTTAGAGGGTTATGAACAACAAACAAAGCAACAAACAACGCTAGATAATGTTCGACAGAGACCATACATGGTCTGCAAAGCCTAAAATATTTACTGCCGTTTACAGAAAAAGTTGGCCCCTACTAATCACAATCCTGAGGGTAGGTAGGAGTACGATCACCTGGCTTTGGGTAGATTAGCAGGAAAAGGAAATCTAAATTATATTTCTGCCAGATGAAGTAGACTGGTGGTATTTTTCTCTCATGGACTGTAATTGTGCAAAAGGCAGAGCCTCTGATAAGTTGTTGGCCTGGGTTTTTCCATTGTGTTTTCCTAAACCCCAGCCATAACAGAGAAGTTTAAATGCCCCATTGGCCCTGATGTCAGTCCCTCTACCAAGAATGCCCTCTCTCTTTCATCTGGTTTCTGTCTAAACCCACCTCCTCGATGGGGCAGAATCAGTCACTCCCTTCTCTGTGTATCATAGCACTCAGTTCATACCACCAGGCTAACACGTAGACCTTTTTACATGTCTGTCCCCCTCTGGACTATGAGATCCTTGGGTAGATTTTAACATTTTTGCTGCCACTGGTCCTGGCATCCAGATATGTGCTCCTTAAATGTTTATTGAACTGAATCCAGCCACTGGTATCCCTTGATATACAGGAGCCTGAGTTGAATAGAGACCAGAGATAGCTATTTAGGATCAGGCTGGGGTAACAAGTGGAGGCAAGTTCTCTAGAGCTGATGTATCTGAATTTCATTTTCAGCGAACTGAACAGAGGGATATAAGGAAAGCAAAGTTGAAAGAAAAGAAGGAGCAGAATCAGAATGAGGCTTTACTCCAGGCCATCATGGTGAGTTCTCAAACTCTAGGCCCTTCTGGTCTTGTGAAATCCACTAATCCTGAAGCCTGTTGGGAACGTGTCTGGGAATGCTTTACCTGAATTAATTGTACATTTTCTTTCTGCTTTTGGTGAAGCAGTGTGACAAGTCAGACCTGAGTTCAGTCAGCTCTCTCACTTGCATGCATGTATTGGTTTCAGGTAACATATACTGAATTTAGTAGCTTTTGGTTAAGCATTTTCTAATCTTCACAGTAGCCTTCTGGGGTAGGTCTTCTTGCTCCTGTTTTTGCTAGATGAGCACATAGTCTCAGGGATAGGAAGAAACCTCACACAGCTGATATGTATCAGAGCCAGGTCCTTGCTCTCAGCCCGTGTTATACTGCATCCTGAGAAAGTGAATTTTTAGGATGTAGCTCTTCTAACTATAACAACAACACAAAATTCTATCTCCCCTTCCCTCTCTTTACTGCATTTTAAATGAATGTCGTCTGATCCAAATCTTGCTTTCACAAGTCACTTTGAGCCTTGGCTGCTCAGGGGAGGTAATACTGGCTATGAGATTGCAGGGTAGGTTCTTGGTTAGGTTCTTGGTTTCATTCTTTGCCGAGTTAAATTATGTGCCTATTTAAATTACTTGTTGACTTTGAGAACATCACAGTTCTAAGATGCACTCCACTAGTTCCTCCGCACAACAAAGAATCTGTTAACACATTAACAGATTAAACAGAAGGGAATACTCCAGAGGGATTTGGTCATTTTCTAAAATGTAGAATATTGCAATGCCCAGACATTTGCATACAGACCTATTTTGGTTCTCTCCTCTAACTGTGCATCTCAGACTTCAGTGTACTTAAGAATTAATCTCAAGAGTAATATAAACAAAGCCGTATATACTACATTTTAGTGGTTTAAAGCAGAGGTCAGCAAGCTGCAGCCAGTGGCTTACAGCCCTGCCTGTTTGTGTATGTCTTACCAATGGCTGTTTTCACACTACAGTGGCAGGGTTGAGTAATATCAACAGAGACCATTTGGCCCGCAAAACCTAAAATATTTCTTATCCGCCCCTTTAAGGGAAAGTTTGCCAACCCCTGATTTAGGAGATACCATCAAGGTAATTTTGATTACATATCATTTTCCTCTTGTGTGCTAGCCTTAGGAGACTCCACACAACGTACATAGGAGGTGACTCTACTATTCAGACCTTTGATTTATCCTTGTTTCTATGAGACAATCAAGATTAAGTCAATGTGTGCATTATTTTTATTATCCCATGTCCTAGCTAAATGGAAACGTTTGCCATGTTCGTACATGCCTCTCTGCATCTTTTCTGTACCTTTGCACATGCTGTTCCTTGGCTGTTACTTGGGGTAGAATGCCCTTCCCACTCCCCTGCCCCCCGACTTTTCTGCTTTTCAAAGTCATTGTTCAAGGCCTAGCATCCCCCAGTCCCCTCCAGACCCCAGGCTGAATTAATTATTCATGGTCTGCAGTTCCACAGTTTTACTTCTTACCTTATGTTGTACTTATTACCATGTCTAGCTCATGTCTAGCGTGCTAGACAGAGGCTAGCATGTGGTAGATGCCCAGTAAAGGTGAGTTAAACAAGTCTCAGGAATAATAAAGACGAATCATGTGTAGAGCTGGCTCTCAGGGAGCTCGCAGTGTTATGGTTTCCTTGTTTTAGTGAAATGAGTTTGCATCCTTCCACACATAAGGTGTGTGTTTTCTTTTTTTAACCCAGGCTAGGAACATCAGGCTAGTGTCTGAAGCTGCTGGAGAGGATGAAGATTCAGCCTCAGAAGGTCTCGGTGAGCTCATCCTGAACGGGCTCACTTCTGAGAACCTCTACGGAGCCAGGCTGAGTGTAGATGATGGGGGAAGACTGAGCTGGCCTGTGCTCTTTCTGTACCCAGAGTATGCCCAGTCAGACTTCATCTCTGCTTTTCACGAGGACTCCAGGTACTTCCTTCCCCAGGAGCCCTTTGCTATGCTTGCACGCTCTTCCCTGCTGTCTCCGCAGGATGGACAGGTGGATTTTTAGTTGTGGAGGAAAGAGAATAGTTTTAGAGGGTTTTACACAGTCTGGTTGGTATAACCTCTCTATTCCATAGCTGATTTCTCCTTTTACTAAGTAGCTTTGCAGTGACAGACTGCACTGTGTACAGTGTTTGTCAAGCGCTGGTACTTGTCTCGTGAGAGATGAAATCATTGGAGGTAGTACCTGCATAGAACTGAAGGGTATATTTATTAGAAAACGTATGTCTGGCGATTTTAACATGTGATTTCATAGGGTTGATGCTTAGAATGTGGCTGAATATAAGAATGTTGTTAATCCTGAGTCAGTTTAAAGAGAATTACTATGTCATAATAGGACAAGTGATACACACATTTTGGGCACTGCTGTCAAAATGGATTAGGCCTGCATTTCATGATTTATATACATTTTTGATATCTCTGTGAATTGGTGTCCAGGGCATGGGATGTAGGAAAACATATTATGAGTTATTGATACCCAGAAATACATGTTATATCTCCTTAGATTTATTGATCATCTAATGGTGATGTTTGGTGAAACGCCCTCTTGGGATTTAGAGCAAAAATACTGCCCTGATAATTTAGAGGTAAGAGAAGTTTTATTTTGTTCCTCTATGGGAATTGGGGTGGGGAGGAACAGGGAGTGCAGTGAGGTTTCACTGCCTTTTTAAAAAAAATCGTGGTAAAATATAAAAAACATAAAATTTACCATTTTAACCATTTTAAGTGCACAGTTCAATAGCGCTAAGTACATTCACATTGTTGTACAACCATCACCACCATCTGTCTCCGTTTTCATCATCTTAAACTGAAACTCCGTGCCCCTTAATCAATAACTCCCTATTTTCCCTTCCCCTCAGCCCATAGCATCTACCCTGCTACTTTCTGTCTCTGAATTTCTCTCTCATATAAGTGGAATCAGACAGTATTTATCCTTTTGTATCTGGCTTATTTCACTTGGTGTAATGTCTTTAGGATTCATCATGTTGAGCATGGGTCAGGATCTTATTCTTTTTCAAGGCTGAATAACATTCCGTTGTTGCAACTTAAAAAAAAATAATCACAACTTTACAGAACAAAGAATTTATCTTCTAACTATTTGAGAGTAAGATGCCAACTGATGCCCCATCACTCCTGAATACTTAAGTGTCTATTTCCTGCATAAAGTACATTTTCTTTCATGATTCCAGTCAATCATCAAAATCAGGAAATTATCTTTAACACACTCTTACCAGCTAATCCTCAGACTCCATCAGTTTTCACAAATTTTCCCCCAGTAATGTTTTTTTTTTGGCACACACTACTAATTAAAAAAAAAACTCTTTTAATTGAAGTATAGTTGATTTACAGTATTGTGTTAGCTTCAGGTGTACAGCAGTGATTCAGTTATATTTCTTCAGATTATTTTCCATTATAGGTTATTTTAAGATATTGAATATAGTTCCATGTGCTGTACAGTAAATCTTTGTTGCTTATCTATTTTATGTATAGTAGTTTGTATCTGTTAATCCCATACTCCGAATTTATCCTCCCCACCCCCCACTTTGGTAACCATAAGACTGTTTTCTGTGTCTGTGAGTCTCTTTCTATTTTGTATGTAGATTTATTTGTATTAATTTTAGATACACATAATGATATCATATACTATTTGCCTTTGTCTGACTTACTTCATTAAGTATAGTATTCTCTAGGTCCATCCATGTTACTGCAAAAGGCAATATTTTATTCTTTTTAATGGCTGAGTAATACTCCATTGTGTAACTATACCACATCTTCTTAAGCCAGTCATCTGTTAATGGGCACTTGGGTTGTTTCCAGTCTTGGCTATTATAAATAGTGCTGCTGTGAACATTGGTGTGCATGTATCTTTTCGAGTTAGAGTTTTCTCTGAACATACGCCCAGGAGTGGGATTGTTGGACCATATGGTAACTCTATGTTTAGTTTTTTAAGGAACCTCCATGCTGTTTTCCATAGTGGCTGCACCAATTTACATTCCCACCAACAGTGTAGAAGGGTTCCCTTTTCTCCACACCCTTTCCAGCATTTATTATTTGTAGACTTTTTTTTTTTTGGTGGTACACGGGCCTCCCACTGTTGTGGCATCTCCCGCTGCGGAGCACAGGCTCCGGACGCGCAGGATCAGCGGCCATGGATCACGGGCCCAGCCGCTCCGCTGCATGTGAGATCTTCCTGGACCGGGGCACGAACCTGCGTCCCCTGCATCGGCAGGCAGACTCTCAACCACCGCACCACCAGGGAAGCCCTATTTGTAGACTTTTTAATGATGGGCATTCTGACTGAGGTGTGGTGATACCTCATTGTGGTTTTTGATTTGCATTTCTTTAATACTTAACGATGTTGAGCATCTTTTCATGTCCCTGTTGACCATCTGTATGTCTTCTTTGGAGAAATGTCTATTTGGGTCTTCTGCCTGTTTTTGATTGGGTTTGATACTGAGTTGTATGAGCTGTTTGTATATTTTGGATATTAACCCCTTGTCAGTTGTATCATTTGCAGATATTTTCTCCCATTCTATAGGTTGTCTTTTCATTTTGTTGATGGTTTCCTTTGCTGTGAAAAAGCTTTTAAGTTTGATTAGGTCCCATTTGTTTATTTTTGGTTTTATATTTTGGCCTTGGGAGACAAGAAAATATTGCTACGATTTGTGTCAGATAATGTTTTGCCTGTGTTCTCTTCTAGGAGTTTTATGGTGTCATGTTTTATATTTAGATCTGAAAACCATTTTGGGTTTATTTTTGTATATGATGTGAGGGAATGTTCTAATTTCATTGGTTTACATGTAGCTTTCCTCGACACTATTTGCTGAAGAAACTGTCTTCTCCATTGTATATTCTTGCATCCTTTGTTGTAGATTAATTGACTGTAGGTGTGTGGGTTTATTTCTGGACTCTCTGTTCTGTTCCATTAAGCTCTATGTCTGTTTTTGTGCCAGTACAATGCTGTTTTTATTTATTTATTTATTTTGCGGTACGCGGGCCTCTCACTGTTGTGGCCTCTCCCATTGCGGAGCACAGGCTCCGGACGTGCAGGCTCAGCGGCCATGGCTCACGGGCCCAGCCGCTCCGCGGCATGTGGGATCCTCCCGGACCGGGGCACGAACCCGTGTCCCCTGCATTGGCAGGGAGACTCTCAACCACTGCGCCACCAGGGAAGCCCACAATGCTGTTTTTTGTGTTGTTTTGTTTTATTTTTGGCTGTGTTGGGTCTTCATTGCTGCGCACAGGCATTCTCTAGGTGTGTTGAGCGGGGGCTACTCTTCCTTGCAGTGCGTGGGCTTCTCATTGCAGTGGCTTCTCTTGTTGCGGAACACGGGCTCTAGGTGCACAGCCTTCAGTAGTTGTGGCACGGGCTCAGTAGTGTGGCTCACAGGCTCTAGAGCGCAGGCTCAGTAGTTGTGGTGCACGGGCTTAGTTGCTCTGCGGCATGTGGGATCTTCCCGGACCAGGGCTTGAACCCTTGTCCCCTGCATTGGCAGGCGGATTCTTTTTTTTTTTTAATTTTTTTTTTTTTTTTTTTGCGGTATGCGGGCCTCTCACCGTTGCGGCCTCTCCCGTTGCCGAGCACAGGCTCCGGAGGCGCAGGCTCAGCGGCCACGGCTCACGGGCCGAGCCGCTCTGAGCATGTGGGATCTTCCCGGACCGGGACACGAACCCGTGTCCCCTGCATCGGCAGGCGGACTCTCAACCACTGCGCCACCAGGGAAGCCCTTTTTTTTTTAAATTTTTAAAATTATTTATTTATTTATTTTTGGCTGCATTGGGTCTTTGTTGCTGCACGTGGGGTTTCTCTAGTTGTGGCGAGCGAGGCTATTCTTTGTTGCAGTACATGGGCTTCTCATTGCAGTGGCTTCTCTTCTTGCAGAGATCAGGCTCTAGGCATGCAGGCTTCAGTAGTTGTGGCACATGGGCTTAGTTGCTCCATGGCATGTGGGATCTTCCTGGACCAGGGCTCGAACCTGTGTCCCTTGCATTGGCAGGTGGATTCTTAACCTCTGTGCCACCAGGGAAGTCCCAAACAGGCAGATTCTTAACCACTGCACCACCAGGGAAGTCCAGCATGCTGTTTTGATTACTGTGGCTCTGTGGCATAGACTGAAATCTGGAAGGGTTACTCCTCCAGCTTTCTTCTTTTTCCTCAGAATTGCTTTGGTAATTCTTAGTCTTTTGTGATTCCATATAAATTTTAGGATTATTCTGGTTCTGTGAAAAATGTCATGGGTCCTTTTTTTAGCACTTTACATATATATATATATATATACACACACACACATATATATATATATATATATATATACACGTATATATATATATGTGTATATATATATATGTATATACGTGTATATATATATATATATATATATATTTGGTTGCACCAGGTCTTAGTTGCAGCAGGCAGGCTCCTTAGTTGTGGCTCACTGGCTCCTTAGTTGCAGCTTGCGGGCTTCTTAGTTGTGGCACGCGAACTGTTAGTTGCACTAAGCATGTGGGATCTAGTTCCCTGACCAGGGTTTGAACCTGGGTTCCCTGCATTGAGAGCGCAGAGTCTTAACCACTGAGCCACCAGGGAAGTCCCAGTCATGGGTATTTTGATAGGGATTGCATTAAATGAGTAGATTGCTTTTGGTAGCATGGACATTTTAACAATATTCTTTCAATCCAAGAGCATGGAATATATTTCCATTTCTTTGAATCTTCAATTTCCTTTATCAGTGTTTTATAGTTTTCAGCATATTGGTCTTTCACCTCCTTGCTTATGTTTATTCCTAGGTGTTCTATTTTATTTTTTGATGTGATTTTAAATGGGATTTTTTAAACTTATATTTCATTGTTAGTGTAAAGAAATGCAACAGATTTTTGTATATTAATCTTGTATCCTGCTACATTGCTGAATTCATTTATTAATTCTAATAGTTTTTGTGTGGAGACTTTAGGGTTCTCTATATAGAGTATCATGTCATTTGCAAGTAGTTTTACCTCTTCCCTTCCAATTTGGATACCTTTTCTTTCTTTTTCTTATCTGATTGCTGTGGCTAAGACTTCCAATACTATGTTGAATAGAAGTGGTGAGAGTGGGCATCCTTGTCTTATTCCAAAATTTAGTGGGAAGGCTTTCAGCTTTTCACCATTGAGTATTACATTGGCTGTGAGTTTGTCATAAATGGCTTTTATCATGTTGAGATATGTACCTACTTTGATGAGTAGGTATAGAGGGAACATTATCATGAATGGATGTTGAATTTTGTTAAATGCTTTTCTGGTGTCTATTGAGATGATCACATGGTTTTTGTCTTCCTTTTGTTAGTGTGCTGTATCACATTGATTTGCATACGTTGAATCATCCTTGTGGCCCTGGAATGAATCCAACTTGATCATGGTGTATGATCCTTTTTATGTTGTTGGATTTGGTTTGCTAATATTTTGTAGAGGATTTTTGCATCTGTATTCATCAAAGATACTGGACTGTAATTTTCTTGCAGTCTTTGTCTGGTTTTGGTATCATGGTGATGGTGGCTTCATAGAATGAATTTGGGAGTTTTCCCTCCTCTTCAAGTTTTTGAAATAGTTTGAGAAGGATAGGTGTAAGTTCTTTGTTTGTTTGGTAGAATTTGCTAATGAAGCTGTCTGGTCCTAGACTTGTGTTTGCAGGGAGATTTTTTAATTAACATTCTATTTCATTTCTAGTGATTGGTCTGTTCAAATTATGTTTCTTCTTGACTCAGTTTTGGCAGGCTGTATGTTTCTAGGAACTTGTTCATTTCATCTAGGTTGTCCGATTTGTTGGCATATAACTGTTCATAGTAAACTCTTATGATTTTTTCTAGTTCTGTGGTATCAGTTGTTATTTCTCCTCTTTCATTTCTCATTTTGTTTAATTAGGTCCTTTCTTTTCTTGTTGAGCCTGGCTAGAAGTATGCTGATTTTGTTTATCTTTTCAAAAGCCAGCTCTTGCTTTTATTGCTCTTTTCTATTGTTTTTTTTTTTTTTTTTTTTTTTTTTTTTTACGGTACGCGGGCCTCTCACTGTTGTGGCCTCTCCCATTGTGGAGCACAGGCTGCAGACGCGCAGGCTCAGCAGCCATGGCTCACGGCCCAGCCGCTCCGCGGCATGTGGGATCCTCCCGGACCGGGGCACAAACCCGCGTCCCCTGCATCGGCAGGCAGACTCTCTCAACCACTGTGCCACCAGGGAAGCCCCCAAATACATTTTTGATCCTCTTTTCTCTCTCTCCTCCTTCTGGAACTTCTATTATGTGTAGGTTGGCACGCTTTATATTAGCCCATAGATCTCATATGTTGCTTTCATTTTTTTTTTTCTTGTTTGTCTTTCTATCTGCTGTTCTGATTGGGTAGTTTCCATTATTCTCTCTTCCAGATCACTTATTTGTTCTTCTGTGTCATTTAGTCTGTTATCCATTACTTCTAGATCGGTTTTTATCTCGGCAATTGAATTGTCTAATTTTGATTGGTTCGTCTTTATAGTTTCTAGTTCCTTTTTACAGTGATCTGCATTTCTATCGATAATCTTTCTTAATTCCTTTAGCATTTTTTTTTTTTGCGGTATGCAGGCTTCTCACTGTTGTGGCCTCTCCCGTTGCGGAGCACAGGCTCCGGACCCGCAGGCTCAGCAGCCATGGCTCATGGGCCCAGCTGCCCCGTGGCATGTGGGATCTTCCCGGACCGGGCCACGAACCCGTGTCCCCTGCATCGGCAGGCGGACTCTCAAACCACTGCGCCACCAGGGAAGCCCCTCCTTCAGCATTTTTATTACTTCCTTTTTGAACTTGGGGTCTTATAGACTGGTGAGGTCTGTTTCATTATTTGTTCTTTCAGGGGATTTCTCCTGTTCTTTTAATTGGGAGTGGTTCCTCTGGTTTTTCATTTTACTTAACTTTCACTGTTTCTATGAATTTAGGAAAACAGTTATCTGTTGTGGTCTTAAAAGGGCGTTTTTATGTAGGAGTGTCCCTGTGTAGGCTGTGTGTCCAATATTTTTGGTGTGAGGGCTGGTTTTGGTATGGATGCCGGCCACGTCTTTCATCAGAGTGTGCTGGCTGTTATCCCCTTGATAGGGAGTGTGATTGGTGTTGCGGTGTCCAGAGCCTGTGTTGGATGTGAGGTGGGGCCTCCTCTTTGCTCCATGGCCTGTCAGGGGCGGGGTCTGCTCCTCCGTTGTTGGAGTAGAAGCCATGACGGTCAGGTTCAGGCTTTGTTGCCCTTGAGTGTGTGCCCTGCCCCAAGGGAGGTGGTTGCTGAAGCAGGTGAGGCCCGTGTACTCACAGAGGACTTGTGCACTACCTGTGTAAGCATCCGTGATTCACTCAGAAGCAGCCCAAGGTCACGTCCCTTTCTCCACTTTGTTCGTCCCAGATCTAGTGCAAGGCTGTGGTGTGGAGTAGGCTGGAGTGGGGGTCAGGGCATTGTGGTTGCAGGAATTGAGGTGGCCGTGCTGCCACCTGGGACCTGGGGTTGCCTCTGTGGCAGAGCTCTCCCGGCACCTGGCCACTCCAGATCTGATGCTAAGGTGCAGTGTGGAGTGGGCAGAACTAGGGTGCTCCCACCGGGAAACCATCACTGCATACTCCCACCCAGGGCCTGCCTGACTGCCCAAGATTCAGCGCCTAGCCACTGTGTGTTCTTGTGGCACTGCCCGGTGTGCGCACTGACAATGTCTGCTGCAGCTAGACTTGCTGCCGCTGTTCGGATGCTGACATTGGGTTTTGCAGCTACCCCAAATCACATCTCAGGCCTTCCAGGCTGTCTCTGTAGCTAGATTGAGTCCTCTCCCAGGATCTGCCTGCCTGAGATTCAGTGCTTAGCCGCTGTGTGTTCTTGTGGTGCCGCTTGGTGTGTGCACTGACGGTGTCTGCTTGGTTTGGCCCGCCACCCTGGTGCGTACAGACAGTGGTCTCCATTGTTGTGCTCAGATCACACCCCAAGCACCCTGGTCTGTCTCTGCGCAGCTAGACCGAATCTTTGCCGTGATCTCACACCAGGCTGTGGTGTGGAGTGAGTGTGGCTGAGGCACTGGCCCCTTTGGATTGGGAAGTGCAGCGAGGCAGCAGCCTCAAGTGCAGGTCTCTCTCCACCCTGATTGTTAGCGAGCCAGCACACGCGCATTCCTCTCGAGTAGAGTCTAGGCTTCTCCAGCCCCTCTATCTGTGTCAGCGGATTTCCCAGCAGTCAAGGGGGCTTCCCAGGGTGAGGATCCATCCATGTGGACCTTCTCTTCCTTACAGAGCACTCCCAGGGGTGCCAGTCCCAACCTGATGCTTTTTTTTCCTCTGTCCTATCTAATCACATGGAGATCTTTCTTGCTGCTTTGGTTGTATAGGAAATCTTCTGCCAGTTTCCAGTTAGTTTTCTGTGAGAATTGTTCCACATGTAGATGTATTTTTGATGTTTGTGGGGGGAGGTGAGCTCCACGTCCTCCTGTTGCGCCGTCTTGATCCCCCTCTGCCTATCCCCAGCTATGTTCTTTATAGCAAAAGGAATCCCACATTGTATTGTATCTAGTGCTCATGTCCCTTTAGTCTCCTTCACCCTATGGAAGACTTTCTCAGTCTTCCGTCAGCTTCCTTGATCTTACCACTTTTTTTTTTTTTTGCGGTACGCAGGCCTCTCACTGCTGTGGCCACTCCCGTCGCGGAGCACAGACTCCGGACGCGCAGGCTCAGCGGCCATGGCTCACGGGCCCAGCCGCTCCGCGGCATGTGGGATCTTCCTGGACCGGGGCACGAACCCATGTCCCCTGCATCGGCAGGCAGACTCTCAACCACTGTGCCACCAGGGAAGCCCGATCTTACCACTTTTGAAGATTACAAACTAGTTATTTTGTGGAAAGTCCATCAGTGTGTTTCCTTGTGACCATGACCTGGATTATGTATATTTGACTGGAATATCACAGAAGCAATGCTGTATTCTTGTTGCATCCCATCAGGTGCACATAATTTCAAATGTCCCATTACTGATGGTGTTCACCTTAGTCCCCTGATTGAGGTAGGGGTTTGCCAATCTTCTCTGCTGTAAAGTTACTCTTTTCCCCTTTGTAATTAGTATTTTATAGGGAGGTACTTTGAAATGATACAGATATCTTATTCATCAAACCATCAACATAATCATTTATATCAGTGGATTTATGGTTTCTTACTTTATTCATTGAGTTATAATCTATGACTGTGGTTATGTTATGCTCAAATTTTCTCAGATTTAGTCAGTGGGAATGCCTTCAAATTTGCTTCTGTGTCCTTTTGACTTGTCTCCATTTTTAGAGCACTTCTTGCTTTCTGTCACAAGATGTTCAAGGCTCAAATTGTGCTTTCCTTGCCTTAGCTCTAGAATCAGCCATTTTTCCCAAGGAGGGCCTGGCTCTTTTTGGTGGAAAATGATATTAGAAGTCAAGTAGTAGGTGTATTCATAAGTACAGGGGTGAGGGGAAGGAGGGTGCTCACTGCTTCAATGCTGTGTATGTGTGTGTATGAGCTCTCACTGGTATCTCCAGTTCTAATCCAACACTATCTCTTTCTATATCTCTTTCTATATTTTTAACAGTAACTTCTATTATTCTTAATATATTATTTATTTGTATTTAATCCCCCTCCTGTCACCACCAGTCTCCCCTCTCCCTTGGGGAACCTTCCTCACCTCACTTGGATTCCTGACTCCCCCCCATCAGGCTGCTGCCCCAGCACAGTGCCCTCCTCATCCTACATGCACTCTGTCACCCCACGCTGCTTAACCAGCCTGCATGAATCTCTTCCTCATCCTGCGTGGGTCCTCACTCCCCTCAGCAGGCCACCTCCTGCCATGAGTGGCTGCCCTTCTCACCCTGCTTAGCTGGCCAGTCCGCAATGAGGATGCCTATCTCCACTGGCCGGTCTCTGATACCCCTCACCCCCCAGCATCCCTCCTATGCAGATGTCTTCCTCAACCTACTTGGGCTTTGACACCTGCACAGGGCTATCCCCTGTGTGGACATCTCTCTTCCCCTGCTCTGGGCCACTAGTGCTTTCTTTTCCCACAACTAATGGCTGTTGCACAGAATTGTTAGGGAAGGGAAGGCTCATAGGCCTGGACTTTCAGTCTTGGCTCCTCTGTTTACTAGCTGGGTTTAGTCAGTAAGTTATTTCCCCTCTGTGAGCCTTGGTCCTGTCTTTGGGAAATGGAGCCAGTAATATCTTCCTTAGTGTCGTGGGAGAGGACTGAGTGCTTTATACTCCACGACTCTCTAAGGGAGGCACTCAGCTAATAACAGTTGCATGTCTTTAACGTTTCCCCAGACTTGGCCTCAGCATGCCTAGTGCTGCTGAAGCCCTTTATTTGTATCTGACTCCTGCTCCCGTTCATCCTGCAGGTCTACTTTGAGGATGGCGACAGGTCAGAACTGTACCGGGTGCCTCCCAACAGCACCCTGCTGCAGGTGCTGCAGCACCCCAGGTGAGTCACCGTCACGGGGCTGCGCAGACCCAGAAGGATGCTCAGGTACCATCCACGGGATACAGCCAGGTTTTCGTTCCACCACCGAGTGTTTGCCTTGTGCTCCTCTCCCTTCTGCCCTGGATACAAAACTGTGTGAGACAGCGACCACAGAGACTGTCCTGGACCATCGGCCAAACAGGCTGCAGTGTGATGATTCAACCCATTGCACTGCAGCCATGACGTCCTCAGGGAGAGGTCAGTGGGGCTGCTTGAGAAAGAAGCAGCTGCCTGGCTTTTGTACCAAAAACAGCTGGAATGGCCCTCCTATTCCTGATTGTGCCTGTGTCCCCTGACATCGCCACATGGAAAGAGCATTGGCTCTTGAAGTCAGACACCGTCATTTAGTGGCTCTTTGGCTCTGAGCACGTACTGCCTCCCTGGGGCTGTTTCCTCATCTCTAAAATGGGGATAATAGCTGTTGCCTACATGTTTCTCAGGTATTTGAGAGAGTAGGAGTCACAGCTCTGATGGACTAAGGGGCAGTCTTGCTGTGCGAGGGCACCTTTGTTAGTCGCAGCGGCAGCCAGCTGGATTTGGCAGTTGTCTCTTCAGCTTTGGGATGTTCCTGGACTATAAGGGAATGCCCTCAGTAGCTTTGTAAGGTGACTCTTGGGCTACTTTTCCCTAAGCTGTGAGCGAAGCAAATGTCTTGCATCTACGCTAAAAGAGCTAGGGCAACGAGGGTGGTTGGGCGTGGTAGGAAATGAGGCTGGAGGACCAGGTTAGGGCCGTGTGCAACAGCCTTGGATGCCCTGAGGAGCACGAACTCTGTCCTGATGGTGGTGTATGGTGCCCCAGGGGGTGTTCAGGTGAAATTTACCAAGGAATGTACAGAGCTTGTGTACTCTTCGGTGGTGAAGGCTGAATAGAGGGTTGATTGGAGAGAAGTGTAGGAGGCACGTTGGGATGGGAGTTGGTGATGTGCTGACTGACTTGGTGTGGGTGTCCAGCTGGCCTTGATGCTTCTGCTTCAGCCTGGCAGGCAGGCGGTGAGGGTTTCTTCAGATATGATCCATGACTTCTCTTGGAAGCACTTTTTTCTGGCCCTAAGTCTCCCTTCTAGTTTAGAGACAAATTTTTAGCTGTTCATTTTCTCAGTTGTTAGATTACCCAGAATTCTTTAAAGGCCCAAGGTCTACTCTACCCCGTCTTCCAGAAAATGGGGGAGAAATCTAAACAGAAAGCAGACTGATTTGTGGAGGAAAACCAGTTTCATGCTTCTCAGAAAGTGTAAATGCATTGGAAATGATTATTTTTTAAATGACTAACATAGGCAGGAGGCTTAGCACGGGTGACTGGCAACTTCAGACCCTGAACTGGGTGCTGGGCCAAGCTACAGGCTCCTGTGCCCATACCCAACTCCATGGGGTGCTACTAACACCCCTGGACCCGGGAGGCTAAGGCCTTGCCTAGCCTGCCCACTCCATTGCTTTATGCCCAACAGCTGCAAACGCTCTAGTGACCCGCACCTCCTGGCTTTTGCTCCCCCATGCCCCGTCTCTACCCCTTTTTCAGTTAACGCAAGCTGAGACATGGCAGCTTCCCGGAAGCCTTTCCTGATTCCCCTTTCCCATAGAGGGAATCACGTCCCTTGGGCTAACACCATACCTCACAGATGCTTCTACAGTTGTGCCTTGCTGTCATTATTTATCTCCCTCCCCCCAGAGAGGGACGGTGAATTTTGTTTTTTGTTTAATGTGTGTTTTCAGCAAGGGGCCTGGCTTACCCTGGGCACTCACTGTTGAATGAAGGACTGAAAGCGTGTTCTTGTTTTATTTCACGTTTAGCCATAGACATACATGATGCTATAGGACTTGCCCAAAGGTTCTCGCTAGGTTCTAAGGGAGAGAGGGTCATGCTAATTTGCAGACTTATAAACAACCAGACAAATAAATATGCTGAACTTGCATTTTAATGTTGACTCATATCTAAAGGTTCACCTTGACTTGTTGGGAAGGTCCATGGATGATTAAGATTGCAATTCAATTAACCCCTCTCTTTTATTGTGTTCACTGCAGGTACTTTGTAAAAGCCCTGACACCAGCATTTTTGGTCTGTGTAGGATCCTCTGCTTTTTGCAGGAATTATCTCCGGGGGAGAAAGGTGCGCCAGGTAAAGTGACTGGGCCATGCTGTGAGAGCCAGGCCCCCTGGACCTCCTCCTCCCTCCTGCTCCTCAGCCTGGGGTCTAGCACACTTGAATCAGCAGGACCTACTCCTAGAATCCAGCGGTTTATTTCTGTCACTCTGGGGACAGGCATTCCCTGCATTGTGGTTGGGAAGGAGCTGCCGACTTCCTGAACTGCAGCCTCTCTGGTCAGAGTACTGAGCTCCAGCTGGTCTTCACTCATCTCTCTTGGTACAAAACTCCGTGCCTTGGTCATGACATCCTTGGACTCACTGTGAGCTGTGTTACCCACCAGCCTCCATCTCTGACCTGAGGAACTCACTGGTCTGTGGACGCTGACTCACAATCCAGTGACGTGGTTCTGAACCTTTGTGGAGTCAGGCCTTAGAGAAGCTGTGGCTCACACTGCAGACATACACAAACCATGCGTGTAATTGTAAGGTATCGGAGCTGAGAGACTCGGGCCTCCCGTGACTTCACGAGCACAGACGGCTGCTCTGTGGAGACGCTGTAGATCCCTTGGGGTGAGATGGGGCCAGGAAAGCCAGGTCCTGTTTCTGTATCTATAAAGACCTACAAACTGGGGTCCTCCAGAACCACTAAAATGTTTGTCACTTTTCCTGATCTTGGCAGTATGGAGAACTGTGACATACTTGGACAGTATGTCACAGTTTTTACATTTCAGAATTTTATGCCTTTTAAACTGGGAAATCTTTTTGTATGTTGAGTCACTGTCATACGTTGTATTTTTGTCTGCAGCTTTTCGCTTCCTCCTCCCTAGAGGATTTTATGTGCCCTTACCTTGCGTTGCCCACCCCGTCCCCCAGCGAAGAGTGTACTTCCCTGCTCCTGATGCAAAGGGATGTGAGTGGACATGTCCAGACCGAGCTTACAGAGCATCACGTGGTAGGCTTTTGCTCTTTTCCCTCTGCTGTGGGAACATAGTTCCCAGAGAGGGGCTGTTCCTTTAGCCTGGGTGTCAGATGCTAAGACACATGGAGCAGAGCTGAAGCAGCTGGCCTGCAGCCATTGACTGTAACATGAATGAGAAATAAATGTTTGTTGTAGTAATAAGCACTGAGATTTGGGGGTTGTTTGTTACTATAGCAAAGCTAACTAATACATCATTAAACTGAAACCAGCTGCTGTACTTAAGATCGACTAATTTGGGGTTTTGTGCTGTGCCTGCCTTTGTCTTTGAAGCTCATTTTGCTGTGGAATATTTACAAAGGACCAGGCAGCTTTCTTCCAGGTGCAGGTCCCTGCCTGTGGCTTGTGGCCAGAGAGCTGAAGTCCAGCCTCCATCCTAAGCCTGGCTTAGGCCACACTGAGGCCATCCTCTCTCACTTTCCAGCAGGACTCCATGCTTTGTGTAAGAGGCTAACATTCAGCTAGCAGCAACCCCAGCAGGCATTGCAGGGTTCCCTGCAGGAGCCACCACACTCTCATGGGGCAGAGCAGGTTCCAGGGTGCCGCCTTACTCACCTGTGACACAGACTGGTTACCGTGCCCCCTCTGGACACTGAGGCTGGGGTGAGATGCCAGATGAGAGCAAATTGTACGGTCACAAGTATACACACCTTGAGAACGATGCCTATGTGACCATCGTCCCCGTCACCCAGCCCTTTCGTAAGACTCCCGGCAGTCAAGTCCTCAGTCGTTTCTGCTCCACCTTCTCTTCAGTCCCTGCCGCAGCTCCAGCTGGGGTGGGACACAGGCAGAAAGGGGAGAAAAGGGACTTAGGATGGCGAGCTGTGAGACCAGAGGTAGGATCCTGGTGCTGCTGACTTGCTGTGACTGTGAGTGAGGGACGGCCACGTGGAGAATGGTCCCTGTTCCCCCCTCACAGGCATGTCTGAGGCCCTGCTGTGCAGATACCATGTGCAAAGTGCTCAGTGCAGTGCCTGGCACATAATTACTAATAACCAACTCTTAACTCAGTGAAACTATACGCAGGGGCACATCCATGCACACCTGTAGCACTTAGACCAGTGATTCTCAACCAGAGCAGCTTTGCATCCTGGGGGGACATTTGCCAATATCTAGAGACATTTTTGGTTGTCACAACTTGGTGGAATGCTAGTGGGTGGAGGCCAGGGACGCTGCTAAACATCCTGCAGTGCACAGGACAGCCCTCAGCAAAGATATCTGGCCCAAATTGTCACTAGTGCTTAATGAGAAAGGCTGCACTTAGAGAGGCTGCACTTAGAGAAATGCTGCACTAAACCTTCCAGAAGGTAAGCTCTCAGTGGGCAGGGGCCAGATGAGGGGCTGGTCTGACTGCCCAGGCCTGACATACAGTGGGAACTCAGTGAGTGTGTGCCGATGAGTGGATGGAAGAATGAAGGAACTAATGAATGAAAAGAAATTAGCCAGAGTCCTGTCCCAAGGCCCCACTTGCATACACACAAGCACTAGTAAAGGCATTCCCAAGCTCACACCCAATGTGGCCACCTTACACCTCTTCCAGGAAGGCTCCTGGCCTCCCAGTCCATGGCTGTGCCTCCTCTGACTTCTGCCATCCTCTAAGGGTCGCCAGGTGAGTGAACCCAGTTCGGACTTAGGAGTGACCTACAGAAGTTAGGATGAGAACCTGGCTGGCGTGAGGAGCAGGGGGCCCCTTGAGCCCCACCTGCCTGGCGTGTGTGCCCACACCCCCTTCCAGAGCACAAGGCCTCACCCAGCCTTGCCCCACTGCAGTGGCTATGATGGTGGGCAGCGCAGCCCAGCTGAGCACAGCCAGGAGTGTGGGGGAAGGGCCCTAGGCACGCCCCTTCCTCAGCGGCGGAGCCTGCGGGGGTTGGGGGACAGGTGGCCCTCATGTGAAGCGGATGCGTGCAGTGGGACCTGTGGGCCTGGCCTTCACCTGCTGCCTCCCCGGCCACCTGCCTATGCCTGGGATTCCAGCAGAGCCTAATCAGAGCTCCCCACAAGTTCTTAACCCCTCGCCACCTCATTTTACAGATGAGGAAACTTAGGCCCAGAGGAGGGACAAGGAACCAGCATCCTTGGCATCCCCGACTTGAGGCAGAGCCTTTCCCACCATCCCAGGGCCCCTCCTTCCCACAAGACTAGAGTGTGGCCCTTCCCAGGGCCAGGGGTCAGGGATGGAGGTGAGACCCCCCACACCCTGTCTGGTTACCTCTGTGGAATTAGGGTGGAAGCTGGAGCACTGGGTGGAGGAACAAAGCCCTCTTAAGCCAACCCTGATGAAACACACTGCTGGCAGTTGCCCAAGGGCAGGCAGAGACATGATGGCCATCAATACGGAGTGCAAGCACTGCAAACCATGTACCTGAATTCTCTCATCCTAACAGCCATGCTCTCAGGTCTGTGATCCCAATTTCATGAATAAGGAGATGGGGGCACGCAGTCTCACCAGTGAGTGTCAGAGCCAGGATCTGAACCCCAGCATCTCACTCCAGAGCCCACCTGCCTCCTTTGCCATGTTCCTTTCATTCCATTTGCTTTACAGACATTTAATGGGCACCAGCCAAGGGCAGGGCATCAGCCAGCCTCTGCCTTCAGGGTCATGCTGTTGAGTGGGTGTCATAAACCTAACCCTGGGCTGAGAACTGCCCCAGTGAAGAGAAATGCAGCCACTACAAGCAAGTCTGTCCATGCCCCTGCTCCCTGTTCCCCCATCAACACTCCTGGTGTGGCATTCAAGGCCCTTCAGGGTCTGGCCCTTTACCTCTGCAGCTCCCTCTGTCTCCAGCCTCCTTAGCCCAGCCATCCTGGCCTCGGTTCAGCTATAGGGCAGGAGGGTGCACTGGCTAGAGTATCAGCTCTGGAACCACACTGCCTGCCTTCTAATTCCAGCCCCATGACCCACTAGCTGAGTGGCCTCGGGTACCGGTCCTCAGTTTCCTCGTCTGCAAGATGAGGGTAACAGCATCTACCTCATGCAGATGCTGTGAGAATTAAATGAATTCATCTGTGTGTAGCACATGGAACACAGCTTGCCGCATACCAAGTATTTGTTTAATCTATGGAACTTAACTTTATTCTCCAGTCTTGCCATGCACTTAGCTTTGGACTTTGCACATTGTTTCCTTTGTCTGGAAGACTCTTTCTTCCACTTCTTCCCCTCCCTCCATTCCCACTGTTCCCCCCTTTACTATTTAACACCTAGTCTTCCATTAGGCCCAGGTGCCTCTTCCAGGAAGCCCTCCTGGCTTATCACATGTCCCATGATACCTGCACCATCCCTACACTTACACTACACAGTAATTGTCTGATTACTGGTTAGTTGCTCCCACTTCTCTGGAAACTGAGTCAGGGACCCTGAACTGTGCGTGTACTCCCAGGACCTAGCACAGCACCTGCTCAGCACACAGCAGGTGCACAACAAATAATTACTGACTGATGACACAGGCAGGAGTGATGACTTCTGAACAGATGGAGTGTGGGGAGCCACCACACATGACGGATGTGGGCCGTTCAGTTGAAGAAGGGATTGGTGGGGTTGGGAGAGGTGGGAGGGTCTTCAAGCAAAGGCAAGGAGCCTTGAAAGGACATATTCCAGGGGTAGCGTGTGGGCTGGCTGGGCTTGGTGGTAACGGCTGCCATCTATTGGGCACTTAGGATATGCCAGACATCGTCCTAGAGTGCTTCACGTGGATGGGCTCAATCCTTGCAACACCTATGGGAGGCCAGTAGCTCAGCAACATTTTGCTGAGAAGAAAAGTGGCACAGAGAGGAGAAGCAGCTTACAGAGCCAGCTAGTGAAGAGTGGACCAGAACTTGAATTCAGGACTCCCCTAAGCCCCTCAGGAGATACTAACAGTAGCAAGACTGGGCCTCTGCCTCCAGGAGTTGGCGACAAACCCAGAGGCCCTTGCCTGCTCACTCCAAGGTCATGGTAAAGTCTTGGTGCTCACTGTGACCTGCAACGTCCCCGACGTGTCTACCTGCGTAGAAGAATCCAGCCTGCAGAAACCCCTGCCAGCACCCAACATCCTGCCCATGGCATTTCCGTCAGACCACGCGCTTTCTGGGTGAGCTGGGCAACAGGTTCTCTCCTTGTACATGGGGTGTCCTCACCGGTAAGTGCCTCCACCTCACTCTCCCGGCCCTACACGGTTTTAACCACAAGCTTATGAGCAGCCTTGAGAGCTGCTGGCTTAATAGGAGTGGACACCATCCCTGCACGGAGGAGGGGCCTGAACGTGGGAGCCTAAAGTTGCCACCCCATTGTGGTGGGCCATGTGCACTGTCCACCCACCTACTGAGCACAGAGGACTAACTGACCTTCCATAAGGGCAACTGCCACTTCCCAAGCACCTGCTGTGAACAGGCACTGCTGTCCCCGTTCTACCTATGAGGAAGCACAGGGGTATAAGTATCTTGTACCAGGCCACATAGCTACTAAATGGCCCAGGCAGCCTGACACCAGAGTCTCTAGTCTGGGTCACTACGATGTAAGTCATTATTTTAAATTAAGTGAAGTACCTTGACTTCTTTTCCCCAAAGTTCACAGTAACATCATAAAAATCTTTATTTTCCCATTTTCCACATTATAGAAAACTTAAAAAAAAATCCTCTTCCTAACCCTAAAACAAAGCCGTGTGTGCCCTTGATGCGTAACAATTCTAAAATGCATTCTGGCGTCTAGGTGTAGAAATGGACAGTGGGAACTCTGTGAAGAGGCCTGGCACTCAAGTAGTTAAGGAAGTGACAATTTCGAGATTTCTGCAAAGCTCCTTTATTGATAGCCCAGCAGGTGTTTCTTCCATTAAAACACTGAATATTAATGGAGCGCTTGATTTACATTCTAAACTTGATTTACACGACGGTTTTGTTATGCACCAGCCTTTGTCCTCAAGTATTATTTCTGCTAAACATTTCTCAGCCAGTTGCTTCTCCATCTCCCCAAGGAATGAGCAATGATAATACAGCCTGTACCTGTTATTTTGCCAGCAACCCCATTTCATCAATTTATGGCAAGAGGTAACACTGGCAAGTTCAGAAAGGAGAGAAGAAGGTACACGGTTTGAAAATGTCTGTCTTTCCTCTAAGGAGATGGAACCATTCTGCAGGTTCCATCTTAAGGTTAAGGTTACTTAATTCTTGCTCGTGGCACCCCCCAGGAAGGTTGTGAAGCAACATATCAAAAAAACAAAACCCAGGTCTCGAGATAATGTTAACAGCAGAACCTGAGCTCCCAATGGGGGTATTTCCTAAGTCATCCCATGTAAAGGAAGCATTTCCTGAGAGCACACTAAGGGTTAAGCTTTTCATATGTCAGCTCAGCCAACCCTTAGACAACCCAGGGAGGTAGGTACCATTATCATGAGCACATCTTACAGATGAAGAATCTAAGATACACAGATGCACAAAGGACAAGTTATTTGTCTAAGATAACATCCCTGCTAAGTGGTGGATTTAGGACTGTCTGTTCAAGGTTCTGATCTTTCCACCAAATTATACTGCCCCTGGCTACAGGACACTGGCTAAGTAATCAGGAGACCTGGGTTTCAGTTCAGCTTGACCTTGAGCAAATCACTGTGCTCCTTGTACGCGTCTCCCTTGGAAAACAGAGCATGGGTACCTGTTTCAAACCTACAGCACTTCTGTAGCTCAAAGGCTGACTCAGCCAGACATCACTCCCTGCAACAAGATGGACCCAAGGTAGCCTAACTTAGGAGACGTAGCACCTGGCTTGCAATCAGGCGGTTTGCCAGTAAGATGGGTTGTGGCAAGTTAATTCCCACTGCAGGCCTGTCTCCCATCTGTGAAACGAGGGCTGGACAGGCACGCTCCAAGTTCTCCCATTCTAAAGGTCCATGATTCTACATCACCCTCAAATCGTTCTGTGTCATACACATTTATGAGCGTTTTAAATTAATTGGTTCTCTATTCCGAGTCTGATTTTTTTTAATAAGGAGGCAAATGCATATTTATTTATTTATTTTTGGTTGCACCCCACAGCATGTGGGATCTTAGTTCCCTGAGGGACTGAACCCGTGCCCCCTGCAGTGGAAGGGTGGAGTCTTAACCACTGGACCACCAGGGAAGTCTGAATCTGATTTTTAAAAGTGCTTATTCTTGGGCTTCCCTGGTGGCGCAGTGGTTGAGAGTCTGCCTGCTGATGCAGGGGACACGGGTTCGTGCCCCAGTCCGGGAAGATCCCACATGCCACGGAGCGGCTGGGCCCGTGAGCCATGCCCGCTGAGCCTGCGCGTCTGGAGCCTGTGCTCCGCAATGGGAGAGGCCACCACAGTGAGAGGCCCGCATACCGCAAAAAAAAAAAAAAGATTCAGAACAATAAAGCACCCATTTGCACGAATTCTAATTTCTCTACTTCAGGCTAACTTGATCAGACAGACATAAATAATCTTTTACTTATTGGAATCATTTTGCCCAGGCAGAGGCCATGCGGTATAGTGGGACAGGCACAGGTGTTGGTCAGTACTCAGATTCTAGCTCTGATACGTAATAGCTGTGCATCCTTGATTAAGTTGCTTAAATGGAGTTTCAGGTTTCCTCATCTGTAAAATGAGGATTTCACAGGACCTACCTCGCACAGTTTTAAGTTGTGAACACGGCATATAAAAGGGCCTCACAGCACAGTGGCACGTGCAGGCCCTCGACAAATGAATGAGCAGACCACTGAAAGCAGAGAGCTCACATCAATCTGACAACGCACAACCGAAATGACTCAAATACTCCACCTTGCAACGTAGCCTCAGAAGGCACTCCACCGACTTTACGAATTAGAATCAACTGGGGAGTTTTAAAACCGCCAATGCCCAGGCCACACCCCAGAACAGAACCTCGGGGTGGGACACAGGGGATTCCACTGTGCAGCCAAGGGTAAGATTCCTGCCTTACAATCCAGCCTTTCTGGGTTTGCTCTCAGAATCCCTGTCTCCTGGCCTGAATGCTGGCGCAGAGCCCAGCGGTAGGCCTGGGAGTCATTAGGAAACCTGATGGTGTGTGCTGGGGGTGAGGTTACTCTGGCAGGAACAGTGGTCACAAGCTGCAGGGAAGCTGTTTGGCAAGAAGAACAACAGGCCGAGACAAGAACTTCAGTGCACTAGGAATCAGCCTAGGACTCCAGCCTCAGGGAGCTGACCATCGACAAGAGGCTGGCCGCCATACAATGAGCTGTGCCCGCCAAGTGAAAAAGAAGGGCGTCGGTGCTGAGCAGGTGAGCATAGGGGGAGCCAAAGACAGAACCACTGCCAGGAGCTGCCGAGCATGTTTCAGGAGGTGGTGGCTTTGAGCTTGGCCCCGAGAGATTCTTGTTAGGTTTGGACAAGCCATGACCCTGGGGGCCGAGGATGGAGAACCTGATTCTGCTCCTGGAAGCAGGAGCAATGAAAGCTCCAGCCAGCTGCCAGTTCTCCCCAGGGCTCAGGCAGAGACCTTAATATTCACCGCTGTCGTGCGTGGCACTAGGATGCAACTCTGCGCGCAGGACGAAGTCGCCGCGGCACTCGAAGCCTGCTGCCCCTCACACCTGTGGGAAGCAATGGTTTAACACACATCTTCCCAGCCACCCAGTTTTCTTTTTTGAGTGGAGAAAGAGTAGAAAAAGGAACGTTTCCAGGCAGGAAGCTGCTGCACCGTTAACGTGGCAGGTGTTAGCACTGTTTCCAATTAACATGCAAGGCTCGTCCCAATAGTTTGACTTTATTCAATCAATGTAACACGACCTCAGTGCTAAGCCGCCTCAAGAGGAAGGGCCAGGTCTCTGGAGGTGGTTTGGGGGCAATTAGCTAATTGTATTTACCTTCTGGGTAGCTTAGACGATGGAGGATCAGAGGAACAGATCAGATCTGATCTGCCTGTCATGAGCCTCTCGGGGAACCAGCCAGTCACAGCTGTAAGGACCTTACAGATCTAGTTCCATTTTCTCACATCACAGATGGGGAAACTGAGGCACCAGCAGGGGAGGGGTCGTGTCCAAGTCTCCAGTGAGTCAGTGGCAGTCAGGTGTCCTGATTCTTCTCCCCAGACCATCAGGCCAACTTCTCAATGGAGGAAGACAGGCGGGCTGCCTCTCTGGACCGAATGCAGCAAGAGGCCCGTGGTTGGACTGCTGGAGCTGGAAGGACCTCGGCCACTGGGGAGGCCCCATCCTACACATGGGAAACTCCACTGAGAGAAGGGAAGTGACTCTCCTGAGGGCCAAGATGACAACTTGGCTCCTCCTAGCCACTACCTCCGAATAGAATATAAAAGGAATGATATGTGGCAGCAGGGCCAGCCAGACAAAGGGATCAAGATAATGACTTTAAATACAAATAGTCCGAACAGATGACTGGATAACAACTGGTTTTCCTAACATGGTCTCACCTTCCATGAGCTGCCCTCTTTCTGGGGAGACCAGCTCTGGAAAGCAGTATAGAAAGGCAGCATTAGAATGAACACGGAGACTGTGAGATGCAGTGGGAGGGGTCCAGGGGGCGTTTAGACAACCTGCACTTGGCTCAGTAATTCCAGGACTCCCTCTCTGGTGAGGAAGACCACCTCTCCGGTGTTCTGGCACCAAACCTCAAAATGTGCAGGGTCGTCCAGGGCCCTCTTGCCCGCGATGATCACAAAGGGGTAGCCGAACTTGTTGGCGTCTTTCAGTCTGTATCCAATGGTCAGATGGGTCCTGTCATCCAGCAGGACCTCCCCTTGGAGCTGCGGCACTGCCTCTGTGATGTGGTCATACAGGTGCCCCGTGAGCTCTGAGGCCGCCTCCTCCTTACTGCCCTTCTTGGGGGAAATGAGGCAGACTTGGTAAGGGGCCAGGAGGCCGGGCCAGCGGATGCAGTCTTCTGTAGCGAGAGCTTCAATGACAGCGGCCAAGATCCGTGTCACACCCAAGCCATAGCACCCCATTTCAGCCAGGGATGGCTTGCCGTGGACATTGGTGAACTGGGCACTGAAAATGGAGGAGTACTTGGTGCCCAGGTAAAACGTGTGCCCGACCTCGATGCCTTTGGTTTTGGTCAGTGGCCCCTGGCAAGCAGGGCAGTTTGTTGGTGACAAGTCCAGAGTCTCCATGTTGGCCGAAAAGCCGCAGCTGGAACAGACTGCAAGCCGGTCCTCTCCGACGTCCACCGGCAGCTGGAACTCGTGAGACATCGTGCCCCCGATGCTGCCCACGTCTGCCTGGACCTTGACGCACTGCAGCCCCAGCCTGTCAAACAGGCTGCTGTAGGCATCACACACCAGGCTGTAGGTCTGCTGGGCAGCCTCAGGGGAGGAGTCGAAGGTGTACATGTCCTTCATGTAGAACTCTCGGCCTCGGAGAAGACCAAAGCGGGGCCTGGGCTCATCCCGAAACTTCCTCGTCACCTGGTAGAGCAGGAGCGGGAGCTGCTTGTAGGACAGTGTCTGCTGGGAGGCAATCAGGGCTGTAATGGCTTCCTCGTGAGTTGGTCCTAAGCAGTACTCCTTGCCGTGTCTGTCTCTAAGTTTTAGCAGCTCCTTGCCCATAGAGTCCCACCGGCTGGTGGCTCGCCAGAGCTCTGCTGGGCTGAGGCTGGGCATGTTGACCTTCTGTCCCCCGATGGCCTGCATCTCCTGGTCTATCACCCGCACAAGCTTCTCCATGGCACGGACAGTATAAGGCAGGAGGTGGTAACAGCCGGAGCTTGCTGGGTGAATCAGGCCCACCTGCAGCATCAGCCGCTGGCTCTTACAGGTCAGCTCGCCAGTTCTGCCCTCTAGAGAGAGCACCTGGTCTTCCCGAAGGTTCTGGGGCTGGAACATGCGGGACAGCACCAAGCGCTTCCCTCTCCCGGGGGCACGGTGGTGAAACCTGTGAGGAACGTACCCCGAGAGCTGGTGACTGCAGGTGGCCAAGGCAGGCAGCGCTCTGCATCTTGTCAGCAGCCCTTCCATCACAGCCCAGCGTAAGGGGGCACCTGCGCCTGAAGAAAAACGAGCCGAGCAGAAGGTGTTAACTGTGATCCAACACCCTGCAGCAGTCAACGCAGGCTGCTCTCCAACAGACTTCTGCAACCATCACCGATCTTGTGGATGCAAATCCTTTCTTTTCTAATACCCTTGCAGATCAAAGTACTATTGTACTTCTCTCGCCATTTACTGCCGTTTAAAAAAAAATCAATATTTTCCTGTTTACGGGACTTCCCTCGTGGCGCAGTGGTTAAGGATCCGCCTGCCAATACAGGAGACACAGGTTCGAGCCCAGGTCTGGGAAGACCCCACATGCCACAGAGCAACTAAGCCCATGTGCCACAACTACTGAGCCCATGCTCTAGAGCCCATGAGCCACAACTACTGAAGCCCATGCGCTCTAGGGCCTGTGTGCCGCAACTACTGAGCCCACGTGTTGCAACTACTGAAGCCCGTGCGCCTAGAGCCCGTGCTCCACAACAAGAGAAGCCACCACAATGAGAAGCCAGTGCACCACAACGAATACTAGCCCCCGCTCGTCGCAACTAGAGAAAGCCCGCGTGCAGCAACGAAGACCCAACGCAGCCAAAAATTAAAAAAATAAATTAAATTTAAAAAATATATATTGGGGCTTCCCTGGTGGCGCAGTGGTTGAGAGTCCGCCTGCCGATGCAGGGGACACGGGTTCATGCCCCGGTCCGGGAGGATCCCACATGCCGCGGAGGGAGTGGCTGGGCCCGTGAGCCATGGCCGCTGAGCCTGCGCGTCCGGAGCCTGTGCTCCGCAACGGGAGAGGCCACAACAGTGAGAGGCCCGTGTACCGAAAAAAAGAAATATATATATATATATATTTTTTCCCGTTTATAAAAATACAACAGCATACTGTGTAGACACCAATGCGTGGTGTCTACACTGGCTCTGGAATCAGGCAGCTTGGATCCCAGTCCAGCTTCCCAATAACTGTACCCTGTGTAGCTTGGGACATGTGACTCAACTCCTCTGTGCTCAGTTTCTTCACCTGTAAAATGAAGGGACCCACCATATAGGTTTATTGTGGGAATTTAGAGAAGAGTTATAAGAAGTTATTAGAACAGTATCTGGTATATTCTATGAACCGAATCTAAGTTTGCTAAGAAAAACAGAAACAAAAAAGAAAGGAAATCAACTATAATCTCTCAGCCCAGAGACAACCGCTACTGACAATCCCTTGTCTATTTTGCGAGCCGTCTTTGCCCACGAGCCCCTACCCCACCCATGCCTTCAATGTCCTTAATGTCTCTTCCCCCCTCACAGCACACAGTCCCTGGTCAGGCCACATGGTCATGGCTCTGAGTCAACATCCCCATCCTGTACATTGTGCCTCTTAAGCTTCACATCTACCCATCCCACTGCCTCCTAGAGAACACACTGCATGAGTACTTCACACTCAGCACCCCACAGGGAGCTTGGCATCTTCCCCCTAAGCCTGCTCCCCGTCCAGCGCTGCCTGTCACTCTGAATGGTAGTGCAAGCCACCCTTTGTCCAAAACAGAAACGCAGGTTCATCCACTCTGAGCTCCCTCTGTGCCCCACCTTCACCAACCCCTCTGGCCCTGTGATTCCTACTGCTTCACTTGCTTTTGATTCTGTTCCTTCTCTCCACCTCCACAGCCTCCACCCAGGCCCAGGCCACCTGGGCTATTGCAACAGCCTCTTCACTTGGGCTCCCAGCTTCCAGGCCCACCTTCCTCCAATCCATTCTCCACGCTGTAGCCACAGGGGATACTTCCAAGACACATACAGCAACAGCTTTTCTTGCTTAAAATCCTCCAACAGCTTCCTGTTACCCTTAGAATCAGGTCTAACCTTCTCACCTTCACAGTGCACATGGCCCCATGTGAGCTAGCCGCCGGTCCCCTCTGGCCTCCTCTCACCAGTGCCCTCTCTGTGCTCCAGCTTCAGCACACTCATTATTAAAACACAGTTCCCTTTGCGTAGAATGTTCCTCTCCCCTTTGCGTACCAACATCTACTCATCCTCCAGGCCTTAGGAGTGCCACCTTGTCTTCTAGGATGCCTTTCCTGACCCACTCCCCATACCCCAAAGACCAGCTTCTCCTGCAGCAGCCCCTGATCCCCTATCAAACACCAATCACTCTTTGGAGTTACTGCTCCTTCGGCTGGGTCTTCCCCGAGGCAGTCAGCTCTGTGGAGCTGACTGGCTCACCACTCAGCACAGAGCAGGGGCTTACTAGACGATTGTCTAATGAATGAGCACGTAGGTTTCTTTATGATTTTACAAAATATTCACACATTCCTAAGGGCAGTACAACACTTCATTGACTGACTAGATCAAAAATGATTCTCCAGAGAGTTGTTAATTTCCTCTGTTGTATGTAATCTACAACAGAAGGCTTTCTTTTCTTTTGTTATATATTTGGGAGAGATCTTCAGGAACGGAATTATTGAGTCAAAGGGTATAAACTCTTTCAAGGTTCTTGATTTATGTTGCCAAATTTAGTGAGCACCCCTAAGCTTCAGCAAATCCCATGGGACAAAGCTCTTCTGCAGTATGCTGAGAACAGGTTACTAATTTCCCTCAGCTCTGGGAAGCTCAAATCCCCCCAGGTGGTTCCCTCCAGCTTCCAGCAGCCTCAATCCTCCAGCCGGTCTCCTCCAACCTCAAGCAGCTTCATCCATTTCCCCTGGGCACCGTACAAATATTATCATTTCCTATGTGGCCTATGACCTGAAAACGGCTGGAAGGCACGGCCACAGAGCCCTAGTGTGACTGCGCGGAAAAGTGCAGGCCTGGAGGCAGGGCACACGTGGCTGACACCTGGAGCCATCACTTAAGGTCCCACCTCAGGCCCGTGACCCAAGCCAGAAACTCTTTCACCCCTGACTCCTCCTCAAGCAACTGAGTCTGTCTCCAAGATTTCTCTCAAGTCCACCCCCTCCTTTCTTTCTCAGCTTGGGTTGAGAAGGCCCTCAGTGCAGCTTGCTACATTACGGTAGCCCAGTGGTTCTGAAATTTAAGCAAGCATCAGAACCACCTGGAGGGCTTGTTAAAACACTGATGGTGGGGCCTCATCCCCTGAGTTTCTGATTCAGTAAGTCTGGGGTGTGGGCAGAGAACCTGTATTTCTAACAAGTTCCCAGTCACGACCCGAGGCAGACAAGGAAGTCCTGCGATTTCACAACGGAGGAAACAGACTAGGAGACGAGTATTATTCAAGAGTTTGTGATGGTGACCCGCCCCAATCCAATGACGAGATGCACGTGGGAAAACGGACACCACGGTCTTCGGTCTCCGCGCCCAGAACCAAGCCCTCTCTTCATTCCGCAGCCCCTCCCTCAGCCCGTCCCTCAGCCCCCGGCCCTCACTGTCACCCACGATCACCAACCGTAGTCCCAGCGAACGCCGACCCCGCAGGGACCGCCGCGCCGGGCCACCGCGCCTGCGCCAGGGGCGTTCCTGCACGAAGCCCCGCCTCCTGTCCTTCCCGCCAATCACAAAACCGCGCTCACGGGGACTGGCCCCACCCCACTCTAGACACCAGTGAATTGCTCGCCGGAAACTTAGGCAAGGAGAGAGAATGGGCTCATAGGTTGGCCTACGCAGCAATAAGTAAATCACCGTCCCGGAAGTGCTCTCTAGGATTGAGGGAGGTGTAACTCTATGATCAAGGCCTCGGGTCTAGGTTTTGAGCCTGGTGTTCCCGCCCACTGCCAGGGCCCGCCCCACTCTCTGAATAGGAGAACCGCCGGCTATAGTGTAACCATGACAACAGTAGGCCATGCGGTTTCGAATCTACCCTATGATTTTACAGGCTATCAATTTAAATAAATTTTTAAAAATTTAAACAATTGGAATAAGACACCTTTATTTAATCTTTAAGACACTAAATCAAACTTTCACAAAATATTTTTTGAGCAGCTACCACGTACCAACCGCTTGTAGGAGCTGGGAATAGTGAACAAAATAGACAAAGTTCCCGGCATTCAGTATAGCTTACATTCTAGTCAATAATCCAATACAATGAAATTTAAGGGAAGGCCAAAGAACTCAAGATAAGTGGTATTTTAATGCAATTAAAATTTTTTAAAAAACCAAAAACTGACATCGTGAACAAGTTATCAAAATTTTACATAATGACAGGATCCGTTAGTCAGATGTTAAATGCTATGGAGAAAAATTAATTAGGGAAGGGAAAGGGTTGGAGGTCGACTGGTTGCCATTTAAAATAGAAGGATCAGGGAAAGCCTGGTGGAGAAGGTGACATTTTAGCAAAGACCTGAAGGAGTTGAGAGAACCTTGCAGATATCTGGGGGAAGTATGTTTCAGACACAAGGAAGAAGTGCAAATGTCCTGAGTGAGAGCTGCATATCATACAACTCTACCTAACTGATAACACCTATAGTTTATTCAGCACCTAAAATCTACCAGACCCAGTGCAAGACACTGGTGATTCTGCTATTGGCCCCAAGAAGCTCTCAGCCTGCCAGGATCTGCCAGGAAAAACACTGTGCGATCAGTGGTGTAATGGGGACTGAGAACAGTCCTGTGGCAGCACAGGGAAGGATGGCTTCCCTGAGGAGGTGAGCTTCAAGCTGAGCCTGAAGGATGAGTGGGGTTTAGCAGCACAAGAATGGCAATGGGAGTGGAGTGAAATGTCCAGGACAACTCACAGGCACAGAATCAGGAAATACTGAGCTGGTGTGAGGGAAACATGGGGTGTGGTAGGGTTTACAACTTTATTTCCCACAGCTCCCAATGCAGTGCCTGATACACAAACCAAACCAGTGGTTCTCAACTTTGACTGAACTGGGAATCACCCTGTGCCCCCAGTCCCAGCCCCACAATGCTGGTACTTTATAGTCCCCAGTGATCCTAACGTGAAGCCTGGGCTAGATCTGCTGACCTAGAGGAAGGGCATCAGACAACCCGGTGCCAGGTGGGGGGATGGTAGACATATGCATCATCCCAGTCTTAACAGCTGAGGAAAATACAGCTTGGTGAGTTCCACAACTGGCATCTGCTCACCAGCTAGAAGGCCGGGCAGACCTGGGCTGGACCTGAGCTCTTTTTCTCTAAGAGCATCACAGCCTCTGCAGCCCAGCACTGTGCTCGGGGCTTTCCCAAGGAATGCAGTCCCAAAGGTTTTACTGGGGCAACAGTCCCCATGCTTCTCTGGGGGCAGAAGTTGAATAATCTCCAGTATATTTCAGGATCCAAAGTAGCCTTATATTTCTTCCTGCTGCTCCTGTACTTTATTACATCCTTTCCAACCCTGAAAAAGCCAGGCATCCATCCTCTGCACCCTGAGGTGTTAATTATTTCTCAATTAGCAGTTGCCGGCTGTAGAGCATAGTGGTGTGGAGAGGCCTAATGACTCGCCGTGTTTAAACATCCCCACATCTTCAGAGCACTTTACCAATGATAACTAATTAATGCTCATGACCCTCTTGGGAGGCAGGCCAGAACTGCTGCCTTTTACCGGGAGTTTATAGGAGGCTCTGCAGCCAGGAGCTGCAGGGTCCACTCCAGCCAGCCCTGGTCAGAGTAGATTTGCTCCCCATTGAGAAAGTCCATGGTGCTGGAGACCAGAATATAGCCCTTTCTCTGCTAGCAACTTCCTGGGTGACGTTTCAATCAATTAATTGATCAGTCATTAATTGGGTGCCTTGATTTAGAGAGTCCATTCATGGTTAAAACCTCACAAGTTCCCTAAAACAGAAAAAAAGAAAAAGAAAAATTCATTCATTCACTCGTTGTCATCTACGACAAAGCAAAAGCAAAGGACCGCACACTTGCCTTGGTGCCCCACAGCCCTGGGGCCTCACCATGCTCTTAGTGGTTTCCACCGGCTGCTGGCCAGACTGGGAGTCTCTTGGGGGCAGGCACAGCCCTGAGCACAGGGCCTGGCCCGGTCAGGGCTCAGCAAAAGGTTTTGCTTTTTGCTTGTTTTAATATGTCAATCAATAAATGAATGGATGGTTTGTATCTCTCTGATCGGAGCTCCTCCGAGGACAGGTTGGGTCGTCCCTGCATACCAAACCCATGGCCTGGCACAGAGAGGTTCTAAGTGTGTGCTGAATGAACGACAAAGGCCGAGTTCACGGTGAACTCCCTGACCTCAACTTGCTCATAACCTCCCGAAGAGGCTGTCTCTCAAAGCGGTGGTCACGGCAGCCTGTGGTAAGACGTTATGAAGAGGGGAGAGCAAGATGCTGAGGGAGCAGCGTTGCAAAAAGGGGGTGGGATCAGGGAGGGCTTCTTGGAGGAGGGGGCGTGAAATTGGACCTTAAATGATAACTACGAACTTTCCAGGCTAAAAAGAATAGGAAGACATTCTAGTCAGAGGGACAGTAAGTAAGGAAAAAGGCTTCAAGATAGTTCTGGCTGGAGCACAGAGCACACCCAGGCATCAGGGAAGCACAACCGGAAAGGCAGTGGGCGCCACTGTGCCAGGGCCTGCTGGACCAGACTGCCAGTTTCTCATCTTTGAGGCCAGTGAAACTTTTTCTATGAAGAATGATACTTCTCCTGCCCCACCCCCGCCAACATACACACATCTGTTTTGAGGCTTAACCCAAAACAGCTCCTCTTCTGAGAAAAATTCCTGGGTATTTTGCATTCCACTCTACAACATATATTTGGGAAACAAGTGTAATTGTCACTCCAGGAAGATGGTTGCCTCCTCTGCCTAGGGCGCTGGCCAGTGTGAGAGGGAGTTCTGTGGGCAATGGAAAGGTTTTACACCAGGGAAGGGCGTGGTCAGTTGTGTTTCTTTGCCTGAGTGAGGTGTGAACTGAGGCTGGAGGAAGAGGATGGGGAGAGAGGCTGGATGGGAGACTCCCGTAATGGCCCAGACTGGGGCGGTGGGGGAGAGGAGGGGACAGACTCCAGAGAACCACTGGGACAGTCCACCTGTTGGACTCCTGAGCCCACCCCCTATCCTGTTAGCCCAGCCTGGCCCAGACAGACTGGACTGGAGGTGGGAGGGTGGCCTTGCCTGGGAATCCTGCCCAGCCAGTTCCCAGCTGTGCAACCCTGGGCCTCTTGCTTCCTTGTTTCTTCATCAGTGACACAGAACACCACGTAAGGCTGTTGTGAAGGGTTCATGAGAGATGTAACTGAAAGCAACTGGCTCATTCTTCCAGCCCATTCCAACTCCCGGGACCCTATGGCTGCCCTCAGCCACCATAAGGAGACAGCCATCCTTCTGCTGCCACCTCGGTTTCCTTCAGACTCCCCTCTCTGGCTACAGTGCGGGATGCCAATGCCCTTCTCTCTCCAGGGGGCCTCTTCCCTCTGGGCCCAGAATTCCCCTCGTTCATTTATTCGCTGTCCAAGTCTAGGATGATTAGAGGCCAGAAGCGGGCTGGGGAGGGGGCCTCATTTTTTAAATCAAGATTCTTCAGAATTGAAGAGTGTAGCACCAAACGTCATCATCATCATCGTTGTTCACATTTGTAGAGCCCTTGCTATGTACCATGGGCTGTATTAAACACCTTACACCCATGTCTGATTAAGTCCTTACAATAAAACCCCATGCAGTACAAATATCGCTGTTGTGTCCATTTTACAGATCAGGCAACCAAGGCTTGGGAAGGTTGGTTAGCTTGTGCATGGTCAAGACAACTAGTAACAGGGAGAGAAAGGATTCATCTCCAGGTCTGTTTCACGCACAGCCTGATCTCCCCACTCAGATCCTCCAATGTTATTTGTATCAAACATACATCCAAAGTTGTGGGAGCAGTCACCCAGACAGACTCTTTCTGTCTGACTGGATCCCTCTGCTGGAGGCCCACTCTTTGGCGACCACCACAATGGCATCCTCTTGAGGAACCCTCCCTTGAAGTCCCCTCTGGCAGGGCCTCCCCCTCTCTTGAGACCCCTCGACATTTTGTCTGAGTCTCTCCTCTGGCCCATTCTCTGTCTCAGGTGTGTCACATGAGTGTGTACATGCGGTGGGGCAAACAGACCTGAGTGCAAATCCTCACTTTGTCACCCACTCACCGTGTGCCTGTGGGTGAGATACTCAGCCTCCCTGAGGCTCAGATGCCTCATCCTGAAGACAGTAGTGACATCTCCCCCATGGAGTTGTGGTGAGGTACAAGGAGTTAGCCCAGGTACAGGGCTTAGCACAGTGCCTGGCACATAGCCAGGGTTCAATAATGTTTGCTATTATTACAATTATTTTTTTAAATAAATTTATTTATTTTATTTTTGGCTGTTTTGGGTCTTTGTTGCTGTGCGCGGGCTTCTCATTGTGGTGGCTTCTCTTGTTGTGGAGCACAGGCTCTAGGCGCATGGACTTCAGTAGTTGTGGCGCACGGGCTTAGCTCCTCTGCGGCATGTGGGATCTTCCTGGACCAGGGCTCGAACCCGTGTCCCCTGCATTGGCAGGAGGATTCTTAACCACTGTGCCACTAGGGAAGCCCTTATTACAATTATTTTTGATGGTGAAAGTGCCCTGGCTGGCACAATGCCAGGCACAGAGTTGGGCATGTAGCACATGCAAAACAGTTATCTCCTCACCCCCATAGACTGCGAGCTCCCAGAGGGGAGGGCCCATGTCCTGTTCATCTCTAGCCCTGCCATAGTAAATCTGTTTACTATGTAGAAAGGTTTTGTACATAGTAAGTCTCAGTACATATTTGCTGAATTAATGTCTTTCTAAATAGTTCCCTCAATTCATAAGAAAGGCTTGCTAAAAATGCAATGAAACAAAACTCTCAGCAACAGTTAATCTGTCAACCAACAACTCCCTTTTGAGCCCCTGCTTTGGGTTAGTGCTGCAGAGCACTGGCAGAGCCAGAAGAAGTCTGGGGCGCAATGTAGATGCCCCAGGACAGAGGGAATAATCACGTCTGTGAGTTCTGAGTGTAACTCAGCAGTTTACCTCCAGCAGTTACTCCAGCAGTTTACCTGGTCACCCTCATCTGGAAGGATGATGGGAATTGAGTTCTTTCCAACAAGCCTTTGCCTTTTCTCTTTGGTGCAGAGTTGAGTTAGGTGTGAGTGGACCAGGTAGAGTTGACGCCCTCCAAGGCTGGTGGCTTAGAGAGAAGAAGGCAGCCTCTGGATCCAAACAGAGAGGGGTTTGCTTTCCAGAGCCAGCATTTACTGGCTGTGTGACCTGGGGCAAAGGACTTGACCTTTCTGGTCTTTGGCTGCACTACAATGGGGTCAGTGACCTCCTTGAAATACTATGAAGAGCAAGTGAAAAACATTACAGAACTTTGTAAACTGAAAGCTCTGTATTAATATTAATAATAGAAATATATTCAGATCATTCTTTTGTAAGATTAAGTGTGTAATGAGATGATGACTTTTAAGTAATTAAATGAGATTATGTATGTAAAGCACTTGAAGGGCACCTGGTACAGAGCGCTCAATATTGGATGAACTATTGTTAATACTCCAGTACGGCCCTCCTGTCTGCTGCTCCACTACCTGACGGCTCTTCCCCACCATGTCCACATGGCTCACTCCTTCACCTCCTTCAGGTCTTTGCTCCAATGTCACATTCACAGCCAGGACTTCCTGACACCCTAATTTTCACCACAATCCCCATCCCTGCTCCCCAGCACTCCTGATACTCTCTCTCTCCCTACTTTTTTTCTCCGTAGCATTTATCATCATTTAACATACTAAATATCTAGGTTTTGGTTTACTGTGTTACATTCCCCCTCTACCACCTGACTCCACCCCAATTAGAATGTAAGCTCCATCCAGGAGGGCAGGATTTTTGTTTGTTTTGTTCACTGCAGGAGCCCCAGCGCCTAGTCCAAGGGGCACCAAACTTTTTCTGCAAAGGGCCAGACAGGAAATATTTTATGCTTTGCAGGCCATGTCATCTCTGTCACAACTACTCAACTCTGTTGTTATAACATGAAAGCAGCCATAAAAATATGTAAACAATGAGCGCAGCTGTGTTTTAAGAAAACTTTATTTACAAAAACAGGCAGTGGGCCTAATTTGGCTTGTGGGCCACAGTTTGCCAACGCCTGGCCTAAATCATTGTCTGGCACATTATAAATGCTCAATAAAGATTTGGTGAATGAATGAATTGGTGAATAAGTGAATGAATGAGCACAAGACACCTGGTACAGGGACTGGTACTCAATAAATGCTTATTCCTTCCTGTTTTATACTTAATAAATACAACAAGGTAGGTCATGATGCACTGTATTAGAGGTACAAACAAGGTGCCATGCAAGTACTGGGAGGTGGCAGAGTCCTTCTCTTGGGATGAGGGAGGACTGCAAGGGTGTCTAAAGCTGGGCTCCCCTAGAAGCAGGCCCCGAGTCAAGGATTCGAGGGCAGGCAGTTTCTCTGGGAGGTGATCTCAGGAAACACTGGTAGGAGAGTAGGGAAATGAGAGAAAGAAGGGCCAGAAATGAATAGTGTGTGATAATGAACGGGCAGCTTGCAGCTATGGACCACTGGGTCTCAATCCCACATTCCTCCAAATTATCTTATCCCCCCACCCACCCCTGTTTATAAGGTTCAGGTATTTATCCAGTTTCCATTCCCCATTGGTTGAAGGCTGCTCCCAGGGGTGTCTGCTACCCAGTGCTTCCAGCCAGGTGGAGAGTGTCAGGAACTTGCAGTAGGATGACATTAGTGGGTACCAGGTTGGTGAGCAGAGAGGGGGCGTGGCGGGCACTGAGGTGATACTTGAGCTGGCCTTGCAAGATAAACACACACCATCTTGTTTAAGATACTGTTTTCAGGTCTTTGATGCCCACAGCTAAGCCTAATCCTAACAGGGACAGTCGCTAATAGCTGTTCCAGTAGACAGACAGACAGAGAGCATCTTCTTTCTTCCTTCCCTTCCTTCTTTCTTTGGCTGCATTGGGTCTTTGCTGCTGCACGCAGGCTTTCTCTAGTTGCAGCGAGCGGGGACTACTCTTGGTTGAGGTGCGCAGTCTTCTCATTGCGGTGGCTTCTCTTGTTGCGGAGCACCGGCTCTAGGTGCGTGGGCTTCAGTAGTTGTGGCGCTCAGGCTCAGTAGTTGTAGCTCACAGGCTCTAGAGCTCAGACTCAGTAGTTGTGGTGCACAGGCTTAGTTGCTCCGCGGCATGTGGGATCTTCCCGGACCAGAGCTCGAACCCATGTCCCCTGCTTTGGCAGGCGGATTCTTAACCTGAGCCACCAGGGAAGTCCCCAGAAAGCATCTTCTGTCCCTTGCACCCAGTTGGAAAACTTTCTGTGAAGGACTCTGATTGGCCCAACCTGGATCACATGTCTGCATTTGCAGTCAGGGGGTGGGGTATTATGATTGGCAGCCCTCTGCCACCACTCAGAGAGGGGAAGGAGTGCTTAGTAGCCCAGGAAGGAGAGGTTCTATTCCCAGCAGGGAGGGGCACTGGGCAGATGGAAGCAGTAGCTCTCCACCACAGTAGGGGTTCTTAGGTTTGTTTCTTTTACTTTGTGGATGACAAATAAAACTCACAGAGGAGCTGCAATTTAATGAAAAAATTTACATGCCAAAATAGAACAAGCCCCAGCATAGAGCTATAGACTGGTTTGGGAACATAAATATGAAAAGTGCATTCAGATTTTTTAAGTGTGCAGTTTATAGAGCAACATATGGGGTAGGAGAGAAACTAATCTAAACCCCAAATAGTTAAAAAGCCATTCGTTAGTACTCTTTAGCTTGTCTGCCATTCAAGGCAGTGTGTTGGGTGTGTGTGGGGGGGACTTCCCTGGTGGTCCAGTGGTTAAGAATCCACTTTCCAATGCAGGGGACGTGGGTTCGATCCCCGGTCAGGGAACTAAGATCCCACATGCCTCGGGGCAACTAAGACTGCGTGCCACAACTAGAGAGCCCGCGCGCCACAATTAGAGAGAAACCTGCACGCCACAAAAAAGAGCCTGCACAACTAAGACCCGACGCAGCCAAAAATAAATTAAATATTTTTTAAAAATCAAGGCAGTGTGGGAGGAACTCAGGAAAGTTATTGAACCTCTCTGAGCCTCAGTTTCCTCATCTGTAAAATGGAGCCAATGCTGATACATAGCTCCTGGGCTTGTGAAGGTTAAGTGAGGTGAGGCGTGTGAAACATGGGCCACAGGGACTGGTCCATGGCAAGTTCTCAGTAAATAGTTTTGATGATGATGATGATTTTTTTTTTTAACCTCCCTGTGGGAATATTCACTGCTCAAATTGTTCTTCTGTGGTCGTCTAGAGGCCAGCTGGAGCTTTTCCACAGCTCCACAGGAGTTTCTGCTCACCACTCTCTCCAAGAACACCCCCTCTGCTTCTCGTCCTCATCTCCAAACTAGAGAGGTCAGAGTCCAAACAGACCCGGGGGTAGGAAAGGTCCTTCAGGTAAGTGGAACAGGGTGAGCAGAGGCGGGAAGCAGCACGTGGGGGTCGGTACCACCAGTGTGCAGCCTGGAGAGGCTGCCTGGGGGAGGAGCCGGGGCAACAGCAAGCAGGTGGTGTCCCTCACCCCCTCAGCAAACCTTGCCAGTAGCTTCAGCCCCGCGGCGCCAGAGCCAGAGCCGGGGAGGGTTTCTTGCTGGAACCATGCCCATGATGCTGGGGATCTGTTTCCATCTGCTCATTTTACTGCTGAGTTGTAAAGTGCTAAATGTCATTATCCTCCCCTTCCTTAAACAAGAAAAAACGTTAACAGCCTGAGAAAAGGAGATATTTCACTTCATTTGGCATCCAGCCACCACCATCTACACAGGGTGCTCCCTTGGGGCCTGATTAGAGACGGGAGAAGACCTGTTCTGTTCTGCTTTCAGCTGCTGGCACCCGCTCTGTGCAGGCTCCAGGGTGGGCACTGGCAGCTAGAGGCCAGGCCACAGCTCAGCCAGGCTGTGGGCAGAGTAGCCAGCCACCTTCTGAACAATTCAGACACTGTAATAGGTGCCACAACATAAAGTGAGAATGGGAGCCAGAGCAAAGTGACTTGATCAAGGTCACCTTGCTTATTAGGGTCTGTGTTCTATGTGGCAAAGGTGAACTTGAATCAAGACATAGAAATTACATAAAAGAAGGTTTCGGCTCAATAAAAGGACAAACTCAGAAAACTTAGACTGTTAAGAAATGGATTGATTCCATCAATAGGTAGTGAGCTGCCTGTCTGCCAGAGGCATGCAAGTGGTTTAGATACTCCTTTCAGAACACTCACTGTTGAGAGGAGTTCTGATTTAGATGGAGAGGTTGGAAGTGATGATTAAGGTTCTTTTCAATACTGAGATTTTAAAAACCTATAACTGAAAAATCTTACCTGTTTTCATGATCTTTAACATGCCTAGTTCATGCTGGCTAAACAGGAGTTTCTAGCACCTGATGTTGGCTGCTAGACACAGAGGAAGGAACGGGCAGGCAGCACAAGGTGCGATTCATCTTCATTACTCTGATTATAGGGTCATTAAGGCTTTTACTCTGCAGTGCTCCCCTAAGGAGCTCCTGCTGCTTCAGCTGTGTGACAGAGAGTTGTCCTCCCAGCTGCCCAGTAGGCAGGGGTGTTCCACAGGACTCAAAGCTGTAATTGAATAAAGATCAAACCAGCCAGAGCCACGATCCTGGCGGACTGCCAGGCCTGGCCTCAGCAGGGGCTTGCTGAAGAGGCGTGGCCAAGGACACGTCCTGAGCCCCAGGGACAGCCATCCTCTCCTCCGCACTGGGCTGGGGAAAGGCCGCTAACACAGAATGAGTGTGAACAGCGTGGAGGGTGGAGTAGCCAGCTCTGCCAGCTTAAACCTCCGAGAGCTTCCCATTGGTCTTCCAAAGTCCCCACTGTGGCCCACGAGGTCCTTCATGACCTGCTCTGCATGCTCTCTGTGAGCTCCCTGAAGGCCTGGGCAGGGTCTATTCTGTTCTGCACAGTAGCCCCAGAGCTTGGCACTATGCTTGGCACTTGGCCGGTGCTCGATAAATGCTGAGTGAATGACTGGTAGGCCTGTGGTCTTCCTGGACTTAACAGAAGTGAACTTGGCAAAGGAGGCAGCCCCAAGGGCAGAGAACACTGGCCCAAGGGGCTGGAGGTGGGGTTCGAGCTTCTATCCGTCACTGATTCATTGCTTGACCTTGGGCAAGTCCCTGCTCTCTTGCCTCAGTTTCCCTGCCTGGGCTTCAGTATCCTAGCCGCAGATTTCGGGATTTGGTCTAAAGCTGGAGAGGAGGTGGAAAGAAAGCCCATGCTCTCCGGTTGAGCTCTAGCCTGCAAAGTTCCCTAGGTGGTAGACCTGGCCCCAACCGCAGCCCTTGTGGACCTGGTGATGGAGTCGCCTGTTTGGGACTGACGTAGCCATGTCCCTGCTGTGAGTTTACTCAGTTTAACAACCAAAACTGAGCCTGTCTTACGTGCCAAGCTCAGTGCTGGGTCATGGGGCTGAATCAGACGTGGTCCTTGCTGTAAAGAGCCAGAGTTGAATGGGGACAACAGACATGGTGACATCATTATGGTGCAAGGACAAGGGGATATAAGCAGTGCCGAGGGACACAATACCTTGAGAGTGTGCACAAAACGGTGATTAATGAGAGCTGGAGGATTTGGCAAGACTTCCTGGAGGAGGCACCTTTGAGCCTAGCACTTGGGATAGAAATTACAGGAAAAAAGCCAGTGGAGGAATGGGATGTACAAAGGCACAGAGGTAAGGCAGTTTTCGAGCTGGGAGACGAGTACACTGTGGGGAGGGAGCAGGGTAGTGACAGGTTGCGTTGGGGATCACAGGCCCAACTCTAGACTACCCATGACACATCTCCCAGGAAGGGCTGTGTCCCAGGAGACAGCACACACGGGGCAGGTCTGGTTCTTCCCATGCTTACGTGTGACCTTGTTCAGTGTCTCAATGTCCTCATCTGTAACCAGGATCATGATGCCTACTCTTCAAGGCTGGTGAGGAAACTGCATGAGTTTACACGTATGAAGTGTATCGTACACAAGAGGCAGTCCCAAAAATGGGGTTTCCTTTCTGTTGTTGGCTTCTGTCAGTACCCCTGACAGAAGCCCTAGTGGGTGTTTGTTAGTCATTTATATGATTCTGTGAATGAGATTATCGGAAAGAAGCTTATTGAAAAGGTCTGGCAGGAATGGAGGGAGAAACGCATGACCTTGAGGACAGGAAAAGCGAGGAAGGAAACAAACTGGGAAGCCCGGGGAAGGCACAAACCTCACCAACTTCCCAACTTCACCAGTAAACCACCTTGAATTCAGTTTGTCTGTCTGGGGAAGCAGGAGAAGAAAGAGATGGGTTCCTGTCATAGGGAAGGTCACAGGTCACAGCCATGGGCGGAGAAGGGATGGGGGAGAAGTGGACAGGGCTGTGTATGCTGCCTGCTGTCCAGTCACCTCCTGGACTCTCCTGCAATGGAGATGAGAGGAAGGAAGGAGGGAAAGAAAGTCACCACCTGAAGTGGTGAGCCACGATGAGCCCTGAGGTGGGATTCAAGGGCCTTAGGGTGGCCTCACTGTCTGGATTTCACAGGTGCCTGGAACGACAGCATTATCCCAATGGTATCAGAGTGCCCCAGGTGACAGGTGACACGTAAACCCTTAACACGTAAACACTTAATGCTTTAGTGTTACCAGTTTATTAGTATTTTTCCAAACCTGAAAAATGCTGAGAGTAAGTTGGAGGGACAGGGGTGGGGAGGCTAGGAAGCGTGACTTTGAGCAAGCTACTTCCCTTCCAGGGCTCTCAGTCTTCCCATGTGCACAGTGAGACATCCGGGTGCGTGATCTCTAGGGATTGCACTTTTTGGTCTGTTCTCCATCTGTCACTGGGGACATGAGAAGCGATGCAGGGGTGCTGGCCTATCCTTGGTACAGTCTGAGCACCAGGAAAATGAACAAAGCAGTGAGTATAACTTTTTTTTTTTTTAAAAGGGGAAAAGTGCAAAATAAATCACAAACCATTAAGGGGGTCTTGCCATTGCATTTACGTACAACCAGCATTCTTGCAGTCTGGAAAGAACTTGATTTGGAATTTTAGGTTAAATTAGCTCTTGTAAGTAAGTAGGACCACAAGAATCCAGCTTGGACGTTCTGCTGGCAATCAGAGCCTAAGTACTTTGACAATAAAATTCCATGTCTAAGAGTCTATGACTATGATTCCAAAATTCCAAGATTTTCTTCACTCTTTTGTAGAATGTTTGAGATTGGGGGCAGTTGGCACTTCCTTGGGTGGTGCCCCTACTTTCCCCCAAGAACAGAGAAGCCAAGCAAAGGTACTACTGATGGGCTTTATTTCAGGGAGTTTGAGGGCCTTTCAGACCAAGCTGGCCAAGGATGAGGCCTGCTGCAAGGCTGCTAGAGAGGCAGAAAAGAGCCCTGAGCAGCCAGGTGTAGACTACCGCCCTTCCCTTACTTGCTCCTTGGCAGCTGTGCCCTCTTCTCTAGCCACAGCTTCCCTGGAGGCAGGACCTGAGACCTACTCCAGTCAACCTAAGTAAAGGGGGCCTTATTATAAGGATAGAGCGTGGCTCACGGAATCCAAAGACAGGCTCTTGGGTACTAGAAAGCCACCAAAATGGAGGCAATTATCTTCTGTATCTCTTGGGAGGCTCCATATTATTTTTTCTGCATATTTGTACAATTTGGTCCTTCAACTCACAGTTTCCCAGTGGCCCCTCGCGTCTGCCCCAGCTGAATCAGGCCCTTTTGCCTCCGTAGGCACGTCAAACCATCCTAGGGTCCTAACGTTTCCATTCCAGTTCCCGAAAGAGAATCTGACGGGCTCCCCGGACCCGCCAGCTTCCGGCAGTGAAAGCCGGTGTGCAGCGCCCCGACCAGGTTCAATCACTTATAGGCGGGGCCTCAACGGGGCGGGCCCTCAACGGGGCGGGGCCTCAGGGACCTTCGAAGGAGAACGCGCGGCGGCCCCTCCGTGGGCCCACGGCCTCGCGCTGCATGGTCTCGAAGAGGAGCCGCACCAGCGCCGGCCGTCCCTGCACCACTAAGGCCCGGGCCAGCCCCAGCACCTCGCCCGTGTGGCCGCGCCACACGCGCTGCAGCTCCTGGCGCAGGCGCGCCGCCGGGTACTTGTCCTGGGCGCAGCGCAGCCACGCGTCCACCTGGCTGCCCAGCTCGCCGTCGCTGAGCTGCGCCTGGCTCCACTGCGCCAGCAGCGCCTCGAGCAGGCAGCCGAAGCCCTCGGTGTGGCTGGAGCCCGCGTCGTCCAGCTCCACGGCGCGCTTGAAGCAGGCCGCCGCGTTGGCCTCCTCGCCTTTGATGCGCAGGCACTTGCCGCGCAACAGTTGCAGCTCGGGCAGCGTGGCGCCCAGCTCCGACTCGCCGGCCTTGGCCAGGAAGACCAGCGCCTGGTTCAGCGCCGCCTCGTCCACCGCCAGCTGCTCCTGCACAGCGTCCACGCCCATGTAGTAGTAGACCTGGGGTGGGGGCTTCGGAGTGAGCCTTTCTCCCCTGCCGTCTCCGCTGCCCGTTCATTCCATTCCCACACTTGCTGTTTTAAAAATTACACGCATTCATTCCCACCCTCCCTCCCTCGACAATTATTCATCGCAAATTTTGGTGCCCCTCTCCTGGCAAAGGAGACAGTACTCTGATTCCAGTTCCAGCCCCAGCGCTCTCGGCCATATAACCTTGAGCGGGGCAATCTCTGGGCCTCAGTGTTCTCATATATAAGATATTGTAACCTCTGGTAGTCATTCCGTGCTCACCGAAGGCACAGAAGGATACAGAATAATGGCCCACACTTTCTGAGTGCTTAGAAAGAACTGGGCCCTGTTCTGAACGCTGTGGGTGCATCATCTCCTATAATCCTCACCAATGCAGTAGGAGGCAGGTCCTGTTATCAGGCCTGGGGATGCCCCACGTTCCTCCCTGTGTCCTCAGTGCCCAGGCCTGGCCTGGCAGAGAGTTAATAGGGTTTTAGTCAACTATTGGCTACCCTAGCCAAGAGGCCACCTTACCTGGCTGATGTTCAGGTAGGTCTTGAGGCCTGGGCACACCTTGACCACCTCCTCGAGGTCGGCCTTGGCGCAGGCCAGGTGGTTCCTGTCAGGCATGCCCCCGAGCCCCATCTTGCTTCGCTCCAGGTCATGCAGGTAGGCTCTGACGTGGATCTGCCCACAGAGAGTCAGCTCAGGGAAGATGCTCCAAGCAAGGACCCTTGCCCTCTTTTCTATCCTAAATAAAGGTTTATTTCTTAACAGCAACTCAGGGAGGTTCTGTGGTGCAGTGGAAAGCCCCTGTGACTGGAACTCGGGAGTCCGAGGTTCTACTCCTGTACCAGCTTGGGCTAGCCACTCCACTTTCTGGGCCTTAGTACACTGACCCCTCTCTGTACAATGAAGGGTATTGGATGAAGTAAGAGCCATTCATTCATTCACTCATTCATTCAACAAATAAGTATTGAGTGCCCACCATATGCCAGGCCCTGTGCTAGGTACTGGGGTACAGTGCTGATAAGAGAGGAGGTCCCTGCCCTGGCAGAACGTTCTAGTAGGGGAGATGATCATAAAAAAGTACATGGTACCACTTCAAGTGGTGACAAGTGGTATGAAAAAATAAACAGGGTGATGGGATAGAGGTGACTAGGGGAGGGGGTTATTTGAGAGGGGATGGCAGCACCGATTTTGTGAGAGTCTGTGTAAGCAAGTAGTGTGGGAAGAATGGCAGGTGGCCCCAGCTCACAAGCATCAAATTACAAATGATTCCAGACCCTTGCTTTCATCACCACTTCCTCCCTTTTTCCCCACATCTATTTGGAGCATTTAGAAAATCTAGAGGCTCAGGAGGGGTAGGGAAGGGGTGGAGAAGGAGGAAGTAAGAAAAAGGGGGTCATTGCCGTTGAAGGTATTAATGCTTTATAGCCATTGGTGGGCTCTGGTTCTAAGACAGCTTCATGAGGTGGGGGTGGGGTGGGAGTGGGAAGCTCTGCCTTTGGAGCCAATTGAACTTGGCTGAATTCCAGTCCCTCCCCCTCTTTATTAGCATGACCTCTGTGAGGCTCATTTTCCACATCTGAAAAATCAGTACACTAAGATCTTCCTTGGAGAGTTACCATGACAATGGAGAGAATATGTTCTAGCCAGGACCTAGCACATGGTAGGTGCTCAGTTCATTCATTCATTCTTTCAACAAATATTCATCAAGAGCCTACTACGTTCCAGGAGCTGAGGATATATAGTAGAGAGCAAAATGACAAAATTCCCTGCCCTCGTGGAGCGTGTATTTCAGCTGGGGGGAGAGACAATAAACATGATAAATCAGCAAATAGTGTGTTAGGGAGTGATAAGTGCTAAAAAGGAAAAACAAACGAAGACAGGAGGACACAAAGTGTTGGTGAGAAGCTGACGTTTTCAAGAAGACGGCTGCTAGCAGCTCTGCCTTTTCTTCAAGCCCTCCAGGAAGTGAGGGAGGAAGCCAACTGGATATTTGGGAGAAGAGCATTCTAGGCAGAGGCCCTGAGGCAAGAGCACACCTCAGGAGCTGCAAGGACCCCAGTGTGGCTGGGAGGGAGGGAGCTGAGCCGGGGTGGGTCAAGGTCATGGGCCAGGTAGGGCCTTAGGCTAGCAGGGACTGAGGCTTTTACACAGATGCGTTCCCTTCCCTTCTGTTTTTCCTCCTCACTATGCCCTGCCTCCAACCTGGTGCCAGTCTGGTCATCTGAGTAGTAAGTGTGATCTTTGGAGCTACAGGGAGACAGCGAGCATATGTTACAGGCCAACCTGTGATGGCGTGAGGAGAGTGAGGTTTGGATTCCCCCTAACGGAATGCAGGACCCCGTGAAGGTCACTGCCTCTCTGTTGCCTCATTAGTAAAATGACACACGTTTGGCCTCTCACAGGATCTTGTGAGAATTCAATCAGGCCATGAATATGAAAGTGCTGGGTGAAATGCAGAGTGTTATAGAAAGGTGTTATTATTCACTATCAATCATGAGTAATAGCACTACTATTGATAATGACCACATCAACTGCCATGAAGGAACTGACTGTCTAGTACCTGCTGGCGAAATGATTATGTCATACAGACCAAGACCAAGGGAGCAGATTCGCCATCAGGTCCCATGAAAGGTAGTGGAGAAGGCTGTCCAGCCTGGAGTAAAGTGAACTCAGAGCTCCAGCTCTTTGCCCACAAGCAGATGGGTTCTGTAGGGGCTCCAGAGGGCAGATCTGGGACCAGTAGGGGGAAGCCAGAGGCAGGCAGCTCTCAGTTAAATGCGTAATCCGCGGAGCTCAGTGACCATAGTGGACTGCCTCAAGTGACAGTGAGCCAGTTAAAAATACACCTAATATTACTGCTCAACCACTTAGGAACTCTTACCATGTGGTCAGTACTGAGTTTCACACAAGACTCTAATTTAATTCTCATAACAACTCTGTGAGACAGGTACAATCATCTCCAGTCTGTGGAAGAAGAAACTGGGGCTCAGACTTCGGGCAAGAGTATTCTGTCTACAGTCCCGTAGCGTGTAAGCGGTGCTGTGGGATTTGAACCGAGGCCAGCGGCGTTGAGAGCCAGAGCTCTGATCTACGACATCAGACTTCCTCCAATATACCCTCTGCCTTTCACAAGCACCTCCCATGCTCCAGGCACCTGCTCTAGATGTTATTTCACTTAGTCTTCTGACCACCTTTTAAGATAGATGTTATTATCCGTATCTTCCAGATTTGGGAATGGAGGTTTGGAGGGGTGAGTGGCTTGCCCCAAGTCCCACAGTGATGAGTAGAGAGGCCAGAATTCCACTCAGGTCAGTATGACTGCCGAAGGTTCTAATCAAAGAGGAGGCTGGCAGGTTGTTGGCCAGGTCATTACAGAAGGAATGAGCAGTGGGCGGGAAGGTCCTTCATTCTCTCACTCAACAATCTTAGGAACACAAACTGTGAGCCTTGATGACACCTAAGCTCCCTTCCACCGTGAAGGCTCCCTGACCTCCGGGCTCTGGCCACAGGGTCTTGGCCGTTGTTCTCTGATTCTGGATGGCAGGATGGGGTGGAGCTGCGGGTAGACTCACCTTGGCCCTTGTGCAGTACGCCTGCCAGTTGAGCTCCGGATCTCGTAGGGTGTCCAGGGCCATGTTGCAGGTACCAATGGCCATATCCTGCTTTCCGAGGAAGTGGAAGAGTTTGGCCAGGTGATTCAGGATTGGGGGTTGGTCCTTGGCAATCTCAATGGCCTGGGTAAGGGAGGAGGTAAGAACAAACCATTTGTCTGGCTGTTTGCCAGAACTGGAACCCCTTCTCTCAGTAGAGCCATATTACCCCAAAGATCTTATTCCTCACGTCCACCACATCGTGGGACCCAACACTTTGGGCACAGCTCACTGGCACTCAACTCCTGAGAGCCTGACTCGCTGCCATGCTCTCTGCCATGTTCACGGGACACGTCCAGTGAATCCCTCCAGACCCCAGGCAAACCCCTCTTCCTCAGACACGTCGCTGTGTGCTCCCCCATTTTCCTGGGGCAGGTAGGGGGAGGGGCCAGAATCAGCCTCTACCTCCCCCAGACTCACACAGTGTTTCTAACTGGGCACAGCACTTCCCCCGCCACCACCCCAATATTGTTACTGACAGCTGCCTGCCTTGTGTTTGTTGCTGAACCTGAGACGGTGAACTACAGGGCAGGGGCCCCATCTGTCCACCTCTGTGCCCCGCACAGAGTAGGTTCCCAAGGAGGGGCAAAGGCAGTGCGTTAAATTGGGTCAGAACGTCGTGCTGACCGCAAGGGGAACGAAAATCACAGGGTCCCTGGCCTCCAGGAAAGTCTTCAAAAACTGAGCTAAGTGTGGAAACTGCCACAGAAACGAGGTGCCAAGAATAAGGCTTGAACAGCACTTTACGGTTTACAGTGAACGGTTTCATCCACTACCTCCTTTCAGTCTCTCAATATCCTAGATGGTGGACAGATCACATAATTAACAGATAAGGAGGTTCGGAGATGGAAGTGACTTGTTTTAGGGTCACAGGGCCTATGGGCAGAGCTGGCATCCAGACCCCAGCTAACCTCGTCTTCTTTCCACTTTGCTCCCGGGGGTGTGAAGGGGAAAGGCCTGAGGGTATATCTGGGAAATCGTGACTAGCTTAGAAGACAGGCCTAGAGAAGTGGAGAGGGTCTGACTCATAGGCCAAGAGGACAAGGGAGCACTTGGGCTTTGTTTGGGATGGAGAGAAAGGTCTGAAGTAAGGGCACATCCTGAGTAAGGCAGGGAGGTGGGGATGACACCCAGAGAAGCAGCGGGTTCCAGGAGAGGAGGCTGAGGTGTCAGTCTCAATCTGGGTTCGGAGAGCTTCTGTGGCCGGGGGCACATACCTTGCCAAAGCAGTCCAGGGGGTCGGTTCCTGAAAACCCGCAGTCATGGACACCCATGGGGGTGATGGAGAAGGTGTCCTTCCTCTCCAGCAGCATCCCGAGGTAGCACCAGGCCAGAGCTGGGGGTGAGGCCGGGAGAGGGGTCTCAGGCAGCAGCGGGGTGGAGAGAGGGAGGGGAGCCATGAGGAGGCAGGGGGCCAGTGCCACCCCAGGTGTCAGCCCCCAGGAAGACAAAGGGAGGGGAAGTGGCATGAAATCACTGTGGGCCAGCCAGGGACCGAGAGAAACAAGGGTGGGGAGAGGGACGTGTGAGTGGAGGGATGAACAGTTTCAGTGCTTGTTGTGTTTACTGTGTCACGCGGGACACCCTGCTCTCTGACTCCAGCTCTCCCCAGCTCTGGAGCTCTGGTCCCTGTGGAAAAATGACTCGACTCCTCTCCAGAACAGTCTTCCCTCCTCCCACTACAAAATGGGGGTAAGAGGCTGCAATGGCGAGAACTCTGTCTCTTACACTTTCGGTCACAGGCCTGGACACGTGCACCTGGAGTGATCTGCAGGTGCCCGTTCACCTGTGCGAGGTGTGCGCGCTCCCTGAAGTGAACAAGGGAGTGGATGAGACAGAGGGTGAGGGACAGCGAAACAGTGCTAGAGGTGGGGACAGTGACAAGACTGGCAGGGCTGGTGGCGGGTGCAGGGAGGACGGGGCAGAGGCTCCTCTCCCACCCGTCCCCACGGGTCCTGCCTTGGTGGTGGGGTTCCGACGACTTGAGGACTTGCCGGAGCAGGGCCAGCGTGCGGTTGAAGGCCGGTAACCTCTTCTGCTCCTCGCTGCCCAGCTCCAGGAAGATGCCATCTAACCTGTGGCAGAGAAGGGGACGCGGCTGGTCAGCACCCTTCCAGCCGTCCCCAGGGTGCCGCGAGTCTTCCCCAGGCCAGTGGGCAGGGAGAGGAACTCGGGGAGCCCTTGCCTCGCAGATGGGCTCAGCCATTTCTCCCCTGGCTTCCAGGCCCCACCTCTCCCCGTCCCTCCCCACCATCCCATCCTCAACCCATAGCCTGACCTGATGAAGAGCGTTGCCATGGTGAAGTACCAGCCCCTTTTTTCCTTGTCTGGGATCTAGGGAAGCAGAGAATGGCTTGTGCTGCTGCTCTTGAAGCATTTGGGACATTGTTCATAGACTCCCACGCTTTCCCTGAACCCTGAGAAGCAGCAAGTACACTCTTGGTCATAGTGCTGGTTCTGCCACTGGCTGGCTGGGTGACCTTGGGCGAGTCACTTCACTTCTGTGACCACAGAGGATTTGACAAGATGACCTGTGTGAATGCCCCGAGCAAGGTGTCCATCACAGAGCGGGCGTGGCGTCCATTTCCTTCCCTCCCCACTACCGCAGGGCCCACACTCCACCAGTCACCTTCTCTCTCCCCCCGCTTCTCCCCTTTGGCGCCATCCCTCAGCTTCCACCTTCCTGAGAAAGCCCCTTTGGGCATGTGAGTGAGTTCAGCTGAAGCCCAGGACCCCACCCTGAACTGTTTTCCCATTGTTTTTCTTGCCAACTTTGCTGTGCATTTAGACTGACTTGGGCACCAGATAAAATATTTATGCCGTTATTTATGGGAGTAGCTGCTCCTGCCTTGGGAAGGAATTTTAATGAAAACCAATAAAACCCCCAGTGCATATCAGCAGCTCTGCCTCAGGCTCCAGCCCCTCCCTCCACATTCATCTCCTGTGGTTGATCTCCAGGCTCCATTCTGCACTCACCACCGGCCATCCGCAGAGGCCTTCTCAGCTCAGGGCCCCTATTATCCCTCCACCCCACCCTCAGCAGCTAGGATGAAGCATTAAGTCCAGCCAGCATTTCTATGGTGTGAGGCATCTGTGGTGTGAGGCCCAACTATGATGTGTTGGGTGCTATGGAGCTGTGGCACTGAATGGGACCTGCACCCTGGCCCACATGGGCTCACAACTCGGTTGGGGAGACCATAAATAATGGGGTTTGAAGGAGCACCTGCCACGTGCCAGGATCCTGACACTCATCATCTCAATCTCACAACAACCTATGAGGTAGGTGTCATCCCATTTTACAGAGGCACATACTGAAGTTCAGAGAGGCAAAATGACTTGCCCAAGGTCACACAGCAGGCAAGTGTCAGAGCTGGGATTTGAACCCCATTTGTTAGTCTCCAAAGCCCTTGCTCCCCTCATTACACTGGCTTACCAATAGCTATAATATGAAGCAGGGTTTGATCAAGGCTGAGAGGGGGATGCAGACAAATGCAGCAGGATGAAGAGGCCACTTCCAGCCAGAAGACTCTGAGAAGGTCTCATAGAGGATGGGCTGTAAGGTGGGCCTTGAATAGCAGTGGTATTTGAGAGGGTGAGGTGGGGGACAAGGGCATTCCAGACGGGGGGTTCAGCACGGACACGAGTGGGCAGCTGGGGAGCATGGGGCACGGTGAGTATGACTGGGGTGTGGCGGGAGCTAACGTTGCCAAGTTAGGCTGCGACTGCTCTGAGGTGGCCTTGGATGGTTCGGAGGAAGAGAGGAAGGGGGACCTGTGAGTAGATCTCAGTGAGCAGTGTGATTGCCCATAGGGGAGTGTCTTGAACGCTGACCCAAGCCAGGTCTGGCAGGAAGCCAGACCAAGACAAAATTAGAGCAGAAGGAACACCAGGGCTATGGGAGGAGGTTTCCTACATGATCCAGGGGTACCCCCAAGACTTCTAGAGGAGGACGTGCTGGAGCAGGGTTCTCAGGGACAAGTAGGAACCAACCAGGTGGATACAGTGAGAGAGGGCATCAGATGGAGGGCATATCATGTGCAAAACCTCAGAGATGAGCGAGCAGGTGTGTCGGGGGGCTGCATGCAGCCCAGAGCGGCTAGAACCCCAGTTGTAAGGGGCGAGGGGATGAGCCAGCAGGGGAACATCAGGGGCGTCCCCTGAGTGTCAGGCTCAGGACCTGGAAGTCATCTGCAAGGCAGTGGGGAGGCATAGAAGGGGTTAGAGGTGGGGAGTTATCCTGTTACTTAGGTTGGAATACGTGTATGGGGGCTTGGCTGGGAACAGGGCTGTCTGGAGGGGAGAGGGGCGGGACCCAAGGATTAAAGGGCATCCTTGAGAGCGCAATGGAGAACACTGGCCAAAGCAAAAAGCTGGATGGGCTGCCAGATGACCTTACCTGCTGCACCTGCACGGGACCTGGGACATGGGAAGGGGACTCAGATTCATGGGGCACCTACTGTGGGCCAAGCTGGCCAAGGACCTTGACATAATGTCAGCACCTGTCTGTGTGAAAGACGAAAGGCACGTGTGCCTCAGTCTCCCTGGTTGCCTGTGGCTGTGATCTCGTGACCTCTGGCCCCATGCCTGCTTTGAGGTTGGCCAGACTGAGTCATGGTGGGGAGACACAGAACTTGCTCCCCCTTTCAGGCTCCTGACAAGGAGATGTGACCACAAGTGACAGCAGGTATCCTAGACTAAGGGAGGGCTACAGTGCAGAGAGCAGAGGCTCGGGTGGGCAACAGGTCTGGCCACAAGAGGGGGGTGACCCTGGGTGGATGTGTTACCCCTCAGAGGCTCTGTCCTTACCTGCAAAGGGGCATTGTGAGGCAGTGACCTGCCTGGGGACCGTGCCCATAAATCTCCATAAACGTTCGCCCCCTTTCTCCTGGTTTGGGTTAGAAACGTGCAGAGTTAGGCGTGTCTAGGAGGTTTGCTTTGCCTTATTTCAGTTCTAGGTGGGGCATTGAAGTCTCAGGCTCTGGAGTCCAGGGCTATCCTGCCTCACCCCACTCTCTACCTCTCTACCCCACCACTCTGCTCCTAGGGCCTCACATGCCCCGTGGGGTCCACAGGTCCCCAATGTTGAAGAGCAGTGTGTTGTCCTCAGGGCTCTCCCTGGTTCATAGCCACTTTCTTGTTTGGTATTCAAGATGCAAGAAATTAAGTTATGTGTCCACAACACACAGTTAGTACATGACAGAGTTGGGACATAAACTCATGCCTTCCTAGTCCTAGCCCGAAGCCTGTCCACAGCACTCAGTTATCTAGATCCAATCAATCCCCTTATTATGTCTCTGAGAATAGTGAGACCACAGAGGTGAAGCAGCTTGCTCAGGGTCACACACTGGTTAGTATCAGGACTTAAAACCCAGTGGTTTCACCACCATTGTGATAGTCTTGAGTAAGTCAAGCCTGGTTATGGTTTGCACTAAGTAAGCAATACTACCACCTGGTGGCAGAGTGCCTGAATTGCAGGGGCAACTCCTAAAGGTTAACTCCCCTTCTACTTGAAGACTAAAACTGATTTTCAGAGAAGTAGCTAGCTGAGTGACATCTCTATGACAAATCCCAAATGTAGCCCCTCCTCAGATCCCACTTAAGAGTAACATTTGCAGGGCTTCCCTGGTGGCACAGTGGTTGAGAGTCCACCCGCCGATGCAGGGGACACGGGTTCGTGCCCCGGTCTGGGAGGATCCCACGTGCCGCGGAGCGACTGGGCCCGTGAGCCATGGCCGCTGAGCCTGCGCGTCTGGAGCCTGTGCTCCGCGGTGGAAGAGGCCACGACAGTGAGAGGCCCACGTACTGCAAAAAAAAAAAAAAAAGAGTAACATCTGCAGAAGGGCTTATGGGGTTGCGAATCAGGAATGGAGTTAATGGTATAAACAGACCTCGTTTGAAGCCTCACTGTGCTTGGGTTCCAATCCTCCATCCCTGTGATGGAGCTAGTAGGGAGAGTCCATTCATTTTGCTGATCAATTCTGGTCTTAAAATGGGCTGTCTCTTTAAAAATCCTTCTAGTTGTAACTGAAGCAGCAGCTGAAGCTGTTACCAGGGGCAACCTGGCAAGCCACGTATGCTAAATTAAATTAAACAGGCCTCTGACTGCCCCCTCCCCTCCTCTCTCCTGGAGAATGAAGTTGCTGTGAAACCTCTTGTGGCTGCAAGGAATTCACTTCCAGAGTTGATGGCTCCCAGAGGCAATATATTTGGAGGCAGCCTGGGAGGGGCTGACAGCACCTCTGCCAGGAGAGGAATATTGACTGAGGGCCTCCCCGTGTGGGCTTTGGCAGGACACCCCACCTTTTCTCTTGTTCATCCTCATCAGGACCCGGTGAGCCGGGGGTTCTGGGGTCTATGAGCGGGCACTGGCCAGAGCGTGAGCCTGCCGAGGCTTCAAGCTGGCAAGGCCCAGGCACCAGCACTGCCCTTAAGTAGCTGGTTAGATCCTGGTACTAGGTGAGGGTGAGAGAGAGGCACCGACTTCAGGCAAGGGGTTCTCAGGACATCTCCCAGCTCCTCCGAGGCCCTCACCGGTATTTCCCTCGTTATAGAGATGGGGAAAGCGAGGCTCAAAGAGGCAGAGATGTGCCTACTTCACCTATTTCAGGCCAGGTCTCTGACTTCAAGCGCACCTTACTCCCACAACACCTCGCTGTAAGCGTTTGTACAGTGCTAACCATTTACAAAGTGCACTCACACCGATGCCACACGACCCTCAGAAAGCCCTCTGTGGAATGTAGAGTGGGTTATCATCACCCCTATAGTACAGATGGGAACACTGAGGTGAGAAGACATCCTCACAGACACAAAGCCAGTGTGAAATCCTGGACTGAAACCTGGAAATGCTGCTTTTTTAGCTATACTAATAATAGTGCCTTTTATTGAGCACTTACTATGCACCAGGCACATAATTTACATGTGTTAACTCCGGGGTTACCTAGGAGGTAGGGACTACGATTATCCCAGTTTTACAGAAGAGGCACCTGTGGCCCAGAGTGGCATAGCTAGAAGGTAGCAGAGCTGGGAACCCAGCAGCGGACGAGTGGTCCTCGAAGTGGGGTCCCCCGACCAGCAGCATCAGCAGCACCTGGGAATCTGATAGAACCACTGCACTAGAGTCTAGCACTGCAGAGAGCCAGGTGAAAATGGCAGGCCGGTGCACCAGTGCATCTCTTTTTAAATGAACAAAAGGATCAGCAGTTATGATCCTCTGGAAGCCTGACGGTCCAAGCTGCTACAGCTGGGTGGGTAACTGGCAAAGGTGGGTGATCTGGCAGTACCTGCAGAGGATATCAGGATGAGGATTAGATGTTACAGAGCAGGTTTGTGTTAACTTGGCAGATATAAGGATGGGTCTCAGCTGGCTACTCCATTTACTTCAAAAGGTGGTCCCCACAGAAGGAAATGTTGTAGGGCTTAGCTATTTTAGAGGATTTCAATAGAAGATCTCAATATGCTAATGGTTTATGAATCTATATGTGTCTGCATAGGCTATACAGAGACCTTATTGGTTCTTAAGGAAAATGTTTGCCTTGCAGTTTGAACTCTGCCCCTGTGGACGTTGTATTCTGTGTTTCAGAGTCAGTTCCTGAGAGCTGACTGACTCTCTTTCAGGGGAGGGGGGATGAGAAGGAGGAAAGAGAATGAACATTTCTCAACCATCAACTGTCCACTGGGCACTTTCGTGCATCGTGGCACTGAATCCACCCACACAGCAGCCCGAGAAGGTGTAATGCAGCCTCCTCCTTTTACAGGTGAGAAAACAGAGGCTAAGAGAAAAGCCGCCCGGCCAGCCCCACAGCCCAGGGGGAGGTGCCAGGATTCAAGTTCAGATCTGCCTCCTTCCAGTGCCCCTGTTCTTCCCACCTCATCAGGCTGACCCTGTCTGTGAAGGCTGACGCTGCAGAAATAAAAGTCACCAGGTGGCAGGTCTCAGGACCATGCTCTTCCTGCTCAAGTGGAATGTCCTCTGTGATGACACAGAGCAGCCTCGGGCTCTGCACGCGAAGCTCCAGCCCCAGCCCACCTGGCTGGCCTGGCACCCCTGGGGGTCTGCCCCAGAAAGGCTGGGCAGCGGTTTTTCCTCATCCAGCTCCTGCCTCGGTGGGGGTGGGGAGTAAACAGAGGGTTGAGATTGGAGTCCCACCCCTGCCTCTACCCAACCCCAGGGTTCCTTGAAAGTCCGCTGGCCCAGCCTGGGCCTCAGTTTCCTCATCTATAAGCAGGGATGATGGACTGGGTTTGCCTGTGTCACAGGCACATGGGTGGGAGTGATCAGTGTGACTGGGCAGGGCGGACTGGGGGGCTGGGTGCTGTGCCATGGAGGTGAGTCACCTATTCAGCCCTGGCTGGGTTCCCTGCATGGTCTTTGTGGATTTTAAGAGTGGAGCAGATCGACTGCAGCTCCCCATTGTCACCCCCTTTCTGGTCCTAGATCTGTCACGCAGACGCAGACTCTGTGAGCCAGCTTTGCTTTGCACTGGTTCCACAGGCTCGCAGGACTGAGTAGAGCCACTTCTCTATTCCATGGTCCCTAGAGAAAAGGGACCCTGTCCAGTCCTGGGTACAAATCCAGCTCCGGCACCGGGTAGGTCTGAAGAAGTCCTGCATTTTCTCAGCCCCTCCCATGGGTCCGGGCTGTGTGCACCCTTAACACACTCTATCTTTCCTCCTGTGAAGAAGGCAGTTGGGTCAGATGATGCTACAGGCAACTTTGGCTCTGGGGTCCTGTATCAATAAGGAGGGGAGACCCAGTTCCCAAAATTGCCAGGTGTGGAGGGAAAGAAGCCAGCAGCAAATTCAGAAGGTGCTGTTATGCAAATGTGAGCAGCACTGAGGCCATCAGAAGGCTGGGGCTAGAGTGTCAGGAAAGCTGTCCCTCAGCCTGGGCTTTATGTCGGAGAGAACTGAGTTCAGTTCCAGCCAGCCACTCATGGCTGTGTGCCCTTGAGCAAGTTGCTACAGCTCTCTGAGCCTCAGTTTGCTCATCTGTAGAATGGGGTTAATAACAGTTCTGATTCCCCAGCATTTCTAGGAGCAAGTGGGATAGTCTGTGAAAAGAACACAAGTGCACAGTCCCTAGCTCATCGCCCAGCGTCATCCAAATCAAACCACTCAGATTTGTGGAGCTGTGTGTGTTTCTGTTTGCAAGCACCATGGGAGGAGAAACCCTGCCCATGATCTCAAAAGTTGGAGATCAACTCTAAAGTCCTCAAAACACCGTGCCTGACATTCCCCAAGCTGTGGTTTCCTACCTCCCTCTGTGTGTTTATGTGTTTTCTTCTGCCAGGAGGTTCATTCCTTCCCCCACTTCTCTATTATCAAAGTCCTTCCTGTCCCTGAAATCACCCTGGCCACCACCTTAGTCCAGTGACAGAGGAGGAAATGTCCACCGTCCACAGAGGACTTGCCCAGTGTCCCACAGCCAGTCGGGGCAGGGCTGAGGCAGGAACCCAAATCCTGACCCCTGGCTCCAAGTAGGGTGTTCCCCGATGTCATTGTTCTTTTCCTAAAGTTGGCTCTGGGCTGGGCTGGGCTGAGGGCAAGCTCAGGAAGGGGCAGGAGGAAGTGGGAGGAAGCAGAAAGAGGGCGGGGGCTCACTTAGAAGGAGTCCTGGCAGCCCCATCAGGGGATGAGGATGAGAAGGACACGTCCATCAAAGCTCGCTGGGGCTGGGCCTTCCCTCCGTGACCCCAGTTCCTCCTCCCACACCCCTGCCCGGCTGGTACCACTGCCCGCATTTCACAGAGGGAGACATGGACACTCAGAGAGCTTACACAGCCAGCCCAGGTCACCCAGGGTGTCCCTGCAGATTCCCTCACCAACACTCTGGCCTCGGCCCCAGCAGCGCATCTGCCTGCACCGTGCGCCCGAGTTGTCAGGGTTTGGAGCTGTGGGACGAAGGGGAGAGGGAGAAAGGGAGGCTGGGGGAGAGAGGGGGGCATGTGGGAGGCGGAGAGCTGTTGGGAGGGCAGCTCCTGGAGGAATTCCCAGGTCCTGGGGCTGGCCTCCCCGCTGGTGGCACAGCTGTGTGTGTCTGTGTGTGTCGGTCCTTCCTGCCAGGCGACTGTGTGGATGCCTGCACCTTTGTTTGTTTGTGAGGCCGGCCGCTGGGCCTACCAGCACTGGGTCCATCCCCGCCCGCCCCAGCAGGCCCGGTGAAACCTGGATGGCCTGTGTGCACCCGGTCACCTGGGGCGAGTCCCCTCCCTGAGCCTGTTCTGTCCTCTGTGCAACAGGGAATCACAATACCAGTGGCAGCGTGTCTGTGAGGTTTGAATAAAAATCAGATGTGCTAACGAACGTAACATTCTGAGCTCTGTGCCTGGTGTACAGGCTGGATCAATGGCACCCACTGTGGTGGCGTTTCCTATTACCACCCTGAGCCTGCTCTGGGCCAGCAGCAGGGGTGAAGGATCTGCATGTGTGTGTACCTGTGCGTGTGTGTGCAGGTACGTGCGTGTGTGTGTGTGTGTGTGTGTGTGTGTGTGTGTGTGTGTGTGAAGCCACGCAATATTCCGGGAAAAGGGGAAGAAACTCAAATGACTGAGTTAGCTTGGGACAGATATTACTTTTTTAGAGAAATAGAAGTTCGAGTTACTTTATTTTAGAAAAATAACGGGGATTTTAAGACTAAAAAACCAAACTAAATTTAACAACAGTCACAAACCCCTCTTGGGTGTCCAACCCCGTTCCAGACACGGGGTGGTAGGTAGAGACAGAGGGTCGCCCAAGACAGAGGGCTCACCCTCTAGGGGGCAAGACAGAAACCACTGATACAGAGCAAAGCTGAGGGCTGTGGCGGCCAGAGGGTGGGCAAGGTGAGGGGCTGGGCCCCAACATGACCTACACTCTGCCTGGAGCCCTTCACGGTCTCTCACTTAATCCTCACAGCAACCCTGTGAGGTGATGTTAGAATCCCACCCTCCAGATGAGGAAACTGAGGCTCAGAGATGTGAAGTCACTTGTCCGTAGCCACCTGGTGATGGAGGCAGAATTTTAACCGAGTGTGTCTAACTGCAAAGTGTTTGCTCCTAATACCCACTCAGCCTGGAGACTCCACCAAGAATCCGTCTGTGAGTGTGTGTGGGGAGGTGACGGGGGTGCGGAGGAATGACGGATAAAGCAATCTGCCTCATCATATTTTTGTAACTTGAGGACGAGGAAAGGGAGGGAACTAAGGGCTGAGAGGGAAGGCACAGACACCCATCCACTCGTACACAGACATGCGGCTTATTTTTGGATTATGGGCTGAATTACTAACTTTGTAATGTTCTCTCTTGTAATTTTAGTTAGCAGATGATCAGCCGTCATTGGTTCTTTGGTTGCTCTTTATTCTTTGAGCTCCGGGGGCTCCTCCTTGCCTGGGACAGTCCCAGCCCCCTCAGGATGGAAAATCTCCTGGAGCTGCAGCACCGGCTGGGTCAGACTCCTGGCCGCCCACCCCCAGCTGCGCTCCTGTGGGTGGCGACCCTCTCAACTGGAGGTCCCTCAGCGGCTGCTCCACTCTCCCCACTCCTCCTTCCCTGACCCCACGCTGACTTCACCTCTGCCCTCGTCCTTCCTATCCCCCCACCACTCCCTATACACGGCAACCCTCTCTCTACTTCTCCACACTTCCACCCTAGATTTCCAGGAGGTGGCCGGTGTGGGGGGCTCCCCTCCCCATCCTGCCGGCCATCTGCTTCACACTTACTGCACCCCAATTCTCCCACCTCTCCAGAAAGAGCAAAGGCTTTGGAGTCAGAGTGGCGTAAACTCAACTGCCACTTACTAGCTCTGTGGTCTTGGGCAGGTTACTTAGCCTTGCTCTGCCTCAGTTCCCACATCTGTAAAATGGGATCGGGGGTTCTTGTGAGGACTAAGATGAAGTCCGCAAGGCACGCGGAGAAGAGCGTTCATGAATATTACTGTGTGAAGGTGGGTTGTGTGAAGGAAGGTTTTCAAGGGGGAGGTGACATTTGAGCTGGGTTTTGATGGATGGAGTTTGCTTTCTAGGCGGAGGGAAAAGTTCCTGCACAGGCAGCTGTGAAACAGCACAGCATGTCTGGAGAAGTAGGAGAAGTTTAGAGTCCCTGGGAAGTAAGAGGAAATGCGGCTCAGAGGAGGGCAGGAACCAGACCTCAGAGACCACATCAGCAGTTCCTCAGGGCCACCATGCGCTCTTCTTCCCCATGAAGCTTCTGGCTGCCCTCTTTCCAGGTCTCATCCAGTTCAGTTGTCACTAAAGCCCCCACCGCAGGACCTTTGCACACACCACGCCCCTGCCAGGATTGCCCTCCTCTCATTCCTGCCAGTACACTACTGCTTCTTCCAGAAGCCTCCCTCAGTCACTTGTGCTGAAAGGAAGTGTGTCCTCTCTGAAGTTCAGTTACTGTCACTCTATCCCCAGGACCTGGACTTGCCAGGTCCCTGCTGACTCCAACGCCGGGTCCTGATGTCCTCGAAGTGCACTTCCCTTGTCAGCCTTTTGGCGGGGGGGGTCCTGTTTTTGGTTCAGAAACTATGGGTCTCTGGTGCACAGCACTCAGAGATGATTGTCACCTGGCACAGGCCATGTAATGAACGCCTGTGACCTCAGCCAGTCATAGGCACACCTCTGACACGCCCCTTTGGCCCCCACTACCAGAGATGGGGCTCAGGGAAGGCTGGTTACTGAAGGAACTAATGTTTGCTCTTCCCTTTGTCCATGAGCTTCTAAAAGGCAGGAGTTCTTAATGATAGGGCCTGGCACACAGTAGGTGCTCAATAAATGTTAAGATGCTGAGCATGTATGTCTCAGACATGCCCAGAATTTACCAGTTTATGGGCACTTTTACCCCATGATTTGATTGAATAATCATAGTAAACTGAGGCAGAAATCACTATTGTTTAATGTTTATAAAGCAGACACTGAGGCCAGAGATGAAAAGTGACTTGTACAAAGTCACACAGCAAAATAATAAGCGACCTGGGTGCTTGAACCCAAGCCTCCTGCTCTTACTATACAAAATCATCACTGTCATCCTGATTGCGACTATTTCTTGAGCATCTACCCTGTGCCAGGTACTTTATAAGCATGATCTCTCCTAATCCTCAGATGATGAAATGGGGGAGCTTCAAATACCCACTTTCTCCTGGGGTTGGGGGGGAGGTTTTGACCACAGATACTCTGTGCAGACCTGGGGAGCAGCCGCTGGGCCAGGCCCAAGGACACAGCACAGGCCACCTCCCACCTGAGACAGTCAGCTCCCTCCCTGGAGCACAGGGCAGTGCCCTGCTTGACACTCTCTCCTCTGAGCGGTCACTGAAGGGGACGGTGCGGCCCCCACTGTGGCTGGGCAGACCAGCAGCAGGGAGGGAGGAGTCGGCCCCCATTCCTTCCCTATGCCCCAAACTTTGCCTCCCTGCTCACTTCCTCCAGGAAGGCTTCTCCTGAGAGCAGGAAGGGACCTCAGAGACCATCCAGTGCGCCCCCCTCACTTTCACAGATGGGGAAACCACCACCCAGACAGGAGAAGGCCCCACCGTGGGTGGTTGCAGCTGAGATGAGAACCCAGGACTCCTGGCTCCCAGTCCAGGGCTTTTCAGGCCCTGCTATGAGACTGTGACCATACTCAACATACACCAAGCTGGCCACGCCTTCCACTGAGGGCGGCTGGCATTCAGGGCCTTGTGCTCAGGCTCTAAAACAGGAAACCTGGGTTCCTTTTGGCCCCAGGAGACAGCCACAGCTGCACACAGTTTAGCGGGGAGAAGGCTCTCCCAGGTCAGGAGAGGCAGAGGTCGTTTGTGATCCTGCTGTTTCTGTGCAGGCTCTGTTCCTCATTTTACGGACGAGGAATCCTAGGATACAAGCACTATTATTATCCCCATTTCATAGAAAGGGAAGCTCAGTCATGCTACGGACCAGTTGGAGGTAAGAGCATGGGGAATTGGGATTTGGACCTGGACTGTCTGACCCAGAGTCTACCGTCTTAACCTCCACCCTGCCCTGCTCCCCTTAAGTCAAGTCCGTGCCTCCCACCCAGCACTCCCTGAGGTCTTGACTCCACACTTCCTCTTATGGGGGAGCCATAGGCTTCGGTGGAAAAGGCTCCAAGGGGGTGTGCAGAGCCTTTGTGAATGGAGCCATCCTACCCATGTGTGAAGGCTTGTTGTCATTTAACTATCACAAATAGCCATCATTATCAGCTCAACCCTGCCTGTGCTGTGCCTTCAAGGAAGAGTCATGGAACCTCGCTGAACTGTGATTTCCTCTTCTGTAACAGGAGGATAATGCCTCTACCTCATTTGTCTGTCATCCAATGCAGGCAGCCTTTGGGATGGCCCCCAGTGATCCCCACTGCCTGGTATTTGTGCTCTTGTGTAACCCCCCCTCTCGGCCTGGAGGCTAGACCTAGTGACTTGCTTCTAATGAAGTGATGGGATGACCTCGTGGCAAGGACCTGAGGGAGGCCTCTGGCCAACAGCAAGTGAGGAACTGATTCTCCCAATAGCCATGAGTGTGAGCTTGGAAGCAGACCCCCACCCCACCGCCCCCAGCTGAGCAAGCCTTCATATGAGACCACAGCCTAGAGGCACCCAGCTAAACCATGTCTGGGTTCTTCCGCTCGCAAATTCTGAGACAATCAGTGCTTATTGTTTCAAGCTGCTAAGTCTCAGAGGCTATTTGTCATACAACAATGGGTAACTACTATGCCTAGCATTTGTCTATTTAGCTCCAGGCCCTATGCTACACATACATTCACTCAAGATGCATTTACTGAGTGCCACTGTGTCCAGGCACTGGCCAGGTGTTGGCTTTACAGTGGTAAACCAGACAGATGTTGTCCCCACTCTTGAAGATCTCAAGATTGAGGTGGGGAGGCAGACTTGTAAATGGACAGTGTGAGCAGTGCTGTGGGAGCCCAGGGGAGATGCCTGACCCAGCCTGGAAAAGTCAGCGGAGTGGATGCCTGAGAGAGAGGACAACCTTCCAGGCAAGGGTAGAGCAAAGGGCACCTCTGAAAGAGGCCGAAAGAGTGGCAAGGTGGGCTGTAAGGAGACCTGGCCCAAGGGGAAGTAGACGGTGGCAAAAGCCTGGTTGGAAGGGGGAACACGGCAGAGGGAAGGCAGAGAGCAACGTCACGGAGGGTCTCTAGTGCCCACCGGAGAGCCTAGGACTTACGTGCCAGGCAGTAGGGAGTCACTGGGGGTTGTAAGCAGCTGACGGATATGGCCAGCAGGATTGAGCAACATGACACTGGCAGCAAGGGTGGAGGAGGAGGCCGAAGGGTCAGGCCAGAGAGCAGGAACCCAGGCAGGGAATGATGGAGGCTGGACTGGCGAGGGGAGGCAGGAGAGGAGCGGATAGACCCTGGAGATATGAGGAGGCGGAGCGGACAGGATCTGGGGTCTGAGTGGATGGCTATGGTGAGTGAGCGGGAGAGAGGAGGCAAGAATGCTGCCTGTTTCTGGCGGGATGTGGAGCTGTGCCTTATACTTAGGTGGGTGTGGACAGGTGCAGGGACAGGTACTTGCTGGGAAGAGCAGGGTGAGAGGGATGAGTTGGTGTGTGGAGTTTGCAGTGCTGCCAGCAAAGAAACTTACGCAAGCTAACCCGCTGGGAAGTGGGTCCACGCCCTAGCCCGACAGAGAAAAGCTACAAGCCTGGTCTAGGACCCAATGTGGGAGGGGCACGCTGGAACCGTATTCCGGAAGCCAAAGGGCCAGGGTTCGGTGAGAATTTGGAGGCCGGGGGCATCCCTGCAGACTTTAGGGGCCGCGACCCCAGCCCTCCCAGCCTGGGGAGGGGTCACCCACCTGCTGCGCGTGGCCCAGCGCCTTGTCATAGAGCTCAATGCCGGCCTCCAGCACCTGCGCCCGCTCCTCTGGGCTGGCGCAGCCCACGTCGAAGCCGTGCGCGTAGCCCTGCTCGGCCAGGCAGCGCGCGGCGCGGAGCGAGGGGTCCCCGGCGGCCCCGCGGTCCCCCGCCAGGCCCATGAGGCCGGCCAGCCGCTCGGCGCACGCCTCCTCCTCTTCCTTCTGCCCCAGCCGCCCGTACACGTGCGCCAGATTGGCCCAGGCGTTGAGGTTGCCCGGGTCCTCGCGGGCCACCTCGAGGAAGCTCTCGCGGGCCTCATCCAGCTCCTCCAGGTAGAAGGCGAAGGCGCCCAGGAGGTGGCGCACGGCGGGGCGCTGCGTGGCAGCCGTCAGCGCCAGCTCCTGCCGCAGGCCGTCCCGCTGCAGCTTCAGGTCCCGGGCGTGGAGCGAGGCTGGCGAGCGCGGCTCGAAGTTCAGCTGCATCTCCAGGTGGAAGTGGCCAGGGAGGTAGTCCAGGTCGTCGATGAGGGCATCCACCTCCTCGGCCGCGGCCTCGGGCTCCGCCATGGCTGCCCCGCGGCTCCCCGAGCCTTGCTCCGGAGGCCGCCGTGGATGGGGGCGCCCCTCAAGCGAGCCCGGCGCGGGAGGCAAGGGTCAGCGCGCAGAGGCCCGGGGCGCAGCCACCTCCCATCCCGGGGCGCCGCCCGCCGGTGGGTGGGTCAGAGCGTCGGCTCGGGAGCGCCCTGTGGGTGTTTACGCTTTCGCAGCTCAACGGCTTTTAGACGCCCGCATTGCACAACCAGGTGTGCCTGTTAGGTGCAGTGCCAAACGCGGGGCGTGTAACCCCCGGTGCATGGCAAAAGGCGTGCCTTTACTCTCTCTGCTCAGGAGATGAGGAAACTGAAGCTCAGACGAGGAAAAGGACTTGCCCAGGTCACGGAACTGGGTGTGCCCGAGCAGGCCTGGGAACCCAGTTTGCTGAACCCCAAAAAGCCAGGCCCTTCCTCCTTGAACACTGCTCCACCCTGTGCGAGCTCACTGAACAGGAGAGTCAGGGCTGGCCCTTCCAACGCAGCACCCAAGCCACCCTCAGTCCTGCTGCTGTCCCATCCCCGCCACAGTCCCTCAGTGTCCTGCTTCCTCTGAACGGAGCCCGCCCCCTCCTGCTGCTCTTCCTTTGGCCACTATTTAGCAGGCTTACCCGCTTGGGATTTCTCTGCCTCCTCTCTGCCCTGCAGTCGGCCCCAGTGGAAAGACGGGGCTCCAGGTGCTGGTTCTAATCACTCTGGATAACTAGCAGCTCCCACTCAGTCTGCGTTCCACCTGTGGCCCAGTTGTCTTGCTCTTGCCAGCCTTCCCCCAGGCCTGGCATCAGTCCCCTATCCTCCAGAAGATTGGGCTGTGCTCCCTGACGCAAAGCTGCTAGTCCTCCAGGACTTGGATTTTGTAGCAGGTCTGAACTTCTTTTTTTTTTTTTTTTTTTTAAAGAAGATGTTGGGGGTAGGAGTTTATTAATTTACTTATTTTTTGTGTGTTGCATCTTCGTTTCTGTGCGAGGGCTTTCTCTAGTTGCGGCGAGCGGGGGCCACTCTTCATCGCGGTGCGCGGGCCTCTCACTATCGCGGCCTCTCCTGTTGCGGAGCACAGGCTCCAGACGCGCAGGCTCAGTAGTTGTGGCGCACGGGCCTAGTTGCTCCGCGGCATGTGGGATCCTCCCAGACCGGGGCTCGAACCCATGTCCCCTGCATTAGCAGGCAGATTCTCAACCACTGAGCCACCAGGGAAGCCCCTGAACTTCTTCTTTTTTAAAATATGTATTTATTTATTTAGGCTGTGCTGGTGTTAGTTGCAGCATGTGGGTTTTTTTTTTTTTTTTTAGTTGCGGCATGTGGACTTCTCAGTTGCAGCATGCATGCGGGATCTAGTTCCCCCACCAGGGATGGAACCCTTGGCCCCCTGCATTGGGATAACAGAGTCTTACCCATTGGACCACCAAGGAAGTCCCAGGTCTGAACTTCTGAGTCCCTCCCACCCCTCATTCCATCTGGGGCTGGACTCCTGAGACCCTGTTGCTTTATCTTCTTGAAAAACACACCAGCATTTTCAGAAGAGGAAATAGAGCCAATTTGTAAACTTGGAAAAAATATTTGACTTGAGCAATAAAAAGGTAAATTAAAACAACATTCTGGAGATATTTTTCACTTGTGATTTTATTTTATTTATTTATTTGTTTGTTTGTTTGTTTATTTATGGCTGCATTGGGTCTTCCTTGCTGTGCGCGGGCTTTCTCTAGTTGCGGGGAGCAGGGGCTACTTTTCGTTGCGGTGCGCGGGCTGCTCATTGCGGTGGCTTCTCTTGTTGTGGAGCACGGGCTCTAGGTGCGCGGGCTTCAGTAGTTGTGGCTTGTGGGCTCAGTAGTTGTGGCGCATGGGCTTAGTTGCTCCACGGCCTGTGGGATCTTCCTGGACCAGGGATCGAACCCGTGTCCCCTGCATCGGCAGGCGGATTCTTAACCACTGCGCCACTAGGGAAATCCCTCACCTGTAATTTTAAATGTAAAATTTAATAACTTTTAATTAAAACTTGTTCCTATAAATTGCTGGTGATCGTGAGATGAAACTTGGGCTCTTGACCTGCTGGGGAGGATCAGAGACAGATTTCCAGGGAGTTCGGCTTTTTTCCCCCCTTTTTATTGTCATAACATATACTTTACATAAAATTTACCATTTTAACTGTACAGTTCAGTAGCATTAAGTATATTCACATTGTGCAACCATCACTACCATCCATCACCAGAACATTTTCATCTTCCCAAACTGAAACTTTGTACCCATTAAACAACTCTCCATGCCCTCCTTCCCCTAGCCCTGGCAACCATCGTTCTGGTTTCTGTCTCTGTGAATTTGACTACTTTATATATCTCATATGAGTGGAATAATGATACAATACTTATTCTTTTGTGTCTGGCTTATTTCACTTAGCATAATGTCAAGGTTCATCCATGTAGTAACTTGTGTCAAAATTTCCTTCCTTTTTAAGGTTAAATAATATTCCATTGTATGTATATACCACATTTTGTTTATCCATTCATTCATCAGTGGACATTTGGGTTGTTTCCACATTTTAGCTGTTGGGAACGATGCTGCTATGAACATGGGTGTACAGATATCTGTTTGAGTCCCTGCTTTCACTTCTTTTAGCTGTATGCCCAGAAGTGGAATTGCTGGGTCATATGGTAATTCTATGTTTATTTTTTTGAAAAACTGCTACACTTTTTTTTCCACAGGAGCTGCACCATTTTATATTCCCACCAACAATACACAAGTGTTCCAATTTCTCTATATCCTTACCAACACTTGTAATTTGTTTCTGTTTTGTTTGTTTGTTTTTATAATGGCCATCCTAATGGGTGGCTTTGGCTTTTGATCTGACTCGGAGAAGATTAGTAGGAGTTGGATGGGGAGGTTAGGTTGCTGGTGCATTTCAGCAGCAGGAAAGGCACATGAAAACGCTAGAGCTTTGCCAGGGCAGGGTATGCCTAGGGAGAGTAGCCCCATATGGCTGCAGCTTACAGAGCATGGGGAAGAGATGACAGCAGATGAGGACATAAGGCAGCAGCCATAGCCCCATCACAGAGGCCTGAATCCTGGCTAAGAAACTTGATTTGACTTTATTGACATAATAGATGGCTCTAGAGGATGGGTTAGAAACTCTTGCAGACTTAGTTATGAGCTTTGTATCTGCTGTGTGATGCTCACTAGATGTGACCAGGGCAAGTTACTCTCTCTGTCTGATCCTTAGTTTCCTCTTCTGTATAATAGGGGTTGGAGAGGATTGCAATCGTACCTACAAGAGAGAGTTAATTGCTGTGATCGGTAAGTTGCTGTGATGGGAAGGCTTTGGGCTGATTAGAGCAGGCTGCCTTGCTGCAGAGCTGACTCACTCTGGCCTGTTCTGAGCTGCCTGGCAGCCGGAACTCCCAGCCCAGTGAACCTTGGCCTATATCCTGTGGTTATTCCTCCATAAGTCCCAGAGCCAAGGCTCTCATGCTGCGAGAGAAGCAAAGCAGCCCCAGGCAGGGCTGGGCCTGAGAACACCTGAGCAGCCCTGGGGCTGGTTGCAGGGCCTCCCCAGCACATAGGATGTGGTAGTGGACACAGTCACATGTCACTCACTCCTCAAAACAGCTCCACCAGGAGACTGCAGTCACATGTCACAGACAAGGAAATTGAAGCTTAGCGAGGGTGACTTGCCCAAGGCCACCAGCTAGGAAGCAGCAGGGCCAGGATTCGAACATGATTCTCTTTGAAGATTTATGCATTACTGGGAAGTTGGGTTAGATTCATTTATTCATTCACTTGTCATTCAACAAATATTTGCTGAGCATATACTATGTGCCACGTACTGCACCAGGAGTGAATGACACACAATCTCTGCCCCTGGACCTTCTGTAAGGTCCCTTTCCAAGGGCTGGGAATGACCTCTTGTGCTTCTGCTATGTTCCAGGAGCATACCTAAATTAGCTCATTTAATCTCCACAGCAGTCTGGAGATAAAGAGATTACGGGATTTATTTTATGGGTAAGAAAGTTGAGAATCGGAGAAGGAAATGACTTGCCCAAGGTCACATGGTTGGGAAGGGGCAAAGTCCATGCTTGGATGACCTGGGGTGACTGTTCTGTGTGTGTTCCCAAGGCCTGATGCCGCTCACCTTCAGCTCAGCAGTGCAGGGTGGATGCTCTGCCAACCGCGACCATGTGCCTGCCAGCCTAGGGCCCGTGAGTCTAGCTCATGGCTTAAATGCTATATTGGGATGTCAAAAGGATATTGGGTGGGGCCTGGAAGAAGAGCCACTGTCCTGGTAATCCATTTCCACCACAGGCTGGAGGCAGGACCCCCCCGGGAAGGTCCTGTTTCTCTCTGGTTTCAGTCTTGTCATCGTCAAATGGCGTATGGCCCTTTGCCCTACCTTAGCCTAAAACCCTTGGAGGGATCAAAGGCAATCGTGGGAGATGATATTAGACAGTCTGTAGCATGACTGTGGGGCATTGGTGGGAGATAAGGGAGGATGAGAGGAGAGAGCTGACCATGCCCTGTTGGGGGCACATACCCTCAACCCCTTTCTTTACCTAGCAAGCCACACACACTCTTCAATGTTGAGTTTGGAATTCTCCTCCTCCAGGAAGCCTTCCCTGACTTACACACCCACAGTCTGGGTCAGAGGCCTCCCTATCACACTGACCTGGTCACACTGTGTAGTCATTGTTTCCCCCACTAGACTCTCCAGGAAGGGACCATATCTGGGTCCCAGGCACCCTGCACAATGTCTGCCCAGAGTGGGTGTCCAGGTAACTGGGGGAGGAATGAGTCCTGACACCATCCCTGCAACCCTACCTCTCTCCTGACCACCTTATTCCTGCCCTCCACGCTCTGGCCCCCCTTGCCCGTTCCCTCTTTCTCCTCCTCCCCTCCCCAGAGTGGAGAAGGAATGGAATGCCCTTTGCCTAAGTCGAGCCGTTTCTGTGTGTCTCACTGGTCCCACCAGCATAAGGTGAACATCAAGAGGCCTTTGCGCTCCACCAGGCCCTGCGCGGGGCTCTGCCATAAAGCAAGAAATCGGAAACGGTTCCTCAACAAATGATTCTAAAACCCGACCAAATGGCATCCACAGTAACCACCGCGAGGGGCCATTAAATCTGCCGGGCTCGGGGAAGGATGTCTGGCAAGGCAGCAATGAAAATGTGCATAGCCGAATGGAAAAGTCAGGGACCCTGCGGGCGCGCCTGCAGGGGCGCAGCGCGGGCAAACACGCAGCGCACAGGTCTGTGGCGATCACAAATCGCAAGGCCTGGGTTGCCGTGGCAGCGGTGGCGGCGGTGGCAGAAGCCGGTCTGGCCTGCCGGCGGGTGCGGAAAAGTCCCACAGTCGAGTTCCGCGAGGACCTTGCCGCGGCAGGCGGGCCAGCGCCACGGCCACCAACTGGTTCACGGGCTCCCTCGAGGGGCGGGTGGGGGTGGTGGGGGTGGGGTGGGGCGTAGGGCTGGCAGTGAGGGGTGGGGGCGGGACTTTCTATACCTCTCCTGCCTGCCGCACTTCCCGGCCCAGAGTCTTTTACCACCGTTATTAAGTTATTTAAAATCATTTCAGAAGCACCTACTATGTGCTGCTCAGAGAGGCCGAGTGGCCTGGCCCATAGTAGGTCACTCAGCCCAAAAGTTATGGGTAGGATTTCAGCCCAGGTGTCTTTCTTCCTTCATACATATGACATATATCGTGTGTATATCATATATATATATATATATATACCACCTATGATATATGTATCATATCATAGGTGGTGTATATTTATATATATATATATATATATATATATATGTGATAGGTGATATGTATATATATCACCTACTATGTTCCAGGTACAGTTCTAGCATCTGGGGATAAAATAGTGAACAAAACAGCAAAGCCCTTGCTCATGAGCTTGCCTTCATATGGGAGGGGTGGTGGGAGTGGATAATAAACAAAAAAAGAAAAAGATATAAAATGTTGGCTAATGATGAGGGCTATGGAGAAAAAGGAAGTGGGGAGGGGGAGCCTGTGAGTGCAGGGGGTGGTGCAGCTGGTGGTTGCACTGAGAAGGTGATTTTGAGTAAAGGTTCCCAGCAGCGGGTTAGGGGACCAGACAAGGGTGGAATCTAGGGAGAGGGAACCTGGAAGGGCGAAGACCCTGAGGAGGCAGCAGCCCTGCTCATCCTTCATGGGCCAGCTCCAAAGTCACCTCCCGTGGGATGCCAACTTCCCCACCACCCAGAACTGCCCTCATCAGGGCTGGGTGCCTCTCACTGGGCATCTGTCCCTCCCAGGTTTGACGTCTCCGCTGTCTATCCCAACCAGAAGTTCAGCGCCTTCAGGGAGGCCCCGTACTCCAGGGTTTACTCTGTGGACGTGGTGAGTTTGCATAGCTTCCCGAGTCTCCCACGTGGTCTGGCCACTGCCCCCCCGAGTCCCTCCCCATGACAGATGAGCTGATCTGTAAGGGACATGCCTCACACCCCTCCGTGCCCTCAGCCCACAGCTCAGAGCTTGACTCAGAGCTGGGGCCTCAGTGAGTTTGATAAACGCAGGACTGTAGTGAAAACAGCATGGGTCAGATTCACAGAGACCTGGGCTCCACTTGCAGCTCTTGCACAGACCGGCTGCGGGCCCTCTCTGAAGTGTAAGGGGGCCAGTGACAGAGGACGTCATGGTTGCACCTTGAGGGCCAGGCTCGGGGCTGGGGGAGGGGCCCCCAGAGGGGTATTGCCTGTCCACTCCCAGGTCAGGGTGACAGCTTGGCAAGGACTTGCTCTGTGGGTGGACTGGTGGGTGTGGCTGGCCTCACTCGGACTGTGCTCTGACTCAGTCCCACATAGGACCTGGGACCTATGGCTACAAGGAGACCTGCTTCAGCATCAAGAAGTTGAAGAAGGAGGTGGGCACAGGCTGTGCCAAGGCCCAGGAAGCCACCCGGCTGACACAGCTGCCCCACTTCCAGTACCGGGCCATGCTGAAAGAGAAACGGCAGCAGGTGAGGCCCCTGGGGCCCCACCCTGCCCTACCGCTGGTGCCAGGTGCTCCTGCCTGGTCCTGCCTGCCCCCAGGGTGGCCTGCAGTGTCCTCCCAGGCCCAGGTAGAGCTCATCCCTTAAGGAACACATCCTCGCCTGGGCTCCTGCCCGCGTGGACACTCCCAAGTGTAAAGTTTTCACCTCTGCTCTCTTCTCTTGGGGCAGAAGGAAGAGCTGGGGCCTGGCTCCTACAACTCCAAAGACTTCTTAGAAGAGTTGTAGGAGAAACGGGACAGCACCCGGGGGCTGCTCAGCTCCGGAGAGGTTCGCTTCCGAGGACTCATTGGGGTAGGTGTTCTCATACACGGAGTGGGATCCCTCCTACCCTCTGCTCTGTCTGAAGAGCATGCAGACTGGGTGGGGCTGGAAGCACCCTTTCTCCTACCGTTCTTCTTCCCAGGCTTGGCCAGTCTCCCCTCTGGGACCCCACAGCCCCTCTGCTTTCCAGTGCCACAGCTTTCAGCCCACTGGCTGTCGTAGGTTTCTGTGTCTCCTCCACCAGACAAGGAGCTCCCTGCCGGCAGGGGTGGGTCTGTTCATCTTTGAGTCCGTGGCACAGAGCCATGCATACATTAGGTGCTCAACAAACTCCTCCATATCTATAGCCATCCAGCCATCCAGTAAATAATGGTTGAGCGCCCTCTAGTGCCACGTAATGTTCCAGGCCCTGGGGATCCAGCAGTGATGAAGACAAGGTCCCTGCCCTCATGGAGCTGTGGTCCTAGTGGTAGAAACAATGGTACAGAGAAACAAATCACATATAATGAGGGCCATGGGGTAAAATGAGACAGGGAGAGATGGCGAACGATGAGGTGCCATTTATAGGGTAGTCAGGGGAGACCTCTGGGAGGAGGTGGTGTTCGAGCAAAACCTGTGGTAGGTGAGCAATGGAGACTCACGGCATCTGTGAGTGAGGGGGGAGGAGGCAAGAGCAGAGGGGTGAGGACCAGGACATGAGGCCCTTCTGGCAAGGTGAGGGCCTTGGGTTTGATTCCAGGTGCTGTGGGTGGACAGCGGAGGAGGGTTTTGCTCTGTGTGGGGGGGTACTGAGTGACATGCTTGTGGGGGAGGGGATCGGAGGCATCCAGATGGGAGGTGACTGTGGTGAGAGGTGGGGGTGGCGGGAGGGCTGCCGTGGCATCGGTGTGGGTCGGGATGAGTGGGGTTCAGGCTCCATAGGGTCATGCGGGCAAAGGCGGGAGTCACACCCACGCTGCCAGTGCCACTCCTCCTCCCCTGCCCCTCACGCTCCCTGGGCTGGACAGCCTTGCCCTCCTCACTCCTCAAAGTGAGGCAAAGCACTCGTCCTGTGCTTTGCCCCTGCTCTCCCCTCTACCAGAAGTGCCATTCCGCCCCCAGCGGCCCCTTCACCTAAGGACCCCCTGCTCATCCCTCAGCTCTCAGCTCCGAGGTCTGACCTGACCCCATGAGGTGCCATCTCCCTTTCCCAGGAGCTCCGCTTGTGGCTGTGGGTCCAGTGTCTCTCCCCCAGCGCACAGCAGCCCCCAAGGGTGGACCACATCTGCCCGGTTGGTTCACTGCAGAATCCCCAGGTCCTAGCAGCGCCTGGCACATAGTAGGCACGTGATAAGTCTTTGTGGACTAAGCCCATGCCTGCCTACTAAGTACTGGTTCTCCAAAACACTCTAATTTTTTATAACCACTCCAGATGAGGCCCTGGAGGCTCAGAGAGGATAAACATCTTGCCCCAGTGGACCGAATGGGCAAACCCCAAGCCAGGGCCTTTCCTCCACACCTCACCGCTGTGAAGCCTTCTGTGGAGCCTGGGAATTACTCCTTGCCACGTTCAGGGGACGTGTACGTGCACCCTCAGGTTCAGAAGCTGTAACTGCAGTGTGGGGGGAGGGGCTGCCTGGAGGCCCTGAAAAATGAGTGATTTCCTTCAAGTCTAAAGTAATAATAGCCGACACTCCATGCAGCACTTGCCATGCGCCAGGCACTGTTCTAAGCACATGAGTGAACTAATGACTGTACTCCTCACCACAGCCCTGTGAAGCAGGCACTATCATCGCCACTTACAGACAGAAAACGAGCACAGAGAGGTTAAGTGACTGCCCAAGGTCACAGAGCTGCTAAGCGGCAGAGGCAGGATTGAGTCCAAGGTGTCCACACATAACAACTGCACTTGACCCGTAGGCTGGGCTCACTTGGTTGGTTCCTTGACCATCTGTGGAGGACAGGATCTAATGGCAGAGCCCAGCCCCACTGAAGGCAGAGGAGTTGGGGGAACAAATCAGATGCTGTCTGTTTCCTCCTGTGCCCGGTCCCCAGCGCTGGAGCATCTGCAAGGGTTGGCTGAGCAGGGTGAAGGTCCCACGGCCTGTCCCTCCATTCCAGCTGTCTCTTCTCCTCTCTGGTCCCCACATCTGCTCCTGCAGTAACCTCACTGGGCCCTGCGGGATTTCCCCAAGCCACTCTCCTGGGCTCAAGGCTGGACAGAAAGTTCAAGGAGGTGGCACTGCCCCAGTGGGCAGAAGGCAGCCCCGGGAGAGCTCACATCCAAGGCCTGACTTTCTCAGCTGTCATCTTGCTCTGGGCTGAGAACCTGATGGCCTCCTCTGGCCTCTGGTCCCTCCAGTTGTCCCCCCAGTGTGGGTGGGACAGGCCTACAAATGCCACCTGTGCAGGGTGCTGACTTCTCCATGGGGGCCTCTGCAGTGCCAGTGCCAAAGCTGTGGGTGCCTGCTTTGGGTCCTGTGAATCCTTCCCCAGAGCAGATGGGCTGTTGAAGCACACCCCTGCAAAGCCAGTGCCTTCTGTGCTGGCACTGGACTCTGCCTCCATCCTCCTCCTAGTACGCTCTGCCCTCCCTTGGCTGTGGGGACACTGGACTGTGTGTCCTTGGAGCTCCTTCGCCAGCCCCCCTCCATGGCTTCTGTTTCCCAGGCCCTGCCCTCCCCCAGCACCCTCTGTGGGGTGTTCTCTCTTGCGCAGCCAGGCTCCATGCACATGGCTTCAGATCCCCACCCCGGGGTCCTCTGGGCTCCTCAAACTCTTCATGCCCCCCTCCTGCCATGTCAGCATCTCCCACAGGCCTGCTCTTCCTGGGCAATGGCACCGCCCAGCGGCCAGAGCCAGAAGCCCATGGGCACCTTGTTCCCCTGTAGTCACGGGGGTCTGTGCTTCTGTCTCCCGTCCTCCTCCTTCCATCCCCTTGACCTCTGCGCAAGCCCAAGCCACACTCCCCCTGCCCAGGGGCGCCCCCAGGACTGATTTCCTGGTCACCTACTATTGCCCCAGTCGCCTTCCTAAGTGTCCTCATGCCCCAGAATCAAGTCTGGATGCCCTTCCCATTCTCTTCCCAGTATACCTTTCCCAACTGTCTCAAAGGTGCTCCTATGGCTCCCTCTACCTGGGACACCTGTCCCACCCCTTCATCTTCTGGGAAGATGACTCTTTCTTCAAGGTCCACCTAAAAGAAAATCTTGTAAATGACAATTCCCACTTCCCCCAGAATTAAGCACTCCTGCCTGCGTCCCAGAAACCCTGAAACATAACATTCTAGTTAAAGTCAGGGGTATTCACATCAGCCCAGGTGTGTTGCTGCACCTCTGAACCTGAAGGTTTGAAGGGAGAGATGAGGCTTTGCCGACAGAGTGCCGGCACTAGGCTCCTCCTGGTCTGTGAGCTCCGGGATCAGCAGCTCCACCCCCTTGTTATAACCCTCGCTTCTGAGGTCTCCCTAGACACTGTGGTGCTTATTTCTCTCCCACCTCTGGTGCCTGCACAGTGCCTGGGAAACAGTAGAAGCTCAGAGGATCAGGCATGGATTTTGAAGTTAGAGCCCTTGTGCTGCCCCTTTCTGGAGGTGGGACCTTGGACACAAGGCTTGCCTCTCTGAGACTCAGTTTCCCCATCTATTGATTGCAAGTGGCACTGATCTGATCTCATCAGGATGTCTCTAGGACCAAGATATTAAGCCTAGTAAAGCAGCCAGCACGTGATGTTGAGACCCACCTTCCTACTTTGGGGCTTTTCTCCTGAACGTACCTGGAAACCCTGGGCCCTGGAAGGAGGCAATGTGCATTCTGGTTCCTCTGAGGGTGAATGAATCTGATGCCTGCCACGGCCTGACTACCCACCCTCTCTGCCAGGCCTGGTTCTGGGCTGCTTCCTGGGAAGTTCCAGGGACTGGAGGTAGGCAGGGCTGAGCCATATGTGGAGTGGCAGCGATCCCGTGTGGCTAAAAGGTGCAAAGCAGCAGAAAACATCCTGCCGGGTCTTGACCCAACGATGGCTACCCACTCACCCACCTATACTGCAGGGTGGCTCTTCTCATTCCACCTACAAAGGCCATATTTCCGACCCTGGCAGTCGAGGCTCCAGATTCTCATTCCAGCCACAGTTCTCAACCTCTCCTACCTCTTTCTCTCCTACCCTGCCCCACCAAGACAGCCACCCCACCCTGATTTATTAGGTGTTGGCACCCACTATGGGCTGGGCATGTGCAGGAAGCTTTATAGATGTTATTTCATATCATTCTCATTACCTTGGAAGAAAGTTCTACTATCCCTGTGCTTGAAATGTGGGCCATGGGGCTAAGGAGTAAGTGGCATGCCCAACGTCACTCAGATAGGAAGCAGTGGAGTCAGGATTCGAACCCAGGACTCCAGATCCCTCCAGGTCACAGCACTGTTCACAGCACAGTGGGAAACCCATTCATGTAAACGTAGGGCTATAACACAGGGGTGTAGTGGTTGGGATTTCCGAGACCACCAAAGCAAGCAGCTGTCTGGGGTGATCAGGGAAGGAAGGCTTCATTCCCAGGAGAGATGACGTTCGAGCTGGCTTCACAGGATTAGAAGAACTTTCCAAGGCCAAGAAGGCGGGAAAGGCATTTTGGGTGGCAGTAATGGCACACGCAAGCAAAGGCGAGGAGGTTGCCGGAACGGCATAGGTGTGGGGGCCAGCAAGGACCTCACTTTGGCTGAAGCGTCAGATGCAGGAAGGGAACAGTGAGGGATAAGCTGGACAGACCAGTGGGGCCCCAGTGAAGTCTGAACTTGGAACTGAAGGTCTGAGCAGTGGCAGAGGCTCACAGGCCCACAGTGCTGTGTGTTTTGGGGGGCAGTTAACACACAGGGACTCTGAAAATCCCGTTACCCTCTGGAGGGCATCTCTTCCTCAGGTGCACTCAGCAGCACAAGGCGTGGGACTAACAGCTTTTATGTCCCTCCCTCTCGCCCCCAGAACTACTATCCAGGCCCTGGAAATTATGGGGAGAAGGGCAACCCATACACGAAGCTGGAGGACAGTGCCTGGAACTGGCCTCATTCCAAGGGCCTCATGTGCAGGATGACAAACAAACCGCCCCCCTTGGCTCATCAGGTATCCCCTACCCTGGCCAGGCCTCACCCACCTTGCTGCACAGACCTGGGCGGGGGGGGACTCCAGGGCAGATGGGGAAACCGAGGCCCCAAGGGGTGATGGACCTGCAGGGATTGTCCTCTGTGCTCTGTTCCAGGGGAGCAGTCTGGCACTGGGCACCTACACCTTCAAAAGTGGCATCGAGGCGTACCTGGCATGATCCATGGGCACCCGTGGCCTCTATGACACTTTCTCTGGTGAACAAAGCAAGCTTCAGCCTTATGGACATTACTCTGTGCAGGTCTGTACCCAGGCGGGCTATGCCTTCCCTGGCAGGACAACAGGCCTCACCTATCCACAGCACCCTGTGTGCCAGGCTCTGCGCAGGACTCTTCCCGTAGCCTGCTCACTCCCTGCTCCCAGCTAGGACAGGGTAAGGCGCCCTGTGTTAGAGGAGGAGACTGAGGCTAGCCACGCAGCTGGTAGGGGCAGAGCCGGGATTGAACCCCACGGCATCTGTCTGGCTTCACCTCCAGTCCCCTCTCCTCTGTACCAGCACGAATTGCAGGGGAGGTGCAGGGGGCCCCAGTACCAGGCCTGGATAGGAGACAGGCTGCCAGGCCTGCAGGGACCTAGATGCTGCAGGCCTGGGTGTCCTGCTGTTTGGGAGACACTTCCCAGCCATCTCAGACCCAGCTAAGCTGACTGGGTTAGTGGCAGAGAACTGGAGGGCTGGGAGGGGAAGATGAGGTAGAATTTTAGCTTGATGCCCCCCTTTCCTGCACCAGTCAAATTCCTGTTGTGTGATCCCTAGCACCGTGGGCTTTGCTTTCATAGTAATTGGACTTAAGTGTTTGTCTAACTGTTTATTTTGCCTCTACTGTGCCTTCCCTCATGTGTGCCTTGGGCCAGGTAATCGTCTAAGTGCAGGGGAACCTGCCCCAGTGGTGCTTACTTTCTAGTAAGTGCTTACTTTCTAGTGCAAAAAGAAACACAATCGCAAGTGAAAACAATATAGAATGTTAGCAGGGAGTGGGTGCTGTGGTAAAGGCAACAGGAGCGCTAGGAATTAGGGGTGGTGAAATGTTGAAATTCTTTGGGACCAGCTGGTAAATAGCCACTGAATGAGCCCTGCAACCTGGCTCCTCCCTGGGTCTTCCCAGGCCTCCCCATGACCAGCTACTAAGGTGTCCTGTCAGCATAGCAGGGGCCTCAGACACTCCCGTAGGCCCTAGAGCCAATGCCCAGGCCTCAGGATATTATTTTGTGTTATCTAAAAAATAGACATTTTAAAGAGCAGTTTTAGGTTCACAGCAAAATTGAGCAGAAAGTACAGGGTTCTCATGTTCCTTCTGTCCCCGCTACATGCCCAGGCCCCCACTATCAGTAATCAGCACCAGAGGGGAACATTTCTTACAATCAGTGAATCTACATTGACACATTATTATTGCCGAAAGTCCATGGTTTACATTAGGGCTCACTCTTGGTGTTGTACATTCAATGGGTTTGGGCAAATATATAATAACATGTATCCACCATTATAGTATCATACAGAGTAGTTTTGCTGCCCTAAGAATCCTGAGTGTTCCCCCGTCACACTGGTTTTTAAATATTTGGACTATCACTCCTTCCTACTTAGAACAGTGCCTGACTCAGTAAATGTCCACGAAACAAGTGAAAGAAAGAAGAAATGGATGAAGGCAAGCTGGGCTGCAGGGCACCGCACGGAGGAGGGGCTGTTAGAGACCCCATCAGACTGACCCCACCCCTGGCTGGGGGGCTTCGTCTCTGTCGCCCAGGTCAGGGTGGACTGGCCTGGCCATGGGACAGTGGCAGGCATGGGGGAGAGTGATGCCTCATTGGACCACTGCTTGTCTCTGATTGTGGTACGGGTCCAGCATCGCAGCTCTTGCTTTTCCTGACATAACATATTCTTTTTCCTCCTCTGTTTCTCAGAAAAAAACGGCCCAGGGAACTGATGAATTTCAAGAGCTTCGTGGAAGAACTTAACTCATGTCACAATAAGAAGCGTGGAGTTTTTTCAAAAGTTCCCCGCAACCCGGAAGCCCCTCCAGAAAGAATTTATTGGGCCACATTTAGCCAGTGTCCCCCAAAACTAGTCACTGTGCCCCTATGGCCTTCCTTCCTTCTTCTCTTGGAAGGGGGCTTTCCTGCGGGGGCAGGGTGGGGTGGAAGTGGCTATTTCAGCCGAAAGCTCACCCTTGGGTACCAGACTCACCTGGTTCCCAATCCTGGTATTGTACTTACTAGTCACGTTGGATCAGTGTCTGTCACTCTCTGAGCTTTGGTTTACACGCTTGTTCCGTGAGCATGACCAGGTGGCTGTGAGAATTCATTGAGGTTAGTACTAGAGCCTATAGCATGGAGCCTGGCACCCAGGAAGTGCCCAGTGGTCATTGATCTCTGCCCCTCCCTCCCCTGCAGAGAGGGTGAGGGGAAAACTGGAGCGGGACCAAGTGTGAATAAGGGGTCTGGCTGACAGAAGGCCGCACACCGGTTCTGTTTAGGGGAGCGGTGGGCTCCTTTCTGGGGGCTCGGCAGCCAGTCATCTGAGTAGGCTCTGGACATTAGTCGACCCCCAAGCAGGTTCTGCCCCCCAGGGAGGGAGCTGCTAAGGGCTTGGGAAGGTGGGCGTGTCCAGAGGAATGAAAGAGGGTACCAACATTTCCTGAATACCTGCTCTGGGGAGGGCACATTTCAGCCCCCTGGAGGGAGGGATTGTCTTTTGCATTTCATGAAAGGAAACTGAGGCCCAGAGATAGGAAGGGATTTGCCCAGGCTCCCAGCAAGGGGGAGGAGCCAAGATTGGAGCCCAGCTCATTTAGCTGCAAAGTCCGTGTGGCTTCTGCTCCTCAGACTGGGGTCTAGAGCACCTCTCTGGACCCTGCCAGACCGGGAGAGCCCTTGGGAACCTGGAAAGAGGTTTCAGGCTGATGGGTGGGCATAGAGTGGGTGGCAGGGGCCATGAGAGTACCGCAGGGCACCTTCACCCCCAGAGGATGGGCTCCTGGTAAGTTGGGAGGTGGCCAGGTACCTCCTACCATCCTTGGCTCAAGTCTCATGGCTGCCAGGGGGGTGAGGTCAGCCGCCCAGAGCCCTCATCAGACCTGGCCCCAGGCTGACCACCGCCAGACCTCGCCAAGCTTTCAGCCTTGGTTCCTCACCTCTAGGCCATGTCTGGTCCCAGTATGTGGCTTCCTCCAGAGAAGGAATGCAAACACATCAACCAACCACCGTTCCTGCTGGGCGTTCCTGCTGTCTCCCAAGCAGATAGGCATAAAGGCCTCCCCGATGGTTCTGGGAACCTGGGTGAGTGCGTCTGGGTAGGGGATACACAGCGAGAAGCAGGGAACACTCTCCTAATTCTACAGGCAGCCCCAAGTTCTCCTTCCGCCTGGGAACTGATGCTCTGAGGGAGCCCATCCCACCTCTTTTTTTTCTACCAGGGACTAACACCCACTCCACAGTCTCATTTCTCTCAGGCAGTGGTTTTTCAAACTTGAGCGGGCATCAGCCTCACCTGGAGGGCTTGCCCCATGCCAGACCTTCTGATTCAGTAAGCCTGGGGTGGGGCCTGGGAACTTGCATTTCTAATGAGTTCTCAGGTGATGCTGATCCTGCTGTTCCAGGGACAAGTTTGAGAACCACTGTGCTAATGGACATCACCCAGAGCCATCCCACCCTCTTATTTTCTAGGGAAATGCTCCCTCCATTCTCTTGCATATTTGTCTTGAGGCCTCAGGGGCAGCTCAGGGAGTTGACCCATTTCTCATCTCTGGTTGAGCAAGGACCCTCTCCTCCCCCTCCCCTCTCCTCCCCCTCCCCTCTCCTCTCCCTCCCCTCTCCTCCCCCTCCCCTCTCCTCCCCTCCCTTCTCCTCCCCCTCCCCTCTCCTCCCCCTCCCCTCTCCTCCCCCTCCCCTCTCCTCCCCCTCCCCTCTCCTCCCCCTCCCCTCTCCTCCCCCTCCCCTCTCCTCCCCCTCCCCTCTCCTCTCCCTCCCTTCTCCTCCCCCTCCCCTCTCCTCCCCCTCCCCTCTCCTCCCCCTCCCCTCTCCTCCCCTCCCCTCTCCTCCCCCTCCCCTCTCCTCCCCTCCCCCTCCTCCCCCTCCCCTCTCTTCCCCTCCCCTCTCCTCCCCTCCCCTCTCCTCCCCCTCCCCTCTCCTCCCCTCCCCTCTCCTCCCCTCCCCTCTCCTCCCCTCCCCTCTCCTCCCCCTCCCTTCTCCTCCCCTCCCCTCTCCTCCCCCTCCCCTCTCCTCTTCTCCCCTCTTCTCCCCCTCCCCTCTCCTCCCCCTCCCCTCTCCTCCCCCTCCCCTCTCCTCCCCTCCCCTCTCCTCCCCCTCCCCTCTCCTCCCCCTACCCTCTCCTCCCCTACCCTCTCCTCCCCCTCCCCTCTCCTCCCCTCCTCTCTCCTCCCCTCCCCTCTCCTCCCTCCCCTCTCCTCCCCCTCCCCTCTCCTCCCCCTACCCTCTCCTCCCCCTACCCTCTCCTCCCCTACCTTCTCCTCCCCCTCCCCTCTCCTCCCCTACCCTCTCCTCCCCCTACCCTCTCCTCCCCTACCCTCTCCTCCCCTCCCCTCCCCTCCCCTCCCCTCTCCTCCCCCTCCCCAGAGGCAGCCATCCCCCATATATGAGGTAATCTTCGGTGTGTTGGTGTTCGTATAAGACAGCTAAGCTCTTGCCTCCTGTGCCTGCCTTCTTCACGCACCAGATGGCACTGGGCATCAGCCTCATTCCGTTTCTCATTCCTGTCCTTCATTTTTTAAGCCCACCTTTTACTGGGGTCTAATAACCATACAGAAGGGAGCATGAGTCCTAAGTGAAGAGCTCCATGAATTGTCACAAAATGGACTCACCATGTAACCACCCCCCAGAGGGTTGAAGGGCACGTTTCCAGCACCCCAGGGCCACCCCCCAACCTCCCGCCCCGTCAGGTGGCTCCTCTCCTAGCTTCCAGCAGTGCAGGTTAGTTTTGCCTGGTTTTGAACAGCTGTTTTTTTTTTTTAATTAATTGAGATATTTAATAGTGCAAACCATAGTTTCATCTTATTATAAATGTATGCGTTATCTATCAGTTATCACAAACAGCAACAAGGACCTTAGAGCTACGTTAGAAAAATGCATAGCTGGGACTTAACTCTAACAATCTCACGCGCTCTCAAGAGAACACCATCCGTTTCAAATCAATGTCACAAACTCCAAAAAGATCAGGGGAGTGGGAGTGAGGAGTGGGCCAGAGTGGGAAACACAGGAGCCAGTACACAGGTGATAGACAGAAATACAGCTCTCAAGGAAACCAAAATCAGATGCATTATTACAGCTAAGGATAAGGAAAAGCTTATGGCTTTTAAAAAACAACTCCTGGGCTTCCCTGGTGGCGCAGTGGTTGAGAATCTGCCTGCCAAGGCAGGGGACACGGGTTCGATTCCTGGTCCGGGAAGATCCCACATGCCGCGGAGCAACTAAGCCCGTGTGTCACAACTACTGAGCCCGCGTGCTGCAACTACTGAAGCCTGCGTGCCTAGAGCCCATGCTCTGCAACGAGAGAAACCACCGCAATGAGAAGCCCGCACACTGCAACAAAGAGTAGCCCCCGCTCGCCGCAACTAGAGAAAGCCTGGGTGCAGCAACGAAGACCCAACACAGCCAAAAATAATTAAACAAAATAAATAAATTTATCAAAAAAATACAAAACAACTCCTGCCAGTACCATACAAGTCTTACAAAGAGATGTGTGACAAGTCAGCTGACTTAAAAGGACAGAGGCTACATTTTCAGGTCATTTCAACTGCAAATGGTTGACCCTATCCATTGAGGTTCAGCAGTGGAGTCAGTGGAGTCCAGAAGCTCAATGTTGGATTTGCAAATACAGTTTATTTTACAGAAAGTCAACATTATAAACAGCAGGCACCTCCCCCGCCCCTTGCTTGTCCCGCTGGGTGCAGACCATGCTATGCAGAGTGAGCAGTGATGCTGCCCTACTGCTTGGGAGGAAGAATCGAGAGTGATGGAACCTGCCTGCCCTGCACACGCACGCGCCTGCCCGCCGCGCAGGCCATCAGACCGGGCCCAGCCCGCACTGGATCCAGCCCAGGTCTCCAATTCCTTCACATCGTCGTCTTCCTCTTCCTTCTTCTTGGTGGGTTTTGTTGGTAGGGATATAGAGGGAACATTTGGTAGAGGGACTGTTTCCGGTCCACTGATTTCCAGCATATTCTTGTCTAGTTCCTCCTGTTCTAGTTCTTCTAATTCTGTCACGAGCACCTCCTCGTCAAACTCTTCTCCAAACCCTACAGATTTTGAAATAGCTGTTGAAGTTTCTTCTGCAATTCCTGCTGGTCAGCAATGTCCTGCGTTAACTCATCAGCTTTATCGACGTCCATGTTGTCGTGGGCAGCCTTCATGGCCTTGGTGGCATAGCCCACGTTCTTGAGCACCTTGGTGCTGGTGTTGGCATTCTCCAGGGCCTCTCGCTGGAACTCGATGGTTGACAGCGTGCCGTTGATCTGTACCAACTGCTTTCCATACCTCTTTTTGCGCTTCAGTGCCTAGAGAGCAGCACGCTTGATTTTGGTGTCGTGCTTCTTGGCGGCCATCAGCTCCTGCTCTATCTTCTTCTCCAGGAATTCTTCCTTCTTACTTAGCATCTCCTCTGTGTTCCAAAGCCTCTGGATGGCCTCCCGGGGGTGGGGGGGTCGGGCCACCCTTGCTGGCTTTACCCCCTCCAGCCCCGAACAGCTGCCCAAACACTGACACTGCTGCTGCTGGACGTGCCAGCCTGCCCTGCCACCCCCTGCCGCCGCAGCCCTCCTGAACAGCTGTGTATTTTTAAGCTGTGGCTTTCTCCTGGTTTCCCTGGGAACACCTTGCTTGGAACCTGCCTTCCTACTAAGCTCCCCCTGCCCCATCCCGCAGGTCCACACCCCAGCTCTCCCTCTTCCACTCCACCTCCTTGTCTCCCAAGCGATGCCTTGGCCCCCAGTGTGCCCACACCCCCTGCCCTGCTCGGTTCTTGTGAGGTCCAGACGATCAGGTCCCTACATTCTTCCTTTTCTCACCTCCAGCCTGCACCTCCTCCAGGGGAGAGAGTCTTCGCCTGGGGACCCAGTCTGACCTTGGGACAGATTCTATACAAATGGCAGGTTCCTGTCCTGCCATTCTCCTGCCCTCACTAGTCACTCTGGACAGGCTACATCTCCTCTCTGAACTTCTCCACTGGCGCTTCTTGTACCTACCACCCAGGTTTCTGGGTGGGATGGTGTATTAATTTCCTAAAGCTGCCATAACAAAGTATCACAGACTAGATGGCTTAAAACAACAGAAATTTATCCTCTCTCAGTTTTGGGAGCCAGAAGTCTGAAATCCAGGTATCGACAAAACCGCATTTCCTCTGAAACCTGTAGGGGAGAATCCTTCCTGGCCTCTTTGTAGCTGCTGGTGGTGGCTGGCAATCCTTGGAACTCCTTGGCTTGTAAATGCATCACTCCAGCCTCTGCCTCCATGTTGTATGGCCATCTTCCCCCTGTATGTCTCTGCTTATGAGGACACTAGTCACATTGGATTAAGGACCCACCCTACTCCGGTATGAGCTCATCTTAATTGACTACATCTGCAGCTATTTCCAAATAAACTCACACTCTGAGGTCCTGGGGATTAGGGCTTGCACATCTCTTTGTGGAACATGATTCATTGTGTAACAGATGGAGTAAGGAGGAGCCTAGAGGGAGGGGAGGGGGCCTGAGATCAAGTTTCCAAGCCAGGCATCCAGCTTGTTAATGTCCTGCCTCTTCTCCCTGGTGCAGAACCCCGTGGGTGTGGGTCGCTACCTCAACACCCAGCTGATGGAGACAAAGGACCATCGGCAGCGATACCGGTCCCTGTTCATGGGTGGATCCAAGTGCTACCTCTTGGACCCAGCCCGGGACAGGCTCATGCAGTGAGTGCCACTGGAGCTCCAGCAGAGGGGCAAGGGCACAGAGGGGCTTACTCTGGGCTGGGCTGGGGGCTCCAGCATCTTGTGCTTGGTTCCCATGGGAGCACAGCTGCCGCCCCTAGTGCCAGGCAAACAGCTGTGGTAGTGGAAAGAGTTCAGATTCTGGCTCTGATGCTTACTGGCTGTGTGAGGTGGGGCACATCGCTTAACCTCTCTGAGCCTCACTTCCCTCAGCTGTCAATGAGCAGGGGACGGTGGAGACCCAAATGGAATATTCTGTCTAAAGTTGGTGGTAAGGAGAAAAGGAACTCCATCGAGGCTAACTCCTCCACCCACAACCCACACAGTCTAGGATTACCTTGCATGGCATCACCACATGGAATCTGCTTCTTGGTGTTGAAAACGGGGCTGGTAAAACTCACCTCAGGAAGTTGTTGTGAAACCTAAAGAAAAAAGTGCATGGAATACTGTGGCTAACTGTAAAACAGCTTGCAAATGTTAGCTGCCGCCGTGTCTTATTGACCTAAGATACCATCAATTGCCGTATAATCTCAACTTCAGAAACGTTAAAATATGAATAAACATGCACTTTAGAACTGGAAATTCTGTCATTCTGTCATCGGAAATTCTGGTGAGAGCATGAGGACCAGATTCTGGGGGACCAGATCTAAATATTTAAAAACAGCTTTTAGGGCTTCCCTGGTGCGCAGTGGTTGAGAGTCCGCCTGCCGATGCAGGGGACACGGGTTCGTGCCCCGGTCCGGGAAGATCCCACATGCCGCAGAGCGGCTGGGCCCATGAGCCGTGGCTGCTGAGCCTGCGCGTCCGGAGCCTGTGCTCCGCAACGGGAGAGGCCACAGCAGTGAGAGGTAAAAAAAAAACAAAAACAAAAAAAAACCCAGCTTTTAAATATTTTTATCAAAGTGGACCTGTGTCTTCTTCTTCTTCTTTTTTTTTTTTGTGGTATGCGGGCCTCTCACTGCTGTGGCCTCTCCCGTTGCAGAGCACAGGATCCAGACGCTCAGGCTCAGCAGCCACGGCTCATGGGCCCAGTCGCTCCGCGGCGTGTGGGATCCTCCCGGACTGGGGCACGAACCCGTGTCCCCTCCATCAGTAGGCGGACTCTCAACCACTGCGCCACCAGGGAAGCCCATGTGTCTTCTTTCTTGATTGACACTCTTGTTTTGGTGGATTCCTTAGAAAGGGTAATGGGAGGTGCCATTTTTGATAGACTACATACCTGAAAAAGATTCTTCTTCCTCTCTGCACAGTTGATCAGTAATTTGGCTGGAAGTAAAATATAAGCTGGAAATAATTTTCCCTGGGAATTTTGAAGGCTTTGCTCCATTGCCTTCGACCTTTAAGCATGGTTGTTAAGAATTTTGATGCCATCTTGGTTTCCTGTCCTTTGTATGCAACCTGCACCTTCCTCTCTGGAAGCTTTTAGGATCTTCTCTCTGTCCCTCGTGTACTGAAATTTCTTGATGATGGGTCTACTGTGAGTCTATTTTCATCCACTGCTTTGGGTACTTAATGGGTTCCTTCCTTAAGGAAACTCAGGACCTTCTATTCTGGGAAAAATTTTTTGTGTTTTTGTCTTTAGTGATTTCCTCCCTTCTGTGTTCTATTTTTAGATGAATGGTAGACATTCTGGTTTGATGCTCTAGTTTTCTTATCTTTTTTCCCTTATTTAAAAAAAATTGGTTTTTAATTTTTGGCTGTGTTGGGTCTTTGTTGCTGCACGCGAGCTTTCTCTAGTTGTGGTGAGCAGGGGTTACTCTTCGTTGTGGTACATGGGCTTCTCATTGCGATGGCTTCTCTTGTTGCCATCTAGGCATGCGGGCTCTAGGCATGCGGGCTTCAGTAGTTGTGGCGCATGGGCTTAGTTGCTCCACAGCATGTGGGATCTTCCCGGACCAGGGCTTGAACCCGTGTTTCCTGCATTGGCAGGCGCATTCTTAACCACTGCGCCACCAGGGAAGCCCTTCCCCTTATTTCTTATTTCTTTCTTTTCTCTCCTACTTTCTCTAAATTTTGTTCCACCCTGCTATTTGCCTTTTGAAAATTTGGCTCTTATGTTTTTCAGTTTCTGAGAGTTCTTTTGCATTGTATTTTTTTTTCTTCTACTAGCCCCCAGTGCTCTGCCACGTATGCAGTGTGTTCTTTCATTTAAGGATGACAGTGAGTCTTCCTTCAGTTTCCTTTTGCTCCCTGAATTGTCTCCACTTCTTCCCAGTTCCTTTTTCCTTTCACTTGATCATATTTGGGAGGAAAGCATTAAGAAATGCTGTGAGTCTGGGTAGGGCTTCACTGGGAGTGATTGGATCAGGCTCTGGTCATTCCACTGGGACACCTTCAAAGTCAATGTTTCTAGGGGCTTTCTGTGGGACCATTCAGCTTCTCTAGAAAAGGATCCTGCATCCTGGGGGGCAGGGGACAGTGGTGAGTGTGGTTGCTGGTGTTTAGGGGAAGGAGGCTGGGGGTCGCAGTCAGTATATGGACTTCCACCTACTCCGTCTGTGCTCACTATGGTGCCTGTCTGCCCACCTGCCACTGAGCTCCCCCAACCGTCTCCCACCCTGAGTCTCTCTCAGCACTAACCCTCCAGTCTCCTGCTGGGTGGGTGGAGTGTGTGTGTTGAGGAGTGTCCAACTTTCCCCTTGTTTTTGATCATCAGTCTTGAGCCTGCTTTGTGAGACACTGGTGCCTCCAATTCTTGGACCTCTCTGGGGTTTGCAGCAGGAGCTGGCAAGCTTCTCATTGTCTCCCCTTCTGAAAGTAGCTTGCTCTTAGGCCCTCTCAGCTCTGTTGATGCCTCCCTGCACATTGCATTTCCCTGAAATATGTTAACACCCTTGTCCCCTGATAACACTTCTCCCTTTCTTGTTTGTCTATTGAAAAACAATTCCTTTATAGTTCTTTTAGCAAATTGTAGGAAGGAATAGAGGTAAATGAGTGGATTCTTCTGCCTTGTTTGACTGAAAGCCATGTGGACCACTTTTAGTGTGCAAAAGCATGTTCTTGCCTTTTCTAACCAAGGTGGTTAGCCGCCTTTTTTTTTTTGCGGTATGTGGGCCTCTCACTCTTGTGGCCTCTCCCGTTGCGGAGCACAGGCTCCAGATGCGCAGGCTCAGCGGCCATGGCTCACGGGCCCAGCCGCTCTGCGGCATGTGGGATCTTCCCGGACCAGGGCACGAACCCGTGTCCCCTGCATCGGGACTCTCAAGCAGTGCGCCACCAGGGAAGCCCGGTTAGCCTTCTTTTGCAGTTGTTCAACCGGACCAGAGAGAGGAACACCTTGCCCAAGGTCACACAGCTGGTAGTGATAGAGCTGGACTAGACTCCAGTCCTTTCCTCCTAGATCAGGGCCCTTTCCACACACCAGTGCCCTTGTGAGGATTTGGGGGCGGGGTGTTGCTGGGAAGAGTGCCACGCTCTGATTCCAGCAGGACTACCTCTCCCAGCCACCCTGTCAGCAAAACCCCATCCTACATACTATTTGCTCAGCAAAGGGCTCTAGAGAAGGAAAGGATGCCCCACCCCCACTGGACCCTCAACTCTCTCCCCCTGCACATCTGCCTTCCCCTCGGGTCCAGATGTATCCTTTCACCACTGTTAAAAACATCCAACACTCAGGCCTGTGAGTGCTACAGGATTTCCCTTGTAAACTGGCTTAGAATTCTGTGTCTACTACTCAGCTGTGCGACCTAGGACATGTTACTTGGAGATAGACTTTCATCTGAAAAGTGAGAGTAAACAAAATAACCACCTTGTAGAGTCTGCTTTAAGGACTGAAGGACATAATGCATGTAAATGTGCCCTGCCCTGTGGATGATGTTTTGTAGGTATATTGTAAGTGCTGGCTTCCTGGGCCCTTAGCCGCTGCTAGGCCTTGGCCGAATTCCGTCTTGTTAATACAAGGGTAAGTTCTTTTTTTTTTCTTTTTTAATTTTTAAATTTTATTTAATTAAGTTTTTTATAGAGCAGTTTTTATTAGTCATCCATTTTATACACATCAGTGTATACATGTCAATCCCAATCTCCCAATTCATCACACCACCTCCCCACCCGCCACTTTCCCCCCTTGGTGTCCATGCATTTGTTCTCTACATCTGTGTCTCAACTTCTGCCCTGCAAACCAGTTCATCTGTACCATTTTTCTAGGTTCCACATATATGCGTTAATATACAATATTTGTTTTTTGCTTTCTGACTTACTTTACTCTGTATGACAGTCTCTAGATCCATCCACGTGTCAACAAATGACCTAATTTCGTTCCTTTTTATGGCTGAGTAATATTCCATTGTATATATGTGCCACATCTTCTTTATCCATTCATCTGTCGATGGACACTTAGGTTGCTTCCATGACCTGGCTATTGTAAATAGTGCTGCAATGAACATTGGGGACAAGGGGTAAGTTCTTTACAGAGGCTGAAAATGCACATCACCCTGGAAGAGAAACTACAATGGCTTAAATCACCCTTTGTTGTCAAAGATCCAAGGAAAAGACTACTAAGATGGAGATTTGATAGAGACAGGGAGAAACAGGAGGGCATTTCACCCTGAGGGAGGGTGGGAGCTTTGAAAGAGGAGGCCAAAAACATTAAATGTGACAGTGAAATACCAAAGGTTTCTCATGAAGTCAAGAACAAAACAGGGATGCCTATATCAGTGGCATTATTCAACATTGTTCTGGAGGTTCTAACAAATGTAGTAAGACAAGAAATAAAAATATTGGTAAAGAAGAGCAAAATCATCACAATTTATAATGGTATGTGTGTTTACCTAAAGAAATCCAAGAGAGTTCATTTTATTTATTTATTTAAATTCACTCTTTTTTTTAAAAAAATAATTTATTTTTGGCTGCGTTGGGTCTTCATTACTGCATGCAGGCTTTCTCTAGTTGTGGCGAGCAGGGGCTACTCTTCATTGCTGTGCGTGAGCTTCTCATTGCGGTGGCTTCTCTTGTTGTGGAGTACAGGCTCTAGGCGTGCAGGCTTCAGTAGTTGTAGCACGCAGGCTCAGTAGTTGTGGCACGCAGGCTTAGTTGCTCCACGGCATGTGGGATCTTCCCAGACCAGGGATCAAACCCATGTCCCCTCCATTGGCAGACGGATTCTTTACCACTGTGCCACCAGGGAAGTCCCGAGAGTTCATTTTAAAACTGCAAAGTAAGGAAGCAAGTGCAATAAAGTGTGTAAATAGTTTCCTTTGATACTGCAGCCACAACAAATAGAAAACTTAATTGAGAAAAAGAAAAAGATTCCATTCTTATGAGCTACACAATACAATGCATTGGGATACACTTAATCAAGTATATTCAAGGCATAAATGAAGAAAAATATAAACCTTTACTAAAAGATGTTAAAGAAGGCCTGAATAACTGGAGCGAATACCAGATTCATGGATGGAAAGGCTCAATATTGGAAAAATAGTAATTCTCCCCATTGATGTACACATTTAGTGCCATTTTTAATCAAATTGTAAGGGGTTGGTAGGGGGAATTGAATACATTTATTATAAACTTTGTCTGAAAGAGTAAATACATATGAATATTAAAAAATAGGAGACTAAAAATCCCATTAACAAATGCATTGCCACATGCATTTGACAACACACCATGGAGGACTAGGCCCCAGACTGCTGACCATGGTTACACCTGGGGCGTCTTTTGCATTCTACCTTGTTCTATTTCTGAAATGTTTGAATTTTTCAAAGTAAACATATATTATTTTTTATAATTAGAAAGAAACAAATTAAAAAAAGGACAAGAACTCTTGAGGCAGACTACACCAATTATGGGTTCTTGTGGACCCATCTCTAGCCAAGAGTCACCCTTTGTCTTCCAGAGCTGTTTTCCCATCTGTAAAAGGGAAATACTTTATACCCTACAGGACATGGCTGGGCATAATTAAGGCTTATGAATGCTACTGAATGGAAGCCAACCATCAGGTGCCTGTGGGTGTCTGATGGTCAGGCTGGTGCATGATCCTCCCTGGGACTCAGGTTCGTTGTTCATGAAGCCCCAACTCAATTGGACTCTTGGGTCAGGAGGACTTTGCCACGAGGCACAGAAGGTAAGTCATAAGTTGGGAAGAAGGATGTCCTTATATGCTCTTTCATTGATTGATTCATTTGAAAGACCTGTTCTGTGCTTGGTTCTGCCCTGAGTATTGCTGCGCTGCTGACTGTTTTCAGGTGATGAGAAATGTTCTCTCATTCATTCGCTGAGTTTTTTATTTCTGAGTTCATATTTTAATTTCTAAGAGTTATTTTTGTTTTCTGAATGTTCCTTTTAGTAACAACATGCTCATATTTCATGGATACAATGCTTTCTTATCCTTTGAAGATATTATTAAAACAAGTTTGCCTGACATAGTCTCCTTCTGTTTTTCTTTTTTTCATGTGTTTGTTTTGGCCTCAATCTTCCATATCAGAGATTTTTCTCAAATATCTGGTGATCCTTGACAGTGCACTCATGTCTAGTTGAAAATCCTACTAGAGACTCTGGGGCACTTGCTGACCATTGGTTCACCATAGCATGACCAAGCTGAGTGTTTTCACTGGGGGAATTTCAGTGTCAGTGCTGTCAGATCTTTTTCTCTCGGCCTTGGCTGGAGAAAGCTCTTCTGAGAGATGTAAACCTGGCTGCCAGAACGTTACGTGGGGGAGAAGAACTTAGAGATCTCAATATTTAGTGATCAAACTCCCATTTGATTCCCCGTTTTAAATAGGATACTTGTGACATCAACTCTTCCCGGTATCATCCTGTACAGAGAACCTCTCTGTCTCCAGAGAATAAATTCTGCACTCTTCATTCATGAAGGGTATTCATCTGGCTGCAGAGAGTGGAGAGGGAAGTTGATATTACACAGACATTCAACCCATATCCTTGTTCTGGTGCACTCCCAATTCCAGAGGTACTTAGTGCTGCCAATTCCTTGGTCTTTTGGAGTGAGGGAATTCTTAGCTTTAACTTCTTCTATTTTAGGATTTAGCTTTCTTGGGTATGCTAACATAGTTACCATTCTTCCATCTGCTTTTCAACTTCCTAAATATTCTCTCTTACTGCTGCTGCTTCTATGCTTTTTGTCCTTGTGGGTATATGATTTTAAATTTGTATTCCTTTACTCCTGTTTTAGTGAGATTTCAGGAGGGATGGAGGTTAATGTATGCATTCAATCCACTAAAAGTGTGGTGAAATTTCTGAGTTTCAAAAGTAAAATAAAAATCTTGGAGATGTCAAATCTAAGAAGACAAATAACCTACGATCTAGATACAAGACAATCAGACATGTTTTGGGCCTCTCTTCTGAAACATGAATGATAGAAAACACTGTTTATACAACAAGAAAAAGACTTGAGACTAGAATTCTCTACGTAGCCAAACTATCATTCATGTGCAAATAGAGATGCACAAGAATTTGGGATATATACCAAATGTATCTTTTCTGAAAATATTACTGGGAGATATACTGCAAGTGAAAAGTGAATTAGCATAGGAGCTCAACAAAGGGGAAGACATAAAATATAAGAATATATCTAGCTATGATTTACCAGATAAATGTGAACAACAGCAAAAAGTGGTAATACAATACCAAGCAAAATAGAATTCAAGGCAAAAATATTAAATGGGACAAAGATGAGTATTTAATCATGGTAAACAATGAAATCCATGAAGAAGTTATAAAAACCATGAACCTTCACACACTCAAAATAACAGCAACAAACTCCCACAGTCATAATGGGAATTCTCTTTTTTTTTTTTTTTTTTTTTTTTTGCGGTACGCGGGCCTCTCACTGTTGTGGCCTCTCCCATTGCGGAACACAGGCTCCAGACGCGCAGGCTCAGCGGCCATGGCTCACGGGCCCAGCCGCTCCGAGACATGCAGGATCCTCCCGGACCGGGGCACGAACCCGTGTCCCCTGCATCGGCAGGCGGACTCCCAACCACTGCGCCAACAGGGAAGCCCGGGAATTCTTAATAGACCTGAGAATTTGACAGATAAGGACATGTAAATAATTATTTGGAGGATTTGAATAGGTGTGTTTTACTCCACATCATTTTCAGATATTCATGGAACACTTATAAAAGTTAATCTTCTACGAAAATTTCATTTAAAATATCTAAATTAAAAACACCCTACATAGAAAATTTTAGGTTACTTTTTCTAAACAGAGTACAATAAAACAAGACATTAACAATAAAAGGATAACCCTCAAAACCAAGTACTTGGAAACTAGTAAGTAGTCTTCTTAAAAGCTTTTGGCTAAGAGAAAATCTAGTTTGAAATTACAGTCCATTTAGAAATTAATTACAATAAAAACTCTATATCAAAACCTATGTAATGGGCTTCCCTGGTGGCGCAGTGGTTGAGAGTCCGCCTGCCGATGCGGGGGACGCGGGTTCGTGCCCCGGTCTGGGAGGATCCCACATGCCGCGGAGCGGCTGGGCCCGTGAGCCATGGCCGCTGAGCCTGCGCGTCCGGAGCCTGTCCTCCGCAACGGGAGAGGCCACAACAGTGAGAGGCCCGCGTAACGCATAAAAAAAAAAAAAAAAAAAAAAAAAAAAAAAAAAAAACCTATGTAATATTGTCAAAGCACCCATTAGAGGAAAATTCATAGCTTTAATAGCTTTTAATATTAAATATGAAAGATTGAAACCAAAAGAAGCAATCATTCTACTCTAGAAGTTTAAAAAAGTCAAAATAAATTTAAAACTAAGGCAGGAATAAAGAATTAATGAGAACAAATTGAGTCTGGAAGGATGGAGGTGCTCTCACTGGGGCCTCACAACTCCTCCATGTTGATGTGCTATTGTCAATCCCTGCTTCGGCTGTAGGTTGCGGGCTACGACTCAGTGCGGATGTGGATGGAAAAGTGTAGGGTCCACAGACTGTGAGGCTGCTGTAGAAAGGCAAAGAGCGGTGGTCAGGGCTGTCTTCCCATCTTATACGTGAGTGCCTGCAGAGGTGGGGGAAATGGCTCAGAGACCCGCAGCCAAACAGGCAGGGCGGGGACCAGGGCTCTGACTCAGATCCTGTACTTCAGCCTCTCCTCCTTGGCCAGGTTTGCAGAGGCCATGGGTGTGGAACACAACTTGGCCTTGAACAATTTGCTGTCTTCAGTCCAGGCAAGGGAGGGCGTGTGTGGGAGAGTTGTAAAGTCTCCTTCTGGAATGTGTAGTGGAAGCTAATCTTTCTCACCTGTCACGGCCAAGCCTCACCTGCTTCTTCCTGCCAAACCGCTGGTTCTGGGCTTCCAGCGAGGCAGCCTGGGATTTGACTCCCGTGTGGAAAGGCAGCCTTTTGCTTTCCATTATTTAGAGCTATACACACAGGAGGTGCTTCATAAATGTGGCTGATGGACCAATGGAGCAAGTTTTCCACCTGGTCCCCTTTCTGGCTCTTACAGCCTGGTCTCTTTACTCCATCTGGCCGCCCTCTGGCCGTGTGGACATGCTCACTTTGCACTCCAGCCAGGCCACGCTTTGGCCACACTGTGATCTGTTCTGGAAACACTCTTCTCCTAGTTTCTGTCTGGAAAATTCCTATTTATCCTCCACAACTCTGCTTAAATATGAAGGCTTCCTTGATTTTTCCAGACAATGCCTCTTTATTCTCAGCCTCTTGTGCATTCCCAGTTTGAGGCACTTTCCCTTTATATTGTAATTATTTATTCACATGCCTGTGGTCCCTACTAAACAGAACTTCTCTATTCTCAAACTCCAGTGTCTGGCTGGCACGTGTAGAAGGAGCTCAATGCATAGTTGTTAAAGGATGAGTCAGTGCTCCACGCAAGGAAACTTCCAGTTCGATCTGGCAGAAGCTTATTTTTCCTAAGTTTTTTCACTTGACATTTTTTTACGAAAAATTTAAACGTACACCAAAATAGAAAGGGTTTTACAGTGTACCCTTGTATGTGCATCACTTAGATTCTACCATTCATGTTTTATTCTTCTTGTTTTATGACATAGCTTCCTGTCTGTTAATCTATTGATCACCTATCTCTGATCATCCTTCTACCCATCTTAATTACCTTACAATCTGATAAATTTCAAAGTAAATGGCAGACATCAATACTTCCTCCTAAATACTTCAGTAGGCATACTAACTTTTTAGTATTTTTAACTAAAGTCACATTCCTTGTCCAGAAATCTGAAATTGAAATCATCAGTATCCATTTTTATAACAATAATAATAATAAATTCTTATATCACTAGAGTATATTTATAATATTCAAAGTGATTTTATATGTATTTACTGTATACAATAACTTTAAAAGGTAGGAATTACTCTCAATGTTTTTCAGTTGAGACAACTGAAATTTGGGGAGAGAAAGGGATTTCCTAAAGCCGCTGCTAGGCAACAGCATTCATGCATGTAATCTTCAAAAAGTAATTGAGAACTTGCTATGTGGCAGGCACATCTTGGGACATGGCAGAAGAGAACCAGACAGACAGCAGTTCTGTCCCAGAGTGGCTCCCACCTTTCTGGGGAAGGCACTCAACCCCCATTCTACAGTTACAGGGTGGTGTGAGAAGGATGAGGGCAGGAGGGGCCTGGGACTTTTCTATGTCCAGAATGCTCTCCCCACTCTTTTACCCACAGCGTTCTGGAGCGTGAGACCAGGAGAGAAGGCCCTTTGAACCCAGGAAGGCTAAGGCACAGATAGCCTTCACCATGGCCAGTCTTCCTGTCCTCGCCCCACCTGCTCACACCCGGTCACTCCCCTTGTACCTCCTGGGCCTGCCTCTGTGCATGCCGCTTTGGTGGGAGATTTGGAAGTTTGAACAGGAAAGGGGGACTCTTAGGAAATTCAGCACAGAATCCCCCTTCCCCAGGGTTCCAAGCTGTGTTCTTTCCACAAGTGTTCACTTCTTTCAGGGAGGAGAAAAATTAGGACAAAGGAAAGCGCATGAACAAAGGAAAGGAAGCCAAAAAGCTCAGGACCTGTCCGGAAAACCCTAGATGGTTCGATTCGGATGATGTATGGAGTGTATAAAGGGGAATCGCAGAGAATAAGGCAGGTGAGATTGGTTAGGTCAGTCCTTAGAGGCCTTGATTGTGAAGCTAAGCTGCTCGGACTTTATCTGACCTGTGAGAAGCCACAGAAGGATTTTTGTAAAAGTTAGATTTATAATAGTAAAACTTACAGCCAGTAAAATTCACCCTTTTTAGGTATATAGCTCTATGAGATTTTTTTTCCAGTTCTGTGAGTTTTGACAAATGTATATAGTCATGTAATTAATCACCCAAACAAGCAAGATAAAGGATATTACCATCACCCCTAAAAGTTTCCTTGTGCCATTCGTAGGCCCCAGCCCCTGGCAACTACTGATGTGATTACCAGCCCTATTGTTTTGCCTTTTCCAGAATGTCATATAAATGGAATCATGCCGTATGTAGAATCTTGTTTCTCTCATCTTGCATGGTGTTCTTGAGATTCATCCATACTGTTGCTTATATTAGCAGTTTGTCCCTTTTTAATGCTGACTTGTGTTCTCTTGAATGGATATACCACAGTTTATCCACTTTCAAGGAGAGGGCCATTTGGGTTGTTCCCAGTCTGGGCAATTTTGAATAAAGCTGCTATAAGCAGTCCCATATAGGTCTTCATGTAGACATATGCTTTTGTTCTTCTTTGGGAAATATCTAGAGTAGGATTTCTAGGTCACTTGATAAATGTATGTATAACTTTATAAGAAACTGCCCAACTATTTTCTGAAAAGGTTGTATTCCCACTAACAATGTATGTGGATCTAATTGCTTTACATCCTTGTCAATATTATAAGGCTTTTTTTCCTTCCAAATTTAGCCATCCTAATAGGGGTATTTCCTTGTGGTTTGAATTTGCATTTCTCTAACGACAAGATGTTGGGCATTTTTTCATGTACCTCCTCCATATCTCTTCTTTTGCACATTTTAAAAAACGGTTACTTGTTTTCTTCTATTAAGTGTTGAGAGTCCTTTATATATTCCAGGCATACATCCTTTATCAGACATGTATTGTGCAAATATTTTCTTCCGGACCCTCAAAAACGTTTAAATGGGAAGTAACTCTTGTGTTTTAAAGATGTACTCTGTGGCATTGTTGGGTAGGGGAGTGGGATGGGGCTGGATGGAGACGAGGAGGCCGACTTAGTGTCAGGTGAGAGCTGAGGCTCTGAGCCAGGCCAGGGGCAGTGGGCTGGGGAGGACTGAAGAGCAGAAGGCACGGAGACCCACCGGATGATCATAAAGGCCTCTTTGGCCCTGTAAGCCCGCCCTCCTGCCTGCCTTCCTTTGACAGATATTTGTGGACACCACCTTTCAAGCACCTGAAACAGTCTAGGCATAGGGCAAGTATCAATAAAGACATCAAAGTCCTGTCTTCATCAAGTTTACGTCTTGGTGGGAAAGACAATGAACAAACACATACATGTGTGCACCGTAATGGCTGGTATATGCTGTTGGACACACAAAGCAAGGGGTTCTTATAAAATGCCACCTTCCAAATGGCTTCTGAGATGAAACCAGAGAGAGTCCTCATGGGTTTCACCCTTAGGAAAGAATCCGAGCAATGGGAGGGACGTTAGACTGTGGTCAGGGGCTCTGGGCTGGAATTCTGGTCATCAGGGTGACCTCAGGCAAGTTCCCTCCTTTTTGTGACCCTCAGTCTCCCTATTGGGATGGTCTTTTAGGTGCTAGGATTTTGTATTTGAAGTTCTTACAAACCGGTTTGGGGGCTCTGATGAGTCAAAGTAGGTGCATAGCAAAGGAATTTCCTCCTTAGAACCAGGATGTTTTGTTGGAAAAGCTCTAGAGGTTATCAATTTTGGCCTCTCAACTAACGTAGGATCCCCTAGGAAGCACCCTGTTCATCCCCTGTGGGTGCCCCTCCAGGGATGGGGGGCTCAATCTCTTCCAAGGGACCAGTTCCATTTTCTCTTTCTCTGTCTTTTTAAAGGGAAAGAATCACACTTTTTACTAGGGGGAAGTGCCCTCCAACTGTGGATTACAATTCAGATCCTATTCCTTAAAGCCGCACATGAAGGACAGCTTGCAGTGACCGGAGGACCCAAAGGCCTGAAGACAGATCTGGGGATGGGAAAGTAGGAGTGGGAATGGGGGTTCTTGGAGAAAGGACACATGGGAATGCCTGGGAGAGGGGAGAGGTGTGGTGGGATCACTTTTCCTGGAGATGTCTACCAGGAGGTCATGATGTCTGCTGGGCCAGATATCTTTTGATACGAGAGATCAATTATCCTGAGAATCGGCTAGTGACATGAACATGGGAGCCAGACAGCAGATGGACTAAAGGGGTGGAATGTGGTTGACACTCTCGGAACCCCTTTTATTCTAAAGCCAAAGTCCTTGGATCCCTGATCAGTAAAACCCAAAGAGAGTTGGGAGAGTGGAGCATATGTCCTAAGGTGGCTGTAGGCCCTCTCTGGGAATACTCCATCTCCATCCCAGGATGCTCCTGGAAGCTCAGCAGGGCCAAATGCCACGAGGAGGCTGCTGACCTCCAGGAATCATGCAGCCATTGGGAACAAACAGTTCCACTCCCAAAGTCAGAACTCATGGGCACGCCAGTCTAGCCCAGAGGTGGGTCTGTGCGGGTTGGTCACAATGTCCTGAGCTTCTGCCCTCACTGTTTTTGGACAGTGAGAGATTGGGTGGGATGGCAGGAGTATGTTGTCTTTAGAAAAGAGGAGGCAGACTCACAGCCTCAGCCACAAAACTCACATAATGATAAAAAATACTTCAAACAATCTTAAGAGCATGAGTGCCTTACAGAAGTTACCTTGTCACTCATGTCAAAATGACTGTTTTGGGAGAAGTAAAACTGAATTTATTCACAGGCATGTTGTCTATCGAAACAAAAATACTACTGAATCCTCAAAAAGGTTGATAAGCCAAACTAGGTGCAAGTAGGTCTAATAAGTCTGCAACGTTTCAGGACATAAGATCAATATACCCAAATCAACTATTGCTATACACTAGCAATAAACAACCAAAAATTGAAAATGCCATATATAATAGCATCAAAACTATCAAATACTTAGGTATAAATTTGACAAAAGAGGTATAAGACTTGTACAGTGAAAACTATAAAATTTCTCTCTGCTGAGAGAAATTAAAGAAGACCTAAATAAAGGGAGAGATATACCATAATCATGGATCAAAAGACTCAATGTCGTTAAGATGCCAATTCCCTCAAATTCATCTATAGATTCAATACCAATCAAAGTCCTAGTAATTTTTTTTATTATTACTTTTCTTATACAGCAAGTTCTTATTAGTCATCAATTTTATACCCATCAGTGTATACATGTCAATCCCAATCACCCAATTCAGCACACCACCATCCCCACCCTCCTGGCGTTATCCCCCTTTGGTGTCCATACGTTTGTTCTCTACAACTGTGTCTCAACTTCTGCCCTGCAGACTGGTTCACCTGTACCGTTTTTCTAGGTTCCACATACATGTGTTAATATACGATATTTGTTTTTCTCTTTTTGACTTACTTCACTCTGTATGACAGTCTCTAGATCCATCCATGTCTCAACAAATGACTCAATTTCATTCCTTTTTGTGGCTGAGTAATATTCCATTGTATATATGTACCACATCTTCCTTATCCATTTGTCTGTCGATGGCCATTTAGGTTGCTTCCATGACCTGGTTATTGTAAATAGTGCTGCAATGAACATTGGGGTGCATGTGTCTCTTTGAATTATGGTTTTCTCTGGGTATATGCCCAGTAGTGGGATTGCTGGATCATATGGTAATTCTATTTTTAGTTTTTTAAAGAAGCTCCATACTGTTCTCCATAGTGGCTGTATCAATTTACATTCCCACCAACAGAGCAGGAGGGTTCCCTTTTCTCCACAACCTCTCCAGCATTTGTTGTTTGTAGATTTTCTGATGATGCCCATTCTAACTGATGTGAGGTGATACCTCATTGTAGTTTTGATTTGCATTTCTCTAATAAATAGTGATGTTGAGCAGCTTTTCATGTTCTTCTTGCCCATCTGTATGTCTTCTTTGGAGAAATGTCTATTTAGGTCTTCTGTCCATTTTTGGTTTGGGTTGTTTGTTTCTTTAATATTGAGCTGCATGAGCTGTTTATATATTTTGGAGATTAATCCTTTGTCCATTGATTCATTTGCAAATATTTTCTCCCATTCTGAGGGTTGTCTTTTTGTCGTGTTTATGGTTTCCTTTGCTGTGCAAAAGCTTTTAAGTTTCATTAGGTCCTATTTGTTTATCTTTGTTTTTATTCCCATTACTCTAGGAGGTGGATCAAAAAAGATCTTGCTGTGATTTATGTCAAAGAGTGTTTTTGCTATGTTTTCCTCTAAGAGTTTTATAGTGGCCAGTCTTACATTTAGGTCTTGAATCCATTTTGAGTTTCTTTTTCTGTATGGTGTTAGGGAGTGTTCTAATTTCATTCTTTTACATGTAGCTGTCCAGTTTTCCCAGCACCACTTATTTAAGAGACTGTCTCTTCTCCACTCTATATCTTTGCCTCCTTTGTCATAGATTAGTTGACCATAAGTGCATGGGTTTATCTCTGGGCTTTCTCTCTTGTTCCATTGATCTATGTTTCTGCTTTTGTGCCAGTACCATATTGTCTTGATTACTATAACTTTGTAGTATAGTCTGAAGTCAGGGAGTTTGATTCCTCCACCTACGTTTTTTTCCCCTCAAGACTGTTTTGGCTATTCGGCGTCTTTTGTGTCTCCATACAAATTTTAAGATTTTTTGTTCTAGTTCCGTAAAAAATGCCATTGGTAATTTAATAGGGATTGCATTGAATCTGTAGATTGCTTTGGGTAGTATAGTCATTTCCACAATATTGATTCATCCAATCCAAGAACATGGTTTATCTCTCCATCTGTTGTTATCATCTTTAATTTCTTTCATCAGCGTCTTATAGTTTTCTGCATACAGGTCTTTGTCTCCCTAGGTAGGTTTATTCCTAGGTATTTTATTCTTTTCCTTGCAATGGTAAATAGAAGTGTTTCCTTAATTTCTCTTTCAGATTTTTCATCATTAGTGTATAGGAATGCAAGAGATTTCTGTGCATTAATTTTGTATCCTGCAACTTTACCAAATTCATTGATTAGCTCTAGTAGTTTTCTGGTGGCATTTTTAGGATTCTCTATGTAAAGTATCATGTCATCTGCAAACAGTGACAGTTTTACTTCTTCTTTTCCAATTTGTATTCCTTTTATTTCTTTTTGTTCTCTGATTGTCGTGGCTAGGACTTCCAAGACTATGTTGAGTAATAGTAGTGAGAATGGACATCCTTGTGTTGTTCCTGATCTTAGAGGAAATGCTTTCAGTTTTTCACCATTGAGAATGATGTTTGCTGTTGGTTTGTTGTATATGGCCTTTATTATGTTGAGGTAGGTTCCCTCTATGCCCAATTTCTGGAGAGTTTTTATCATAAATGTATGTTGAATTTTGTCAAAAGCTTTTTCTGCATCTATTGAGATGATCATATGGTTTTTATTCTTCAAGTTGTTAATATGGTGTATCACATTGATTGATTTGTGTATATTGAAGAGTCCTTGCATCCCTGGGATAAATCCACCTTGATTATGATGTATGATCCTTTTAATATGTTGTTGGATTATGGTTGCTACTATTTTGTTGAGGATTTTTGCATCTATATTCATCAGTGATATTGGTCTGTAATTTTCTTTTTTTGTAGTATCTTTGTCTGGTTTGGATATCAGGGTGATGGTGGCCTCATAGAATGAGTTTGGGAGTGTTCCTTCCTCTGCAATTTTTGGGAAAAGTTTGAGAAGGATGGGTGTTAGCTCTTCTCTAAATGTTTGATAGAATTCACCTGTGAAGCCATCTGGTCCTGGACTTTTGTTTGTTAGAAAATTTATTTATTTATTTATTTATGTATTTTGCAGTATGTGGGCCTCTCACTGTTGTGGCCTCTCCCATTTTGGAGCACAGGCTCTGGACACGCAGGCTTAGCAGCCATGGCTCACGGGCCCAGCCGCTCCACGTCATGTGGGATCTTCCTGGACCGGGGCATGAACCCATGTCCCCTGTATCGGCAGGCGGACTCTCAACCACTGCACCATCAGGGAAGCCCCTGTTGGAAGATTTTTAATCACAGGTTCAATTTAATTACTTTGATTGGTCTGTTCATATTTTCTATTTCTTCCTGGTTCAGTCTTGGAAGGTTATACCTTTCTATGAATTTGTCCATTTCTTCCAGGTTGTCCATTTTATTGGCATAGAGTCACTTGTAGTAGTCTCTTAGGATGCTTTGTATTTCTGCACTGTCTGTTGTAACGTCTCCTTTTTCATTTCTAATTTTATTGATTTGAGTCCTCTCCCTCTTTTTCTTGATGAGTCTGGCTAATGGTTTATCAATTTTGTTTATCTTTTCAAAGAAACAGCTTTTAGTTTTATTTATCTTTGCTATTGTTTCCTTTGTTTCTATTTCATTTATTTCTGCTCTGATCTTTATGATTTCTTTCCTTCTACTAACTTTGGGTTTTGTTTGTTCTTCTTTCTCTAGTTCCTTTAGGTGTAAGGTTAGATTGTTTATTTGAGATATTTCTTGTTTCTTGAGGTAGGCTTGTATAGCTATAAACTTCCCTCTTAGAACTGCTTTTGCTGCATCCCATAGGTTTTGGATCGTCGTGTTTTCATTGTCATTTGTCTCTAGGTATTTTTTGATTTCCTTTTTGATTTCTTCCGTGATCTCTTGGTTATTTAGTAACATATTGTTTAGCCTCCATGTGTTTGTGTTTTTTACGTTTTTTCCCCCCGTAATTCATTTCTAATGTCATAGCGTTGTGGTCAGAAAAGATGCTTGATATGATTTCAATTTTCTTGAATTTACTGAGGCTTGATTTGTGACCCAAGATGTGATCTATCCTGGAGAATGTTCCGTGCGCACTTGAGAAGAAAGTGTAATCTGCTGTTTTTGGATGGCATGCCCTATAAATATCAATTAAATCTATCGGGTCTATTGTGTCATTTAAAGCTTCTGTTTCCTTATTTATTTTCATTTTGGATGATATGTCCTTTGGTGTAAGTGAGGTGGTAAAATCCCCCACTCTTATTGTGTTACTGTCAATTTCCCCTTTTATGGCTGTTAGTATTTGCCTTATGTATTGAGGTGCTCCTATGTTGGGTGCATAAATATTTACAATTGTTATATCTTCTTCTTGGATTGATCCCTTGATCATTATGTAGTGTCCTTCCTTGTCTCTTGTGACATTCTTTATTTTAAAGTCTATTTTATCTGATATGAGTATTGCTACTCCAGCTTTCTTTTGATTTCCATTTGCATGGAATATCTTTTTCCATCCCCTCACTTTCAATCTGTATGTGTCCCTAGGTCTGAAGTGGGTCTCTTGTGGACAGCATATATATGGGTCTTGTTTCTGTATCCATTCAGCAAGCCTGTCTCTTTTGGTTGGAACATTTCATTCATTCACGTTTAAGGTAATTATTGATATGTATGTTCCTGTGACCATTTTCTTAATATTTTTGGGTTTGTTTTTGTAGGTTCTTTTCTTCTCTTGTAGTTCACACTTAGAGAAGTTCCTTTAGCATTTGTTGTAGAGCTGGTTTGGTGGTGCTGGATTCTCTTAGCTTTTGCTTGTCTGTAAAGCTTTTGATTTCTCCATCGAATCTGAATGAAATCCTTGTTGGGTAGAGTAATCTTTGTTGTAGGTTCTTCCCTTTCATCACTTTAAGTATATCATGCCACTTCCTTCTGACTTGTAGAGTTTCTGCTGAGAAATCAGCTCTTAACCTTATGGGAGTTCCCTTGTATGTTATTTGTTGTTTTTCCCTTGCTGCTTTCAATAATTTTTCTTTGTCTTTAATTTTTTTGCCAATTTGATTACTATGTGTCTCGGTGTGTTCTCCTTGGGTTTATCCTGTATGGGACTCGCTGCACTTCCTGGACTTGGGTGGCTATTTCCTTTCCCATGTTAGGGAAGTTTTCGACTATAATCTCTTCAAATATTTCCTCTGGTCCTTTCTCTCTCTCTTCTCCTTCTGGGACCCCTATAATGCGACTGTTGTTGCATTTAATGTTGTCCCAGAGGTCTCTTAGGCTGTCTTCATTTCTTTTCATTCTTTTTTCTTTATTCTGTTCCACAATAGTGAATTCCACCATCCTGTCTTCCAGGTCACTTATCCGTTCTTCTGCCTCAGTTATTCTGCTATTGATTTCTTCTAGTGTAGTTTTCATTTCAGTTATTGTATTGCTCATCTCTGTTTGGTTGTTCTTTAATTCTTCTAGGTCTTTGTTAAACATTTCTTGCATCTTCTTGATCTTTGCCTCCATTCTTTTTCCAAGGACCTGGATCATCTTCACTATCATTATTCTGAATTCTTTTTCTGGAAGGTTGCCTATCTCCACTTCATTTAGTTGTTTTTCTGGGGTTTTATCTTGTTCCTTCATCTGGTACATAGCCCTCTGCCTTTTCACCTTGTCTACCTTTCTGTGAATGTGGTTTCTGTTCCACAGGCTGCAGTATTGTAGTTCTTCTTGCTTCTGCTGTCTGCCCTCTGGTGGATGAGGCTATCTAAGAGGCTTGTGCAAGTTTCCTGATGGGAGGGGCTGGTGGTGGGTAGAGCTGGGTGTTGCTCTGGTGGGCAGAGCTCAATAAAGCTTTAATCCTCTTGACTGTTGATGGGTGGGGCTGGGTTCCCTCCCTGTTGGTTGGCCTGAGGCAACCCAACACTGGAGCCTACCTGGGCTCTTTGGTGGGGCTAATGGCAGACTCTGGGAGGGCTCACACCAAGGAGTACTTCCCAGAACTTCTGCTGCCAGTGTCCTTGTCCCCACGGTGAGCAACAGCCACACCCCGCCTCTGCAGGAGACCCTCCAACACTAGCAGGTAGGTCTGGTTCAGTCTCCCCTGGGGTCACTGCTCCTTCCCCTGGGTCCTGATGTGCACACTACTTTGTGTGTGCCCTCCAAGAGTGGAGTCTCTGTTTACCCCAGTCCTGTCGAAGTCCTGCAATCAAATCCCACTAGCCTTCAAAGTCTGATTCTCTAGGAATTCCTCTTACCGTTGCCGGACCCCCAGATTCGGAGGCCTGACATGGGGCTCAGAACCTTCACTCCAGTGGGTGGACTTCTGTGGTATAAGTGTTTTCCAGTCCATGAGTCACCCACCCAGCAGTTATGGGATTTGATTTTATTGTGATTGCGCCCCTCCTACCGTCTCATTGTGGCTTCTCGTTTGTCTTTGGATATGGGGTATCTTTTTTGGTGAGTTCCAGTGTCTTCCTGTCGATGATTGTCCAGCAGCTAGTTGTGATTCTGGTGTTTTCACAAGAGGGAGAGAGAGCTTGTCCTGCTACTCCACCATCTTGGTTCAGGCCCTTGACATTGTAGCTTTATTATCAATAACCTTTTGATTTGTTCACTGTTGTACACATTTGCTTTTTATCTTAGTAGAGAAATTTCTGAAAATTATTAGAAATAGCCAAATTTTAGTGTTTTTCTATTCTTATGTAACAGTCTACCTTGATTTTGCTCATCCAAAACAATAATTCATCTTATTTGACTCAGTCCTGTGGAATCACTCATTTTCTCAACATTCAGTTCAACCTTTTACCCACTTGCCAATGCCTCTTCCCTACACTCCTTCTTGCTCTCATCCTGTCTTCCTAAAAACTTACTCCTAAGTATTTTATTAACAAGGAGGCATAATTGATGAAAAACAACTTAATGTTTTCCTTTCTGAAATTATTTGCATTTTAACCCTTATCTTAACAAGATGGGACTCTAATGGAGGAATTGTAGGCACCCATCAGAAGGTTGGAGCAGACCCCTATAAGCAAATCCTATAAAGTAGTGCTTATTCTTATTTTAAGGATTTGGGGGTATTACCCACTCTGTTTACTCATCAGTTAAGCTGCAAATATGCTTGATATACCTCAAGTCCTTCATATGAGTCAAGGTGGCAAAACAGAGAGTTAGCAATTTCAGGCAGAGATTACCTGTTGTTGTAATGCTGGGATGCCTAGCACAGTGCCAAGCCTACAACGAATGCACAACTATCTGTTGTTTAACTGGTCAACCAAGAGTGATTCAGGCTGTGGTCATTGATCCCTAGATTGCTGACTTTATTTGCTTTTACTGCCAATCCCTGCAATTCTGTTATAGATTATATGCAGGAGATGGTAGTGAGCTCTGTTCATGGTTCCTTCATATATAGAAGAACGAATGGTCTTACAAAATCAGGAACATGCCTAATCGGGCATGATCAATTATTAACTCCATTTCCAGCCCCTCTCCCCACCCTGGAGGATGGGGGCGGTGGTGGCAGGGGCTGAAATCATGGCTTGGCCTTTCTGGTGACCAGCCCCCATCCAAGAGCAATCCAGGTGCTCACCCGGAGTCACCTCATTAGAACAAAAGACACCCCATTACCCAGGAAATTCCAAGAGATTTAGGAGTTCAGTGTCAGGAACCAGGATTATCTATCTATCATCTCTCTCTCTATCTATCTATCTATTATTATCTATCTATATCTCTATCTATAGATAGATATACATTTATATCTATATTTATTTATTTATTTATATGATCTTGCAGTGCCCCATTTTTTTTTTTTTTTTTTTTTCTTTATCATTCCCTTGGATCTGCCCCCTAGGGAAACCCATGGGGAGGAGTATGATGGGCAGAGCAGGATTCAGCTATTTCTGGGTTCTTTGGCTCAACTATCTTCAAACCATCTGTCATCAGCAGTTCAGGCTGCTATAATAAATTACCACAGATTGCGTGGCTTATACAACAATTTATTTTGCATGGTTCTGGAGGCTGGGAAGTCCAAGGTCAAAGTGCTGGAAGATCTGATGAGAGCCCTCTTCCTGGTCTGCAGATGGGCATCTTGTATCCTCACAAAGAGGGCTAGCTGTTTCATTTCTCTTCTTAGGACACCACTCCTATCATGAGGGTAATTACCCTCATGGCTTAATTACCTCCCAAAAGGCCCACCTCCCGATTCCATAACACTGTCAACATATGAATTTCAGGTCACAAACAGTCCATAGCATCAAAATACCACCTCCTAGAAATCAACAAAGCCTCCCAATCTTTCACAACCTGCAATGACTACAGCGGCCCTACAGGATGAAACCTGTAGGCCATCTTAACACCAGGACATAGCTAGAAAACATGTTTTTGAAACATATCTACATTTAACTTGTGTAGTGTGTGTACGTGTGTGTGTGTGTGCATGCGTGTGTGATTTTTCTCATATAAGCCAAGTTTGGAGAACCAACTGTTGCAACTCTGGCATGAATGTTGGTGTCTGGACACTGCCCACAGTGCCCACAGGGTCTGGTGGGGCAAGACGGTTCCCTTGCAGAAGGAACTGCTTTGGGTCAAAGCAGAACCCTCTGCTGATCCCTAGTGGCTTCCTTTCTGAGCTGAGTTCATGAAGAGATTCCTGAATCCCCACTATGTGTGGGGCTCAGCCAAGGGTCTCATTTCACTCTTTCTAGACCTGGAACTACGGTCTTAACTAGCTTGGGGTGAGGCTCTTGAAGCATTTTGATGTTTTAAGACTAATGAGTCTGCATCCTTGTTTAACTCGGTAATGGCCTCAATGTGGCCTCCAAGCAAATCACTTGACCTTTCCTGAGCTTCACTTTCCTCATCTGTAAAATGGGGATAAAAACTGACCTGCTTTTGTTACAGGACTGTGAGGATTAAAGAAGATATTGTATGTTGCATGCTATTCAAATGTAAGGTGATATTTCAGGTTTCAACTACAAAATCTGTTTTAAGGACATTAAAGATTTCTCCTCCTTTAAGGAGAATTTACAAATCCTGATTTGTGAAACTGAACAATTGGAAGAAGAATTTCCTAAGGGGTTCCTCTCAAACAACTTTAGGATGGGACCCTGACATCACATATATTTTAGGAAAATGTCCATCATGAATATCTATGCATTTGCATAAAACTTTATTGCACTAAACTCAACCCGTGTGTCTCTGTTCATTTAAGCCTGACGACCTGTAACAATTAGGGTGAGCTAAATTGCTCTAACAATTAGTCCTGAATACGCAGTGACTCAACTACAGTGAAAGTTTATTTCCTGTTCCCAGACCAGGCCTAAGTTCAGGTTGGTGGGCCGTTCTCCATACAGTGATTCAGGCACCTAGCTCCTTCCCCTTGTGACTCTGCTACCACCTATGGCCTGGTTGTCATCTGCGTCCAAATAACAGAAGAGCCAGGAGAACCTCACACAGGACTTTACCACTTCTGCTCACATTCTCCTAGAGCGACTCTAACCCAAGGGCCCATCTGAGGGCGAGGGAGGCTGGGAAATGCAGTCCAGTGGTGTGCTCAAAGGAAGGGGTTTTAGTGGACAGTTGGTGGTCTCTACCAGTGTGTAAATGAGGAAAGAGTCTCAATAGGATTAACTGATTTGCCAAAATTAGTTAGGTCATCCAAGTGACAAAGCCAGGACTGCTGCCCAGAGCTTCTGTCATGTCTGGTGCCTTAAAAAGCACAGCCCCACCTCGATCTGAGCCCCACCTCACCTGAACTCTTCTCACTGGTCTCCTAGCTTCCAAGTTTCTCCTTGTACTCTGTTCTCCACCCTGCAGATAGGGGAATATTATCAACATCTACGCCAGGTCATTGTGACGGTGACGGAAATTCAAAAAGAGTTAAGAAAATCACCCTGGTCCCTCTGCCCTAACACACCTGTCCCTTCCCCCACGCCATCTCCTAGCCCTCGCGGATTCAGAGGGAAATTGGAGCCTGCACTCGGGCCAGGAGTGCCTCTACGTCGGGGTCCCCAGAGCAAGAAACGACAAAGGCTACTTTCCAGATCACACTTTTATTCTTACAGAAGCGGGGGCCACACAGCCATAGGGACATGAAGTGTTCAGACAGTAGGCACAGCGCCTGCAGCCGCAGAGCCTGCTGGGGGGTGGGGGGGGGGACCCAGGCCTTTTTCCGTGGTCCCCACGATTAAGGAAAAAACTAAAAATCACACAGCATTCACTGCCACCCCCATCCCCACCCCTTCCCTCTCAGTAACAGCTAATTAGATTATGTATCCTTCCAGCCAAAGAAACTGGCTAGAATCCGGATTTTACAGAAAACCTTCATGCAGAGAAACTCGGCGTTCCGGAAGGGAGAGGCCTCTTCTTATACTTTCCACACACGCTGCCCCACTCCCGCCATGTGCCAAGTTTAATTCCACCTGAAACCACCATCTGGACGGGTAGTGACGAGACTGGCTACAAGAAAGAGCTGGTCGCCCAGCTCAACATGCTTGGAAGACTGCCCCTTTCTAGGCAAGATATCACTGAAGCGAAACACTAACCTGAGGCTGGTGTGATCCCCAGACCCTCCCTCCCTTCTGAGTCCCGGGTTCCGAGTGAGGTCTCCGAAGGGCAGGATTTTGCTTTGTAGGACTGAGGATAACAGAAGCTGCTGGCATCTCTGGCCACACTCCCAGGGGCCCAGGGACGGAGGCCCCACTGGTGAAAGGATGGGACCTTATCTGTTGGGCTAACCTTGCTCGGGCTCACCATTCCTCTACAGTAAGTAGGATCATCACTTTAGCGCCGAGCGGGAAGCCCACGGGCCCACTAGGAGAGCTAATGCCAGTATTCACGTGCTTTGCATACAAGCGAGAAAATGAGGTTTCTTTTTTTTTCTTATGCCCCCTCCAGAGGCCAAATGGGGAAGAGTGGTTCCTCTGCCATCTGAGTGTCCTGAATGCGCCCAGAACTCCCAGGACCACGCCGCGACACTGCAGCACGCCAAGCCCAGGGCAGGATGAGTGAGCCTCGGCAGCCAAAGCATGGCTCTGGGAGGATTCTGGCAACCTGTGGTGACAAGATTGACACTTCCCTGCAGGCCATGGTTGTGCCTTTCTGAAAAGATGAGAGCTGGCCTTGGGCTGAAGGAAGGACCTTAAACGGCAGACAACCCCCAAGCGTCCACTTAGATCATTTGTTTTTCCTCTGACTATCCACACAAGAGGCTTTTCATGGGGTTTGCAGTTGTGGTGTTTAAGACAGCTCTGCACTTCTACAGCAGAAGGGCCTCAGGTGGTCTTGTGTGTGCTGATGTGACAGATGAGGAAACTACAGCTCAGAGGGACAAATGACTTGCCCACGGGTGCAGAGCTCGTGAGGAATACAGCAAGGACTGAAACCCAGGCCTCCTGGCTCCTGGTGCAGTGGTCTCTCTCTCTCTCTCTCCGAAAATGTCACTGCCTGGCACAGTTCACTTAATTCCAGCTTCCCTTACACAATTCCCTCTCAGATTCTGGGTTTTCAGCTGAGGCTGGGCAGTTCTTAAGACAGAGCTGCATAAACAACCAAGCTCTACTAGGCGGGCAGGGACCTGGGAAGGTTTCCTTCCCTCTGGAACGGAAATGGAGCTAACTTTTCTCTGAGCTTAGGATTTGTAAGGCACTAAAATTAACTACAGTTGGGGGCCGGGGGAGAAAGAAAAAAAGGGGGAGATGAGTGGTTGGAGAAATCAAGTTGATACTGTTTTCTTTTAGCCCCGCAGTGAGGAACCCCACGAAGCCGAGTGACAGCGGGCTCCATTTTCCTGCTTGGCGCGGTTCCCCCCCGCCCCCAACTCCCACCCCTACTGCAGAGCAGAGGACACAGCCCCACCATGGCAAAGCGGGTTCTGGGAACAAGAGCCATGGAGGGTGGAGAGGCAAGAATGAGCCCAGGTCCTCTGGATTCAATTCAGAGCAGAGACCACTCACCCAGCCTGGGCAGGTGTCCCAGGCCTGGGCCTGGCCAGGATTCAACCCTGAAGTGTCTTCTCCAAGGACACAGTCCCCTCTGAGTGGACTTGGGCAACGGCTGCAGTGGGCCTGCAAGCCTGAGCATGAAGGAGGAAGGGGCAAGGCGCCACCGAGCACGGCAGGGAGAACTTTGGAATCAGACCTGGCTTTGGCACAGCACATCTTGGGCCCGCCCACCTGCCCGCCCCATCTGTTGCCCTCCCAAGACCTCAGGGATGGAGAGGAACCTTCCTTCCTTCCCTCGGCGAGGAGGTCTTGCAGCTGACAAGTGATGGCAGCGCAACTCAAGGGCACCCCCTTCAGCCAAACCCGAGCCCAGGTGACCTAACATGGAGCCTTCCCGGACTCAACCACTGAATCCAAAGCACTTTAGTCCGACGTGACGCTGAGTGGGAAGCCGTGCTAACAGCAGCTGCCGCTTCTCCGGCACCTCTGCTGCGACAGGCGCTTGACTTAGATGACAGTAGCAGGAAGACAGCATTACCCCCTTTCAACAGATGAGGAACAGGGCTCAGAGTGGCTGAGTGACTCACTCAGAGTCACACAGCTAATGAGTGGCAGAACTGGGAACTAGACTCGGGTTTGTCTGACTCCAAATCTCATGTCCTGTCCACTCTACTTGGCTGCCCCTGGAAGCTGGGAGCAAGCTGTCGGGGCCACCTGGGTGGGGTTTCTGGAGGGGTTTCTTTCTGAAAGTGTGGATCTGGCAGAGCAGCCAAGCTTGAGTGAAGGGAAGATAGATGCCTTCTGGCCCTGGGGACAGGGTCCGCCCTCGCGTCCGCCTCCTTCGGGGTGGGCTCCGGCTCAGTGCCTGGCAGCCTTGCAGATCTTGTCATAGACCTCCGGGAAGGCGTCCTGGCAGCCGAGCTGTTTCCGCAGCCTATGGTACAGGGAGCCGTCAAACATCTCCCAGAACTCCTCCCGGTCCATGTAGCAGTCGGCATACAGCATCTGGAACCTGCAGCGCAGACACTAGGGTGAGGACTTGGGGACAGGGGTCAGAGAGGCGGGGAGGGGAAAGGGGAGCAAAGAACCCCAGCCATCCCTAATGCGCCCCTAACGCACCGCCTGCTCTGCAGGGCAGGACGCGCTTTTGGAGGATTTCTCTTGTTTAATCCCCCTAATGAGCTAGTGGTTGAGGCTGGTGCAGGAATTCTTATCCCCATTTTACAGACGGGGAATCTGGGCGCAGGGCTTTAAGTGGCAGTGGAGGCAGAGTCAGTAGAATGCAGGGCACTGCATGCCCGTCTCCCCGATATGCTCACCAGGCTGCCTTCTCTCTCTTTTTTGACGTTCAATAAACTGCACATAAGGAAAGTGTACAACTTGAAGCACAAGGATATATGGCACAACACAGGGAATAGAGCCAATATTTTATCGTAACTATAAATAGAGTATGACCTTTAAAAATTGTGAATCACGGGCTTCCCTGGTGGCGCAGTGGTTGAGAGTCCGCCTGCCGATGCAGGGGACATGGGTTCGCGCCCTGGTCTGGGAAGATCCCACATGCCGAGCGGCTGGGCCCATGAGCCATGGCTGCTGAGCCTGTGTGTCCGGAGCCTGTGCTCCGCAACGGGAGAGGCCACAACAGTGAGAGGCCCACGTACCGCAAAAAAAAAAAAAAAAAAGTTAAAAAAAAAAAAAAAAAAAAAATTGTGAAAAACAAAATTGTACACCTGTAACATATAATATTGTACAGCAACTATACTTCAATAACATAAATAAATAAAATAAGCAAAAAAACTTTTTTTAATAAATTAAAAAACAAGAAACGTACTGCTTGATAAGTTTGATGTATGTCTGTAACCTTGAAACTGTCACCTCAGTCCAGGTAACGGCCATATCCATCACCCCCAAACTTTCTTCATGCCCCGGATTCCCCTGTGTTGTCTGTCTGTCACCCTCCACAGTCCCAGGCAGAACTGCCTTCTGTCACCATGGGTTCATCTGCATTTCCCAGAATTTTATATAAAATATATATATATATAAATAGAATCATACAGTACTCTTTTTTCCTGGCTTCTTTCCGTCAGCATAATTATTTTGAGATTCGTCCACATGGATTTTGCACGTCCACGGTTTGTTCCAGGACGTTTCTGAGCAATGCTCCGTCCAGGCCTCTGTGTGGCTTTCGTGGTCCTGAGTCCCCCCCCGCTCCTCAGCTTTGGCCTCCAACCTGGAGTGGGAGCCCCTGGACACGTCTAAAGCACCCCCATCAGTGCTCTGTGGCTGACGGCCACACTCTGGGCACTCGCTCACCCGTGCACACTTCGGACGAACTTCTCCAACTGCCTCATGCAGGACCGGGCTTCAAAGTGCTTCACGCGCGGCTCCCCGTAGGCACCAATGTCGACGTAGAGCTCGGCCTCGTTTCCCTTGGGGTGCACCAGGCCCGGCTGGCTGGGCAGGATGAATGGGCACAGCCAGATGGGGTAGACCTGGGGGGCCAGGGAGGGCGTGTTGGTGCTTTTCCTCCCCCAGGAGGCAGGCTCTGCAGCGCTCCCCTCTCTCTGCTGCTCACACGCCACCCTCACCCCGCGTCCCCGCTGAGCTCCCGGCCCGGCTCACGTGGATGTCGCTGTGGAAGGTGTGCAGGGCCTGCGGCAGGCATTTCATGGGCACCAGCATGTCCTGCACCACGTGGTGCTGCTCGTACAGCTTGCGCAGCGTCTCGCCCTGGGTCAGCTTCAGGAGGGAGATCTTGGGAGGCACCATCCAACCAAAGAGGTAGCGGAAGACGGGGTTGTTGCCGAAGGGGATGATGTCCTAAAAGACAAGGGTTGGGGACGGAGAGAAGGAACTCAGCAGGGCCCAGTATCCCCACGTGCCAGGGGCTGGGTCCTCCTCTGGTACTGGACAGAAATGTGACGGGTCCACTCCTATCTGGGGGGGCGTGGCGGTACCCAGCCGGATCTGGGTTTGATTCCCAGCTCCGGCATTTACCAGCTATGATGATGATCTTGGGCTGGGGGCTTAACCTCCCTGAGCTCAGTTTCCTGATCTGCAAAATGGGGCTTATGAGAATGAATGGTAAGATACCAAATGGAAGGCACTCAGGCCATTGCCTGAAGCAAAATAACAACGAAGCTATCGTTGCTGTTCTACTTGCTGAGGTCAGTGTGGCCGGCACAGAGCAGGCACTCCATAAATGTTTGAGAATGCTGCTGAATGGCAAGAGGGATGGATACTCAGAGAGCTTAAGCAATTTCCCTAAGGTCACACAGCCAGAGACGGCTCCCACCGAGGTGGGGAAGGTCTCACTCAGGTTCAACGATGAGCCCTTCGGTTTACAGCATCTCCTGAGAGGCCTTCTCTGACGCCCCTATTAAAATGTCACTGCTTCCCACCCCTCCATACACACAAACAGCAAATTCTTGCTCACCTGTCAAGGCCAAGCTTGACAGCTACCTTCAATCCTAGGCAGAGCTAGCCACTTTCTCTTGTTCTTGTGGCCCTGCACCGTGCGACCCCGCCTGCCTCCCCCAGGCTGGCCTCTTGGGAAACCCCCCTGAGCAGGGCTGTCCTTCCTCTTCCACTCCTCAAACCTCCACAAGGGAGGAGCCCCCCATTCACGATCGTCCTCCCTGCCCCCAGTCTGCCATCTTCCCGAGGGCTGCCAGCGTGCACCTCATACCCCATCCTCATAGCTCCTGGGCCCTCGAAGCCAAGGACATTCCTTCATTCGTTAGACAATTACGAGGCGCCTGTGTGCTTAGGTGCCAGGTTCTGTGCTGGGTGCTGGGGATACCCAGATCATTGAGACGTGGTCCCTGACCTCAGGTGTGAAGAGCTGCAACAAAGAGATGCAGAGGCAGCTCATAAAAGGGTCCACATCAGACTAGGGTCAGTGGTGGCTGCCCAAAGAAGCCCCCATGCTAAGCTTCAGAGGCTGCATGACTCTTCCTCTCCCCTCCCCTCCCCTGGAATCATCTCCTCTGATCACCAGCCCACTCCCATGAGGGAGGGAGGGGCCTGTCTGCTCTCTTCTCTGTTAGATTCCGGCTCCTACACCAGTTCCTGGCTCACGACAGGAGCTCAGGAAATAGCGTGGCTTTTATTGTTCCCTTGGTTGTCCTTGGAAAAGCCACACAGGCCCATAGCAGAAATCCCCCCTCAAAGGCTAAGCCCTGACCCCATTTCCCTCACAGCCCTGACCACTCATCATTCCTCCTCCGTCCCAATCTCTTTCCCCTCCACAAAGGCAACCATTCTTAGGAATTATTGGTGTACCCGTCTAGAGACATTCGATGCACAGACAAGTCCATGGGCTTAAAAAGAACACAAGCTGCAAATGGCAGCATCTACTGGCCTCCTGCTTGTCACTGTATCCTGGGTGTCAGCACACAGGGCGCTACTGCATTCTTTGTCCTGGATGCCTGACACTGTACAGACAGACCTCGTTTTATTGCACTTCTGATCTGTGATCAGTGATCTTTGATGTCACTACTCTGACTTGCTGATGGCTCAGATAATGGTTAGCATTTTTCAGCAATAAAGTATTTTTAAATTAAGGTATGCCCTTTTTTTTTTTAGACATAATGCTAGTACCCACTTAATAGACTACACTATAGTGTAAACATAACTTTTATATGCGGTGGGACAACATTGTAAAGCAATTATGGTCTAATAAAGATATTAAATTAAAAAATATATATATATATGCACTGGGAAACCAAAAAATTCGTGTAACTCACTTTATTGTGATATTTGCTTTATTGCAGTGGTCTGGAACCCAACATGCAATATCTCCAAGGTCACCCTTCACGGGGTGGGGCTGCAAAGTCCTAGCCCCCTGGCCTCAAGGTGGGACAGCCCTGGAGGGCCATCCAGCCCCAGAGCTCGCTGTGGGTTGGCTGAGGTCTTTGTTGTGGCTGCCTGACACCTCCACTTTTCCCTCTGCCGGGCCCTGCTTCCCTTTCCTCTCGCAGTTGAGGATCGCCAGAGTTCTCCTGAACAAACTTCCTGTGCGCACATCTTGGTAGTAAAACACCCATCCTTACCCATCCTTCCAGATTCTTCCTTTAACTTCAGGCAGTACAGGCTAGAGTTTAACAGCACAAAAATAGAAGACAAACCTCATTTTGAAACCTAGCTCTGTGGTTTTAAAACCCATCCAGGAGTTCTCTGCTATTCCTTTCTTCAAGAGGTGGAGCTTAATTTCCCCCTCCTTGGGTGTGGGCCAGACTTGGTGACTCCATTCTAATAAGAGAGTACGGTGGGAGTGGCGAGGTGACAAGACTGTGTCATGGAAGGCACTGAGGACCCCTCCTTGGTCTCTCTCTTGGATCACCTGCTCTGGGGGAAGCCAGCTGCCCCGCTGTGAGGACACTTGAGCAGCCCAGGTGGCAAGGAACGGAGGCCTCTTGTCAACAGCCACGTGAGGGACCCTTCCAGGAAGCAGATTCTCCAGCCCTACTAAAGCCTCCAGCACACCAGCCCTGCCGACACCTTGACTGCAGCCCTGAGCCAGAAACACCCACATCATCGCTCTCCAATCCCTGAGCCTTGAAACTGGGCAGTTGTTTTAATCCTCACAATTTGGGGTTAATTCATTATGCAGCAATAGATAACCGATACACTCTTATCTCTTACTGAGTTGTGTTACTCTGGATAACCTAAACCAGTTTCTTCATCTGTTAAGTGGAAACGGCACTAGGACCTACCCTCACAGGGCTGTTAGGAAGACGGAGAGAATGCGTGTAAAGTGTCTGGCCTAAGAACGAACATGTAAGGAGTGATTCACGTTAATTGCTGCTGTTACCATGCTGATGTGCTCACGTACTTTGCTGGCCCCTCTTTCCTTTCCTGTCTCTTAAATATCCCTGCTCTTGACAAAACCACACCTCCCACACCCTTAACACTGCTCCTGGCAGGGATAAAGAGGGACTCGGGGGTCTTCTGCCTTTGGCAAAACTTTCCACCAAACGTTCTGGGCCTGGACACTGCTCAAAGGAGGACTAACAGGGATGGGGGAAGCCCAGAGCTCCCCAGGCCTTGACGAAGCCTCTGCTGCCCACTCCTCCACCCCTTACCACTGCCCCGCCACATCCTGCCTGAGAGACCTCGCCCACGATTAGAAGTGACCCGACACCTCCTCCTAGGAGACCACCAGGTGTAATTCCTTCATGCCTGACATCCCTATTTATCTCAGTCACGGTTGACTTTTGGGTGCCTCCCACAAGCACCTTTGATGTGCTACAGCGATGCAATGTCTTTTAACCTGACCCCACTGGCCACTGTCCCCCCATCTTCCAAACCCCTCCCCTGTGCTCTCTCATGGTCTAAACAGCAGCAACCCCCCTCCATCCTCAAGCTCTTCTCTCGACCGTCGTGTCCTCTCCTTGCTCTTAGCTGGAACCTGGCTGGCCCCTGCAGCCCTCCGAGGTGGTATCATTTTCTCTCCATGAGCCTTGGGGTAGACGGAGGTGAGGTGGGCTCCGCATCACTGCTTCTAGGTCTCTGCCCCTCCCATTCCCTGAAAACCCTCAGCAGCTTTGCAGCCTCCTGTCCATCATCTCCACCCCCATCATCTCCCTCGTTCCCAGATCACTACCACCTTCTTCAACACTCATCTTATCACTGATGCGATTTAATATCCACCTCTACGATCTTTCCCACGCCCCAGCCTCCTCTCTGTCCTCCAGCGATCTTACCTTCCACCTGGCCTCTGCCCTGACTCTCATGTCACACTCCAGAGCAGGGGATGACGAACTATAGCCCGTGGGAATCGGTCTGCAAGTGGATCCAGCCTGCTGGCCAGATCTGGCCCCCTGCCTGTGTTTATACATAGTGTCACTGGAGCACAGCCATGCACGTTTGTTTGTGCACTGCCTGTGGCTGCTTTTGCGCTACAAGGGCAGCGCTGAGCAGCTGCGACAGGACGTATGACCCGCAGAACCTAAAGCTTTTGCTATTTGGCCCTTAAGAAAGTTTGCTGACCTCTCGATGTTGTCCTATTGTCTGTATTCATTGCCTCTGCTGACTTGGAAAAAGAAAAAGCAGGTCAGAGCTGTGAGCTGAGTTTATTCAGTGTCTCACTGACTATAGCCTGGGAGACCCGCTCTCAAACAGCTCTGAGAAACAGTTCCGAAGAGGTAAAGGCCAGAGCAGTATGTATGGGATTTTGGCGAAGCGTACATGTAATCAAGCACTGGTCTTGGTCGAAGGTTGTTGCTAGTTATGAGGAACAGCCGTCTTATTAATGGTTTTGGTACTTTTCTAAGTATGGGAAGATCCAAGAATTTGGGTTCATAAAATTTTATCCTCAAAATATCTACCTATCTGAAGGCTGTCTTTATCTGCCAGTTTTCCCATAGCACAGAGTGCCTCATTACTGACCTTTGCCCTGAAATCCTTTCAGGGGGTGTTGACGGCAAGGCCTAATGACTGCCTTCCTGCAGAACTGGATGGTAGGCAACATTCTTCATTTGGCATCTCCATAGTTTCAACTCCAAGCGTTCGCCCTCTGACCATCACTAACTCTCCTTCCTGCTGCCCATGCCCCCCAGTGCTCTGACGTCAATTCTTCACCCCAAGGGGCACCCAGGCCACCATATCAGTCCCTTCAGCCCTGCACATCCTCACTGCCCTGCCTCAGCTGGCTCGGATTTCATCCTGATCATGTCCTGGCTTTTCCAACCCTGCCCCACTTGTCATACTCATTTGCAAAACCTCAACCGTGGTTAAATCTTACTTTCTCCCTATGCTGTACCCCGTCCACAGAGCTGAACGTGTGAAAATCCACAACCACCAGGGCTGGTCTCACTGTAAACTCGTGGTCATGAAGCTTTGGCAGGCCCAGTGCTGCCCAGCAATCCTATGACATTTCCCCAGTTGATTCATTCCCACTCTCCAAGGGACAATTTCCCATCTCCTCTCACCTCAATCCTTCAACAACCCCTCACCCCCTCATCTCAGCTAAAATCCTTGCTTCCTATCTCATTGAGAAAACAGAAGAACTCCCACACCCTCCCACCACCAAATGGTCCTCCTGTTTGTAGCAACTGTTCCATTAACACTTCCTCGCTCCTGTCCAGTGGGTGAATCTCCATGCTCTCACCTAAAGGCAACCTCTCCACCTGAGCACAGGATCCATCCATCCTCAAGGTTCACCCTGCGAGCACACCCTCTCCCCTGCACTGCCAGCACATCAACGTGCGGTAACCTCTCCCTTCTTGAAAGTCACACATGGACTTCCCTGGCGGTCCAGTGGTTAACACTCTGCACTTCCATTGCAGGGGGCACGGGTTTGATCCCTGGTTGGGGAACTAAGATCCCATGTGCCATGCGGCACAGCCAAAAAAAAAAAAATCAAAATAAAAAATAAAACAGTCACACAAAATATTTCCTCTCGATCCTACACCCCCCTCTGGCTCCCATCCTACTTTTCTGCTTTCCCTTATACTGAGCCTTCTCAGATTTCCATTTTCACTGTCTCCACTTCCCTGCCTCTGTTTTCTCTCGAACCCACGTCAGGCTTTCAGTCCCACGGCTCAAGGTCATGAGTGACCTTCTCACGACTAAGACCAGGGGTCGATGCGTTGTCGTCATCTCACGCAGGGGCATCTGACACAGCTGTTCATCTCCCTTCTTGACACGCTGTCCTCAGGTAGCTTCCGGGATGCCAGTCCTCCTGGGTTTCTCCTCGCCTCGGGCTGATGGCGTCTTCTCCTCTCCTGGCTGCTTCCTCCTCCCTCAACTTTGCAGGGCTTGGCTCTGGGACTTCTCTTCTCTAACCTCCCTCACTCGTCTAGTCCCACGGTGTTAATTAACACTTCTCTGCTGATGATACCCACAGTGATACGGATTTCTTTGACCTCTGCCCTGAAGATCTGACATATGTGCCAGCTGCCCACCCAACATCCCACCTGCATGTCTGAAAAGCATCTCACGCTGACATGTCCCAAACCAAACTTCTGATTTTCCTTCCCAGACCCCTCCCCCATGTTGTCCATAGCAGTCAATGGCACCTGGGGTCACCCAGTTGCTTGGGTCCCTAACCTTGGAATCACACCCAAGGGCAATCTGTGGGAAATCCCATTGGTTGGTTCAACCTTCACAGCACCTCCCAGATCTGAGACCCCCTTCCTCCTCCACCGCTACCACCCCGGACGACAGAATCTTCTTTCTTCCGCTCTCCCACTCTTGCCACCTCCACCCCATCCACTCTCCACCTAGCTGTCAAAATTATCCTTTTAAAACAAACATCAGGTCATGTCACTTTTCTGCACCAAGTCCTCCACTGGCTTCCTTACCACACAAGGTAAAACATAAAGTCCTCCCCTGACCTACAAGGACCCACATGATCTAGGCTATGGCTGCTGTCTGACAGCATTCTCCACCATGGGTCTAGCTCAAGGGCCTTCTTGCTGTCTTCAGAAACACACAGCCTTGCTGTGACAACCTGCACCTTGCTGTGATGCAAAAGAATGGAGTTGGACCCGCACCTCACACCATATACAAAACTTAACTTAAAACGGATCAAGCACCTACATATAAGAGCTAAAGCCATAAGGCTTTTAGAAGATAACGCAGGAAGAAATCTTCGTGACTTTGGGATTTAGCAATGGATTCTTAGATACGACACTAAAAGCACGAGTAACAAAAGAAAAAATAGATCAACTGGACTTCATCAAAACCAAAAACTTTCGTGAATCAAAAGACATTGTCGGGGGCTTCCCTGGTGGCGCAGTGGTTGAGAGTCCGCCTGCTGATGCAGGGGACACGGGTTCGTGTCCCGGTCCGGGAAGATCCCACATGCCGCAGAGCGGCTGGGCCCGTGAGCCATGGCCGCTGAGCCTGCGCGTCCGGAGCCTGTGCTCCGCAACGGGAGAGGCCACAACAGTGAGAGGCCCGCGTACCGCAAAAAAAAAAAAAAAAAAAAAAAAAAAAAAAAGACATTGTCGGGACTTCCCTGGCGGTCCAGTGGTTAAGACTTCGCCTTCCAATACAGGGGATGCGGGTTCCATCCCTGATCGGGGAGTAAGATCCCACATGCCTCACGGCCAAATGACTGAAACAGAATACTGTAACAAATTCAATAAAGACTTTAAAAATGGTCCACGTCAAAAAAAATCTAAAAAAAAAAAAGACATTATCAAGGAAGTGAAAGACAACCTACAGATTGAGAGGAAATATTTGCAAATCATGTATTTGATGAGGGTCTAATATCCAGAATATATATAGAACTCTTACAAGTCAACAACAAAGATCAATAACTCAATTAAAATTGGGCAAAGGATCTGAACAGACACTTCTCCAAGAAATATCCAAATGGCCAACAGGCACATGGAAGGATACTGAACATCGCTAGTCATTAGGAAAACACAAATCAAAATCACAGTGCGATTCCACTTCTTACCCACTAGGATAGCTATCGCAAAAAAAACAGAAAACAACGAGCGCTGGTGAGAACGTAGAGAAACTGGAACCTACACGTGCTGCTGCTGAGAATGTAAAATGGCTCAGCCACCATGGAAAGCGTCTGGCGGTTCCTCCATAGGTTACACACAGAATCGTCACACGACCCAGTAGTTCCACTCCTAGGCGTGTATCCTCCAAAACTGAAAACTAGTACCCAGACAAGTTCTTGTACATGAGTGTTTGCAGCAGCACTGCTCACAACGCCGATAGGTGGAAACCACTCAAACGTCCACCAGCAGGGGAGTGGAAAAACCAACTGTGGTCCAGCCACACAATGGAGAATTATTCAGCCACAAAAAGGAAGGATGTGCTGATACATGCTACAGCGTGGATGAACCTTGAAAACAGGCTTAGTGAAAGAAGCCGGGCACAAAAGGCCACATGTTGTATGATTCCATTTAAATAAAATGTCTAGAATAGGTAAATCCATAGAGACAGAATGCAAGACTGATGGCTGCCAGAGTCTGGGGAAAGGGAATGGGGAGTAACTGCTTAATGGGTACAGGATTTCCTCTTAGGGAGATGAAAATATTTTGAAACTAGATATAGTGGACACATAACATCATGAATGTTATCAAAATACCACTGAATTGTACACGTTAAAATGTTTGATTTTATGTTTTCAGTTCAATTAAAAAAAATAAATAAAAAGCTACCCACTCAGCCCATCTGAGGACCTGTGCTCTGGCTCCTCCTCTGTCTGGTGTGTCCTCCCTACGTTCAGGTCCCGCTCACAAGGCATCTCCTGAGAGGCCTTCCCTGGTCGCTTATTTAAAGTGTCACTGCTCCCCGTCGCTCATCACACAACAGCAAATTCCTGCTCACACGTCAAGGCCACGCCTGACAGCTACCTCCAGCCCTGGGCAGGACCAGCCACTTCCTCTTCTCAGGCCGCAGTCTGTCTGCTCGGCTGGGCTACAGCTCCTCAAGGACAGAACAGGTCTGTGTTCCCCAAAGCACTGGGCCCCGCGCCCCACCTTCTGGCACAGGCAGGTGTGTGGGGACAGCCCGCTGCTTTAAGGCAAGGTGGCTGCTCCTGAAGAAGGAAGCACTGTGCTGCTGGCTAAGAGGCTGTTCTGGTCCCTAGGACAAAGCCACTCTTTTCCCCCAAGGGAGGGGAAACCATCCTGGTTGCCAGCCTGGCCAGGAGCCAGGACTACCAGGAAATCCTAGCCTCACCTGGAGCTCCCAGAAGATGCTGCGCGTGTGGCGGTGGTAGTAGTGTCTCAAGGGGATGTACTCCAGGCCCTCGCAGTTTGTCTTCAGGTAGTTCTCCACGTGCTTGAAGAACCACGGCTTGTAGTAGTTGCCAATGCTATTCAGCTGCAATGACAGAGGGCACTGTGTCAGGCCACAGGCAAGCCCCAATGCCATCGGGGCGTAACAGTGATACCCGGCTTCTGTTCAGCACTCCTGGCCTCTCCAGAGCTCTTTCATGTCTAGTATTGCCTTGGAGGCTCTTGAAAGCCGGGCGAGGTTACTAAGCAGAGCCGGCATTCTCTAGCAGAGAGAGCAGAAGCTCACAGAGGTTAAGTGGTGAGCGCTGGGCCCAGCAGCGAACTCCTGACAGGCTCGAGAGCTCAGCCTGCTACTCCTCCTCGGTGAGAGAACTGAAGTGCCGATGTCTGTAGCCGTCGGCCACAGTGCAGCGCTCCATACAGGCGTGTTCCTCCCCACCTCCCTCCCACGAGGCCAGCGTCGGCACGAACACTGAGCGTGGGTCATCCTCCCCACTGGGTCCCACAGCCGACAGCACTAACTGACCACGTTGCTCTCCCTGCTGCCCTGGACCAAGCTCCACATCCTCTGGCCACAGCGCTCCCCCCACGCAGCCACCATCAACGGAGGAAGCTCACAGTAAAGCTACCGTCTTCCCTGGCACTGGGCCCCGTGGTCTCCAAGCCTAAATCATATATTTAGCTGGTGTTTTCTTCAGCCCTAAATGGTTCAGGACTCTATCTACTGTGTGCCCTGGGATGACTTAGCTTCTCTGAGCCTCAGCTTCCTCACCCATGAAAGGAACTATGGGCCGATGCTTTTGAGACAGGCAGGGCAGCAACCCGGAAGGGTCATGGGCTTCAGGTTGGGCGGCTGAGGCCAGACCCTGGCTGTCACCCACTAGCTGTGTGACCTGGCGCAGGACACTCTGAGCTTGTTTCTTCATGTGTAAAATGGCAATAAAAATAAATACTTTGTGGGAGATCTCTGTGATTATTAGAAATTACATACACACACACTGCAGACGCTCGGGCCCATGTCATACCAGCTTCTCTTGGGGTGGGAGAGGCACCCGAGTTTTATGGGGCAGGTGAGATCACACCCAGCAAAGGGCAGGAGGAAGCAGAGAGTGCAGGCCGCATAGGAGAGGCCGCGTAGGAGAGGTAGAATGTTGCCAGGGGACCATCAGGGAGGGAAAGACAGGAGCAGAGGCAAGAAGTAAGCAAGCCCAGGGTGGCTAGAGAATAATCACAGCACGGGCTAAGTGCCCACACTCCAGGGAGGCAGGACCAGTACCCGAGTATTCACTCTTTGTCCCCTCCATGACTTTGCATACATTCATTATCTCTTCCATGACCTTGCACACATTCCTTCTTTATCTCCTCCACGACCTTGCACAGCAGGGCTGTCCCTGCTTCACTAACCAGGAGAAAGAATCATCAAGGTTGAAGGGACTACCCGAGGTCACAAGGCTGGCAAGAGGCAAGGACTCAAGCACATTCCATGTTGCAAAAGAAGGCCAAGGCGGATGGCAGAGAACCTTGAATGGTGGGTTCTGGAATGTGGGCGTTATAAAAAAAAAAAAAAAAAAACTATTAATTTTTTTCCTGATTCTAAAAGCAACGTACGCTCCTTGTGAAAACTTCAGACACTGCAGTAATGTGTAACCTGAGAGATGCCCCTGCAGCCTCACCCTCCAGAGGGAACTACTAAAAACCGAAATGTATTCATTAGGTTTTATTTTCACACACACACAGATTTATATAAACGGGACTGCCGTGTGCCTACTGTTTACTGATCTGCTGTCTCCACTTATAATGCACTAGGCTGATCTTGGCAGGTTACTTAGCCTCTCTGAGCCTCATTTTCAGTACAAGCAGAATGGTTAGAGAGACTACAAGAGATAAGGCAGGAAGTGCCAAGCACGGGGCCTGCCCACAGCAGGGGCACAGTATTCAGTTCCCGGTCCTCTCACTGCACCCAGCCCCTCGGCAGCTCCCTCCACCCTGGAGCCAGGCAACCGCTGCCCTCCACCTCTGGCAGCCAACACTTGCAGCCCATCTGGGGGTCACCGCTGTGTGCAGGCCACTCTGCTGCTAGGCCACTCTGCAGTGCGGAAACCAGGCCACAAAGTACCAGGAACCGGGCTAAAGAGCCTGCTTGTCCAAGTCAGTTAGAGCGTGGAAAGTGCGGGGCAGGGCAGAAGTCACCATAGGCTGGCCTCCACCTGTGAATGCAAAGGGGAGTCAGATCCAACAGGAACAGAGCAGCTTGATCTAACCCCAGGTGGACCTGGTCACACACCGGCAGAGGCACCAGCTGCGTGATGAACCCGAGACTCGGGGGTACCCGCACTCCTGGTGTTCGTGGACTCATCGGTAACTCTTTGTGCCAGAGAAGGCTGGGACATGATAAAGAACCTGGATGGCACATCTCTCCTGGGGCACACGGCGGCCGTGGCAGCCAAGAGGCGGCAGGAGTTCCAGTTCCAGCCCAAGCACTTAGATAACAAGCCACTTCCTATCTCTGGGCTCCCCTGTAAAACGGGGGTGGCTGCCTTCCCCCAGGGTGGACAGTGCCTGGGCATGCAGGGACAAACACCCGAGCAGCCTGCCGAACAGGCATGTTTGGGAGGAATGCTCTTCAGATGAAACACGCACATGCCTCTGGCACCCATCACTCTCCCCCAGCCCCAGGCCCCGTTCTCATCCGACATCATGGGAACACTTTGCAAAAGTCTATGGCCCGAGGCCCGGCCCCTCTGCCACTGATACCAGGCAAGCCTCTGGGGAAAACCTTGGTCTTCCTGGGAAATAAGGGAACTGGTCAGTGTTCAAACGATTTAAAAGCTGTACAATCCCTTTTGCCCAACTGCAACCTTAGGTGGCACCTAAAACATCAAAGAGATGACTTTCAGTACAAAGGGGGTGGTGATACCCCTTGGTCCCGGCCCTTAGCTTATCACCACTGGCAGCCTCCAGAGGAACATCTCAGACAAGGTGGAAAACCTCTGGACGAGACCTCCTTGCCAGGTGACTAGGTTCAGAGTGACACACTGCCTGGCCTTTGGCCCGACCTGAGCTCAGGCAGAGCCAGGGCCCGGGGACACCAGAACGTTTGGGCTCAGTGTCTGAAGCCCCACTCCTTCTCCAGGATCTCCATCCTCCAGTGCTCACTAGTGTCCCATAAAGAATGGTGCTTGATCAAAGTCTGCAGATGACGACAAATTCTAGAAGCTGGTATGGCGGGAAACAAACACCCAACCAGGAGTCAGAGACCCAAACTTAAATCTGCCCCATGCTTGCCGTGGGTCTTCAGAGGAGCCTCTTTCCCCTTCTGGGCCTCCGTTCCTTATTTGGAGAGGGAATTGTATCAGATGATTTTTGAGTCCTTTTGGATTTTAAAATGCTTTAAGTATACAGGGATAGATCAAGAGCCTTAAAAGTGCCTATCCTTTGTTGTACTAATTCTACTTGAAGGTATTATTCAAATTATAGACAAAAGATGTCCACTGCTACGTTAATTAAAATAATGAAAACCAGGGTGCCACTTTAATTTCCAACTATGGGGCAGTGGTTTAGTAGAGGATAGGGCATTTGCTCACTGCAATGTTTCTGCAGTCATTAAACATGAAGGTAATGTAACGATATGTAGAAATGCTTATCGCACTAAACCAGAAACTACAAATTTGAACTGGTGATCACAGCTGAAGACAAACAAACCGAAACACTGTGCAAAGAGATGGTAACCTTGAAAGTACCTGAGAACTGCAAAATAAAACGAGCTACTATTTTTAACCCTATCAGATTGGCAAAAATGAAAGAGTGATGCTATCTAGCACTGGCAAGAACGTGGGGGAAAGGTATTCTCACACACCACTGCGTCGCTGGAAGTGGACAGAAGCACACATTTCTGGCAGGTCACTGGTCATGTCTATCAATATTTAATATACTCAAACCCCTGGGTCAGGCATTCCTTTTTTTGGACTCAATCCTACAGAAATGCATGTACAAGAGGCCAAGGATAGATGCAAGAGAATCTTCAATGCAATATTATTTGTAAGAGCAAAACATTTTAAGCAAAATAAATGCTCATCGGGAAGCAATGAGTTAGGCTAATTACAGGCAACAGAAAGCATGGGATAAAACGAGGGCATAGGCATGAACACACGCGTACATGTGCATGCACATGCACAGGCCTTGAAGAGTGCAGCGTTACAAGTGGTTGCCCTGGGAGCATGCTTGGGTGAAGAGATGCACTTTAGCTTTTTCTCTATATATTTCAACATTGTTGTACTACTTTTGTAAAAGCTTTAAAAACATCTGTGCATCGAAAAGAGAGGAAATAAATCAAACACATTAGCAAGAGCTGGATTGGGTCATATTTATAGGTGGGGTCTTTTCTTTCCTTTTACTTCTGTACACTTTCCAAGCCTCTCATAATAAGCACAAATCCTTTCTCAATGGAGAAAGAACGGCTATTAAAAATTACACAGTGTATGCTGAAGGGGTGTGAATCTGGATTCTGAGGCATCAAATCAATTACTCAAATCTTGGCTTTGTCGTCTTGTAGAAGTTTACATTGGCCTCTCGGAGCCTTGGTTTCTTCATCTATAAAATGGGGTTACTGTGAGGATCGAAGATTACGCCTATCGAGAGACACACACGTTACCTGGCAGATGGTAGGGGCAGAGTAAATGGATACTTTGGTCACAGCCTAAGACGGCCGACTACAGATCCTGCTGCCCAGGTGGGCTGACCCAGGTCGCAGCCTCAAAGAGCGTGGCTGCCAGGGTTAGGGTGGGGAATCAGGCTCCATCCCAGCCCATCCAGGCCCTCCTCCTCCGGGCCTACCTTGCCAGGCTCTGCCTCATCGGTCATGACCCCCGTCATGATTACAGCTTCCTCCAGGGAGTAGAGCAGCCCTTCCACGAAGTGGTTCTCCTGCCGCTGGGACTCACGGGTGAACCTGTCACAGATGGCCTCCAGGCCGCACACCGGCTCAAACCGCAGCTTGACGTACTTCTTGGCGGGGATGATGCGGATTTCGGCGGCCACCAGGAAGCCCAGGGTCCCGCAGGACCAGGGCACAGCGTAGAACAGGTCCGAGTTCTCCGACTGTGAGGCGGAGTGGACACATGCTGAATGTTTGACCCCCAAAACCCAGTGCTGCAGTGAGTCATCAGTGGGGCGCAGAGGACCCGGGGCCTGGGCTAAATCCCTGTCCTGGCACTATCTGTGTCAACCTGAACAAGGACCTCGCAACTGCACTTTCTGGGCCTCAGTCCTCCCCCTGCAGCTTCAGCATGACATTTGACCTTACACTGCCCTCTGTATCAGGGATGCTCAGGGAGAGTGCATCCTCTCTCCTCCACAGGGGCTATCCCTGGACCACAGGCTACCCAGGAAGAGGCCAGGACCAGCTCTGCCCAGAGTCCTAAAATGAGGGACCAAGGGCCAGGGGTCCCAGGGCAGGCTAGAGAGAGATGAACCCTTAATGAGGCTCAAGGTAGCCAGAGAACATTAAAATGGGCCATTACTGAAACTTACAAAGCCTTTCCCATTCCATTAGCTGTGAATTCCCCCCTCCCCAACCACAGTCCAGGGCAAGCATTAACATTCCTGCTTGAATGGGTAAGGAGAATGCAGCTCCAAGAGGTGACAATGGCTCACCCAAGGCTTCCCCCCAATTCAGTGCAGCGATGTCGGGCTCAGGCAAGGCCGCCTGACACCTGATCCAGCGACCCTCCTTCTAACCTCATGATTTCCTTGTTTTGGTATTTGTCTTGGAGACAAACAACTTTTCCTCTGGCCGTTCTAAGGTAGCTTCTTTGATTCTAATAAAGCTTCTTGTGAAGAAGTCTAGCCTTGTCCAGGCTTTATGGAGAGGACAGTCCTGTGGGGTCTCTGCTCACGCTGAACGCCCTTGGTGCTGGTGTGGTGGGTGCAGCGAGGTGGTGGGGTGAAGGCCATGCTGGAACAGGGGAGCTCTGCAGCAGGCTGGCAGAAGTCTCTGCAACAGCAGACATGGGCCTCCCGATGCCCATCTGGGCCACCACCTGATCACACTGTCAGCTCATAGCAGTAATAACCAGGTGTCCGCCGCACACCCGGCTCTGTGCTAGGAGCTTAACATACGGCATCTACGTTCTCCTCCTGACAACGCATTTGCCAGATGAGGAAACTGGACCTCAGAGAAGGGAAGTAATTCATGAATGCCTGTCTCCTTTCTCTGCTCATAATAAACAGGTTAGAAGGCAAGGCCCAGCGAGCGTTTCGGGAAACGTGCTGAACTGGTGTGAATCCTGCAAGAGGTCTATCTCGTCCAGACCGGAGCTCTCAAGGCTGGAGTCCTGCCCTGGACTCTGTGAGGTCAACAACTCTGGTGGCTCTCAGAAACATTCACTTCTAAAGGGTCACACTGTTCCTCCCATCCCAGGGGCTCCTTAGATATGCTCAGTGAGATCTGAGTTTATTTAAAGTTTCAATCTGTCCTGCTCCGTAACTGTTTGCATCCTACTTTGGGCTGGGGAATTGCCTTTTATTTCTCCAAAACAGCCCCTCTTATTACTGTTGGTTACACCTCACCACTGGCATAGAATGTTGATGCTTGGGCCCGACTTCAAGACAGTATGGTGACATGAATTGCTAAGGGCATTGACTTGGGAGCCCGATAAGCTGGGTTTGAATCCCAGCTGTGTGGGATTTACTAGCTGTGTGACCTTGGGCAAGTTTATTAACCTCTCTGTGCTTTAGTTTCCTATCTGTAAAATGTGTCTAATAATAGTACCTACCTCATAAAGTTGCTTAACAATTAAATGCCTTAATATACATGAGGCATTTACAACAGTATCTGAACACATATCAGGGGCTACATAAATCTCTGTTATAATTATGGATACAGACCCAGACTGGACAGGTGTATTTGAAACGAAGCACCCCCAGGGGAGCCACCTCCCAGGGGTCCTTAATGCCCAGAGCAGGCTGGTGGGGGCATCCCCCATCTCTGAACTCACCGGTGTGCATCGCACAAAGCTGCCATCGGCCAGGACCAGCTCGTAGGCAGTGCAGATGTGCTGGAACAGGCCATACTTGTGGGATGAAGACTCGATGCCTGTGCCCATGATCAGTCCCCCTGTGAGACATGTGCATTAGCCAGGCAGAGCTGGAAGGGGGTCGGGGAGAGCTGGGAAAAGGACACCTTGCTGGAGCTGGGGAAACTCAGAGCATGAAGGAGGCATGACAGGGCTGGCAGATCTTAGGGGAGATTTCCCATCTCTATGGATGTAGAGAGCAGGAGAGAGAAGGAGGGCCTAAGATGTGGGCATGAGGGCTTGCTTAGAGGTGGAAGATGGGTGGGAGACCCCGTCAAGGGCGCTCACGCCATCACCTCTGGCCAGACACAACCTAGAACCTGTGCATTCATTTCAACAGGGACATTGATGAAAGGAGGGTTGGTTGGGTGGGGGAAGCCGTGTCCCTTGGGAACAGTTAAAGGACCTGAAGGTGTTTCCCCTGGAGAAGAAAAGGCTCTGGGACCTTGAATCCTATGGAAGGAGAGACTAGACTTATTCTGTGTGTTCCACAGGGCAGAACTGGAGCAATGGATGCAAGTCACAGGGAAGCAGGTTCCAAACAGCGATTGAAAAGTGCATTCTGATAACGTAAGCTGTTCAGACAGGGACTGACAGGCAGTGAGTGCCCTGTCTTTGGTGCTGGACGAGCAGACAGGGTGACATCCGTCACAGATGGGACAGTGGTGACTCCTGGACCTGATGGAAGGTGGGCCGAGGTTCCTCAGCTCTGATGCTAGGTCTGTCTGAGTTCTCACCCACTGTGAGGTCATCCAACTCGGGCAACACAGGCAGAGTCCAGCCAATGGAGGTCAGCAGGGCAGTCACCTGACCCATGGTCACCAACGGCTCCACGCGGACAATCTGCTGACACAGAAGAGAGACCCTGGGTCACAAGGAGGCTGCCAGGCCTAATGGGGGCTTCTGTCTGCAGAAGGTGTTATCCCAGACCTTCCCAAACAATCAATATGGGGATTCCTAGATGGGCTTTAGAGCCTCTTTCCGGAGCATTCCGCCACCTTTAGTTACAGTGAATGGGCTTTCTGGTGCTGGGTTAGGTAGTGTTCAATCTTGTTCTTTCAAATACCTTTATATTTAATACTTAGTTTATTTTTCTTCTAGAAGAAGAAATACTCATTTATTTGGAAGAAACAGCATATACGAAGAAGACAAAAATCATTAATCCTAGTTCTTCGAAGTTATCAATGTTAATACTGGAGTATATCTCCTTTCAGTCTTTTCCCATGCATATCTATATTACTATTTTTATGTTTTGATACAACACACACACATGCCCACAAATGCAAACACACATAACACAGACTTTTTAAAAAAAATTTAATGCTATACTGTGACATGATCCCTTGTCATTAAATGCTCCTGGAAAACATGATTTTTGTTCAAAGGACAGGGCAATATTAATTCAGTATCTGGCATCATTGGTTTTCTTGGCTTTGTGCATGTTAGACCTGGTATTTCTACCGATACAGTATTCCTATAGTTTCTCAAACTGTTCAATTTGACATAATCTTCAATAGGAACTAATGCTTCTCTTTTTCTAGGGTGTGTAAAATTCAGAACCAGGAAGATTCATCCCCTCTGACCCTAAACACGGTCCTAAAGTAAACTGCTTGGGGAAATTGGATCCCAAAGATTACAGGTGGGGAATTTTGTAGTGTGTCCATATTCCACTGTAGATCAAAGAAGCCCAACTAAAAGAATTGTGGACTGACTGACAAGACGACTGTGTATTGAGCAAAAATTCTTTTTGAAAGGGCTATCTTGAAGATTATGACCCAAACACTGGAGGAACTGAGGTGACCGGCAGTAGAAGGAAATCCTTAAAAATTTATTGACTTAAACGATTTTGCCTATGTTACACATTAAAAAAAAAAAGTTTGTGCTTAAAAAAAAACATGATTTTTAATGGACACACGAATACACCATCAGGAGGACTTCTGCTTTCAGTCAAAATGGAGCGAAAAGAACCAGTTTAACCTGCTGCCTGGAGAAAAAAAGGACAAAATATATGAAACAGGAGTTTTCAACACAGTAAACATCAGGCAGGGAAGTTAATGATTGCTGACAGGAAACAAACAGGGTGAGCTCTATGAAGGCCCCAGCTAACTGCCTGGAGTTAGGCGGTGCAGGAAGGGACAGCCCAGTGCACCCTGAGTCGAGGGCCCTAGAAGACCAAGGTGAATAGAGTCTGCAGGACAGAGTCCCGGAAAGGAGAGAACTGCAGAGAGAAAACTCTGAAGTACTGCGAAGACTGCCCGTTGAGTATTCAACTGAGGACCGATTGGTGCATACACAGGACAAAATTACCAGAGGCTGAGGCCAGGGGAAGAGCCTGGCAGGTAACAGTGCCAGGGGCTCACACAGGGCAGGAAATAGTATCTGTTCCCACAAGCCAGACTGGAAAACTTCATGACTCCCAGGGCACTGGGTAGAGTACTCAGAATATTCTTGCCTGAGCAGCGGGGAATAATTGCCCCTAGATTACATGCTGCTCCAGCCCCACCTGAAAAATCAACACCAAACAGGATCAAACTGTTTCTCAGTAACTCGGCTCTATCTTAGAACGAAGCTCACTAAGGTCTACAGGGGTACAAAAATATCCAGCACCCCACACAAGGTAAAATTCATGATGCCTAGAATCCAATCAAAGTTCACCAGGCATGCAAAGAGGCGGGAAGATTCAACCCATGAGGAGAATAATCAATCAATGTGTTTTGATAAAACAGACCCAGAATTGACACAGATATTAAAATCAGCAAACAAGGACATTAAAATAATTATTGATACTGTATTCCCTACGCTCAGAACGTTAAGTACAGACATTTAAAAGGCAGTAAAAGGATCCAAAGCAAATTTCTAGAAATGAAAACCACAATGTTAGAGATGAAAAATACACTGGTTGGAACTGACAGCAAATTAGACACTGCAGAAGAAGAGTGATGAATTTAAATACACAGCAATAGAAACTATCCAAGATGAAACACACGGAGGAAAAAAACCTTTAATGAACAGCATATCAGTGAGCTGAGCTGTGGAACTACTTCAAGTGGCCCAACATATGTGTAATAGCAGTCCTCAAAGGAGAGAGAGGAAGGGAAAGAAAAATATTTGAAGAAAAAATGACCCCCAAAATTTCAAATTTGATGAAAAATTATATGACTCCAGAGCACAAGAATTATGAAGAAAACTATACCACAGCACATTGTAATAATTGCTCAAAACTAGTTATAAAGATAAAATCTTAAAAGCAGCCAGCGGAAAAAGATAAGTTACATACAGAGGAACAAAGATAAGGATGAGAGATTTCTTGTTAGAAATAACGCAAGCAAGAAGACACTGGAGGGCTTACCTGGTGGCACAGTGGTTGAGAATCTGCCTGGCAACGCAGGGGACACGGGTTCACGCCCTGGTCCGGGAAGATCCCACATGCCACAGAGCAACTAAGCCCGTGCACCACAACTACTGAGGCTGCGCTCTAAAGCCCAGGAGCCACAACTACTGAGCCTGTGTACCACAACTACTGAAGCCCACACACCTAGAGCCCGTGCTCAGCAACAAGAGAAGCCACCACAATGAGAAGCCCTCGTACTGCAACGAAGAGTAGCCCCTGCTCGCAACTAGAGAAAGCCCGCACACAGCAACAAAGACTCAACGCAGCCAAAAACAAAATAAATAAATAAATTTATTTTTTAAAAAAAAAGACACTGGAGCATCTTTAAAGTACTGAAGGAAAAAACTGTCAACCTGGAGTCCCACGCCCACTGAAAATATCTTTCAAAAATGAAGGCAACCTCATACCCATTAGGACGGCTATTATTAAAAACAAAACAAAACCAGAAAATAACAAGTGTTGGTGAGGATTTGGAAAAATTAAAACCCTCGTGCACTGTTGGTGGGGATGTTAAAATGGTGCAGCCACTATGCAAAACAGTATGGCTGTTCCTCAAAAAATTAAAACTACCATGTGATCCAGCAATTCCACTTCTGGGTATATACCCAAAAGAATTGAAAGCAGCGTCTTGAAATGCTGTGTGTACACCCATGTTCATAGCAGCATTATTCACAATAGCTAAAACATAGAAGCAGCCCAAGTGTCCATGGATGAATGAGTGGATAAGCAAAATGTGGTATGTACATACAATGGAATCTTATTCAGCCTTAAAAAGGAAGAAAATTCTGCAATATGCTACAACATGGATAAACCTTGAAGACATTATGCTAAGTCAAATAAGCCAGTCACAAAAGGACAAATACTGTATGATTCCATTTACATGAGTTACTTAGAGTGGTTAAAATCATAGAAACAGATAGTAGAATATGGTTGCCAGGGTCAGGGGGGAGGGGAGAATGGGGAGTTATTGTTTAATGGATATAGAGTTTCAGTTTTACAAGAAGAAAAGAGTCATGGGGATGGGTGGTGGTGATGGCTGAATGACAAGGTGCATATATTTAATACCACTGAACTGCACACTTAAAAGTGGTTAAGATGGTAATTGTTATGTGTATGTTACCACAACACAAGTTGGAAAAGAAATGAAGACAAAATAAATTATTTCAGACATACAACAGCTGAAAGATTCATCACCAGCAAAATCACCATTTAAGAAATGTCAAAGGAGGTTCTTCAGGCAGAAGGAAAATAAAACAGATGGAAATACAAATCTACAAAATGGAATGAAGAAATGGTAACTATATGGGTAAGTATATAAGATTTTTCTTATTATTTAAATTTCTTTAAAAGATAACTATTAATAACAACAATAATGTAGTGTGGGGTTTATAACATATATAAAAGTAAAAGGAGGACAGTAACAGCACAAAGGTGGAAAGAAGAGAAATGGAAGCATATTATTCTAAGATTCTTATACTGTACATGAAATGGGATACCATCACTTGAAGGTAGAGTGTGACAAGGAAAGTGTATACCATAAATCCTAAAACAACTGCTAAAATAACAAAACAAAGGATTATAGCTAGTAAGTCAACATAAATTATAAAAATTATTCAGTAATCCAAAAGCAGACAGAGAAAAAGAAAAAAGGAACAAAGAACAAATGAGACAGATAGAAAACAAAGAGCAAGGCAACAAATTTAAATCAAACCGTGTCAATAATAACATTAAATGTAAATGGTCTTAAATCTGAATTAAAAGGCAGAAATTGTCAGATTGGATAAAAAAGCAAGACCTAATTATATGCTGCCTACAAGAAACACTTTAACTATAAAGATACAAATAGATTAAAAGGAAAATGATGGGGCTTCCCTGGTGGCACAGTGGTTGAGAGTCCGCCTGCCGATGCAGGGGATATGGGTTTGTGTCCCGGTCTGGGAAGATCCCACATGCCGCAGAGCGGCTGGGCCCGTGAGCCATGGCCTCTGAGCCTGCGCGTCCGGAGCCTGTGCTCCACAACGGGAGAGGCCACAACAGTGAGAGGCCTGCGTACCACAAAAAAAAAAAAAAAAAAAGGAAAATGATGGAAAAAGATACACCATGTCACCACTTAGTCAAAAAATGCTGGAGTGGCTTCATTAATATCAGACAAAGTAGATTTCTGGGCAAAGAATATAACTAGTAATAGAAAAGGTCATTTCACAGATACATGCACCCCTATGTTCATAGCACTATTTACAATAGTCAAGACATAGAAACAACCTAAATGTCCACTGACGATGAATGGATAAAGAAGATGTGATATATATATATATATATATATATATATACATTGGAATATTACTCAGCCATAAAAAAGAATGAAATAATGCCATTTACAGCAACATGGATGGACCTAGAGATTATCATACTAAGTGAAGTAAGTCATGAGAAAGACAAATACCATATGATATCACTTATATGTGGAATCTAAACTACGACACAAATGAACATGTCTACGAAACAAACACATTCACAAACATAAAGAACAGACTTGTGGTTGCCAAGGGGGAGGTGGGGTGGGGGAGGGAAAGATTGAGAGTTTGGGATTATCAGATGCAAACTATTATACATAGGATGGATAAACAAGAAGTCCTACTGTATAGCACAGGGAACTATAGTCAATATCCTGTGATAAACCATAATGGAAAAGAATATGAAAAAGAATATATATATGTATAACTGAATCACTTTGCTGTACAGCAGAAATTAACACAACATTGTAAATCAACTATACTTCAATAAAATAAATTTTTAAAAAAGGTCATTTCACAATGATAAAGAGATCAATTGGGCTTCCCTGGTGGCACAGTGGTTAAGAACCCGCCTGCTAATGCAGGGGACATGGGTTCGAGCCCTGGTCCAGGAAGATCCCACATGCTGCAGAGCAACTAAGCCTGTGTGCCACAACTACTGAGCCTGCACTCTAGAGCTTGCATGCCACAACTACTGAAGCCCGCATGCCTAGAGCCTGTGCTCCGCAACAAGAGAAGCCACCACAATGAGAAGCCCACGCACCACAACAAAGAGTAGCCCCTGCTCACCGCAACTAGAGAAAACCCACGCGCAGCAATGAAGACCCAATGCAGCCAAAAATAAATAAATTTATTTAAAAAAAAGAGATCAACTAATCAACAGGACATAAAAATCCGAAACATTTATATATCTAATAACAGAGCTTCAAATTACATGAAGCAAACACTGAAAGAAGTGCAAGAGATATAAACAAATCTACAATCACAGGCAGATTTCAATATCCCCCTTTCAAGAATTGATGGAATAAGTAAAAAGAAAATTCATAAGGATATAGAAGACTTGAACAACACTATCGACCAATTTGACCTAATTGACACTTACAGTACACATCACCCCAAAACAGCAGAATACACTTTTTTTTTTTTAAAAGGCACAAGGAACACTTACGAAGTAGACCATATTCTGGGCCATAAAGTATGTCTCAATAAGTTGAAAAGCATTCTAATCATATAAAGTATGTTTTCTGACAACAACTAAATTAAATTAGAAATCAATAACAGAAAGATCTCTGGAAAATCCCCAATATTTGGAAACTAAATAACATACTTCTAAAAGACCTCTGGGTCAAAGCAGATATCAAAAAGGAAACCAGAAAGTAGTCTGAACTGAATGAAAATGAAAAGGTAAGATATCAGATTTGCAGATGGCTCTAAAACCGTGCTTAGGTGGAAATTTATAGCACTAAACATCTATATTAAAAAATAAAGAAAGGTCTAAGTCAATGGCCTCTGCTGTCACCTTAAAAAACTAGACAAAGAAGAGTAAAATTAAACCCAAAGTCAGCAAAGAAAGAAATTAACAAAAATCAAACAGAAGTCAATGGAATAGAAAACAAACAAACAAAAAGAGAGAACAATCAATGAAACCAAAAGCTAGTTCTCTGAGATCAGTAAAACTGATTAACTTCTAGCCAGACTGCTCAGGAAGAAAAGAAAGCAGACACAAAATGACCAGAATCAGGAATGAAAGATATGACATCACTACAGATTCTACAGATGTTCACAGGACAGTAAGGGAATACTATGAATAACTTTATGTCAATCAATTATACAACTTAGTGAAATGGACAAATACCTTTAGAGACACAAATTGCCAAAGTTCACTGAGGAGAAACAAATAAACTGAGGAGCCCTGTATCTATTAAAAAAAATTAACTTGCAGATAAAAACTTGCTCACAGGGCTTCCCTGGTGGCGCAGTGGTTGAGAGTCCGCCTGCCGATGCAGGGAACGCGGGTTCGTGCCCCGGTCTGGGAAGATCCCACATGCCGTGGGGCGGCTGGGCCCGTGAGCCGTGGCCGCTGAGCCTGCGTGTCCGGAGCCTGTGCTCCGCAACGGGAGAGGCCACAACAGTGAGAGGCCCGCGTACCGCAAAAAAAAAAAAAAAAAAAAAATAAAAAAAAAACTTGCTCACAAACAGAACTCCAGGCCCAGATGGCTTCACTGGTTAATTCCACTAATTATTAAAGAAATAATACAAATTCTATACAAACTCCTTCAGAAGAGTGAAAAGGAAGGAATACTTCCCAGCTCATTCTTTTGGACTTATTATTATAAAGCTACAGTAACCAAGACAGTGTGTTCTTGGCATACAGATGGGTGAACAGATCAATAGAACAGCAGAGTCCAGAAACAGACCTGTGTATATGGACAACTGATTTCAACAAAGGTGCAAAGGCAATTCAGTGGAGAAAGGATTGTGTTTTCAACAAAACAGGCTGGGCCAATTGGAAATCCACGTGCAAAAAAATTTTTTGGGGACCCATATCTCACATCATA